>NC_065552.1:23028784-24278784 GCF_022605725.1 Anthonomus grandis grandis
CTGATAAGTCCGAAGACAGTTCCATTTCATAGTAGGGTCAATTAAAATTACTCAGGTCCCTCAATGCAATTAGTCTTCTTCCTAGTGTAAGATGTAAGTTTTTTTTCCCTTTAAAAAATATTAAACTAGACCAAACACTGCGTCCCATTTCTTTTAACGCGCAATAACTATTAAGATTAAGAAAGAATTTATAGACAAGCCATACAAGAGTAATTCGATACTAAAGGTTCGATCTCATAAACATCCAGCCTAAGAGCCCTGAGATCCAAACTTCGCTTAAAAGATCTTTTTAAAACGTATTCGACTTTTGAAGTGAAAGTAGCGTGCGTGAATATTATTTATTTTAAGTGCTTGTACCTTATTTTGGATTATTTTTATACTGGTGAGTTTTCTCACGGAGCATATCCAATTTCCATTATTTTTTATTTCCTATTTTTATTGTTGTTGCTATTTACATTTCAACATTTTATTTTAAATATATGTGTTTTACAAGATAATAATAATATTTTACATAAAACATTTAAGACCTGTTTAAAGTACATAAAATATTTACAGATAATTCATTTAATAAAAGCAGAGTGCTAGAGCTGCATATCATCTTTTTCCTTTTACCTAAAGTGGCCATATAACGTAGATTTATTTACCAACAAGTTGCTTATTGTGGAGTGATTGAGCCACAGAGCAATCTTTCTGTATTGTGGAGTGTTTGAGCCACTTGCAGAGCAATTATTTCATTTATTGCTATTGTGGAGTGCTAGAGCCACTTAGCACTGTATTGTGGAGTGTTTGAGCCACTTACAGATTTGAATGTTGCAAACTACGTTTTTCTGTACTATTTATAGAATGAAACTCTACCTTTCCAAATATCCTATTTTACTATCTGTTTAAGCAGTTAATAGCACATTTATATTGCGCTAGTGGGTGACAGACACAATGCGTAATAATATTCCAAATATAATAAATAGCTATTAAATAATAATTTAACTAGTTATAAATGTTTAAATCTTTTAATAATCAAAATATGTAAATACTAAATAAAATAACATAATTAGGAAATTGGTTGCTCAACACATTTATTTTTTCCAGGTACGTACGTTATGTCATCTTACACTTGACTACATGTATCAACATATTTATCAACATAATCAACAAGTAATTTAAGTATCGTGGTTTTTAAATATATAATGTAAGTAATTATCACTAAGATTAGTATTTGATTTATTTGATTAATATTGTTTTTATAATAAAAATTGTTAAGCGCCCCATATATTAAAATTAAAATATTTATTTACCGCCACCGGATTTAAAACTAACATTTTTGGCCTGACACTAGTTAGTAATAGCTTATTTCCATGGAATGAAGTTTTTGCATTCTTCTTTAAGATGCACGACCATTCCATAACTCCTTTTTTAAAACCAGCAGAGAGTGATATTGCGGTATCATTCGTAAAGAGAATTAAACTTTTACAATATTTAAATTTAAATTCTATAAGATATAAAATCTAAATTAATTTTATATCTGCCATAAGCCCTAAGACAGACCCTCGACAGCCTCACAATATGTGTTCTGCTTGTCAGATGTGATTTTATCAATACGACATTAATTACATCATTTTAAGCTTATGGAATTGATACTTTATGTAAAGAAGCTGGTGGTTGTTAACACAATCAAATTCTTTTTGCAGGTTACAAAACATGGCAGCAAAAATTACTCTAAAAGAAAAACTTTACAGTAAAAAGCGGCCTAAAAAAGAAAATATTATTTGCGATAACCCTGCAGAGATGTTTCAAAGCGTTTCGACTCATTAGGCTGAGTAGAGCATTTCACTCTTTGAGGACCGACAGGCAGTCCTTTTGGCTAGACAATCGGCGGCTCCATTAACTTTGATGTGGTTGTGCCCCTTGATCCAGCTTCTAACAGAGGAATTGAAGACATGCTACTCGATATATTTCAAATTCAGATATATATCGAGTAGCATGTCTTGAGGTCCCAAGTCGGCTTTAGCAAAATCTTAAGACATAACTAACTGAAAGTATCTGAAATGCTAATATAATAATAAATGTTAGTTAATACATATTAAAAATGTGTCAACCATTTCAAAAACTTCATAAAATCAAACGTTTATTAAATTCCTTGGCTATACAGTTGGTCTCATCCCCCATTGCGACAAGCTAAATGATAAAAATAATAAATCTACTTGGAATTCCAATAAACAACCCCAAAACAAACGATGAGGATTAAGCTCTCGAGGCACCCCTTAATGTTTGTAATAACACAGTAGGGATTCCGTGTATATGGATAAGATTTTATAAAGCGGTATGAATATTACACACGCAAAGAAGTTTTAAGAATTATTACGTAAAAAATATGGTTACAGTTAGGTTTTACATACAAAAGCGATAATAGTATTGAAATTAGAGGTGCTCGAATTGATTAAGTAAATTAGTTGTTGGCTTCTAATACGATTTCTGTATTTTTTTTTTATTTTAATGTATCAGTAAATATATTTTTAACTTTTTGGCCAGAGATCTATAGAACGCCAGTTTTTTTATAAGAAATTTGTAATTTTTTGATTATGCAAACTAGATGAACTCGTAGGTCGTACCATCAGCATGCAAGTGTTGTGCATACGATATGACAGTACCACGCTTCCCACGAATATTATTTTTTATATCTTTGGACTCCACCACGTTTTTTTTCTCGATGATTCCGGCTCGCAGCTCACACTTGAAGACGTGCCGATGTCTTATCTATTATTAGAAAGAGCTACGTTCTGGTTTTAGGTAAGAAGATTTCATGTATAATTATAATATATATGTTAAATAAGGCTGAAGATCAAGGGTAATCGAAGTTTTTGATAAAATACATATAGGTTAGTCTCATAAGAAAAGCTAGTCTAGCCTCATAAGAAAAATAAGAAGTGCTGCTTGTAGTGCGGTAGCCAATAACTTCGGGATTATTGGATAAAATCAAACTGATTTTGATTGAAAACTTGCAGTGAAAATAACAGGGCCATTGACAGAACTAATTTACTAGGACAACAGGAAGGAAGAGTGCTGACAGATGTGGCGGTACGACTAACTATATAAATTCCTCCAAAATGACTATTTAAAGATTGAGTAAATATTTCAGAGTCACATTTTACTGCAAGAAAATCTCTAGAGGTGATTCGGAAAGTTACTACAAGCCATCTCAATGTAATTGCCTGGGAACATGTGATTTAATTCTGCTATTTCCAGAGATCATCACATAGGAATCAAGGGTAGAACTTATCCCAATTAGAAACGTCGTCTTCTCGTTTCCACGTCATCTAGAGCTCGATAATTTAGAAATAACCCCAGCGGAGCTTAGTCCTTTTGATGTGCTGAGATGGCATGAGTCAACCGCGTCCACTGAAGAAATTCAAATAATCATTAGGTAATTAACTAAAAGTAATAATTCACGTAATTGATATGAGCTTGCAACAACCCACTTACATTTAACTTAATTTCCAGTGCGTGATTTGTGAATTAAGAATAATAATGAAAATATCTGATTACTTAAATCCAAAACTAAAATTACAAAAAACTAGGTTATATGTTATGTGGTCTATGTTGCTAGTATTTTCCGATGAAAAATCCTCTTTTTCTATTTCTTGTTCTTATTCTTCTTCTTCCTTCCTTTTCCTCTTCCTCTACCTCTTCGTCCCGTTCTCATTTTTTAACCTATTATAAATAAATCGTTTAATTTTAAGTTAAAATATAAGATACAATTTTTTTTAACTTTCTTTAAACAGACCCTGGTAAAAATTGTTTTGGCTCACTTGCCTAAATTACAAATATTAACAGTTTGGCTAAGTATTATTTGAAAACAAGATGACGAATTATAAAATGCGACAGGACTTGACTTTTAATGAATTTCATGTTATGCATTTACTTAGATATTTTATCAATCATATCTCAGACAAATAATCTTATTCTCTAATTAAAGTTTTTCCGCATGAAGCTACTTTTAAGAAATATAACCAAATCCAAGCAAATTTTACTGCATCACCTTTCACTCAGTCAATACGTGGTTGTCCTTTGTTCCAACATACGCTGGTAACTAGGACGGATGATGCTGGATGTATCTTGGAAGCACCAGACTACCTTACCTTCAAATTGAGAAGTACTGATCTCTTAACAGTAATTGCATTGCTCAAATCCCATTTTTATATGATCCATGAGCATGGCGTCATACGTAGTGGCGTTGTTAGGTTGTGTTGATTAACTGTATAGTATGAACAGTAAAAAGAATGCATTGGGTTGAAAATCAGTACCAAGTGGGTTGAAGTTTTGCGGATGAGGCTACCTTTAAGAAAAAAAACATATAATTTACCCTATAATCATTTTACATGTATTTTACTGCGCCACCTTTCGCTTATTTAACACTTGGTCGTCCTGTGTTTCTATTCAAACGAACAACTAGTGAATGATGCCGGATATATAGTGGAAGCAGCAGATCATAGTGTTACGAAATTAAGAAACCCTAACCTAACTACAAAATGGGATGGGGTAATTTCTCTATTATTGGAGCATAGGAGAACTATGCTTTTCTCTTAGGTACTCTACATTAGAGTAAAATGAACTTTGTTGCTTCAATAAATTATATTTCGTAAAAGAAGGCGGCTATTAAGCTGCTGTTAGGATATGGGACCTTTAGTCAGATCCTCAGTCGCTCCATTCGGGTTTATCTTCATAGCCTCAGTAGGTTGTCGAGTTGTATAGTCAGATTTATTTATTTTCCTCTATACCTTCACTTTTCAATATATAGAAACGAGATTTTTAACAATTTGTAATGTTATTTTATAAACTTTAAACAACTGAAATTATGGGGGCGGATACCTTCTTCAATCTTGGGTTCGACTTCATTCATTTTAATTTTATTTATTATCAATTTGGGACTAAAAATCGACAAAGAACAAATTTAGGGAAAATTTTTTCCCACGCTTCCTGTGTTACCCACCACTGAAGACAATCCAATACTAAGTTGAATAGAGCACAAAAAGCTTAGAAAGTGTACTAACTTTTATTTAAAAATCCTTATGCTTTGAAAATAAACGGTTTCTTTACAAAGAAACCGTCATCACCTCTTCATCATTAGCAACTATTATTTTAAAAACTAAGACGTTTTGAGCCCCACTTTTTATGAAATTTTAGTTTATTATTATTTTGGGTCATAGAATACTTGCTTGAAATATTGATGTAGGAATAATGACGATATGCATTCGTCGTACCTAGCTAGCCTACTAGGAACAAGTCGGTACTAAGAGTGATACAATAGCGTTTGCTGAGAATGACAGTTACTTGACTTAAAAACGCCTTGCTCTGTATTATCTCTATGGATGCTATAAATACTCATAGTATCTATAACAGTGCTTCTGAAAAAATCAAGAGACACGAAGCAGAGAAAAAGAGAGAGAGAAAGAGTGATTATACTGCAATAAATTACTAAAATAATGGTTAAGTCCAGAACCGAACAAATAACAGAATTGAACTCGAGAACGTAGCACGAGTCATTTTGTACTATTTGGCGACACTTTGACCCTACTCGTGGGAGTGAGAGTCATCGTATATTAAAACGAGATGAAAAACGGCGATATCTCCAATTGCGTCGCCCGTTTTATACAATTTGCATATACGACCAGAAAGCACCATGGGAGTACCAAAGGTTGACAAATATAAATGCGAGATGATGACGCGATTAGAGCAAAAAATAAGTGAGGCTGAATTTGTAACAGTTTAAATGGGCGAGGTACACGAACACGTATATTATTGCCTTTTTTTTAATATGGTCATGGTGAGGTAATAAATTTGAAAAAGTATCTAATCTGAATACTAAAATTTAAGAAAAAAGATTTTTTTTCGTTGATGGAGCTTCTTACTGACATACGCTAGTTGGTCCTCGAAAAAAATAAAATAACAAATGTCATAAATTTAATCATTAAATGTAATATTACCAGAGTTTTCAATAAATTTTAATAACGGGGTTGATTTAGTAGAGACTTTGGAGCGGCGCCGGCGTCTACCGCACGAGGTGGACGAGGCGACAGCCGTGTTTCAATCTAAGGTACCACAACAGACCTCCCAGATTGAAATATAGCCCGTTCGTACCCCATGATTATCGCGTTGTCCGTGGCCAGCCTCCTCGGATCTTCCGAGCACCAGAGCACCTTGTTAGCGAAATCATCAACGGTCATGACGTCACGGACCTGGCGCACTTTCGGTACTACCTATAGACATCGATCGCATTTTATTTTATCGATACGTAAATACTTAACTTGAATCATAATCTTACAAACACGGAACATTTTAATTCGTTCTTTATTAATAGTATTCCAAAAGGTAATGTAATTTCCACAAATAATGAAATAAAAAATAAATATATAAACATAATACAAACAAACATAAATTTATTTACATTTAAAGAAATTGATAAACAGAAAGTTGAAACAATTAGGTGTAGCCTAAAATCTTCCTTAATGGGATCGAACGGTATTGGAGTTAAACTGATTTCTTTCTTAATTCCCTATCTTACCCCTCTAATAAAGCTATTTTCTTACCCAAATTTCCATCAAAATAGAAATAAGCCGATTTAATACCCATACCAATAAAATAATAACCCAACCGAATTGTTGGTGTTGAATGTACCCAGTCTGGCTTTCGAATGCAACGTGGTATTATTACTGCATTACTTCATATATGTAATGATATTTTTCGAGCGATGGATAATAAAAATGTAATTGCTAGACTTCAGCAAAGCTTTTGACACCCTGGATCATTCCCTTCTTTTCTTAATTAAGATATTTTGGCTTACATGAATCAACCGTACGACTACTGAAAGACTATTTAGTAGGCAGAATGCAGCAAGTCCGCTTAAATTCAACTTTTTCTGAATTAATGAATATTAATCAAGGTAGTATTTTGAGCCACTTCTATTTTCCATTTTTACCTGCGATTTTTACGAATTTTTAAGTACCTGCAAGTCTTATCAGTAGGCAGACGATGTTCAACTTTACCACTCCTTTTCCTTTAGCTGAATGATTACTTTTCAGCATGCCTCATACTGTTTCAACTCTCATAATAAAAACTTTAATATAACCATTGACAGAAATACATTGAAGCATTCTAGTTGCAAAAAAAAACTTAGGTATATAATCAACTTAATTTTGAAAATCATGTCAATAACATTTTACAAAAAGCATCTTATAAACTAAGTTGGATACATGCATAAGGACATTTTATCAACCACTATTAAACTGAAACTTGCTGACTCTTTTCTAACTTACGAAGATATACTGCTTTGGCCAGCCTTTTTCAAAGAGAGAAATCAAGTTTACAGAAACTACAAAATGCTTGCCTTAACTTTTGTTATGATAAAAGAAAATTTGACCACGTTACTCCATTATTTCTGTCATCTCGGTGGCTAAACCTAGATGAACGATTTAAAATAAATAGGGCTACTCTGGTGTATAAAGTTATCCACACCAAACTTCCAAGATTTTTGTATGATAAGGTAGCTAGTAGTAATAGCATACATAGTCGACAATTGTGTCACTCTCAGAACTTCATGTTACCAAAACATAAAACTGCCAAATTTCAATTTCTCCTTTAGTTATAATGCAGTTAAAATTTATAATACATTGCTTAATAACCTCAAACCTAAGTCATCGGTTGCGTCGTTCAGAAAAGCGGTCAAACTCAACTATAGTAATAATTAAGCTATTTTCAATTTATATTGAAATTTCAGTTCTGAATAGGCTGTTGCTGTCTCTGCTTTTTGATGTCTATATATTTTGATATAGGTATTTATAATTTTAAGTATCCCTTTGCCAACATATTCATTTTCATTAGATTTTTATTTTTAGATAGACTAAAATTGGCGTTCATTATTTTAAGTAAATTATTTTTTGGTATTTCTTTTATTAGTACGGTTAGGTAGAGTAGGCCTGGGCTAGATCTCGCCGTACCTTAATATAGATTTGTATCTAAATTTGTTACGTAATATAAAGGCATTTATTATTATTATTACTATAAGGTGTATAATTTTTCGCGTAAAATCTTATGTGAATTAAAGTGTATTTCTTCAGTTTGTTATGATCAAGCCATCTCCTGTCTACATAGATCTTTCGATCTTTTCAGTCATTTTATACTTTCAATCATATTTTAAGCTTTGGTAACTCTAATCAACATAAAGAAAACAAAATTGGGTAAGTATGCATGAATCCTAAAAGCACACTTAATAACTTTAAAAGTTTACCTTAGACTGCAGGTATTTAATAAAAATCGTTTTATGGGTCAAAACTCACTTTTCTAGCATATCTATACTATTTCATAGTGATAGTCCATGATTTTCGGATCTCAGATCATCTTTTACGCCGATTTATAGATTAAAACTTAACTTTGTCAACTTCTGACGCATTTAACTTTTCAGTAACATCATGGATCTGTAACCTGGAAAAGTAATTTATCTGACGTATTAATATCATCTATAGATGATATGTATCATTCTCATCTGAGGTCTTCATTTGTGGCGATTTATGTGTCAGAAGTCCACTTTCATATATTATATCGCCTGAGAAAGTTATTTTTCTGACGCAATTAAATTAACCACAGCTTGTCAAAGATTTCAAAGTTCAAATTCAAATACGTTTAATTTGTGAAATATTAATTTATATAAGGATTTTTTATTTTGATAGTATTTTAAAATGGCAAAAAGGAGTGTTCCTCGATTAAGAATCAAACCGTTAGTATGTGCCCGTAAACTCATCGTACAACAAGGTGCAACAACCTTGGTACAATTTTAAAAATAAATAAGAGGAAAACTATATAAATATATCTAAGGACTGAAACAAAAATTTATTAAATAATCATTATTAAGAACTAACCGAAACTAAAATAAGTATATATACAAAAACTATGGTTATAAAAATTAACTCTCAATATATTTCTATTTATATATTTAAGATATTATTCGCGTTAAGATAGGGTGTAATATGATTTGTAGGCGGAATATTATAACCAAATTACATGCAGGAATTTTGACCCCCTGTAACGACATTTCCATAATCGAACAGAAATATACTGTCACAAAATAAATATTTTTATTTTTGTAATAGACACTTTTTTATTTTGAAAACTGGTTTAAGCTTACATTTCAAGCTTTCCTTTTGATTTCAACATGTGAAGTAAAAGATATAGATTTGTTAAAAATTATCCCCAGGTTTTTTGACATAGGTACTACATTATTTCTAGTGATGTGCAGGGTATTTTCAATGCGTGACAAGAGGTTTGGTTCAGATGATAAAATTAAAATTGTAGATTTGACAGCATTTAATTGAAGATTATGATTTTTTGCCGATGTATATAAGTTTAAGCTATTTGTAAATGATAACAAGCTATTAGAATATATACCTGAAAATCATCTGCATATTGCTTCAAAGTTAAATATTTTATTATCGTATGCATATCTTTCATTTGCTACGTAAATTTAAAAAGCAGGGGATAAAGTATGGATCTCTGGAGTACTCCTTTAGGCATAAAAGTCGATAATAATACATCATTAGATTATTGTTCGATCCTCACACAGCTGTTTCGATCATACTGAAAGTACCATAATTCGAACTAATTTGGACATTTGTAGGCCATAACTATTGGCAACCCGTCTAACTAGTCAGATTTGAGAGAAGGCGTGGCCAAATCGAGCATCGGCAAATTTAAATTTTAAGACGGACCCAACTTGAAAAAACTACTAAATTAAAAGTATTGTAGTTTTGCTAGTAATAACTTGATGATTTCATATATCAAAGGCCTTACTCAAATCTAAGAAGATCATAAAAGTAGAAATAATTTTGGTCCTTATTTATTTTTATATCATTTACATTTTTTTTAAGGCTGTAGAGGTACTACAATTTTTTTAGAACCAGATTGCGAGGTGGGAATTATCTTATTCGATTCAGTAAATTTATATATTGGGTTACATATATTTTTTTCAAGATCCTCAAACTCCTTTGGTTCTGATACTTTTGCAACAGGCTTAATGATTGCCTGTTTCCATATTGTAAGAATTTTCTGTTGTAATATACATTCATTTAAATAATATTTATTAGCGAGTACAAACAAAACGACAAGCATGACTTAATATATCCCTAGTGGACAAATCATCCACACCTTTTGAATTTGATCTTAAAGTAGACACATTTCTTGTACTGTAATTCATCATTGTTGAAAGGTTAACTGTTCATTATTAAATCTGCTATTCTTATGAAAATTAATGACATTTTGACTAGGAGTATTTGGTAAATTTAAAACATTTAAGAAGTGATTTTAAATATCTGTGGGATTACATAAATTATTTGTTAAGTCGTTATAGGATTTGTACGTGGTTAGCCCAGGCTTCTCTGCAACTTTCCAAAATTTATTACTTTGTTTGTTAAAAGTGTGTTTAAAGAATATTTTAATTTTTTCCCGTATTATAGCATGTTTCATATGAGTTTATCGGTAGTATTATAAGTGCGTGTTAGACTTCGTTTTTTGAAATTTCTTATGGGCGCGATTTCTTAACTTCATAAAACGTTTTATATTTTCTGTTATTTAAGGGGTGAAGGCTTTGTTTTTATTTTGTTTTTTTTATTCCGTACTTTTTTAAAAGTTGAATTATATTAATATTAAAGAAATTCTTTTTATCGTTCATGTTGTCAAGCAAATAAAGCTGCTATAGGGAATTGCTAAACCAGCATTGATACAATTATTAAAATTTATATTGTTGTAGTTACGAAATTATACTGTGATTCTTTTTTTTACATTATTATATTTGAAAATAAAATAAGTTAAGTTGTGATTTGACATTTCATGTAATATGGAAATCGCATGGAATATTGGAATATGGAATATTATGTAACCAATTAGACCCGTTTCCAGGTGAATCCTTGTTGGTTCAGAAATCCATTGTGTCAAATTCAAAGATTCTAAAATAAACTTCAATTTGTTGGTATATATATTTATTTTTGAAAGGTCTAAGTTAAAATCGCCGTACATTACAATTATATTACAAATTACATTTACAAATTACATTACTTGTACATTACTATTCCTCTTTCTTACTCACCTCTATCTCACCTTATAAGTTACCTTATCCTATACCCTGGCAGATTAAAATAAATTTATGCCAATGTATGTCAAAAGTCCAGTTTTTAATTTTCTACCGCATTTCACATTTCAGTTACGTTTTAAATCGTCTAAAAAAGCAGTTTTTTTGACTTATTGAGACTAAATACACACAATATATACAATTTTATAACGACTTTCTTTAATTTCTGAATCTGAGATCGTCACTTGTACCGATTTAAGTGTCAAAAGTATACTTTCTTATTTCCTACCGCATTGCACTTTCCAGTAACATCTTGGATCACTTGAAAAACCTATTTTTCTGGTATGCTTAGACTGTAATCATAAACATTTTAAAGAATAAATCAATATGCTGTATCTAGAAAAGTCAGTGATTCAAAGTAACCCCCATATAGCTTTATCACCATTAAGTTGGTTAGTGAAAACCATTCTTCCAACCCTCCTCCGTCCTCTATAATAGGTCCTTAAGGATCTCAGCAATGATATCAGATCTGCAATTTATGGCAGTAATATTACAAAAATTTTCCTTCCCTTAATACTTAACACTTATACCAATAAAGTTCATTAAAGTGTTTTTACAGAATTATTTTATCACAGCACCTTTTGATACTCCTTATAAACCTCTCATTTAATCATGCGATAGATGTCTATAAGACCCAGTGGGTAGCCTAGGGCGACGGCCACCATGTAGCGCTGAAACAGACGCCAAAGTTATAAGCATGAGCGTTTTTAATTAGCTATTTCATGAAATTGCTGTATAATCATAATCGGAGAGCGGGGTTCTCCCATCGTCGACCCATCGACCCAGCCACAAAGATTAATAGAGATGGAGCTGTTTATAGATGAGTTTTCGACTTCGGAATTTCGTTAGCGGATCGGGCTCCACCAAATTATTTAATTTTCAGGTAGGGTGGGCAAGCTTATTGAAATTAATTAATTAGGTAAGGAGACCCAATTTTAGGTCGAAAATTATTTATTAATTTTTTTTTGTTTGGGGTATTTTTATTGTACTTAGTATTTTACAAAGTGTTGTTGTTTACCATATAAAATTAATGGAGTCTTTTACATAATGAAAGTATTGGTTGAAAATCCAGTGTCAACTTTTTCTTCGCATTATTTGAGAGACAAAAGAAAACTAACAAATATGATGTATTACTCTAAAATTACAAGTATATTTTTAACCCAGACATACTTTGATATTCAATGAATTCTTAGATAGATGATGAAATATTCCTTTGATTTCATCATTGAGATTAAGCCTTTTTTTAAAGAATGACATGAGACGATATCAAAAATTTTTGCTATATCAGGAAAAATTAGTTGCTTTTTTTATGAAATCACTTTAAATAATACTGGATACCTAATAAAATGCATGTTAGGTCCCATCGTAATGCACCAAAGGCAAATCCGGTTCACCCCTTTCTGTATTATCAGCATTAGAAGTGATAGATTGGAAAAATGTGTCATTTGCAGACATTAGGGATCAAGGTTCAGTAAAAGAATTGCTCTGCAATGAGAGCCTAGAAGCCTCGAAGTTTCTCAATCCTTCGAGGGAAACTAATGGTTTCAGAAATGGTTGCACACTACTTAAGTTCATTAAAGGCTTTTGTGAAGACTTCCAAAAGGTTCAAAATCCTGTGGTTGTAACTCTTGTGATCATTGGATATTGGAAAGATGACATTTTTTGCTTCGAAGCATACGGGAAATTAATGATGCACTAAAAGGAAACTGTCTAGTGAGCTGCCTATACTTTTTTGAAAATTCTCAATAATACTTGAATTTACTACCATCTTACTATATTCATTTGTAATTGGCTTCACCCGTTCATGTTTTTCATATATTACATTTTTTATTCTTTCGAATCTGTCCTATAGTTGACATTTAATTCTGCAGTTTTAGTTAAAGCAGTTTCCAGGGCATATATCATATCAATAGGTCCTCACGTGGAAACTCATCACGAATAATTAAAACTAAAAATCTTAACTAAGTTAAATAAATATTTATTATAGATATATTAATTACAGGAGAACAACAGACTTTCGTACAGTCCTAAAAATGGCTACTTAAATGATTGGCAATGATATTCCCTAAAAATTAACTGCACACCGTTACTGTTTAAATTTTTTTCTATTTCAATCTTGATACACATTTCTACAACACGCCTTTTATGCTTCCGTACACAGAACTCAAGATATCTTAAAAATCAAAGGGCTTAGATATAGAAAATATTTAACATAAAACAAATTATGAGATATTATTTAAATTTTGGTTAATTCGATTTTTTTTTTAAATACTGATGCATAAATGTGCATATCGAGGGTCAAAACGCAGGACCTCGTAACTAACATTTTTGGCTAAATTAGTTTTAATATACCATTATGCGTAGAATAGATGGTGGCATCACTTTGAAAAGTTGTTGTTAGTAGTTTGTGTTTAATTTATTTTATGATAAATATAATTTTTCTTTACCTAGACCACATTTTTTTCCAGGTAACACTTTCGAGGTCCTGCATTTTTTAAAATTTAAATTATATTACCGCTTACGAGTTGCTGTTTAAGACTACTAATACAATTATAATGTCTAGCCGAGCAAGAAAAATGGCTAAAAATCTAAACTCAAATAAATTAAATACAGTAACTAAATGCCTAGGACAAGAAAATGACCTGAACTTGTCAAATATAAGTAATTTTAACAATGAGTCTTTACTCGAGCTTGAGTTGAACCAAATTCTAAGCCCTGAGAATATTTCTAAACTAATCAATAATGCGGAGGTCGTATTCGAAAACTATTTGCAGCCAGGAATTCTCAGCACCTCTCCCGATCAAATGGCAATTATGGAAATCAAAGAAGCGACGATATCAGATCCCATCCTTAAAACAATCTCTATGGAAGCTTTGGGTAAAAGCGTTACAAATTCATTTACGGATGACGTACCCGAAGAAAACACATTGTCTGATCCTGATTACGACGCCACTATGGAGCCCGATGACCCCGACTCATCTGAAGAAAATATGGTCGAAGGCAATTCAAATGAAGGACCGTAAGGGCAACTTTCAGAATAGCGATTTAGAAGAACAATCTGTAGGTGAACATGAAAATAGAAAGCGAAAAGGATACAATAAAAGGGCTAAAAAACTAATAAAAAACTAAGGCTGATAGGCAAAAGCTACATGGAAAAAAAATCAAAAAAATACGTTTTAAAACAAAAATCGCCAGGAAAGGAAGATAAAAGAAAGGTGTAAGTGTTTAACCAAAGAAAAAGTGAAGGATGCTGCAAAGAAATGTTTTCTTATTTCAAACGAGGATCGAGAAAAGTTATTCAAGAAGTTCTGGAAAGATATGACTTGGGAGCAGCGAAAAGTGTTTGTTGGAAATACTGTCAAAGTATGCGATAAAAAGAGGCCTGAAAAATTTCCAAAATGTTACTTACAAGGTCTTGCTTTTTGCCCCCTTAAAATCTAATTTTTTTAACAAATATTAATAGAATTGCATTAACAAGAAGAGAAAAATGTATGTAAGTGATTTTCAGACAGGACAATGAAAAACTCAAATAAAAAATGTACGTGGTCAAATGCCTCGGCAAAGTCAACTGCAAAAAAAGTAATAATTTTTATATTACAATTTATCACTACCAGTCTTTAATAGGTATTTTTGAAAAACTGTGGTACCAATTTGGTAAGTCTAAATTGAACCTGTCGTTAGTTCAGTCACAACAACAAAATTAATTACCTGGCAAAACCTCATGCAAATTTTAAAAATGTTTTATTCTATATATCTTTCTGCCTAATCATTTTATTTACACAGGGCGTTGTATTTTATTATAACCTTTTTTGTGACCTAGAAAAATTACTTTTCCAGGTGATCCAGACTGTAACTATAAAGTAAAATGAAGTAAAAGTTGGACTTTTGGCCCATAAATCAGTATAAATAAAGATCTCAGATCCGGAAATGATATTTTGACAAGTTATACTTTTCTTATTTTATGCAGTTATGTGTTTATTTTTTTCCAATTTTTGGGCACTTAAGGCAATTGATCCATTGATTTTCGTACAATTTAAGCAGTTTTCTAATTAACCTTTTTTAAAACCACTGTATTTATGTAATTACCATAAATCTAATATTTAGTCTTGGCGATTAAGATATAAGCCGGTCAAGTAATTTTGGCTTTTTAAATTTTTTAAGCAATATTGTATTATTTGAATCACTCGAGCCATACATTTTCGTAAAATTCAAGCTAACCTCATTTTAGCTTTCCATTTCTATATTTTCTTCTTCTTTCTCAATTACAATGGACTCGCGTCATATTTCGACAGCCGCCCAATCTTGTTGTTTATTATGGACCTACAGTTTAACGTGGGTTCCGAACCACGACTGCTTTGTTTTAGTAAGACAAACACAAACAACCACGCCCATGCCAGGATTCGAACCTGAGACCACACGATCGCATCGTGAACACTTTGCCCACGGTTCTACCGGGATCGGCTTCTATATTTTATAAACATAAAATATAAAACTAGTTGTTATTCCAGGCACTTGCATCATAAAGCATTTATGCTTGTTTCTTTTTTAATTTTAGGCATTTAAACCAAATACTCTCTTTTCAGGCCCTATATCGAACAGTCTTTTTTGCTCTATTTTTCATTTAACTCAATTTTAGACAATTATTTCTTTCTTTGAATTAATATTTTAGGATTGAGTTTAACCTGAATTTAAATTTTAGGATTTTAGCCAATATTATATTATTTACAACTGTTGCTGCATTTGTAGAGCCATAGAATTCTAACTAAACTAAAACCAGCTAAAAGTGTAGCTGTCGCATCAACAAAGAGTTTCAACAGAAAGACTATCCGGATATGGACCTAAGCACCTGGTATAAGGCAGGGTAAGGCCCATTTCAACTAAGGCCTCCACCCCTCTGCCTGTCTCACCGCTTACTAGTCACGCACCCTAGTATTACGGAGTGCCGTTGGTATTGGAAGGAGGAAGAAACTATCCGATGTCATCGGGAGTGCCCAGTAATTACAGCCAGTGACATGATGTTGGCCCAGCGACATAAAACTCCTCAAACCAGAGCGCCTCATTGCCTTTTCCAAGTCTATTAGTTTCTGGTAATTCTTGAATCCTCGATGAACCCTCATGGTTAAGTCAAGCAAACATACTATATATATCTGACCCAACTAGACTGATCTTTGTGAAACCCCAATATTATACACTAATACTCTATTAGCTAACTCTACACCATTTAATCTGTTACATTATACTGTGTTATTCATATAGGAGCTTAGAAGAATAACAACCAGTCCCTTAAGGCAACCTGATTTGCCAAAAACCAGATGTGAGAACACTTTTTGAACGTTATTGAATATTTTGGATATCAAAGGCAGTATGGATTAGGATAATGAATAGAACGAAAGGAAAGAGAAGTAAGAAATTTATAGTACTATAATGTCCAACACACCACTAGGCAAAAAATCACAATATAATTTGTGACACTAATAACACAAATTAAATTATTTTATATTAAAATCATCCACTTACTATAAATAAAAGAGTTTTCGTGGATTGTGTAATGGTCATTCCAGCTACGTCCTAAACTGAAATCCACAGCAGCTAAAACCTTCCGGGAATATCAATGAGCACTTAATGTAGTTAGGGCAAAGGCTAGGGTCGTCCCTGACCGTCGGTCAAATCCAGGATATTTGTTCTGGCTAACGATATTGTTTGGTTGTTAGCCAGAGTAAACAGCGCGTAGTTAGTTGAGGAGATTTGACCAACAACATTGGCAGAAGCTTCGTGACTTGGCCAATAACATTATTCGTGTGGAATTAACCGTTGACTGGAAAATATAATTATTAAGTTTTAAGCAAATTAGCATGTTGTTATCGGAGAAATCTCTTTGTGGGGTTAGAATTTAGAGGATAATTAATCCTAAATATATGAGATCTGATCTGATTTGAAACAGAGCGTTAAAAAAGTTCCACTGTTTTAACCAACAATTAAAACTTGATGCACTCATACCGTTTATACAGATTTCAGTAAAGCCCTTGACAAGGTTTTTAACATTTTAGTTGATAAAGCTGAGTATCAGTGCTCGTTTATTATTGTGGGTTAACTCATATCGAACCAATCGTTAGCAGCAAACAAAATTATAAAATTTGCTCAAAAGGTCTCATAGGTCCCTAAAATTCCCATTGTGGTGCACTACTTTTTATTGTTTTCATGAAAAATCATCTTGGTCAGACCCCAAAAATTATACTCTATAGGATTAACTGATGAACCATGTTCAAATTTAGGGGAAGGTTATGAGTATGAATTAAAACTACTCACACTCTATTCAATTTACTCTAACAGTGTATGACACTTACATTTTTAAAGTTGCCTCAAATAAATAAGAAAATGAAATTTTATTGAATAAAAAACGCGTCCGTAAAAATCATCAAAGTCATCTTTCTTAATTTACGCACGAAAAAAACCTATAAAGTAAATAAATAAATACAAAACATAATATAAAATTTTGCAATAAAAAGGTAAAAATTTAAAAAACAACAAGAAACAAGAGAGGGAAACAAAAAAATTTTTCTTTAGAAATGCATATTTTTTAAAGAAAATTAAAATTTATTATGTATATGAATATTTCGGTGACTTAAAATTATTTTAACTTTACCCAATTTACTGTAAAATTAATTTGTTTCTACTATTTTGTAGTGACTGGATGTATTTGATAAAATTTAATTTTTATTGTTGCAAATAATTTTTATTCAATTTTAGGATTAAAATACAGAGACTCATAATGATAGGAAATGGCAAGAAAAAAGGAGAAACAAGAAGCACAAAAAAAAATAAAGGAATTACTAATAAATCTATGTAAATACTCGTAAAGCGTATAGGCAATGCTATGTTACCCGGCATTAAGCTAAGTTTTAACGAGAAAATAAGAAAAGGGAACGTTAACATACTTATAGAAATATGTACATATAGGCTAAGGATAATTAACACAATTCTTAAAAACCAACATAATACAAAAAACCTTCCAAAATATAAGAGGAAACAAATCAACTATTGACTACGTAATCATGAAATCGACAGTTAAGTAGATCCCCGTATATCTTCTTAACATACTATCATTATTAGCAGCCAGCAAATGCACACAACCCGACCTTATTTTAGCCAATACCAAAAAACAAACATCTAAAAAATTAAAAATACTCCTCACTACATCAATAAATTCAACATAGAATTGCTTAAAGATGACAGCATAAGAGTGACAGACGACAGAAACAGAAAACTGTATTTTATCAACAAAGTAAAAGAACTTCCCAAAGAAAAGAGAAAAGCTTCAACGTACATTGACAACAGAACACCGAATTTATTTTTTACGAGCAGCGGACGAATCTAGAAAATATTTTCAGGGAAGATCCATCGAAAAAATCTAAGATTATCCCCTCAAGAATGACCGTTTTGTTTTGCTGAGTACAATGTACGTGCACACAAATAATAAGGTAAGAGATGAGCAGTCCCCATACTCCATAGTAACTCAGAGAAAAGTACTATATGTTGCGTATTCTGACACTTCATGGAATACTTGCTATTGTTTAAGGCTAACTGCCTGAATAATAATCAAGAATATATGTAATAGCAGTCATTTCAACAGATTAAGAAACAAAATGACATTCACTCAAAGTATAAACACTCAAAGTGATTTTCTACGACTATTTTCTCTGTGTTCTGTTTCATTTTCTGTAACTCATTTCTCTGTGTTCAATCTCGATGATTTTTCATCGATATTGCATTAACCTATAATTCAATGGAATGTGTCTGACATCTTATCAATCTCTGCAAATTTTGCTGGGATAATATTTTGTATCTTGGAAAGCAGATCTCGTTGCTTTAAAAATCTTGTTTCAAACTCTTGAGAGTACTTATCCAAAAATGGAATGTAGAGTGATCGCTTATAGTACTCTTTAGCATTTCCAGCATAGTTGTCCCGATTTTTCGTCCTGCTCGTCGAGGAACCGTCAGTACGGTCTCAATCGATTCAGCAATCTGTGTCGCTGATTCAAAAATTTCTCGGAATATTTCGTCTGCCTTTGTACGCATGTCATTTATTTTATCATGGACATCGTTCGCGTATTTAATGCATTTACTTAGATCACAATCTTCTTTTTGTAACTTGAGGCTCAAACTTTTAGTTAATCCAAAGATAGGTTTGAGCACTGCCAATGAAATTATGAACTGTGGCGTTCGAATAGAAGCAAGTAGCTCATTTGGCTGCACACCATCAGATTTTACTTTCAGCTCGTCCATTTCTTCCAGAGTGGAATCAATGAATCTTATGCTATCGAAGAACAGGCTAAATGATGCGAGGTGTTAAATCCAACGCGTTTCGCAAAATTTCAGAAGACGAGTTTGCTTGGCGCCAGTCTTCGATTTAAGAATGTTTTTTTTTTAAATAATTTCAGCCTTGTTACAATTTCGAAAGAAACTGACGACTTTTTTGACCGTCCCCAAGCAGTTGCGAATCGGTGCAATGTCGCATGCGTGACAGATAGCCAGATTCAAATTGTGGTTTGCACAATGAAAATAAGGTGCATCTAAACCTTAATTTTTAACAATAGCTGCACATCCTTTAAACTCTTCACTCATAGCTTGTGCTCCATCATAACCTACAACAAAGATCATCATCAGTATTGTATTATTTTCCCCTTTGAAAATTATTTATGACATTGAAGTACACTGAAATGTGAATTCACCTTGTCCTTTCATGTATTGAATCTCAATGCCAAGTTTTTCCAACGATGTTAACAGTGTATTAGCCAGTCCTGCGTCTGTCACATGCTTTACAGATACAAAACACAAAAAACCTTCTCGTATGACATGTTTCCCTGCAACTTTTCGTACATACCGGACTCCAATAGAAAATTGTTCTATTCCACTTATATCAGTCGTTTCATCGGCAGTGACTGCAAAACACCTCGTCTTATTTACACGATTTACTATTTCATTCGTAATTATCTCCCGTCCAGCCTCAATAATTTCATAGCTTAGATGGGTTGCATTAGCCCCAGCCGTCATAAAGTGGTTTCGCAGAATCTCATCCCCGCACTCTACTGCATAACGTAGGAGAGCTCTGAAATTTCCGTCGTTATCTTCCGGAATATCCATGGACATAGAACCATTATCTCGACGACCTCGAAGGGCTATTCATTGTCGACAACAAAATAAGACTGCAGGGATAATTGACACTAATTTCTTTCTGTTCTCGATCTGCAACTTTTTTCGGCTTACATCAATGTCAGTAATGACACCGTAAAAACTCAGGTAGAAATTTCTCTAGGCATTCTTATACTTCGTCAAAAAATCAATACTAACTTCAAACTTTACTTTATCTGTCTCGTCTTGTTTCGATCTTTTTACTGGTGTTGATTCTTCGGCTTGTTCAACAGGCTGTTCCGAATTCTCGGATTTTTTGTCAAGATTTTTCCACTTGAAAAACTCAGTAATTTTCATTGGAGGCATTTCTCCAGTAGGAGGATTTACCAAGATAGCACGAATACTCCGAAGATTCACACTCAGAAATCACTAAATCGAAATTGCATATACGGTTTACACTATTATTTGACTATTCATTATTTGACTGTGGACAGAACGCAAGGTTAGCGTGGCCTGCCCTGTAAACGTCAAAACCGCAATAGAGGTTACTTGCGTTAAAATGCTCTGCGCTCGTAACGCCCTCCAGTCTGTTCATTCGTACATGTAAAAGCTTTTTGACATAGTAGCTGTCTTGAGGACTTGTGTGACAGTGGCGCGCTATTCGAATAATGGTATTATATATAAATTGTAAATTGTATTCGCTGTATATTATAACCGCTGCCGAAGATTCACACTCATTTTGGAATATATATCTGTATAATAATAGGTATATATCATGGATGGATAAATATTATCATTATTATAAGTGAGGTAAAGACACCAATGCGTGATCCCCAGACGAATTTGTACTCATACAGTTTTTAAAGATGATTTTCCAGAAAATGCTTTGTGAATTTCAAATCAAAATTTGAAGTGAAAAATTTTTCGTGAGACCGATATTTCGGGGAGGGTCCGGACCCTCCGGACCTCCCAACTGGATCCGTCCCTGATTACGAGAGATACAAAATAACTAGAAATTAAATAAACAACGATATAAGATAACTAAATAAAGACCACTGGATGAGATTCTTAGCTGAAATGAAGGGAAATCTATATGGCGATCAAAAAATGCGTGGAACAGGCTACGAAATAGGAAAAATAGATTATTGAAGAGACTAAAGTAAAAGAAATTAAATTGGAGACATGGATTAGATACTTTCAAAACATGTATAACTAATAACCTTGATGGCAACACACTAAGAATAGAGATTCACAGAAGAGACAACACAGAAGTTGAAAAAATTTAAAAGTTCAGGCATCGATAATATCAATAACATATTCATCAAATACAAGGGAAATAAAGAAGTACAAAAAAACTCTTTAGAACTGGAACCATACCAGATGGAGAGTAATGTATATAGCTATACATAAAAAAAGAGAGAAAAGTAATTCCAAAAATTTTAGAAACAGCGCTACTAAGCTCGGTCTTTAAGCTCTTTACTAAAATCATCACTAAGAGCCTCATGAAAAAGGACTTAGATCCAATAGATCATCGGTAGACGGAGTATTATTATTATTTATTTATTAATTGAATTACAGTATCAACAGCCATAGAGGCTAATTACAGATACCACCTATAATATGTACTTATTACTCTAAAATAAAATCCAAATATAATATTAGCATATAAATGTGCAATGCACCTAATAAAATGTTTATAATATTTCTTATAATCTATAATATATTTAAGTATTTACAACTACCCACATTTAGAAAAAAAATACATATTTATTACATATTTATTTTAAATACATATTTATATTATCACATATCAGGCCTGAGACTGAGAAGCAAAAAGTCTAATGTCAATAATTTCTGTAAAATGTCTTAAATCTGTAATAGCAATATCAAGGTCAGAGGCATAAATATTAAAATAATCACAAATTCTATACAGGGTGTTTCTTAACCTATACGCATAAACTTGGGAAATTATTGCTAATGATAAATAATGACTAATAGTGAAAAAAAATTTAAGTAAAATATTTTTAGTTTCTGAGATAATTCTTTTTTTTTTCACAAAAATGTAAGAACTTTATCAGATGGAATTTTGTTTTCAAATTAAGAAGTAAACAAGTCCGGATGATGTTTATTATGTTTAGTAGTACCTACTTTGCTATCAGTTGATACAGTTGTGGTCGTATTTCGTTTTTTATTAAAATTATGCCGCATAATTTTTCAAATGAGGAACTAAAGGACATGTTACTGGCATACGGGGACTCAAGACAAAACAGTGTGGTTGCAGCTAATCTTTATGCACAAAGGTTTCCTCATAGGTATTATCCGTTGTGTGTAGCTTTTTTGCGTGTGGTTCAATGGGGTAGAGAAACTGGAAATTTGCGGCCGAGGCCAGGGCAACATGGTGGAGCCATTAGACCTAGGCGTATTTTAAATCTGGCGAATTTGATTTTAGATATCATCGAAGAGCATCCTGACATAAGCACTAGAACAATTGCAACGCAATTTGGATTATCACCAGTCACAGTTTGGCGAATTTTAAGGCATGAATTACTGTATCCATTTCACGTCCCTTGGAAGTAAAGCTTGTACCCTAGCTTTACTTCCAAGGGATCATGCGCCTCGAGTAACCTTTTGCGAGTGGTTGTTACATCAGCAGCAGTTAAACCCAAACTTTACCAGGAACATTTTAGCTACGGATGAAGCAATTTTCACACGCAATGGTATTCATAATTTTCGCAACACGCATTTTTGGGCAGTTGAAAATCCGCATGCCATTCGGCGAACAAACTTTCAACGATTTTCAGTAAATATGTGGGCTGGAATTGTAAACGGAATACTTGTTGGCCCTTTCATTTTGGATAATCGTCTAACTTTTGCTCTTTATTTACAATTCTTGCGACAAAATTTGCCGGTACTTTTTGAAGAAGTCCCTCTTCACGTTAGGCAGAATTTGTGGTTTCTTCACGATGGTGCTCCACCACATTTTGCGCGACCAGTGCGACGGCATTTGGATCGAATGTGCCCCAAACGATGGATAGGCCGAGGTGGTCCAATTGGATGGCCTCCTCGATCACCCGACCTTAATCCGCTTGACTTTTATTTTTGGGGCCACCTAAAATCTCTGGTATATGTAACCGAAGTTGACAATGAACAAGAATTAAGAAATCGGATATTTGCTGCCGCCGAGGAAATTCGACTACAACCTGGATTAGCTGCTGTCTGCAACTCTTGGATTAGGCGTGCTCAATTTTGTATTGAAAGTCATGGAAATAACTTCGAACAGTTACTATAATAATTAAATAAACGTAAGTCGTTTTTCCGTAACTAAAACTTTTACTAAATTTTTTTTCACTATTAGTCATTATTTGCCGTCAGCAATAATTTCCCAAGTTTATGCGTAGAGGTTAAGAAACACCCTGTATATTAATGAGTTCTTGTCTATATTTATTCTAGAACAATCAAGATGAAAAATTTTTCTTTGTCTGATATTACCAACATTAATGAAGAATAGCAACATTGCCATAATTTGAAGATAATTAATCTTATTTGTCAAAATTTTATAAATGTACACTAGGGATGTTTTAATGCGACGATTTTCTAGGGATAATCTATTTAATACTTTCAGGAGCAAATTATGGTTATAACCTTGTTCGGGACTATATCCAAATCTCTTAAAAAAACATATATTTTAAAAATTTGCGGTGTATACGCTCTATGGTTTTAATCCAGACGTCATATTGTGGAGACCCAATTATGCTTCCATATTCTAACCTCGGTAAAACCAGACTATCAAACAGTTTTAAACAATATTCAAAATTAAAGTTTTTGGCAGTTCTAATAACGAAACCCACTATTTTGTGTGCCTTATTAACTGTGTTAGTAATGTGATCGGTAAAAGCTAAATTACAGTCAACAATTACATCCAAATCATTTTCAGTGCTGGAATGTTCAAGCTGAGTACCGCTAATATTGTAGCAATAATTAATTATATTTTTGTTAAGTGTCAGCGACATTGCTGAACATTTTTTATTATTGAAATGAAATGAGTTTGCATTACAACAATCAACAACCCTATCTAAATCATTCTTCAGAGAGATGGAATCACCTAGAGAGGTAATTTCCAGGTAAATCTTAAAATCATCTGCAAAAAGTAGTGTTTGTAAATCATTAGAAACAGAAGCAATCTTATTTATGGCAACCAAACATAACAGATAAAAACATAATATTACGCCAAATGACCGATAAGAAAAGAAAAATCGATAGAATTTAGGAAGGCTCAGGGTGTCTGTTTTGTAAATTTAACCAAGGTATTCGACAGGGTCTGACTAGTTGACGTAATCAAGATTCTAGATCAGAACACCGTCGATTATGAAAGAATTATATCAGAACTGAACAACGGAAGTAGTACAAAAATAAAAACTAAAGATGGACTGTCCGATTAAGTGCAAATTAATAAGGGCATACAATCAGGTGACAGCCTTAGTCCTACCTTGTTCTACCTAATTATGAATCAAATCATTAAAAATAGTAAAAGAGTAAATGCTGGATATAAAATAGGCAATCGCACACAAATGTTAATGCTCATGAAGATTGCAACCAAAAAGACATAGTCAATGGTTATATCTAACGAACCCATAACACACAAACTGGTAACAAGACAACAAGATAATCCAGCAGGTGAAAAGTTTTACTTACCTAGGAGTGGAGATATCAAGTTATAAAAGGAACAAGAGTCAGCGGATACCTGAGAGATGCAAAGATAATAGAGCAAAATAAAGTAAAAAGTTTTAAAACAAAGCTGACGATTTACAAAATAATAGGACCTATTTTAACGTAAGCCACAGAAACCAGAGCTAAAACATCAACAATGGAAAGAATTATGAGATTGAATGAACAATACAAAGAAGCAAACATGTTATCCTGGCTTATTCTATGAAAATTGAAGAGAATAAGAAGCCAGAATATCACAGAAGAACTAGAAATACAGCATGTTGTAAGATGGAGTAGCATACAAAAGGTGTTGAAGACCATGTGGAAAGGATGCCAGATGATAGATTGGTAAAGTGGGCCATGTCGCAAAAATCAAACTTGCGAAGACCGGCAGGCAAAGAGGAAGGCTCATAGATTGATGCTTTTTGTAGATTTAACTTAAGCAAAACGTTTAAGGTATAAGATGAGTTAAAATTACCCATATCATTTAACATGTAAGTAGTTTAACTTTCTTTTTAAGTTTTTTTTTTTTTTTTTTTTTTATGTTAAACACAAGCACAAGAGGAAAGTCCTATGTCACTCTTGGAGTGGTGCTTGCGCGAAGATATTTGTGGGCATTTATCTTGAATCGCTGCAGGTTGTATGCGTCGAGAAATATGTGAGGTGGAAGCCCGTTCCACAAAGAAGATGTTCTCCAGATGAATGAGTCCCGATACAGCGACGTCCTTGGGGTAGGCAGGTGGACGATGTTGATGAGCCGCAACTGCTAGACGCGTCCTTCTTGCCGGAACAGCCCTGGGTGGGATCAGGCCTGCCAGCTCAGAGGAGCACTTACCGTGATAATAACGGTAGAATCAACAGAGATCAGCCACCTTTCTCCTGTGCTTCAGACTATCCAGACTATTTGTCAGTTCTGGTTTGTCGATAAGACGAATAGCTCTCTTCTGTATAGAATCTAGCAGCTTTAAACTATGCTTGGCTGCAGAGCTCCAGACATACGAGCAATACTCGAGGGAAGGGCGTATTTGAGCCTTATAAAGAGTCAGCAGCTGTTCTGGTGTATACAGTTTTTTCGTTTTGAAAAATACTCCGAGTTTTTTGGAAGCTACCCTGGCGATCTCTGCAACGTGGTCATGCCAGGACACACTGTTGGTGACTTCGACTCCTAAAAGATGTAAAGATGATTTCATTGGCAATGTTTTCCCTGCTATAACCAGCTCCGGGCCACCAAGGTTAGTCTTCATCATAAATACTGCAGCCTGCGTTTTTTAGCGTTAAAATTGACCAGATTGTTATCGCCCCCCTCCAAGATTGCTCTAATATCGTTGTTGGTTGAAGCTACTTGTTGCTGCCTAAGATTCTGAGAAGTTGTGGCTGTCGTTGGTTTGGCGGACTTAAATGTGGAAATAAGTGTGCTATCGTCCGCAAAGCTGTAGATTGGATTGACAGTGGTTCCTAGCAAATCGTTGATATATATCAAGAAAAGGGTGGGGGATAGAATGCATCCTTGAGGGACTCCAGCGTTAATGTTAAATTTGTCGGAGAGGTGTCCATCGACGGCTACTTGGATTGTTCGTTGTTCAAGAAAACTTTTGATCCAATTCAATAACGAGTTTTGTATGCCGATTGAGGAGAGCTTGGTTAGTAGTCCCTCATGCCACACTCTGTCAAATGCCTTGGAAATGTCAAGAGCGACTGAGCGGGACTCGCCGTGCTTCTCCATGGCCTCCGTCCACAAGTGTGTGACGTAAGCCAGAAGATCGCCGGTGGAATTTGGAAACAACCGGAATTTGGCTATTTGGAAACACCTTTTACCCTTGAATTTAAAAAAAAAAAAAACTTTATGTTTAATCTTATCGCAAATTAACATAAACTGATGTGAGTTATTTTTCGTGACCTCGGTTTGAAAAACCTTGGTTATTTTTTTTGTTAGCAATATCTAACAAAAAAATTAACCAAGCTTATAAAATAAATGCCTGAACAAATATTATTTCTTATATTGTAAATATAATTTCACACTATCTTTTATATTAAATTTATATTCAGGGATTTTAATCTAAAATTACAAATTAACATACACACACGAGCAGGACTGCCAAGCAGCGGTTTTTTTTCCATTTAGATACGATGCAGCTGTGACTAATGAACTGTTTGTAGTACATGTTGAAATCTCGGGAAAAGTGAAGTTAATTACAAGTTGCAGTCATTAGGCAGCGAGAAAGTCTTTTTATTTAAATATAAATTTATACATCAAACCATTTTTAGTTGGCTGCTCAAAACGACCATTAAGTCTTCTAGAGATCATACATATATACATTCAATAATTTAAATTTCTATAAATTACGTTTTTCATCCTTTTCTAGGTTTAAATATATAAAGTACGTTGTACTAGTAGTTTATTTCTCAAGAGTAATTCATTCAATTCCATGTTTAGTAATTCAAAGTTTTTCTTACGCCATTTCCAGTCAACCATTTCTTAGCCCACATATTTGTTTCTTATACTTTTCACAGTCTCGTGCACGTTTCTCTTAACGAAATGACATGGTGGATGACAGGCCGTAATTCATCTTATTCGCTTCCCTTCTCTGTGTTATTAATAAACGATTTTACAGACCTAAGACGATTTAATCGCTCAGAAAATGTCGTCTCTTCGTGAAATAAATCGCGTCTGTCGCGCAAATTATATGGCCTCCGAATTGGCTTTTGTCCAACGTTCCGCTTACTCAACTGGCTGATATATCTGTAATCTTCAGGAAATGAATTTCATCTTTATTTACAATTTTTGGTCTATAGTACTGGTCGGTTAGTAAAATTTACAATATAGCTTAATACAATTTTACATTAAAGCTGAATAAAAAATAGTACAAAATATGAACAATAGCAACTTTGAACTAAAAAAGCCTTATTCAAATTCAAAACTTTTTTATTTGTTCTTAAAATACAAAGTTATAATACAATAATAATAAGAAAAAGATAATAAATATGGACTACCTCTAGATTATATAACCGATCCACAAGACTGGTTTGAATTCAAGTTTGTGCTCCGCCTCCTCTACCTTCTTCTCAACTCCCGCAGCGAACAAAAACCAGGATATACGAAAACTTCAATCTCCGAAACCTACATTTTCCCACGACTCTACAGGACTATCTAAGAAAGGCACAGGATAAATACCTTACCACGACCGTCAACCACTTAAACTCGTTCATACGAGAGTGGCAAGCCACCAGAGCCTCTCCAAATGCCCTTTACCAGCTACGCAAAAATTGGCTTCTACAGCACAAATGACAGATAATGAAATAACGACAGATAGAATTTACGGTAGAACCTCGACTAGTTATATAAAATTTTACACTCGTCACTAAATATTTGCTTCAGTGACGAGTGTACCTTTTATGGTCATTTTAAAATGTCGTTTCTGAAATGATGAGATCCCGCACGTATTTAGAGAAGGGCATTCTCAGTACGTCTAGATAAATTAATGTACTGGTATATTGGGATATGATATAATCGGCCCAATATTTCTATCGGGAAATTTAAGTGGCAAAATGTAAGCTGAAATGCTACCGAAGTCTATCAAACAACTAATTGTGCGGCAATTAGAAAATCTGATGGACATACATGGAAATGTATCTTTAGAAGAATACTTACTAGCAAAAGGAAAAAAAGAAGAATACCTAGGGTTATAATGCTTAACAGATATACATAAGGCAGGCGAACATTGACAAGAGTAAAAATAAAAAATATATTACATAATAATTTAAATTATAAGGAGTTTTTTTAAACTACCAAAGCAGACGCAATAAAAAATACATCAATATGATCAAAATAAACAAATTTAAATAATCCCTTTTGCTCCTACAGAAGAAACGATTTAATGAAGCCTTTGAAACGGTTAGGCGACATTTGTTTTACTTGAGGTGGAACGCTATTTCATATTTGTTTTGCAAAATAGCTAAAAGATTTTGGGAAATTGGCAGATTTATGTAATCGGATATTAAAATCATATTTATTTCTAGTAAAGAGAGTATGGTCACGAGTATTAAAAAGTGCTCTTAAATACGGTAGCCCTTAGATATGGTGGATATTTTTTAAGTACCGTATTTTTCTTAACCGCATGTTTGCTATGCCAAGTTTTTCTTTATTGTGAGTTTGAAATGAGAGGGCATGATCAAAAAACGTTCCTAAATTTTCCGCTTCAGCAACTACTAGCCTTTGCCAGTAGTTGCTATTTATTCGAATATTATTACTGTCAGATAATTCTGATACTTAATTTTTATTGCAACCAAAAAAAAATAATTGATGATTTTCTTGCATTAAATGTTAAGGTATGATTTTGTGCATACTGATTAATCATGTTAATTTCCTCGTTAAAAGTTTGTTGAAATATGAGAAAATCACTTGGAGAAAAAGAAAGTTATATCTGAAAGTCATTAGCGTATTGCTGTATTTTGGATTTTCTTAAGGACACTGTGCATATCTACTGCATATATAGAGAAAAGGAGTTGCCCCAATATTGATCTTGGATTAAAAGTTGGATTTCATAACGTTGCCAAAGTTTGTAAGGTACGATTTAAAAAAACTAATTGCATCCTTAGATAATACAAAATATGTTAGATTAGCTAAAAGCGTTTTTTTAAACTAAAAGCGTTTCAGTAGATTATTTCTAGCATCATTGACAAATTTTACATTAATTTTTTTTGAAAACCAAACTAACAATCAGGTATTACGCTCATTGATTGCAAAAATGGGTAATTAATTAGATACGTTTTCCTTACATGTTTCCATATATCTGGATATACGTTGTCTAAGATACAAGTATTAATTATCTTTAAAAGATGCTTCTTGCAAATTCCATCTTCACCGATAAGTTTGTTTTTATAGAATTTACAATTTTTAACAGGCCTTTTTGTGTAATAATGATATAAGAAAATTATTTGTCACTTTGTTATATCTGTGTAAAATTTGATTTCATCCCGAGAAGAAATATCAGCTTCATTGTTAAAATTTAAAAAATAGGTAATAATTTTAATTACATCAGCCAAGTGATGAGGAACATTCCGGCCTTGCATAAGTCCTTTTTAGTATAATTTTACTTTTAAAGTAAAGGCAAACTCAAAGACAAACAGAACAAAGTATTAGAACAATATTATACTATTTAACAATTTGTACTAAAAACGCTTAGAACGCTAAGAACATGCTTATTATATGCTAGATTATTTCGCTGTTTATTTCATAAAAATATTTATGTTAATTTTTGATGTTTTTTAGTTTTAAGTGAGAGAACACTACATAATTTAAGAACAAAAGAATCTAGTGGGTTAGAAATATCAATGCTCATCAATTTAAGATTTTAAAACAGGTCGAGAATAACGATCTATTAACTTACCAGAGTGCCTCTGTATGTAGATAAGCTTTATTAAGTATGTAGCTCCCACCACATGTTTCTTTCTTAGCAGTTGTTTCTTCTGACTTTTCTTAAGCCTTTAGTTGTGTATGTAACGAATTTCTAGTCACTATCAGGTATTTTCTACCCATTATTGGAAGTAATTCAATAAAGGACAATCCTCGGAGGGAATTTGGAAATCAAATGTAAATAACCCTGTAGGCACAAAGTGTGACATGAAAAGAAAAATTTCTTAAATAAAACCTCCTGTATATTTTTGCATTTTTGGATTATTCGGAAAATTCTGAACATCTTTTATATATAATGTTCTATAGCTATCTTCAACTCTTTACAAAATAATTACATTTAAGTAATAAATATAACGCTTTATTTTATTGCAACATCAACTTATAAATTAGATCCACATACATATAATTTATTTTAATAAAGGCGCCCAATCCTATTATTTATATACTGTGCCCATACATTCACCTTTTCCTAATTTTGAGATTGACTTTCCCTAAACGTGTGTGGATTTTCACATGCCCAGTACTTAAAGTTATGCCTATTTACTTGTCCATTGAATCAAAAAGTTGCCTCGTCTATAAAGCAGATATGTTTTACTTGTCTAGTGTTATCAAATCTTTTGGTCATGGTCAAGCAAAATTTGTTTCTGTGATACTTTCTATTCATATTTTAGTAACTCTTGAAGTAGTATTAAAGTTTTCCTTCTTTAATAATTTTGGTACAGTCGCTCTATAAAGCCTGTTACCCAAAGCGAGATAAGTACTTAAAAAATTAGGATTTTCGTGTAACGAAACCAGGATATCCTATATAGTTTTTTATCATTAGGAACGCCAGTCTATTCTGGTCTGCTATGATCGTTATTAGTTCCAGTCTCTCTCCACTTAGCCTCTATTCTACGGATTGTAGACTCACCTACCGGCTCTCTGTTCAGATATTTATTGTTGAAGATTATTCGAGCTTCGTCGTGTATTCTAGTTTTCTCACCACAGCCAAGCCTAATTAATACTTCGATTCGAGTCACATTGTAAATATTTCAGTTTACCTTTTAATTAATTGACAATACCGTCAACATCTGACGATTGGAATGATTGAATGATGAATCCTGTTTTGATACAAATCGTAAAGATGAACTGCAGCAAACAGCTGGCAATATAATTATTGGCCTACCTGAAGCTCAAAGTATTATACAGGAAGATGACAGACCACAATTGTCATCATGTCAAAATTTCATTTATGATGGAAATTGACCGCTTCTTGAATCTGCAAGTAAAGACGAACTAATTAGTAGAAGATCCGTTAATAACAAAATATGATGCCAAATTGCTTGTCCATTCGAAAGCTGCAGCTATAGGGTGTTTTATTTTTACTGCAATTTATTTACCAAATAATTCCATACTAATTTGGGAAAAGGAAGATTTAACGACTGGATACACTTATTAATGCATCTTAAATTGTCCGAGTCAACATTAGATATACGAGCACACTATGGAAAGTTGGATAGAATACGGTTAAAGAACTTTAGTGGTCTAGATAAACAGTTGCAAAAAAAGATCGAAGACGAGAAAATAGGTTTGGTTACTATTCTCGAACGAATGATGCACACCTGATGTTAACCTCGTGGAATAATTATCTTTGACATTACGCATGATACAAATAAAGTTCACGTACGAGAATGTATTGTAGGTTTGAAGGAGGTTAGTGATTTTTCTGAAGCTGAACTTACCGATCTTTTTTTTGATAATATTGTAGAAGACTTAGGGATATGAATGATTGATTGGTCCACTTATCAACTTAAACTTGATTGTAGTAGATCTTTTCAAAACATCGGTAAAATCGATATTTTTATTTGGACTCTTCCAAAGATTATTCGTTTTATTATCCGGACCAAGAAAGCGGTGGGCCCTTATATCCAAACATATCGAAAGATTATCGTTAAAGTAGGTTTGCAAAAACCAAGTAAGTATTAAGATTAGCTGCCATTCGCTACAACTAAAATTCGATTCGTGATGCTCTCCTAGACCTTCATGAAGAAGCAAATGACTTCCTTGCATCAGAAGCCTTGTATTGTCAGAGCATGGAGTATAATATAATAGAGTTTAGTCTAATAAACCAAATTTATTAGATATGTAAAACGTGCAATAAATGTATTAATAAATTTCCTATATATATATCATTCATAATGTATAATGTTATAGAAAATAATAGTTTTATTACGTCATTCATTAGAAACAATAATTTTGAAAACTGTTTTAAGCGTGGCACTCTAAAATTTGTTTTCGCTACCGGCGGGATTTCTTTGTCACTTTACCTCTGGGAGAAGGCGGCGTCACGAGAACTGACATCACCTTAAATCTCTAAGACCGACCCTGATAATTGATACTTATTTGAAATCTGTCAAATATTGACAAACAGAGTTGTAGATAGTTGAAATGACTGATTATAACTGGTTTACAATGCTGTTAATCAATTTGAAGAAAGTAAAATGTATTTTATCAATTTATGTTGCAATAAAGCCCAAACAGCATCATACGTCCTAGGTACTTACTACTATGTAATTTTTATGTCATAGTTATGTCCATACCTCTATTGCTATAAAAATAACGTACTTAGTACGTACTTTTGGATACGTAGTTCGTACGTACATAAGTTACATCTCGCTGACGTACATACATGTACATATAAATACTTACAAAATGTTTTAGCTCTAATGGATTATACAAGAGTAAAAATAAAAACATATAATTTTTTTTTAATACACAAAACTATATGCCAGGAAAGAATTCTTTCTTAAATATACGGATTTTTAAATACTTCTAAGTGTTATTTTCCATGTTTATAAATTCAGTAGGATAAATAGAAAAAAAAAACTCAAACGGTAACTAAAATTGTTTCGGTCATCCTCCACTAAATTTATTTGAAAAATCATCTATCCTACATGTTTGAACTTTTTTTTTACGAAACATGTAGTTGCTACAATATAGACCAAATGATGTTTTTTTTTTGTATTTTCTTAAGGTTTATTTTTTGTTTTGTTTTTTTGACATATACATTTTTGTTTTATAGTTTTATATATTTTTTATAATGAAAATATATATTCAGTTTTCATAAATGAGTTATTTTTTCTCCCAAATACATTTTACCACACAAAAAAAAGAGTCGTGTAAACATCCTAGATACGTCATATTATGTCCAATACATGACGTTAAATATCCTAAAAGTACGTACATATGACGTAAACTCCTGCGGAAAGTCGACGTCTTATATACATCTATAGTGCGTAATACGTCTTTTGGAGTACGTAGAAAATACGTCTTTAGTAGGTATCTGTGCTGTTTGGGAGTGTTTTAATTATTATTTAAACATAATTATTTCGTGAATATTTTTAAAGGCGGGTATAGAATGTTGTACACGCAAGACATGATTTTCCTTATAATCTAAAATACAAAGTATTAGGGTTTTTTAATATGCGACAAATATACGAAAAACTTTTTTTATTAATAATTTAAAAAAAATTCTTTACAAAAAGTTTTCCTTGATCCAAAACCTAAAATGCAACCATCAGGTATTAATTTTTTCCACTCGTATATGAGGTATATCAGAAAATATGAATTTTGCTGAATAAAGTACTTTTATTTTTGACATCATATGTTATCATTATCACATATAAAATTGTTATTAATAAAAATTGATAAGCACTTAAAACTACTTTAAAATATGCGATTACCTACATCCAAATGTATGATTTTTTTTTCCTTTTTTAACTACAATAACAATTCAAATGTAACTGTAGTTACTTGAAATTTAGGATGCACTTATAAACAAATGATTTCTTGATTTCAAGAATTGTTTGACAGTTAACGTCAAATTAAATGTGTAAACATTTTGCCGGTGAAGTTTAGCGTGGAAGAAAAAATTGAAATTGTGTTAATAAAGTTTAACGATTTTAATTAGGTTTTAACGATTTTTTGACGCTTGTTTTCACATTTGCATTGTTATTGTACTTAAAATGGAAAAAAAGATTTTTTCCGTACATTTCGATGTAGTTGCATATTTAAACGTAGTTTTTAATTCTTATCAACTTTTCTTAAAAACAATGTTCGATATTGTCATAAATAAAGGTACTTTATTCTTGAGCAAAATTCATATTTTCTGATATACCTCGTATACGACTAGAAAAAATAATATTAAATAGTTTTATTTTAGGTTTTAGAACAGGCAGAACTTTTCATAAAGAATTTTTTTTAATTAATATTAAAAAAGTTTTCCATATGGTGCGGACTTAACACACACGTAATAATCTTGTTACGAGGTGCATGTAGTAGGGTAGTTGCATTAAAGTTTATCGTAGAAAGGAAAAATGCTTTATTTAAAACCGCAAAAGCCTCAACACAAAGAATATAGAGGAGGTTCCATTTTAGAAAAAAGAAATCACAGTCACATTATTGAGACACTGTAAATTTACATTTGACGAAATTTTATGACAAAAAAAAAAGTCCACATTTTTCTAATTTATGTATTTAGAAAAAATATCTATTTTTTTTATGTTTTTCTTGTAAAAAAAAAATAAAAAAAAATTCGTAGGCCCCGACGAGATTCGAACTCGTGATCTCCTGTTTACTAGACAGGCGCTTTAACCAACTAAGCCACGGCGCCGTTGTACTTCTTTTGAAAATGCATGGTTTTATTGTTTAGGCATGACAATCGAGAGAGTATTTTCTGAACATTTGAGATGTGACAAGTACAGGGTGGTAAAGTTGTGAGAAAAAAACTTATTTTTTTTATATAGGAAATTTGATTAAACTTTTTTTTTTCTTACTCTATATTTTAAAAGCCAAAGCGTTTAGGATTTTATTTGTTCGAATTATTTCCCAGGAATTAAGAAATACCTAGGTACCCTCTATAGGTATTAAAGCTTTTTTTTTTAAATAAGTATACCCTCGGCAACCTACAGGAACGCCAGGAAAACGGACTGGGACCTCTTCAATGAGATACTAGGACGCGAACTGGAGAACTGTCCAACGGAGGCAAAAGACAATGTAGAGCTTGAAGTGCTGACAGAGTCAGTCACTGAGGCTAATAAAGTTGCTTTTGAAAATTCATGTCCACTAAGCAAACCGCGTTAAGCAGGGAACACCTCATGGTGGAACCAAGAATTGGGCGAGCTAAGGAAGACAGTAAGAAAGCTTTTTAACAGAGCCAAAAGAACTGGCGAGTGGAATCTATACAGACAACACTTAACCAGGTACAATGATGCTATAAAAAGAGCAAAGAAAGAAGGGTGGAGGAAGCTATGCCGGGACCTAACAGAGACACCAGCATATGCTAGACTCCACAAGGCAATATCCAAGGGGCCACGACAAACCCTAGGCTCTTGTCTAAAACCCGATGGAGAATATACGACAACCGAGGAAGAAACGCTTGGCTTAATGCTGAACACGCACTTTCCGGAATCGAAAATTCTCCACCAACCAGAACATACCCAGGACCCAACTCCTATCATTCCGAACAGGGGCAAAAGGGAACACTGGGAACTAGCAAAAAAGGTAGTAACCTACGAGAAAGTTAAATGGGCGATAAATTCCTTCAAACCATTTAAATCTCCCGGAATGGATGGCATAATGCCAGTCATGTTACAGCGGGGTAGCAAACTGCTGTTGCCCTCACTATGTAAAATAATGCGGGCAAGTCTAGCCACGGCGCATATACCAGAGAGTTGGAGGGAAGCAAAGGTAGTATTTCTACCAAAGACGGGACGCGACTCCTATGCGAAACCTAAATCCTTCCGACCAATCTGCCTTACATCATTCCTCCTAAAAACAGAGGAAAAGCTCATAGAAAGGCATATCAGGGACAATGTATTACGGGTCAACCCTCTACATCGACACCAGTATGCCTACCGAACAGGTAAATCTTGCGAATCAGCGATTCACGAGATAACCCAGAGGGTCGAACAATCTCTGAACAACAAAGAGATCGCCCTAGGAGCTTTCTTAGACATTGAGGGAGCATTCGACAATACATCATATGACTCAATCAACCGTGCGATAGCAGCACGAGGAACACATCCCATGATTGGCGGCTGGATAACCCAAATGCTAAATCATAGGAAAGTAGCAGCAAATCTCAACAGCACAACGGTTAAGGCCAAAGTGTGCAGGGGAACACCGCAAGGGGGCGTACTGTCACCGCTGCTGTGGAACCTTGTATCGGACAGCTTGCTGACACGACTGGAGAGGCAGCTTATCCTCGCTATAGGATATGCTGACGATATAGTCATCCTTACACGAGGGGGTAGTCAGACTCATGTATTCGAAAAAATGCAAAGAGCCCTGACTACTGTCGAGCACTGGTGTGAGGAAGAACAACTAAGGGTAAATCCCACAAAAACTACTCTGGTTTCCTTTACCAAAAGAAGGAAACTAGAGCCCATTAGAAACATAAAATTTTATGGAGAAAATCTGCGACTTGAAGACGAGGTCAAATATCTAGGTATAACCCTGGATAAAAAACTCAGCTTCAAGAAACATGTAATCCAGGCTACAAATAAAGCCACGAAAACTCTTATGTACTGTAAGAGAATGTTCGGTAGATCATGGGGACTGTCACCAAAAATGGTACATTGGATGTACACGACAATGGTTAGACCCATCATTACATACGCAGCACCTATATGGTGGCATGCGGCAGAAAAGAGGACTGTAATACAGATACTCAACAAAACACAACGAATAGCATGTCTGGGCATAACAGGAGCGATGTCAACAACGCCGACTGCTGCCCTAGAGAACCTGATAGGATTAAGCCCGCTACACTTAGTGGTACGGGCTGAAGCTATAACGGGGGCGAAAAGACTGCTGTCAAATGGCGCAACAATCCTATCGAAAGATGGGCACAATGCCTTATTTGCCAAGATACAGGACCTTGGGCGCCTGGCCCTAAGAACAGACAGAACCAAGGTCACATACCTAGACAAACCTTTTGTCATCAAAGAGAAAAGGGGACCACTGGACGCAGAAGCGGACAGGCTCAGGCAAAGAGGTTACTCAGTATGGCACACGGCAACCAAACGATCCAAGATCGGGGTAGGTGTGGGCATGGTGGAGGACGAACAACAGAGCAGACAACTTATGCTAAACCTGGGCCTCGAAACAACAAATTTACAGGCAAGCATAATAGGAATACAAACCTGTGTCCAACTGATGAGAGAAGGGCTGCCAAGAGGCAAAACCTTCGCAATTTTCACAGGAGACCAGGCTGCAACACTTGCACTACAACAGTTCGATACTAAGTCAAGGACTGTGAGTATCTCAGGAACCTCGCCGAAGCGCAAAATAGGCCAGAGATAATCCTAGCAGAGAATATGGGCAACAATAAGGCTGCAAGAAGGGCTATCCAGCTTGCAACCCAGGGAGCCAGCAACAGCCTGGTAGGCCCTGAACCAACATGTTGTGTCAGCGATAAGACCTGGAAGAGGGAAATCGGCAACTGGCTAACAAACCAGAACAAATTCTACTGGGAGCAGCTGCCAAAGATGGAACAATCCAAACAACTTATAGGCAGCCCACCCTTCAAAAAGGGTGAGAACATACTGGGCCTCTCTAGACAACAACTGCGAAGGGTCGCAGGGCTATTTACAGGCCATGCACCCAGCAGGAAACACCTGCATACGCTAGGGAAATCAGTTACCTCGCTATGTAGGGGATGCAATGAGGAGGACGAAACAATTCTTCATATACTGTGCTTCTGTGAAGCATTTAATCAAATCAGGGCAACATTCGTGGGGGAAGAGAAACCCTCACCAGAGGGTATAAGAAATCTACCACTGGGCACAATCCTGGACTTCCTTGAAGCTACAGAATTGAACCTGTGGGACTAAACATATGGGACACAATAGGACTGCTTCTTAGCAGACCGCAGTGTAACGAAACAGACTCGACACTGAGTCCCACACAACTGGGGGCGGCGCCGCGTAACCAGTGTTCATAAAGAATTTCTCCACCGACCCCAAAAAAAAAAAAAAAAAAAAATACCCTCTGCAATTAATACTATTTCAAAATTAATACCATCCGCATTTAACATTTAGCATTGCTTACTATAAATTGCGTGTCATGCTAAATACCTACTAAACTAAACTGAATTTAACACACGGGCATTAAATTTTAAAATAAATTACAGGGGACACGCCCCTCGGCAGAACATTAAATACGAACATTATTCTATTCATCACATTTACATAAGTAATAAATTAACTGTAGCCACAAACTTTGTTACTTAGTTATGATAAATATGGTGGGACATCAGACGCTTTAATATTTTAATTAAACACTTTAATTTTGTGGATATTTTTGAGTCCAAAAGTCAATTTTATACGGAGTAAGGTGTCATAAACTTGAGGTAATTTAAAAAACCCTTGTATTAAAATATTTCGACGCACAATTACTACAAATCGCACAAGAAAAAATTGATTTAAAGAAGAGACTTATTTAAGAGGCGTAGGTATTAGGGAGGATCCCAAAGAAGGAAAATACAGTTGTAAAAGAGAATTTGATTGAGCTATCACTAAATTAAAAAGAAATGTACATGGTGTCCCAGAAAATGTAGGAAATCTCTTGAATTCAGATAAATAATAAAAAAATAATATGTAAATTTGCTTTAAAAAAATTGCCTATAGGCCCTCCCTACGAAGATAAAGACGCCGCTGGAAATCAGTTTTTCTTGAATAACTTTTGAAGTAGGTACGTAGTAAACGTGGTAAAAATGTCAAGTCCTTAAAACACATTTGCCTTGTTTATTTTACATGGCGGACCACGTTGTAGATTATAATGCTTAAATTTTTAACTTCTTTTATGATAAAGACTATGATATAATAAATATGGTTAGCTTAAACCTTCTGGAATGGAAGAGAAGTTGCATTGAAGTTATTTAATCTGAAAATGCATACATGTTTTTAAAAATGCAGTGTTATTTTTAAAGAGGCAACCTGAAAAAGAATGTAAACGAAAATGTTTTTGCATCTTTTTTTTCATCATTTTTTTGTTTTTCTAGACCCGCCATTTTTGCAAACGTTTCCATGCTACTGAATAAACAAATACCTATCTTTCAAAACTTGGCATCTTTCACATTGTGAATACATTGATCCTTTATTTCAGGGGTTCTTAAACTATGGGTCTTCAAATCCCAATTCTGAGGTCGCCAGAGATTTTAATGTCAAATATTTATATATACCATTTTATAACATCACTAGAGTTGCCGGAATACAGTGGATGTCACTCTGACAAAATTCAGTTGTGCCAATTGTAAGGAAAAAAAACAATTAAAGTTTTCTTGAAATTATGTTTAAAAAAATACAAAATAGAAAGTTTTTTAAGAATTTCGTTAAAATTTATGAAAGAAAGTAATCCTCACCTAAAATGAGATAAAGTTGCAATTAACTTGGGATAGCGAATGCAGAGTGTGTTCACATTAATAGGTAGAGCCATCTATAAAAATCAAAATATGGATGATTTTATGAGGGTTTGTAATTAGCATGGGTTTACATATATAGTAAAAATAAACAACTCTATATATTATTCTATGATAAACAACACAGACAGAAAATTCATAATAATTCGGTTCTGAGAAACAGTGAACCATATAAGTTTAAATAAGGATGGTGATACATTATCCACACATTAAATAAGGAGAAAGCTACATCGCCTGTTGCAGACGATATACCCAAGCGTCGTTTACAAATCGCCAAAAACTAAGCAAACCGCTATACTCACGATTGAGAATGTTATTTAAAATCAGTCATATCGAGTGATCGTGTCGGGTCGTGATTTTAGAATCCCAATGATGGTTTTTAAAGCAATGTCAATGAAAAAAATTGATTTAGTTCGTAGCAGGTCACACGTCAAACGTCAGCGTCGTGTCAACTTCATTACCGTTAATTAACATATTTTTTGTTGGCAACTCTGAAAATGTTCAGAGTGACCAACATCAAAAGGACACAACCACTATAAAAATGACGGCCACCAGCCAGTGGTCATTTTTGGGTATCGTGGTCATATGCATTAGCAGTCCAGGTATATTTATTAAGTTCGTGGGCTATACATTGTTAGTGCGCTTGTTGGTATCACACATGTTGAATAAACCGCGCGCCGCTGACTTCCCACTCTGACCACCACCTCTAAATATCACACACAATCAAAGGGAGGAATGCGCGCAATTTTCAAATCTCTGTAAGTATACGGATTCCAACTACACAACTTGTTGCAGCTACTTCAACTTCTGATCTCAACTTGTCTCTTCAATGAAAAAATTGCGATATATTTAATTCAAATGATAAAATTGAAAGTTTTATTAAAAATATCAACATTTGGGAAAATAGGGTCAAAATTCATTGAAAACTTTTATTTCAAAAATTATTGTAGATCAATTAAAAGTACTAGAAATATTGATTTCCAAAAAATAGTTTGCATTCAAAAGCCGTTTTGGATAGGCTTAAGTGAGATTGATCACCTTTAACTGGCTAAAGCTCAAGAGGAATTTGCTGAGCTTTCGAGTGACTCAAACTTAAAACTACAATTTCAAAATAAGCCTTTGACTGAATTCTGGATCGGAACTAGAACTGCATTTCCCACAATCGCTGATATGGCGTTAAATGTCCTTCTGGCATTCAACACCACATTATTTATGTGAAGTTACTTTCTCAGCTTTAACTCATATTAAATCTCAATATAGTTCAGCGCTAAAAAATGTTGAAGAGGACTTACCTCCAGCAGTTTCAAAGATTCCACCAAGATTTGATTTGTTATGCAATAAAAAACAGGCACATCCATCTCATTAAATTTTTTACTTATATTTGAATTTAATACTTACCACGCAACTACTTGAATATGTTCGAGCGAATTAAGACGGTCAGAATTCACTTTTATTTTTGAAACTATAATAAATACAATTTTATAATTTTAGATTTTTGTATATTTCAAAACTATATATTTTCATATCATTATATGTATATGTATGTTGTTACCCAATAAATAAATCCTCAAAAAATATTAATTAATTTTTCTTTTATATTTGTATGGGGTCGTCAAGAAACTCGCAATCATAGATGGGGTCGTGAATGACAAAAGTTTAAGAAGCCCTGCTTTATTTCGATAATAATTTATTGATTTTTGGATTTCTTTGAATTTTCGGTGAATTTGAGTTGAATCAAGTCGAAATATGAAATTCACGTTTCTTCAGTATGCAGATATGCATCTTATGAATGGTCTTGCGTCTTGCAATGTATTGAAAGCAAAAAGGTTGTATGAAGAAAGATTTCCTAATCGCACTATTCCAAATCAAAAGACATTTCAACGAATTGACCAACGTCCAAGGAAAACTGGTAGGCGATTCCATTTATTAAGGTGATATTATTGACTTTCTTTATTGTGATTTTAGGAAGTTTTGGGAAAAAAGTACTGATGCTAGTCAGCAAAGAACGGTACATACGGTACAACTGGAAGAAAATATTTTGAATGATATAGCTATTAATCCTTCAACGAGCACTCCAAAATTCGCTCCTAAGCTTAATACACCAAAAACCACAACACATAAAGTACTTCCAGAACAGCTGTTATATCCATATCATCTACAAAAAGTGCATGAACTAACTCCTGAAGATTTTCCTCGTACAATATAGTTCGTGAACTGGCTATTAGATCAGCAGCGAACTAATCCAAACTTCATTAACATTATGGTTTTTACCGATAAAGCAGAGTTTACCAAAAAATGGATTGTGAATTACATAACTCCAATCAATTAATATCTGGGCAGGAATCATTGGCAATTTTTTGATTGGGCCATTTGTATTACTGCCACGATTGAATGAAGAACCTTATTTGGAATTCCTTCAGACCAATCTTCTGGATTTAGTAGAGCATTTGCCACTTGCGATTTACCGAAACATGTATTTTATGCATGATGGATTCCCACCTCATTTCAGCGTTGCTGTAAGGAATCATCTGAATAACGTTTTTCCAAACCGTTGGCTGGTAGAGGAGGATACATTACCTGGCCTCCTCCGTCTCGCGAAATCAATCGAATTTAAAATAGTTAACATAAAACAGTGGTTTTTTAATAATTCTTTTCCAAAACAGTTCATTTTATTGATAATGCTAAGTGCTTTTTCTTTAGTTTAAGGTTCAAACTATCCGTATTTATTATTACAGAGTCTACTATTACTGTGATGATTTCACTAAAAACAAGTTTTTATTTATCAATATTTTTTTTTGCTTATCAATAAAATAAAACAAAAAAAATTATATTAATTTTTAAAAAGGCTTGTTAAAAATAACTTAACTAAACATAGATTTGATCTAATGAAAAATAGACAATATTTTTCTACAAGTTATCATTAGAGTTTACAGTAAATACATTGCAGTGACCTATATATACAGGGTGTTTTTGAATTCATCACATGTATTCGTTTGATGTAAATATTTTAAATATTATTATTTTATTCATAAATAAATAAAGGAAAATAGGGATAGAAAACTATTGGCAAAATTAAAATACAAGGTAAAGTAATTTTTATCTAACTAAAAAAAAACATTAAAAGTATTACTAATGCCAAAAGGTATGAAAACTATAATTAACCTAGTTAACTTGTTAAATAACTCAAAGCTTAAACGAATGGGTTTAAATAACATTTCCCAAAGAACTAATTAACTATGAAAAACAAAAATAGGTTACCTATATATATATAAAAATAGTAAGAGTTTTCCATGAACCTACACTGGGTGTCAACTAAAGTATGTTTGATTTTCTTTAACCCTCTAATGCATAAATTTATTTCTGCATTAAAGAAATAATTTTTGGATAATTTTGTTATTTAAAACATAAATCTAATAATATAAACTTACTTAGACGTCTCTTTCATCCCCTAGCTGTCCGATAAAAACGGGACGCCTTGAGGCGGACCGGTGCATTACCGCTATATTGTGTTATGAAATAATATAGAAAAATGCTTTTATTTTTTATTATGAAAATCAAAGAAACAGGATTTGGTTGGAGAGTTACATAAACTTAAATTACATTTTAGACAAAATGCTTGAGTTTCTGACGTACATTTTGGAAATTTACACTGTTTTTTACCTGATCGATCACGGAATATGCACCAATGTTGATCGATTCGACCCAACTTGATCGAATCGAACGTCTTCTGTTGGTAGGTATGCTCGCTTTTTTGGCACAGGTGATGATCTGGGGGACGAAGAGGATGGTCGACCAACGCTTCTTTTACGTCCGATTTGTCCCTAATTGCAAATCGATGAAAAGCCTGAAGAATCATAAAGGGGAAAAAATTTAAAATCCCACTTATGCGGTTTATTAGGTAGATATTGCCTAAGAGGGCTTCCAGTCATTTTTGTTGCGCACATTTGTTCATCCACGCAAAGTCTTGGAAGCATTGGTACGGATAAAAATACATTGCTAAAATGTGTTATGAGGGGCCGAACCTTATACAAACTGTCATATTCTGGTCTACCTTTGCCAGGCATCGTTAGGTTATCGTTGAAATGAAGATACCGTCGAATCTCCTCAAATCGCAACACCGGCATCGTCTGACGAATCCCTTCAAAAGAATGTCTTCCCCAATATGATCTTACATTGGGATAATGATAAACCGACATATATATATAAGTATTCCAATATATTGTCGTAGTTTAGTTGCATCTGTAGTGAACCTCGTGGAAATATTTTTTTGGCGTGCATATAAATTAGTCTGTTCGGTCAGATGCTGAAAAAAATCGTCATTCAAAAAGTACCGAACGCAATCAAAGGGAGTGTTTAGATCCTTCAAAGCAGCTGGAAGTTGTTTTTCTCCCCGAAATACGACTTCATTTATGTGTAATTGAAGATTTTTTTCCTCCAAATAATAGATTTGAATTCCGGCGAATTGTTAGTTATGCCAGTAATATCCCCCGAAAACGTTGCTGTGGTAGGAACTTCGGGCCCATCTTCTTCTTCAGCAGGTTCAAGCGGTCGGACACGATTAGAACGCTTATAAGTTGATTTACGCTTTAAACTACTAGCACTAGCAAGAGGTTCATCTTCTTCAGTGGGTGGTTTAGGTACATTAAAACTAGTACTTGGTTTTGTGCTTGGTTCACTTATTGACGAATTATTAGATGATTGGGCTGGTTGCTCTGGCTCTATTTCTTCAAAGTTGTCTACAACTTTAAAAGATGTTTCATTATGATCGAGTTTTAACTCATCTTCGGCAGTAACCAACTTGCTAAGAGGCTCATCGCTGTCGTAGCTAGCGTCACTGTCGTCACTGTCTATATCACCCTCGCTATCAGTGTCGTCAGGAAGACCCTCAATTATGTCAAACGTCTCATCTGATGATTTTTTGGAAATATCAAAATACTTGCGACATCCAGCCATAACTGAAAATATCATAGGTAATAACGTTTATATACCAATTTGTAGGAAAATTTATATTAGGCATTGCATATGTCCGCCTGTAGGCGGGTACGCTTATAGAGGGGCTCTTGGCGGTCCTATTTAATTTTAGCAACAACTAACATAAATTTCTTAAAACTATAAGGTACAAATAACTTACCGATAATTTTTTTAACACCAAAATCCGTTTGAAAACAATTTAAAACTTTCCACCAAAATAACAATCACGTACGGACTCGCTTTTTGACCCGATTTCAAATGAAAACTATTTGAACCAGGCGTTGTTTACGTCGATGCATAAAGTAGCTAACCAAATATACATTAGAATATTAAGTAGAATTTGCCGAATAAAAGACATATTTTGGTTTTAAATGGAATTTGAATGAAGTCCGCCTTAAGGCGGCCAGGTGCATTAGAGGGTTAAAGCAATAAGCAGTAATATATTATTGTATAAAATATTTAATTGGGTATATTGCCAAACAAGAAAATTTCGCACTCCACATCAATAATTAATTTCTATCGTTTAGACACAATCTATTGTAAAGAAGAAAGAATAACTATTTAAACACCACACGTTTTTCTTCTTCGCAAGATTGTACCTAAGATAAAAAAATTGATTACTTATTTAGAGTTCTAAATAGATTTTCTTATGGCGAAAAACCCAATTAAATATTTTATATAATATGGATCTGCCACAAATAACGATTTTATTGGAAATAGATTGAATATTTTTCGCTTGAATCTTATGAAAAGAATTTTTTACGATTTTCTTTGTTGATCATCCCAACTGAAAAAAACGAATAAACGGATTTAAAAACTTCTCTTTCTTGCGAACGAGTTTTGTCGATAATACCTTATTATTCATATTAAGTATCCGAAATAAAAATAGTACTCAGTATAATATAAAAATAAATATTAACAATGGCTTAAGAAACGAAAAACACTTAATCTGACTCTACACAGTAATATTATAAGTAACCTTAAATTTTGAAAGCATTAAAACTCTAGTTAACAACGCGAATATCTTTGTGCTAATCAACTGTCAAAAAATAACGCTTTGAGCATCATATACACTGAGATTTTGTTTATTTTATGGCACCTTTGATAGCGGTTTGTAGCAGATAAATGTAACATTTTCGTAATTACTACACTACAGCAATTATATTGATATTAGTGGTAGAGCGAATCTTAAATTTTCTAGCTTCCAAGACTTTGACCTGTGCATTTTTTTAGAATATTTACATAGTTTATTGCGGTTAATATTATATTTCTGATAAGCAAAGCCGTTTATAAATGTTAAAAGCTTAACAATCAATCAGCAAGATTTGATACTTATGTGACAAAAATATAGACTGATTATAAAATTTAATTTTAATTTTTTAAATATTTTATTACCTATTGAGAGCACACTTAAAAAATATCGAAATTCCTAATAGCTTGCACTTAAAGCAAAAACTTGCTGTATTACGATACCAAAACCCCAAAGTTTCAATACGATAATCATAATGGGTGATTGCTATGAATTTTAAGGCAAGTTAAATGGGAAAAAATATATATAATTTTATTCTGTATGTCTCTGATTTTATATTAAGCCGTTCCACTGTGAGGCTGCTAAAAATTTAAGCATTATAATGTACAACCTAATCTGCCCCTGGTAAAATAAACAAGTTAAATGTGTTTTAAGGACTCTGTTTAAGGAGGCCCTTAGTAGTGTTGACCACATACAATTTTTATTAAATTATACCAAGTACTTTAAAAGTTATTTAAGAAAAACCAATTTCCAGGGGCGTCTTTAAGGGGCCGTATCTTCCCTCATTTTCCGAGACACTTTGTAGAGCTACAGATGGTTTTCGACTGGGCAAACCGAGAAATAATAAAAAGATACCGATACTGCTAGTGATACTTTCATACCTGAGTGTATTACTGCAGTATCTATATAAGAAAGGTCAGTCTCTTACTAAAAAGGGGAGGACTTCTTAAACGAACTGAAGTCCTTATCCAAGTAAGAACTTTAAAGCAGAACAGAAAGAAAAATAGAAAATTCGACTATAAAAGTTGAAAAAAAAATCTATACTTTTTTTTTAAATAATTTTTCAATCTCTACAAAAAATATTACAATTTTTCGTAAAATTAATATATACTAAGTACTTACATTTTTTAGTCTTTCATGGTAAATTCAAGTAAAATATTTATATCTGATGGCTTCCAGAAGGTGGAAGAATTTTTTCCTAATTATTTAGTAATTTTTTTAAATTTAACATGAACTTCGAGAAAATTTCGTTAATTAACAATTCTTTAATTCGTTGAAAACTTAACTTTAGGTCGAATTTGCAACGGGCATAAAGTCTTATAATTGTTTTAAATACACCATATTTTTTTCGTTTTTTTAATGTATAATTAATACTTTAAAAAACTATTTAGTATGACCTCATCGGATACGCCAAACGCTCTGAAAAGCCATAAATACCACTTCAAAACCCAGATGACCAAATTTCGTATCAAAAATATAAAACACTATAAAGTTCTTAACATTGTATGTATATTTCAAGGGGCGCACAAACACAGATGTGCAACGTTGTATAAACTCCAAAATGTCCTACCTATAGAGAGCACAGTATTCCTTATTCAATGTTGTAAATGCTGCGCTAGCCTATTCTATATGGCATTTTATCTCTTTGCCTGATGTTCAGTTTTTAGATAGCCAAGATATGTTCCAAGATATCAACATCGCACACGTTCTATTGATTTTCCATCAAAAATCCGCTTAAAGTTAGAAGAAGCATTTTCAGCTTGTTACTACTATGAACTCGATTTCTTAGTGTTTATATTTAAACCCATGGTTTCACTATGTTGGTCCACTATACTAAGGAGAACTGCGTCATCAGCATACCGAATATTATTAATCCACGCGCCATTAATTCTGACAATCTACATTCTCGAGTGCTTTTAAAAAAATAGTATCTGGGTAAAAGTTTCATAAAAGCGAAGAAAAAACGCATCTTTGTCTCACTCCTTATTGAATTTGAAACGCTCTTGTTACTTCATTTCCGACCTTTATTTTTGCATTTTTGTGCCAGTACAAATTTGTATGTATCTGAAATATAAAGCACGGACTCTTTACGACTCTAAAAGACTCACAACATTCAATGAAACTTGTTGGTTGGTATAGTTTTCCCTTACAAAAAAATACAAGTTTGGTCAAAGTCTCGAACTTATATTAGGATTAATGATTACTTGGAAACTCCTTACAAAAATGAAAATATTACGGAAACTCCTGGTTTTCGTAATCCGTCCGTAGTGTGCATGTCTTAAGTTTGCTGCTTTTAAGATGTACATTTTAGAAACTATTGATCAGGTCTAATCATGCCTTTAGGAGCGAAACGCGTATTACCAAGTAATCATTGATCGTAATATAAGTTCGAGACTTTGCCTTTGTGGTTTTTTGTAAAAAGTAAATCTCTTAAAGAAAAAATTGACGACTATTTTAAATATTTTCCCTTTTACAAGATTAACAAATTAAACTTTGATGTGGTCGTAATTAGACTTTGGACTGGGATGTTGCGTTACCATAGATAAAGGAAATCCAAGGTATAAAGGAATTTAAAAAAGGAGGTACACGTATGAATTTTAAGTCAAGGTTTTAAAAATTTCGATGATTTAACAAACCTTTAATTTAGTTAATTAGGAGAGAGTGTTTAGAATCTGATAAAAGGATACAAAGTATTTGATTTGAAAACTTAGACTTCAACTTTTAACAATGTTCTTACTTTTTTAATTTGTAATACCTTCTAGGCATATGATATAATATTAACATCACTTAATTTGAAAAATACTTATAATAATTACTAGCTTTGAATACTTTATAAGTATTCCTCATAATTTTCTTTTAGAAAGAGATAAAGTGATACTTTGTGTATTAAATAATTACGAAGACATTAATATTTCCTGTGTCAATCCAAGCGCCTATTTGGTTACCCCCTGAAAATAAAACAAGAGGAACAAGAAGTTAAAACACACACATCCACAACGGTTTTTTGCGGTTTTCAGCAGCTCAAATTAGTATGATTAGGGTAACAGAGTGGCTCCTTGTCCCGTGACGGATCACGCATACAACAAAATTACGGGTGTCGGTTTATGTCAGGTCTACGGTGTATAATACAAAATATTACCGTCACAGTTCAGAAGAATTGGATAACACCCATTTAGCGATATGCGGTAGGTATTCTATTAGTTCGGGCTTTGCTTTTTTTCGTTTTTTTGTTTTGCCTTATAATTTCTTTAGTACTCATCCGTAAAACACCATGAGGTGTGTTGTATAGGGTCATATTCAAGTGAAAAGTAAATATGTTTAGGTAATTATTATTATTAGTCTCTTACAGTAGAATAAATGTGGTATTTGAAGTTTTAAAAAAACGTATTAATAAAAATATACAGTAACCGCCTAAAGTTCGGCATAAATTCGATAAAAATTAGAGATATGATTTTTTGAAAAAACGCTGGGACCCGTCGATTTTTATTTTAAGTTGCGCATTATTTCACATAAATTTTTGTATACAGGGTGGAACAAAAAAAAAATGACGTCATCGGTCATTTTTTAAAAGGAATGCATTTCTGGTATAAAAACTCATTTTATAGCAAATTTTATTGACAATCGGAATAAGATGATGTTTTTCATTTGCATGGAATAATTTCAAATTTTTCTGTTGCAGTAAAAAAGACATTGATGTAAATAACTTGAAATTTATAAAATTGAAAAGAAACCTAGCCATTGTTAGTAAAAAAAAATATTTTTTTAGGGAGAATAGCAAAAAATAAGAGTGTGTTTAAAAATTAAGATTAGTATTAAAAGTAAAAAAAAATCCGCACAAAACAATGAAACATATTTTCTAGTTTACCTGTATGACCGTCGAACTATTGAATACACAACCGATGCAATAAAAATTTACTAGAAGTATTTTTACAGAGAGATTCTCAATTGAAATAAAATTATAAGTTCTGGTGCAAAATATTCACCAATCGGATTTTGTACAAGACGAGATTAATTTATGCTTAAGGCTTAGAAGATCTATATATATGGTATATATGGTAGCTGCAAACCATAGGCAAGGTTCACCATGAGTTTGAGTTCACCATCTCTCAGACAACGATGTTAATTTTCAATGATGTCAATCGATTTTCCAATTTTCCATACAATATATATTTTTCTTAATACACTGAATATTTTTTTAATATGTTTTTTTGTAACACCTAAAAAATTTACTATTTGAAATTTTCTTTTAGTTGCTAACTATTATATACTTTGAGATTAATCAACAAACTTTTTAGAATAAAAAAAATATTCTTAACAAAAAAGTTACTGAAAAAAAGCAACCTGGCAACGTAGTGGTAACTTTGGATACTTGCATTGTAATGATTATAATGCAAGTATCTAAAGTTACCACTTAGTGTATTTTTTTTCTAGATATTTTTGCATGTGTGTGTGCAGCTAGCGTCCGATTGATATCCAGCAACCAAAATCGAGAACGCAGCAAATGTTGTTATTTAGTCCGTACCCACTGTTAGTTAATCGATATAATATCCGTATCTCCTATAATTACCAATGATTTTTATATTTTTTTGTCCAGATATTAACAATGAACAACTAAATCGATACAAACTAAGTTTTTTTCTGTAAAAATGAATTAAAAAATTAAATGTCAAAGAAATCAAGAAGGCTCTATATATATACGGCTATAACTCACTAACTATATAACAAATTTCAAGTATAAGGAAAAGTTTGATCTATAGCCGTTTATATTTTTTAACCTCTTACAACTCAATTTTTTACCAAAAGATTTTTTATTCAATTATTGAATTGAGTTTGCAGCCATCTCAAATCTCAAGTTTATATATTTATTATGTATTATAGAAAAAATGTTTTATTCAAATCCTTCGAGAGTTTTGGGAGCGTTTTGAGTTCTTAAACATTCGACTTTTAAATTAATTTTCACCAAAAAACCCTTAGTTTGTATCGATTTAGTTATTCATTGTTAAGATCTAAATAAAAAATTAATAAAATTCCTTGGGAATTCCATCAGATACCAGCATTATATCCATTAAATAACAGCGGGCGCGGACTAAACATAGGTTGCTGGCAAACGACATATCCTCCGTTCTCGATTTTGGTTGCTGGATGTCGACTGGACACTTTTCAGACATTTTTTTTCGGTGTTTACTGGTTCGAATAAGCGAAAATCAGCCTTGCTATTGTTCCAGTAAAACTTTTTGTTTACTTTTCCCAAGGGAGGGTGTTACTCCAGAATGACTTCCTGACACACCGGCATGGATTTCCTCTGGTGATTTTAAAATCCGACATTCAGGCATAACGTTTGTAGTGGAGCAAGCACCTTCTGGACAGTGTCATTTTATATATCTTGCTATGCATAAATTTTCAACACTCCAACTTCCGATCCTGGAGGCTACATACTCCAATAGCGTCCCTAATAATCCACTTGACCGATTCCTGATAGAGGCATTCTTCTGGAATCACTTGCCAGATATAAACCTGGCCCTTATTCATGTTCTTAGAAGCTTCGATTTCAAAAGCCCATGTTAGTGCATCTACTAGCTTAGATGGGTGTACAAGTAGTAACGTCTGCCTCATTTCACTAACGCGTCCAGGAATTGCTTGAACTGCCAAACGTTCCATTATACTTTCCTGAACATCCGGATATGCCAGTCGAAACGTGCAATATCAGCTTGAAATTCTTGCAAGGACTCCCCTGACTTACGGTCCTAATTTTTTACGTGTGGTAGACATGGTCCAGGTGTGACCGGCCATGTCGCATCTCCAAATGCCTCAACATGTGGTCGTAGAATTCTTGCTCTTCGAGGGACATTATTTGCAGAAAGGCAGCAGCATCTCCTCTCAATACTAACATAAGGGCAGTCGCCCTCTCCCTGGGTGTCCAACCATTTGCTTTTGCAGCCGCTTCAAACTGACGCTGATAAATATTTTATGATGTAGTACCTTCAAATTGAGGCAGTTTAAGGCGCATCAGCCTAATAGATTTTGTATTGGAGCAAACTTCGTTCTTGTGGTCCACTGTTGAGGCCTACAGGGCAGCTGATCGAAAGTGTTAACGACGAATGTTGCGATTTTGTTTTAAACTATCTGGATCCTGTCCTCAATCAATAAAAGAATCTGCTTATTCACTTAAGAAGATTTTTCCAGAAGAAGGAAATATTTGCTTCTCAACATTTTGAAAAATAATTTTTATTTTAATTTTGACATAAAAGTGTATAAAAGCCATGTTATGTATTCAAAAGAAATTGAGGATGGTGGAAAGACGAAACATTGACAGATAAACATAAAACCCAAAAAAAGGGCACATTTTTTAAAATTTAAATTCAATTGACTGAAAAATAAAAAAAAAATTACTATGATGACTTGTAAGTAAAAAAAATATTAAAAGTAAACAAGATTTTCGCATTAAAAATAAATTAAATAAAATGTGCGTTCAAATCGTTTTGGATTAGGGAACTTTGTCCCCGTTGTATAGCTTCGCTCCCAGAAAAATAATTGTAAAAAAATTATTGATCTTCGTTCTTTGTTCTATAATTAAAAAAAAAAAATTAAACTAACTACCCCACAAAAAGGCAAACGGAGGGTATATACAGTGACCGCCTAAAGTTCCGCATAAATTCGATAAAACTTAGAGACATGATTTTTTGAGAAAACGCTCGGACCCGTCGATTTTTATTTTAAGTTGCGCATTATTTCACATAAATTTTTGTATATAGGGTGAAACAAAAAAAGATATGACGTCATTGGTCAGTTTTTAAATGGACAGCTATATTTCTTATTGCATTTATGAAATATAGGCGAAATTCCAAGCAAGTTTCGTATAACACACCTTATCTTAAAACTCAACTGTTTCCGAAATATTTGCATGTAAATAACAAAAAAACAAATAAGTACGTCTGTTTACAAATTAAGGTAAAATCGAGGATAAAAAAAGATTTATAAACACTGCCAATTGTTTCTATTTCCATGGTTGCACTTGTAAAGAATCTCCATTTTCGAATATCACTGTCAGTTCAAAAAATTAATAGTTTTCATCAGAATAAATTATGGCTAATTTAACGGAAACCCAACGAATTGAAATTTTGATGATGCTAGGGTACGGGGATCAAGTGCGCACGCAAAAAGAAGTAAGTGAACTGTTTAATGCCAAATACCCAAACTATCCTATTTCTCAGTCAACAGTTAGTAGAATGGAGCACAAATTCATAAATTCAGGTCATGTTAGGGATATGCCAAGATCAGGTCGTCCAAACATTTCTGAAGAAACAAAATTATAATTAATCTACTCTCCGTCGAAGAAATCCAAACATTGCAACTTCACAAATTTCAGTTGATAATAATATAGCCGGAACGTCATTAAGACGCATCTTTAAAGCAAATGAATACCACCCTTAGAAAATTAGACTAATACACGAATTAAATGAGAACGATCCTGATCGAAAAAACTAATTTTGTGAGCAAATGATGAACATTTGCAATAATAACCGTCAGTTTGTGTTACGAGTTTTGTTTTCGGATGAAGCAACTTTTTGTTTAAACGGTGTCGTAAATCGGCAAAATTGTCGGTACTGGTCAGTGTCAAATCCACACTGGGCAACTGAGGCTTATACACACCGTACCGTAAATATATTAATGTTTGGGCTGGTATCGTGGAAAATAAAGTAATAGGGCCATGCTTTTTCGAAGAAAACTTAACAGGACAACGCTATTTGAATTTTCTTGAAGAAGATCTTATCCCTGCTTTGGCTGCCCTATACCCAGACGAACAAGACCCTGCTGTCTCGACAGATAATTTGTGGTTTCAGCAAGACAGCGCACTGCCACATTTCTTTCGAGATGTCCGTAATTACTTGGATACAGTGTTCCCAGGAAGATGGATAGGACGCAGAGGCCCAATAGAGTAGCCGGCCAGCTCACCAGACCTAAATCCCTGCAACTATTTTCTATGGGGGCACCTGCAAAGTAAAGTTTATATTGAGAAGCCAAACAACGTAGAAGATTTAAAAAATATAATTAGATATGAAATTAGACGTATATCACCAGAATCAATTGATAGTGTTTTACATGAGTTTGTAAACCGTCTTGCTTTCTGCTAAGAAGTTAATGGGAATCAGTTTGAACACTTGATACATTAATAAGAGTTTTCACAGTTTATAACATTTTATCCTCCATTTTATCTTAATTTGTAAATAGACGTACTTACTTACGTTCTTGTTGGTTAAATGTAAATATTTCTGAAACAGTTGAGTTTTGAGATAAGGTGTGCTATACGAAACTTGCTTAGAATTTCGCCTATATTTCATAAATGCAATAAGAAATATACCATTCCATTTAAAAAATGACCGATGACGTCATATCTTTTTTTGTTTCACCCTATATACAAAAATTTATGTGAAATAATGCGCAACTTAAAATAAAAATCGACGGGTCCGAGCGTTTTCTCAAAAAATCATGTCTCTAAGTTTTATCGAATTTATGCGGAACTTTAGGCGGTCACTGTATATACCCTCCGTTTGCCTTTTTGTGGGGTAGTTAGTTTAATTTTTTTTTTAATTATAGAACAAAGAACGAAGATCAATAATTTTTTTACAATTATTTTTCTGGGAGCGAAGCTATACAACGGGGACAAAGTTCCCTAATCCAAAACGATTTGAACGCACATTTTATTTAATTTATTTTTAATGCGAAAATCTTGTTTACTTTTAATATTTTTTTTACTTACAAGTCATCATAGTAATTTTTTTTTAATTTTCCAGTCAATTGATTTTAAATTTTAAAAAATGTGCCCTTTTTTTGAGTTTTATGTTTATCTGTCAATGTTTCGTCTTTCCACCATCCTCAATTTCTTTTGAATACATAACATGGCTTTTATACACTCTTATGACAAAATTAAAATAAAAATTATTTTTCAAAATGTTGAGAGGCAAATATTTCCTTCTTCGACTAATTTGCTTTTATTTTATATTTTACCTATTATAAATTTGTTTTTAGCTTTATTTTTATGGATGTGTATGCCTTTTTTTATTAATTATTTTTAAATATTTATTCCATTAGACTAACAAAATTCTGGAAAAATCTTCTTAAGTGAATAAGCAGATTCTTTTATTGATTGAGGACAGGATGCAGATAGTTTAAAACAAAATCGCAACATTCGTCGTTAACACTTTCGATCAGCTGCCCTGTAGACCTCAACAGTGGACCACAAGAACGAAGTTTGCTCCAATACAAAATCTATTAGGCTGATGCGCCTTAAACCGCCTCAATTTAAAGGTACTACATCATAAAATATTTATCAGCGTCAGTTTGAAGCGGCTGCAAAAGCAAATGGTTGGACACCCAGGGAGAGGGCGACTGCCCTTATGTTAGCATTGAGAGGAGATGCTGCTGCCTTTCTGCAAATAATGTCCCTCGAAGAGCAAGAAGTCTACGACCACATGTTGAGGCATTTGGAGATGCGACATGGCCGGTCACACCTGGACCATGTCTACCACACGTAAAAAATTAGTACCGTAAGTCAGGGGAGTCCTTGCAAGAATTTCAAGCTGATATTGCACGTTTCGACTGGCATATCCAGATGTTCAGGAAAGTATAATGGAATGTTTGACAGTTCAAGCAATTCCTGGACGCGTTAGTGAAATGAGGCAGACGTTACTACTTGTACACCCACCTAAGCTAGTAGATGCACTAACATGGGCTTTTGAAATCGGAGCTTCTAAGAACATGAATAAGGGCCAGGTTTATATCTGGCAAGTGATTCCAGAAGAATGCCTCTATCAGGAATCGGTCAAGTGGATTATTAGGGACGCTATTGGAGTATGTAGCCTCCGGGATCGGAAGTTGGAGTGTTGTAAATGTATGCAAAACAGAACATATAAGAAGACACTATTCAGAAGGCGCTAGCTCCACTTTTCCCAAACTAAGGAAGGTCGATGCGAAGGCGCGATTGTCGACCTGTATTCTGCAAGCCGCATTAAGAAGACCCTGTCTACTGGCGACTGCAAGCGGTATGCCTAAATGTCGGATTTTGAAATTGCTAGAGGAAATTCATGCCGGTGTTAGGAAGTCATTTTGGAGTAACCTAGACCCTTGGGAAAAGTAACCAAAATATTTTACTGGATCAATAGCAAGGCTTATTTTCGCTTATTCGAACCAGTAAATGCCGCAAAAAAAATGTCTGAGAAGTGTCAACATCCAGTAACCAAAATCGAGAATGGAGGATATGTTGTTTGCCAGCAACCTATATTTAGTCCGCGCCCGCTGTTATTTAATCGATATAATGCTCGTATCTCATGGAATTCCCATGGAATTTTAATAATTTTTTATTCAGATCTCACCAATGAATAACTAAATTGATACAAACTAAGGTTTTTTTGGTTAAATTTTTATAAAAAGTCGAATGTTTAAGAAATGAAAAACGCTCCCAAAACTCTTGATTTGAATAAAACATTTTTTTATAATATATAATAAATATCTAAGCTTGAGATTTGAGATGGTTGCAAACTCAATTCAATAATTGAATAAAAAATCTTTTGGTAAAAAATTGAGTTGTTAGAGGTTAAAAAATATAAACGGCTATGGATCAAACTTTTCCTTATACTTGAAATTTGTTATATAGTTAGTGAGTTATAGCCGTTTATATATAGAGCCTTCTTGATTTCTTTGACATTTAACTTTTTAATTCATTTTTACAAAAAAAAACTTAGTTTGTATCGATTTAGTTGTTCATTGTTATTATCTGGACAAAAAAATATTAAAATCATTGGGAATTATTGGATATTATATCGATTAAATAACAGTGGGTACGGACTAGATAACGATAAATGCTGCGTTCTCGATTTTGGTTGCTGGATATCAATCGGACGCTAGCTGCACACACACATGCAAAAATATCTAGAAAAAAAAAACACAAAGTGGCAACATTGGATACTTGCATTGTAAACATATGAGGTATTCTACGTTGCCAAGTTGTTTTTTTTTCAGTAACTTTTTTGTTAAGAATATTTTTTTATTCTAAACAGTTTGTTGATTAATCTCAAAGTATATAATAGTTAGCAACTAAAAGAAAATTTTAAAAAGTAAATTTTATAGGTGTTACAAAAAACGACATATTAAAAAAATATTCAGTGTATTAAGAAAAATATATATTGTATGGAAAATTGGAAAATCGATTGACATCATTGAAAATTAACATCATTGTCTGATAGATGGTGAACTCAAATAACCTTGCCTATGGTTTGCAGCTACGCTTATTCTAAGCATTCAATGTTCTACGCCTTAAGCATATATTAATCTCGTCCTGTACAAAATCGGTTTGCTGAACATTTTGCACTAGAATTGATAATTTGAGTTGAGAATCTCTCTGTAAAAATATTTCTAGAAATTTTTTATTGCATCTGTTGTGTATTTAATAGTTCGACGGTCATACAGGTATACTAGGAAATATGTTTTATTGTTTTGTACGGATTTTTTTTTTGAACACACTCCTATTTTTATTCTCCATAAAACAAAATTATTTCTTTTACAAACAATGGCTCGGCTTGTTTTCAATTTTATAAATTTCAAGGTATTCATATCAACGTCATTTTTACTGTAACAGAAAAATTCGAAATTATTCCATGCAAACAAAAAACATCATCTTATTCCGATTGTCAATAAAATTTGCTATAAGATGAGTTTTTATACTAAAAATGGGCAAAACTGTGACAGTGAGGGAAGTCTCTTATTGTGCATATAAATCTTCTAATAGGAGAAATTAGTGGATAAGTATTAAATCACTTTTTTCGTAAAACAGTTAACCTGAAAAAAGTTAAACCTAATTCATCTTGGTAGGTAAACGAATGAAAGATGAAAGTATCAAGATAAAACTGGCTCAGAGATAAGTACTCGGAAAAACAAAATAAAAAACACATAAAAAGCGAACGGGTCTCCCACTTTTAGCGTCACCGAAACGACAGAAAAATATTATTATAAAAATTCACCGGGACAAATCTCCGGACCGTTTGGTCTAAAAGTTATTACTTTTCCGGCGTCCCTTGAATACAAATCAGGGCCGGATTTGAATGACGCGGATGCCACCCGTATTCAAATTAGGACGATATGAGATGGGAATAACTCTCGTTTTGAGTGACGAGATTTTATTTTTGTATGGCTTGCTATGTTACAAAAAGTACAGAATATTTTATATACTAACATGATTTTTGTATAAGAAGATGGATGTATAAGCTAGGTAGGAGAAAGTAACAAAGAAGAATTTTACGACATTGAAGTTAAATCAAATTAGTAAGTAGATTAATAATTACTACAGAAAAAACTGAATTAATTCCAACAACCTTACCTAACAAAAAAAAACAATAATTAATTATATAAAGAGCACTTCACGTTCACAGGTTCACAAACCATGTTCATAATCTCAAAAATAATCCAAGTTTCAACTCTCTGCAAATCAATCAATATTTGATTGAGGTTGTTTCACCTTATTTAATCAAGAAAAAACAATATTACAGAACACTTTTATTTCGGTAAGTCAATAATAATGCTCTTTTAAAAAGCACACCAATCAAATATAAAAAAACAGCGTTAAGCACTACAGAACAGTCTCCTTGCGGTCAAAAATTCCAAGACTTCTAGATAGCTTAGTTAGTAAAAAACTCGCTTGGAATATGGGCGGCTTAATAAACCATAAACAACACGTCTGCCAATGTTTGCCGACGAACTGAAGCTGCTTAGAAGTATTGGCTGCTTAAATGATAGCTGATCTTAAAAGTTAGCCTCTCAAACCTAAGTCTTGTCATAACGCTTTGCAGTTGCACCATACGAGTGCATGTTCTGATGTATACTATTATACTTATTGTGGCTCAGAAGGTTCGCAGTAATTTCGGCTTGTAAGTCTTTAATCCTGCCTCTGTTCTGGTATTTTTTGCCAACTGTGGGATTGTCTTCTAACTCATTTCCTTTAAAAAGTTTGTTGCTTTCCTTTGAGACAGATAACACCTGGAGCACAAATAATTACAGATATCTCGATAGTTCCTCCATTTCTTGGGTTTCCTAATGGTCTTCATGTACCTCGGCTACAACCAGGTTTTTTAACAGACTGCAGTCTAACAATAATCCGGAGTTGGCAACTGATTACCATTACTGCTACATTGACTCGACCTCTTGATCCTCTTTTATTTTCCAGGACTCAGTTTCTTTTGCCTTCAGTTAATTAGGTAACGTAATTGATGTGTTTCATTTAGCGTTCGACTGTTGACTTATCATTGTTCTTGTTTAGCTTGAAAAAAAGTTGGGTTTATGGTAAAATTGGTGGACAATTTGAATAGTGACATACGCATGTACGTCTTGCTCATAGAATAGTTACACGGGATGAAAACTTTGGCTCTAACTATAAAATAACTTAAGAGAACTGTGTAAAAGAATAAATGTCATTCAATTTCACGTTTCTATTTTAAATCCCAATAACTGCTTGCATATACCATGTAAATGCATTTTTAATTGGTGCTAAAAATTTTACTTGACATAATGTAATAAATGCCACAATAGACTGTGTTAGGCTGTTGCCTTTTAACAATCAAAAAGACTCTTCTTAACGTAATTTGCATGCCAGTGAACCCTTTGTTGAAAACTACAATTTACCAACACATTTGCATTGTCTGGTTGAGCAACATATTTTCTGGAATGTTTCATAACAGTGGGGGCTTTTGATCATGTAGAGTAAATTCAATTCAATTCAAATTCCATGTTTCGATAAATTCTAAATAAATGTTTTAAGTTCAAGCTGAACAATTATTCACACCAACACTAACTCTTACCAACGATGGGTTTTGACTTAAAACGTTAATTTTAAAATGCGTTAGTAAACTAAAAAGTGACATAATTCTGGCCTGAAACTGCAATATTAGGTCACTTTTCTTCAAAAAAGCGACATAACCAAGCAAACGGCTTAACAAGTCAAAAATACGAAAGAGCGCATAAATAATCACGTTAAAAATCTTAACCGGGGTAAGCCTGAAGCGCTTAAGTTTTCCCCGTTACATAAATCTCTTCGTGGCCATCTTCAGGGCTATCTGCGAGCTGGATCAAAGTGGACAATATAACTGTGGCGCTTGACTTTCTTTAGACCTACAGCGATGTTGTAAGTATTGATAAAAAAGTATATCTTTGATACTGCGTCTTTGATTGTGTTCCCAGATTCTGATGTGTTTTTTATATGTAGAATTAGGAGTCCTGTAAATTCATATAGTGCTTGTAGGGGCTGTTGCATATTTTTTAATCAGTACCATTATTGCATCTAATTAATTCAGAATCGTTGGACTCTGATATTCTGAAGATTAACGTTCTTCATGAAAACATAAAAAAATGCTTTAATTGGTCACTATTGAGAATGTATTATCCATATATCGAAGCAAGACCTTGGTGTTTTTAGCCTATACTGAGAAGAGAGAAGTGTTGATTTCATATAAGTAATGGCGCCATACACATGTACGTATTGCTTAAGAAGGTAATACAGATATGGCGTTAACCAATCACGTGGTTGATTTTCATTGTGTGTGCCTTAATAGTGTATGTTTTGCGCATAAAATAGTTACATGGGAAGAGAACATAAGAATAAACTATATATGCTGCTTGTAGATACCGTAATATGCAAATGGTTCTTAACATAGTTATTAGTGCCAAATAACAGTACGTTCTACTCATAATGGTGCCATATACATGTACGACTTACTTATAAAATAGTTACATGGGATGAGAAAATTGAAACTCAAGACTCACTGACTAAATATACCAAATAAAGGTTCATTTACTTCTTAATAGATTATCCAATAAAATTACCTAATAACGACTATTAATATTTCAACTAGAATATTGAAATTATTTAAAAAACGCGCTTTAAAATTCTCATCCTAATCTATCCAGAGGTGTATAATTATTTTGTATAAGAAACGAAACGTTTAATTTAGCATTTAAAGGTCGGACTTTCACGTCGTACAACCACCAATCAGCATAAACTCCACTCTAAATATGCATCTATATGCATTTTTAAGCTCTTAATTACCGCAAGAACGGTTCAATCGCGTATGCAAATGGACGGTTGTGCGGGGCAAAGCTTACTAAAACTGCTCATTACGGTACGTGAGATATTATCGACTGAGAATTGCCGCGACCCACCTTATTGCGATCTACTTTTTTATCGGCAATTTTGATTTTATGATTGTTAAATTTTTATAAAAACATGTGTACATGCAGGTCCGCTTCATTTGTAGACACATTTTTTTTTGGTAGGCGAAGAAATTTCTTATGAATACCTATAGTTCTTTAACTCCCGATAGCGCCCGGTTACCCAATAAAACTTCCCCGCCAAGTCATATCAGTTAGTTTCTTGCACTGCGGTCTACTCTATTACAGTCCTATTGTGCCTATAGATTTGCTCCCACGGGTTCAGTTCTGTTACTTCTACGAAGTCCAATATTTTGCCCAGTGGTCATTCTTATTCTCTTCGATGAGTATTGGCTTCACCCTGGTCTGGTTGAATGCTTCACAGAAGCATAGAAATCAAAGAGTGGTTTCTTCCTCTTCCTCACAACCTCTACATAGTGGTGTATCTACTTTGGCGAGTCTATGTGGTATTTTCTGTAGGGGGCATGACCTGTGAGCAGCCCTGCTACCTTTTGCAGTTGTTGCCTGGCATGGCCCAGTATGTTCTTATCCTTCCTGAAGAGCGGGCTGCCCAAAAGTTATTTGGAGAGTTTCAGCTTTGGCAATTGTTCCTAGTAGTTTTTATGCTCAAGTTCCAACTAGTGTCTAATATCCCTTTCCCCGGTTATATTGTTGACACTGCACGTTGGTTCTGGACCTTTAAGTGTATTGCTGGCCCCCTTCATTGCAAGTTGGATTACCGTTCTTGCAGCACAATAGTTGTCCATATTCTGTAATAGTATTATCTCTGGCCTGTTTTGCTCTTTGCCTAGGTCCGCACAATCCTTCCAGCAGTTTAATACAGTCTTTAACCTAGTCTCAATTTGTCCTCAAGCATTTGTCTCCTGTAATGATTGCGAAGGTTCGGCCTCTTGGCGCCCTATTGAGTCACCAGGGCACAGGTCTGAATAACTATAATGTTTACTTGTAAGTCTGTTGCCGGCCCAGGTTCAGCGTGAGTTACCTGCCCTGTTATTCATCCTCTAGTATGCCCACTACCTTGATTCGATCATATGGCCACAGTGTACCATACTGAGTAGCTGCCTTGTCGAAGCCGGGTAATTTCTGCTCCCAGTGGTTTCTTTCCCTTCTTAATGACAAAGCGCTTGTCTTTGGCTGCGTGACAATGGTTTTATCCATTCTTAGTGCCATACGCCCAAGGTCTTGTATCTTGGACATCGCTCCTGCTATACCCAGACACACTGTTCTTTGTGCTTCATTGAGGATTTGAATAACAGTTCTTCTTTTTGCTGCATAACGCTATATTAGTGCTGCATATTTAATTATGGGTATCACCATTGTTATATGTACGCAGTATATCAATTTTGGTGAGAGTCCTCATGATTTGCCCTATATTCTCTTAGACTAGTACATATGAGTTTTCGTGTTCTTGTTTGCATTATTTATTACGTCCTGCTCGTACCTGAGTTTGTTTTATCCAGAGTCACCCCTAAATATTTGACTTCATCTTCGAGTCGCAGGTATCTATCTCGCTAAAGAGTACTAGGTGTCTTATGATCTCTAGTTTCTTTCTTTTTGTAAAGGCAACTAAGTGGTTGTTGTGAGCTTTACCCTTATTTGTTCTTCCATGCATTAGTGCTTGACAACGTTTCGAGCTCTTTGCACTTTTTCAAATACATGGGCCTAAGGGTCCTCCTCCTCCTCCTCCTCCTCGTCTGTATTCCCACAGTGAAGATATGCTATCTCTCCATCGCTGATTCAAAAGATTTACCTGTTTAGTAGACATATTGGTATTGATGTAAAAGAATAGCCCGTTGTACATCGTCCCTGATGTACGTTTCTGTAAGCTTTTTCTCTGTTTTCAAGAGAAATGATGTAAGGTAGATTGGTCGGAAGGATTGTATTTGGCGTATGAGACGCGTCCTACTTTTGGAAGGAATAGTACTTTGGCTTCCATCCAACTCTCTGGTATATGGGTCTTGCATATGCTCATATCTCAATTAGGTCCTTGCATAGCTTTCCTCGTCATTCTCTTTTTGTTGTGTTTTTTTCTCTGTCGAAGAGTTTTCTTATTGTCCGCCTCCCTCAGTTCTTGGTTCCACTAGAAGGTACTCCCTGCCTGATAGTTTGCATAAAAAATTATTTCTCAAATGCGTCTCTGATAGTCTGTAACTGACTTTGTCAGCACTTCAGGTTGTTTTTAGCGCCCGGTGGACAGTTTTCCAGGTTGCGATTCCTGTAAATCCTTGGAACTGTGTCTGCAGATTTTAGTTCGAATCTTATGTACATGTGACCTGACAAATTAGATTCGTCAGATATGTGTCACTTTGTCACAAGGTCACAAAGGCGTCCCTTGTCTCCGGTTATATCAATTACTTCTCTGCGGAATATGTTTTGTTGACTGTCGGCTCGTCCCCATATTAAGTATTTTTAAGCTCGACGCTGCACAGTAATCAAATAATGACTCACCTTAATTGTTTTTTCCAGCGCTACCTCAAATAGCGTGGTATGCATTGGCATCGCATCTATAAGGTTTTCCGAAAGCATCCGAACTGTGGTGGGAGGTAGTTCCTCTTGAAGATCGTGCCGGATGTATGCTGATACCCTTGTTGTATCATTGGTCTTCGCCGCTGTTTTAATTTGCAATTTGATCGCCGCCGTATCCCTGTCGCAAAACTGTCCCTGCAGCAGTGTGGCCTTAGCCTTTTTCTTATGAAGATGCATTTTCTTGCGTTGGGTACCTCTTTTTGGTCTGATACAAGTCTGCCTGTAAGGTTCCCTAGTCCTCTTATCTGACCCCTGTGAATATACGATTCCTGTATTAGGGCTATATGAATATCATTACCGACCATGTACTTACTCAAGACTGTGGTTGCACCCTTGCAGTGATGTAACTTTACTTGTAAAAACCTTACTCCATGCAGGTCTGTTATTTACGCTTGGGCGGAGGTTCTCGGCATGGATTCCTCCGTCTCCATCGTGGTTCCTGTATCCGTTGGGACTCTCTTGGGGCTTAGCCAGGTGCCTCAGCTTGATGCTACCAAAGTTGAGATATAGCGATTGCTTCGCTTCCCTTACTTTCGGCCATTATTCCTCGTCAATGAGGAAGGTTACAAAGTACCGCTTGTAATTTTTTTCATAGCGAGTACTTTCGATAGGCTGGTGTTATTTTGTACATCCAACCTGTGTAAGAGTACTTTCGGTTCCTAGATAGGACTTGGCATCCAAGCCACCACCTTGTGGTTTTGCTGGTTTCCGTTTTTAGGAGTTTAGCTCCTTTCATAGGGAGTCTCCTTCTCCATCAGGCCGAGAAGCCAGTTTTTGATCGGCTCATCGACGCTGATGATGTGAAGGACTCCCCCCACCATAGCTTGCATCTGCAAGTATGGGCGCTGTCTGCAACTCGCTTTGCAGAGCAGGTATTCTGCTGAGAAACCAGTTCTTTAGAGTGCTGGACTGCTCCTTCGAGATATGTGTTTCGGGGAAACTTCTCGCAGTTATGGTCATTTTGTTCTCTCTTTCCACAATCTCTGTATGAGTTGGTTCCCAGTTTGGGCTCCTGGTATCTTTTTTTTGAATCTTTAGGACCCTGGTGTGCTACCCTCAGAACTGTTTGCGTTCCCTTCTGTTCTGTTGCTAAGGCATTGGTCAAGGGGTTGGATTTCGGTGGCTTTTTAAGCGCGGTTGCCGTTTAGCTTTGCTCCGTTGAGGTGCAAGTGCACGTCGCGGGGATCATTGCGCCATGGGCGGTTTACCGTATATACTTTGAATCAACTCAAACGGGTTTTATACCATCGGTTTCAATTATAATCATCGTTAATCGGTGCTCTATTCCTGGACTTTTTTCTATCCTGCACACGGAGACGCGCCCGACAGGTTAATACTGCAAAATCAATACTGCGGTTTTGGGTGTAAACACCCTTACATGAATTAGCTAAAATCTTCCTAGAGCTACTGATAATTTCCAAAAGTAAAGCGTATATTGTATAGGTCTAGGAAGCACAGGAACCAGTTTATCCCAATAAAGATGCATACCTTTCCATTTCAGGGTTGTATGGAATTTGTTATGGGTTTTACTAGTTTTCACTTTAATAGCCTATGGAGCTTCTTCTAGGATCTGATGAGGTATGGATAAATATTTGTCAGGAAGAGCAGTTGAAAATGTTTGTTATATCTAGAATGAGATAGTGGATGTACCGTGGAGTGTGTGCTTCGGAAATCAAATTGACCGAGAAGGATAGTGTTGGCTTCTAGGTATTTTAGGATATGTCTTTCTATGAATTTTCTTTTAGCTAGAGACGGATAAGCCTATATCTCTTCGGGTCCATGTCAATACACGTTGATGATATTGGCCTACTTAAATAAATTGAAATGGCAAATGGCCGTGCAGGAAGATTGCTTTAGAAATAAGCATTCCTCTTGGTGCTTTTTGTTGACTGAGTCATTTCTATATATACTGAGACGCGGTTTCTTTTTTTCTGGTCACTTCTAAGACGTGAAGGCGTTCGGGGAGAAAGTGTAGAGGAAATGTCAGTAAAGACCTGTTGCTAGGGATCGTAAATGGAAGTTTTTTCTTTTTCTTTAGTAAATCAAGCCTAAAAAGTTGCACATGAATGGTAACCTCGATTATTTTAAGTTGCACCTGCCACATCTTATTTGTATGCTCATCCAGCATGGTCTAGATCCCGAAGTGACCCCTATAGTGAGTAAGTTCTTCATAAGAAGATCGTGTAATCCTGGAAGTATTCCTCATCAACAAGGAGAAATTCGAGTGGTCTCTTCGCACCTTATAGAGCATCAGAGATATCACCTTAACTTAACCACAGATGAGTCGAGAGAATTAGTAATGTCAGGAGATGAAGCGAATAATTTCTTGTAACTACGCGATGCAGTACTAAATTCAACTGGAGGAAGAAAAATGTTGAGGATTCCGGGGCGTTGAGTAAACTCTGCCAAAAAAACTATTTAATTTAGTCAATTATCCTGTACATCATGATTACAAGTACAAATTCCTTATTATTAGACGCCATATACATAAACTTTATAAAGTTCTCATGACAACAACGGGTTATGTTTATCCTCGCAAGACGTGCAGTAAAGAAAGCATCGACTTTCGAAAGTCAATAAAATCAATTTCCCAGGGGAAAAACAATCCCTCGTTCGATGGCAATAAGTCGGAATGGGTCGCGTGACCCGGCCGCATCATCGATCATATAATTTAATTGGCCGCGGTAGAACCGACAAAAGAGCATCGGCACGGTCTCAAAGAGGTTACTTCGCACCCGTGTATCGGGTACTCCTGCGAGCATTGCATGCCGACTTAAGATATTTATTGTTATTGAATAAATTTATATTGGAAATACTACGGGGTTCCCTGTTAAGATGACCTCAGGCTTCGTAGCATCTTATTGTCTATAGTAATTTTCATTTCATGATTTTCCAGAGATACTGTATTGTAATATATGGGGATTTAAGGCAGTAGAAAATGAAACATTCTTCTTTAATAACAGATAAAAAGTATTTATTTTTCAACATGAAAATAGTACATAGTACGGTTGCATCCTTCAAAATATGTTAATACATTCCACCTCGTACAAACCTAGACATGATAATATAATAACAATCTCACTAACCTACTTATACCAATTACTTATTGTAAATACATTATAGTGTACAGTGTGATTTTAATACATAAATGATAACTATAGATACTACAGAAGCCCTAAAAGAATAACAAGATTACAAGACGAGGAAAATAACTTTTAGTTTAATATGGACACAGCATTTTTTCTTTTTTCCACTGCTATTAATATTGAATAAAGAATTAAGCAATTTTATACAAATATTTGAATGCAGTTTACTCTAATACATAAACAAAGGCTCAGAACTTCCTTTACTAACGTCAATAATAAAGCAAACAATGCGGCCATACTCCACGACGTCCTACGTGCAATTAAAGCAGCACAAATCCCACTTCTGGATTCGCCCTGACAGCGTATATCAATTAACGGCGTCCTGTAGTCGTTAAGGAATACTTAACGACGCTTGACCGATGTTGGCCAAACAATGGCCCTTTGCGACATACGTAATCCAATAGGGCAATGACGGAGACAATGGATGGACAATGGTCCGGCACAACGGGAAAGCATTGTGCGTGCCTTTAGGAATAATAATATGAGATGTGCTGTGTGTTCTAGATATTTTAAAAGTGATTGATTTTAGTCGAGCATGCGACGGAAATTTTATGCAAATTAAATGTGATTTAATTACACGTATATGCATTAGATATGTACAGAATATAACATTTTTCTGTCGCGTCATTTATAAGAAAATACTTTTAGTATTAATAATGGTAACAATAATAGTAAAGGATAGGTATCACTCCAAAATGCAATGTATAGGCCATGTATAGCAAACGTTTAAAATGATATATGACAAACGCTGAACGAAGACAACAAAATAATAAAGTGACGATAGAAATTTTTACAAAACCTTCACACAGCACAACAATTAGAAAAATAATAAGTAAAATCTGTATTTTTGTGACGGATTTATAATGAGTTACTTATTTTGTTGGATATTACGTCCCTTGTATTAAAAATCAATTTAGAAAATTGATTTTGAAATTTTTGGTAATTGGACGATTGATTAATAGTCTGTCAAACTATTGTTCAAAAACGGTATTATTTGTGCTCTTATGACGTTTTTAGTAGCTATGTCTGCGGCCTGTATCATATTTTCTGATTCCTGCCAAAGTTTCTTTGATTTTATTGTTTATAACATTGAGTAACTTTTCTTTCTGCAGCATGACTGATACGACTGTTAGATTTAAGAAACGTGGCGCGAATTTAATGTTGCACTCAACCAAAAAACACTGAGAGTCGCGTTTATTATAAGATCTTAGGGAATTTAACTGTAGTTATTTAAGTTTAGTCAATATATCACCGAGTGTCTTAAATTTGTTGTTACCTACACGAAACACGTGTAACCTATTCTTATTATAAATATAAGTTGGACATTCATGTCATTATGTTAATTGGCAAAGACATTTGACACCAATGGCTCACCACATTCTGTTTATATCACCCACGAACTTAATAAATATACCTGGACTGCTAATGCATATGGCCAAAATACCCAAAAAGACCACTGCCTGGTGGCCTCCATGTTTATAGTGGTTGTGTCCTTTTATTGTTGGTCACTCTGAACATTTTTAGTGTTGCCAACAAAAAATTTACTAAATAAGGTAATGAAGTTGACGACGCTGACGTTTGACGTGTGAGTACAGTAGATTGCCTAGTTTTTGGCGATTTGTAAATGACGTTTGGGTATATCGTCTGGAACAGGCGATGTATCTTCCTCCTTAATTCATACGTGAATAATGAATGTATCACCATCTTTATTTAAAAGTATTTGGTTCACTGTTTCCCAAAACCAAATTATTATGAATTGTCTGTCCGTGTTGTTGATGATAGAATAATATATAGCCTCTTTAGTCCACACGTCCAGCCCGCTGTACATTTTTCAAAATACATTAGTACGGGCTCTCGACGACTTAACGTGATTTGGAGCCCGCCATGCACGTGCAGCGGACTGGACGTGCATACGCCAAAAAATATTTTGTTGAAAATATTTGGCAACGTTGGATTTTTTTCAGTTTTGTTTTGACGGAACAGGTGTTGTGTTGTAAATCATGGCGTCGTATCAGAAACTAGGTAACATTTGCATTATTTTCGATTGTTTTGATAAAATACTGATTAAAATCAAATAAATTGACTGCTATTTAGTAAATCAACAAATATACGTACAGAAAATGTAACGTCGCTCTACAGAGTGTTCGGCTTTTGATTTTGTGCAGTATCTTGGACGTCGGGACTGTATTTGATTCAAGTTTTTACTTTTTACCCAAAAATTTTAAATTTTATTGTTGTTATTATTTCGTCTTTTTTTTAAGGTGGTATGCAACCACTGACGGATAAAGATCTTGAAGAGATTATAAATGACAGTGACTTTTACTTGCGCGATGATGATGACGAAATCACCGCCAAAAACAGTGAATGAATTGAGGCAAATGATAATGAAGACGACGAGCCGGCGTCGGCAGACGCAGATTCGGTTTCTGATACCATTGAAGAGAAGTCTGATGACGATAATGTTTCCTTATCCAGAATAAGAAAGTACTAGAGAACTGGAGAACCTGCCAGGAGCAAACAAAAAATAAAACCGCAGAAGTAAAATGGAAAAGAAATGTTTTTGAAAGTCGAGAAGATGTCTACCTTGATCCGGAATGGCAGTTACAAGTATTGAGTGAGTATTGGACACCCCTGAACTATTTTTATGAATACTTTCCAGATTATTTTTGGGAAAATTTATCAGAACAAAGTAATAATTGTGCCATGCAAGCAAATGAAAAAAAACCACTAAAGTCAACAGCCAAATAATATCGAATATTGACTGGAATACATATTTTAATGGGCATTTTTGGACTTCCACGGCTGCGGTTGTATTTTATGAAGGGAATTGAAATATCTTGTATTACTCAGCTATCTAGAGACCATATTTTTAAATTAAGAAATTTTCTACATGTTGTTAACAATTTTAGTGTTTCAAATGAGGTAAAAGTTCAACCTATCATCGATGCGATTCGTGAAAAGTGTATTACTTTACCAAGGAGTAAAGAATTGAGCATCGACGAGCAGACGATCCCCTTCACAGGCACTACTGCTCTCCGACAGTACGTTATTCCATCCCTGGAACTTGGCCTTGTCCTGCCACTGAACTGAGTAGGTGGTTGCACTGGGCAAAGTTGCTGGGAATTTGTTTGGCATTTAAATAGTTTTGGTTTGGTCTGTTTGGTATTTCTGGGTTTATCGCACTCGTGTGTTTGTTTTTTTCGAAGTGCGTTGGTTTTTTCTGTATTGCTGGACTGACCTGACTTCCCTGAAACTTGACCTCTGTTCTGCCACTGAACTGAGTAGGTGGTTGCACTGGGCCAGGCTGCTGGGAATTTATTTGGCGTTTTAAATTATATTTATTATTATCTGCTGAATTGAGTAGGTAGATCAATAATTTTATGTGAATTTATGTATTAAGTTTTAAATCAATTTAATATTTTAATAGTACAGGATGTCTCGCAGTTTTAAGTGTTGTAAAAATAAGCTCTTTTTAAATTATATTTGTATAGTCTGCAACTCTGTTTTTCATCCAAGTTGTTTGGAAAGAATGACAGAAGTGGTAAAAATAGGAGTTTACAAAATTTTATGTTCAGAGCAATGTCAAAATAGTCATAATGAAAAAGAGAGTGAAAATAGGATATATGACGAAAAAATTAAACATTTGCTAAAGGAGCTGGAAGGAAAGGACAGGTATTTAGAGAGACTGCGTAGAAATAGTCAAGTATTTGAGGACGAGGTTTCACAGGCAGAAGCTAATTTTTCTTTGCATATTGCAACTTTAAATGAACAAAATAATGGGTTAAGGAATGAAATTCAGAATCTAAAAACTAAAGAGAAAGAAGTACAGCTACAAGTGGATTCATACACTAGGGTAAATGAGGAACTTTCAGAGAAGTTAAAAGAGCTAAGTGATCTTAATCAAAATTTGATTAATACCATTACAATGCTTGAAAAGGAAACTGAATATCACAAAAACAAGATTAAGAGTATGCAGACAGAGATTGAAAGCCTAAATTGTATTAATACGCACATATTAACATCAATTAAAACTCTTGAAGCGGAGAAGGATATCCTGTCTCTAAATAGAAACGCTAGCAGTAACTTAAAAGATTTGACGACTACAAATCTTCAATCAAAATCTACAAACTGCTTAGCAAAAGCGCATTTCAACCCACGAGCAAAATCAAATGTACTAATTTATGGTGATTCTAGTGCTAGAGGTTTCTCTTCTCTTCTCTCAGGTATTCTGAGCTTGTCATACAACACCTGTGGTTATGTGTTTAGTAATGTTACAGCCCAGACCTTATGTAATTATGCGTTTCCGCTAATTGTTAACTATACGAAGAATGATGTTGTTGTTGTTTGTCTTGATTTTTCTTGTACATTGCCATCTTTTTCCCAAATAAAATCCTTGCTATCAATGGGCAGGATAACTAATGTAATTGTTTGTATTAAATGCAATTTTAATAAGTGCTTAAAAAGCAGATATTACAATACAATTCGTTTTATGAATTTTTTCATCTGTAACCGTAACTTTTCTGTGAGAATAATTACTGATGTCAGACATTTTAGGTACCGTCACTCTGCCAAATCTATGTGCAAACTTTTATCTTTATATGTTAAAAATACTTTTCTGTCATCCAAATTAGTATTAGCATCTTTAGGTATTAGCAATAGTGGGATAAACAGCGATACACCCTTGATCGAAGATAGGTCTTCGGTTACGCCTCAACTAGACCAATCTATAGACACCCTTGCTATTGGATCTTCTGTTTTAATAGAAACTCCCACCATAATCAAGTTTCCCTAGCATTTCTTAATGTTCAATCTGTGTGTTCAAAAGTTAGCGAATTTGAACTATTTTTAGAATCGGTTAACGTTCCTAGTGTATTAATTCTTGTTGAACACTGGTTGAGGTCTGACGAGCCTATTGATATCCCTGGTTATGTACTAATTTCCGAATTTTCACTCAAGCAATATACACATGGTGGTACATTATGTTAGAGAAAGCTTTTTTAACTAAATTTGTGTTTATTACTATTGACAGATTTGATCATCTATTGATTGAAAAGTTGTGCGAGTTCTCTATTGTATTTAGCAGTAAGTTAAATTTGTATATTTTAGGATTATATCGATCTCCATCTGGTAATTTAGATTTGTTTTTAGAAAGGTTGGAGATCCTCTTAAATGAAATTTCGGTTAATGCGATGTTGATTCTGACTGGCGATCTTAATGTAAATTTTTTAGACAAATCTAATGGATCAAATCGAATGCTTTTTAATCTGTTAAACTCATTTAATTTTAAGATGCACGTGGATCAGCCAACCCGGATTTCAGCATTTTCTTCCTGACTAATAGATTACTTCTGTACGAATTTTAACCAACACGAAAATCAGTGTACAACAATCAATGCCGGTTTGTCTGACCATGAGGCAATAGTGGGATTAGTAAAGCTTAATAGTAACGCTAATGAGAATAAGTTTGCACGCGATAGACTTTATGCTAGAGCTAATTTCCGCAAATTCTCTTTGCTTTGCAATATGTCAAGTTGGAATAATGTATTGACTACTGTTAACCCACTGCATAGCTTTCATCAAATAGTATTAAACAATTTTAACACTGCTTTTCCTGTTGTCAATATTAAGAAACGAAATAGAAAACCTTGGTATACTAAGGGTTTACGGGTATCTGGGAAAAATATGCGCTCTCTTTTTTACATTAGGAAATACGCTATGAATAATGCAACATTTTTAAATTATTATAACAGATACCGCAAGATTTACAGAAACTCAATAAAAATGGCTAAGTGGACCTACTTTCAAAGGAGGATAAATAATTCCTCCAACAGAGCAAAAGAGTCTTGGAAGATTTTAAATGAGCTAAGGGGCAAAAATAATGTCTTGGTTATTCCAAGTACCTTAGATTCCAATGTCCTCAATTCCTTCTACTGTGATATTGCTAGTAACCTTGCAGCCAATCTCTCACAAAAAATAGATCCCAGAAGCTATCTCAGCAATGTGGTAGTAGCCGAATCTTTCTTTTTTGCCCCCACAAGTGTAGAAGAGCTTAAACAGTTAATGGTTAATATTAAGAATAAGAGTTCATCAGGTTGGGATGGGCTTTCTCTTAAAATATTTTCTACTTTACCTCTTGTTGCTTTGCAAGTCTTGGTCGAGTCAATTAACTTTTCATTTATGTCTGGAGTTTTCTCAGAGTGCTTAAAAAGAGCAATGATTGTTCCTCTCGTACAAAGGTGGCGATCGCGACTGTCCTTCTAACTTTAGACCTATAGCGTTATTGCCTACTTTAGCCAAGATAGTGAAATGGCTCGTTAAGGTGAGGATGCTTTCATTTTTAAATAGGTTTGGCCTATTGAGTCTTCAGCAGTTTGGCTTTTGTGAGTCTGTGAGCACAAATGATGCTATCTTTAGCTTTCTAGAGCACCTGTACAACCGACTGAATGTTGGTGAAGTTGCAGCAGCGGTATTCTTTGACTTGTCCAAGGCATTTGACTGCGTGAGTCACAGAGTGCTGCTGGTGAAACTGGAGCTCTATGGTTTCAGAGGAACTGCCCTTGAGTGGTTTCGTTCCTACTTATCAAATCGTGTCCAGGCTGTCAAATTTAATGATGGTATCTCTAAGGAACTTAATATAAATGTGGGTGTTCCGCAAGGATCAGTACTTGGTCCTTTACTTTTTCTCATTTATGTGAACGATCTGCCACAACTGCAGGTAACTGGCAAATTTACATTGTTTGCCGACGATACCACCGTCCTCTGGCACGACTCTGATGTGTCTCAAATGGAGGCCAATATACGTGCAGATTTGTTAAAAATAAAAGACTGGTGTGATGCAAATTTTTTAACATTTAATGTTTCTAAAACAAATATCCTTAATTTTAAATGTATTACAAATGATATATGTTTAAATATCGAAGCCATCACCATGCCACCGTTCAGTAAGTTTTTGGGTCTTTCCATAGACAAGTTCCTTAAATTTGAAGACCATATTGTGAATGTATGTAGAAAAGTCTCATCAGGCTGCTACGCCCTAAGGGTTATTGCCACCAGTCTTAATTTCTCCATCGTCAGATCTGCATACTTCGCGATTATCGAGTCACACCTTCGATATGGAATTTGCTTTTGGGGTTCATGTTCAAATTCACTTTTTAGTTTCAGTGTTTGTACTCCAGAAAAGGGCCATTAGATATCTATGTGGGGCCAAGCCTCGTGACTCATGTCGCCCGCTTTTTGTAAGTCATAATATTTTAACCCTGTGTTGTATCTTTATTTTGGAAACAGTTTGCTTAGTTTTTAGAAAATATAAACAAGAACTCCACTTAGGAAGCCACTATAATACGCGACAAAATTATTTGTTGAGGCTACCCATTCCTCATTTTGAACTTGTCCGTAGCTCTATCATATATGGAGGTAGAAAGCTGTTTAATAAACTTCCACTAGAAATAAGACAACTTAAGACTGAAAAAAGCCTACGTACAAGGACGAAAATATTCCTTGCTAGTAAAGCGTACTATAGTTTAAGTGAATTTTTTAATGATTAGCATTTAAGTATTTTTCAAAGTTTTATATAATTTTATTTTATTTTAAATTATGTTCTTGTTTTTATTCCTTTAATGTACAGTCTATTGGCTTTGTCTACAACTTCTATGTTTATATTGACAATAGAGCATTTTTGAGTTGAGTTGAGTTAAAAACAGAAAGACACAAATAAAGAGGGCAGAACAGTCTGCCACCCAAGATGGCCGATTGATTCTGATTAACTAATTTTTGACGTACATCAAATATGACAATAGTGACGTTAATGACATTTAAGCTGTCGTATTTGACGATTATCTTTTTTAAGTTCTCTTTGGGTGGAAAACAAGCCAAGCCTCATGATTTTCTTCCAATTTAAAGTTTTTGAGTAATTTTATAGCTTTTTGTACTATTTTTGAGTCATGGGTTGATAAATTATTTTACAAACGTGCCAACATCGAATTATCCTTACAAAAATCTTGGAGAAAGATCTGCCATGTAAGTCGGACTAAAAATGTCACCAATTATCGAGTTGCTCCAAACACTTTTGATGGGATGCTGGAGTAGAAATGATATTCGCATGGAGTAGAAACACCACCTATTTGTTCAGTTTAAAGAAAATGATGACACATTCAGATTGACATATCCTTCTCAAAAACTGATTTGCCTAATCAACTTAATCCACCTTAAGTTATACACATTTTTGGATAACCATGGTCCTTAAGTCAATTTAGAGAAAAAGTTTTGGCTGATTTGGTTTATTAAATGTTTTTAAGGGTTTCTTTTTGTTACCAGCATGACATTGTAAAACAAATTGTTTAAGGGAAGGTATAAGTAGGTAATTTCTTATTTTTAAAAAGTCGATTCAGCTTTTTGAATATCGCTGAATTTAAATTATTGTAATTATCGTTTAAATATTTTTTAAATACCTAAAATATTTTGATAGTAAATGCTATGCTTTTTACAGTCCTATTTTATTTACTGACCTATAATTAAAATCATACGTCATAATCATATGACCTATTATCAAATCAGCTCAAAATAGAGATTTCTCAATGGAAACACAGAACACCAAATAAAATGTCACCAACGGTGAAAACTACTTTCGAAGTTTCGAGAGGCATCGAACCACTAAGAGCCATCCTGCTTCAAAAAATAATTGGTTGAAAGTGAAGAAACACTAATAAATTTCAGTGTTTGGTGTTAATTTAACTAAAAAGGTGCTGGCGGAGAGAGATGATACTAGATTTATTTGACGACTTAATCTCTCTCCGTCACAGCGGAAAGCACGGTTCTTTTTTGACAGACGCAGGAGCTGGAAAGACCCCCCAGAAGCATCGCGGAACTGCTCAAGTAGTAGTCCAAAAGACGTCCGGGCGCAAGACCGGAGATTGAGGAACTTCTCTCGTTATTCTATAGGTTTAGCCGCTATGGGCCCAACCAAAACCCGTATATAGATCACTAATAAGCAAACCATAGAGTGCCTAGTAGAAAATACAAATACGGGACAAATCGGAATAATTCGACACGCGGCGCCACTGGCGTCCGCTTTAGTAAGCCGGTTGACCAATTCAATTGTCGTGAAATCTTCTCCATGCACAGTATATTGTAAACAATAACAAACAATTAAAGTGGTGATAACATTGATAGTGGTTCAATGAAAAATATTGGCGATTTTCATTAAAAATCAAAGGCAATTGTAATTATAGTGGGTGTCTCAGTCAGCAATCGCGTACTTATAAAGTTTTGAAAGAAAAATTTATAACAAGTTCATTTTTAAATATCTTAACGAAAGGAATAAAAGTTAGGATTCTCCAGATTCCGTCTAAAGCGTAATTAATCCTGTAACAAATAACATAAATTTTGTATTCGGGGCGCATTAAAAATTTAATTACTCGACCAAGGCACACCTTTTAGATTAATATACTAAGGCACATGTTTTTAGCCCCTCGGAGTGTCGCTGACACCGCCCTCTAGGATGTACACAAAAATTACCATTGAACTCGAATTTCTCAAAAACACCCTACTGCCAAATTTTATGCTGATATGCTACTTTTTGAAATCTGCTCTGTATCTTATTATAGGTTTTCGGACTAGAATCATTAGGTCAAATCGTTATATTTTTGAGCAAAGAATATGTTGTTGCTCTGAGTCCACTAAGTTATGCGACATCCTGTATATGTCTATAGATTAGAAGGGATATTATACTGGAAGCTAGACAAGAGCTAGCTGCACTAATGCTGTATGCTAGTCACCAAGCATATAGCATTAAACCTAGCTAATATGTTTTAATAAATACTAAACGAGATCATGATTAAATTCTTAGCATTGCCGTCCTGATCTGATGTAAATAATATACGTGATGTAAATGGTTCGAGTTAATGGAGGAAAAAAACAGCACTGTCATCGTCGGCATAAAAACGTCATTAATCGGCCATTTAGTGCGTGTTCGAGCTCGGGCGGCGGCGGCGACCACTTTTAAAACAAAAGACGAGCGCCCCGTCGCCCTCCGCCGCCACCCACGGCGCCATCGTCTTAAGACAAATGAACGTATGGTCGCGACGATCTCTATGGTACGTATGCATCGTTAGACATACTTAAAAAAAAGTATGTTTGGTTTTTAAGATTCAGTTTCTAGGCTATTTCAGAAAATTTTATTATCAGAGTGAATAATTAACTAAAGTCGAATTTAGACTTTACTTTAGATAAGCTTTGCAGATGATAGATGTATAATGAAAGTTGAGATTGAAAAAAGAAACAATTTCCATTTTTCCTGATATACTTAGTTCCATCGTCGTTTAAAAATGGCAAATACGATTTTGAGTATCGGCATATACTTAATAAGTATAGCCTTGCTAGTAAAATGTGCGCGTCGTCGGTAGCAAGTAAGGCTGTGGATTAAACAGCGGTAACAACTGGAAGCATTGACTCAGCCGTTAGTCGAGGTTGCAAAAGAAGATCCAGAAAGCTATCAGAACAATTTAATATCGAGTGAGGCTCAATTTAATTTTCTCTTGGAAATGGTTGATTTTTTCATTCTTAGAAATGACACATGTTGCTGCTCTCAAGCATTGTTCTTAAAACTAAAATTGTAAGTTACACTTTATTACCGTCCTATTGAAACATATATTAAGAATTTAAGTGCTTTGTATGGAATACCGACTAATACACTTCATGAAGTTCTAGCAGAATCTATTCAGTAGTAGTAGTGAGGGAACAGAACCAACCCAACCCAACCCCTGAAACTTATATTACATTACCGCGCCCGTCCTCCTAATTAAGAAGAGCCTTCTCTGTTAAGGTCCTTTCTAGCTCATCCTTCGCATTTCGCATTCTCCTATAAAAAGATACGCCGTTTCCTGCGTCATGCCACTACTAGGACACCGCGGAATGGGCACTAGGCCTAAGATATAAAGATGTCACTTAAGTATTTTGTCACAGTGCCTCATAGAAAGATTGGAAGTGGTTGAGCACTATAGGGCGTTAAGCTTCGTTCAGAGTGAGAGCGTCGGGCGTAGCGTGGCGTCGTGCGTTTCATCGAGTCGAGCGTCGCGCAGCCTTTCGTTGCGCCAAGACATTCATAGTCACAGCGTGACCTTTTAGACTTTGTTGAACGAAGTGGTTTAAAATTCAATTCACAAAATGGCCCCGAGAAAAGCGGTTCGTTTGTGTCAGTTGATATTGTTGGAGACACCATATTTTAGATTGAAGAGAAGAAAAGTTGGAATTCACCCCATAAATAGGGGAAGACCTGGTGAATTTCATCATTTGTATCGCGAGGCAAGGATGTATTGAGATCGATTTTTCAATTATCTAAGCATGTCCGTAAGAACCTTTAAATATTTGTTGGGAAAGTTTAGCCACCGTTCAATCTGGGAAAAATTGGTACCAATTTTGTGAACAACAGATTTATTTTACCTGTTAAACGAGTTGTTATTACCATAAGGTAAGAAAAAATATTTATTACAAGTTTTTTATTGCAAGAGATAAAAATAAATACTACCTATCATAAAAACACATATTCAATTATAAAAATACATATTTTATCGTTGATCCACTACTTTGAGTGATAAGGGCTAGAGTGATAACAAGTGATGTTGGTTAGGGTTTTGAAGAGGGAAAAAGTCTTGGGAACCAAAGTTTTGTGGTGGTAAAAATTGATTAGAGTTAGGGTTTCGTAAAGATAACAAATGATGTTGGTTAGAATTTTGAGGAGGGAACAAGTCCTGGGGACTAGAGTTATTATTTTATTATTTTATTATTATTTTGAGTCGTTGTTGCTTCAGGCATTCTAATTTATTTTCTGCGGATTCCAGTTCATCTGAGATAATGTTTTGAATTTTATTTGAAGCTTCTGTATTGGACTAAATTTCCTCATATAGGGTATTAAGCTCTTGAAAAACAACAACTCTTCACTGTCTGTCTCATCTGCATCATTTCTCAAATGCTGTGTTAATAAGTTCAACTTTTTATTTTTAATTTCTATGAAGTTTTCGTCTCTTATGTCACCTATTCTTTTTCTGTTTTTTCTTTTCCGCGCAAATTGGAAAATTAAAGATAAAGCAGATGAAAATGATATTCCTCTTTCTTCACCTTCACTGATGACGAAATCATGAAATTTAGATTTTTCAATTAATTATTTAATAACTACGTGTTTACTTTTGAAACCCCATAACTTTCATAAGTTTATGTTGTTTAATCAGTTAGCAGCCCATCAGAGCAAACTTTTTGCCTTCAATTTTCTCGAAAACCATCGTTCTGGGCGATGTGCAACAAGAGTACCTTTTTTGTAGGAAAAAGTATGTAGTTTTTAAAAAATGAACCCACGTTGCGAAGAAAATAACCTAAAAAAAGTTATTTACGAATTAACCCCCTACCCTTGCAAAAACTACCCTTTCCGATTTTCCAAATTATTTTTCAGTATCACCATTTGATTTTGGGTCAAAATTTATGGCAGAGGATTTTTTTTCGAAATTTTATCTCGTTTTTTAAGCCTACAATTTCAAAAAACCGTTTTTTAAATTTACCCTTTCAGTGCCCCTAACTCCCTTAATATGCATTTTCCACCCTATAGTTATAGGAACTTTTTTTAAAATTTTTAGGAGTACTATCACCCCCCGAATTTTTTTACACCATTTCAATGACACCCTGTATATTCAGATTGTAAATAGAAAAGAGAGTAAATAATATAGTAGATTATATATAATATAGTAGAACATATAGTAGATTGTAAATAGAAAAATGTTTTTTTAAATCATTTCTAAGTAAATTACAATTTTTTTTTAGGTTTCTTGCAACTGGAACTACTATAAACTATTATAAACATTTGGCACACGAATTTAGAATCGAATATTCAACAGTCTCCATAATAGTGAAAAAAACATGTTCAATTATTTGGGAAGAACTAGTAGAAACTTATATGTAAATTTGCACCCAACAACAACTAAAGACGATCGTCGAGGAATACAGTACGCTATGGAACTTTTCGAATTGTTTTGGATCCGGATTGACGGGAGTCATTGCCGCATTAGATGTCGACCTAATAGTGGCACGACCTATTTCAATTATTTAAAATATTATTCGATAGGATTGCAAGAGGTTGCAGATGCCAATAAAAAATTTATGACTATTGGAGTGGGTTCGCGTGAATCAGAAAGTTATGGGGAAGTTTATCCTTTAAAGAAATGCTTGATGAGACCATATTCGCGTCCCAAAAATGCAATTTTAGAAAATGATAAGCAAAATTTTAACAATCGCTTATCACTTGCTAGAAAATGCATTGAAAATGCATTTGGTATTTTATATAAAAAATGTCGAATCTTTGACTCAAACATTTTACTTAAACGAGAAACAGCTATAATTGTTATATCAGATGCGCATGCATAGTACACAACTTGATTACAGACTTTATGGAAATTCTGATTTCGACTATGTTCATGTCGTCAAAAATGCTGCTCCTGCTTAGAGACAAGACAACGTAAATTTAAATGTAAGAAACAACAGAAAATCTAAACTTGCTACTGGAATTTGCGATTCATTCAAAGACTATTTTTGTAATAACCCTACTTAAATAAGTTATTACTGCCATTATTTATTAAATAACAAATCAAAATGAATTGTGGATTGAAAATATTTTATCAACAACTTGTTTATACTTGTATGTTATTATTAATATTATACTTACTTGAAATACCCTCAAGTTTCTATTCTTGTACGATGCCAATTCTTTAATAGACGCAACGCTCGAAGCGGCGCGACGCTACGCGACGCATAACGCTCCCCCCCTGAACAGACCTTTATAGGGATATTTTTATTGGTTCCACAATAATAAGCTACCAAACTCACTTTTTTAGGACAATCTGACCCTGCTATTCCGCATTTGTGGGTTCTGTGCCCACGGTCGTCAAGATGGCAAATGAAAAGTGGTAAAATTCTCTCAGAGATAAAATAATTTAAAAGGTTCCTCAGGTCTTGAGATTATTATTTTTTTTGAAGAGTACTTCAATCAGATATACACTGACAAGATCTGTACTACATCCAATAACTCTATAAATTTGTCTGTTACGCACAGTCCAAAAGCTTGTATTTTTATCTTTTGTTTCTCCAAATATTATAAGGTACTGCAACTTTATTTTGTAAATCTCTTTTCGTAATTGTCAACCAATCTCTTAAAATTTTTTCCAAGGATATTGGGCTCTATTCTCAAGTTTTTTGATAGCTCAATTTATGACTTACCCATCTACTAGTTTGAATGTTATTTTATTGGTTAGCAAATATAGTGTTCTTGCAAACCAATTCAACTCAGTTGTTTTCATACTTCAACAATCCACACATCAACCCATTTCACTCATCTAAATTTACACTTTTTGATGTTTACCGATGATTTAATGGCAGTCTGACTTAAAATGCCTTGGACTTTGGTGTAATTCTAACGAATCAAATTGAATTAAAATTGTTTATTTATGCTAATAATGTTAATACTCCTGAGGAAGTATCCATTCTGTGCCTCGTAAGATTAGAATGCTATCTTGGTGAGTCCCAATATTTGGCTAATCTCTCTGGTCTGGACTATAGTCAAGACTGCCCTACCTACACCGCACAGCTCTTCTTTATAATCCAAAAATGTGAGATTCTTTAGGAGATGGTAGTATAATATATATCAAATGCGAATTGATTCCAAATCAATACGAACTCAGTATCAGTTAGAAAAACCAGTATCAGTTAGAGCAACGTGTACTGCCCCGAAATGTGAACGTAGCACGCGTGAGTGCTGAGCACTTCTCAATTATGCGATCAGTAGTTTTTTTTCCTCCTTTAAACACTATGTGTGCAGATGGTATTTAAGTGATTTTAATTGAGTGGTGAAGTTTCAAATTGAGAGACACGTCAGCTGTTTGTTCTTTTTATTTCCAACAAAACCATCCTTTTACGACCCTCAATAAACCTTAGAAATATTATCAGTTTGATTCACAAAAAGTGGATATTTTAATCTTTTTTTGTGCTTCTACTACATTTCATTTCTCAAATATGACTTATTTAGATTCCACATACACGTATCAAGTGGTGTTATAAAAAATAAAAATTCTGAACGCAAAGTTTTAAAGTAATATATTCCACTTAGTAAGTGTTATATTAGACACAATTTTTATATCTTTATATTTCTATCTTTACCTTTGCGGCATGCCTGTACTAATACTGTTATTTTTACGACAGAATGGTGTTTTGAAGATTTAAATTTACGTGAGCTGGTTTAAGTGACCATAGATAGAGGCAAGCACTTCCATTAAATACACTGGTTATATCGTTCAAAATGATGAAAACCGTATTTTAATTTAATAAACTAATAAAAAATAAAATGAACAAACAATAAATAGCCTACATTTAATAAGTATGTAGCACTCAACCAATATTTCCGTTTTCTCCCTCGTATATACTAACAGTACCCATCAATTTTTAATATTCGTAAATTTGATAATTCGCCTCGCCATCTGCTCTGTCATCAGGCTAATCGCATGGTTTTCTTTCTGTTTTATCCTCTTTGTGTGCAGCAATTTACATTTAAAAAGGTGAACCCACAAGATCGGTAAAATATGAAGAAAATTGATGATTATCGAACAGTTTGCGAACGACAATGGGGCTGGTTAGACTGAATAGAGCAAGGGATATCGATTATTACAGGCAACTGTTTTGTGGTGACCTGGTCTGTTTTCGAAGATTTTTCTGCGGTTTTGGTGATTTTGTTTTTCAATTTCTATTTTCATCCTTATTATATATATCTTGTTGATTCCTTGCTAAGTAGTAGCATCTTTATTGTTTATTTAGGTGTGAATTTAAGCACTTGATAGACGTACACACTAAGCATAATTACTTAAAAATTATAATTACTAAACGACGGACAAGATCTTTTCTAAATTCCGGAGAACAGCTTTTAAGACCATTACACTGCCCCATTAAAAAGCTCATTTCGTCCCAAAATGATTCCAAAGATGGTGAATGACAATATCTGTAGAAGGTTTTCTTATTGCAACATGACCTTTTGTAGCAGAAACAATCATCGCTTTTCTTTAGAGAATGAGAATACCAACACACCAGAACTTGCACGCGTGTAAGCCCAAAACTACTTCTAACATATGGCGAATCATCCTCCACTCCAAGTTATCGAGTTCGCACATATTATGCCAGCTTGGAAATTGCCAGGCTTCTCGGATACTTGTGAAGCAACTGCTTTTTTGGAGAACACAAATCATTTTAAATATCCTTATAGATTAGCTTCTGATGTGAGGCCTCTTTGATAACCAGGTTAAAAAACCTTTCTTACAGTCCGTTCATCCCACACCTTAAGTGCTTGCTTAGTTCTATGGTTAAAGGGATGCAGTTCTTGTATTTTTCTGACCTTTCTGCGGAAAACCTAAGCTATCCCTCTATACACTTGCAAATCCTTTGCCACAAAATTACTTTAGGCGTAACCTAACCACTTGAATCTCGCTCCCATTAATGCTCACATGGCTTAGGATTAGTGGCTCTTTAAGTGAAGTCGGAGCTTGGGGCTCTAGTTCGTCTTTCTTCAACCAATAATTTTTGCTATCGTTCTCAGATGCGTCATCATCAAAAGTTGATCTGCTAATTGCTTGTAGTTCAGATTCGGCTTCTTGTACCTTGCCTATTTGTGGTCTATCTGTGACTTCAGAAGAAGCAAGTCTGAGTTACTAGAAACATCAGTATTTCCAGTGCAAGCAAAGGATTTGTCGCAAGTTTAGAATAAGCAGAGACGAAAAGATTTGCCATATCTTTTAGGGCATTTAGAATTTACTGCTCGAACGCACTGTTGAAAACCCGAATGATAAAAGAGCTTTAAAAGAGGGCGAAAGAAAAAAATTCGCTGAAGATGAAACACAAGAAATTTATTTTTTAATTGAAATTAATTTTCCATGTAAAATTAATTGGATTTCCAGTACATATCTTCCCAAAAAGACATAAACTGCCAGAGCATACTCAGCTGGAGCCAGTAAAAGCCGTAAAGGACTTACTACACTTCAAAGGTCACGTAAAACCGATTCATTCGGCCATTAAAATGATGAGCCATGCATTTATCCAATGTTAAATACAGGCATAGTTTAGTAGTCTTGGTAGTTTTTATAATTTCGAGCCAGTCAGGTAAAATGAAGGAATCGAGCTTTACCTCCTGATGGCTTTTATATCCTATAAAGGACATCGTTGATGAGTTCCAAAACTTTGCATGGCCCAATCCAGGATTTTCTATGAAAAAATCATAAAAATATTAATAAGATAACTAATTTTATATTTTTAATTTAGTATCTATATCTGTAGTTCATCTACAAGCATCAAGAATACAAACGTATCATAGGTACCAATTCCTTTATCTGCAATTCCTGCTGTCCTTGCTGAATTAACGACATTATAAAAATTAAATAAAAAATTCATGAAATATAAGCTAGACGTCCGGAAGCACGCATGGAATGGAAACTGCGATTCAGCACGTTAGAGTGTTCCTAACTAGTATTATACCATGACATAATTATAATTGCATAAAATGTATTAAGTTTGTTGGTATGTAGACACCAAAATTGTAACGTCTAGGCAACTCAATACAACATTTAAGTTGAGCCCAACATCTAATGAATTATTTTCCTTAGAGAACTCTCTCAAGGAAGACTGGTATCTCAATATCAGCATCCGTAATAATTGTTTTATTTCCAATATCCAGCATTAATGCGATGCCGTTAAAAAGGCATTTTCAGGCATTAAAAAAAATCACTTCTTCCAGTTGTTTCTCTGATTTTCTGATGTTTAATCAATCAAGGAACTTTTTAAAATGTTTTCCAGGCTCTAATTATTTCAATATAATTTATAGAAAATAGGAAAAGGGCTTTTAGCACCTAAAAGTGACCCCAAATTCCTGAAAAAAATTACCTTAACTATCTTGAAGAAAAAACTTTAAAGCATCTGGAGCTGTTGTTTAATTTTTTGCAGGCACTACATTCGCACGTTTTAAATTTTATTACTAACTAAATAAACCTTTTTTCTATGTTAGTGCGTATACATAAACAGTAGGATACAGTATACAGTATAGTATACAGTAGTATACATAAACATTAAATCTTATATGATAGATCTTATCTTTAAAAAAAATTGTTTTTTGTTTTTATATAAATACCCCTAATTTTAATTTTCAAAATGGTTTGCCCTATAACCTTTCACAATAGTTTTCCTTATTTGGACATATCAAATAAAAACTTTGAACGCTCATTACCTTTAGTTATCCTCTAGGTAAAGTGTTGGTTTCTGTCAGTTTATTTGTTCCATTGTATAAGTGGTAGCCATATGTTATAGTTGTTACACACAACTAAACTGTAATTGGGCGTTTGGAAGACGGTAACCGCGAAATTACTATCATCGAACCCCCCATTATGATTGTGGGTTATTTTTTGTGTTTTTTCCCTCTGTTTTAGTTTTTTGATGCATATATGTACGAGTTTAAGTGGATCTTTTTGTTAAGCAGGTTGAAGAGCTTTTATCTATAATTAGTTTTTGTATACCGTTAGTTTTTTGTTTTGTTTTCAGTGTAAAAAGGATTATTTGGGTTAAAAAGTTGAGATTATTTTCAGATTATACTGGTTATAGTGTACATAACATTAAGGGGTGAAAATGTCCAAAATCATTTTTCACCGCTTGTAAAATATATTTTGAAATAAATAATCCAAGTAATATATCTGTTTAAATATGACTACTGTGCAGCAGGTGCACTCCGCCCAATAAGAAGGCAATAGGACAGATATGAGAGCGCACATAATCCTACTGACTGCGCCATTTATGACTTAATATTAATTAATTAATTATGAATAAAACATTAAAAAAGTAAAATTATTCATATTACTATATAGATGAAAAATTCAATGTTAAAATTATAAATCTAATTCTGCTATTGTTATCAAGGTTAATTAAATTAGGTATCATACATAAAAAACTTGTTTAAAAAAGTCAACAGGACTCGAGTGTGTTAAAGTGTACTCATTTCACCTCTGGACCACAGCATAAGAAAGGTAGTAAAAGAGAGTTTGCTTATTATAGACATGTCACCTGGGCATATACTTTGACTTTAGTAACGTTGTTAATCTGATGATCGATACAATTTTATTAATAGAAGTAAATAAATAAATTCAGTCAATTCATCTTGGGAGACAAAGATAACTTTAACTGTCTAAAGCAATTTCTGTATAAAGCTATTTTAACTGTCGATTGGCAGTTAAGCTTTCCATTACTGTAACTTTTAACTACTGTACTGGATGTAAGATGTAATATCTTTGATTAAATATTGCAACGATCCCCTAGGATGCCTCTCAGGGATCACTTATACAGCCTCAATTATTTCTGATACTTTGCAATAATCTCTGGGTTGAGGTGGGTGGTGCAGTTGGTTCATTAATTCAGTTTGCTAATAACTCATCCATTATAATATCACGCAATAATGAAAATATGGATGTAGATTTGACAAATTCCGCTGCTAGAAAAATGCAGGAATAGTAGGACAAATAGCTTACCTCTGTTTATTGCTGACAAAACAAAATTTGTCCAGCTTACAAAATAGGCCTAATGAAAAGAATCTTTCAATAAAACTGTAACACAATTTTAATGTAATAAATTTTAAGGTGTTGAAGTGCTTAAGTTGCGAAAAGAAGTTTAAAGTTTAACTATGATAAAACTATAACTATTGTTATTTTTTATGATAAAATTTAAACTAAGTTTTTTCGTACAAATGTCGATAAAAGAAACACAGCTATAATATTGTATTTTGATCTCTTCAAAGCGTTCGACACTATCGATCACAAACTCTTTTTTCAAAAACTGGAACGTTCGAGGTTAGTATCCTAATGGAATCGTATATCATTTCATACATATTATCATACATATTTATATAGAAAATAAATTTCAAATTTTTATTGAAATAATTACCTGATCAGTTGAAAAAATCCCTTTCATTAAAATCCAAAATAGTTAAACAAAATAAAAAACATAATAATCTTCAGTGATTTAATGACAACTTAAGAGACATGCGTGAACGGCTTATCGCCTAGAGCTCGTGAGAACCAAAAAATCAGCCTATGATAATTACATAAAAATATTTTGTAAAAATTAAAGCTATTAGTGCATGAAGGTGTTAACTCACTTTTTTGCAAAAATGCCGAAAATGATATGCATGAAAGTGTTAACTCATTTTCTTGCGTTAGTAAAGACTTCGGTTCACTTAAAACACGCCAGCCCAAGTTTTGTCTGAAATAGTCGGAGCAAGAAGGTGTTAACTCTTGATAGCTATGCAAGAAGGGGTTAACTGCTAAGTTAGCGCCTTCTTCCATAATAAACTAGTACGAAATTGTTTGTTTACAATACGTATGTGTATGTATGGTATCGTAAGAGAAAACGAGTACCAGTCATGCAAAAAAAGGAAAAAAAGCTAAGAAAATATCAAACCAAAATACAGTTACTGTTTTTAGAAACCAAGATCAAACAGTAATAAGACCTGGTATGTATTTTTAGTGAATATGTTTTTTAGTGAAAATATTGGAAAAAAATATATGCAAAGTACAAAATTATTACTATTGGCTTCCCTTCATATGTAGAACAAAAATAATATTATTCCTGTCTCATGTATTTATACACTACAATATTTTCGTTATTATAAAAAGTAATGTTTTGTTTTGAATCAAGAATGTTATTTTGCGTGAATAGATTTTTTTTTAATTTTTAAAACAAGACGAAAGGCAAACAAAAACTGTTATTGACCTACATGACCCCATTCAAATTATTAAAAATAAACTGGAAAATGATATTACTGAAGAAGTAGAACAACAGATTACTGGTAAGATTTTTTTTTTAAATATGGTGCCTACTTGATAAAAAGCTAAGCTATTTTGAACCAATGTTCTGAACAAAATCTACAGTGTGTCAAAAATAATAGATATAAACAAATTTTTGTTTCCGAATTTAATTTTGGTTTTGGATCTCCAAAATCAGATACCTGTAAGGTTTGTGACTCTAATGGAAATAATGACGAACACGTTAGGCGCTACAAGCTTAGAACATTGAAAGGCCTTTCAATGTTCTAAGGCTACAAGGCAGCATTTGATCAACAGAAGAAGGACAGAAATTTGGCTCATGAAGGTACCGTTCTATACATAAATTTTGATATGCAAAAAACATTGCCCTTACCAAAGCTCTCTAGTGTTTAGTTTTATCTTCGACAAGTGTGGCTATATAATTTGGGGATTCATTGTGTAAGTAAAGGTGATAATTCTGGTAATGGGTTTTTTCACCTTTGGACTGAGGATAAAGGTGGAAAAGGCTCAGAAGAAGTTGGAAGCAGTATTTTATCATTCTTACAAAGCATTAATATTGAAAATGACCAATTAGTGGCCTGGGTCACTACAGGTTGGCCACAGTTTCATGGATATTGAGACTTTGGTGCTGTCGAAAATGTTATCCGGAAAGCTCAAAATATTTATACAGTAGACCAGTACATGACGTTAATGAGGGAAGCTAGAAAAAGAAATCCGTTTGTGTTAACTAGAATGGAAGATAAATTTATTGATCTAGAAGAATTGCCACGAAAGTTAAATTTGTTTGACAAAAAGAAAAGTAACAAGGGAGAAAAGATACTTTTCCGCATTGTAAGATGGATAAGAGTTGATAAATTTGGAAGAACGAAATATAGATATTCACTTGATGATAAGAAAGAGTGTTAAGAAGTAGATATTATTAAACACAAGTCGACCCGCACAACAGGCCAAAACGAAAATATGTTTGTTCCATTAAATAAATTAAGACCCATAGCTACCAAAAAATTTGATAGCATTCATTTATTCATTTATTCCGGAGAATTTACGGGGATTTTATATAAGCTTATATCGATCTGAAAGTGATTAATATTAAGTACCTACCTATTTTTGTATTTACTGATCAGCATTTTTTGTATTTTTTTAATTAATAAAATGAGTTAATCCATTCTTTATTGATCCTTATTTTGAATAATAAAATAAATGGTTGTGCATAAAGGTGCTAACTCAATTTTTTTGTAAAAAAAAATAAAAAACACATCTAAAACCAAAAAAATATATACAATATAATCTATACTTTTAAAGTTACTTCTATTGTCTGCCTATTTACGCACACTGATTTTAATTTGATTTTAAACAACAAAACCTCCGACAACATAACTTTAACCCTTAATATCTCAGAACTGTTAAAAAGTGACTTGACACCTTCATGCACTAAAAGCTTCAATTGTCCTTTGAAAATAATTACCGTAATTGGACGAGTTACCGGTTTTTGTATGAAAGTGTATATTTGCTCCACTACCTCGCAGTGTACTATTAGGATTAAGAGTTTTGCATTATAATTGATTCTCAAGAATCTCACCTAAAATGAGTGGCACATACACAAAGTGCTCTCAGCTATGGATTTCTAAGGAATCTGTCGAAAATTTTATTGATGTTTTTAGATAACCCGATTTGTATAAAAAAATCCTATGCAAATCATGCTTCGATATGAACACTACTGAAATAAGAACACTTATTCTATTGAGCTGTCTGATGCCTTACATATACAAAGACTGTTCTCCAAAGAAGGTTGCGATCTATTAACTAGTGAATTAAGTTTCCAATTTAGAAGTAAAAGTTGAGAAAACCAAGTGCAAAATTAAGGAATGGTAGTAGTTTGGAGCAATAATTGATGAAATGAAACATAAGGTAAGAAATCTGAATGCTCAATTTCTATAATCACTAAATGACCCTAAAGAAGAAATCAAGTCATTAAAATAAATCCAACCTGCCAGTTTGTCTTACAAGCAACCTGCTAATGAAAATCTATTACATGAAATGCCAGATCAACAGAAGAAACAATATAATATCATGCTCTTTAATTTTCCTGAAGCCTAAAGCTTGAACAATAAAATGACTAACTCTCCATTCCTCTCCTCTCCTTTCCTATTATTAATACGTAGCGTATTGAAAATAGGAAAATGTACATCGGTCGCTTAAAGTTAGGTTAAGCAGTAGCAAAAAGTGCTTCGACTCCTTAAAACTAAAAGAAATCTCTCAAAAAGTCTTCAAAGTTTTCAAAGAAAAGTCTTCTGAGATCTTCATAAGCAGTGATCACACAGCTCAGCAAAGAACTTATCTGAATAAATTGAGTGTACTTTAAAGGAGAGGCAGAGGAGTAACGATAAGGACTTGGTTAATAAATATGTTGGAGAGATTTCTAAAATTATATTCTCGTGAATTTTTAAAATGTAGAAAATGAAGATCTTATACTATTAAAGAAAATAGTATTTTAAAGCCTTCTGTGGAACTTGGATATCTCGAATAATCTCATACTTAATTATATCGCTGTATCCGTTATTTATAGTAATAATACTTGATTTAATAATTGGGATTAATACCCGTTGGTAAATTAATGAATACATATTTCCGAATGTTCTTCAGTTATGTAATATTTTTTTTGCTCTCTTAATTATTGGCTCTTTTTGTGCCAAGGATGCGCAATCTTTATCAGCTTTTTATTTAAATATACTGGCTGACATGTTCTAGTGGTGCATACAATATCACTTCAATTAACAGGGAGTTTGGGGACTTGTATTAACTCGAATTGAAATAATATAAATCCCTAACTTATATTAAAACAATTTATCATAATCAATATGCTTCATCACAGGATTTTGGTAACTACAGCTCTGAACTATTGAAAATTGCTACAAGCAAATCGTTATCTTTAAAGGCTTGAATAATAAGTTGTTCTTGAGAGTCCTTGCTTCAACTCCGTACAAAAGAACGTAACAGCACAACGTAACACATCCTCATCTTAAGTTCCTTGTAAATATCTCGACTCGTAAATAACTTTTTTCATTTTTCTAAATGTTGATCTAGCTATCTCTACCTTTGTTCTTATTTCTCCTGTTTGTTCTATCCAAGTTTCTAGATATTTATATGTCAACATATATTCTCTCTAATGGTGTATGCCACCGTGAGGTTTACATGGTTCAGATCTTGTGAGGCTTTTATAACTACCATTAATAAGGTTTTCTTTAACAGGTGTTGTGTGTCTTTTAGATTGCTTGTTCCCTTATATTATTAATTAACTCTTTAAATTATAACTCTTTTAATTTCAATCTATTCCCACTAACTTATCCTCTAGGTTTTGCCTTAAAATAGCTTAGTTGTAGACGTTAAATAGGAGCGGTAATATAATGCACTTTTTCTCACACCACGACAAATCTCCATTTCTTTTGTTGGTTTCTAATGTTGTTGTAGCTTTTTGACCCCTATATGAATTAGTAATTATTCTTACCTTGTCGGAGTTAATGTTTTTGCTAACAAATAGCATGTAACTGATCAAGTTTCACATTTTTTAAGGCTTTTTCAAAATCGATGTAATATGCATACCATTTTTGGTTTCTACCAATACAGCATTGGAAAAGAATATTTTTCCCAAAAAGTACACCTCTCGCGTTTTAAGAAAGAAAGAAAATGTGCTATATTACGTTAGAATAATCTTGTGTACAAGCATCCTACAAGCTAAAAAAAAAAACAAAACAAAAATACAATTTCAAAAATTGACAAACAATGAACAAAATTAAACACAAGAAGACAAAACTTTTTGAACATACTTAAATTTAATATAACTAAATAAAACAATCAATTACTAAATAAAGGTAAACTGTTTGACAAAACTAGAGAAGAAAAAACGAAAAAAAAAACTTTCCAACATGTCCAAGGTTAAAACCTATTATTAAAAAAGTATCAATCCAGGTTATAATATGCCTTAGCCAATAAAAGCGTATTTAATTCTCTTTTAAATTTCTTAACATCCGATATATGTCTAACACATAGAGGAACATGATTGTAAATTTTTTTACTTATGTAAATTAATGAGTTTTTGGTAATGGAAGACGTAGGAATAGGTAGGGGAACATCATTTACACGACGAGTCAAATGGCCAGTGTCAGAGGGTAGTTTGGGAATTTTGTGAATAAGAGCAGCTGTTTCTAGATAAAGAGTGAAAAAAGAGTTAGGATTTTTTCAGAAATGAAGAGGGGTTTGCAAGAATCTCTTAACTTAGCAGAAAACAGGTATCTAACTGTTTTTTTTGAATAACAAAGACAATGTTAAGTAGCCCCTTATTGGTTAAACCCCAAATAGGCAAGCCATACCGAATATGATATTCAATAAGTGAAATGTACACTGAACGTGCAACCACCCCTCCCAGCTCTTGTTTTGCCATTCTTACTGCAAAACATCCAGAAGATAATTTCCCAGCTAATTGTAAAATATGATCTTCAAACCGAAGGCGACCATCAATGGTAATTCCTAGGAACTTGCAGCACTCTTTATTCTGCAAGAGGGAATTTTCGTCAAACATCAGACCCTGAACATCGCACCATAATAGACGTCAAACCCCATAATAGACGTCTTTCTTACATTAAACACGAGCCTGTTGGAAGCACACCACCCTGATAAAATCTGAAGGTCTTCAAGGATACAAGTCTTAATATAATCAGAATTTTTATGGCTCCATAGTATGGTGGTATCATCAGCAAACTGAACCACCTTGCCCTGCAGTTTCAATGAACTCAAGTCATTCACATACAGTAAAAATAACAGTGGTCCCAACACTGAACCCTGGGGAACGCCATTGAATACGCCCAACATTTTAGGGATCTAGAAGCAGACAAACGCCCTGACACTGTAACCTTCTGAGTACGATTTGATAGATAGGACTCAAGCCATCGCAACGCTGCTCCCCTAAAACCATATTTATCGAGCTTAGATAACAGTATTCCATGATCCACACAGTCAAATGCTTTGGATAGATCACAAAACACTGCCGCCGATGACTCTCCAGAATTCAAGGACACATAGGCGCTCTCCAAAAAGCTAAAAACAGCATCATGAGTCCCTTTACCGGCTTGAAATCCAAACTGATTTGCAGACAAAATGCCATTATGATGTAAAAAGGGCAAAATTCTGCTTTTTCCAAGTTTTTCAACTATCTTAGAGGGGGTAGACAAAATAGAAATGGGACGGAAATTACAAGGCTGATCCAAATCTCCACTCTTATGAAGAAGGATAACCACTGCCTCTTTTAAACATGAAGGAAAAATGCCAATATGTAAAGAATTGTTTATGGCAGAAACTAAAGCATTTAAGGCTGAATCAGGCAAAAAGAGTAACAACCTCGAAGATATCCCATCAGCTCCAGATGATTTATGTTTTTTTAGGCGTTTGATTTCATTTTTTACTTCGGTAAGATCGACAGGATGAAAGAAAAATGAATGCTCAACCGACACTTGTTGAAGATAGTGTAAGGGATCAATGTTACTACGAATGCCCTTGAGCAAGATAGTAAGTCCAATGGACAATCTTCCACAGCCACGAATATACCAGCTGCTCTCCGACATTTGGGAATTATCTCATACCTCGCCTAGACTCGAAGGTGCGACAAGGATGAAGACAGCGGTGGGCATACCTTGCGACATCTCGGGACATACATTGAAAGTTGTCAAATACTCCGGATCAGTGGTCTACTTAATTTATAAAAAGCCGTCATCGTTAGGAGGCAGTTTAAGTCTGAATATTGTCGCGACTTTTAAATCTAAAAAAAGACAGGGTAAGTAAATGTTTCTAATAGTCATAAGTCATACTGTTTAATAATTGTGTTGTAAATGTATAATAAATAAGTTGACTATTTTTGTATATCGAGTGTTTTAATTTTTTTCAAAACTCGCTTTGTCCAAATTATGCAAAATTGAGTTTTATATCGTTTCTACATAATTTCGACCTTCCGCATCGATTGAAGAAGTCGGTTTTTGCAAAACTCGCTTTGTTTCATGCATAACAATGTTAGATTTTTTATAAGTTTTGCAAAACTCGCTTTATCCGGTACATATTGGTAAATATATACATAAATAGAACTTGATGCATTATATATTTACATTTCGTGGTTCGTTTAATAATCGTTTATTTTGATCTTAGTTTGGTATAAGTAGCAAGCCGATGCACATGTGTTTCGCAGTTTAAAAATGTCTGAATATTTAACGAATATCGTAGAAGTGCCTGGAGGACGCAAACAAAAAATTCCGCGAAAAAAATCAACTCGATACACGGAAGCGAACGTGGGGGTATTGGATATTGTGTGCTCACATGCTGAGCAGTTAAATAAGAAGCACTACTGTTCAGTAGCAATGCTGACACTCGAAGATTTGGAAGGTACTTTGTTTTTATTCTATATGTAAAGTAGTGCCTTGTTTTAGTTTTATTTTTTTTTTTTAGATTTTCGGAAGCTTTTGTATCTAAATAGTACCAAAGAATCGCAGGATGCATTTTTGCTTAAGTATATGAAGGTTAGTGCACCAAAGCGGCACCGTGTTGATCCTGATACCTTACGATGTCCCAAAAATATATCCGTTAGGTACGAAATCAGAAAAACGAGTAGTAATGAACCACTGCAGATTTGTGCAAAATCGTTTCAGTCGATTACAGGTACTATCCTTTCTATCCACGCAATAATAATTGTATTTAATAACGTTTTATTTCGTTTAGGTGTATCGAGGGACCGGCTTGCACGAATAGCTCGTCTGTTTTTGGAAACTCGCCAAATACCCAAAGAACAAAGAGAGGGTAACACAACCAAAGAAGATGATAGGAAGGTGACTGCAGGTGTGATAAATCATATAAAAAAATATAAGTGTAGGGATAGTAATTATAGTCGCAAGAAATGCACCCGAGCTTACCTACCACCTGAGTTAAATTTGTCCAAAATATACGAACGTTTCTGTAAGGAGCAATATACTAAAAAAAAAAATATGCTCCATGAGTAAATTTAAAAAAGTATTCAATTTAATCTTGGATTTGACTCTCCTCACAGTGACACTTAGTCAACTTGCTAGGAACTATTGATTAAAGTGAACGTGGAAAAAGATTTGGAAAAGAGAAATGATATTAGAACCAGGTTAAGAATCCACAAACTGCGTGCAAAAAGATATTTTGAGTTAATGAAACATAAAAATGAAAATGAACTTGACATCACTTTTGATATGCAGCAAAACCAACCCATACCAAAACTATCCATAGGAGAGGTTTTTTACTTAAGGCAAGTGTGGCTTTATAATCTCTGCGTTATGACTAATAACACTCCAATAGATAAAAATAAAGTATCGCTGTACACATGGCTAAAGACACAAGCTGGAAAAGGAGCTAATGAAGTAGCTTCTGCGTTATTAAATTATCTGCAAATTTTGGAACAAAAAATAATTAAAAAGGAAAGAGAATGGGAGCCTAAGGCACTTCGTCTTTTGTCTGATTCTTGTGCGGCGCAAAATAAGAACTCCATACTGATAGCAGCTTTATATAGATTTCTTGAAAAATCGAAAGTTTTTTTCAAAATACAGCATATTTATCCCATTCGCGGTCACAGCTACATGCCCCCAGATAAAGTTTTTGGGAGAATAGAAAGAGAATTTCGTAAGCTCGAAAGCATAGAAACACCTGCTCAATATGGGTCTCTACATGGACATGTAAAGAAGTGGTGGGAGCATTGGAAAACTTATGATTATAAATCTGAGTCTAAAAAGCTAATAAAACCCAAACTTGCATTTAATATGACACAATGTAGAATAATAGAATACCGCAAAGAAGGAGGAAAGGTAAATGTGAACGTTAAAATCACATATACCGGATGTATTACAGAAGTAGAAATATTTAAAAAAGGGGTAAAGACCTTAAAGTTATTAGACAAAGCATTGGAGATTCTAAAGACAAATCATGTCAAAGAGGTAAAAATAGGAGATATACGTAAAATAATAAAGTACGTTAAAAATGCTGAAGACGATTTTTACAAGGAGCTTCTCGGGACAACTAATTAAAACCTTACCAAGGATGACCACTTGCTAGAGTCGAGAAAACGGTCCTCAATTATTTGGGTGTCAATATGTTAACTCAAAAAATATATACTTTAACTTTAGATAATTTTTATTCGCTTGTATTGTTGGCCTTTGTTCATGTTTTGGCTTTACTTAAAAAAGAAATATTTGGACTTTCATCTTTCACTTTCTTAATGACCTGATATTTTCAATCGCTTAAATATAAATAATCTCTGTAGATAGATTTTTAGTTATTTCCTTCAATGTCTCACAAAAACAAATTAAACATGACAGAATATAAATAAATAGGCTCAGCATCCGCGAGTAGGCGTAATAAACACGCTCTTAATATCCCAAAAAAAAAGAAATACCAACCGTATTTTTAATACCGTCCTGCAGTGTCCGGCGTACACCTTGTGCTTGATTCATACCTTAGGTTCAATTACAAACCAACCTGCTGTTTCTGCGGCTGTCTTCAATGAATCTTTAAAACTGACCAAAAAAGAAAACTGTGAAGGCCGGTGCTTGTATGTACAAATAATATCCTATACCGCTTATAAATATCAGGGATGTATTTACTATTTTTATGAGAAGCGATTTTGTTTAAAGCCTCGGTGAAGCATCTTTATCATCATTATTAAAAAAGTAAGCTTAAAAGTCGATATCAATATACCAACTAACCAGTAGTACATGTTTTGATTGAATTTCAGTTTGCTCGTCAGGGCCCATGAGGCTCTCTACTTTACCCTAAGGCTAAGATCTTCGAAATGACCAAGATTCGAATTTATTCCATATCCATCTGCCGCATTATTACCTATGCCACCAGCACTTAAGTTAAACTGTCGTCGCCACATCCAGAAACTCCAGAAAGCAACTTGTAACGCAATTCAAAGTCCAAAACAGCAACTTAGGCTCGGCACGTGCAGAACACTACCATCTTTACCGATCTCCAAATTCACTTTTGGCAGATCACCTGATGAAATTAAAATATCCGTCGCACCCCGCACATTCCACACATGCCTTTATTGATGCCCCATACTGCAGTGAACCTGAGTTCTAACTCCATAACTACTCCCACCAGATTTCTTTGCTGATTATCAGTCATTGATTTCCATTAAGAAGAAAAGAGCAACTCAAAACAACATAAATTAATTCAAGACTTTGCTGGGTTGGTCATCAAAAGAAAAATAAATTTGGGTGTCATGAGCATATTTTGCGTCTACTGTCCTCTGACTGCTTTCCATTGTGTAAGTTAACAGCAGTGCACCTTGCAAATTTGTTAATGTTTCAAACTGAAAGAAAAATAATCAAATTTTAAATAATAATGAACTAAGATTAGACCACACCCGTATTTTATTGATGCTGTGGAAAGCTTGCTAGGATCAAACAATACTACGTACACATGTATAATAACACGGTACACTTTTAATGACTTCAGATTCTGATGATATTAGTATCTGGAATTGCTTTACTAAATGGTGGGAAATGTCTTAAGTTTGCTGCAGAAGTCTAAATTAGACTTAACTAAGACTCAAGGCAAAACTTGGTTTCGCTTAAATTTTGTGTCGCTAAAGAAAAGGCAAACCAATAAGGAAAACAATTTTTTAAACAGGTTCGATAAGCATTTTCTAATATCCTATTGGATCAGCATTTAGCATCCCATTATCATTGGCATCTTACCTAGACTAAAACAAATTAATTTTTGGGTCTCATTTTATGAGAAAATTTTGTAAATTTGACTTAGATTGATAATCAGTGGAATACTTTACTGTACACTTTTCTATCATGTTTAAGGGTTCGACTGAGAGCTTTTCAATGAAGACCTAATCATTTTCTCATCTGTCAAAAATTTAACATGGCAGCGCATTATAGACCTAATTGCTTCCTAGATTGGTACTCTCTGATTAGAAACTGAATGGTATATTAAAAAATTAAGCTTTTTTTGTGCTTTGGATCAAATAAAAGTGGGTTTGCTTCAACATATACCAAGTTATTGTTAAAAAAAACCCATTTAAGTTGGGTCAATGGAAACAGAAGACCTCTTCATTTATAAGAGAAATTGGACGATAATGCAAGTGGCCCAACTACATTATTATTGACCTGGTTGTTGCCTCGAACCCAGAAAAATTTTACTAATTTAATTTAAGAAGTACTCCTCCCAAAAATTATGCCGCTGGTTAAATGTTGTAATTTCTTAATATTAATTATCGGTATTTAATAGATAGTTTAAATAATTTTTTGACTCAGTTTCATTTATCCCTTTATTTCTTCGCTCTCTTCCTCACAGGAAATAACCAGAATCTCAAAAATAGAATTGGAGTCTTTTGAACAAAACAACATCAACAAGTTCGGCAACATCATCATTGAAAATATCCAGTTAAAAAGTCATATCTAGCAAGAAGACTAGTATCTCTACTGTTGGTTTGTGTGGTATTTTTCCCCGTTAGCTCCATTATGAACAAGCACAGTATACCAATGCAAACAAGAGAAAAAGAAATTATACCATCTATTGAAAACTTTCACCACAATCAGATGGTAAACTGGCACTAGTATATAAATCTAGTAATGACATTAGCAGGAAATTTGAAATTGCCAAAAGTACAAAGGTCTTATTTATCAAACAAAAAGTAGAACCAAGAAAAACATTGTGATTAACAATACAACAACCATCCAATACTAATGGATAGATGAATACATGAAATAGATGGAATATAACACAAAAAAATGAAGACCAATAATAAGAAAATAAAATACTTTCGTAGAACAAGATAGGTGCAATAACTTCATTAGCAATCCCAGTAAGCCACTAAAGCGTAGTCATCATCAGACCAAACAGAACGAGACAGATACTTGGGTTTGGTGTACAAAACTGGTCTTTAAAACTACCTCAACAAAGCTGAAGCTGAAAAGAACAGAAGACAATAAACAGAAGCTAGACATATTCATAGCTATCACGTGTGAATCTAGACAGAAACAGAGACACTGAGAACAGCATTTCAAGATCAAGCCATCACAACAAGCTAAATGGAGAAAACTAGATGTTTCCAAAAAAGCACTCTGCCATGCCGGTAATGAAACCACCAGCCGCAAGATACAGCTTCTATAGAAAAGTAGGTATATGGAAAAAAGTATAGATATAAATATGAAGAATAGATATCTAAGTCAGAAATTAAACAAAAACTAAAAGAGAAATTTAGGAATAGGTTAAGAGAATTGCAACAAACGAAGACGAAGACAAGATTGAGTGTGAAGAACCGAATTAAAGCAATAAATACATGGTTCGTGTTTCATCAACGTCTTACCTCTCAAATGAACAAAAAATCAAATTATAATGAACGTCTAAACATTACAATAGAAATGACGAGCGAAAATATTTATTATCCTGCGTAGAGAAACTATACCTTCCAAGATGCCAGAGGGGCAGGGACTTCAGAAACTTTCAACAGTTCTACCAAACTATTACATATGGTCATCAACATTATACGCTGCTACTGAACAAATATTTAGCAATAAAAAATATTCAACGCCCTGACGAACAATTTACTGCCAAATTATAGGATTAGTCCAGGAAACCATGGCTTCATACTAAACTAAAAGAATGACGTAACAAAGTCATTCAACTCTTAACGCATATTCTAACAGCAGAAATAATACATCAATATTTTGCTCTTAGATGCAAATTGAACAAGGAAGGAGAACCTTATTACAAATATGGTTTAAGTGCCAAACTTTCGAGTTTAAACTCTGTTGGGATATTACGATACTTACGAACAAGATTGAATATAACCAAATATTGTACTGTTAGGCAAAGTAAATACATATGGAGGCTTAGTTCAAAGACGTACTGTGAGGAGAGACCTCCTGAAGACGACAATCTGCAACAGAAAAAAAAAGAAAAAATTAACAAATATTTACAATTAGCTGAAGAATATAAACAAATAAATAAAAATTTTAAAAACTTTTATGTATCATATGCCGTAGTACAGAAATTGCAATCAATTTAACTATATGTTTTTTAATGTCCAGTCCTACCCTGTCCGCGTCATAAAACAATTCTCACTGATTTATTTAAGATGTGTTCGTATCGGCCTCCCACATTGAAAGAAGCTGTGGCGGCCATTTTTGATGTTGAGGCGGTAATTAATAAACTGTTGATTAGCCATAAATTCGATGTGGGAACAAAGGATGTTGTATGTATTTCTTTAGCGTTAATATTATTTAATATAGCAGGTATAATACCATTTTTTTGAAAAAAAAAACAATAAATGGTTGATTGATGGTCGTATACGTCTATTCAGATTTTTTTCCGCAAAAAGAAACTGCTAATCTGTATATAGTAACATATTTCATTCTAATGTAAGTAAATTTTACTAAAATTTCGTCAACAGTGCAGCAGCAGTTCTGAAACTTTCATTTTGCCCAATGGAATAAATAGAATCTATATTAACAAAAAATTTTTATGTTTAAAAAAATCGGTAATTTGGTAATTTTTCTCTGTATGGATGTTATGTTATATTAAGAGTGGTATTCTTATTTATGCCTTCCTTTTATTAGTGATTGCGAGGTTGATAGTTTGGTGAATTATAGCAGAGGGTGTGAGGAATAAATTCTGTTTCGTATATGTTTTTGTATTATCAATATCTTGCTTACTATAAGCAAAAGAAGATGAATACTTCCTATGAAGGTCAAACATCTTATTTGAATAATATTAACTAGAAAGTCTGCTATTCCTGAGATTTTTATATAGACGAGCTTAAACTTTGACTAATAATTATTGACAACACACTTCTGTATTTAATATTGAGCATTATCCGGCCAAAATAAGGGAACACACCACTAAACCACTAAACCACTAAACTTGGACCTATTGATAAGCTAATAAGCTTTGATGTTGAGAGTCTTTCATCAGGGAACGGCTCAGACAGGACGCAACACTTGTAGTATGCACTAGACTTTCACTGAAGGGTATGATGGACCCTTGGAGGTTGTATAATACACCACAAAATAAACCCAAGGTGTGGTTCCATATTTCGATCGATATCCAAATCAGCACGGCCCTTCTTAATGTCTTTGTAAAGAATAACAGTGGATAACCTACACTACAACTCCAATCATCCTGCTTTAACAAAAGTGGGAATTTTTATAGGAGGGTAGCCACAATATGCAACACCAATCTAGACCTAAACGGGAAATAGAAAATCTCAAAGCCAATAGTAAACTGGGTATTCAAAAAAAAGTAAAATTTTGGCGATGTTGAGGTGAATCAGGTTATTTATATAGAGCAGCAACAGCACCGATCTCGATACAAGGTCTTAAAGATCTCCGCACCTAATGGCCGCCAAAGAAAATTATTTTCCAGGATACAAATTTAAAAAGACCCTCAAAGTACAATTTCTAAACATAAACCATTCGAAAACTTTGACAATAGTATTTTGTTCAGTAATTAATAAAATAAACTAGAATTCTGAATTAAGCGTATATGTTTGCGGTTAACACAAATATATGTATGTAGTAAATCCACATCTAAAATACAAAACGTAACTCTTCACAGTCAGTAGAAAAAAATAAGAATGAAATAATGTATACAATATTGAAACATCAAACATAAGTGGCGCGTCCTCACGGCGTTGGCGCGCAACGGCATGAGGGCGCTATGTTCAGTCACTTGTGTAGTTGATGCTAACTAATGTTGACAAACAAATCGCTGTTTTTTTAGGGTACTCATTAAGCAAAAGTAAATATTTGTAACAATATCAAAAAAAGACCATAGCGGTTTCCCATATGGAAGATTTTTCCGCCGGACAAACAAAGATAGACCAATGGATTGAGATAAAGTCGTGTACACATAATTTCTTTTAAATGTGTCTTTCAAAGATTTTTACAAATTGACTTTGGAATTCTCCATGTTAATTGCAAAAAGGATCTAGGCATTGGTTGGAGAAAAATTTAAATAGTCTAATTATTGAGAAGTGAAGATGAGAGTGAGAGTGTTAGTGAGAAACCAAAATATTTAAAATAGTTTTAAATCTCTCATGAGATTTTAGTTAAAAAAATTGTGGGAGCATATTGAACCACTTTTACTGTTTCTGGGAACCAATCGAAAGACAACTTCACACACATATTGGTTTCAAAGTAATCCCATAAATAAAAATTAAAGGAGTTTATGTCTGGAGATCTTGGTGACTATTGCAATGGCTGACCAATCCATTTTCCAGTAGAGTAAGAACCAAGAAACTATTGGTTCTTACTCTTGGTGTTGTGGTGCCTTAAGCACCACACACTCCACACCTCACGGATCTTACAATGCTGTATTTTTTCTGGGCCACTACATTAAATTAGCACACGCATTATTTTTATTAGAGATATTAGATTTCCATCTAGGTCTGTAATATTACCTCGAAAATAGTGAGAAAAAATATTTTCAACATTTGTTGAATTATTTGTTGGTGATTAAAGATTGATTCTTACAGGGCAATTACTTATAACCAATTTAATTAAGTTGGCTTAATAAGATTTTCCTTAAGATCACCTGCAAAAAAATATTTTTTTTTCTACATTTTATGAACGAAGTTAAAATTTATCAAAAAATAATTTTGCGGTCATTTAAAAAATTCGGAATAAAGAGATCTCTCTAACGAAGACTTTGGAATAGTGGTGGCTCTTTCGTCAAGCAGTCAGCTAGCGTCAATCATTCAACAGCTAAACAGCATAACAGCTGACATACAATCTTTCCAGAACTTGACTTATATACTAATTTCTTGATTGCCAACTTGAAAAAAATGGAATATAATATGTATATAATCAAGTTTTTTTCTTAAATTCCAAACTTTTTTTTCAAGAAATTTATATAATATACATATATGACTAACCCAGTGTTGTTTAAACCTGCAATAATACATAAAACGTAAACTATTCCCAGGCCTATAGAACAATGGTCGATAATAAAGATGGTGATGGTGGTGACATTTAAGTAAAATTCATTGACTCCTACGTCACCTATTGCTCGTTTAAATGGCAATTTCTTAATCATCACCTCCGACCAATAAATTTCGTCTTTCTCACGACAGCCAATAACGAGGGAATCATCGCGGTGGGTCTTGAAAAACAAACTTAATTGTTTTAAGTATCGAAACGAACCGCCGCGCCGCCACGGGCCGATTTTAATTGTCCATGCCCTGCTCGGATGCAAATTAGTCAGTCCATTATGATTACATTCTTTACTTTAGTAGTTTTGCTTCGGTTACTCTCCTTCGGATATCGAAACATCTAGATCTACATCTTTATCAAGGTTTTATTGAGAGAGCAAGAATTTCAGAGTCATTATACCAGAAAAAACTAGTGGTGGTAAGAACTTTACCCTTTTTGGAAACCCCATCAGTCTCTCTAATGAGGAAAGTTTTGGAAAGATTCTGAAGGGCGTATAAGCTACCACATTACAAACACTGACTGTACGAAAATACTAGGCTTCGCATGTGCTTGAGCAGATTGGATGGTCAGATGGAAACTATAGGGCAATCTACGCAGGACTTTAGAGACTCAAGATTTGGAGTCACAAAAGAGCTGCATGCAAGGAACTGCAGTGAAAATATTGTAATTCTTTTGTTTAATATACCTGCCAAGTCCACCTCAACTAACACATAATTTGACTGATTTGAATTGCGAACTGATTGCATATACACGCAGTCGAGTTCCACTGAGCCCACGTTAGGCATTTAGAGGACATAATAATATGGTAAGCCAATGCTTATAATGTAGACATACGCAGGAGATATTTTACCATGAATCGACATGAGAATAACCAACCAATAGAAGACACAGACCAGTGAGGGACATGTTCGAGCTGCCAATGCTTTTTAACTAAAGGGCATTTTGTTTTAAATCCAAAAACCTTTGCTACGAAAACGAATTTACGAAGAAACTTCAACACAATAAGGAAGTTTCAAAATAAAGTTCGTCTGCCCGATTGAAATCTTGTTTTCTTTGTGATTTTATCTCAGGTAGCTAGAAACTGCTCCTAGAATAGTTTTTATCGAGAGGAGGTGATGGGTTTGACGATGATGCACGCATATCAGCCTACAAACTGTCTATAACTCAAAAACTAGAAGTCATAAAGATATGAAGATATATAGGTATCTCTAATAAAATTAATTGGAGCCTATTTCAGAGTTTTAAAAAAATATACAAAGTTGTTTTTTTTTAATATTATATAAACTGATCCTAACATAAAAACTAGACATTTAAAATTGTACGGAGGTTCCCCATTTAAAATATAAGGATACTTACTTTAACATTTTGAAAAAAACTTACAGTAAGTTAAGGCTGTAATGGGTTTTTTGCATTAAAATTAATTAGACACCTATTTCAGCATTTTCTAAAATAATTTTGCACAAAAAAAATTGTTATATATTTTTTTGACAAGCCTATATTTAACTGTCAATTACTCCAAAATCAGACCCAGAATTTAGGAGAAGATTTTTCATTAAACTTTCTGACCTTTTTCATCTATTTAAGTGTTTTCTAAAAAATATACACTCCGTGAGGAAAGTATCGCACCATCATTAAAAATATAAAATCTGCCTGTAAAAAGTTAGTTCTTTCTAGTTAGTTATTAGTTCTTTTGGTCTGAGCTCAAGTGATCAGAATAATTTTTCTTTAATAAAGATAAACGCAGTCAGTGATATGTCGCTACTTTAGTTGGCGTTAATCATTCTACAGTAACTCGAGCGGTTGTTAAGCGCCAGGAAAGAGACCAGATATTTGATTCTGCAAGCTCTGCGTTAAGGATATGTGACTGCCATTCAGCTGACATGAATTACAACTCAACATGAATTAGCTGCCACTCGAAATGTACGAATATTATTTGAAGAAACATCCCGAAGCAACCTGGAATAAGGGCCAAGTATCTGTCACTACTCCTAGTCTCACTCGGGAGCACCGGGTAACATTGTTAGCATTTTCAAAAGAGTACAGTACGTTATTTATTGGTATTTTCCCTTAACCCATGATAATGCATGCTCTCACGTAGTGAGAATAGCTACTTCAGGTGGTCGATATCAGAATTTTAGGATAACCAACATGTGCAGATTTGAATCCGATAAAGCATATTTGGGATCTGCTCTACAGGAAGATGAGATCCGGAAACGTCCACCCAGCTAATCTTGAGGATCTGCTGCAGTTATCAACTGCAGCATGGAAAAATTTGGAAGAACATTACATTAAGATTAGAAGTATGCTACAACGTCGCGAAGTTATACGTTCCCGCGGAAGCAACATACATTACAAGATTTTTTTTAAATGCAAAAGTAGCTTTTGGACAAACGTATAAACTATTAATTACTATAATATATATAAATTTATATATATAAGTACTATATATGTAGAGGGTGTTACAGAATAAGATCCGTAGGGATGCTGATCCGCATGGGTGTTAGTAGTAAGATGAGATGTTAAGAAGAAAAGTTTAAATAAACCTTTTACTTTTGAGCTGCATGCTGTTAAAATCTTTTAAAAGAAACTTTATTAACCTTCTAGGTATGTTTATGAAATTTAGCACACACCTCCTGAGCCATTTTTTGATGTAGGAGATTTTTTTAAAGCTTAGCCAGTGGCATCCGTACAAGAACGTAGAGAAAATATTTTTTTAAAATATGTATGTCACTGGTTTTCCGTAAAATAAAAACTATTTTTATAATCCCTAGTCATTTTAGAGCAAATTTGAATTCTTGACTTTTTTTCGTCCGACATTCGATTACCGCGAAAAAAAAAAAGCATTTTTCTGCATGGTCAATTTAATAATAAAAGAAAATTAATTTAATTAAAATTTATTTATTTTATAAACATTTACACAGTATTTTACCATTATAGTATAACAATTCTAATTATCTCAAATTTGGTTCTAAGGATGAGAACTTTCACAAGTTAAGAATATAGCTTGATTTAAACTTTTTATCTTAAAATCATCTAAGGATTAACACCCTAAGGTAAGGATCAGCATCTTATTCTGTAACACCCTGTATAATAAATATTAAGAATTTAACAAAATGGAAAAGTGTTTTATATATTATTTTTCTTTAATTCAATACTAGATTTGAGATTTTGCATCAAAATTTATTTCAGCGTTTTTCTGATTTCTGGTTTTTAGCTTGAAGGCTCAAAAACTGTTAATGACATTGACACTCATTAATGAAAACATAAGGAAAAGCACTAAAAAGATCCAGGAATTCCTTAGCTCCATCAACATCTAGCCCTTGGTGGGTCTGGAGAATTATTATTATTAATATTAGTAGGGCGTTCAGGTATCCAGAAACGACCTGACTATATGAGTTGTATCTTTGATCATAGACTTCTACATTAGCTGGTAAGTATTTGGTGGAATATTGATTTATAATAGATTTTTCTTTAAGCTTTTAGGTATTATTCTCATGGCTTTATGAACCTTCTCCAGATTCCACAAGCCTTTGATTTTGCCTCACAGTGGTAATTATTTTTTTACTGTAGCTTTTATACTGCTATATCTATTAAGTAGGGTGTTTTGTCTTTCTTATTAACTATTGTAATATCTAGTCTGTTAAGTTCCACAGTTCACTCGTTCGCTCAGAAAATATTTTGACGTCATCATTTTCTACCAGTGGAGGCGGCTGGATTTGGTAGTATGGAATTTCGTTTTCCTGTGTAATATTATGTACTTTAGGCAGTTCCTGTTTACTATGGCTGCAACTTCATTGTGTATTTCCAGGTATTTATTATTGGCTAAGCGTTGACAACCAGCGATATGTGTTCTCTTGTTTCAGAGTTGATATGGTAATTTCTGCATTTGTCTGTGTCTATTGTTTCTTTTAATATACATTTTCGATAGTTCCTAGTATTTACATCATCATCTTCGTTGCTTATTATAAATCGTTCTGTTTGAGGACGACCTTTCTTCCTATCCATTGCAGTGATGCAGCTCTGTCAATTGTATCTTTCTAAAGATCGTTTTGGAATCTTCGATAGTCAGATGTCATGCTGAGGAGTTGTGTTATAAGATTGAGGACGGTGCTTTCTGTGAGCTTTCACTTCTCAATTAATCGCTAATCGTGCATCAATTTTGTATGGGATCATTTAACAATTCCAACGGAGTATGTAACATAGGGAATTGAATAGCTATTAACTGCTGAGTTAAATTTTGTTTTAAGTAATGTCAATCGTGGATTAAATTTCGTAGTCAGCTTCACTCAGTTCTTAGCGATCAGCTTGTAATTATTTCTTTGTAGCAGCATATATCTTATCTAATCCATATAAAAGAGATGACTAATCACTTTTAACGGGTCAATAATCGGATTCGATGGTAAACCCTATCCCGTTGATTTTAGTATATTCGATAGGGGATTAAATGCAAGGCAAAACCATAATGCCGTTATTAATGTTCTTGGCTTAGGATCCTATTTGCAATAAAACTGCTGTTTTATTGATTCTTTGAAGAACACAGCCACCATGCCTTCGGTAGCATAGATTACCAATGTTCGTAGATGCCAACTATGGGAAATAGAGTGAAAGGTTTCTTTGTAGTCTATATAGTCCACCTGGATATGCCTGTGTTTGGTTCTTACTTGTTCTAATACTATCGCCCTACGCTTGCAACCGTTTTGTATGTTATTATCTTCTAGGTTTAGATAGATTTTGTTGCATAAAACTGATGAAAAGAGCTTGTAGGTGGTAAGCAAACAGGTAATTGGTCAATATTGTAATAGATTTTGGGTGTTTTTACTTTATGTTTTGTACCTTGTGGCATGAAGGTTGACGGGATTGACAAGGATATTATTGGCTAGGTGACCGTGTGCGGCTGTTGTATTATTACTATTATTATTATTATTATTTTTATTTTAAATAATTTATATTCAAATCGCTAAATTTGCTAGATTTTATAGGTGAAACCATTATTAAATAACGGCTTTTCCATTACAATTTGCTAATCTATAACGTTTCGGCCCTAACGTTGATTCGCGAAACATTGTCGGGGTACATCAAAAACTTGTATATTTAGTACGTATCGGCAGTAATTGCTTAAAATATCCGATATGATTGGTCAGAGGGAGCCGCAACGGTTCAAGGCCTCCGCGGTTATTACTTTTTAATTCGCTCATGATAAGAATAAAAGGATGTTCGGAGATAAAAGCGGCGAAGGCGGCACAATTTGGTTTGATCCTAATTTATTTTCGTAAAATTGCATCACAGCCGAAAATAATAACCGTGGGCTTTTTTTAGGTTTATATTTAGAGTGATTTATTTAATTAGTCAGGTGTGCAAATTTAAAGTAAATAATGTAAAACTAATTTAGTCAGCAAAAAAAAGATATGAATTAAAAAAAAGTTATTCTCTCTTTCTCTTCAGTCGTTACTCGATGTCGAGCGTCATTACTATTCTTATCATCGTCATGACTATTCTTCAAGACTTATGTTATAAGCCTTTGCCATGATTCTCTATACTCTACGCTACGGTTCTTCTTCTATTCGCATATTTGCAACGTTCTTAATTTAGTCTATGAATCTTACAGGAGGTCTGTCTCTCATTCTTTTGCTGCCCACTTTCCCTTGTTTCAAAATTTTCTCTATCCCTTCCTTCCGTAATAAAAGCAAAATATTTAAGTATTTCTGTATATAGAGATATTTGTTCGGAGAGCTATTTAAGGGATTCTCATCATCCTGCGGTGACTAAGATTCTATTATTTCAGACACTTCTATTCTCTTGCGGCATGCTGCGTTTAACGTCCAACGTCTAACCCAACGTCTGACCCATGGTTGTGATGGAGAATATCAGCGCTTTGAGAAATCTCATTTTAGTTATTTTCCGAATATTGGAGTATTTCCAGATTTAAACTAGTCTGCTCAAAGCTTCTTTTGCCTTTCCAACCCTTGTCCTGATTTCAGGTTCAAAGCTTCCTTGTTTATTTTTAAACCAAGTGTAGTGTGTGTTGTATGTACGAATTTTATTAAGGGAAATAAGACCTTAAATAATCTTTGAATACAACTTTGAAGTGGACTGTATTTAATTTAGGAGAAGCCGATTCTTAATATTTATTCTGAATGATTAGTATGCTCCCTTACCGTATTTAATGCATGTAAAGAAACAAACGATAAAAAAATCAATGAAAATAAAAGGAAGAAACTCTGGCTTACCACTATTGCAGGAGAGGTGTCAGAGGAAAAGCAGTATAATATCTCGGTACCGGTACTGTTCGATCTATATGCTGTACTGCGCTGTCTCTACTCAGCCAGTCCATATTCTCACCTTCTTATGTGTAGGTGCGCAGAATAGGTTCATGCGCGTATATGAATAATATACTTACAGGGATAGTAGGTTGTGTGAAAAAGGATAATTAAATAGAAGCAATCAGGAAATCAGGAAAGTCAGAGGTATGGTGTAATATATAAGTGTTAAATTAATGTGAATCGCGCAAAACGAAATTCTATGCAAATAGCATCGGAGCCATAAAAAAAGAAAAACATAAAATAATACAATTTTTTGCAATAACAAACTGGTTCATAATTATTCAGAAACCCATTAAATTAGTAGAAAAAATCTAACAATATAATACCAACGGGGACGGAACACCAAGATAAATGGCATTGGTTTATATATGGTGGATGAGTTGAAGTCGTATTGGGATTGTCTGAAGTCTGTCCACAATCAGAAACAGCATTTGCAACAGCAGCATTATTACGTCTCGCTAACAATCCATTCTCCGTATATATTTAAGAAAATCGAGGAGAGAATGCAGCCTGAAATCTGTTAAGAGTTTTTCTTCTATTTGTACGTGTACTCTTTTTCGGTTACTTAGGGCTTTGATGATATATATGAGATGTTTCGGGACTCCCATCTCATTCAGGATGCTCCATAGTTGTCCCCATTGTATGGTGTCCAAGGCTTTGGTGTATTCAGGGATGATACATTGTACTCATATGCTTTTTTATAAATAATTTGTCATAGCCTCATAAGTTAATCTCGCTTTCCATGACCCGATATAAACTCTGCTCTGGGGGGATCTGAGGTAAAAAGTAGTTCTTTAATCATGCATTTATGATCTATAGCTTAACTTATACAGGGTATCAATTTGAAAACGTACTATCCTTAACACTATTACTCCAATAAAATATTACAAATAAATTTAAGAAAATGAAAGCATTTGCTGCAAAATATGTGATTAAAATTCTAGGCGGAGCTTGACACACTGGTTTGAATTTATTTGAGGTTAGTTGATAGGACACAGTGGAATATAAAACACCCAGCAAAATACCTAACAATCATTGCCGCTCATCCATTTGTATGTATGAACTGCATAAGGTGACTTATGACCCGGTCAGAATAAAAATTGTAGGGATACGCCGCGGTTTATAAGCAAGAGGTGACAAATTTTAAAAATGTTTATTTTATAATTGAGTTATTTTTGAGTAAGGTATAAATTATTTAGAACCCATGGATGTAATACTTTTTTATGATTTTGGCAAACAAAAGGATGTCACTTAAGTTTTGCTGATGTTTTTTATTTTATGGTATGAAAAATCATTTTATAAAATAAGATACGTAAAATATTTGATTTTTGATCTATTTAGGTTTAAATAAATAACAAATTTTAGTGGTAATGCTATACATTTTTATGCTATACATTACCAAGATACATTTAAATAAATTTATTTTTTTCCTGAATTGTACAGAAAAAAATGCTAAATAAGAGATATATTTGATTTTTCAAAAATACAGAAATTCTGTCTAAAAATTAATATTCAGTATGGTCATCTGAATGAAAAAGATAATTCATTACGAAAAATCTCAAAAAGTTTGTAAATTATGGAGAATTTTATTACCTTCATTATTTGTTTTATACGTTTTCCTGGAGAAATATTCAGTTCTATTTTTACTCTAAAAGTAAAAGTAAAAAGTATAAAACTATTTCATATTAAAATTTGAAATTTCGGATAACTTTGGTAATATATGCTTTGTAAAATGTATTATATCTGAAGCTACATCGAGAGATATGATCAGTCATTAGTCGACTAATAAAAATGAAAACTACCGTGTTGGTTTGTCTATTTACTCTTGCCATATTCCATTTTCTGAATGTTACATATTGATATAGATTAATGGTAGAAACATGGCATTTTGTGACGGCAATATTTCAAAGCGTTTTTTTGAAAATTATGATATAAACTCAAAAATAACAGGTGTAATTATAATTAAAAATTTAATTTTAAAGTTCTCAGTTATACTCAGAATTCTTACTAGCGGTTTGGAAATAAATTTATTTGAATTTAAAGATTATATAAGGAGCGTGTCGAGAGAGTAGTTGAGTTTGGAATATTAGCGCGATATTTAAATCAAAAATATATACGTTGTAAATAATATTACTAGTAGTCTTCAGTAATCGTGTATAGTAGTGTAAGTATGTAGATAAGTTGACTATTTTTGTACATCGACTGTTTTAATTCACACCTAATGAACGGTAAAAGCGCTACAAGAGGTTTGTTCTCACAGCAGTAAGAAACAAGTTTTCGATAAATAAACATGCGCAATAGAGTAAAACGCGTTCGCACAGAAACTTCTGGTCGGTTTCAAATCAAAAATTTGATGTTCTTACACAAATTTCTGATTGTCATCTGATAGTCAGACTTGTTTTCGGATTTATTTCAAGCAAAGTGTCAGAGAATTCGTGTAGCCAGTCAACACCGATCTTCGGAATATGAACATAACCTCTAAATTGTTGTTTGTATTTTGTCGTTTTGTATAGTCCCTGATATTCGTTTTGAAGAAATGTATTTTAAATTGTTGGATTAGTCTAAAAATACACATTAAGGAAATGAGTGCTTTTGAATCGTCGAAAGAATCTGATCAGAATTTTGTTAATTCCGAATTATGTTGATTCCGACGCCGACTTTTAAAGAAGATTTACTTAAAGAACGGATAAGGCCCAAAAATCAAAACTATTTTGATGCAACTGTGTCCCATTTGATAGAATAGAATTTCTCGACCATTTTAGAGTAAGCCCTGAAGTAGCAAATAATCACACAATCTTAAACTCTATTAATAATATACAACTATTTTAAGGTTGTACTGTAAATTTTTTTGTTTATGTTTTATTTTATTGCTCTTTTCCCACTGGCATAAAAAAGTTATTTTTCTTCTTCACTCAACCCGTATTTGATGTTCGCACAGACGGTTTCAAATTGATCAGAAGTTGTAATATTTTACGCATGCGCATCAAAAATGGTTTGGAAACAGTTTCAAATTTGAAAGAAATTTGCAGTGAGAACAAACCTAAGATCAATTTTAGGTTCGTAAAAGAAACTACATATTTCTTGGTTCCACTAGACCAGCACATCTTTATAACAGTTTTTTGGTCAGTGGTATGTTTTCAAGCCACTTAAAATATTTAAGGTTATATTGCTGTATAAAAAGTGCAAACATGAGGATGTTAATAATTATAGGCCTAATTTCATTATTCCGTTTTTTGCAATATCTGTAAAATTTTATTGTTTAATGAAAGACAGTTGAGGTTTTTGCGAGGTAGATCTACTACACACTGCATTAGTAATAATATTCTCATACAAAAATGAAGTTTCCATGGTTTTTCTAATACTGTTTTAGCTCTTTTTCGTTCCTATTTCTTTCATAGAAAGCAAAGTGTTTTAGTAATTAATTATCAAATTTATTACCACCATGGGGTGTCTCAAGGCTCTGTTTCATCACCTGTATTTGTGGCCCTTACTTATTCATTGTTTGCAAATGATACAAACTTGCTTTGCAAAAAAAAATTTAAGCCTGATTTTTAATTCTGCAGTTAGCGAATGGACAAACCCTAGACTGGTTTTGTGCAAATAATCTGCTCTTAAATAATGACAAAACTGAAAAACTTTATGTTATACTGAGCATTATATTATTGATTGTGTTTGTATCTTAAGAATAAACATTGATTCTCGATTAAACTGAGCTCTCCTCCGCAATATTTGCACTACGAACTTTGAGAAAGGCTTTAATTGTAGCAGCATTGAAGCTGTCTTATTTTGCTCTCTTTCACTCAAAATAGCTGTATGATATCACCTTATGTTTCTTCAAGCCCATTGATTTTTTTTTGTATGCAAAAAAGGCTGCACAAATTTTCACACACTTAGGGCCATTAGAGTCATTCGTAACATCTTTCTCCTCTTAGGAATAATGACATTGCCTTCAGCATTCATTTCTTATAGATTGTTTAAGATTTATGCAAATTTTTCCAATTACAAAACTCCTTCATCATCTGGTTCAACAACTTAGGAATGCCTCATTATATGTTAACTCAAAGTATTAGGAATAGGGTAAATAATAATCTCCGTAGTAAATTACCTAATAGTAAATAGTTATAAGGTAAGACTATTAAATCAAATCTTTTGAGGAAACAGTATTACAAAAATACGAACAACAGATGAGTGAACTTAAGACAAGCATTGACTTTATGTCGCAAAAGTTTGAGGAGCAAAGGATTTTGTACGATAATTGCATGGAGCAAAATAGGATATGCTTAGGACTTATGCAATAGAATTAAGTACTTTAATTAATAATTCTGAGTAAAATGAAAAAGAAAATAACATTGTAGTGACCGGAATGCAAGTGCAGGAAAATAAATCAGTGAATGAAATTACCCAAATTCTGTTAAGTTCTATGGGACTAAACTTATACCCTGAAGATATTGTTACTTCATATAGAATAAAAACACGAAACGACGAAAATCCTATTATAATAAGTATATGTTAAGTTTTTCAGCAAAGAAAGGCTATTAAAACTATATATACAAAAAACTGCAAGTTTGGAGGGCCAAATAAACAAATTTATTTTAATGATGAACTGACAAAATATAGTCAAGAACTATTTAAAGCGGCCAGGGAATATAAGAAAAGAAAAAATTTTAAAGCTGCATACTGCTTGAATGGTAAGATATTTATCAAAAAAAGTGATGTAGACAAACCAATAAGAATATTTTGTAAAGAGGACTTAAATATGTAAATAGATTTATTTACGTACAAAAGTACTATGTATGTATATAATATAAGAAAGATGTAATTACTTGGTCTACAGAACTTGGTTTAAAAATTCTCTATGTCAACATCAGAAGCCTTAGAAATAAACTTGAGGAGATAGAAGCATTAGTCAAATTACATATGGAACCAGATGTATAAGTTCACTTTTACAACCTTAATGGATATAAACCAGAACATAATTGTAGAGAAAAAAGGGGTGGAGGTATATTGGTTTATATTAAATCAAACATAAATTATGAGGTAAAAATAAATATATCCTTGAATGGCTGTGATTGGTTGACAATAAAATTAGTAAATCCTAAAATTAAAATAATTAGTGTTTATCGGCCCCCCCTCATCCGACGCTAGATTGTTCATCAATGATCTGGACCAAATGATGAATGATGTTAAAGAGAAGACAATAATAGTGGGTGATATGAACATTAACCTTTTTGGTGACAGTGACTTAAAAAAGGATTATGAGGCCATGGTAATTGGCAATGCTTTTGAGTTTATCAACCGTACAGAAGCAACAAGAGAAACTGTAAATACTGCAACACTCATTGATCACACTATAACCAACATATTAAATTTAAATAGCAATGTCAAATATTTCATGCATACCATGACGGATCACAAAATACAAAAAATAGAGCTTGACATGGCAGCAACAAATAATACGCAAAAGCAAAAAATTGAAATTAAACATGTAAATTCTGAGCGTTTTAAAATATTATTAACAGAAAAAATAGAAAATAGTGAAATAAATAATTTTGAAACATTAATTAAAATAATATAAGAAGCCAAAAAAGAATCAACTGTAATAAAAACAATAAAGGATAGAAATAAATGTTGGCTCAATCAAGAATTTCTACGATTAGTTAAGCAGAGAGATAAAATATACGTACAAGCACAAAGAAATCCTAACAACATAAATATAAGGGAGGAATTTAGAAACTTGAAAAATCAGTGTGAATCCCTCAGAAAAAAATTAAAAAATAAATTTGTAAATGGCCAGATTGAACAGGCAAGTGGAGATAAAAGAAAAACATGGCAAGTCATAAATAGTACTATACACAATAAATATAACAGAAGTGAGAACAATGATATTAAATACATACAAATAAACAATGAAAAAATATATGATAGCCAGGAAATTGCTGATACCTTAAATGATTACTTTCTAAACGTTGGAAATGAAATAGGGAAAAAAGTTGAACAAGAAAGAATGGCGGTAGGATTGGACACTATATTTGAGTGATGAAATTACAACCTCTGATATAATAAATGTAAAGACTTTGGTAATACCTATCCTGGTTCGCTTGTTGAATATGATGCTTAGTAATGGATGTTATCCAGAGTGTTTAAAGGTAACAAAAATCATACCCATTCATAAAGCAGGAAATCAATATGAACCAACAAATAAAAGGCCTATAGCTCTTATTTTAGCACTATCTAAAATTGCCGAGAAACTAATCAAAAGAAGGAAAATAAAATTTATAGAAAAAACTTTTAAATTTGATCCACAACAATATGGATTCCAGAAATCTAGCAATATGGAGGCGGCAGTGATTGAACTACAGGATCATATAACAAAAGCTTTGGATGAGAAATGTCATGTGTTAGCAGTGTTCATTGATCTTCAAAAAGCTTTCGACACGGTTAATATTAAGATACTGCTTAAGAAACTGTTGTCAATGGGCTTTAGAGGCATTGCCTATAATTTAATAGAATCTTATCTGGTGAAACGTAAACAGTATACAATTGTGAACAACAAAGAAAGTAAAACGAAAGAGACCACCATGGGTGTACCACAGTCTGTCAAAAGCCACCCTTAACTGTAGATACATCACTTTTGCTGATGATACCGTTTTGCTGTTTGTCGGTGAGTGTCTCAAAACATTAGTCAAGCAAACAAATGTGTGTCTATCCAGATATCACAAATGGTTATTAAGAAATAATTTAAAAATAAAAGTAAACAAAACTGTATATATGGTGTTTAGGAATAAAAATAAAAAAATAAATGAAACAGACATTAAAATAAACAATAATCTAATTAAAAAAGTTGACTGCTACAAATATCTTGGACTGTATATTGATGAAGAATTAAATTACAAAAATTACGTCATGTACAGAAGAAACTGTCCAGTGCTTGTGGTGCTATCAAAAGATGTACGAGTTATTTGTCTGATGAAATGAAAAGAGCGATGTATAATGCGTTGTTGAAATCACATCTGCAATACGTGGGTACTATTTGGGGATCAACAACGAAAACTCTGGTAAAGAAGCTTCAAAGACTACAAAATCGGGCTATAAAATACCTTTATAATTTACCTAGGTTGTTTCCTACTGCTCAATTATATAAAACATACCAATTTTTAAAAGTTGAACAGATAATAAGTTTGGAGCGATGTAAGTTATTAAAAAAACTATAAAATAAGAGTAGCGACTTTCACAATTATTTAATGAGGGCAAGACAATGTGTTTGTCTAACAAGATCAAGGAGTGACAAGCGGAGAAACGGTGTAATTAGCCAGTCAATAAGGTGCTATAACGAACTTCCACCATTTATTGTGAATATAAAAAAAAACAAGTGTGTTTATAAAAAAACTAAAAAAACATTTGGCGGAATTAAATGCTGTGTCTGAATGACCTATTTTGTTGAAACTAAAGTTTTATATTGGAGAAAATTTATATAGTTTTGGTATTTTTTGTTTTGGGGTTGATTTGTGGGTTAAAGGGATAAACATTGAAAGTGTTAATTTTTTTTTATAGTTTATCTAAGCTTATATTATCATGTATACTTAACTGACTATTTAATTTAAATGTTAAAATATTCCTAATGAAGGACTTGTTATCAGTTTTGTAAACTGTTTTAAGTTCAGTAATAAAGTTTATTAAAAAAAAAAAAGTACCAAATCTTCAAAAGTAACAGTAAGCTCATTTTAACCGGTAATTCATTTTATTCAGCTGAAGGGTTTCTGAGAAATAATTCTTGATAAGTGTGTCAATAGATTTATTGTGTCACCTGTCTAAATATTGTTTGTCGTATAATAGTCCTATGGTCGGAACCTTTGGTGTAACACTCACCAAACAGTTTTACCACTAACCAAAACTATAGTTTCTTTATATAGTTTCTATCTATATATCTATCTAGTTCCTATCTATATATAGTTCCTCTAACGACGAAATGATGAAGCGACGGTAATTTTACCATGATACAAAATTTTGATAATAGCAAAAATACAGCAATTTTATACCAACATGTTCAATAGGTTGTTTAGGTAATAATATATGTTGTTTGTTTTTAATGATATTAATTAGGTTATCTTTCTGATTACTTTTTATAGATAGATATAAATGTAGACATACATGTAGTAGTACATCATTAGTCTATATACAGGTTGGGGAATCGGTCATTACACACAGAGAAGTGCTTAAAGGTGAAATGCGGCAATGCACAAGTATGCATTTCGTACGCTCTGTTACTTGACTGCTACGTCGTTGTTTTTCAGTGATTACTTTAGTAAGCGTCTTACCTTGATGGGGGTAGCTATATTACTTGCAATAAAATTACGCAAAAGTTTAGGCATTACTAAGATATTTTTCTGATATAGGCTTCACATACATCAGTTTACAACATATATAAAATCGTAATCTCAAAATGTTTATTATCCTGTATATTGTATAATGGGTATTTTGGGCGTTTGAGCAAAAATAGAATATGTCGTATAAAAATTTAATTACATTTGCTTTTTCGGTCATGGTTTTACCAAACTCCATTTTATACCACTGTTTTTGTGGTTCTGAATTCTGAAGAATATCTCCTGTGTTTTAGAATATTTGACACATTTCTCTTTCCAACACTTGTACTTAATCGTGTTGAATCCACTTCTAGGGTACTACAAACTATTTTTTTCAGTTTTCAGTCGTTATTGCTCCTGGACCCTTTCGACAGAAGATTTTTGTTCTTTAGTGCGGCATTTATGACAGTCTGGAAGACAAACGGATATCTCAAAATTCGAAACCCTATTTAGACTACCGGTTTGATTAGTTTTATTTAAATTTGGTTATTTGTTTAATGGTGCGACACTGTATAATAGCTAAATTTGATTTATCATTCCTGCGTTACTCGATCCTTTATTGCATAATGCGAGAAACAAGGAAACGAGACAATCTGTGCTCTACTTCTGCGTCACGTGACGGGGGAGAATCGTAGAGAAGAAGCTGTGAAGAAGTATTTTTTAGTTCGTTCAGTTTAAGAATATAACAAACATGTAACTCAAACCATTAAAGGCAAGCTGTAAAATTGGGTAGCCTTTTTTACTAAATCGATATTGGGAATATCTTAGCGCAACCAGGGGCAACACAAGAATCCCGAAACATACACGGTTTTATCACGTTTTAGGTGTTATATAATACGGCACTAATAGGAGCTATATCCGAAGAAATTCCCCTAAGTATTTTAGTTGATTGTAAACTTCATTTATTATTTAATTTTTAACTCCTGTGTAAAGTTCTGTTTATTATTCTGTTTTTGTGTGGTTTATTATTTTTCATTGGATGTATTTCTAATCTCGTATTTTCTATAAAAGATTTGCAGGTTTGTATTAATAGATAGTACTGGTTAATTATAATTAGGTAGTATTGATTGATTTTACATGTTGATTAAACTATTATATATAATATACTACTCTTAAAATTAACTTACAAAATATCGCCGAAAATTTGTTGTCGAATTTAAAAAAATTACCCACTGTAACCCTAAAAAAAATTACTAAATACTGAGTACTCCATTCGGCGTTATTGCGATGATATACCTCTATATAATCGTAGATAATTTTTGTCAAATTTTATTAGCTCACATTACAAATATACTAGTACAACTAAGGCACTTGGTATGTCAGAAAAATTATATTAGGATCAGACTGAAATATTCAAAAATATGTTACCCAAAAAAATAGTATACATTTTTAACAAATTTTTCATTGAATTTAATTAATTAAATTATAATTTGAGATTTAAAAAATACGGAAAAATGCACAAATCTTGCTAAAAGGCATTTTAAAAGTTTGTTACAAACCATTTGTATTATTTAAAACCTTTTATATTGTGTATTTCGATTGAAAACGTTTTATGGTTTAAAGTCCATAATTTTGTGACAAATACGGGCTTATTATTGAAGCACTCAAACCTAAACTTAAATTAGTACGACTAATTTTATTATAAGTTGTAAATTAATTTTAAGATACTAGATAAGCCCTACCATACAGAATATAAAATTAAAGCAACCTTTTTGTATTCTCTACTATATATAATTTTGAAACAAGCGAGCGATAATTTTCCACTTTTAATTTCGTGTAAAACTGAAACACAATTTAAGAAATTAAAAAAAATCCATCATTTGTTTAAATATTAAAAAATATTTATATTAGGTTTCTATAAACATTGTTACTATATCCTCTGTCCATTATTTTTTAGGATAGGATGTCAAGGGTCTACTGTGCACTTAAAAACTGGCTTAGCCAAATGTAAAAAGCATAGGGTTCCCATAACCCATCCAAAGATTTTTTAATTTCTAAGAAATAGGTGCAACTATCAACCAATCAAGCTTTGTTAAATAAAACTTCTGACAAAATGGCTCTCGACTATGTTCTTGACTTTAAACCAAATAATTTTGGTCCTAATAATGTGATTTTGAAATCAGGTTTATCGTCTTTAAGCCTATCTATTATAAATATACAAATATTATGCAATTTTAAATAAATATTTGGTCAATCAAATTTTTTGGCTTTGCAGAACCTTTGCAAAATGTGAATTTAGAAATAAATTCAGGCAATTCAGATAAAAACAGATAGCAATTCTTAAAGCATTATTACCTGTGTCAATTTTACTCCGCAGACAAGTGGACTTCCATGACAAACTGACACTTACAAATATCATAAATAGGCAATAAAGGAATGTAATTACCTCGACAGGTAAAAACGTTTAAAAATTAGCTAATAACAATTTTATTGATAAAGTACATTTTTAAACTATCGTATCTTTTAAGCTAGTGAAGGTATAGCATATGTTACATCAAGTTGTATTAAAATTAAGCGTAGAATCGGAAAATGAATAAAAAAATTAACCATTCCATTTAAAGAAAGTAACTTTGGTCTCTACTACTGTTATGATGCCTCCTGTATATGCAGATCTAAAAGATATCTATAATTTTTATTTGGATCACTTTTTCATAAAATGGCGCGTTCTTGAATTATTAAGTGTAAAATATCCTAAGGTTGAAAATCTATACCCTAAACATAAATACATATAATAATATAATATAAGCAGAGATTGAGAGAGACCCAAAAAAGTAAAAGAGGCAGTGAGTGCTGGGCACTTCGGCTTATAAAGAGCCATGGATATAGTGGTGATAGTTTACCAGGTGTGGTGGTGTTTGTCCATTAGGTGGATATTAGAATGGTTGTGATTGTTTTGTGCACAGGTAAATCATGTCGACATGTGAGTAATATTTTATATTGTTGTTGTATAAGTCCATGGCTAGAGTTTTATGGTATACCAGAGTTTGTCGCTGTTTAGCGAGGTATTACCAGGTTTGTGTAGCAATCGACAGGGATGCCCTCTGAGCGCGCAGTTCCTTCGAGTTGGTCTTGTGAATTATAGAGGGCCCTCACTTGTCTTCTTGATTGACACATTTGGATTCTAAGATCTCGGTATATGTTATCTTAGTTTCCGAGTGTTGAGATGCTTACCGCTTAGCGGCAGTGAAGCGTCTGGCGTAACCTTAACTATTTTAGGGGGCACGAGCTAGTCGTCGAAGAAAGAAGATATATATATGTAAATTATTAACAAACATAAAGTAACTACATATGTTAATGGTTGTTGGCATGACTGAATCAAGGGGACCGAGGTTTCCCGGTGAGTAAACTTAATCTTTATTAGATGGGTCAGTACAGTAAAACGTAAACATTTTTGTTTTATGGTACTCTTATTCTCTTGCTGTATACATGGTGGAGCTCGCTGAATGAAATGCATTGTCAATACTTACGAAGTTTAATTTTAAAAAACCCAAATTCTACATAAGAGAGTCCGGAACTTTTTTAACACGCAATATAATTCTATGCTCTCGATTCTTTTCAAAGCGAATAAATCTTTCGCCTAAAAAGACTGGAGGGAGGAGAGATATCTCTCACATGTTTTACGTCCGCAAGCTTTAACATGTATCAGGCGGGCGTTGCGCACTACGCTAGTCCGAGAATAGCATTGTGGGGATAGCAAACTTGCCCTACAGGATTTGCCCCATCCATATGTCTCCTTCCAGTCTTCCTGCTTTCGCCTTTTACTAAAAATGTTAGCTTCCCACCATCTTCCAATGGGTTTGGAATTTGAACCAGCTGTAATTTCAATTATGGCCATTTAAATATCAGAATATGTATGTCAAAAATGCAGTCAAATGCTGTACATTCACGAAATAAAGAGTTTTCAACCCAAACCGTAAAAAATTGAAAAAAAAAATTGGATACAAGTGATTGGCCTTTAAGTCAATTTATTGATCAATTTGTGAAGCGAGTTTCCGGAACTGGTTCATTAGTAAAAAAAAATACGTTCCCGCTCCAATCCGATGCGCACAGCCGATAATGTTGATGCTATTGCCCAAAATGTGTGTGAACGTCCATCCACCTCAATTCGTCATCGTTCTTAGTAATTGAATATTTCCTGCACTTCCTAAAGGCGAATTTTTCATAAGGACCGGTATGAAGTGCTACTAAAATACAATTGGTGCAAAAAGTGAAACATTATGTCGGTTTGCCGAATGGACTGAAGATCGTTCGGCCGAAGATGAGAATTTTTACTAAAAAATCATCCTTTCAGACGAAACTCCGCAGAGGCTATATCAACTAGTAGTGTTGTCGGATTTGCAGCTGGGTAAATTCACACTTGACACTTGACCATTTAAAAGTTAATGCATCTACAATGAGCTACTCTTGTTTTTGGTCTGGCGGCATCATCAGCGGATTGTTCCTCGAAAAAGACCAAGGAGCCGCCGTCACTGTCAATGGCGAGCGTTGCCGAACCTTGCCCGACAAATTTTTCTTTCCAAAAATTTAACAGGATGGTATGGATAATATTTGGTTACAGGATGGCACAACTTGCCACACAGCCAACGTAACAGTTGAACTTTTGGGCTCCGTCTTTGAAAATCGAATATTCAGCTGCAATTCCGAAGTCGTTTGGTCACCTGGGCTTTGAGCCCGTTGAACTATTTTTTCTGGTGAGTCATTTAGGATAAATATTACGTCAATTATCCAAAGATTATTTGAAGACTTGAAACGCGAAATCGGAATTGCTATTGATGAAATTTAAGCCGAAACGAATATACTGCTACTAACTAGTCTTACAATATCCGAATAGGCTATTGTAAGATTATTGGCGCACCCAATATATTGCAAAAGGATATTGATAAATTATGGAATCGGAGCATACGAAATAATCTTAAATAGCGACAGATGCTTTCATATTTGTTTTTTTAAAGGTAATAAAAAATACTCAACTATCACATGAATAATGTTAACCTAAACTACAAAAGTCAAGTTAGAGACCTTCGCATCACTTTTAATGAAACCAATAATTTTAAAGACTATATTTCACAGATCACATTGAAAGGTTTTAAACTTATTGATTTTACACTGAGAAATTGTACCTTCCGATCATGTAACAAAATTGTGTAATATTTTCTTGTACGCTCTCAACTCAAATATGGGTCGCCGGCCTGGTCAATTTTTATATAAACTTTCATGCTATAAACTATGCGTGCAATAGTCCATTTGAGAGATTTAATTAGAATTAAAGAATTAAATAATCAAATTATGAGTTAAATAATTGCTATTTTACTTGATATACTAGTAAAGCCTGATGTAGCTCTTATATTAAAACCAAAAGATTTCGAAGAAGACTTGATATGTGTCAGGCCAAAAATGTTAAATTCAAATCCGGTGGCGGTAAATAAATATTTTAAATTTAATATATGGGGCGTTTACCAATTTTTATTATAAAAACAATAATAATCAAATAAATCAAATACTAGTCTTAGTGATAATTACTTACATTATATCTTTAAAAACCACGATACTTAAATTACTTGTTGATTATGTTGATAAATATGTTGATACATGTAGTCAAGTGTAAGATGACATAACGTACGTACCTGGAAAAAATAAATGTGTTGAGCAACCAATATCCTAATTCTGTTATTTTATTTAGTATTTAGATATTTTGATTATTAAAAGATTTAAACATTTATAACTAGTTAAATTATTATTTAATAGCTATTTATTATATTTGAAATATTATTACGCATTATGTCTGTCACCCACTAGCGCAATATAAATGTGCTATTAACTGCTTAAACAGATAGTAAAATAGGATATTTGGAAAGGTATAGTTTCATACTATAAATAGTACAGGAAAACGTAGTTTGCAACATTCAAATCTGTAAGTGGCTCAAACACTCCACAATACAGAAAGATTGCTCTGTGGCTCAATCACTCCACAATAAGCAACTTGTTGGTAAATAAATCTACGTTATATGGCCATTTTAGGTAAAAGGAAAAAGATGATATGCAGCTCTAGCACTCTGCTTTTATTAAATGAATTATCTATAAATATCTTATGTAGTTAAAACAGGTATTAAATGTTTTATGTCAAATTTTATTATTATCTTGTAAAACACATATATTTAAAATAAAATGTTGAAATGTAAATAGCAACAACAATAAAAATAGGAAATATAAAATAATGAAAATTGGATGCTCCGTGAAAAAACTCACCAGTATAAAAATAATCCAAAATAAGGCACAAGCACTTAAAACAAATAATATTCACGCACGCTACTTTCACTTCAAAAGTCGAATACGTTTTAAAAAGATCTTTTAAGCGAAGTTTGGATCTCAGGGCTCTTAGACTGGATGTTTATGAGATCAAACCTCTAGTATCGAATTACTCTTGTATGGCTTGTCTATAAATTCTTTCTTAATCTTAATAGTTATTGCGCGTTAAAAGAAATGGGACGCAGTGTTTGGTCTAGTTTAATATTTTTTAAAGGGAAAAAAAATTACATCTTACATATGATATTATCAATGATTGTACCATTTAATGTATAGTCGAAGCTAATTTAATTTTTTAGCAAAGAAATGGACATCTTTTTACACTTTTCAATATTGAGAGGAAGCCTATTAATCTTGCACCAGTTGTAGATTGAATTAATATCATTTTGGAGAAGCAAACAGTCATCCCGATTAGTTACAATGCGAAATATCTTTAGGTCGTCAGCAAACAGAAGACTATTGCTTAAAAAGTTAACAGATAGGCCATTGACAAAAAAGGAGCAAGATTGCTACCCTGACGAGCACCACTATATGCTTAACAAACATATGACCTACATCCATTATACTATTAGATTTTATATCACTGTGCATTAAAATATCATATATAAATTTCAACTGGAGCTAAAACCAGATCATAGTTAAAATTTATGAAATGTGTCTCTTATTTTTAAGCCTTATCTTATATTTTATTTAATTCTATTATATTTTGTTTAAGCTACATATAGCTTTTTAAATTAAAACTTTCAAAATATTCATGGCGCATAGCGAGCAAAATGGAAAAACTTTTATCTTACAGAAAGGCAATATTTTAATCACTTAATATTTTCAGCATTTTTGAAAAAAAACTGGATATATGAACCTATTAGGGCCATCTATATTGAATCATATTGAAACTGTATTCTAAAAATACACCTTTAATGGAACACTGCTTTAACGATCGATGCTGTTTTATTCAGCATATACCCAATAAATTCAGAGATGGCAATACTGGCGTCGTAATCGGTTAATATTTAAAAGGAATAACTAGGGTAAACCACCCAGTTACTGGACATGTTGCAGTTATTGAACATATTCATTTAAACAAATAAAAACAAGATTCCTAATTCTAATATTTCATCGATAATAATATAGATGGCGCCATTTAAATATCTCCGATCTATCTATTTTTTTCCTCTCTAGTATCGGCATGTTTTGGCGCCAAATCTTATTAGTCTTTGGTACATCAACAAAGCAGAGCCTTAACAAGTGTGGTTATTTTGTCTAGGATATTCGTAATACCTGAGGACCTAATTAAGGTAAGAATTTAAAGGCTCATGACAGAAGGTATTATTAGTTAGGTTAGAATATAAGGTGTGTCCAATAACTGAAATGATTTCGCAGAAAATTCAAATCTTTAATTCCAGTTAATTTAATATAGGTTTGCCTGAAATATTCTTTTGTCGAGCAGTTATTGGATATTGTCCAATAAATGGTACTGGTCTGTCCAATAGACTTTTGTATTTAGGTATATTGCTAGAATGCCTAAAAAGGGGCAATATGATACCAGTTCTATGGACACCGCAATTAACGAGGTTAAGAATAATAAACTGGGATTAAGGGCGGCGGCTAAAAACCCTGGTCATAAGGAAACTTGCGGCCCATCCCCTATATTGACCTTAAAAGAGGAACAACAGCTTGTAAAGTAGGTTAAATATCTACCGTCTAACCGTATGAATATAGTAAATCCATACGTGATTATTCTTACAGGTGGATAGAAGAGTTAGCAAATAGAGGATTTCCAAGAAAAAAAGAAGATATTCTCAACAGTGTTCAACAGTTTCTAATCGAAAATCCACAACCAAATCCGTTTAACAATAACAGACCCGGCGACTGTTGGTTTAAGGTAAATGTATTTAAAAAACATTTTTTATGCTTATTTAGGACTTTTTTTTTATTTATTTAAGTTTTCATTGGCGGCTTTTTTAGGCTTTCCTACGGAGAAATCCGACAATCGTGCAAAGAACCAGTGAAGCAGTTAGCAACGCAAGTGCTTGTGTCTGTGAAAAAGATATAAGGAAATGGTTTAGAGAAATTCAAGATTACCTGCCGATAAAAAATATTAATATGAATAATCCTTCTCGAATCTTTAATGTGGACGAAACAGGTTTTCAGATTTGTCCTAGTACTGGAAAAGTTTTCGCTGGAAAAGGTATTAAAAACGTGTACTCAATAGATAAAGGATCACAGAAAGAAAATATTACTGTTATGTTCTGCTTTTCGGCTTTAGGAATGACAGCTCCACCAATGATAATATATCCCTACAAAAGAATACCGGAAAAAATAGCCGTTACAGTGAATCCAAATTGGGGGATCGGGCGATCCGATAATGGATGGATGACATCAGATACTTTTTATGATTATATTAAAAACATGTTCTATCCATACTTGGTTGAAAACAATATTCAGCTTCCACTTGTATTATTCTTGGATGAGCAAGTCCGACTTAACATATGATCTAAGTATTCTCTGCAATGACCTACAAATAGAAGTATTTGCCCTTTATCCTAATGCAACTCGACTATTGCAGCCTTTTGATGTTGCGGTATTTAGACCAATAAAGATGGGCTGGAAAAAAGCTGTTAGAAATTATTATGAGCGAAATCCAGCTTAGAAATGGTGGTGACAGAAGCAGTCAAAACAGAGACGCTTATCAATGGTTTTAAAGCATGCGGACTCTATCCATTTAATCCGGATGCTATTGACTATTCTAAACGCTTGGGAAATCCCATGAAACTGTTGAGGTAAGCTTATAAGTTATTCTTACTTTACTTCCGTCTTCTTCTCATATTATTTTATTTGATATTTAGGAAACGATATCTGCTCCTGTAATGATGGATGAAGAGAATTTTAGTAATTTTGTTGGGGCTAAACTTATTACTAAATTCGAATCATATGACGCCATTCTCATTAAAGAAGGATTTACTCCTGAGTTTTTAGCCCTCCATAGGATGTAGAGTTTCTTCAGGAAACCTAATGCCAGAGAATTGAAGGAATCTTCTAATCAACACAATCCAACGAATGAACCAAATAACTTTAAAAATGACACTGAAAAAAATTGATGAATCTAGGCAGGAAAATCAAACTTTCAATGGAGCAATTGATATGATTTCAAGTCAAGCTTCAAACAGTAAGAAAGTTCATGTATTTGCTAATGTACTTATTACGAAAGATAATGATTTAACACAAACCATTTCTCCTGACATTGGGATAATTGCGCCTTCAAACGAACAAATAGATACCGAGTCGAAGAACAAAACACCTGGCTTTTCACCAATAGGTAAATGTATTAGTGACTTCCTTAAAATTCCTGATAAGCCTGAGCGCAAAAATAAGCGCCAAGTTGAACGTGTATCTTTTGCTATAACTCCTCGAGCCTATCAGGAAAATTTTGAGGCTAAAAAGACTCTTAAGTTGGAGGAAGAAAATAAAAAGATTGAAAAAAAACGTAAAAGGAAAGAAAAAGCTGCAACTAAACCTAACCTAAAAAATAAAAAAGTTTGTAAATCAACCGAAAATAAACAAGATGCCGTCTGCTCGGTCTGTAAGAAACGCATAGCCAAAAGTAAACATTGGACATGTAATATTTGCCATAAAAAGTTTCATAACATATGTATCTCAAAAGAACATAAGGAGCATGTCCCCGATGTAGATGATAACGATTTATTCTTATGTCATGTCATAACTGCTACCAAGAAGAAAATGATAAAGATATTAATAGTGAGGAGAATTTTGAGGATTTAAAAACAGAACAAAATGTCTTCATTGGCGAACGAAGATTTAAGGATCTGGCGAGCATGGCAAATATAAGTTATCTAAAAGAAGAAGAAGATGAAATGGTAAAAGCTATCGACTCGGAGGAAGTAACATGTCCGACTGACATGTTACGACATGACTGACATGTCGGAGAATATTTTAATTGACCAAAATCAAACAGAAAATGAGGGAATATACGAAAATAATCAATTTTATAGTGAGCAACTAGTCGGCGATGATCTAAGTGAATTAAACGCAGACAAAATGATGAGGACGAGGATCAAGAAGTGGATGAACTTTGTGCTTTATATAAAAATGAACATAAACATTTTTAATAATGATTAATAATGGAATTTGCTTATATTACATGTTTGTAGACTAAAAAACCGAGTTTACCGCGTTTTTACCTAAATAAAAAATTAAAAGATCGTACCTTGCGTATCGTTTTTTAATTGTCCAATTACTGCTTTCAGTGTGTCCAAAAACTAGAAATTTTGTCCATTAACTAAGATTTTTGACATAGTCCCAGATTTTTTTCTGTAAAAAATAATTACTCCTTTATCTTAATCTTGTTAATACTAGTGTATAAATCCAATATATTTTTGATCGAATTTAGCAATCACTCAAGTCTCTAGGTAAAAAAATATTTTTTTTGCGTAAATTCAAACTTTGTAAAATTCTTAAATGTCCAATAACTGGGTGGTTTACCCTATTATTGATGTATCTTTAAGTTTTTTTTTCGTTTTTTATCGTTAAGTTTTTTAAGTACGATGATACTCTACCTAAAACTATATTTGTAATTTTAACGATAATATATAACGTTTTATTGACAACGTCAAAAAAAACTCTAACCTAACTCGCGTTGACTATCGTTTAAGTGTTTCTAGGTAAAAACTGACTAAACAGTTAAAATTGAATAAAATGTCATGAAATGCGTCCTTTTTAAAGCCAGATGGAACAATTTTGAAATATTTATTTTCTTCATGGTTTTTGCCAAACGAGGCCAATCAGGAAAATACTGACAGTCAAAGCAAGCAAGTATACAAACTCTAGAAAATTTAGAATACAGGAATTTACAACAATATAACCTAAATTGCGACCTTAAACAAGTTAAACTACTTAACAACTAGACACTATACATGAGAATATTAAACCAATCGTAAGTAGAACCCTAAATAAACCCTACGAATTAACTTTAACTACAGAATACGAGTAAAATAATACAAAAACTAGGAGAATAATTAATGTATTTAAATTTTCATAATAATATAAATTTTTAGTAATAATTTGATTCTTACTACTGTATTTTCAGAGTTTAGTCCTGATCTAGAACATTTTCCCAGAAGTTTATCATGGCATTTTTTGTGCACTACTGTCTGACCATGTAAAAAGCTTATATATTTGTTATAGCTTATGTATTAATTTTTCAAATTAATTTATCTTTACGACAAATTTTTAATAAACTTACTTTGCCACTGATAACTTTGTTTCCTAAATTCCCGCAGAAATTTCTATTTAAAAAATACAGCCTGTGGTATAGATCCTTTTAACTTCTGTTAAAACTCAATTAAGTTTAATTCAATTTGAAACTTTTTATAGTCAACTTTAAAATTATTTTCTTAATACCTATAATATGCTATAATGGAGTGATCCCGTCTATTTAATAAATAAATAAAAATCAAATTTGTGTTTATTAACGCAAAACTAATTAAAATTACGAAAAGCTAGAATAATAAAAAAGTCCCTCGAATGACTCCAAAGAAAAATATTATCGAAATTTAATATAAAGTCGAAACGTTAAAATCGCAAATCAACTTTTATGATAATAAGACAAAGGGCGGGTCAGTCGGTTAAAACAAATATCAGACGGCGCCACGGTCTCGTAGAAGGAAGGAAGGATGGAAAGAGAATTCGGAGATTATTTAAAGATTTGTCGATCTGCCGATCTAGCGGCAATTTAATTTATATTTCTGGCAGATTTGTTCCTATCTTATTACATGAACTAATTAGCAATTTTCTATTATAGAGTAAGGGCGACAAATATGGAATAGGTCAGTAATATGGAATAGTTGTAAACCAGAAAAAGTAGCAAGCGCTCTCTATTAATTGCACGTTGAAAATATCGAAGTGCATTCATCTAAGGTTTTTTTTCGATCGGTCCGTCTCTAGTTTGTTTTGTTGGCTCACCATGGACAGTCGTTTTTTTTGCGGCATCATAAAAGTTTTGCAGATCTTGCTGTTTCCGTGTGTTAGCGATAAAATACTTATTTTTTATTCAAACTGTTGTGCATTTGTGACAGCTCAAACATCATAGTTTAAAATAGTTTTTAGGTAAGTTTGTTTTTTAACATAGAAATATTTTTTTAGAATATTATAAGATTAGGTTATGAGGGTCACTAATATAGAATTTTATGAGCCACAAATAAGGAATAGTATTCCATATTAGTATCCCATTAAGAATACTAAAATAGTGATATTTTGTTGCTATAAAAGCATTTCTAAATTTGCTTTTATACTAAATACTATATCAATAACAATTATTGTAACTGAAAAAGCAAAAAAAAAGTAATAAACAGAAGAGAGGCCATTGTAAACCTATTAAATCTTGTGCTTGTACTTTGCGTTAGAAACCTCAATTTTTATATGATGAAATAGAACTATGTGGTTTTTTTTTTATTTCAGTATGGCATCAAAAGGTAGTCGAAAAAGAAAATGTTATGAAAAAAATTATATGATACAAGCAATTTGTGCCGTTAAGGAAAAGAAAATGGGGTTAGCCAAAACTTACAATATTCACAGAACAACTCTTTTTAGACACTGTCAGAAAAACGAAGATCCAGATATCTCTGCTGAAACAAAACTAGGTCGACCAACAGTGGTTACAAAAGAACTAGAAGATGAACTTATAAGGTACTTACCTCATATGGAAAGTAAGTATTTTGGTTTAACCAGAAACGACATAAGGAATATGGCAAATCCTTTTGGCAAAGAAACAACTGGAAAAGGCTGGCTTAGGCTGTTTATGAGACGACACTTGTCATTTAGATACATTGTCATTTAGACGACCTACAGGCACATCTTTTGCTAGAGCCAAGGGCCTTTCCAAAGAAAACGTTCATTTATTTTTTACCATCTTAACGAATGAATATCAAAAACATAACTATTCAGCAGACTGCGTTTACCGCGTTTTCAACGTTGACGAGAGTGGTCTCTCTATAGTGCCTTCAAAGATACCAGAAGTAATTGCACGTAAAGGTAAACGATAAATTGGTAGCATGACTTCCGGAGAACGAGGCTCACTAATTACAGTAGTATTTTGTATGAGTGCAGGGGGCAATTTTGGTCCACCCTTAGTTATATTCTCCAGAAAAACTTAAGCCCGCAGCTTACAAAGGGGGCTCCACCTGGGACAAAGTTCGAATGTCATCCATCAGGGTGGATACAAAATAACATTTTTACAAAATGGTTTGAACACTTTGTAGCGACAGTAAAGCCTACACCTGAATCTCCAGTTATGCTCGTATTAGACGGTCATAACTCGCATACTCGCAATATTGATGTCAATAATATGGCCAGAGAAAATAATGTTACGATTGTGTGCTTACCGCCACATTCAACACATAAACTTCAGCCCCTTGACAAATCTTTTATGGGACCATTCAAAGATCATTACAGTGAGGAGATAAGAACGTGGGTACGACAAAATGCCAGACCATTAACTGCATTTGATGTGATGGAAATTTTCGGCAAGGCTTATTTAAGAGTTCAGCGTGGTGAGATTGCTGTTAGTGATTTTAAAGCCACCGGAATTTTTCCCCTTAATCCAAATGTCTTTCGTGAATCTGACTTTCTTGCCTCCGAAACTATCGAAAAAGATGAAGTTGATGCTGTTGTCCCTTTTCCAGTACCTCAAGATACTGAAAATCTGACGCCACCAAAAAATATTGTAACTCCTGAGATGGTCTCGCCTGTCCCAATCATTTGTAAAAAAACCAGCAACCAAGGACGAAAAGCAGGGAAAGCTGCCGTAATAACTGCGTCACCTTACAAAACAGAATTGGAATCATCCGCAAAAGCATCTGTTTCAACTACATCAAAACTTCAATTTAAAAAACAAATTGGGCAGAGTAAAACAAGCTTGACTGATACTCCCAGCACGTCAACAGCCATCTTATCAAGAAGTCAAGCTAAGCGTAAGACAAAAAATTTGGGATACAGTTCAGAAAAATCAAGTAGCTCTTCTGAAAAAGACTTTGTGGATGATGTACTGGCGAAAATGGTGAAAAAGTTCCGGATGTTTCTGATAATCCAGAGTGCTTGTTTTGTGGTGGAAAGTTTTTGGAAAGCAAAAAATCCGAGAAACAGTGGATACAGTGCAAATCCTGCAACTCATGGTATCATTTGCAATGTACCTCATATTATGTATCTGGCATTTATATTTGCGATTTCTGCCATTAGATTTAGTATTTAGTTTAGTTTTCTAAGTATTCCATATTTGTAATCCTATTTTTAAAAAAGGGAAATATTAATATTTTAGTTTTTTTATTACAATTTTTGAAACGTTTTTATTTTTTACAAATACAAGTTATAATAGCTTAATATAACATGTTTTTTAATTACTTTTAATATTTTTGTGTTAAAAAAATAAAAAAGTTTGCAGTTTTAAAAAAGGATTCCATATTTGTCGCCCTTACTCTAATCATAATCATAATCATAATCATTATCGTTATCGTTATCGTTATCGTTATCGTTATCGTTATCGTTATCGTTATCGTTATCGTTATCGTTATCGTTATCGTTATCGTTATCATTATCATTATCATTATCATTATTATTATCATTATCATTATCATTATCATTATCATTATCATTATCATTATCTTTATTCATGCCAACAATTTGTCTGGTAGTCTTTGCCAAGCCTGATGCTGTGTCCCAGCTATACAGGGTGTCCCAATAATAGTGCCATGACTATTAAATTGTACTTTAAAAATTCCCAACAGAGTGCGTCGTTGTCAAACACCGAAACGCCAATAAATATAATCTTATTTTCAGTGCTGCAGGCGGCAGTTTCTACGCTGTTTTGGTGGTGTGTTTGTTATTTTTTTCCCGTTCTCGTTCTCGTTCTGTATAGTTTCACGATATTACAAGAATAAATACTAATACTGATACTACTACTAGACAGGATAGTAAGCAAAAGCAACGACAGAAAAAAAGACGTGCTGGAGAAGAATATTTTACAAGAACAAATAATAAGAAAATTGCTGCTAAGCAGCCTCCTGAAAACAAGGTTAGTCGAGCATTGTTTTTATTTTTTGACAGTGATTTTGCAATTTTATTTACTTTATTTTAGATATTGTGCAAATGCAAGTTAAACTGTCAAAAGATATCGCATGAACAAAAATTGAAACTTTTTCATGAATTTAACGGTCTGAATGACAACGTAATAAAGCAAAATACGTATGCATTGAGTCTTATACACGTATGTGCTATCAAAAGAAGAAGACGTGGAAACTATGAGCGCCCAGAAGCAAGTAGGAGACAGGCTACATTTTCCTTTACCTTGCCATGGAGAGGGCAACATTTTACAGGTGTGTAGGAGGACCTTTTGCGCGGTGTTTGGATTAACTCCGAGACAAATTGAAACCTTGGCTAAGTTGAAAAAACGGAGAGATTCAGTTTACAAGGAAAGGAGAGGTAATAAACAGCTGTATCGGAAGTTCACGCGGGAAGATAAAGCACTGGTTATTGGTCATATAAACGAATTTCCGAGAGACTTAGGACATTACAACCGTTCAAAAAGCGAGAAGCAGTATGTGAGCTCCGATCTTAATATAAATAGACTTTACTCTGCGTTTAAGGTTGCTCATCCTGATTCAACAGTGAGTTATCATTTTTATTTTGAAATTTTCAAAAAGAATTTTCACAAGTTAAGTTTTTGCAAGCCTAGAACTGATACCTGTGCTACCTGTGATTTACCGCACATTCAAACAAAAGATCCCACAAAGGCAGATGCTAAAATTAAATTAGAACTCCACCACAGGAAAGCTGAAGGAAGCTTTCACTAATATACCCACACAGAAGCGGAAGTTAACAATCTGGAGTGACAACTGCACTGGACAAAATAAAAATAAAATGTTATTGTTTTTATGGATTTATTTAGTTGCCAAGGGGCATTTCGATGAGATCAACCATAAGTATCTAGTGTCGGGTCATTCGTTTATGAGCTGCGACAGGGATTTCGCTCAAATTAAAAAGCGAAAAAGGCAATAAAAATGTGAGGTACCTATGAATTTAGTGAAAATGATAGCAGCAGTGAAAAAAACTCATTTCTGGTTACAATAATGAACCGTGAGGACGTGAGTTTCAATTTTAAAGTTGCTTCGGAAAGTACAATCAATACATCTAAGCTTCAAATTTCGAAAGCTCAATGGATTAATATTAGCCGAGAAAATCCAGAATTTGTCAAAATCCGAGAAACTCTGAACAAAATAGAGTCTTGGAAAGCAACGAAGGTTTTAAAGAAAAATGTTACAATTGAAGCTATCGTAGAAATGACTCTGCTAAACCTAACCTGCCAGAGAGGAATTTCTGAAAAGAAAAAACAAAATCTGCTGGCAATGATTCCTTATTTGAAGGAAGAAAACAGACAATTTTATGAGGATCTATTGAATCCTAACATTAATTAGAAGCTAAATTTTTTGTGTTTTTTTATTATTTATTTACCACAATATTTATATTTTAGTAATGGCACTTAGCACATTCTATGAACTTGTAACTTGTCATTTTTTTTTCTGACATTTTTTACAAAAATTTGTCGAAAATATTATGTACACAGAAAAATACTTACTTGAATAAACCTATGTTTAAGTTTCAGAGAGTTTTTCTTATACATTGATTGTAGTATAAAAAACATTGTTTATCTCGAAATAATAATTTTGGCACTTGGCACATTATTTATTTCAAGTCTTCATTTGTTCTTTGTTTTTAATAAAATTTGGTACATGGGGGTTCCTTTATATGCCAAATATAAAACTTTAATTTTTTTTTAATCATCTCATAGAGGGCGCCACCAGCCCTATTTTAGTATCTTTTAAACTCTATAAATTTTTTACCCTTTGTATATTGTAATGTTTTTTTTATAAATTTCTATTCTGCAAGTGTTTTTCCTTAAAAACGGTATACCTTAAAAATGTCGCTAGGACTTACCGTTCTCGAGATTAGTTACTTTATTACCTTTTATTGCGTTATTTTTGTTAGTTATAAATAGTTCTGTTATTAATTGTTACTTGTTGCGTTAGTGTTAGTTCAAGTAAGCTTAAGATGCCTAGACATCAATATTTTTCCAATTCGGAAATGCGAGATATGGTTTGTGTTTATGCCCAAGCAAATTACAGCGGTCTAAGAGCTTGTCGACGTTATGCGCAATTGCATCCAAATAGGAGGCAGCCAGATTTTAAACTCTTTAAAAACGTTTACCAGAGACTTGGGGAAACGGGTTCATTCAGGCCAAAGCGAAATGTTGGGCGTCCAAATAGACGTAATGTGGACTAAGAAAAAGAAGTGTTAGTCCAGGTTGTTGAAGATCCACAAATAAGTATAAGGCGTATGGCGGCAAGAACTGGAATTAGTTGGTTTTAAGAATTTCTTTATGGTGAGCGTCTTTTTCCAAAGCATTTTACGCTAGTACAAAATCTTTTGGAGACAGATCTCCAGCGAGATTAGATTTCGCCCGCTATATCCAGGAACAACAAAATCAAGATCCACTATTTATTAATAAAATTATGTTTACGGATGAAGCGACTTTTACCCGACTGGGAATTTTTGATTTTAGAAACAAACATTCATGGGATATTGCAAATCCAAACCTTATTGCTGAAAGACACTTTCAACACGAATTTAAAGTTAATATTTGGTGTGGTGTCATAGACAATTTTTTTTAGGACCTTACGAGTTACCTCCAAATCTAAACGGAAAATTATATTTAAACTTTTTTGAAACAAAACTCATTGATTATTTAGAAGAGTTGCCTTTAAATCTGTGCCGAGATATGATTTTTATGCAATATGGCGCTCCTGCGCATTTTGCTAGACCCGTGAGAGAATATCTTAATGCTAATTTCAACTGGATAGGACGTGGAAGTCAAAGACATTGGCCCGCACGAAGTCCTGATTTCAACCCATTGGATTTTTGCGTATGGGCATACATGAAATCCATTGTTTACGAAAAGCAAATAAACACAAGAGAACAATAATTATTAGAAAAAAATCAAGCCGCTGCTGAGTCATTTCGAATTTTTTAAGATTCGGCGGTCTTTTATTAAAAGAATTTTAAAATGTCTTGAGACAAATGGAGGCCATGTGGAACATTTGCTAGCAAATATTGATTAAAACAATAATTTTTATTTTTAAATAATTATTTAGGTTTTATATTTTTATTTATCAATCATTTAAAATGTAATATAGCAATGAAATAGTTTAAAATATGGTTTTCATGGATGTCTTTAAAATCTTTAAATGTAAATATCTAGAAAAAGAGTAATCCTAGAGATATTTTTAACGTATAACAGATTTCTGCTTCAAAGTCATATAAAGCTAAATTTTTTAAAGTCGCATGAGTATCGGTTTTAAAAAATCGCAGTATTAAAAAGTATATTTATGATAAATGGTAATTCATTTATATTCAATATTTAAAAGCACACTGTGTAATTTTTTTTGATTTTTTAAATGGTAATAAACTTGTTTGGATTTAGTTTAAACCAAAGACAATCACAGAAGACAAAAACATTGAAAAACGATGGCTGGATTCAACTGCAATTATGCGGGCGATAGCAATTCTCCCACTCGTTCAGTCGGTAGGTAAATTCCATCATCTGCAAAGAATTGATAATAAATATCTAATTAACATTCAAGTGCTGATTTTTCACCTTGAACTTGTTATTATATGGCGTTATGCTTGGTTTATATATTTTAATACATTTTATAATTGAAAAAAAAACTACTAAAACGAAATTAAGCATTAATAATTACAACTCATACAGTTTCGCTTGCTTTCTAAATTTTAATGCATAAATCATTTTATAATTGAAATTACATACTAAAACACGTAGATAATTAACTTTTAATTAAAATCCATACACATCGATTGATATGGTAATTAATATTTTTTATGTATATTCTTAAATTATTTTTTACAGAAAACGTATTTAAACGGCACAGAGCGTAGTTATTTACTTATTACTGCCTTAAAAAAGAACATTTGAATTACAAGATTTTGCAATGTTTATTTTTGTCGTTTACGCTGCTTCTATTTTGTTAATTTCGGGTACTCAAGGAGAGCCACTATTATTTGCAAGAGAAGGTAAAATATGAAAATATAATTTTTCAAAAATTGATATTAAGAGTATAAAAAGACAATCTTTGAAAAATGCTGCTTATAAGAGTAGTAAAAAAATCATAAGACTATCGGTACGTGTGCTTGCTTATTAGCCTCTCAACAGACCATTTTTACATCTTTCTGTTGGTTTTACTTATAGAATATAAAATATAGAATATATCAAATAGAACATATTTTGAATTGTTTTTGTATAAGCTTTCTATTATAGATATATAATTTTGTTTATTTAATTTAAGTCTTAATTTTTCTTCTTATTTCAGATTGCTTCCAACCCCATACAATTGGTTCCAAGTGTCCAGGGACTATCGACATTTATCATTGGAACCACCACATAAGAAAATGCGAAAAAGCAATATTCGGTGGATGTAATCCATCAAAAAACAATTTTAAATCATTAGACGAATGCGAGAAGGTTGCTGGCCTTCTTTGTGGTCTTTTCTGAATTGTATAACAATGAATAAACTTATATATACTAATTATTCTGAAATGAATTTTAATATTCTCAATATGTTATGTTGGTTTGAACTTCTGTATATTGTCCGAACATAAAGGCTAAATTTAGTATAAAAGATAACGGATGGTATAGAATGTACCATGAGGACCTGCGGTTATCGATGAAACGTAAAAAAAAGGTTAAGGTCGGAAGATAAAAATATTTTTAATAATGCAGTGTTACCACTTCTGTATAAAACTGCATATACAGGGTGTTCATTTGAAAACTTCCCACCACGGATTTATCGAAAACCACTGTTTAAAAAAAAACGCCGAAATACGTCAAAGGGTTTGTCAAGGGGGACAACTTTCTAACCTAAATTATTTTACCCCCTTTCACCCTCTGCCCCCCAGGGTCTGCCCTTAAAAATTTTAAATGGCAAGGGGTATCCAGTAATAGCTTGTTTAAAAGGTCTTTCAAAGTTTTTTATTTTGACGTTTGATTTCTTTAAATCGGTCGATTCGTTTTCGAGAAAATTAGAAAAATCTTTGTTTATCTTAATTTGTTCAGATAGAGAACAAAAACATGAAAATATCAGTTTTTATTTCAATAAGTGTTCAAAATGTTGCCCGTTAGGGTTTTCCAAATCTACCTTCCTAATTCGTTTATAATTTAAAACGAAAACTACCAACATAAACAGCAATTCAGAATGTTAGACGTGGAAAAAACTTAATACCAACCTGAATTTTTTTCCGCATTCTTTTCGTCAACACAGATATCCTGGGCGAACTGTATTTATTGTTATACCTGCTTAGTTATTTATGTTATAAGGAGAATAAAGAATTTATTTTGCCGTCAGTTACATTTGTAACAGTCTTGGAATAGTGAAAATTTATTTGTTGAATTGAAGATTTTACTTCCAAAATGGTTTACACACTAGCCGAAAGAGTGGAAATAATTCTAATTTATGGTGCCCAAAATCAATGTGCCGTCACGTTTAACGCCAGACATCCGGAGAAGATAACTTCGCATAGGTATGTTTTGGACCTTGTTAGTAAGTTTACTGAAACTGGATCTGCAACAGATCCAGTTAAAAAACGTCATCATCGGCTAATTTTGGATGAAGCCGCTCAAGTTAAAGTTTTGGGTCATTTTGGAATAAATCCTAATACTTCATTACGCAAAATTGTTGCTGCCACTGGTATTTCATTAGGCTCTGTTCACACAGTTACCAAACTTCATAAATTTCATCGATTCAAAATGAACATATTGCAAGAGCTAACCGAAGACGATTTCGATAGACAAGTTGAGTTTTGTGAAAAAATTACTGAAGCGATTAATGATAATACTATTCATGTAAAGAATATCTGCTTTGGCAATAAATGCACATTTTATCTAAATGGATTTGTTAATAAGCATAACTGTAGATATTGAAGCAATGAAAATCCTCATGCATTTGTAGAAGGGCATACCCAGTACCCTCAAAAAATTAATGTATGGGGTAGGTAATGTATATATTAGGCCATTATTTATTAACGGAAATTTAAATGGAGACATTTATTTGGATATGTTGGAAAATACCATCAATCCGCTTATCACTGAATCCATTGAAAACCAAATCGATGATGATGGAAACCCTATACTTGATGAGGCTGAAATATATTTCCAGCAAGACGGCGCTCCTCCTCACTCACTATGTTCTTCCCGTTCGGCAATGGCTAGACGACGAGTTTCCAGATAAATGGATAGGGCGAAGGGGGCCTATAGAATGGCCTGCTAGATCTTCTGATATAACGCCGTTAGACTTTTTTCTATGGGGTCATTTGAAATCTACTGTGTTTACTCCCCAACCTGAAAGTTTGGATGAACTTCGTCAACGCATCATCGACAGCTGCCATGATATCCCACAACATGTTTTTAAAAATGTCCGTCAGGAATTTGAACATCGCCTATATCATTGTTTGGCCAAAAACGGGCAACATTTTGAACATTGATATTTTTATGTTTTTGTTTTCTATCTGAACAAATTAAGATAAACAAAGATTTTTCTAATTTTCTCGAAAACGAATCGACCGATTTAAAAAAATCAAACGTCAAAATAAAAGAATTCGAAAGACCTTTTAAACAAACTATTACTGGATACCCCTTGCCATTTAAAACTTTTAAGAAGATGACCCTGGGGAGCAGAGTGTGAAGTAATTTTAGGTTATAAAGTTGTCCCTCTTGACAAACCTTTTAACGTATTTTGGCGTTTTTTTTTAAACAGTGGTTTTCGATAAATCCGTAGTGGGAAGTTTTCAAGTGAACACCCTGTATATATATATTGTGTATTTGCACCGCAATTTAAGCGAAAATAGTGTAGTTCCTTATTAAACTGAATAGATATTAGTAATAAAAACATCCGATCCGCAAAATAAAAATCCTTAGTAATGAAAAATGAGACTGATTTCTTGCAAAGCATGATCACTTCTATTATAAAAAAAAGAAAATAATAAACTTTCAGTGCAAGGAATATTTTCACTTGGCATGTAATTGTAAGAGTGCTTGCGAAGAAGGAAGAAGAAATGAAGAGTACATGAGGCAACTCCATCTTGCGCCATGTACTCTTCATGCTCCTAACTTCAAGAAAAAGAGAAAAAAGAACGGCGTATGTGCTCTTTAACACTGTCAGTGAGTTGAGAAAAACCAGGTCAGGAGCTGCAAAAAATCAAGAATGCAGGAAACGTATAGGAGCAAAATAGATTAGAGAAAAGCTTGTGCATGACGGGTTTATTTTTAAAAGAGGAGAAAACTGCGGGTGTGGACAACGTAAAATAGTTGTTTGAAGAGTTAAAGGTTGATGTCCCAGAATATATGTAATACAGTTATACCTAGGCACATGTATATACTACGTACATGTGTATGGTACATGTGCAACTAGGATGAACTTTCTGTTAATCGACTTTACTTTAACATTTTTTGAACATCTGCGGTTTTCAATAGAGCAGTTATTTGTAGACTCAGTAGGTGGTGCTTTCCCGAGATTTCTTTGATAGTTGAATATATGTACTGTGAAATGAGCCTTGTTGCTCCTATGACCACTGGAATAATTCTTGTCTTCATGTGGGGCACTACTTCTACATTTTTTTTTTTTTTATGGTAAACACAAGCACAAGAGGAAAGTCCTATGTCACTCTTGGAGTGGTGCTTGCGCGAAGATATTTGTGGGCATTTATCTTGAATCGCTGCAGGTTATATGCGTCGGGAAATATATGAGGTGGAAGCCCGTTCCACAAGGAAGATGTTCTCCAGATGAATGAGTCCCGATACAGCGACGTCCTTGGGGTAGGCAGGTGGACTCGATGTTGATGAGCCGCAACTGCTAGACGCGTCCTTCTTGCCGGAACAGCCCTGGGTGGGATCAGGCCTGCCAGCTCAGAGAAGCACTTACCGTGATAATAACGGTAGAATAAACAGAGATCAGCCACCTTTCTCCTGTGCTCCAGACTATCCAGACTATTTGTCAGTTCTGGTTTATCGATAAGACGAATAGCTCTCTTCTGTTTAGAATCTAGCAGCTTTAAACTATGCTTGGGTGCAGAGCTCCAGACATGCGAGCAATTCTCGAGGGAAGGGCGTATTTGAGCCTTATAAAGAGTCAGCAGCTGTTCTGGTGTATACAGTTTTTTCGTTTTGAAAAGCACTCGGAGTTTTTTGGAAGCTAACCTGGCGATCTCAGCAACGTGGTCTTGCCAGGACACACTGTTGGTGACTTGGACTCCTAGAAGATGATTTCATTGGCAATGTTTTCCCTGCCATAACCAGCTCCGGGCCTATATTTATATTTATTATTATACCTATATTTATTATTTCTACTTCTACCTTTATTTCTTATATTTCAGCCTCTTGTGTGCTTCTTTTGCTGTGATTTTATAATCAGGTGTCTTTTCAGCAAATACTCAATACTGCTGATTTTACAGCCTCCATAGATTGATCAATCTGTACATTCTGCCTTCATGTGAGTGTCATCTTATTGGCATTTATATATTATTATTACAGGGTCAGGTTTATTGTCATACAATTTTTCGGTTTACTCTTTACGTATATTCCAATGGATGTGAGTGGCAGCTGCAGTGGGATGTTCAAAATATTCATTCTGGTAAGGATCGAGCAAGCTGAAATAATAAGGTAAATAGTCTAACATTTTATCCGACAGAACCTGCATTTTTGGTTTTTGCTGGTTTTCAGGTTTTTTGTCTTGACATAGTTATGTTCTTAACATGTAGTGCATTTGTCTGAATTATTAATTTTTTTTCCTGATTCTTTTAGAATTTGACCATGCATTCTCTTTTTTTTCCATCTGTTGTTGTTTCTCTATTATTTTAGCCTTGACCTTTTTCACTTCTTTTATTTTGCCTGTATTTGTATTTTTGATTGGAACTTGTTTATGTTGAAACCTCATAGCTGACTTCTCTAGATTAATGAGTCATCTACCCCTATCTCTTCTTGGGACATAGCGTCTGTCTTCATCGGATTCTTCTTAGGTATTTCTGGATAAGTTTCTTTTTTATCTATTTGTAGTTAATGTTCTTATATTCTTCCATTCACAAATATTTATATATTTCGTGTTCTTTGAGAGATCTGATGACTGTTCTTTCGTCAATTTTTATATTAGTCCTTTTTGATATTTTAACATTTTTAATTGTTATTTTGGTACATTTTTTAAAATCCAAACTCAATACATATATCATTGCTGAATTCTTATACCATACCAAGTTGAGCTTTAAGCTCACTATCATCTTTGGATATCAGCTTATTATTATTATTACATTTCAACGTCAGACTTGGTTCAACCACCTAATTTGTGTTATTTCCAATATTGATACGGAATCAGTGTAGTACGTGTAAGTACAGTGTACCAATACTAAATTTGCAACATAACATTTATTCAAACATTTATTCAATCAAAAATTCCTTCAGCCGTCATATTGGATAAGTCTATTTGGGCTAACGCTTTGATTCACCTGTAATACTTTACGTTGAATTTTTTACGCTTGGTTCCATATTATAGATTTTATAATTAAAATTAAAATCAATTAAAACCTTTTTATCTCGATTGTAATATAATTTTTTTTATGTATACTCGTAATTTATTTTTTTTAATTTTAAATGTATTTAAACAGTACAGGACGCAGTTACTTAGTCATTACAGCCTTTAAAAAACAATTAAATAACAAGATTTTACGATGTTCATTTTTGTTGTTTACGCTGTTTCTATCCTGTTCATTTCGAGTATTCAAGGAGAGCCACGACCATTTACAAAAGAAGGTAAAACTTAAAAATACATTTTTTCTAAAAAAATTATGTTAAAACTAGCTATATTTCTTATCGTGCGAAGCACGTTTAAAAAAATATATTATTTTTGACAATTAGTACAAGCAGCAAGTATGGTACAACGAAGATTAAGGCATAAGGCTGTTACATGATAATATATAGACGAAATTGGTTAATACAGCGAAAGATAATATAAAGCAACGTTAATATTACAGTAAGCATATATATATATCGACGTGTTCAAGGCAGAACGGCACAAGCGCCAAAAATTCAAAAATCGGTTATTTACATCAAATTAAAGCGGCTTTTATTTATTTTATTAACGTTTGAGACTTATGCCACAAAAAATCCGTTTGGTTGTGAAATTCTTTTAAAATTTGCACAAACGCCAAGAGTTTTCCCCCACCCACTTTTGTTTGGCATAAGCGCCAGACGGTCATAAGCTTTACACAGGTGCCTGCATGCCTGTTTATCGGCAGTTTTTGTGAGCTAAAGGTAGATTTAAATTGTTTTTTAAACAAAAGGATATGACAGACTAGTAGATAAATCTAATTATAATAACAATTATATCTGCCTAATCACTCAAATCTGATTTTAAAAATGTGGCGTTTATGCCAATTTGCATGCAGTACTTTTTGTTTGGCACAAGCGACATTACACCTATGCTATTCAATGCAAATGATTTAATGCTTGTGTGTTTTATAAATGGCGCTTATGCCTTTTATGCTACACTATCGACTTTTTTGTTAATTTTTAGAAATGTATCATTCAAGAACACAAAAGCTTTTAAAACTTGCAAAAAACAATAAAGAAGATGATCCTGATGCTAGTTGCCAAATGTCGTCAAATGTTGAATTGGATAATAACATGCTGGTAGAGGTCCTCGATGAAGTTTGTCCCCTCGACGCAGCTTTGAAAGAGGATGTGATAATTTTGGAAAACACCAATGAAATTATAAATAGTTTGGGACCAAGCCCAAAAGTTATTGTGGAAAAAAATGGCAGTGCGGAAACTTGTTATCAAATTCCTTCTGAAATGATATTTCATAACGAGTTAGATATCTTGGACTTTCCATTAGACTTTCTTACTGTTGATAAAAGTTTAAGTGATACTATACCTAGTATAAACAGTTTCAGCAATATTAATGCCATAACCAGTGCCAGAATTGAGACTGATTTTACTACAGATTCTGATGAAGACTATGAAATTGAGGAAAATACGAGCAGTTCCGAAAATGAAGAAGAAGACTTTGAAAAACCTAATAAGAAAAGAAGAGTCCAATATTTTCCAGACGAAAATGATAAAGAAAATAGCAGTGACTTTCAGAAAGAAGTAAATGAAGGCGATCCAGCTATTTCAATAAAGATTAAAAAGAACTCAGTTAGCAAACGAGAGGAACGCAAGAAATAAAAATATTTGGGATTGAAATACTTAAGCACTTCAGGAAAATTAATTTGTGAAAAAAAAATGAAGGAAAACCCGTGCAGAAATAAAAATAGCTGCAAAAATGATTGTAATTTATTTTTTGAAGAAGAAAGAAAATCTATATTTGATTTTTTTTGCTTGGCTTGGCTTGGCAAGTAGTGACAAGCAGAAACGATTTATTAGTGATTGTACTTCGGTTTGTTCAATTAAGAGACGGCGTAAATCAAAAAGTTTAAAAAATAGAAAAATGACAGTGGAATATAGTATACTAAAAAATAGTATACCAACACGCGTTTGCAGGCAGTTTTTACTTGCAACTTTATCTGTGACCGTGCGATTATTGAGAACTGTTTTAAATAATAAGGAGTATGAAAAATTTGCACAGCCTGATCAGCGAGGAATCCATGTACCGTCTAACAAGACTAAAACCGAACTTGTTCAACACTTTAAGGAATTTGTTGTCAGGGGAAGAAAACTCATATTTAGTAGTAAGTTTTGATCTCCAGGAGGTATTAGCTACTCCTCATGGGGATAATATGCTGTTAGGTTTTTCCCGAAAATATGCAATTTATAACTTGTCTGTTTATGAATCGACTACAAAAAAAGGCTATTGTTACTTATGGGAAGAAAAAAATTCAAAAAGGGGTAGTAACGAAATTTGCTCAAACATGTTACACTATTTAAAATACGTAGATAGCACTGCTAAATATAAAAAAATATCAATGTACTGCGACAATTTTTAATGATTAGATATTTTTTAAATCATTCTATTACCGTCGAAGAAGTGTCTGTTACTTATTTAATTGCAGGCCACACCTACATGCCTGTAGATTCAATACATGCAGTCATTGAAAAGAATGTAAAAAGTAAAATAGTACAAGCGCCATCTGAATGGCCCACTATTATTCGTAATGCCAGAAATAATCCAGAACCTTATATAATTATCAAGCAAAAATTCTCAGATTTTCTGAACTTTAAAAGCATTAAATTTGAAAAAGCAAGTAAACTAAAAATATCGGAAATTAAAAAAGCAGTTTTTTTTAAAAATGATTATAATGCTAGGGTTTTTTATTCGTTTAAAGAAAACAAAGAAGAACTAGTCTTTTTGAAATTAAAATCAGGTATTCTTAAGGCAGCCTATAAGGAGGAAATATAAATTAATTTAAAAAAATATAATGATTTAAAAAAACTCTGCACTGAGTTAGTTATAAGGCCTGAGTATCACTCAGAGTATTTAACCGTAAAATGTTCTGGATCAGTACCTGATGTACTTAATGAGACTGACATTGATGATAAATAAGATTAAATATTCATCGTATTCATCATCAATGTCATCTATTCATTTATTATTAACGTACATAATATCTAATTTTTTAATTTTAAGAATTTGTTTTTTTTTAACTAGTCCGTTGTAAAATACAAGTATTATTATTATTAAACTATGTATGTATATAAACCATTATTTTCCAAGAAAACTGTTTTTTTTTTATTTTTTATAAGAAATACTTGTAATTATGGTACAATTTTTTAAAATAAATATGTATTTTATGATACAACAATGTTCTTTTATAAATTATATTCAAAAGTAATTTGTGTTTTAAATTGGCATAATAACCAAAAAAAAAATATTTGTGTTAAAAAAGTGATTTGGCACATCTCCAGGTAAGCGCCAATTTACATACCCATTAACAGACATGTTTTGGCACAAGCGACTATTTCATTTTGGCATAAACACCATAAGTCAATAACGTTTGGCATAAACGCCAAAGAATCCTAATTTTTAAGATTACAGCTTTACTTATCAACTTAAGACAAAAAAAAATTATAAAAAGAATTAAGAACAAAAAATACTTTTTTTTAGTAACAAACATAATGCTTTAAAAAATAAATACGAATGTTACACGGTTTTTGGTGTCTCCTGAAAAATTTATAATTTGGCGTTTGTGTCGTTCTGCCTTAAACACGTCGATATATATATATATATATCGACTCTATATATATATATATATATATATATATATATATATGTATATAGAGTGGTCAATATTGTTTCAAGACAGTCAGGGTTTTTAAGTCTTATAATACATTGAAAAGGATTTGCTAACCTTATAATTTACAGTTACATTGGGCATTGTGAATTATTTATTATTGGTGTTGAATCTTCTTGGATAGTTTGTAAATTTAAAGTTTCAGTCAACCTAGCCGCTAATACGTCTATAATGTGTGGTTCACTCATCAATTTTAAAGTTTCGCGCCTATTAAAACTGATTAGTGCTCAATACTAATTTATACTTTTAACTGAATAAAAGTATTTTTAAACTAAAATTACTAAAAGACTAGATATAGCTAAATTTTGATAATACTATTTTAAGAATAATATTTAAATATTAAATCTTTCAAACTCAAAAATTATAAATTGTCATTCACTTTGTATTTTAAGACAATTAAATAAATCAATAATAAACTTAAAACTACTTTCCACTTTCTCAACCGGAGAAAGGGAAAGGATCTGAGATGATTGGGTACTTACCCTTCGACGGAGAGATGCCAACCTTTTCCTACTCAAGGTGAATCTCCGTATCAGCCACCTCTTCTCTGTGCCTTGATTCCCAAATGATGTGTCGACTGTTCTTCTTCCCGTGGCACACCACTTCAGGGTTGATTTACAGCTGAGACGTTCGTTTGGAGCTAAAGAGTTAAAACTCACGATTGTAGTGATCACGGCGTCCCAATGACGTGAATACAGGATCACAAAAGCTCCAATCCTACCCGACTGCGCCAGTTATGTTTCTTATCGTGCGAAGCACGTTTTAAAAAACAATTTTTATGCTGTTACATGATAACGAATGAATATATAGACTAAATTAGCAAATACAGCGAAAGATAATATAAAGCAACGTTAACATTACATACAGAATCCACAGGACCACCTTTTGAACTGTTCTTGCGTATATTTTTTTATTATAGATTTATAATTTTGTTTATTAAATACAAGTCTTAAATTTTTCTTTTTATTTCAGATTGCTACAAATTCCATACGGTTGGCCACATAAACTGTGGACTCGCCATTGAAATTTATTATTGGAACGACGAATCAAGAAAATGTGAAAAAACAATATTCGGTGGATGTAATGCTTCAAGGAATAATTTTAAAACCTTAAAAAAATGTAAGGCGGCTACTGGCAAAATTTGTGGTAAAAAGTAAACAGTATTTGTGAATTATTTAACAATAAATAAACTGTTTTAAATGATTTAAAGATTTTTTTTGACGTTAATCTTAATTCGCTAATTATTCCGGAAATTTTTAATATTCTTGATATGTTCTGTAGGTTTGAACCTCCATATATTATCCGAAGATCACGACTAATTTTGAGATAAAACATAACGGGTGTTACAGGGTATCCCAGGACGATTTGCCGCGATCGATGTCTGGAAAAGAAGCTTTGGTCAAAATCATGCGGTGCTGTCACTTTCAAATAGAACAAGCTATATATTATACTTTTTTTACATTCTACGTAAAATTTTAGAAACATTTTATGTATAATGTCTTGTAAGGCGAAGTTAAAGCTATGCTTCTTTACTTAACTTGACGTATATTCACATTGTTTACATTAAAAGGCTCACTTTAAGACCGGCTTTTCTGAGTATTATTAAAAAATTAAATAAATATTGGGAATAAGGTTATTCTTTAAGGAACTAGTGATTCATCAGTGCACCTGACTGGGGAGTTTTTACTACATAAAATTGGGGATTATACCTTATTTCCATCATTTTCCTTATGATGTTTTCTTTGAGGTGTTTTTTGAACTTGCCATGGACAAGGACTATGACTTATCATCGACCAAGTCAATGAACAAAATGATCAAACCAGCGATACGTCGCCTACTGAGGGTGTTGTTGAATACATTGTTCAAACCAGCCTAGCAGGACCAAGAGAGCCTAGCAGGCCTTGGAACGTGACGCATTAAATGGAGCAAGCAATGAGTCAATGCAGACATAATGCGTTTCTATTATAGAGTCACGCAATTCGAAACAGACCTTATACTCTACAGAACAAAAATATACCAAGATCTCTTACTCAAAAGACCTGAACTTGCAGCTGTCTCAAAACAGAGAATTTCAAATCAAAAAAGGGCAATACTGGTATGAAATCTACTACATTCTACTAAAATACCACAAATCAAGGACGAAATATGCACAGAATTACAAGTGCAAACATAGATCGACCTTTTTTATTAAGATATCATGGTATACGCAATCAAAAGCTTTAGAAAAATCACAGAAGATTGTTGCCGTAGGATGTTGGTTGTTTAAGCTACAGTATACATTATTAAAAAGGGAAAACATAGCATCATTTGTGCATTTTTGATAGTGGGGGAAGAAGAGGGCGATAGTTGGAAGACTTATCTTTATCTCCTCCTTTATGTAGAGGGATTATTATTGCCTTCTTAAGGCAGTTGGGAAAAACTCCTTTTTGAAAAGACAGGTTGATTAAATTTGTAAGATGGTTTAATGTACACTCTGGCAGGCTTAGAAACATGTTCAACGTAAGTCCATCGGTTCCAGAAGAGCTCTTATTTTTGATTTTCCCAATCGTACTGAGAAGCTCAGGTACTATTGGCGTAAAGAAAAAACTGTGTAAATTCTCATCTGCACTAGAAAGATCAGAAAGTGGATCGTGGGTAGGAGCTATGGTATTCATTAGATTCTTCGCTACATTTACAAAATAATTGTTGAGGTTCTCAGGAGAGGTAGAGATAGTATTGGACGACATTACTAGACTTTGCCAGTCTCCTGTTATAGTAAATGTCTTTTGCCACTTTTAGAGTCCTTTGATAAACTTTTTTATATAGTCTTACATAGTCATGAAAGAAAGCGTTGTCCGAGAATTTTACAAGATTGAATAATGAACGAATGTTCTCAGCAGATGTACGTAAGCCTTGGGTAGACCAAGGTTTATGTTTTTTTTAGTTTGAGAGGCCTCTAGAGAATTCTGAACAACATCAGAAGAGTGGACATTCCAGTCAGTTGTAAGCTTAAAATTTAGAAAATTTTGATCTAAGAAAATACGGCCTAATTTGCGGGGAACATTTTTAGTTTTTGATATTATGGAAAACTTTGTTAACACTGCTTCATGATCTGAAAAACCTGAGTTTAGGACAGTACAGTCAACGAAATCCGGATCAAAGGAAGATACGACATAGTCTATTGTACTCGAGCTGATCAAAACCATAAGTCAATAACGTTTGGCATAAACGCCAAAGAATCCTAATTTTTAAGATTACAGCTTTACTTATCAACTTAAGACAAAAAAAAATTATAAAAAGAATTAAGAACAAAAAATACTTTTTTTTAGTAACAAACATAATGCTTTAAAAAATAAATACGAATGTTACACGGTTTTTGGTGTCTCCTGAAAAATTTGTAATTTGGCGTTTGTGTCGTTCTGCCTTAAACACGTCGATATATATATATATATATATATCTATATATATATATATATATATATATATATATATATATATAGAGTGGTCAATATTGTTTTTAAGTCTTATAATACATTGAAAAGGATTTGCTTAACCTCTAACAAATGTTCGTAAGCAAATGGTATCATATTGACACAAATGTATCAATTTTGTAGCTGCATCCATTTCGCGGAATTCAAAGTAATTAATTTTTTAAGCTAAGTTACTCCTGATAACTTGTAATCTTTTAGCAAATTCGAGTAGATGTTCTTTTTGTATGGGCGAAGCCACAAAATGATCTTGTTCCAAGCATTCTAAATATCGTTCATTGCTAAAGCAAGATAACCAATGACTATTAATATGATAAACAAATAATGATAACTAAAACTAATAATTCCATGCCACTACCTACTAAAATTTGAGCGCTGTCTATGAGCTGTGGTAAAGCAGAATATAATTTACAGTTACATTGGGCATTGTGTTAGAATTATTTATTATTGGTGTTGAATCTTCTTGGATAGTTTGTAAATTTAAAGTTTCAGTCAACCTAGCCGCTAATACGTCTATAATGTGTGGTTCACTCATCAATTTTAAAGTTTCGCGCCTATTAAAACTGATTAGTGCTCAATACTAATTTATACTTTTAACTGAATAAAAGTATTTTTAAACTAAAATTACTAAAAGACTAGATATAGCTAAATTTTGATAATACTATTTTAAGAATAATATTTAAATATTAAATCTTTCAAACTCAAAAATTATAAATTGTCATTCACTTTGTATTTTAAGACAATTAAATAAATCAATAATAAACTTAAAACTACTTTCCACTTTCTCAACCGGAGAAAGGGAAAGGATCTGAGATGATTGGGTACTTACCCTTCGACGGAGAGATGCCAACCTTTTCCTACTCAAGGTGAATCTCCGTATCAGCCACCTCTTCTCTGTGCCTTGATTCCCAAATGATGTGTCGACTGTTCTTCTTCCCGTGGCACACCACTTCAGGGTTGATTTACAGCTGAGACGTTCGTTTGGAGCTAAAGAGTTAAAACTCACGATTGTAGTGATCACGGCGTCCCAATGACGTGAATACAGGATCACAAAAGCTCCAATCCTACCCGACTGCGCCAGTTATGTTTCTTATCGTGCGAAGCACGTTTTAAAAAACAATTTTTATGCTGTTACATGATAACGAATGAATATATAGACTAAATTAGCAAATACAGCGAAAGATAATATAAAGCAACGTTAACATTACATACAGAATCCACAGGACCACCTTTTGAACTGTTCTTGCGTATATTTTTTTATTATAGATTTATAATTTTGTTTATTAAATACAAGTCTTAAATTTTTCTTTTTATTTCAGATTGCTACAAATTCCATACGGTTGGCCACATAAACTGTGGACTCGCCATTGAAATTTATTATTGGAACGACGAATCAAGAAAATGTGAAAAAACAATATTCGGTGGATGTAATGCTTCAAGGAATAATTTTAAAACCTTAAAAAAATGTAAGGCGGCTACTGGCAAAATTTGTGGTAAAAAGTAAACAGTATTTGTGAATTATTTAACAATAAATAAACTGTTTTAAATGATTTAAAGATTTTTTTTGACGTTAATCTTAATTCGCTAATTATTCCGGAAATTTTTAATATTCTTGATATGTTCTGTAGGTTTGAACCTCCATATATTATCCGAAGATCACGACTAATTTTGAGATAAAACATAACGGGTGTTACAGGGTATCCCAGGACGATTTGCCGCGATCGATGTCTGGAAAAGAAGCTTTGGTCAAAATCATGCGGTGCTGTCACTTTCAAATAGAACAAGCTATATATTATACTTTTTTTACATTCTACGTAAAATTTTAGAAACATTTTATGTATAATGTCTTGTAAGGCGAAGTTAAAGCTATGCTTCTTTACTTAACTTGACGTATATTCACATTGTTTACATTAAAAGGCTCACTTTAAGACCGGCTTTTCTGAGTATTATTAAAAAATTAAATAAATATTGGGAATAAGGTTATTCTTTAAGGAACTAGTGATTCATCAGTGCACCTGACTGGGGAGTTTTTACTCCATAAAATTGGGGATTATACCTTATTTCCATCATATTCCTTATGATGTTTTCTTTGAGGTGTTTTTTGAACTTGCCATGGACAAGGACTATGACTTACCATCGACCAAGTCAATGAACAAAATGATCAAACCAGCGATACGTCGCCTACTGAAGGTGTTGTTGAATACATTGTTCAAACCAGCCTAGCAGGACCAAGAGAGCCTAGCAGGCCTTGGAACGTGACGCATTAAATGGAGCAAGCAATGAGTCAATGCAGACATAATGCGTTTCTATTATAGAGTCACGCAATTCGAAACAGACCTTATACTCTACAGAACAAAAATATACCAAGATCTCTTACTCAAAAGACCTGAACTTGCAGCTGTCTCAAAACAGAGAATTTCAAATCAAAAAAGGGCAATACTGGTATGAAATCTACTTTATAATTTCGTCCTTGATTTGTGGTATTTTAGTAGAATGTAACTAAAATACCACAAATCAAGGACGAAATATGCACAGAATTACAAGTGCAAACATAGATCGACCTTTTTTATTAAGATATCATGGTATACGCAATCAAAAGCTTTAGAAAAATCACAGAAGATTGTTGCCGTAGGATGTTGGTTGTTTAAGCTACAGTATACATTATTAAAAAGGGAAAACATAGCATCATTTGTGCATTTTTGATAGTGGGGGAAGAAGAGCAATTGGGCGATAGTTGGAAGACTTATCTTTATCTCCTCCTTTATGTAGAGGGATTATTATTGCCTTCTTAAGGCAGTTGGGAAAAACTCCTTTTTGAAAAGACAGGTTGATTAAATTTGTAAGATGGTTTAATGTACACTCTGGCAGGCTTAGAAACATGTTCAACGTGAGTCCATCGGTTCCAGAAGAGCTCTTATTTTTGATTTTCCCAATCGTACTGCGAAGCTCAGGTACTATTGGCGTAAAGAAAAAACTGTGTAAATTCTCATCTGCACTAGAAAGATCAGAAAGTGGATCGTGGGTAGGAGCTATGGTATTCATTAGATTCTTCGCTACATTTACAAAATAATTGTTGAGGTTCTCAGGAGAGGTAGAGATAGTATTGGACGACATTACTAGACTTTGCCAGTCTCCTGTTATAGTAAATGTCTTTTGCCACTTTTAGAGTCCTTTGATAAACTTTTTTATATACTCTTACATAGTCATGAAAGAAAGCGCTGTCCGAGAATTTTACAAGATTGAATAATGAACGAATGTTCTTAGCAGATGTACGTAAGCCTTGGGTAGACCAAGGTTTATGTTTTTTTTAGTTTGAGAGGCCTTAAAGGAAAGGATTTGTGAGACAGATTAGATAGCATTTTTATAAATCTAGAGAATTCTGAACAACATCAGAAGAGTGGACATTCCAGTCAGTTGTTAGACACAAGTGCTTAAAATTTATAAAATTTCGATCTGAGAAAATACGGCCTAATTTGTCGGGAACATTTTCAGTTTTTGATATTATGGAAAACTTTGTTAACACTGCTTCATGATCTGAAAAGCCTGAGTTTAGGACAGTACAGTCAACGAAATTCGGATCAAAGAAAGATACGACATAGTCTATTGTGCTCGAGCTGATTTTAGTTATTCTGGTTGGTGATTTAATGTGCATGATTAATTATGCCAAAAGAATCGAAAATGGACTGGAGAGATTCTTGAGCCGCACACACACTGGAAAAATCAATATTTAGATCGCCACATAATAAGATTTTGCTGTTTAAAGGGCAGAGACTCAAGCAAGCTTAGTAATTTTTGAAAGAATATATTTACATCCGTGTCAGGTGTTCTATATATACAAATTTCATGAAGATCATATTTGTTAGATACTTTAGATAATGGAAAATTCAAATAGTTTTTCAGTTATTAAATTATCGAACTTGGTTACTACTTAATAGTCGTTGCTTTTAGACATTATCAAAGTGCCTCCATGAGATACATTTGTTCTATTAAATCTGGCTACTGTAGAGTAATTGTTAATTAAAACGAGCTCATCGATATTTAACCAATGTTCAGATATGGCAACGATATCAGGAAAATGAAGCTCTTCTAACAAAAGAAATAGATCGTCAGTTTTATGTCTTAGAGACTGAATATTTAGAGAGAAAATACTAAGCTTGCCATTGTCCAGTATTTTAGAGGGTGCTTGATCCTCTTCTTGCGTCAAACTACCTAAAATTGTTATTCTTAGTGGGAGACCCACTAGAATAGTAATTGCTCTGGCTTTCTCTAATCCTTTGGAGGCGTAGCAATTTCTCTGATGAAAAAAAGGATCCAAAGGCTGACAGATCTGCTTCTACTTCAGCTGAACCAAAACCATAGGCGTCATGGTAGCGAAAGTAGAGCTTCCGCAAGGCGTCCACGTCACCAGGAAGTCCCTCTGAGGCAAGTGCCAATCGGATGCTGGTATTGGTGTGTCCTTCGAGACATACACTGGAGGGCTGATCATGCACATATGAAAGAAATAGCCTGAGGGGTTTTAAAATTGAGGGATCACTTAGCCTAGCCAGTAAATAACGACCATCTGCCGCATCCGAGTCTCTTGACAGTCTCACTAATGGTGGAGTCATCGGGTCTATATTTGATATTTTATTCATCTCCCCATCTCTATCAAAGAATATTGTGCTGTTTTTTAATTATTTTTAAAGGGCTCTCTTCATATGACTAAATAACTGCTCTTGCTGGACTGTTTTCTGTGAAATAATAATTTAAGATTATTCATTAAAAAATGTAACAATTAACATACCAATCGAGATGTGTGAGTTTCAATTAGCAGTTAAAATAGCTTATCTAAGCTTTTTATTAAGTGCTTTCAATTATAATATGTGTTAAAATATGGTAACAAACCGCAACTTATGATATGTTCAAGGTAAAATATTAGCAAAGAACGTAAGATACTCATTCATTACCCCAAGGAGCATTTATTAAAACATATTCAATGCAACGTTGGAAAGGAGTTTAGAAACTAGTTTAAATTGAACAAATAAACGTTGATTGCCTTAGACCAGTGTTACTCAAACTTTTTGTGTGACGGAACCCTTTTAAAAAACTAAATTTTTAACGGAACCCTAAACTCCAAACTAAAAACAAAAGCAGTTATATGTGAATTGTTTATTAATAATTATACAAAAAAAGATAGATAATTATGTTTTATTCCTCATCAACTGGGTAATGTCAAGCTTGATAGAAGAAAGTTGAATTCTCATGTCTGGTTCGGCACTCAGTCTATTGCGGTATTTTGTTTTTGTAGCTGTATATGCTGAAAATCCCGTTTCACATAAATACGTTGTCGGGAACGGCAGAAGAACATTCAAAGCTTCTGTGGAATGTTATAGATATTCATCACGAACCCTGCACCAAAAATCATTTAGTGAAATTGTTTTGAACAATGATTCCATGATTGTATCAGATGTCATTTCTAGAAATGATTCATAGATCTGATTTGACATATTTTCAGGCTTCTGCAATTTAGATGAAAAAGGGTTTTCAATACATGAGATTATTTTCAGTTTTGTATTCTGTTCTTCAGGAAAGTAAGATTCAAAAGTCCCTTGCAGATCATTGAGATATTGCTCCAATTCAACAAATATTTCATTTTGAAATATTTCTATATCACTCAGACTATGGTGAGTAAGGAACTCACTTAGCAATGAAAAGCTTTCGATTTCTCTCTTACCAAAACAAGTAATTCAAAAATCTAATTTTCTTTTAAAGGCAGTTATTTTGTTGTTAGCATTGAAAACTGTTGTCTGTTTTCCTTGTAGTGACAGGTTTAATTCGTTAAGTTTTCCAAACATGTCTGCTAAAAATGCTATTCTAAATAACCAGCTTTTATCGGACAAACGGTCTTTTAAATTAAAAGGAACATCTGTAAGAAAAGCTTCTAATTCTATTCTTAGTTTAAAAAGCCTTGTCAAAGTTTTACCCCGAGATAACCATCTCACTTCGGTATGAAGCAATAGTGTTTTATGATCGCTACCATAATCTTCACATAATATTGAAAATAATCGGGATTGTAGTGGACGTGACTTGACAAAATTCATTATTTTTACTGACTCATCAAGAACCAATTTTAGATTTGGTGGCATTTTTTTAACCGCGAGTCATTGTCATAGTCATTGTCTATGCAGGATGCAGTGACTGGAACTACAATTTGGCGCTTTCATTTTTATTCGTGATATTGCTCCTGCTGTTCTACCTGTCATTGCCTTGGCTCCATCGGTACAAATATCAATGCAATCATTCCAATCGAGTTGGTTTTCTTCAAAAAATATGTTAATCATGTTAAAAATTTCTTCTCCAGTTGTGTTAGTTAGTCTTCTTCGAGTGAATGTTTATATGGATATCGCACAATTACTAGCAAGATGGCCAGTCCAGCAACATCAGTCTCATCCATTTGTAAGACGAATTTGTTATTTTGAAGCCGTAAAACCAGTTCTTGTTTTATGTTTGCTGCAATATCCTCAATTCAGAGCGTAACTATTATTCGAAAGCGTCACTGTAGAAAGATGCTTTACAGATTTTTCGTCGAGCATACATTTTGTTATGTCTACCACACATGGTTTTATTAGCTTTTCAGCGATAGTGTGCGCTTCTCCTGCTTGGACAATACGGTAACTAATCAAATACGATGCCTCCGTGGCCTTTTCATTCACAATCTGAGTCGCATACGTCATAGTTTTTTGGCTTCTTAATAATTGTTCTTTTTTACGTAAAAAAAATTTTTTACTTTTGTTTTTAAAGTCGGAATGTACAGTTTCTAAATGTCGGCGCATCTTAGCAGGTACCATCGAACTATTAGGAAGGAGTTTGCTGCCCACGATACAAAGAGGTGAGCCGTTGGAATCAACAAATCCGAGATTAATGTATGATTCATCATACTTTCGTTTTTTCACCTTCAGTGTGTCATTAGATGTTTTACTACTTGAACTTGAAACCATAAAACTAGAACTTGACGCCGTCATAGCACCTTGATTTGAATTTGACGCGTCATCTATGCGAACCACATTTTTTGCAACACCTTTAAGCCAGCGTCCATTTTTCTTGAACACTAATTTGGTTTGGTCAATTTTACGACAAATAGTATCTCTTGACGCACGAAATACAAGATTTTACAACCACTACGAAAAACAAGACAAGCGAACATAAAATACTGAGCGCTGTGTAAGTAAATTTTGCGGTATTTATGCATTCAGTATTCTAGATATTTAAATTCAGCTATTGTTTTCTTATAAGTATTATGTAAAACTGTCGTGTCATCGCCAAAGAGTGTATAATTTATAATTTATAATATAAGCCTCACTGTATGGCAGATCATAGAGATATGAAAGGGTATATATATGATAGTAATGTATATATATAAAGGGGCTTGGATAATATTCAAGGCATAATTTAATATCAGCATTGATTCAATAACCTTATCTGTGTTCAGGTTGTACATTATAAGCCAACTCTATTTGCTGCTTAAAATGCAATATTTTAAGGTTATCAACGTTTATTTATTTAATTTAAAATGGTTTGCAAACTCCTTTCCAACGTTGTATTGAATATGTCTTACTGCCCCTTGGGATAATGTATGAGTGTTTTACTTTCCTTGCTGATATTTTACCTTGAACTTATTATCAGAAGTTACGGTCTGTTATACATATGGTTCCATCCAATTTACCATTGAAACCATGCACTGAAAAAATGTGAAAACGCCTCATACGAAGGATGTTTTAGTTCAAATAATAATTTTTAAACCTTAGACAAATGCGAGAGGGTTGCTGGAATATTTTGTGGACATTTGTGAATTATTTAATAAGTAAATTGTTTAAATAAATAGCAAGAGGTTTTTTTTTTAATTGAATCGGAATTTTCCAGTTATTCCTAAATTTTTAGTAACTTTTCTTTCTACAGCTTTTAATTACTACTTATAAAAAAAGATATGCACACATTTTCTGATTATTTTAAAGATCTACATAAATTGCCGGTCTATTTATAAGTAACTCATATATGTATATATTTTCTTTTTAATTTATTTTCTTACGCTTACATATTATGCTATTGTTTCCATTTTATATTTAACTGAATATTTTATTGTAATTAGTAAGACAACTTTTCACAATTTAATTTGAGTCCTGTTCAACATTATTCATGTTTATAGACAGGGTAAATCTCCATTCATTGAACTGGTTATGCGAAAACTATAATTTGGAAAGATCATTTTCTTGACAGTACTTTGTGCTGGTTTCTTTTTTCCATCCTTAATGTAATTTAATTACATTATTCGTAAATATTAAATAAATTTATACAATCTTCGTGTGTGTAATTTAATCGTTTCGGCATTATTCTTGACAATTTGCAAATGTCAAATAGTGATTTACTTTGAAAAAATCTCTCTATAGCATCGAATTCTCTGAAAAAAAGAAGCTGAAAATAAGTACCAAGTTTTGTTTGATTTTTCTTGATTTTTGGGTAAGTTTTTTTCTTTCTAACTTAGGAGGTACGACTATTGAAAATCTGTTGAGAAAAATAGCTAATAATACTTTCTGACCCTAAATCTGTATTATACCCTCACATGTATAAACAAAAAGGATGTACTCCAGTGCGTACCGTTCTTGGAAAAATGTATTTATATGTGTAACTTTTTACAAATCTCAATTTCAACTCTCCTGTACAGCCTTCAATTCAGCGTTTGTTTCTTCATAAGTATTATCAAAAACTGTTGTGTCATCAACAGAGTATACAATTTGCAATAGACTCACTGTGTGGCAAATCCTTAAAGATATAAAGGCGGTAAACTTAGGTAATATTAAAGGAATATTTTAATATCGGCCTTGATTCCACAATCTAATCTGTGTTTAGGTTCAACATTACAAGCCAACTCTATTTGCTGCTTAAGCTGCAATGTTTCACGCGATCAACGTTTATTTATTCAATTAAAAATTGTTTGTAAACTCCTTTCCACCGTTGTATTGAATATTTCTTAATAAATTAGTGTCTTACGTTCCTTGCTGATATTTTACCTTGAACTTATTATCAGAAATTACGGTCTGTTACAAAATTTTAATACATATTATAATTGAAACCACTTAATAAGAAGCGTAGTTGGTATACTGATCGTTACATTTTTTAATGAATATTCTTAAATTGTTATTTCACCGAAAATAGTCCAGTAATAGCAGTTATTTAGTCATAGACAGCCTTTTAAAAATAGTTGAGTAACAATAAAATATTCTTTGTTATTATTTACGCTTCTATTCTATTAATTTTGAGTATTTAAGGAGGACGATTTACATAGGAAGGTAAAATATTAAAAAAGGAAATTTTCAAAAAACTGATTTTGAGTCGATAAAAAGATTCTTCGCTAGTAAATGTAACAAAAAAAAAATAAGAGTGCCACTTATCGGTATGTGTTTCTGCGGTACTTTTTTCCACCATTCAAACATTAAACATTATTTTTAAATCTTTCTGTTACTCTTACTAACGAATTATCCCAAAGGATTTTTCCATTGCATATATTTAAACAATTATTGAAACATCTCACACGTCTTATTTTTCTTAATTTAGATTACTAGCAACCAGATATATATGGTTCCATCCGTTGTACGCTTGACATTCCAATTTACTATTGGAACCACGTACTGAAAAAATTTGAAAACGCCTCATACGGAGGATGTTTTGGTTCAAATAATAATTTTGGAACATTAGACGAATGCCAGAAAGTTGCATTTCTTGTAAAATTTGTAAATTTTTTGATAATAAGTAAATTGTTTGAATACGTTTCAAAATCTGAATTCGGCAATTATTTCTAAAATAATTGCCGAACTTTTAATTATTAGTATACATTTGCTAATAATTAGAAAGATGTACTACATAAACTGCGTGTCTATTATATTATTTTATTTGTGAGTAACTCATATTATATTTCTTAACTTATGTTTACTTTTGAGTAAATATTTTATTATGAATAATTAGGAAATTATTAAAAATTATATAAGCGTCTTGTTTAAAATAATTTATGTTTATATACAGAATGTGTCTCCAGAAACACATCGATAAATGGTGGGAAAAGACTAACTAGGAAAAATCTAAAAATTTCATAATATACGAAAGTTAATGGGCAACTTGGAAAATATATTTTTAAGATCATTGCTATTTTATTAGAACGCTCTATATATTAAAGCATTTTTGGATTCTACATTAAAATCTAAATACTTTTTGTGTATAATGACTTATATTTTAGTCTCTGTTTTTGAAATATTTAAGTTTTAATATCAAAAATGATATTTGCAGACCATGGAATAATTATCAATCTTTCTTTTAAGGAAACCTTTATCATTATACTTTTTTCCTTGTAGAGAAAAACCAATTTTAATAGACTTCCTATTAAAATTTCGATAAATATTAATATAGGATAGTCATAAATGCTACAATTCCAAGTAAGATATTTGTTCAGGATAAGCTCAAAATGCTTAGGGATAGCAGATAAAATAACAATAGGCCTGTAATTTTGTATATCATCCCTGTCACCGTTTTTGAATACAGGAGTTATAAAGCTGTCACGCCATTTCTCAGGGAAAGTTTGTAATTTTAAAGACAAATTAAATAATGTACACAAAGTTCTAGACAAACTATAAACACATCTTTTTAGGAAATAGGTAGGAACATTATCAGGACCATAACTCAGTTTGTCCTTAAGACCAAATATAGATTCAAAAACCTCAGACAGGGTGAACTGGATAAAAGGCATGTCGACAGAACTTGCTACTGGAAAATTAAAGTTAGTGAGATCAACTTCATCAGAGTGATAAACACTAGAAAAATAGGTAGAAAATAAGTTTGCAATATCCTCCCCCGAATCTGCTGAAATATAATTTAAATGCATAGCATTTGGGATACCATGACTTTTATTAAGGGAGTTAATATGATTCCAAAATTGTATGGTGTCAGGTTGAATTGACTCATTTAAGGTAGCAATGTAAGATCGATAGCATTGCTCAGTATGAACTTTACATTTTGAGTACGTAGGTTAGCAAACAGGATATAATCTTTAGCTAATTTAGTACTTTTGAATTTAGCATGAGCAGTCTTTTTTGATAAAATAAGATTACTTAATTCTGGGGAAAACCAACGAGGAAACTTGGAAGGTTTATATATTTTTTTTGGTACATAAAGTGACATTGCATATAAAACTACTTCATAAAAGTTATTCACTGAATTATCGATGTCTGAATCATCATAAATACTAATCCAGTCCACTAAAGAAAAATAATCATTCAAACTTATAAAATCAGCATTTTTAAAATCAAAATAAGTTGTACTATAATCCAACCTTTCAATCCTATCACTAACCCTAATATCGCAAATTGTTGCTAAGTGGTGAAAGTTGTTTGGAAGAAGATTGTTTAAAGCTTGTTGAACAGATATTTTATGGCACTCGGCAATACTGTTAAAAATCAGATCCAGAAATACACTTGATTGTCGCATGTTCAGATAAGAAAATGATTCACAAACTATTTTGACTGGATAGGTCAGTGCGCACTCAACTAACAGACCTTCTTCAATTGAGTAAATCCAAGTGGCTAAGGGTAAATTGTAATCTCCAAATAGAAATACAGGTATATTGTGAAAATTGTCCTTAATACTTTCAACTGCTGAGCAATGGGCACGGTAGACTTCTTCTGAAGAATTTGGAGGAATGTAAACACAACTCAAAATATTAGATAGCTCACCATAATCCACTTGAACAAAAATGTGCTCCACATTTAAGATATCAGTCTTGAGTTGTTTGGCTTTAAATTTATTGTGTACTAACATTAATACTCCACCACCCCGTTGTTTAATACTAGTTAAGGAATTGCGATCTGGCCTAAAAATCTGATATTCAGAATTAGCTAACTCATTGTCTGAGTAATGTTGATTTAGCCAAGTCTCAATCAAAATAATGACCTCATAATCACATTGCAATATTGCACCACGAAGTTGATCAAGTTTAGTACCAATGGCACCCAGATTCTGAAAATAAATAGATATGGAGGTTAATGTGTTCGGTTTTTTGGTAGTGGCTTTTCGGTAATTGCGATGCCAACATTTATTAAGATGGGGGCGAGTACAACATTGTCATTATCAATTCTTTCTTGCATACTGCTACTTCTAGACTCAGGAACACCGTAAACCATTAGATTGTTCGCCCGCTCTGCACGATCTTCAATTTCATGTAACACTGATTCCATGTTAGCAGGAGCACCCAAGTTCCCTTGAGAAGTCTGCTGTTTTTTTAACCATTTTTGTTTCCACTTCATCCTTTAGTGATTTAATCTGCTCCTCCAGTTGAATAAATTTGTTTGTCAGCAGAGGAATTTTTTTGAAGGAGAGCACACAAGCATCACAAAAAAAAATCCGTTTCTGCATAACTATGGCTCTCTGCTCACTTGCACAAAGACCGGAACATTTTTCATCCAAATGAAAAAATATATGGCAGCTATCACATATAGGGGCTTTTTCTAAGTGATCATCATTGATTGGCTTTAAACACTTATTGCAGGGCTTCATTATTCACAATATAACCTTACAAACTTTACTTAGAAAAACTCCAATAAAAATAAAATACTTGTGTAAAATCAATATGCTACACACACAGTAGCGACTTAGCTCTTTAACTTTAAGCAAAATAAGTTATAGTTTTTGCTATAATATTAAAAAAAAATCAAAATTAAATCAGAGCAAAAATAAACACATATGTGCTATTTGAGGTTAGGTTTGAATTCCTATAAATATAAATATCTGACAACTATTTCAGCACTTTAGTTTATATATGTTAGGATCAAACACCGATTTCGGCCAATGGTCGAAAAATACGGCCAAAACGCGTTCTGGCCACTAACCTATTACCAAAGTCCGAAAAATCGCGTTCCGGCCTTTTATTATAGACCAGAATGCGTTTTGGATATTTTGAAATTGCCAGAACGCGTCGAGCATATAAACAAACAGCCCAGAAAGCGATTTTGTAAGTGTCTCAACTTGTCATTCGTAATCGATGTAGGTTTCATATTTCGTTCTGTGGCAACGCTTGGAGCGTCATTTTAGTTTAGTGTTTAATTCGAGCGCGTGTAAAAATTTCGCTAGAGCGAAAATGTGTGCTAGTGCCATGGAAGACCTTAAGTTACGTTTCAGTGATGATTTGCAACAATTAATTCGTGATAGCAATGATCGTAGCAATATTTTTACAAGAGAAAGATACTATGAAATACTTTCAGAGGTAAAGGAAGCAAAGGCTTGTAAAAGTAACGGTGACCCAATTTCTTCAAAACAAAGGCGACGATTGAAACGGTACGATATTTTAAAAATTGGTGAAACTGAAAAGCTGATAGAGAAGAGGGCGGATGAGACTGCTGAGCTGCGTTATTTCTACACGACTGATGAAATATTTGATATCATTCATTCTGCTCATGTAGGAGCAGGGCATAAGAGATTACGAGGTTTGTTTTTTGGAGTTTTTCCAACCGACATAAAATCTAATTATATTCTTTTATTTATTGTAGTGATGGACTCAGAATTAAAGAGGAAATATTGTAATATAACACGGCAAATAATTGAGGTTTATTTATTACTTTGCAAAGAGTGTCAATTAAAAAATAAAGTGCAACGAAAAGGTTTAGTGGTTAAACCAATTTTAACAAATGAAATGAATTCGCGCTGTCAAGTAGACTTAATCGACATGCAAAGTGAACCAGACCAAGATTTTCGTTTCATTCTCAATTATCAGGATCATTTAACAAAATTCACCGTGCTAAGAGCACTAAAAACAAAGACAGCTGAAGAAGTGGCCTATCATTTATTAGATATTTTCTGTTTGTTCGGCGCCCCTATGATTTTACAAAGCGACAATGGCAGAGAATTTGCAATTCGCATCGTAGAAAATCTTGCTGAAATGTGGCCCGGATTGAAGTTGGTCCATGGAAAACCTCGTCATTCGCAAAGCCAAGGGTCCGTAGAGAGATCGAATCAAGATGTAAGGGACATGTTGGTTACATGGTTGGCTGACCAAAACACAACGAAATGGTCTGAAGGACTGCGGTTTGTGCAAAGCAATAAAAATCGTTCTCTGCATACAGGAATAACTAAAAGTCCTTATGAAGCTATGTTCGGCACGCCTCAAAAGATCGGTCTTAAAGATTCGTCACTTCCTAAGGAACTGCTATCGAACATTAAAACAGAAGAGGAACTACAAAAGTTGTGCAATCAAGAAAATTCAGACGAACGAGAAGATGGACATTTGCGTCTAGTTGACGACGATAATTCGATAAACAGAAGGAATACTGAAGATAAACAACAACAACAACAACAACAAGAGAAAAATGTCTGTACAATGTGCGAAAAAGAAATGTCAGATTCCCTTAGATGTTCAGTTTGTTTCTTATCTATTCATATCATCTGCGGAAAAGCCAAGGAAGGAAATGGAGGGGGTGAACAAAGCATTATATGTAATCGATGTTTACGAAATGAAAATATTAGTAATGTAAGGGTCGAGGCTAAAGGTGGACTGGAAAAGCAGGCCGAGAAAATGATCGCTCTCTCGAATTCAAAGTTACCACCTATTGATGTAGGAAAAACCGTTATTATACGAGTACCTGATGTGAACAGAGGTAGACTTGCCCCGAGAAACGTGTTAGCTGTTGTACTCAGTATAAATTACTCTGGACTTTATCAGCTTGGTAGGTAATAAATAAATAAAATAAGCTATTTAATATAATGTTTTATCAATTTTCAGGAACGAAAGATGGAACTTTGCAATCGCTGTATAGCCGTAATGAGTTTACCTTAGCTGACTCCGACTTTATTGATATTTCAACAGTCCCGTCAACGTCTGTATCTCTTCGAACTGCTTCTGGCTTAGCATCTGGATCGAAACAAGGCTTTATACAGTGCAATTGCAAACGATATTGCATCGACAGAAAATGTGCGTGTAGGGCCAAGAAAGTAGTGTGTAAAAGTAAATATCACCGCAACAGTTCATGTAAAAATAAGTAAGCCCTTAAGGTTCCAAAAGTTTTACGTATTTTGATTTTCTCTGTTTCTTTTAGAGTTGATTTTGTTACTTTTAACATTTGAATGTTATACTTACATAAACAATAAAAATATTTTTCCATATTACACTGGCCTTTGAACGATTTTTTTATGTGTTCGACGCGTTTTGGCAATGTGACAAAAGTCAGATTGCTTTCAGGCTAACTGCGAAAAGTCAATACGCATTCTGGAAATTTTAAAAGATCCAAAACGCGTTCTGGTAATTTGAAAAGATCCAGAACGCATTCTGGTAATTTCAAAAGGACCAGAACGCGTTCTGGTCTACATTTAACGGCCGGAACGCGATTTTTCGGACTTTGGTAATAGGTTAGTGGCCAGAACGCGTTTTGGCCGTATTTTTCGACCATTGGCCAAAATCGGTGTTTGATCCTAGCATATACATTTCTCCAGTCAAAAGCGCATGCGTGAGGATACGGAGACATGCGTAGCTTTTTCTTTTTTTAATAGTTGCTAAACCAATTACTTAATAGCGCTTACATCTGAACTACAGATGCTTTTAAAATGGCTACATGTTTGCAGCTCAGGCTACCACTATCACACGATGGTTTTAAAACCGGAAAATAATTATTTTTTTTGTAAAAATTGACTTACCGACAAAAAAAATTGAAGTACCGACACCAAAAATTTTTGTTTTCACTGTCGTTGCTCTCGAACAAGTTCTTCGACATTGCTGATCGTGCCCAGATAATGGGAGAAAAATATGGTAGACTTTGTCTAGCTAAGGAAAGGTACAGCACGTGTTGATCGGCTCGGTTGCGCAGTAAATTTGTTTACGCCGCTGCCAAAGCAACGGTATCGATCGCCCCGATTTGCATATAAACAGTGCCATTGCGTTAATTCTTATATTTGTGTTCTGTGCCTTTAAATTAAATTAAATTAAATTAAATTAAATTAAAACAAGTCGCGCTACTGTCGCTAATCGCGCGTTATTAGGGGACAAACTTGGCGCAGCTTTGAAACAGATGGTGTACCTTTCCTTAGCTAGACAAACTCTACATATTCCGCGCGAAATGCAGTAAATTTTAAAATGAATGATGCATTAACAATATGTAACTTTTTATAATAAGCATCTTATCTCTCCTGTGCTGCCTCCAATTCAGGTAAATACTGTGATGCCGTCGCCAAAGTGAGTACATTTTGCAATACTTTCACTGTATGGCAATTCATAGAAATATAACGGGACTAGAATGGATCTTATTTAGGTTCTATTTAGGTTATAAGGGGACCAATATATTACCACATCATTATTTTATATTTAACGTTTCAGCATTTTACTCGATTTAACCTTTATATATTAATTGTTTTAAAGGTCATTTCTGAATTAACTCTGTACTAGATTAGTCGTTTTCTATTTGAATAAAGTTTTAAAAAAAAAACAAGTTTCGTGGCATCACTATATAATTGGCGCAGTTGGTAGGATTTAATATCTTCTAAAATCCGAAAACGATGAACAGATTAGATCTCTGAATGATAAATGTGTCGGAGGTAGACCGTATAATTGTCCAAAGACGTCGCAATCCACGTCTAATGAATCTTGTGAAATCAACATTTTAATTAAACAAACAACAAAATTATGTTGTTTTCAAAAACTTCAGATCCCAGAGAATCATATAAAAATGACTCCAGAATTAAACCAATTTTGGCAGGTTTCCTCGAACTTGAAAACCTCAAAGTACAATGCAAAACTCAAACAAACGTGAAGAATCTTAAAGGAGTCTTTCTAATCAAGGAGGGATCTTGCAAAATTTTCTAGAGAAAATAAATGGTAATTTTTCAAGAAAAAAGCTACGGTAGCTCTCTAGTCCTCGACGCCCCGAGCTTAGAGTTCAACCCAGAAAATCTCCCAAAGTTTCACATTTAACTAGAAAACTTGCACCTGGATACGCCAATACTTAATCCCATTATCTCAGTGAAAGAAACCTGATATTCAAGTAAATATTACATCCCAAGCCTATATACAATCATATTATAGGCTTACTAGTGGCAGTATTACTTTTCCTCATAAAGAAAAGAAAGGTGTACAGAAAGTGGTCCAAAGACAATGACGAAAATCCTTCCTATTAGGATGTTCCTCTCCTATCAAGATGCCCGAGAATAAACCTTCCAGAGGATGCTTCATTTTAAGAGGGAAGGAGTTATTTATCATATTCCTTATAATTTCAAATAGTAGCCATATTATAATACCACATCATTATTTTATATTTAATGTTTCAGCATTTTACCCGATTTAATTTTTTTATATTATTAATTATATAATTATATATTAAAAATATTTTTTTTTTAGATCAGTTCTGAATTAACTCTGTACCAGATTAGTCGTTTTTTTAAAAAACAAGTTTCGTGGCATCCCTATATAATTTGTATTCAATTTAAAATACTTTCTATACTCCTTTCCAACGTTGTATTGATAAGTCTAAATGCCCTTTGGGGTTGTGAGTGACTTCTTACCTGCTGCTATTTTGTTCAGAACTTGTTATCAGAAGTTACGGTTTGTTACCGTATTTTAATACATTCTGTAATAAAACCTATTTAATTAAAAGCTTAGATAAGCTGTTTTAATTGCCTATTAAAACCCACACATCTCGATTGGTAAGTTAATTTATTAAATTTTTTATAAATATTCTTAAATCGTTATTTCGCAGAAGTCCAGCAAAAGTAGTTATTTAATCATATAAAGAGAGACTTTCAAAAATAATTAAGTAATAACAAAATGTCCTTTTTTGTTATTTACGCTTCTATTCTAATAATTTCGGGTATTCAAGGAGGACCAATACAATTTACAAAAGAAGGTAATATATGAAAATAGGATATTTTTAAAAATTGATATTGAAGACTATAGAAAGAAAATTTTCGCTAATAAAGGTAACAAAAGAAATAGAATGCTCGTATCGGCATAGTTTTCTGCGTTTTTTTCCGCTATTTAAACATCAAACACCATTTTTACATCTTTCTGTTACTCTTACTTACCAAATATTCCATAGGACATCTTCTCTTAAACTGTTTTTGGCTACATTTTTCATTACAGATATTTAATCATTTATTGAAGCATCTAACACGTTAAACAATTTTGTTTATTTACTTCAAGTCGTTAATTTTTTTTCTAATTTTAGATTGCTATCAACCACATACATATGGTTTGTTTCAATGTAAGGGTTATTTTCCAATTTACTATTGGAACGACGCATTGAAAAAATGTGAAAAAGCGATATACGGAGGATGTTCTGGTTCAAAAAATAATTTTGTAACATTAGACGAATGCGAGAGCATTGCTGGCATTTTTTGTGGAAATTTGTGAATTATTTGCTAATAAATAAACTGCATAAATTTCAAGATTGTTTACTGATCCTCAACTCGCCAATTATTATATATAATAATTTTGCAATATATATTAATACAAGATGATTAAATAGTAAGAATAAAAATGAAATTTAATAAAATGTCTAAAGTGATTTTTTGAAAAGAAACCATCTTTATTTATAATTTTATCGTATTAAGCATTAAAAATAAAAGTAATTTTGTAAAAGACTACGTATTCTAAATATTTGTAGTTTTTGAAATATATGCAATTTAATATTTTTCTACCGTAAGAATACTATACGGTTTCTAAATTGTATCAGTTGTACAATTATTTTCTCAATTATTCTTAAATATTCAATTAACGCTGTAATAAAGTAAAAAAAAAGAATGTCAAGTACTAAAAATAGACTTGAAAACTTAATATACTTTAAATAGCAGAAAAAATAAGATAGGTGCCAAGATAAGCAATAGATTGAAAATGAGGTGCAAAAAGAAAAAATAGAGTTTGAAATTGTACATGAAATCAATAAAGCGGAAAATATATATATGTAATATGAACAGGAACATATAATTGAAATAATCAATAGTCGATTGACTTTTGATTATTTCAATTTAATCATAGGACTGTTTTTTATTATTTACAAAATAGTTAAATAATTTTGTTTATTTTCCAAAAATGGACAAGAATTATTTGCTTTTAATTTTTTTTTATATGTCATGGAATTTCAGGTTAATTTTTGTATATTTTGGTTTAATTAAAAGAGTGTAACAAAGTTATGAATATTAAAACATTTTCATCACGTTTTATAATAGCTAATTAACGCTGCGTAAAAGTTCCTAAAATCCAGTATAGTAACAATATAGTGCGGGTTTTTTACTTATACTTAGAACTTATATACCACAAACAAGACGTTGAAAACACACCCTCCGCAGCACGACTGTGCAAAGTACTGTCCAAGGAACCTGGAACTAAAGTGGGGTCGCTGTCACTTCCAGATGGCGGCTTTGCTACCAATGAGCGGGAGTCACTGGGGGTCATGCTGCGCACTTACTTCCCAGACTCCAACTCATCTCGCGATCCTTCTAGCTATTCTCGGGCTATTCTATATCTTCGGGGCGGGTATTACCTACGAGAGGGCGAAATGGGCAATCAAGACATTCCCCCCTTCAAATCTCCGGGCATGGATGGATTATATCCATGCCTTTTGCAAAACTGATTGACAAATTTGACAAAAAACTAGTGCAGGTTAGCTGCAGGGTCCAGCTCGTCTGGATACCTGGCCACGCAGGCCATACAGGCAATGAGGAAGCGGACTCTCTTGCCAGACTGGGATCCCCGAATGTGCCGATGGGGCCGGAACCTATAGTTGGTATCGCCAAATGCGTTGCGGTCGCGTCAACGAAGAGTCTGCTGGACAAGTGGACCCACCGTAGATTGAGACAGGCCAAAGCGCACATAGGTGGGCCCTCTGCCTGTCTCACCAAAAATCTACTACGCCTAAAAAGACGCGAAATTCGGCTAGTGACAGGTCTTTTAACCGATTACTGGCACTTAAGAAGCCATCTCCATACTATCGGTATTGCGGACAACCCGGAATGCCGATGGTGCTGGGAGGAGGGTGAAACCGTTGACCATGTACCGTAAAACGGGGCTACTTTGAGCAGGTTTTGAGGCATTTTTGATTCTAGGCGCTGCATTTATAATCGAATCAACTTGAAAAAAATCAAGAGTAACAATGCGGGTTATACTTATAACCTGCCTTAAAATAGGGTTTTTACAATAAACCGTTTTCGAAAAAAAAATTTAAAAGATGGGTGCCAAAGTAGCCCCGTGTTTGGGGTTACATTGGCACCCAAACGGAAATGTGAATAAACATAATGTAGGCCCATCCTGGGATTACTTTGGCACCAAATTAGGATTTTTTTTTAGTTTTTAAATAAAACATTCAATATTTTTAATGAAATTTCTATATTCTTAAACAAAATAAACAAAACACTTAAAAACTAACAAAAAATATTTTTCTAATATTTGACACAGTAAAAGAAAGGAACTAAATGAAAATAACATAAATACCAATCATCTTCACATGCCTCACAGGTATAATATTTTTTTTTGGATCCCTCGTTACAAATACCACAGATCCATTTAAAACAACCATTGCATAGAATTCAGTCTGGTCCAGTATAACCAGACCAATAAGCAGCACAAATTCTGCATTCGTCTTCATTGTGGGTACTTGAGGATAATGGTAGATTTACATCTTTTTATGACGATTTTTTGAAAATTTTTGCTTTTCCTTTGCCTTTCCCTTTTCCCGCAATCTTCTTATTGTCATTATTTTCATTTTCAATTAGTTTTTCCTTGTCTTGCTCCTCTTTAGTTTCTTCACAATCGACTTCTTTGCCGGGAATAATTTTTCGTCCCCGCTTTCGTTTAGGGTCAGTACTTGATTGTCCACGTGTCTCCTGAAGAAACTCTAATAAACTATCATTCAAAATATCACTCGTAGATGCATCAATTGGAGTTTTTGGCAATTTGGATAAAGGCTGCTGCGCATCATATGGACAAATTCCGGTGGCACGAAATCCGGATTTTAAATTGTCTTCTACTCTTTCCTGTAGAGGTCTCCACAAGCGATCCAGAAGATTCGGAAAGTGTTCTTTAGGCAGAGTGCCTTTTATGCGACTGGTCTTTCTCCAATCGTCTAAAATAGCCCTCCATTTCTTTTTCATGGGAGCAAAGAAAGCCACGTCCAAAGGCTGCATAAAGTGAATTGAATTGGGGGGTTAAGGATCCATATAAATATTATTTTCTTTAGCAGCCTTTACCACGGTTGGAGAAAAATGGGAGGCTAGGTTATCACCTAAAAGAACAACTGATTCACCATTACAATTTTCTTTGACGTGGGGCAGCAACAGTTTAAAAAACCATACCTCAAAGAGATTCATATCGAATCATCCACCGCTGCTGTTATCATAAACTGCCCCTAGAGGGCCACCAACAGTCCAATTTTCGTAAATGTTGTTGGCTTTATAGACTACCATTGGTGGTAGTAGTATTCCATTTGTACTTCCGCAGACTATTACACTTATTGCTGAACGCGAATGTTCTTCAATCCTTTCAACCCTTTTAGTACCCCTACGAAATAAAACTTTTTTGGCCCCGGGATCGTCTGTGAAATTAGTCTCATCATAGTTAAACACTTGGTTCGCAGAAATGGACTCCAGAACAGGTTTAATGTTATCGAATTTTTTAACATTAACGTGCACGCTTAATATTAGATGCCAATCGAATGCTAATATTATTTCTGGTAATAAATTTTTCAATAAAGTCGGATCCTGGTCTATTGTTGGGTCATCCAGGAATATTTCTGCCTTATTTTGTAACATATTTTTGCACGATTTCTCTGGCGTCACTAACAGTAACGGGAAAACCCCAATCTGCTACCTGATTGATGGTCTCTGAAATTAGCCTCTCCTCCTGTTGGGTAAGGATGGTGGGGTGACCTACACGACCCTCATGTTTCGCAAACAGCTTATTCTGAAGAGTGCCTCTAGGTATTTTCCATGTTTTGGAAGCTTGTACTTGTGACATCCTCCCTTCCCTAACAGCTTGCAATGCATTCGCTAAATTTTGTTCCGTGTAGATTTTATAGGGCCTCGATCCAGGCAACCTACTATAATTTCGCACCATATTTCGCGCCGCGGAACATACCGACCTGTATGAACAAATCTCGCATACTGAATATTAAAACTAGACAAACAAGCCTAATATAAACAAAGGCGCGCACGCTCTGCCAAAGTTACCCCGTGTGCCAAAGTAGCCCCGTTTTACGGTAGTCGGGGAGTGCCCAGCACTCACGCGCGCCAGGTTTAAATACTTAGGTAACACTTTCAGTGTACCGAGTGACTTTAAGTCCTTCAGACCAGAGTGCCTTATCGGTTTCTCTAAGGCTCTTGGGCTCTGGTAACCCCCGGTAGGGCATGACGGGTCCATCAGGAGACCTATATGCACAACTGCCTTGGCAGCCCACTGTTTCGACAATTCAATTCAATACCACAAACAATTGCTCAAATGATTGTTCTGAGAAGTGATTCTTCACCGTGACCAGTACCCCACACCCTCTCTTCTTCTTCGATCTGTGCATTACAACCAGCTCTAAACATTTTATATTTACTACAACTTAACTCTTCAGAATAAATATCTTCATACAACCAGCATTATTTATTATCTAGTTTTTTCTGTTTATGTCTCAGCCCATTTTTATAATCTTAAAACAATCATTGATGTAGCGAATTACAAACTACTTTTTATTTCCTGTATTTTTTGCCTCAAGTTCTGCTATTGCTTTTTTTATACTGCTCTCTCTATTGTATTGTAGTCTGTACTATAGTAATTTTTTTTGCTTTTGACACTTCCTTAATAGAAAATCAATACTAATGACTACGTGGCCTACAAGAGTTTTCTTTCATTTTTTTCTGGTTCGGAGATTGTGCAATTCATTAGAGGCAAATTTATTTAAGTTGTTTTTGACATACAGTAAGCACTCCGGGATATAGAGGTATGCGAGTGTAACAATTTTTAAACATTAAAAAAAAATAGAGCTCTACAATCTTCTCTGAACCTAAATTCACTCAAAATCCTAACCTAAAGTGCAAAGAGACGCTAAGCACAAGGAGCATAACTCTAGGTCGGCACAACATATGACATTTTTTTGTTGACGTGAATTGTGAATACGTCTATATTAATTATAAAAAAAGAGCTAATTTGGTCTAATTTTTAGCACCATTTTGATCTAAATTAAAGTACTTAATTTTTCTTCCTATTCCCGATTGCTTCCAACCACATACATATGGTTTCAAGACATGTGGGGCAGAAATTTACCAAGATTCCAATTTACCATTGGAATCACATATTAAGAAAATGTGAAAAAGCAATATTTCGTGGATGTTATCAGTCAAAAAATAATTTTTTAACATTAAAAGAATGTGAAACTGTCGCTACAGTTATTTGTGCAAATATTTAAATTATATAACAATAAATAAACTATCTTAATTGATCGCTTTTTTTTTTAATTTAATCTCGATTAGTTAATTATTCCTAAAATTAATATTAATCTGTTCTGAGGGTTTAAGCCTCGGCATATTATCTAAACATTGAGAGTATTTTTGAGAATAATATAACGGCTGTATACAGGATATTCCAGACAAAATTCAATGATAAAATATTAGATATCGTTCTAAGAATCTTAAGTCTAAAATATTTTTTTTAATTTATTTTTGAGTAAATATAATGTCCGCGAAAACAGGCACATTATTTCCCGTGTTTGTAACCTTGCGCCCAGCAGGATAAACGCATTGCCCAAATTACGATAAATGCATCAAAATAAAATTATGCTTTATTTTTAAAAAGCTTTACGAAAGCAGAAAAAGTGTTACGGTTTCAAATTTTTCAGAAGCGGTTTTAGGCATAAGAATATTAATATTTTTTGCTTTGAATATTTAATTTTTACGTTTAGAACAAGATATATTTATTTTTTAATTCAAAATCTAACATGTATAAGTTAACTTAAAATTATTATATGTGTGGATATATAGCTGAAAATTTCCTCTTTTAAAAATGCATGTAAACTTGACAACAGAGAATCGATGAATATATTTGTAAACAAATAAACACCCTCTTGCCCCTATGCACATGTTGAACTCAAAAAAAGTTGCTGTTTAGTAATTCTAGCCTTTCAATGTTCTAACGTGAATCAATGTTGTTGCGTTGTTGCCTTTCTTTGTTTCATTGTACGGAGTTAATAGGTTCTCACTGCAAATTTCTTACAAATTTCTTTAAAACTGTTTCCAAACCATTCTTGATGTGCATGCGTAAAATATTACAACTTCTGATCTGAAACTGTCTGTGCTAACAGCAAATACGGGTTGAGTGGAGTCCATATTAAAAAAAGAAGAGCAAGAAAAATAACCTCACTTTTTTATGCCAGCGGGAAATGGCAAAAAAAATAAAACATAAACAAAAAAAAATACAATACAACCTTAAAATAGGTGTATATTATTAATAGAGTTTAAAATTGTGTAACTATTTGCTACTTTAGGGCTTACTCTAAACTGGTCGAGAAATTCTATTCTATTGGGACACAGTTTCATCAAAATAGTTTTGATTTTTGGGCCTTATCCGTTCTTCAGGTAAATCTTCAATAAAGTCTGTGTCGGAATTGACATAACTCGGAATCAACAAAATTCTGATAATTCAGATTCTTTCGACGATCATAATCAACAATACTCTATCTTAAAGAGTTAAATTTTTTCATGTTGCAAATTCTAAAAAAAGTATAAACTTTATTTTTGGGGTTTAAGTCCAATGCACTAATCTGCCATTTTAAAATTTAATGGTTAAAGGTGGCAATTCATTGTATCTATGGTCGAATGGCGGAGTAGATTGTAACCATTCAATTGAAGTAGCTAGATTAAAATAAGATACATTTATTCGTTGAGATGAAAAAGCTTAATAATAAAAATAAAGTATAAAATTTTTATTAAGGAAATTAACCTTCTAACTGAGGAAATTATATTCCATATATAGTATGCATTTGGATAATCTGATTATCGTCGAGACATACCTCTTAAACCTAGAAAATGTTGAGGGAAAAATGTAAGGTTTACCCCAATAAATATTATAAAGAATTTATCTTTTAGGAATTTATTATTTATTGAAAGTCCTGTAAATAGTCTAAATCATTGAGTGATTCCTGCTAGAATTGCAAATACAGGTCCTATAGAAAGAACACAATGGAAGTGTGCTACTACATAATAAGTATCATGAAGGACAATGTCAATTGAAGAATTGGCAAGAACTACTCCTGGTAATCCTCCTATAGTGAAAAGAAAAATGAATCCTAGTGATCATAGAGTAGATGGATTCAAGAAAATATGTACTCCGTAGAAAGTTGCTAATCAACTTAAAATTTCGGAAGATCTTTGACAAAATCACTCATTTCCTTAATGTGTATTTTTAGACTAATCCAACGATTTAAAATAAAATTTCAAAAACAATATCAGGGATTATACAAAACGATAAAACACAAACAACAATTTAGAGGTTATCTTCGTATTCCGAAAACTGGCTACACCACATATCAGATGACGATCACATGACTAACAGATGATGATCAGAAATTTGTGTAAGAACATCAAACTTTTGATTTGAAACCGATCAGAAGTTTCTGTGCGAACGCATTTTACTCTAATGCGCATAAGCCCATGTTTATTTGCCAAAAACTTGTTTCCTACTGCTGTGAGAATTAGCCTATTAACTTGTCATATTTTTCCAGGGTTACCATGTGCTTTTTTAAATTGTCTCGCAAAATATAAAAGTTTTGCTTGTTCTGTGAACTTTTGGATTTGATGGTCGTGCTTATTTTGTAGGAATATGTACAATGCAAGTGCATCACTTCTGAAATTAGAGGACTAGCATTTTATTTGTGGAGAAAAAACTTCCCTACTAACTTCAATATTAGATGCGAAAAATAAATAATGGAATTGTAGTTTCCACCATAACTTGTAGATTAAGTAAAATTTGGATTTTTTGCATTTAAGTCACGAATGACGGCGTCATAGTTAATATATTTTTGTCGTATATTCTATAATTATTATTTTGCTGTGTATTATGCATAATAACATTTAAAACTTGTAAATCATGATCACTAATAAAACTTGCAATTATAAACAATGTCTTATGTATCAAGGAATTTGTAACAACATGTTCTATAAGTGTTAAATAGTTCGGCCATTACCCAAACAAACTTCTTTATAAATATCTGCCTCATAACTAGTGGTTGAAAGGTATATGTTTAAATGACCGAATAAGAATATTTCTTTGGATTTGACAGTTTCTCATCAAGCGGTATGCTGTATTATCTGTCTAGTTCCAGAAGGATCCACAAAAATACTTAAATATGAAATGCCTGTTAATCGCTTTTATAGGGTTTTAGTTAAAGGTCTCTTTAACATAAGTTGCACATCCTGCACCCCTTTGTTCCCTAGTTATAAACGCTGCATTCAAATTTATATATATTGTATATAGGATATACTGTGTTTCCTCTCCTGCGCCCTACTTCAGTCTGTGTTCAAAAAATCATCCAAACAATCCTCTAAATGCTATATATTTTCAAATTGTAATTTTTTCACTCAAGATTTAAGGTTTTATTTATTTAAGCCAAAAGTGAGAATGTATTTTTTTAGAACATTTTTTACGTAAGATTAACTTTGTTTGCATTGCATTTATTTTGTTTTTTTTTTTGTAGAAAAGGTATTATAATATCTCTAGAACCTAATGCTTTGAAAACTATATGCCCTTGGTTTTTTGAAATTACTAAATTTTTAAGAGCCGAAGAAAACCATCTCGCAAAGTGCCCAAAGGGGTACTGCAATATGTATAAGTAAATAGAGTATATCCTACAAAAAAAATAAACCACAATATGTAAGAAATCTTGTTAAAATACATAATTCCAATTAACCTGACCAAGAAGCTCTTTAATTAGGAAAAAATTGCCTGAAATATATTATGTATATTACGAAACCATAATGGATGTAAGGAGGAGTGAATGGTTATTATCCTGTAAAACTTTCTCTCTAACTAAAAAACTCTAAACTCTAACCTTTATCGACGAGGTTTAAAGCATCTGAATATTTTTTATATTGGAAATGTCATTTGTGGTAATACCTTACCTCCTGATATAATTTTAACTTATTAACAGGCGTTACGCTTGGTTACCCTATTTTAATAAATTTTGTAATTGAAATTAAATACTAAAACGCGCAGATAAGCTGTTTTAATTGGCAATTACTGCCCACACGTCTCGATTGACAGAATATATAGTTAAATAGCTCAACGAGAGCGATTACTTGTCATTTATAGAGAGAATTTTAAGACAATTAAGTTTCAAGGTTTCAAAATGTTCTTTTTTATCATTTACGCTGCCTGTTTTCTGTTAGTTTCGGGTATTCCACAAGAGGTACTACCATTTACAAAAGAAGGTAAAATACTCAAATAGATTATTAAAAAAAATTCAATTAGGACTTTTGGCTTGTAAAAATATCAAAAAAAAACTTTAGATTGCTGCTTTTTCAGTCTTGGGAACCCACAAACACAACACGTTTTTGTGTCTCTTACTTAAATAATATCCTCTAAGACATGTTCTTTTATTGATTTATATATCCTAGTTGCAAATGAAAATAGCTAATATGATAAAATTCAAATAGCAAAATATTAATTGGACTATGCGGGCCGTAAGTATTTCCGTAGAAATCAGTATAAAAAAGTTGTATAAGTCTTGCCCCTCTATTTGCATGAAAGTTTATCTATTTATTTGCATTTATAATTTGTCCATATTTCAAATACATTATTAATTATTAACAAATTCAATGTAGCTTTTATGCAACTAGGTGCTCGGGCACCTTTGTGCGTACATATTTTAAGTACAATTCCTATTTTTAACACGCTTTTATTAGCTCGGGTTGTACCTATGTTTTTATGTAACGGAATCTTTAAGCTTAATTTTCACTAGTTTCTAAAAATATGATCAACTTGAAACTTTTCACACGTATCAAGGACCGAAGACAATGCAATAATTTGATAACAGTTTTTCATTATCCTTATTAGGACTGCTAGGATTAATAAATTCTTTTTTATTTACACTGGCACACAAGTTTGGTTAACGTTCTATAGTTGCACGTACGGCCAGCAGAATTTTGCTTAATTGTACGTTAAATTCATTGTATTTTCTATTTATCAAATTAGTATACTTCTTCAGTTAACATTCATTTTATCAATTTTAACAATAAGAATATGTATAATAAGAAAGTGGTTCCATGGAACTCACGTTTCGCCGCCATGTCGATGTGTCCGGTTTCCAAAGGGGAAATGGAGAAGAAAAATAAATGCATGATGGCACCCTCACGACCAAAACTTTCCGGAGGTAAACTCGCCTCCCATTCGGATCTCCGGGCTGAGGCTGGTCGGGGGGGTCCATCAGGCGGATCAAAAAGCCTAAAAATCAATTTCTGCAACATCAGAGGCCCTAACACCAATATTAATGCAGTACACCAACACCTGCAATCAAATAAGCCTCACATTCTGGCATTAGCAGAAACAAAGGTGAAACCTTCAACAACAAATGTTCACCTCCTTAATCCTGGATACGATCTACACACCCGATTTCGACTAAACTTTGGATTGGCAGTATTTGTCAAGAACGATTTGAGTTGCCAGCGGGAGGATACGCTTGAACCTGCGGACTTCGACGTCATGTGGTTCAAAATAATAGCCAGTGGTGCCACGAAATTTATCTGCTGTATCTACAGATCACCAAGCGACACCCAATATAGACGGCTCTTTTTGAACCTGGTTGATTGCATTAACCATCTGCAAATTGACTACCCAAGCGCAGAAATCATCGTCATGGGTGATTTTAACGTTCACAATATCAACTGGCTGCGCTTCTGCAACAAGAACGACGATGAAGAACGAAAAGCTGAGCTATTTGCCACCATATGCGGGCTTACGCAGATTGTGGAGGAACCTACCAGAATCCCTGATCGAGACGGCGAGTTCGCGAGTCTCCTAAATCTGGTCTTGGCTTCAGACCCTGACTCGTACACTATATCAGTACATGCCCCCCTAGGGACATCGGACCACAAATTGATAATAGTCTCTGGGCAGGAATGGAAGCTTATATCCCTTTTTCTACTAAATGCAGATCAAACAACAAGCAATGGTTCAACCTGAATTGCAAAAAGGCAGTAAACACTAAAAACGCAGCATATCGCAAATGGCGTCAACATCCTTCCATCGAAAATCGGAGGAACTTTTTAGCCTCCAGAAATAGCTGCAAGCGAATTATTGATGAATGCAAAGAGAGTCACAACACCAGGATCAAAAACAAACTGCTAAACTGCCCAAATGGAACAAGATCTTTCTGGTCGGTATCGAAAGCCTTTAGTCAAGGTTTTGCTAAGTCGGCCTTGCCACCCCTAATAGCAGATGATGGTTCTATCGCGATAACAGCAAGGGAAAAAGCCAACTTACTGGGTAAACTCTTCGCGTCCAATTCTACTCTGCACTCGCAAGGCAAAACACCGCCATATTTGCCAAGGGTGAATTCATCGATGGGAGAAATTTCGTTTTCCCAACGAATTATAAATAAAATTCTTAAAAGCGTAGACACCAACAAAGCTTCTGGACCCGATGGAATTCCAGCCCTAATACTAAAACGTTGTGCAGACGAATTGACTCCTCCCTTATGTAGACTATTTACAACATCGTATAAGCAGGGCCAATTTCCAACAAGCTGGAAAACTGCTCGAGTGCAAGCTGTACCCAAAAAGGGTAAGAAGACGATGCCCTCCAATTACCGCCCGATTGCACTAGTTCCAGTAATATCGAAGATTATGGAGAAAGCAGTCAACCAACAACTGTTAAGATATCTGGAATCATCTGGACTAATCAGCGATCATCAATACGGCTTCCGAAAGCTTAGATCCACCAGCGATCTTCTGGCTTACGTCACAGATTCCACCCAGGGATGCTCCGGCAAGAAGGACGCGTCTAGCAGTTGCGGCTCATCAACATCGAGTCCACCTGCCTACCCCAAGGACGTCGCTGTATCGGGACTTATTCATCTTGGAGAACATCTTCTTTGTGGAAAGGGCTTCCACCTCACATATTTCCCGACGCATACAACCTACAGCGATTCAAAATAAATGCCCACAAATATCTTCGCGCAAGCACCACTCCAAGAGTGACATAGGACTTTCCTCTTGTGCTTGTGTTTACCAAAAAAAAAAAGTTTGAAAATGCCGCGGCCCCTGAAAGCATCCAGATAATTTAAGATGCTTTTAACAAGGTAATAAATAATAGTTTAAGAAAACTATAAAAAGACACGCTTTTATTGCTAATCGAACTAAAACGTAAAAAATTCTTTTTATTTACAGAGAGTTTCTATTACAGTAGTAGAAGGTCAGACAATCAATCATAATAATTAATAACCTCAAATAAAAATCATAATTAAATTTAAGTTATTAACAGAATTATTCAAATCAAAGTAAAGAAGCGTGGGGTGCTTGATATATTAAATATGGCAATTATTCTATTGGTAACTATCAATGAGAGAAGAGTTATGAAAATAAAGTAAAATGTATCCCACGCTTTTTACTTTCATTTAAATTATTCTGTTAATAACTTAAATTTTATTATGATTTTTATTTGAGGTAATTAATTATAATTAATTGTCCGACCTTTACTACTGTAATAAAAACTCATTGTAATTAAAAATTATTTTCTACTTTTTAGTTCGATTAGCAATAAAAGCGTATTCTTTTAATTTTTTATTATTTATTACTATTATAATAATTTTAGAAGTCATGCACACATTTATTTCGATTATGTAGTTTTCTGTTACCTTAAAATTAAAGTAACAATCAATAAAGCTAGTTATTGGTAAACTAGATTACGTATTAAAGATAAATTTGTTATAGTATATTGTTATTAATAAAAGTACATTTCCTAAAGTTTTTGACAATAAATTGGTGCAGCTACTTTTATATTGTTTGTATTTTTTAGTCTCATTTATATTTTTGAAAGCAAGTATAGATTTTTGGAGCAAAATAATCTAGATAGGTTTCATAGAATAACTTGAACTATCTAATTATGTATTGTTTTTAACAAGTCAATATGAGTATGGTAGGCACCACGCCAAGCTATTATTCCATAGAAGGGTAATGGTTCTACCAGAGTTTTATAAAAAGTAAAAAAAAAAGCAATTTGTGGCTTAGAAATTCTCGGAGTAACTTTGTGAACAAAAATTCTAATTTTCTTACATATACATACAAAAGAAGAATATCTTCAATTTGATTTTTTTATCCATACTAACTAGTAAAAATAAAACTAAATATAATGCATAATTTAAATGGATATTATTTAATTAGGCAACCATTTTCTATTTAGCCTATCTGACACTAGTCTCACTTAATAAATAAATTTATATAGCAAATAAATTTATAATTATAAATTTATATGTATAATTATTGTGTGGGTCTCATTTCAGCTTTTGGTCAATAATTATCAAAATATTTTGCCTGACTAACTTCTTTGATAGTACATTAAGGAAATCTATTTTTGTTCAATTAAAATTGTGTCTATTTATCGATCTGATTAAAAATTCTATACAAGGTGTCTGCGATTAAGTTGGTAATTTTGGTATTTTTTAATTAATAAATTAGAAAACTAGTAGGATTTTTTCTGCTGATTAAAATGCTAAAAACAGAAAAAAATCAACATCACGTTTTCGAGAAAATGTGAAAAGTGACTAGAAAACTAATTTGCTTAATAAAAAAAGTTTGTTTACACTAAGAGCCTAAGCCTAAAAGTAACAAAGTTACAGCAATATTAATAATTTTGATTTTAACCAAATTTAGGCAAGCTCGCTTTGAAATATTAAAATAACATCAAGTAAACCTACTTGATGTCGCGATACATCACGATCCTGTTTAATACATTTCTGAGCATACTTAAACATGCTATTGATCCAATTATTTGCCTAATGTGTATTTGAAGTTCATCATAACAGTTCTGTATTTTTCTATACACTTTATTCTTTATGTAACCCCAAAAATAAAAGTCCAATGGGGTTAGGTCTGGTAATCTAGGTGGCCAACGAATCGGACAACGCGTCGCAATCCATCTGAAGTATTGTATTCGTTAATAGTGTTAATATTAGTGTCGACTTAATATTCTGTAACAGACTTAACTTACTTTTTAAGTTTAATTCCAGTTTATCTCTATTTAATATTGATATAATAATAAAATTAGTTATCCACAGTATAAACTTCTTATACCTATTTGTAATTAATATTGCGGTTTCCACTGTTAATACCAACATTTTTATTTCCTCAACGGGGTAGATGTTGCATTCTTAGGGTTATTATGATGCCAATCATCTTCAGTCTTTCATAATTTAGTTTTTTAAAGATTATTGCATCTGTTTTTTTCCTCAACATTTTCATGATTTAGCTTGTTATTTTGAGACACTAAACATACAAGTGTAGTGATCTGTAATACCGAAATTCAATACAAAGCTTGAAAATTTGATATTTTGTAATTTTTGTTTTTGAAATGTGGCCAAGACAAGAACTTCAATCTGGTCGGGTAACAAAGATGTTAGCCAAGTGAAAACTCCTTTAAAATCATAAGAAATAAATATGTATTGAATAAAAATTATTAATGATTTTTAGTTTAAATTTTATAACATTTATCTTAATTGCTTAAATATTAATTTAAATTGATTGATCAAAGTGTGTTGCTACACCTCTAATGTTTAGGTGTAGTATATTAAATTTAGTTTTTTAAAGATAAATTTATTAATCTTTGAAGTTTTTGTAGTTCCATAGTTACACTCGTATCTATATAAGGTTCTGTTGGTTCTACTTCATTCAGAAAGACTTCCCAAAATCATTAGAAGGTGGCACTATAGTTCATATTCTCCCATGCAAATTTGACTTTTTTGCAAATATGGGACAAATCTCGTCCTCACTATCGTGATCTATAGGTAGTTTCCATATTGTGTATTCGAATACACACAGTTTAAGCATTTTGGGGTATTATTTGTACACAGAGTATAATTTTTATGTCTAAGCAGAAGGTATACTAAGTTGTATAATCCTTATATACTGTGCATTTACCCCGGTCGATACCTAGTTGTGTATTACTTAAATTATACCAATTGTTTTTGCAATAATCGTTCATTTTTTTGAATTGTTAGACTGTGTTATGTATGTGATATTGATTTTGTAATCTGTATTTATGTTGCTATTTTAAATTTCTAGATCCGAGATAAGCTCGATAGCATCTTTATAATTTCTATTAAGACCTAGGTTTAATTTTGGTTTTTGCTGCTCTTTTATTTTAAGTTCACACTTCTTTCCGAGTATTTGTTTTTTATTACCATACAGGTTCTCAAGATATTCTTCTGTATCACTTTTTATACTAAATTCACAATTTTTTATAGTACATATGACAGGTGCACATATAACTGTTTTACTATTGGTTTTATTTCTTTAGTTATAGTTGTCACCTTCTGAGATTGTTTTAACTTTATAAAAAGCACTTGTTCGTTTAAGAATCTGAGTTCTTTAATTTGCTTTTTAGTTGATTTAGTCATATTTACATAACTGATATGACTCTTTTGTTCCAATATACCGTTTTCTTCTCTCTGCCTTTGTATTATCTTTGCCAGTATTTGCTAAAGTAGTTTTTATGGAATTTTTAATATTGACATTATTTTGTTGACTTTTTTATATACTATTATACTCACCAACTTTAATTTTGACAAAGGCACTATGAAATCAATTAAACAATACATAACAAAATTAGGCGTCGAGTAGTGAAGAATCTACGTGTGTGCGGTGTATGGTCAATCAGTCGTTTTATACAAACAGTGCCGTGTTTTGGTCAAGAAAAACAACCGAACCATTAAGTCATCAAGTACCTAGTACAAGTTTTTTTAGTCCAATCTACAGATGCAAGAAGTCAGTTTATTTAGTCGTTAATTTTTTTTAGTAAAAGTGGGAAACTTGTCTTGAATATATGATGCTATTATAGCAAAACTGAGCATCGAGCACTTTGACCCAAAATTGTGTGACATTTACCATGTATACACGGAACCTCTAATGCGCATTAGCAAAATGCGATTAAGATAAAACGCATGTGTACACACCCGTAAATCGTTTTAGCGTTTCTAATTCACATTATTTTAGAATGTTTTAAATATGTGGATGATTTCCTGTAATGCGGGTTGCGTGTATATGGGAGAAGTCCCAAAATTGCATTAGTTTTGAGTGGTGTCAACTAACCAAAATTTGTAAAACTGAGACAGCGAGAAAATTTCCACTTTGATTTTCTTGGAGCGTGCTTTACACCGATCTCTGAGGAACACTATGCTTCACATTTTCAGTATCTGACCAATCGCTTTTAAAAGCAACATGCTGAGTTCTGTTGGATAGATAAAAATGTGTGAAGGTGACAAGTCTTAGGATCAAAATTGTAGAAACACTTCTTGATTAATATGTCATGTGACACAAAATCAAACGCTTTCCTAAGAAAGTTAATTTTTTGGGAGAAAACACAATATTAGAAATTGCAATAGAGCTACGCATTACCGAAATAAATTAATTACGAGTAAAATTACGAGATTCCAACAAAATGGTGCACCACCGCATTATATGGTTCTTATAGGTTATGAAAGTTTATAGGCACCCATTTCCAAGTCGTTTGAATGACTTTCTTTGGGGGTATTTCAAAAATAAAGTTTTTAGTACGGATTCGGATTCAATTCAAGCTCTTTGGGATCGGCCTACAGCGTAATGTGGACAAATGTCTCAAGACACGCTTGAAAATGACGAATAGAAACAAAATCTTTGTATGGAGGTAAATGTACACCTCTTTCAGCACTTATTAGCACATTGTACATCTTTACAGCAAATTAGCTTTTTACTTTAACTTTAATGTACGTGTAAACTTTAAGTTGTTTTTCGTATTTTTAATATTAGATTTGCTTAATTTTAAAATAAAGAATTGTTACTAAAATTACTCTTGAAACTCTACTGATCTTATTTTTAGGATATAGTCCCTCACTATTACATTTTTAGAATTTTAATATAAAACCAAGGAGCTCCAAAACGATTAAACATAGGTATAAACATTATTATATAAAAATTACCAAAAACTTCATGTGGAATGTAAAAATTAAAATATCTTATTTTTGTATCACCCTGAATTGCACGCCTCTAGATGACAAGACGGTCTCCTAGAAATCAAAATTGACATGTCCTAGAGTTTTTTTTCAAAATATAGCAGGAAAGTCACAGGGGTGCGCCCTTTTCGAAGATATTTAACGATTTACTGAAGAATGTAAAGCGTTATGAAAAATGTTGTTTATTTAACTTAGGTATTTATTTATTTTTTAATTTCAGATTGCTATCAACCACATACATATGGTTCTACGAATTGTTTGGCTCTCATTGAAATTTACCACTGGAACCACGAATTAAAAAAATGTGAAAAAACGATATACGGTGGATGTAATGCATCAAAAAATAATTTTGGAACATTAGACCAATGCGAAAATGTCGCTGGCGTTTTTTGTGCACATTTATAAATTAAATAACAATAAATGTAAATAAACTGTTTTAATTGATTCTAATATTTTTTTAATTTAATCTCAATTCAGTAATTATTCCTGATGGTGTTGGATGTCATTTCAGGATTATTCTGCTTAGAACATCCTTTTTTTGTTTTGAGTAAGTAACTTAACTTTTTTAGGCGTTTGAAGTCCAAATAATTATAAGAAACCTTATGGTTGAAAGCTTAGTGCCTTAGAGCTATTTTACATGCAAGTAAGAACACTCTTAACTGCATGATTTGTTTATGTTGTTTACAAAGTAACAATTACTAGTAGTTACATTGTCTGATATAATACATTTTTATAAAAAGAATAGTACGAGAAGAATTCGGCTGACAAGAACTTCAAAAGTAGTGTTTACTTTTAAGGGTTGAGTTGGAAGTGGGGCCAATTAAAATCCAAGCTGCTTAACTATTTTTTTCTTTAATGCTAATATGTCGGCCTATATTAGGCCTTCTTGCGGGCGAACACAAAAATTAAAGCTTTTCGTTAAATAATATAGAGCATTCTGTTCGCCCAAAAAATTACTGAGAGATCTCAGTAATTTTTTAATAAAAGAGCAGCAAAAACCAAAATTAAACCTAGGTCTTAATAGAAATTATAAAGATGCTATCGAGCTTATCTCGGATCTAGAAATTTAAAATAGCAACATAAATACAGATTACAAAATCAATATCACATACATAACACAGTCTAACAATTCAAAAAAATGGACGATTATTGCAAAAACAATTGGTATAATTTAAGTAATACACAACTAGGTATCGACCGGGGTAAATGCACAGTATATAAGGATTATACAACTTAGTATACCTTCTGCTTAGACATAAAAATTATACTCTGTGTACAAATAATACCCCAAAATGCTTAAACTGTGTGTATTCGAATACACAATATGGAAACTACCTATAGATCACGATAGTGAGGACGAGATTTGTCCCATATTTGCAAAAAAGTCAAATTTGCATGGGAGAATATGAACTATAGTGCCACCTTCTAATGATTTTGGGAAGTTTTTCTGAATGAAGTGGAACCAACAGAACCTTATATAGATACGAGTGTAACTATAGAACTACACAAACTTCAAAGATTAATAAATTTAACTTTAAAAAACTAAATTTAATATACTACACCTAAACATTAGAGGTGTAGCAACACACTTTGATCAATCAATTTAAATTAATATTCAAGCAATTAAGATAAATGTTATCAAATTTAAACTAAAAATCATTAATAATTTTTATTCAATACATATTTATTTCTTATGATTTCAAAGGAGTTTTCACTTGGCTAACATCTTTGTTACCCGACCAGATTGAAGTTCTTGTCTTGGCCACATTTCAAAAACAAAAATTACAAAATATCAAATTTTCAGGCTTTGTATTGAATTTCGATATTACAGATCACTATACTTGTATGTTTAGTGTCTCAAAATAACAAGCTAAATCATGAAAATGTTGAGGAAAAAAACAGATGCAATAATCTTTAAAAAACTAAATTATGAAAGACTGAAGATGATTGGCATCATAATAACCCTAAGAATGCAACATCTACCCCGTTGAGGAAATAAAAATGTTGGTATTAACAGTGGAAACCGCAATATTAATTACAAATAGGTATAAGAAGTTTATACTGTGGATAACTAATTTTATTATTATATCAATATTAAATAGAGATAAACTGGAATTAAACTTAAAAAGTAAGTTAAGTCTGTTACAGAATATTAAGTCGACACTAATATTAACACTATTAACGAATACAATACTTCAGATGGATTGCGACACGTTGTCCGATTCGTTGGCCACCTAGATTACCAGACCTAACCCCATTGGACTTTTATTTTTGGGGTTACATACAGAATAAAGTGTATAGAAAAATACAGAACTGTTATGATGAACTTCAAATACACATTAGGCAAATAATTGGATCAATAGCGTGTTTAAGTATGCTCAGAAATGTATTAAACAGGATCGTGATGTATCGCGACATCAAGTAGGTTTACTTGATGTTATTTTAATATTTCAAAGCCAGCTTGCCTAAATTTGGTTAAAATCAAAATTATTAATATTGCTGTAACTTTGTTACTTTTAGGCTTAGGCTCTTAGTGTAAACAAACTTTTTTTATTAAGCAAATTAGTTTTCTAGTCACTTTTCACATTTTCTCGAAAACGTGATGTTGATTTTTTTCTGTTTTTAGCATTTTAATCAGCAGAAAAAATCCTACTAGTTTTCTAATTTATTAATTAAAAAATACCAAAATTACCAACTTAATCGCAGACACCTTGTATAGATTTTTTAATCAGATCGATAAATAGACACAATTTTAATTGAACAAAAATAGATTTCCTTAATGTACTATCAAAGAAGTTAGTCAGGCAAAATATTTTGATAATTATTGACCAAAAGCTGAAATAAGACCCACACAATAATTATACATATACATTTATAATTATAAATTTATTTACTATATAAATTTATTTATTAAGTGAGAATAGTGTCAGATAAGCTAAATAGAAAATGGTTGCCTAATTAAATAATATCCATTTAAATTATGCATTATATTTAGTTTTATTTTTACTAATTAGTATGGATAAAAAAATCAAATTGAAGATACTCTTCTTTTGTATGTATATGTAAGAAAATTAGAATTTTTGTTCACAAAGTTACTCCGAGAATTTCTAAGCCACAAATTGCTTTTTTTTTACTTTTTATAAAACTCTGGTAGAACCATTACCCTTCTATGGAATAATAGCTTGGCGTGGTGCCTACCATACTCATATTGACTTGTTAGAAACAATACAAAATAAGATAGTTCAAGTTATTCTATGAAACGTAATCTAGTTTACCAATAACTAGCTTTATTGATTGTTACTTTAATTTTAAGATAACAGAAAACTACATAATTGAAAAAACTGTGATAAATGTGTGCACTTCTAAAATTATTATAATAATAATAAATAATAAAAAATTAAAAGAATACGCTTTTATTGCTAATCGAACTGAAAAAAAGAAAATAATTTTTAATTACAAAAAGTTTTTATTACAGTAGTAGAAGGTCGGACAGTCAATTATAATTAATTACCTCAAATAAAAGTCATAATAAAATTTAAATTATTAACAGAATAATTCAAATCAAAGTAAAAAGCGTGGGATGCATTTTACTTTATTTTCATAAATTACAAGTACTCAAATACTTCTCTCATTGATAGTTAATAATAGAATAATTGCCATATTTAATATATCAAGCACCCCACGCTTCTTTACTTTGATTTGAATAATTCTGTTAATAACTTAAATTTAATTATGAGTTTAGTTTGAGGTTATTAATTATTATGATTGATTGTCTGACCTTCTACTACTGTAATAGAAACTCTCTGTAAGTAAAAAGAATTTTTTACTTTTTAGTTTGATTAGCAATAAAAGCGTGTCTTTTTTTAGTTTTCTTAAACTATTATTTATTACCTTGTTAAAAGCATCTCAAATTATCTGGATGCTTTCAGGGGCCGCGGCATTTTCAAACTTTTTATTTTTTTTTTATGGTATACACAAGCACAAGAGGAAAGTCCTATGTCACTCTTGAAGTGGCGCTTGCGCGAAGATATGTGTGGGCATTTATCTTGAATCGCTGTAGGTTGTATGCGTCGGGAAATATGTGAGGTGGAAGCCCGTTCCACAAAGAAGATGTTCTCCAGATGAATGAGTCCCGATACAGCGACGTCCTTGGGGTAGGCAGGTGGACTCAATGTTGATGAGCCGCAACTGCTAGACGCGTCCTTCTTGCCGGAACAGCCCTGGGTGGAATCAGGCCTGCCAGCTCAGAGGAGCACTTACCGTGATAATAACGGTAGAATAAACAGAGATCAGCCACCTTTCTCCTGTGCTCCAGACTCCTTGTCAGTTCTGGTTTGTCGATAAGACGAATAGCTCTCTTCTGTATAGAATCCAGCAGGTTTAAACTATGCTTGGGTGCAGAGCTCCAGACATGCGAGCAACACTCGAGGGAAGAACGTATTTGAGCCTTATAAAAAGTCAGCAGCTGTTCTCGTGTTTACAGTTTTTTCGTTTTGAAAAGCACTCCTAGTTTTTTGGAAGCCGCCCTGGCGACCTCGGCAACGTGGTCATGCCAGGACACACTGTTGGTGACCTCGACTCCTAGAAGATGTAAAGATGATTTCATTGGCAATGTTTTCCCTGCCATAACCGGGCCTCCAAGGTTAGTCTTCATCGTAAATACTGCAGGCTGCGTTTTTTTAGCGTTGAAATTGACCAGATTGTTACTGCCCCACTCCAAGATTGCTCTAATATCGTTGTTGGTTGAAGCTACTTGTTGCTGCCTAAGATTCTGAGAACTTGCGGCTGTCGTTGGTTTGGCGGACTTAAATGTGGAAATAAGTGTGCTATCGTCCGCAAAGCTGTAGATTGGATTGACAGTGGTTCCTAGCAAATCGTTGATATATATCAAGAAAAGGGTGGGGATAGAATGCATCCTTGAGGGACTCCAGCGTTAATGGTAAATTTGTCGGAGCGGTATCCATCGACGGCTACTTGGATTGTTCGTTGTTCAAGAAAACTTTTGATCCAATTCAATAATGAGTTTTGTATGCCGATTGAGGAGAGCTTGGTTAGTAGTCCCTCATGCCACACTCTGTCAAATGCCTTGGAAATGTCAAGAGCGACTGAGCGGAACTCGCCGTGCTTCTCCATGGCCTCCGTCCACAAGTGTGACGTAAGCCAGAAGATCGCTGGTGGATCTAAGCTTTCGGAAGCCGTATTGATGATCGCTGATTAGTCCAGATGATTCCAGATATCTTAACAGTTGTTAGTTGACTGCTTTCTCCACAATCTTCGATATTACTGGAACTAGTGCAATCGGGCGGTAATTGGAGGGCATCGTCTTCTTACCCTTTTTGGGTACAGCTTGCACTCGAGCAGCTTTTCCAGCTTGTTGGAAATTGGCCCTGCTTATACAATGTTGTGAATAGTCTACATAAGGGAGGAGTCAATTCGTCTGCACAACGTTTTAGTATTAGGGCTGAAATTCCATCGGGTCCAGAAGCTTTGTTGGTGTCTACGCTTTTAAGAATTTTATTTATAATTCGTTGGGGAAACGAAATTTCTCCCATCGATGAATTCACCCTTGGCAAATATGGCGGTGTTTTGCCTTGCGAGTGCAGAGTAGAATTGGACGCGAAGAGTTTACCCAGTAAGTTGGCTTTTTCCCTTGCTGTTACCGCGATAGAACCATCATCTGCTATTAGGGGTGGCAAGGCCGACTTAGCAAAACCTTGACTAACGGCTTTCGATACCGACCAGAAAGATCTTGTTCCATTTGGGCAGTTTAGCAGTTTGTTTTTGATCCTGTTGTTGTGACTCTCTTTGCATTCATCAATAATTCGCTTGCAGCTATTTCTGGAGGCTAAAAAGTTCCTCCGATTTTCGATGGAAGGATGTTGACGCCATTTGCGATATGCTGCGTTTTTAGTGTTTACTGCCTTTTTGCAATTCATGTTGAACCATTGCTTGTTGTTTGATCTGCATTTAGTAGAAAAAGGGATATAAGCTTCCATTCCTGCCAAGATCGTCTCTGTAATTTGGTTTGCACATTCTGAGATGTTATTGGTTCTAAAGCAGACTTCTTTCCAAGGGAATGAGCGATCTTGATCGCTTGTGTGTACCTATGTTATGTTAGGTAAATGTTAAATAAAATATGTAGTATTAAGATACTGAAAAAATATTGTATTAAAAAATTTGTTCCTTTATTTGCAAATAGTAATATGACGTTTGACAAAATATGATGTGTTATGTCAGTTGAAAAAAATAAGCAGGCGTGTCATTACAATGCTTCGTGTTCGTTCATTTTTGTTAATTAGTTTTTTTTTCTTATGAGCTTATTTATCAACGGATTTAAAAAATAATGGTCAAATTATTGGGAAAAGGAAAAGAAACTGCTTCTCTGAATCTTAAATATTTAAAGATAAGCAAATTTACTTTATAATACGCTTCTTATAAGGAGCTTTCAGCGCTAGGAGGCCATTGAAGTCAGAATATTGGCGCGACTTTTGAATCGAAATAAATGTTTCTAGTAGTCTAAGTTATTGTATTTAGTGTGTACGTTTCAAATTTATTTATTTATTTATTTAGAAAATGTACAGTACAAACATGTGTATAATCCTATCTCTAGATCTAAGTTTCACAAATTTGTTTCATGCACCTGTATGTGCAGAAGTTTATTATACATCATTCTTAATATTAAATTATGACACAAGCGAAATAATGTATTCCTGTAGCCTTAACTTACTAACAATATTGATTATTAATAACAAAATTTATATTCAATGAACATTGAGATAGTTTTACATTAACAATTCCTAAGAAATACCCATTTGATCTTAAAAACTCTTACACAGTATTTCACAAAAATTTTAACAGATTATTCATGTTTTTTTAAATAAATATTTTGACCTGTTTAATATATTGATAATAATTTTTTAGTGCTCTTATACTATTAGGTAGCAAATTATATATTTTTGGTGCAATTACAGATGCAAATCTCTGGTTACCATTAAACCTTCTAAAAGGGACAATCTACATATTATTATAATTATTCCTGGTAGGATAAGCATGATATACATGCTGTTTATTTTTATTCCTAAAACAATAAATATAATTGCTTAAAAAGTATAGACCTCTAACATTTAAAATGTTTTCAATGTATAGTTGATTTGTTGGATATAGATAATCTTTTCTGTAAATAATCTTTAATAGCTAATTCTGAATTACATTTAACTAACTGGGAGCATTATTGTAAAGTCCTTTCCAGGCTATGATACCGTATATATTGATTCCACTAATGATTTGTATATCATAGTTATAATTTTATGAGGTAATATGTTTCTTATCTGATAAAATTTGTGAATTAGACCTCTTAATTTGTTTGTTACATCATGAATATTTTCTGACCATTTAAGATGTTGATCTATAGTTATGCCCAAGTATTTAGTAAAAGTGACACCTCATATATTGTTGTATTTGCTTATTAAGAGTAATTGAGTTGTATAAAAGTATATTTGATTTAGTAAGAGAAAAAGTAACATAAATTGTTTTAGTAAGATTAAGTGATAATTTACGAGAACTTAGCCATGTTTTTACTTTACTTAGACCAATAACAATTTTGTCTCTTAATGAAACCCATGATGAACCAGTAAAATACAGTACTGTATCCACTTTAATTATTGTGATGCGGTTTATGGTCCCTGTTTGACCAAGCAGGATAAAGATAGAGTGCAGCGAGTTCATAGGGCCTGTTTGAGGTTTGTATATGTTATAAGAAAATTCGACCCAGTTATTCACAAATTAAAACATCCAAATTGGCTTGACATGAAAAACCGTCGTAAACTTCACTCAGTGGTTTTGTTTCATGCTTTAATTTTCAACAAAAGCCCTCCATATCTTTACCAAAAAATTAAATTTTATATCCGACGGTCATACTTTAAATCTAAGATTTAAGGGTTTGCTATCTCCACCCCTGCATAAAATAAATCTATTTACCAGGTCATGCTCGTATAATAATTATATGCTATACAATAATATACCCTCTGAATTAAAAAGTTTAAAACCAGCATCATTCGAATATCATTATAAAAAAACTTGCTAAAAAATTCATAAACCAAATCTAAACTAAAAGTGTCAAATGCAATTTACAACAGTAAAAACGAAGAGTATTTCATTGAAGCTTAGAAAACTCAAAATACAGAAGGATTTTTGGAACCGGTAGAGAGTAATGCTGAATATGCAAACTATTTCCATATAGCACCCCTCTCACTCCTAAAGTTAAACGAAAAAATCAGGAAAGCTCAGAAAAATAACGACGTGTTTCAACCGGAGGAGACATAAAGAGAAGAAAAACAGCAGCTTAGGGTGGCACAAAATAAAGTCTAAAGACCACCTAGGAATACGAGAAGTACCATGAACACAAAATTCAAAAATAACAAATATAAATAAAGGCTTCCAGTTTCTATTTACTAAATGTGCACAATTCTCATAATGCTTTATAGTTTTAATTTTTTTTTCATGTGATTTTAGCCCTCTGCATAACAATTTTATCGTGTAACTATCTTAACAGCCGCGAATATACCAGCTGTTTTCCGGCATTTGGGAATCATCTCGTCCGCCGCCTAGACACGAAGATCCGGAGACACCTGTAAGGTATCCTATTTGGTTCCAATTAATGTCACGATTGTAACACACACATACCTGGAAGGTTCGTGAATCTGCCGGAACAATGGTCTGGTTAACATATTATAAAGAGCCAAAGAGACGTACAAATGTGTGCTACCCACTTTACGAAAGGTGAACGTAGATGGCGTCAAAGTACATTCCAGACATCTATTCTAAACCTAGCGCAATTTTTTAAGGTGTGAATTAAAATACTCCGCGCACAAAAATAGTCAAATATTATACTTGGGTTATCAAACAGATGAAGTGGTCACGTGATCGTTCTGCCCCGGAGGTGTGGTCTAGAGCCTCGATAGGGTTCATGACTTGGGGTTTTATTTAATTTTATTAGTCGAGCGGCTTTAGATCGTTTTGGTTGAATTTTCTGCTATTTGAATCTTCGCAATATTGAAAAGTTGAGATTGTGTTTATTTTTTTGTTAATTTGTTTGTTAACAAATAATGGCTGACGCGCCACGTACACCCCCATTGTCACCCCCCAAGAAAAGAGTACGAAAACATTTGACCATTGCTGAAAAGGAAGTGATTATAAACATATATAAATATATACATATATAATAAAAGATATAAGCTATAACTATATTTTATACTTAAGTAATTCTGAAAATCAGATTATGGCCGGGTTCATCAGAAAAAAGCACTCCCTGAGCGCTCGATTGTTGCTCAGGTATTACAATTTTTATTGGTCCTTACTATTATCATTACTATAATAATGTTTGACCTGGCACGATTACTTAAAAGGATTACCTATCCCTTTTCGGTAAACCCCAACATATTAACATAACTTTGCATAACAAAATACTTAAAAGGGATTATTATATCATTACCTGGCACAACCTCAAAATCGGTTTAGACCCATTTTACAGGCGACCGTATTATATTTCAAAAAAAGCTGCTTACAAAGCAAAGCTGTACGGTAAAATAATTTAAAATAAGTAGGCATAATTCTCCTCGTCTAAATCTGCCAAGGTTGCATCGATGGGCGGGCCTATATTTCGCGCACATCATTTACTCCATCTGTTCGGTAATCCGACTATAATAATATCTCATATAATGATGATCAATTTCTTAAATCACTGGAAACATGTAACAGTTGCTCATAGCATGCAGAATTAGCTTATAATAAGTTTTTTAAAACTTTTAGTGCATTACATGAAAACTGTAAGACAACAAAAACTGGTTATCATAAAAAATATAAAAAAATTAAATCTTGGGTTACATATGGTGTTATATGTTCAATCAAACGTAGAAACAAACTCCTTAAAATAAAAATAACCAAAATCTCAAACAAAAATATCCACATATCGGCACATTTTAAACAAAACAATTCATCAAGCTAAAACTCATTACTATAAAAACCAGATATTGGACAACATGAACAATACTAAACAAATCTATAAAGTAATAAAAGATGCCGCAAATGAAAAAAAGACTAAGTCTAACGCTGAAATGGCTATAACCAATGATAATGACGTAATAATTGCAGACAAACTAGAACTAACCAATTACTATGACAAGTACTTTGCAAATGTGGGGAAAAAATTGCTGCTGAAATTCCTAACAGCGCATCTGATGTGGGTAGCTCCTACAACATACCAAATTCTATGTCACTCATACCACTCACATCAAATGAGCTTATTAATCATATTAAAAGTTTAAAAAATAATTGTGCCCCTGGTAAAGATGGAATTTCTGCTCGACTTAAAAAAAGTATCTACATTGTACTAATTAATAATAGTAAAACCACTAATTCATATAATAAATCTCATCTTTACCACAGGAATAGTGCCTACAGCGTTTAAATGCGCCGTTATTACTCCCATATACAGGGTGTTCATTTGAAAACATTCCACCACGGATTTATCGAAAACCACTGTTTAAAAAAAAACAGGTTTGTCAAGGTCAGATTTGACAACTTTCTAACCTAAAATTACTTCACCCCCTTTCACCCTCTGCCCCCTAGGGTCATCCCCTTAAGAATTTTAAATTGCAAGGGGTATCGAGAAATAGCTTGTTTAAAAGGTCGTTCAAAGTCTTTTATTTTGACCTTTGATTTTTTTAAATCGGTCGATTCGTTTTCGAGAAAATTTGAAAAATCTTTGTTTATTTTAATTTGTTCAAATAGAAAACAAAAATATGAAAATATCAGTTTTTATTTCAAAACGTTGCCCGTTAGGGTTTGCCAAATCTACAATTCGTTTATAGTTTAAAACGGAAACTACCAACATAAACAGCAATTTCAAAGATTAGACGTGGAAAAAAATTAAAAAAAAAAACTGAATTTTTTTCCGCAATTTCGCGGACGCTATGTTCATCAACAAAGATATCCTGGGCGTACTGTATTTTATTGTTATACCTGCTTAGTTATTTATAGTTGCTAAGAAAAATAAAGAATTTATTTTGCCGTCAGTTACATTTGTGACAGTCTTGGAATAGTGAAAATTTATTTGTTGAATTGAAGATTTTACTTCCAAAATGGTTTACACACTTGCCGAAAGAGTGGAAATTATTTCGTGTGTGTCCAAAATCAATGTGCTCGGCAAACTGCCGTCACGGTTAACGCCAGACATCCGGAGAAGATAACTTCGCATGTTTTGGACCTTGTTACTAAGTTTACTGAAACTGGATCTGTTGCAAATAAAAAACGTGATCATCGGCGAATTTTGGATGAAGACACTCAAGTTGAAGTTTTGGGTCATTTTGGAATAAATCCTAATATTTCATTAGGCTCTGTTCACACAGTTACCAAACTTCATAAATTTCATCCATTCAAAATGAAAATATTACAAGAGTTAACCGAAGACGATTTCGATAGGCGAGTTGAGTTTTGTGAAAAAATGACCGAAGCGATTAATGATAATACTATTCATGTAAAGAATAACTGCGTCAGCGATGAATGCACATTTTATCTAAATGGATTTGTTAATAAGCATAACTGTAGATATTGAAGCAATGAAAATCCTCATGCACCTCATGGGTAGGCATTTTAGGAAACAAAGTGATTGGGCCATTATTTATTAACGGAAATTTAAATGGAGACATTTATTTGGATATGTTGGAAAATACCATCAATCCGCTTATCACTGAATCCATTGAAAACCAAATCGATGATGATGGAAACCCTATACTTGATGAGGCTGAAATATATTTCCAGCAAGACGGCGCTCCTCCTCACTATGTTCTTCCCGTTTGGCAATGGCTAGACGACAAGTTTCCAGATAAATGGATAGGGCGAAGGGGGCCTATAGAATGGCCTGCTGGATCTCCTGATATAACGCCGTTAGACTTTTTTTCTATGGGGTCATTTGAAATCTATTGTGTTTACTCCCCAACCTGAAAGTTTGGATGAACTTCGTCAACGCATCATCGACAAGAATAATAAAAAAAATAATAATAAAATAAATCTGATCAACAGATATATAATTAATTTTAAATATTAAAATGAATCGTTAAAATACTCTCCAATGCTGTAGTAAGCTTTTGGTAAGATTAATCTCTTTAGTTCTCTCCTAAACTTTTTAAGGTCTGTAACAGTCCTAATCCAAAAAGGAACATGATTAAATATTTTACGACTAATAAATATAAGAGAGTTTCTCGTAAGTGAGGAGGTGGGGATTGGAAGAGATAAGTTGCCCACTTGACGAGTATTATGACTGGTGCAGGATGGTGGACTTACGGACTTATGTATGAGTGTTGCAGTTTCCAATATAAAGAGTGAGAAAACTGTTAAAATTCTTTCAGCTACAAAAAGAGGTCTACAAGAGACTCTCAGACCAACACCACACAGATACCTTAATGCTTTTTTCTGAATAGTAAAAATTATGTTAAGGAGTCCCTTGGAGCACAAACCCCAAAATGGCAACCCATAACGGATATGAGAGTCTATTAAGGCGAAATAAACTGAACGAGCAAACAACCCCCCCAACTCATGCCTGGCAAAGCTGACTGCAAAACAACCAGAAGAAAGTTTAGCAGCGAGGCCCAAAACGTGGTTGTCAAACCTTAAACTCTCATCAATGAAGAGGTCGAGAAATCGACAATAATCCCTACCATGTAGTGAGCTCTGCTCATCAAACAAAAAACCCTCTACATTACACTTAAAGCCCAGAACAAAAGTCTTATCAACATTGAATACAAGCTGATTGCAGATGCACCACTCTTTAATTTTGTGAAGGTCCTCTACTATGATTGTAGTATCATCGGCAAACTGAATTACTAGTCCATGCACTTCTCCGCACGTAGGACTCGAACACTGTATTCTATATAACGATGTAAAACAACTTCCTTATCCTCTATCTTCAGAACTCCCTGTTTAAAGCTTAACTCGAAGCCTTGGTATCCATTATGTCCGTCTCGTTGATCACCTCATCCCCAGTGTCAGCCACTATCACAATATGTTCAAATATGGCTTTTCCTATGGCGAAGATGACTTTTGTTTCACCATGGTAGTAGATGCTCTTTTGATTGCCGAATCTCAGAGTCGAAGAACTGTTTCATGTTGCAAGAGACAGAGACGCATTTAGAAACGTGGTCGCTAACCTTCAATAAGAAGACGGCATTTAACGAAAAAGAAGAATCTTAGCTGCAGATTTTACTACGTTGGGTCTTTGTCGCACATGTATCCAGTAACACAGTGCGGATGGTTCTTTCTACAGGAGCATTGGCGAATACACTGTTGCTATGGTGCTGCACTGAGGAGACCTTAGCGGTATTTACTTTTACTGAAGCTTGCTAGATACAGGTCGACTATCGCCCCTTCGTATCGAACTGCTTTAGTTTTTCGGATTTGCGGGAGTGGAACTAACGCCTCCTGGACATTTTTAACACTTCAGCTTCTGGTATTAGTGGCTACCTTTATTTGTCTCCCTAATAATCCTATTGACGACTATTCAAAGTCGTCCTGTTCTGGAATCATTTGCCGGACACGAGCCTTAGGCTTTTTTGTGTTTAGTTCTGTACTAGCTTAGATGGATGTGCTAGTAGTAAGGCTTGTCTCATTTCGCCATTGCGGAATCCATCCAGAAAGGCTTGGACTGACTTTTGGCACCGCTTTTTCAACTGCGTTTAAGGTGTGTTTGGCCATAACGCATCTCCAAATGCCTCACTAGGCGTCGTAACTTCTTGTTCTTCGGGGGACATTTTTTTGTAGGATGGCAATACCTACACCTCTTCTCTCAAGGCCAATGTAAAAGCGGTGGCTTTCTCCCTGGATGACCCACAATTTTCTGTTGCACCGCTTCAAACTGACACTGATAAATATTCCAGATTGTAGTACGATCAAATGAGGCGCATCAGTCCAACAGGTTTCGTATTCACGCAAACTTCGTTGTGTGGTCCATTTCCGAAAGTCGACTACAGAGCAATTTACCGAAAGTGTTGATATCCAATGTTGCAATTTTGTTTTGCACTTCCTGTATTCCGTCCTTTATTAATGAAAGAATCTCCTTTTGCAGTAAAACAGATTTTTCTAAAATTTCTTCTCTTTAATCCTTCGATTTTCTCGAAAACTATTAATTTTATCAAAGGAATAAAAGAAGCGATGTTTTATGGCTCACGGTGTTCTAGATTTTCAAGTTTCTTATCGGAAACATAAGGTGTATGAGTCATCAACAGATAAGCTCCCCTTAATTCTGCCTAATAATAAAATTGAGAAGATGAATAATCTTCTATTACAACAGGGTGATATTAACAAGACGATAATGAAGAAAAAAATGTTAAATTCTACCAGGAGCATTATAAGATGATTCTGGCAGAGATTTGAAGAAACTGGTAATGTGATAGAATGGTATATTGATTCAACAAGAGTAATACAATCTATATGTGATAGGTTTATCCGACTTTAACAATAAGAAAGAGTATAATTTAATTTCGAACTTCTACTGCCCTTTTAATTATTAAATGTAAACAACAACCTATTCTACACTGTTATATACAAGAAGTAGGTGTTAGTGTGTAAGACCCCTGGCTATGCGTGAAATGATTATTAGATGCTGGGAATATCAAAATTCTGTTTGGGTGCACTTTCACTGTTCTTTTGTGCTGACTTTGTCTCTCCTATCTATGACTTTCCAAAGATTTGGGACTTAGTATAGGCAGTTCTGGTGTTCAGTAGGCATTTTGGCTTGATCTTCGATACTAAACTTCATCTTCGAAATGAAGGCAGTCTTGAAATTTATGATAAATCTTCTAATATTAATAATAAAATTGGGCTGACATTTTTGGAACGAAAAATGTGAAGAGCACTCAAAAAAACTTGAATTTGGAAATTTTCAGAAAATTTGACGCATAACTGTAGTTACTGTTCGAAATAACCAATATTCTTGAAGCAATTTACGCGGGCTGTAGCTCTGAGAGGGTGCTTTTTAATAAATGTAACAGCGGAAAAATACGGGGACCGAGACCACCACTGAGAATTCATAGTTCAGAAAAAATCTCATTTCTAAGGGTTTATATAATTAAAATGCATGATTAGAATCCAAAAAGGGAAGAATATTATATTGCATTGTGATAGAACCGAGAACCTTTGTTCTAACTACACATCAGCCAAAATGTTAATATTTTGCGACTATATATAATCTACGCTTGACCAAATTAATTAAATCTAATGAAGGCCTAATCCTGGAATGTCCACCTAAATTACGCAAAAAAACCTAATTACGCAAAGTTTTGACAGATACTTACAAGTTTTTATAGATATATCTCAATTTCTTGTTCCAATTTCCGTTGTGGTTTTTTTAGATTTAGCTTTTAGAATTTTAGATGTAAAACTAACAACTGATGACAGCACCATCCTACTTACTTTTGTAAAATATCTATTGATTGACTTTGGAAAAGAAAGAATACTATCGTAATTTTACGAACGCTTACTATTTGGGTTTTAGCAACCTTTTAATTTGACATCCCTAAATTAGGACACTGCTCTGGGCAAACATATGTGAAGCCACTGAACATTTCTATGAAGTTTTAGGCTTTGGCAAATTACATTTTTTTTTCACTTTAAAGCTCAAACTTGCCAACGCGTTTGATAGATGACCACAGACTGTTTATTGCTAAATTAAAATCTGTTGGATTATCTGAAAACCTGTTAACATGACTGAAAATGTTTCTGACTGGTAGCATGCAAAGGATAAAAATTGGACAATTTTGTTAAAAAAAAAATAGAATTAAAATCTGGAGTACCTCAGGGTCGCCTTTATTGTTTAAACTAACACCTCTTCACCACTCTTTTAGTATAGCCTACTACTTGCAATGGCCTAAAAATTTTTAAATTAATATAATCAGAGGAAGATGTTATATTTTTAGAGTCAAATCTTGATATCTTTGTAGAATGGGCACATAATAACCATTTATCTTTGAATTTTGACAAATGTAACTTTATATGCTTTTATACAGGGTTTGAACGTGATTGAACTTGAATCTAGCTCATGCATAGATGGCATTCCGTTGCAGTGTCTTAGAAGGTAATTTTTGACCAAAAACTTTCATTTAAAGACCAGTAACCAGTACTCAGCTATAACTAACTAAAGCTCCGTAAATAGTTAGTTTCGTATTTAGATTTTCCCCTAATACACTAATTCTGCTACATTACTTGTTATATTATTGTGGATGTGTAAAATATTTTTAAAAAAAAAAAAACGCCATTCATGAGTATTCATGCAAACTTACAACCACCATCATCCAAAAGAAAATGGCATGACCTATTCACTCTTAAAATCTTGAATGGTGCTGTGAATTGTTCGTCGATTCTACTTAGGAATATTAATCTTAAAATTCTTATAGTTTACTTAATAAATTTTTATCTAAAAAAGGAATTTCACATTGAGCAATAATTTTATTTTAATAAAAGAATTAACGAAACTAATAGGTTTTAATGACGTGCTAAACTTTACAAACTGATTGATGGTTCATGATATCAATAATATATATAAGAATATAATTGTACAATAATTACTAATTCTGGCAAGACAGAAAAATAGAGCATTGTATATAATTAAAATTAAATATAAATATGAAAATGACTAGTTTTTAATCACAAATCAAAGAGTTTTTATGACTTACAAGCTAAAGAGGGAAAAACTGACTAGATTTTAAGTCCTAATACTACAAGTTTGACTAGAATAGAGCTGAGGGTTGGATACTTTATAGCTTACAACTAAATGATCCCTTTCCTTAATACTAAAAATTTTAACGCTGGTACAAAATATAAGACACTGTTCTCTTAGATTTACTTTATATCATAAACGAAAATTGTTTTGCTTACTTCAGATCATTGGATAACCGTAAAAATAACCTGCCATAAAGATGGCAAGATTAAAATAAATTTTGGTCTAAAACAATGGTTTCTTGCCGCCAACTTCATGGATGAGTATTTTCGATAAGACTTACATAAAATAAAGAGATCTACTTAGTCAAAAAGCCTAACTTCCTTCTTGCGGGAGCATCGTATGGCAGAGTAAGAACCCACTTCCTAACTCCAGTTAAAATCACAGACAACATAACTAAAATACTGCCAATTATTGAAAACCTGTTGGGCTTCTCATCGAAAAACAGCACTTGCCATATAAAAGCGTAGGCTATATCAGTACTCCTTGCGATAGCTACAGGACCTGCCTGTTCCATTTGCAAAGCTATGGTCAACAAAATTTGACCTAAAAAGCTAAACACTGCCAAGGCCACTATAAGGTATCTGTCCATACCACAAACTGGCAAACATAAAGCACCTATAAAATAGGTAACAAGAAGACACTGGACTAGTGCAAAACTGCCAAAATTAGTCATTATCACTGAAAAATGAACATCTTTTAATGCCCTCAATATTACAAAAGCGTTGGCACCAAAGAGTGTGGAACTAAAAGCTGCCACTGCTCCCCAAATTTCTGGCGCTTGACCATTATCGCCCAATGATTCAATGGTATTTCCAAAAATTATTGGTGGCCTTGTTATTAAAACCACTCCTATTAAAGTAACGATAACAGAGAAAATACTGAACCAACCACAATGTTCTTTTAAAAACATTCTCGCGAATATTGCTGTAAAAACTGGAACCGAGAACACTATTACTGAAGCATCACTCAAAGGCATATGTCGAAAAGCATAAAAACTTAACATTAAGGCAGTGGTTCCAGTAAATGATCTCAAAATAAGCATGATACGTTTCTCTTTAGGAAAGCAAGGTTTCTGATAGTAAATTAAGATTGGAATTGTTGGCAGTAGTACACCTAGAAATCTGTAAGCTGCTAGGGCCATAGGATTCACATCTGACATCCATTTTACTATTGCTGAACACAAGGAAAAAAATAGGGCACTAAGTGTAGCTAAAACTAAGCCTAAATATGGATAGTGGCATCTAGACTTTGGCTGTTGGAATCTTAGCTCTTCCTCAACTTCTTCATCTACTAGCTGCTGTAATTCGAGGTTTTCAGGCATTTTGGTGATCTGCAGAGAAAAAAAAGAATTATTTCTAAGCTTTATGGGAGCTAAGCTGTATTAAGAGCTACCTACCAATGATTTAAATTAAAGCAATATTTAAAATATTTATAATATACTAAAAAATTCCTCTTTATCTTCTATGTTGCTTATTTAGTATTTTACCTATATCCACTTTGAAAAAAAAACATTAAATTAAATTAGACATCAAAAATAGTGCAATCTGGTGTAGAACATTAAAATATCAATAGGAAGGCCACTGTAGAAGCACAGGAGTTGGCCCATGCTAGATTTTCTGAAGTCAATCATATAAAATGCAGGTGCGGTATAATAAACAAAAAAACGGGCTGCAAGGGAGATTCTAGGGGGAAGGTTGATTCTTTGGACACAGTAGGCGTTATTAGGTACCAAAATTTAGAAGTGTGGTATGATTTATTATGTAACCAAAGTCAGTCTCATCTTTGAGCGAAGAAATTGACATCTTACTTTTCTGAAGGATTAGTGGGAGTCTGTTAACTTCACTCCATTTATAAACCTAGTATATAACGATTTATATAACCAGTCATAACGATTCTTAACAAGAAGAAAGAAACCTTTATGCCATCAGCAAACAATAGAAACTTACTGCCAATACTTGTGGAAATATCACTTATAAAAGTACAAAAACAAAAATAAAGCAAGATTGCTCCACTGAGATCACTTGAGACAATGTAGATAGATGATCTGAACCCATTGAACTCCAGAAATTGCAGTTTATCTAATCATAAGGAAATTAAAAACTCTACTAGACGTTTATGAAAGCCCATTTTATAAAATTTTTTGGCAAGAATTCCATGGTCCAATTTAGTAAGGACTTCAAAATCCGTGTAGATTACATCAATTTGATATTTGCAATTTATAGTGTCATATGTGTTTTGTAGAAATGATGTGACTTTTAAATTAGTGACTGTTGATCTGCATGGAAAAAAATTTTGCCAAAAAAATACAAAATTGAGATTAATTATTTTTTTGAGTTTTTTTAAGCAAGATAATACATCTATAGAATTGAATTCATAATATGAATATTCTAAGAAGCAGATTAATGATGACTGACATCAGCAGATGTCAGGAGTGGAGCTGTTAAACATGCTAGCAAAGAAATTTGCAAAAGCATTTGATTTGCACAGGAGTAGACGAACAATTGTTATTGTATTTCAAAATATTAGAGATTCTAAATGTGTCTTTTTCTTATTGTAAAAAGAAATGTTATAAATTTCCAAAATGTCTTGGGATCATGACATAGAATTTTCAGTTTGTTATATGAATCTTTTTTTCTCTGCATCAATGCAAGCCTTTATAGATGCTATCAATAAAGTCCTGTATCAATATAGTTCAGTCAATCCTAATCGATATAGTCAACTAATGATTTAGTTCTTTTCTGTCACAATTTGATCAGTATACCAGCTGGGATAGTGATATTTATTTTTTCAAGGATTAAAACCATTGAGCATCTGCAGAGAAAATTTCTTAAATATTTGTTTTTAAAAAAAATTGAGTATTACCCAGCACATGGCTATGAGCATTATTTGCTCTTACAAAAATTGAATAGATTAACTTTAGAACATTGTTTGAACATCTCTTTAAAATGTTGACAAACAACATTTATTCCCCTGAAATTCTATGCTACTGCTATACTATTTTATTCAATGCTTCCATTTTTTGTTAATTTTGGAAATATCAGACAAAAACTAACCCATCTACATGTGCAATTACTGCATCTAATCGATGGCTTAGAACCATAGTGACGTAATTACAAAATTGGCGAAATTGAGTTAATATACCCAAACGGATGTTCAATTCTTCAAGAGTTTAGTACCAAAGAAACGGAAGAGTTATTATTAATATTAAAGAAGTTGTCGTCATGCGTAAATATAAATATAAAGAAACATCTGCATATTACAGCAGAATCTGAGATAACGACAGATGGCAATATAATGGTTGAAGCTGAATCTTCAACAACTGTTGGCGCTTTCGAGGGTTACACTGATAATATCATGTATTCCGATGACTCCTTAGCTGATCCAGATTTTGATCCGACCAGTTCAGACTCAGGTTAAAAATAAATGTTTTTTATTAGAGGTGTTTTAAAAGCTTTTTATTTTAGATGAAACTGGAAATGAAGAACTTGAGGAAATAGATAAAAATAACATTCAATCATCGCAGACAGTCACTGGGGAACGAAAAAAAGGAGAATGGTTGCGGAGCCTGCAATGTGGAAAAAAAATCAAAGAAAAATTAAACGACAAAAAGATGAAGCCTACGTTTCTGTTCGTGGAAAAAATATGTCTGCGAAAAAAGTAAAGGACAAAGACTGCAGTAAGTGCCCAAAAAAGTGTAATACAAATTTTAGTCCAGAGACAAGGGGCGAACTTCATAAGGCTTTTTGGAATAATGGAGATCATCTAAAGTTTTGTTAAGGAAGGAAAAAAAAATTCAGTATGTCAAGGATTTTTTCTTAAAACCCTAGACATATCTGACACTTTTGTAAGGAAACTTGTATTTAAACGGACTCAGGAGCATATAGTACAACATGACAAAAGAGGTCATCATGTACCTGGAAATAAACGCCCTGAAAATGTTAAACAAAATATTATTGATCACATCAATTTATTTCCTCGAGTACCGTCTCACTACTTCCGAAAGGACACCCGTAAGGAATATCTGGCTTCCGATTTAAATGTTTAAATTATGTATGACCTCTATAAAGACGACTGCTCAAAAAAAAACTTATTCCAGAAAAGCTCTGGTATTACAGAAATACTTTCAAACCCGAGTTTAACTTGTCATTTCATACTCCCAGAAAGGATATTTGTGACAAATGTTTCACATTTGATCACTTGTCCGAAGACCAACAAGTCATAAAACAGAATGAGCACGACAGTCATTTAAAAAGAAAAACATTAGCCAGAAACATGAAGAACTCTATAAAAGAAAAGGCACTTGCTGGTGATTGTTCATTAGCCGAATTTGACCTAGAAGCTGTACGCTATTGCCCAAAAATTAATGCAAAAAAAATATTTTATAAACGCAGATTGGCTGTCTATAACTTAACAGTTTTTAATGTTGCTTCCAGGCAGGCAAACAATTATGTTTGGCATGAAGGAATGGCTAAACGCGGTTCCGTAGAGATTGCTTCCTGTATCTGGAAATGTTTATCTGGAAACCAGCAGCATAGGGAATTTAATTTTTTTTCAGACACATGCAGTGGGCAAATCGAAATGTGAATATGGTTTCAATGTTCCTTTATGCCCTAAAAAATTTGGAAAACATTTTTATAATTAATCAGTTTTTCTTTGAGCCTGGTCATTCCATGATGGAATGCGATTCTGTCTATGCGCAAATTGAAAAACAAAGTAAAAATGTAGACATTTTTCGTCCATCTGGTTGGTACACTATTATAAGAACAGCTTCCAAAAAGTTAAAGTATGAAGTAATTGAAATGGATCAATCAGCTTTTCTAGAATTTAATAGTTTGACAAAGAAAACAATACATAAGAGAAAACTAGATAAAAATGGAAACAAAATAAATTGGCTCAAAATCGTTTGGTTTCAGTTCAAAAAAGAGAGCCCAAACACAGTGTTTTTTAAATACGAAATGGATTCGGAAACCTTCCTAGAGTTTGAAATCTCGATGATGCCTGTAAGACGAAGCTTATGAAAAGAGCAAAAAGTGGAAGAAGTTGAAAGTCTTGGAAAAATGTATACAAGTACTATTGCTATCTCCGCCGAAAAACACAAAAATCTTATGGAGCTCTATCAAGATATTATTCCTAAGACGTATCATGCTTTTTATAAATCTTTAAATCAATTTCATGAAACAGAGGAGACTGAAAACTTTAGCGACCATGAAGATGGTGATTAAACTGAATAAAATAATGTTTATTTCATAAGTGTTTCTTAATTTTTTATATTAATAAAAGTATCCAACAGTACACATATCTACATTTTTTAGTGCAACAAAAATGTAACTACTTATAGGAGTAACAAAAACCTATGCCAATTTTACAAAAAAAAAAGAAAACACACATTTTACTGTTAATCCTATTTATTATAATGTTACTTCATAAGAAAAAATGCTTTTGATTAATATGCTATCATTCAATATTAAACAGTTAGCTAGAATATTGTTTTGAAATGCTATTTTTTGCTTTATTCAAAGTTGTGTTTTTTGTAGTTACGTCACTATGGTTCTAAGCCATCATAATGTGCAATTATTTTAATACTTATGTGTGTGATTTGGATTTAGATCTTTTAGATTAAAGTAAATTTACAAAAGTCTTTCACAATAAACTTTATGGTTCTCAAACTCAGTCCTATACATTTTAATTTTAACCCTCCTTATTAGCATAATAGGATAACCTGGTATGATTCTTTTTTTTGCAATGTATGTACATAATTATGCAATTCTATAATTATATAATTTTTTTATATATTGGTGTCTAGAATTGGCTGTCAAGCTATTAATACTTATTAATAAAAAATAGAACTGTCCTGTCAAAAAAATCATCCAAAACACCATAAAAACTAGAAACTGCCCCATTATCATCATATGATGAATAAAATTCCACTGACCTCACAGAGAGCATGGGGAAAATTAGAATTATTGTTGAGAGTTTGAAAAAGAAGTTATAGGATAATAAGCAACCTCTGGAACAAGTAAAACATGAAACACCACAATGTATGAGAAATTAGGAAGTATCAGATCAAGGATATCACCTTGTACACTATGAATATTATTATTTATAGTGAAGAAATAGTCCATACTTCCAGTGGAGTCATAGGTTAAGTTAAAATGAAAATCCTGCAGTCTCCCTCCACTTATTTATTAAACATTCCCTACATGTTTCGGACACATGTGTTTTGTCTGGAACTATTTCCTTTTAGTACCCTCTAATGATGGACACCACTGTGTCCGAAAAACATCTAGGGAATTTTAAATAAATAATGTTTAATAAATAAGTGGAGGGAGACTGCAGGATTTTCATTTTACCATAATTATTAATATTAATAGTTGATTGTAGTAGCTGGATATTGATGTTAAAAAATCAACAACCTGTAATTTTCATAGATCTTCCTTCTTATACTCTGTGATTAAAGCTACTGATAGTAACCTCCACAGTATTTTATGAAATTGAGTGAAAAACAGTATTATACAGGAAAGTGCATGATATAAACATCAAACCACACAAGAGCTGCTGTAGTATTATAGGTCAACACTGTCTCAAAATCCAGATTGAAAAAAAAACATTTTGACCAACATTTTCATATGAAAGAAGGAGTCAGTGGGAATGAAAATTCACTAAAAGCATAATATTTACTAATACTATACAACTTACATTTCTTTTTGATGAAAAAATTATCAGTCTTAGAAATAGAGGATAGTACAGTAGAGTTCCTGGGCCATTTAAGTCATTAAGAATAAATGTTGGGCCAATTTTTACGCTAAACTGTGTGGTTCATAGTTTAATTGTTCACTTGAGAATTTGAAATGTTGTTTTCGTGATTCTAAGACCCGAAGTTTTATATGTTGAGTATTTTAGAATTTGTGCAGGAGTCAAGAGTTAAATTTTGAGGTTGAAGTTGAAAAAGTGCGACAGCTATCACTGGTCAGCGTCAGCTGTTTAGTGACTTGACAGATTTGACAACGATATTTTGGAAGCTGTCAATCCTAGTTTAAAGCCTTATCTATATGTGCTTTACCAATCAATAGAGTTCAATAACCCTTTCATGATTTACTGCAATTATTATTTAATTCATTATAACTCATTAAATTTTTTTAAGTTAACACTCTCTTCATTGTCTCTCATAAAGCCTTAAGATCGGGACTAAAATTATTAAAATTAGCATACGAAAATTCAACTGAAGTGCTTTAGGGAAAAAGCTGTATTAAATATTCTTTGACATACTATTTGAATTTATCAAATTGCATTGTTTCAGCTCCGGAAGTAGTTCATTGAATAACTTGACAGCACTAAATTTTCGTCGCATTTGACACTTCTTTAACCGGAAAAAAGTTGACCTTATATTAACTTTACACCTTATGTCATTTGCGTTCAAGCCACTTGTTAAACAAACATAATCTCTAAAATGAAGGCAGCAGAAATATCATAATTCCTCCCGTACAAAGGAAAAACCTAGTAACTTAATTTTTTACAAAATTTAGATTTTGTTACCTTTTTTTAGTGGTAGGTATTTCCTATTATCCAATACAAATTTTTCCCAAAATCCTACGGATAAACGTTTTATAGCTGTTGGAAATTCCTAGTAAGTCCTTAAATTTACTCTGTTTCATTGGCAAAACATAGCAAAACAGCCTTTCAAGAGAAAAACATAGCAAGTTTTTTTTGCTATTGAATTTAAAAAATAAGTTATAATAAGATCCCAGGGAAAAAGATAATATGTATAGTTATAATGTTTTTCCTTTGCATATCAATTAAAGATGGTTCATTTATTATAATGGAAAAACCTAGTATTTTACATTACTAACATTTTGATTTTAACGATTTTCTAGTAATACCATGCAAAAACGTAGTAAAATTATTTACTAGGTTATTCCATATTTTATTGTTTAAAAACACCGCTGTATCCAATCCGTTAATTTACGTTGCTATATTCTTCCCTAATAAATGGCGCCAAATACGGTTTGGCGGGAAAAATTACATTTGGACTTGCTAGATTTTTCCACTGTTAATAAAATATAAACAGTTTAACGTGTGAAACCGCAGCAGAACGACGTTGGATGGTCACTTATAGTGCGTTAGTGTGTAAAAGTATTTAGGTTTTTATTTGTTTATTTTGGTGTAAATTGTGAAAGTAACAACATGTCTACGAGGAAGAAAATTTTAATGGAGTTGGTAAGACAAAATAAAAGTTTGTGTATCAACTCTTCTGAAGAGCTTCAGCAAAGGTAAGAGTTCTTGTTTAATTTATCGTAACAATAGTAAACAGTAAAGTAAGCCATAGTAAAGTAAATATAGTTAGAGAATCTCTATATCACATGCTTTTTTAAATAAATGTATAGTAATAGAATTTTATTTACCAGGTTATAAAAGTATAGTTAGTAAATATTTACAATATTGTTATAGTTTGTTGGCTACGCATCTTTATTCTTCAAGTTTATATTTGAATCTACACTATAAAAGCTTTGGACAACAACCGCCTAATAACATTAAATTTTTACCTAATCAATATGTAGGTACCTAATTTATATAATATTAATAATCTGCTCCCTGTCTTAAAGGGTGCAATTATTAATTTAAATGTTGTAAAAAAAGAGAAAATACCTATTATTTTTAACTTTTCAGTACACGCCAAATAAAAGTTTTTTTTTATATTTTTTTATTTCTTTTAAAGTTATCAAGAATTGAACATAGAAAGCTGTTCGGATGCTAACAACAGCAATATTAGCGATGCGTAAGTACCTACGAGTATATACAAAATATTTATATTTTTGATTCGACAGACAAATCATTTTAGCTCTAAAGCAAGTGAAAATGCTCGAAAAAATTTGATATTTTGGACACAAACAAGAGAAATCATCCAGGTTTATATGAAGATAATTTTATATATTCTGTTGAAAATTATTTTGAAGATAATCAATCCACAATCAATGGTAACGACTTCAACTCAATTTTGGAAATAGAAAGGTAAATACGTTGTGAAAACTGAAAATATGTCTCGGTGTATTAAAAAATTATTTTAGTTCTCATAATAATGCATCAGTATCAGAGCCTAATAACCTGGATGGATGTTCAGCGACAGATAAACATCCATGTGAACCTACCAATGTTTTCCAAAAACAAGATGATTCGAAGATTTATACCAAACTGCAACCTGTTACGGTAAAAATGAAGGTAAATTTTTTACTTTTAAACATTATTGTAATATTTAATTAACTTTTAAATATTATTGTATACCTAACTATAAAATTAAAATAGGCGATGAGGTAATGACCAATGTCGAGACCAATGTAGAAAATACAATACTAACATCAGACGACCATAACATATCAGCGCAAGAAGGTGATCCCAAAAAACTGCAGTGGATTATTATGAACCTAAAATTTACATTACAATCTTTTAACCTAGTATTTTATTAAATAGTAAAATATTTTTCAGGTTCTTTAGTTGAAAGTCCTGCTGATGATTCGGATCTAGATCCGAACTATACGCCTGATGATGAAACTTTACGAATAAAAAGAAAGAGAAAATTCCATGATTGTATACCTTCCCATTTTGGTGCGTTATTAGTATTTTTTTTATAGAATGTTTTGTAAAACTTAACTTTATTGCAGATTCAGACGTTGGTACGGAAAGTCATGAAGGCAATAACGAGAACTCTCCAATAATACAACAAGAATCTCAAAAGAAGAAAAGACCAAGAATAGAAAAGCAGCAAATAGAACACCATATAAAAAAGTATTATATTTTGTACGCATGTTCTTGTAAAAAAAACGTGCAGATCAGTTTTCAGATGAAAGACGAAACGAAATTTGCCAGGCATTTTGAAAACTTACTTTTGGAGAGAGGCGTCAATATTTTAAGGCACACGTAGAATTTAAAACAATTAAGCAGAGAAAAACTGATAGTAATAATAAAAGGCAGTGCTCACTTTCTTATACTATAGACAAATCTGATGGGACGAAAGTTCAAGTATGCAAACTTATGTTTTTGCATACACATGGATTAAACACTGACGGCATAACACCTGAATTTAAGAGGAAACAAAATGTATCAAAAGGGCTTGATATTGTTACTGATAAACGTGGAAAGTCAACGCCTTTAAATAAGAGAGATGGAGAACTATTTAATCAACATAAAGAGTCTTACAATCCACAAGTTTCCCATTATAAGCTCTCCCATGCTCCTAATAGAAGATATCTGCTTTCGGATTTAAGTGTAACATCTATGTGGAAATTTATTTTTCAAAAAAAATCATACGGATTTGAAATTTATTTCATCTGATTTTTTAAAACCGAAATATAATTTAAAATTACCAGATGTAAAAAAACAATAATAGGGGTATGAACCGTGATAAAAAAGAATGCATTCTTAAAGATTTAGTGCCATCAATGCCCCCGGTAAAAAAAATCTTTTGGGAAAAACTTCCAACTTCGGAAACTTCTTCTGACTTGCTTTCAACGCGAAACTGAATTACCTAGTCTAGTAATAGTTACCAAAGATTAGTATTACTTTTTTGTTACTATCAAGCTTTAGAATTTTAATTTTGTTCTATTTTGGCTGTTTTTCTTTGTCGGTTTTCTCAAAATATATAATTTTGTATAAAATTGTCATTTTCTTTACACATTTTTTTTGTCTCATAAAAAAATAGAACATGTTGTCATAGCAACTCAGCATACTATTATTTTTCTTAGTAACACTACTAAACAAGATACTACTCTAAACATAGCATATGTAGGTAATATTTGTTTCCTTTGCAAAATTACAAGTTTGGATATAGCAAATCAAGATACTATTTATTTCCTCGGTAACTCTAATAATTTTTTCATAGCAACCTAAGATACTATGTTATTCCTTGGCATTACTACGATTTTACTGACAGAAAAAAATAGTAAGTCCTATAAAAGCTAAAATCAGGCGCCAAAATAGAAAATAAAGTAAGAATTAGAAATCTCGAATTTAAAAACCCCTAGAAGCTAAATCCCAATTATGTCACTATATAAATAAAGTAATGGGTAATTAAAACATTTAAATTTGATTTTTTTAAAATGTTGCAAAAATGACTTACTATGTTTTACTATTTCACGGGAGATTCTTAGTCGAACAAATGCCCTCCTGCAGTCCTTTAAAAAATAAAGGCCGCCAGCAGTCTAACTACCAGCAGAATTCGATACCTAGTTATCCCAGAATATACCATGTTCAGACAATAGCATCTTCAAAAAGCAAAAAACTCTAACAGACTTTGTTAGATAAAGTTTCTACATACCTACTAGAGGTGGATATCCCCTATTTAATTATAGCCTAGTTGCCCTGAGCCACCGCTCAGTACTCCACTACGCCCTTAACCACCCCATCCTTAAATTAAAAAAAAGAGTTATGAGGAAAGAATACATGTAATTCTTCCAACATAAACTTCAACAAACACTCCTTTAAAACCCATGTGGTACAAAAGAAAATGTTATATTCCTATTTGGGGAAAAAATAAACTACATTCAATCAATTTATTGTACTCATGTGATATGTCCGATCAAATTATCTCTTGGAAGTTTTTTGTTTTTTTTCCCTAAAAACCCCGAACTAAATAATATTGCAACACATTAGCACTTAAAAATTCCCAAAATTGATTTTTATAGAGAAATTTAAATAAGCGTATAAATTGTCCTGCACTAAAAACATTCAATTTTGAGTTGTATATAGGTTAAGTCTAGTTTGGTATACTAAATATGTAGTTTACATTACACGTACACTCCACATTTGCTTGTTAATTGACAAATTCCTAAGAGCCCACGCTTAACATTTGTTCATCCTGAATCCCAATTAATTGTCTAGTCGATGGTTAAGAAAAAACTAAACTCAAATATCTAATGGACATTTCATGAATATCAAAAAGAATAAGGGGGAAGCAGAGCCCCTAAAACATGCCCTATAAACATATTTAAAATACTGGTCACTTTTTACGGATAGACAATTTAAAATTAGTTAAACTAGTTAATAGCAATATAAAATTAGATGCATACGAGAGTTTAGCAAGATTAAAAAATCAAGAAACCAATCTTAACAGGGATAAAGGTCCAATCTCTTATAGTGAATTGTATAATTTAGTTATTGTTTAAGATTTGTTCGACCATGCTTCATTGCATTTTTTGCTCTATTATCTTTGGTATATAAGGCCACTTAGAAGTAGTTTTAGTTTAGTTGTCTTCCGAAAATGATCGTTAGGGAAACACGTATCGAGAATAAAATAAAAAGAGTTTGGTTAGTGGTAAAACTGTTTTGTGATTTAAGTGTCACATCAAGGCTTCCAAGAATAGGAATATTAAAACAATATTATGTTTCACAGGCTTTTATTTATTTGAATTTATGAAACAAAACCTAATAAAAAATTTGATTATTATTAGAAATATATGACATTTTTACATAAATGAAATAGAGCGTTTACATAAATTATATGAAAAAAATGCGCTATTTAAGAAATATTATGTGCATTCAAATGTAAGCTAATTGTTATAATAGTAACAACGTTTAAGTGAATATTTTAACAATTCTGGATATTTTTTAAGAATCTTGTAGATATTTGACAGGGATGCAATCCAATTTATAAAACAACACCCCTATAGCGGCAGTATCTTCATCGAGGCTTGCCGCGACATTCGACTTAGTCTCTTTGATCACTTTTAAATCCATATCAGGAATATCACATTCAAAAATAAGATTTCCGGCTTGATCTCTTGCCTTCATATAAAATTTCCAGAGCGATATTTGAAGATTGCGATTTTGTTGTGAAAGACGTTTTTTTATATCCGGAAGGTTTAATACTTCTTTTCTTATTTTAAATGTAATTTTTTGCGGCTTTCGAAATTTTTTAGATGAAATAGGTTTGATAATAATGTCACCTTCCACATAAGGCTTGCAATTTATTAACCATTTGTGTGTGTCCTTATTTGCTGGAACAATCCATAAGCCAGCTGATTTAATTTCCCACTTTAAAATGCGAATTTGCAGTTTTAGATTGTCGTCAGCCATGGCAATATCCATTTCATTTTCAATATGTCTTCGAATCTTCTGAGCTAGCTTTGGTGCCTTTCTAGGGTCGCCTGAAAAGTTTAAATCAAATACCACGGGGTCTTTTTGAGTTAACGGTTTCTTAATATTATTAGGTTCAATCGCACGTTTTTTCTTAGGTTGCTCATCACTTGAGAGTGGCATCGAATTTTCATAGTCTAATTCCATGTCTTCATACGAATAATCGACAGCCAGCATCTCGCTGACATCTAGTCTGAAATAAATATGCATTGAAAAGAATAGAATATTTTCTAACTAGTATGCAAAGAAAAAACCGCAGGCTTGCTGCTGATAACTCTAAGAATACAAACGGGACATATTAAAAAAAAAAAAAGATCCTTCACTGTTGGTTTAAATTTTACCACAAAACCATACGGTTTGTGCCCCTGGGAAAATAATTACAGTAAATATATATTGCGCTTACCCATTATCAGAGTCATGGCCTTTATCGGAGTCATTATCAGAAGCCATAGTAAGCAAGAAGTTTTTTCCAGTCAAATCGATTTTTACTTAAAGAAGTGCATAAACCATTCTCGGCTCAATAATTAATATATAAATTTCCACCTATATAATCTTATCTGATTAATCTATTACTTTATATTTTATCGCAATAAAACTAATATAATTCCATCTACTTGAAAATAAAAAAATATTGGCAAACTTAAATATATCTATTACCAATTTATTGAAATGATATATAGAAATACAAATATACAGAGCGTCCACTTACTATCGCGGTGCTCGATTGCAAAGCAATCATTCTCTTATGAAGTAACTTCTATCCAAACTATAGCTCTAAAATGACTTAGTTTGGAATGTTGATAATTGAAAGAATGATCAAAGAGATGAGGAGTTTGAGTTTGTAGTAGTTTTCCGAATATTCTTAGGTGATTGGAAGCGTTAAAGAGATGACAGAGACTGTTATCAGTGAGATAGTTGAACACGTGCAGTTCATATCCTCTTCTTAGAATTTCCCTGAAACATTGTTCATCCAAATCTTATTTATAGAGCTCTAGTGTACGTTTCAGGTTCAGCACATAACTTTTTCTTAAAAGATTTTTTAATATGTCTTAAAATAATCTTTTTTTAATTTGGATTCTTCCTGGTTTCTCTTGATGTAACTTAAAAATAGATGCAACGTTTTTCAGCAGCTTTGCATGCCTAAGCACCCCAGGATCTATGCAAAGTTACCCAACGAGAGCCCTTGAGACCCGATAGCCCGATAGACCCCCTTGAGAGACGATACAGGAATGTCCTCTACCTGTAATAGAAAGTGACTATATGAGTCTCGTGACGTATATGGCAAGCAGAGAACAGTGCCAGAATTCTAATAGGCCTAGATTAAAAAACACGAGAACCAGCTGGTACCCAAACGGCTCTAGAATGGGTGTAGGCTTCTGCAGAGTAGCTTCACATACTGGTAAGGTCTCGCTGGGGACCACGCCACTGTCTTCTAGGCCGAAGTATTTGTTAAAATGCGCACACAAAATATAGATTCCACAACCCAGTTGTACCATTATCTTAAAAACACTCTACTGTGTCCTGGTCCGTTCTCATTTAGACTATGCTTCCTGTAAAGGGACTAGGCCTTTCCCTTTCCTTCTATTATTATTACCTTCTTTCCTTTCTATGAGATATATATTGACGCTCCTCAGCTACTTAAACCAAAATTTTGAAAATAAATAATAATAATAAGACGTTTATTAGTTACCAAGAAATTACAGCAATTAAGCACAAAGAATAAAACTAATAGGTAGGTGTATTAACTTTTACAAAATTCCACTAAATATTGAGTATTTCACCGTTTAACAATAACAAAAAAATCGAAGAATTTGTAACTAAATAAAAAAGCTTGTAATGCAAGGTGACCAACAGGCCATAATATACAGATTTACAGAGATATCCCTTACACAAAAGGCTCCCTGAATTCTACTGAGGCCAAAAAAAACAATAATTTAAAAATTAAATAATAAATATTGTACTGAAAAAGAAAGAACATACCCAACGGGAGCAGAATCAGAATATGAATGGGAAGAGAATCAAGATGTTATTATTATTATTATTTATAAAAGAAAATATGAGGGAAAGGGAAAATGAGAACGTTAAAAAATATTCACTCATACACATAATTAACCAAATAGTAAATAAATTAAATATCAGTGATGCAGATATACTTAATATCCTAAATATGGTCCTTATCACTGCCCGCCATAAGACAAGGGATCTTATCACTTTTAACAATATCCTTTATGGGAAATATGGAACTTCAGAGCAACTTCAAAAAATCAATATTCATACTCTATTAAGAACAACAAGAAGTACATATAGTTTTTACTACTGAATCCGGATAATTATGGTCTCATAAATTTCCTCACTAGCACAATTAGACTAGAAAATCAACATCATAACACTGACCTTTTTGAATCGTATAGCAAATTCTGAGTCAAGTTTTAGTAAACATTAATTGGAAATTATTAATTATTATTACCCAATTATTTTATGTGATTCTGAATAATATGATGTATTATTGTTGCGAATTTAAAAGATTAACACAAAATTTAATTTCGCTTTGCATGTTTATAAATAAATAAAATAAAAATATATAAAAGTCCTAGTAGACCTGCTGAAGAAGGAATGCAGGATTCAGCTTCTTACGCGTGCTAGCTTTAGATAGGTCGGTAGTAGGTATATCTATCCGGGCATACACTTATCGATTACCCAGTGACATAAAATGCATCGCATGCATAATATTATGATATTACATTTTCGAGGAAATACTTATTTATCACAAAATAAAATTATTAATAAAAATGAATTTGCGTTATTTATTGTTTTACTAATATTATAGATTAAATATGCCAATTAAGAGTAAGTAACTAAGTTTCAATATCAACTTGTTTTATTATTTAATCTTGATAACATTTTTTTTGTGTTTGAAAGTGCTCTTTGTTATGTCTATACTTTTAATTTTTAATTTTGTTTTTGTCATTAAGGTACTCAGGGTTTCCACAAATCACAAGACAGTTTTACCACCAACCAAAACTCATTGACGCGTATTTCGCTAACGATGTTAGCATCTTCGAGGGAAGATTTAAAATAATCTAAAACTACTTACAGGTCGCCTTATGTGTAGTTCAGTTCAGAGATCTATTAGAATCATTGATGTGCCGCGAATAGTCCGTGTGCCTATGTTGCTTGTATTGTCACATGACATGCATGTTTAAATCGCAAAATTTTATGTGGAAAGAGTCATTAAGTAATATTCTAAACGATATTTAATCATTCCATTAAATAAATAAATATTTTATGCATTTTTTTAAGTATTTATACATTTGATTCCTAAAATTTGACTACATGCGCCCACGTACTATTTTCTTAGACGTCTGACCTCAGTCACAGCCACGCAAGGGTGAAAAGTTGCACAGGTCCGGCCTTAAAATTTATTTGTATTTAAAACTTTGTTATTCGGGATTTTTGGGTTTAGTTTTATTAAGTTAGAAATTCAGGATAGTTGATAGCAAGATAGTATTTAATTTAGCTATAAGATTTAAGTTCGTAAAATGAGTTAAAGCAAAAATTTTAATTTAATAAGTTTAGTTTTTAGCGCCATCAGTGGGGTGTTTATAGCAAGTGATGAGAGAATAGGTGGTACGAATTACTTAGGCCCATTTATTCTGTGGATTAAGGCATTAAATATTTACTTTTTGACACAAAAGGGTAAAATGTTATTTGTTTTTTTAAATGTTTTTTTTCAAATCTTATATATTTCCTTTTTTTGAGTATTGAGATTTATTTTAACTTGGTGGTGATTATTAATAAATTATTATTATTATAGTAGGGCCTGTCTTATTTCGCTGTTGCCGACTCCAACCAGGAAGGTTTGTCTTTTTGTTTGGCAAGTCCAGTGGTTTCGGGACATTTGGATATGCACAGGGGATCTTATAAGAGACTGAGAGATGATCCCGATAGTCCTAACCTGGATAAAGGAAGAAGCTAGTATTTTTCCCAGTTCGAATCATATTGGGCAAATTGGAACTACCTAATTTTGGAAGATGAACTCGGGACTAATAGTTAACCATTACGGCAAAGAGGAAAGAAAGCAAATCGTTGTGCCTAAATGTCGAGCCTCTTTTTTATTTTTGTAAATAAGTGAGTAGAGTCCTGCCTAGTCTCTGCAGTTAATTATTTTTTCAACATCATATAGGTCTACCAGTGATGCTCTTGCAGAGGTATTTAGTCACATAGTTCTACATTTTCAAAGAAATGAGTATATTTCTGCAATTTTCTATTAAAGGCCTTTAAATGTGTGTCACTCACTATGGTATGAGAAGTAATGTTTTAAGACTTATTGACTCATACTTGTCTGGTACAACTCAACTGGTTGAACATTTAATTGGAATCTCATCAGTATTAGCCATTGGTACAGGGATGCTACAGGGGTCTATAATGTGTTCTGTGCTGTTTATCTTATATGTCAATGAACTTCCGGCTCACATGTCAAGGTTCAAAATCATCCAGCATGCTCATAATACCACTCTTTTCAGGTATGGTAAAGATCTTCCAAAAATTTCTGTTTCAAAATAACCCGTCTCTTTCTTTCCCAGACAAGTCTTAATTTTCTAACCTTTGGCGACTTAAGCCAAGTTTTTGATTGTGTAAATCCTGCAGATCCTTCTTAAAAACTAGAAAATAGGTTTTATTTCCACGTTTTTATTTTTGTCCATATATACTTGCGAGACAGATCCCACAGAATTTAGTGTTGGGTCCCATTATATTCTTAAATATATATCAATGACTTTCCATATTTACGATTTAGATGCACGCGTTTTGCTGATAAGACGAAAATGTCTATTGCAGAATTGGCCAAAGCTTTGGAGAAGTTTGTCGGATGAAATAAAAGGTGCAGAGTCTAAGACTGTTAAAGCGTATAAAATTTTCATGCCCTTGATGTTAATTTCATTCTTGACTTGGAAAAGTCTCAAGAACTCTGAAGCTAAGTTAGCACTATTACGGGTAGGGTACATACATGGGGTACATAAATGGATAGAAAAAATATTAGGTTTTATCCTTACATAGATAGACACTTTAGTATGAAAAGATGTCAGCAATGTCAGCAACCTCAGCTGAACAAGATCTGATCGCAATCACCATGCGTCTCAGAATTCTGACACATTTTCTTTGTTATTCAAAGATCTTGTGGCATAGGCGTAATGTCCCCGTTCCAGAATGGAATGGGTAATTTTCGTGGCGAAATAACTATGATAGGCTGTAGGTAGAGATTTTAAAGAAACACAATAGGAAAAACTCCGAATATGAAAAGTTCTGAAACATTCTGAAACGGTCCCAAATCAAGGAACGATCATGGTGAACACCCAGGAAAAAGACAATCTGTTGGCAATTGGCAATACTTGGATGGGAATGCTGTCCTTTTCGGAGGGTGAAGTTGATATATTCAATTGTTGTCGCATTAAGACAAAGTTTATTTGCCAAAAAATATCTCTTTACATCTGACTGTGCCTTACCAATGCCGGAATCGTTAAAATGATTATAATATTGTCTGTTGCAAATTAAACAAAAATCAATGTTTACTTCGAAACCTCTCCAGCTGCGTTTTTTGGATACTGCTCAGAACTGAATGTTGTTTTGTAATTCACTCGCATTTGTCAAACTCTATTTTAGAATGGGAGCAGGCAAGTGATCAAAGCAAGTGAGCAACTTAAAAAATAGTCATTTTAAAAAATTTCATCTTTCAAAGGATGCATCACAACGATTTAAAAAAAAAATTAGTAAATACCGCCTCGCTAATAATACGTAAACTTTGCTTGACTGTTTTCGATGAGCCACCCTGTATACGGAAACTCAAAGCTGTTCATCTTTTGAACAGGGATATTGTGAATGCACCTTAACACCCAGAATAAAAATCGCTATTTGACATTAATTGAATGTCATTATTGTCATTTTGCCAAATTGATATGTCATATATACGCCATATTAACTTCAAGAAAATGTGGGTTTTATTTAATTGTTGATATTTTGGCTTTTGTATTAATTATTAAAAGATACTTCAGAAGGTTGGAAAGGAAAAAGTGGTTTAAAATGAACTCTCTGGTGGGTTACGGCAGTGACGACAATAGCGAGGACTCTGCAGAGGAGCGATTTCCGGTAAATAAAAAGAAACCAATAGTAGCTATCAAGTTTGCAGATTTATAAGTTTCATTATCCAAGTTTTCTGATTTTCTTTGAAATATTGCATCTTATATAACCTTATACATATTGGAGTCATATTATGATATCCTTGGAGCTTAAAAAACAAATAAATAAAATATTTAAACTATTTAGTAGAGGTTATAGATAGACTTAACAGAATCATTAACTAAAATCCCATATCCTCATAAAAGTTGAACCTATAATAATCTGCTCTTTTGCCAAATATTAGTTAGAACATGGACAAATCTTTGACAGGAGATGCCCGGAAGACCCAATCTATCTGCCAACAAACAGCATGGAAAGCCTGCAGTGCATGGTGACAACTATGAGGAAGTTGGAATGGACATGAGTGAGGTAATTGATTTATGTACACATAATTTTTTTGTAAATTTTTACATTACCATGATTGATTTATTTGTGCATATTAATTGAAATAAATGAAGAAATTCTTCTGGAGCTTCAAGTGTGACTTGTTGCTTGAAAAAAAATATTGGTGTAAGGGCTTGTTGTGTATTTGATACAAAATAAAAAAAAATAGTATTTACCACTATAAGATTTTTTCCAATCTAATTGTTGTAATTATTTTAGTTGCTGTTAAATTGAGGCAGTTTACTGTTTAACCACCTGTTTATTTGCTGGACAATTGTTGGTTTTAGATATATTTTTTAATTATTCATATTGCCTATGCAAGGCAGTTTGGGTATGTAGAGCTATGAACTTGTTTTGTTTGTTCAGATAGTTTGATTTATCTGTATTTTAAGCATTTTTTATGCTGTATTTTTAATATAAACTTTTTGTATTAACAGGACTGTCATGAACAAAGCTAGAAATAGAGATATTACAGTAAGGAACGCCCAATATATATATATATATATATACACACACCCCACAAAAATTATTGCATCACTAGTATTTTAAGATATTTTTTGGGACAATCTGTATATGTATCAACTTAAAAGATATTTCTGGTTTCTTATCATGGACAAAAAATGATCGGAATTTTTTACACATTTTTTTGAAGCAAAAATGCTCCCTTAGATTATCCCTGTGTTGGCGAATGCATTGAGATCGAAAATGTTCTAAGCAAATAGTGTTATTCTAAAGTGAAAATTGAAATTTATTGTTAATAATGGATGTGCCTGAACGTTTAACAAGACATGTGACTTATGAAGAAGCCGCTAGAATCATTGCGCTCATAGAAGATGGTAGGGTCCAGGAAAAACCATAATAAGAATCATTTTGTCAATTTTAGAGGAGAGCAAAGAAAAGTCTTCAAAATGTAGTAATATGAAAATATTACTACTATATTATAATCTATATAATATTTTAATATACAGGGTGGGCCGGTTTCGATGGCGGAAAATTAAATGACCGACGGAGAACGAAAAAATAATAAGTTTACTATTATAAATAATATTCGAAAAATGATTCGTTAAAAAATTACAGGGTGTCAAAATTCCAATTAAAAAAATCATCACACGCGAGCATCTGGAATTCTTCTATTTGGATACCGTCTTCGATATTCACGAACTGCCGCTTCCGCATTTCCATCACAAAATCCATAACAGAAATGAATATCAGCGTATTTATTACTTGAAAAACGCATTTTTCACAATACTTTTAACAACACTGTTAACAATAGCAAAATTAATAATTTAACCAACGCAATAATTTGACGTAGTATTTTCATATTTTTTATTTAATTAAAAAAAATCAGCATTTATAAAAATTTTTTTTTTTACTCGCAAACAGTGTGTCGTACGACAAAAAGTAAAGAGATGTTTTTTATTTTAAATTAAACAAGGATTTCATAAAAAAAAAGAAATTTAAAAAAAAACCAATGGCGCATCATTTTTTTAATTAAAATTGTATGAAGATCGGCCCGCACACACGCCACTGGTGAATAAAATTAATAATTTTTGCACAAAAAGATGCGTCTTGATTAACTGTCTAAACGTGCCAAATTTCATTAAAATATCTAAAGGGGTTTAAGAAAAATAAAAAAAATTGATTTTTTTAATTAGAATTTTGACACCCTGTAATTTTTTAACGAATCATTTTTCGAATATTATTTATAATAGCAAACTTATTATTTTTTCGTTCTCCGTCGGCCATTTAATTTTCCGCCATCGAAACCGGACCACCCTGTATATTTAAATTAATAATGATTTATATATTTTAATCAAAATATATTCATATAGATATGTATTTATATATTTAATGTGAATATGTAATAAACTAAAAACATTATATTCTCAAAATACACTTGAATATAACTCTTTGTGGGGGAGTTGTGAAAAATACTCTGAAAATAAAGATAGACCTAGAATAGACCTTGAGGCTCTGTATTAGGGATGTAAAATGATGGTCATTTATATTTTCTGATTTTCAATATCAGACTAGGTACTTATTATAGCAATAAAAACACACATTTCAAACAAAAAAATATAATACAACGTAAAACAAAACATTAAATTTCTCATAATAAAAAATATTTATAAATAAACAAGTTGTATTATTAAAAAATAACATAAATATGTAAATTCAAACTAAATGCTTATAAAGGTAGGTAATAAAAGTAATAAAACTGGATTTAACTAAAATTTATAATTTTCTTCTTCTTCAGCCTCATAATTATAGATATCACTGAAGCTAATATCAAGTTCATTTTGAGATTTGGAAAGTATACCTTCCAACTCTTCAATAAGACTAATGCTTACGTCAGTGGTACTACCTTCTTGGTCACTGGTACAGCTTACATGTTCATTACTGTTATCAAGTAAGGTTTTAGAGGTGGAGGTAGAGGGTAATGGTGATTTCGACGATTCCTCATCGGCATCGGGAATAGTTTCTAGAATAATACTGTTTTTTCTATATTTCTTAAAATAAAAATAATAATGTTAATACCTAAACGATTTTGTTCTATCCTATAATACACATGTCTGACATGTCTCTTCTTGTCAACTAATCCTAATCCGAAACTTATATCTTTGCTCGGTTTAACGCTTTTATGAGGAAATAGTTTTAGATTGTGATGTATATAAGTTAGCATACCAGCTCTTTTTGTTGTTAGACGATTCCTAGTTTTAGAATGTATAAATCCATAAGAACTGAAAGTTCTCTCAGTAGCTGCTGAAGTAGCTGGCATGCCAAGTACCTGTCTTAGTGGCATTTCAGTACAAATACCTTTCAAGTATATCAAAGGTAAAGTGTTAACTCTTTTTTCACCATCCTGCACAAATTTTAATCCCCAAATACCTTCGCTGCTCCTATAGGCGGCTAAATTTTCAAGTTCTTTGCTATCATCAACATAATCTAAGTACATGGCAACAGAATGGATGTAAGTTAACCCACCTACAATTTCCTTTTGAGATAGTTGCTTTCCTAAAAAACAAAAAAAAAATTATTAACTTATAATTTAATTATAAGTATAGAAGTATACTTAACTACATATTAAAGTTAAGTTACTAGAAGTTTATAAATTTTTTTAGGTATTGAGTTTTGTTTAAGTATCAAAAAAAATTACCTTTATATCGAGGATCCAAAATGTTTGCAGCAAAGTGTATTTCTCTAAGGCACATCTGTTGCCTTTCAAGTAGACTTTTTGTTACTTTTTTTCCTCCAGCTTCAATAAGGGCGAGGTAGACAATTGGTTTTCAAAAACAATAGCAATTTCATAAAATGCAACAGCTACACATTACTAATTCACTAATGTTGCACTTGTCTGACACCAAACGCAAAATCCATTTCTTTATTGGTTGTAATAAAGTTAAAAAATGTTCGATTTTCGTCCAGAATATATCATCAAGAATATCATGTTTATTCCTTTTTTCATGCAATGTCTGATACTCTTCTGTGATTGGCATTGCTTGAAGAGTGCTTTTGTTTTTTTGTAGGCTCTCAAAACTTGTAACTATGGAAGCCCATCTTGTTGCTACTGGAAGTTTAAGGGTGCAGGATTCACCTTTTTGCTTTTCCTTTGAAATTCTTTTAAATGCAGAAGTTAAAACCGATTTATTTTTTATTGTCTTTATTATGGACTTCGAGGCATTAAGAAGAGTTTCTGTGGTCTTTAATTTCATTATATCAGTAACCAATAAATTAAGTGTATGTGCTGCGGAACCGTAAAATGAAATTGGTTTGTCTGGATATCTACTTTGTAGCAAATCCTGAGATTTCTTCATATTAGCGGCATTGGCTGAGCAAAAGCCGATTATTTTGTTAATTCCCACCTCATTGTATACCATTTCTATTTGATCTGCCATGTACTCACCTGTATGTCTACTTTCTTCAGTAGACAATGATTTGTAAAAAACAGGTTGGGGTGTGGTTATAACAAAATTAATTATGCTCTCATTCCTTATGTTTGTCTATGCATCGCATTGAATGCCCAGGACTTTAGCATTTGTTAAATTATCTGTCACTTCGATTTCAACTTGATTAAATACAGCAGTTAAAAGCGAATTTGATAAAACAAAACGTGAAGGCAACCTCAAGGACAGTCTGATTTTTTTTAAAAAGGTCTATCCAATATATATTTTCTGTTATATTTAAGGTTTGCAGACCTGTAGCATAAATTGCCTTTGCTAGCATCAACCAAATTTCATCTTGATCGTCGGGTTTAATGTTGTCAATAAAACTGCTTAGAGTGCTTAGGGTACTAATTGAGCTACATTGACTACGACTACCCATTCTCTGGACTTTGGATGCCGAAGGCCCCGATGCCGATGAACTATTCCTTACCTCTTCTAACTCTGCTTGCTGTTCTGCTGATTCAGCCACCGACACATCCAGTTTCCTCTTGTTTGATTTTTCTGACTCATTCAGCTTTAGTTCACTTTTTAACATTACTTTAACATTGTCAGGGCACATTTCACATGTAACAAGATGTAAGCCCATTCTAGTTGCATGGTGTGCAACCTGTTTTTTACAAAATTTACACTCGTAACATTTCAATTTCTGTCCTGGCTTATTTAGAGTATTAAAGTATTTATATACAATACTTTTAGTTCTACACATTTTCTTGATGCTTAAAAAACAAAACACAACAAAAAATAAATAGGCACAGGAAAAAACTTTGAAAATATAAAATAGCTCTTATTGTAAAGGTACTAATGCCGCCGAACAACTGAATTGACGCGCCGATCGCGAGAAGAAGCAAGCAAGCCAGCCAAGCCAATGTAATAAGCAGGTTGCAGCTTGTCTCAAGCAGTAAACATTGAAAATCAGCTTATATTTTTGTGACAGGAAGTTATTTTTTTGTGACTATCATTTTTTTTAATGACGGTCGTTTATTTTTGCGACAGTAAGATTTTAATTGATTAATTTTAATTGATAAAAAATAAATGACGATGGTGTCATAAAAATAAATGACGTGACCGTCATTTTCAATATGACCGTGACGTGACCGTGTCAGCAAAATTTGCTCACATCCCTACTCTGTATATCCCTATACTTACCTCGTAAGATATTGGTAGTAATCCTATAAAAGAAACAAACAGTAAAAGATCGTGTAAAAATCGTTAATATATTACCATCATATGCCCGCTGTGGTAATATAAATTCCCCAGGTTGTAGTGTCGGCATAAGTTGTCGCTTTTGGAACACTGGTGGTTGTAGCAATGCACTATTGTAAGCCATTCTATAGCTAATTAGTGTAGAGTGCTGTTGCAAAATTGTTAGACCCTTTACAGGTCTAGAGGCGAATGGTCCAGTTCTTAACCATATCTAGGTTTACCTTATCAAAATTGAAGGGAGCTGGTTATAAAGGATCTATAAAGAGGAACAATTCATTACATTTAATTCTCAGTGAATTGTTTAACAAAAAGAAGGAAATTCTATGAGTTTCAAAATTTATTAGATGATAAAAAGAATATGATCTGGATGACCTGCCAACCTGGGTTATGGGTCTAAGTATTGTTTTCTTTCTCCCAGGATTGCTTGCTTTTGGTGTATCAATTTGGTAGGGTAAGTGATTTGTGAGGTCCAGCACATCAACACTATAGCTCATCTGAAAATTCAAGAAAACATTGTTTAGGCATTTATTATCCTGAGGAGGATGTAAAACAAATCTGTTTCAAGCCAAAGGAGGTCAGGAGGTCATAAAGCACTATTTCATCTGCATCTTCTGTATTCCTATAGGTATATTAGGAAGTGAGGCAAGATCAGAACTCGGTTGTCCATAAATACACAATACATTATATATTAATGACAATAAAAAAATAGGCTATTTACACTTTGTTCTAAAAAAAGGCTACAATAGGTGAGTTCAAAGAATTATTTTGAAAACTTGCTAGATTTTATTTTGTATCAAATACTTTGCCACACAACCAGCCCTGAAAAAAATTAATATTTTATTTATAATTATACAAAGATATTTTGATATTAACATTATCTGTTATAATTATATTGTAAAGACCTTGTATTCGAGCCTTCAACAATCAAGCGACTAACGATGAATACCTGAAAGTGAATCTCCGACCAACCGGTGAGTATTTAACTTCTTAGGGTTAATTCTCTACATTTTTTTTGTTTTCGGTGTATGTTCTAAATCTTAATTTTTAAGGCAATTATTTAGTGTAAATATTTAGTAAAAATTACAATTATGGATAAGACCCAAGCAGAGAACTGAATTGTGTCCAGAATTTGAAAAGTTTTTGACCTAAGATCACTTTCATTATTCCTCCTGGCAATAACAGCTGAAATTAACATTTTATATGGGATTATTTGAGATTAATCTCAGATTCTATGGAATAAGTATTCAACTTGATATTAAGAAGTGGGTGAATGACAGGTAAAATTAAGAATGGGTTTACTTCAGTTGAGGTGTTATGTGTCAAAACCACAACCAAAGCCTGTTGTTAAACTGAAACAGGTAACCAAACATAACCCATGTCTGCACTGAATGAGTTAAGGGTCTTGGAAAAAGTTTTTCAGAGTTATGTTGACGAATTGGGGGGGGAAATAATGATTTTAGTATTAAATTAATGTGTTCAGACCCGTCTGATATGGTCCAAGTGGGAAAAGACTAGAGACTTTCAGACGTTTATTGAAGGTTTGTTGTCAAACAGGAAACAAGTCATGGAAAAAATTGGGACTATAAGTGTTAAGATAAAATACATTGTGTGTTGTATGGATGCAGAGAAGAGCAAAATTTAAAGCTGATAAGAGACATGATGAGATATGAATCATGGACTTGAAGCATATTTTAAACAAAAACAATAAACTCCTACAAAAAGCAGATTGATGAAAAGACAGTGCATTAATATACTGAGTGACACAGAAAAAAAAGGAACACTTGAACACATCAGATAAATCAGATGTTTCGGAAGATTCGTAATAGTAGTCTGGGTCAAGTTCAACTTTGGTTTTGTTTTTGGTCATAGTTTCCTCTGGTAATTATTACTTTTGAAATGACAGATATTATCTTTTAATTTTGCATTTAAAGCTAACGTAAGCAATTTTTTGCTCCTAGATGACATAATTAAAATTTTGACTGCAAACAGATTAAAAATAAATATCTAAGTTTTCTTTTATCTTCAATATGTACTAACTTACCAACAATTTGTTAATACTCTAGCACAAAGTAGCACAAAGATCCTAATTTTAACGTATATATTAATGAAAACTACAACACAGAAAATGCACAAAAGCAATAAATAAATAGATAAATCTCACAAGATATATATGTATATTTAAAAAAAGTGAGGTTATGATGAACATCGACTTCTAAAACCTAAACGTTATGTTAATTGATACAGGCGTATCTGCACCAATTCTGTTGGTTACGTCTAAATCTATTAATATTGTCAGATACGATCGTTTCAATTAACAGACACTGCATTTTTGTAGATACACCGTTTCTATTTTTAATTATACACACATTTAGATGATCAGATACGCCTCTAGATTTTAACAGATGATAAAACTCATTGCGCAGACTCCCTAGAGGTAAATAACTTAAAATGGCCAATTTTGCAGATTCGCCTTTTTCAATTAACACGGCAGTATTGTTTTCCATTACTTCCGGTTTAACAGGAAGTGACACTAACTTTTTTATTTTAAATGAGACAATTGATATATTCTTACGTATTTTGATAGAAAGTAATATTCTGATAATAATGATATGCATTTGATACTTTTTGCTTTGTACTCATAGAACAAATTAATTTTTTAAATTTCAAAATAGGGCGCCATAAATGCGTTGAAAGTTTACATTTTTAAGCAACTAATTATAGAAAAATAATATTCATTGTATTTTATTTCTTGAACTTTTACATGTCTATTTAAAATTTCCAAACCATTATTTTTGGCCTTTAATTTATTTTTTTAATAGCAAGTTTCACACCAGGAACACCACTTTTGAAATTAAAATTTCCCAATAATTTAATATGATTATTTTTTAAATCGGTTAATAAATAATCCCATAGAAGAAAAAAATAATGAATTTAATAATTACAGTCAATAAAAATAGCATAGATGGCTTTGATTTATTCAATAACAAGGGACTTTGTAATGACACGCCTGCCCATTTCTTTTCAACTGACATAACACATCATATTTTGTCAAATGTTATATACCATATTTAAGAATAAAAGAATAAATTTTTCAATGCAGTATTTTTTTCCATATCTTAATATTACATATTTTAGTTATAATTTACCTAACATAACGCAGGTACACACAAATGGTAAAGAGACAGAAAAAATATTTTATAAATTATTCTAATATAAATCTTTTTATATGTATTGTTCGAAATGACCACCTTCTTGACTAATGAAAGTACGCATGCGTAGGAATATAACGTACGGCATATGAACTTACTTAACTAACTCTTAATTAGTAAATATTTAAAATATTAGTAAACACTAAAATTCTTTCAAAAAACTGCGACAAATTTATTTAAATAATGAATAATAATTCAGCTTCACAAAATGTCATGTATTATATCAATTGAAAAATAATTTAAGAACGCGCCAAAACGCAGCCTCCTATTAAAGAAATCAAAGCATTCTATGCTATTATTATTAATTAAATGTGTTTATTTATGTAATTTTTCCGTGATTACTTGAATAAAAAATAAAACTTTCATTTATTTGCATTTATGGCACCCTATTTTAAAATTAAAAAAAAATTAATTTACTGTGAGTTTAAAACAAAAAGTAGCAAATGCAGTATCATTGTTATCAGAATATTATTTTCTATCGAATAACAATATACCATTAACCAAACGTAATAATATACCATTTAAAATAAGAAAGTTAGTGTCACTTCCAGTTCAACTGAAAGTAACAAAAAACATCTGAATATATTAAAAGATGCTCTTATAACAATTCCATCGATGTACCAAATTTCATTTATTTATATTAAAAAGTAAAGTAGTTATTAAGTGTTCCTTTTTTCCTGTGTCACCCGGTATATACACCATGCATCCTAAGACTTAAAAACATATTTGTAGAATTTTCGTTGAACTGATTGGAGTCTGTTAATATGCGTTAATAGGAAACCATGATAAAGATGGATATAGTAGACATGTTTTTACTAAAAATTTAAACAAAAGTTTTGAACATTTCTTGGTTACAGGTTTGTCTTTATTTTGATAAATTTAATTTGGTTTTTTAAATCCTCGATGTTGTGGTAGTGCCAAGGCATTTTGTGGACACCCTGAAATGAAATCCTTCATTTTTATACTCTTACATTCATTGCATTTTTTCTCTAACTAGCTTCCTCTTCACATGCATTTTCGGGAGATCAACCTCGATATATTTGCCCTTTTAAGTTTTGTTCTAGAACGAATTACGTCCTGAGGTTTTTGGAAGACGATTTTAAGGGCTTGTAAGTAAATGCTTTAATGATGGAATAAAAGACTTGATTATAATTTCTTGCAAATATATGCAGTATGGGATGGCTAACCATAAAGAGCATTAGCTAATTGTGCCACCTTACAGAATTATCCTTTATTTTTAGTGTTGAAAATTTAAAAAGTAACTTGTTGCCATTTGGCAATCTCATTACATACAAGATCATGAAATATTTCCAAATTTAAAATAAAAATGGTCATTTAAATTAAAGTAGTAGCCCATAAAAAGATCACAAAGTGCAATCTTTAAAACATGTTTAATTATCAATCTTAGTCCTGTCATGTAAAAACATACAAACCATATTCAAAAAATTTAGTTTTAAAGTGGTTAAATTTTACCATCTACTCTGTGTACGCAATGGCCCTTTTTCTGATGGATGAAAATCCAACTAGTATCAGTTGCTTGTTTTTAGACCGCAAAATGGATCCCAGATATCCCAATTTTTGTCATTTTTATCATTTATAATTTTTGCCCTTTGGCAACTTAGAATATAATTTAATTCACATGTAGATAATTATGGTTCATTGTTAACATCTGGCCAATTTACACCAAAAGCTGCATTCATATTTAATTGGATTAAATAAAACCAGTTTGGAATCTCTGTGTCTCCAGTAACATAGTGAAACTCTACCTACTTTGATGATTTTATTGATAAATCAGAATTTTAGTCCAAAGCCAACTTAAGCCTTAATAAATAATCCACCAGCTTCTAAATATTCACATAATCCTAGAAATTCGTTTAAGTACAAGTTGCGTCTTAATGGTAATCGTTCAGCGTGGAATTAAACTATTATTATACATTCGTTTATATATCTTTTTAATACCCAATTCTGTATACCACCAGAACGTAAAAAAAAACCTTCATTCCACCCAAACACTCCCATATAAACGGTTAAGAGTAGCCGTTTCTTCGCAGGACTCGAACGATTCAGAAGAACCGAGCTCAAAGTTGAACAATACTTCACGGGATGCCAACCCATTCTACAATAATCCGGATGTGCGGCCAGAACATACACGAAGAAGTGACAGTCCCAAGCATAAAAGAGAAGAGGAGCGAAGATCCGTCAGGAACGAGGAAGAAAGAAGCAGAGATGATAAGGGACGAGACAGTGATAGGGATAAATACAGGCCATCAAGAAGGGATGACGATAAAGGGCGAGGTAGAAGAGATGATGATAAAGGGAAGAGCAAATATAGAGATGATCGCAGAGATAGAAAGGACGACAGGTTAGTACACATTTGTTTGTTTTTGACTTAATGTAACGGTTACAAGTTTTACGATATTAAGGTGCATATTTTAGTTCATCAGTTGTTATCTTTTTAACTTAATATGACTTACATTTCTAATTGCAAGCCAATACATTAATTTGCACACTTAACACCTTTATTTACCGGATCGGTATGCTAAGGAAGAATCAAAAAAGTAAAGTGGAATTTTTGTTTTGAGCTTTTAGTTCAGAAAATAATAGGATTAATTTTTAAAGGTAAAATACTGAAAGAGATAGTAAATGCCTCACAGTTAAGTCGTTTATTCTGGTCTAGTGGATTGTCGTATGAAAAAATTAGTTGGTTGTGTTGTGTTCTAAAACTGAAAAAAAATTGTTCTAGACTTACTATAAGTTTTCGTTTCCTTTTATGACATTATTTATTATTATACATATATTATAATTGATCACAAAAGATCAGATCGACGTGTCAATTATAAACATTGCTAATATTGGAAACATTAAGTAGTGCAAGGGCCAGGACTATAGAAATTGGAAAAAGTAGGTACTATTTTATCGATCATTTCGATAATGGTCTTAGTCCGGTCTTTATGGAAGACCAAGTCAATTAGAGAAAAAATAAAATTTCCATTTTAGTATTGTGGCGATACTTAATATGCTTAAAATAATATTTTTATGTGAGGACGTATACATTGCCCAACGCAATACGCAATTGCAAAGAATGAAGCCTTAAACAGATAAAAAAACAGTTATTAAGAACTTGCAAAAATATCATAAAAACCCTTAATGGAAAACCAAGTCAATTAGGTTTAAATAACATTTTTTCCAGGAGTTTGAATTACTTGAAGAATAAGTTAACCTAAACTGATGGAAGTAGTTGGAAATACGCTCCAGAAACTTAAAATAGAACGGAAAAAATTATCAACTGACTCAAACAATTACTCCCAATTATCTGAAATACATACAAAATTATTTTAGAATACTGAAAAATATTTAAAACCTTTTCAACTACCCGAAAAAAATAAAAAAAAAATTCCAGGAGCTTGAATACATGAAAAAATACCTAAATTGACTAGAAAATGACAAGCTAAGTGGTATCCTCACTTAGCTTGAGTAGCAAACTTCACAGCTTTTCGTCCCTTCGTGATGTTGTATGAAATTTCATTATCAATTCATGCCATATTAGATGAAAAAATTAGAGCGGGTAGTACACATCTGTCAATAGTTTATTTCATTTCTCTCTGTCATTTTTCTCATCTCACTTTTGTCTCAAAGGGGCGAAAATTCAATATTGAATTCCAGTAATATCTGACAAGAAAATTAAAGTAATGTTTGTTTTTAATACCGGTGCCTATATGTAAAAGGAATGAGTTGTTTCGTGGAACTAGGAATATATAAAATTAAATGGCTGGAAATCATTTAAAAAAGACTCGGACAAGGCTGGAAATATGGGAAAACGTTTGAAGCTTATCTCCGATTTTTGTAAAATTTTAAAAAGGACATCAAAAATCTTGGAAGCTTTTGCAGATTCCTTTCATGTATGAAAGGGATCTCCAAAAGCTTGGAGAATCTGAAAATTAATTTGTAATTGCTGGGAAATGTGAAACATGATATCAAATACCTGAAAGACAATGAAAAATTACGTTAAATTTCTCGAAATCTAAAAAGTAAAAGGACATTGCCAATTCATCAGTTTTATCAAAAATTATGCCTGGAAAACATTAATGTTGAAAAGAGATTGCAGTGAAAATCGCGAAAAAACGCTTTTCAACGCCGGGAAGACAAAAAATAAAGCCAAATTCCTGGAAGAAAAAAAATAATGACTGAAAAAAAATAAATGGAATGAATGATATAACTGAAATAAAAATTCAATCTATGAAGTGAAAGAAAAATTACTGAAAGTACCGAAAAGATAAAATTTCAAATTTATTTATCATGTCATTTGACGAAAGTCTAACACACATTAAGATAAAAAATGAAAAAAAGCAGAGCATGAACCCAAGGTTGACTATACCATTAAGAAATGATTAAAAAAAAATATATATAAAACCTATATGACAAATACTCACAATTCTGTTCCTAGTATTCAAAATATATACAAATACATACAGTTATGAACGTTATGCTTCCCACACTCCTTGACAAACATAAGATCCTTAAAAATGTACAAGAAGGGCATAGTAAAAATTCCAAGAGCCCTATATGCTCCTCGGCAATGGTCTTTATATCCATTCATTGCAACAAGTTTCACAGCTCTGAGCTGCAGACCAAAGATCTCATCTCCCCATTAGATGTCGCCAGACCAAAATCAAATATGATAAGTGCAAGTGAAAGACTGCATAGTAGGCTGCTGGCAGGACTGCCTGGGAAACACTTAAAGCCAGGGTCCTAAGTACAAATAGGTTTTTACTAAGATCATCAATGTTTTTACCCCATTGTAATTTGGGGTGGATATCTTGTCGGACAAATTAATCCAAATTGGTATATGAGGTATAACATACTGTAAACTTGCCTGGGAGGTCTGAGGTGGTGGGGAGACCGGTAATAGGATACTGTGTAACTCTGAAATTCCACAAGGCTTGGTTGCACTTGCAATTTATTAAATAAGTAAGAGGAGCTATGATAATATTTTTGCCATCTTAACAAGGCCAACATTCAAACAAACTGTTTTTGTTTGGCTGTTTATAAAATCTCTTGCTTGATTAAAGGATATCTCAGAAAAAGAAATCTTTAAACTTTAATGGAACTTGTATGATTGATATTCTATAGTCTTTATTTAACTCTGGTAAGTCCGTTGATAATTTATGGGCCATTTGAAAAAAATAGTCATTAAACCTATCTGGGGTGATGTTTTGACCTTGCAACATTCCTTTTAAAGGATTTTTTAAAATCCAAGGTCATTCTGTCATTGGACCTAATTTTTGCATTTTTTATTTCTTTTTTGTAAATTATTATTAGTTTCATGTTGTGTATAGAATTCCTCTACGAATTGAACTTGTTTTCGCATTCCCTTTAATTCCCTTGAAAACCATGTCACATTTCCAGACTGGTCTCACCTTTGTTTATACGGTTTTTGCGGGAATGATTAGGGAAAACATGATTCAAGCATGATTACAAAATACCTAAAGCCCCATACAGACCTGGATACAATCGGTGGAAACATTGTCGGCCGACTGTATCTTTTTCCTTTTAAGTCGGCCAATTACATCGACCGAATATATAAGCACAAATGTGTCCTGTCCACATCAAGTTGCAACTTTTATGATTTAATAGCAGCAGGTGTTTGTGCGGCATATTTAATAATTGTGAAAAATTAAAAAATAAAAATAAAAAAGGCGTTAGTGCCAAAAAAGCCTTTTACCCGATGGAGTGAATTATGGAAACGGTTTAATGAATGACCTAAAGTTAGAAGATGGAAGTGGTTTCCGAAATTTTATGAGGAAGTGCAGATTTTGAAAATCTATTGTTAATAGTTGGTTTTGAAATTTTAAAAACTAATACAAACTTTCGTGCTGCCATTCCAACATCAATAAGATTAGCCATAACATTAGGATTTCTTGCAACAGGAGATTCATATTGCAGTTTGATGTATTTATTTAAAGTACCAGATCAACTAATATCATCTATAATACCAGTGTGAAGCTCTTATAGAGGCACTAGCAGGATTTGTGAAGGTAAGTAAATCTATACCAATTATTTATTTTTATATTTTATTATAATGTTATGATACATAGACAAAGTAACTGGAAACTAATACTATGTGGGTCCTAGTAGAATTAAAAATTGACCTAATTCTGTTATTACATCAGATTTCTTAATCATCCACAATTGTGGATTATGTGACATAAGTTTGGGACATCTCTGAGGGGCTAGATATAGAGTTTGGAGACGGTGAGAATGGATATGGAGGATTCGATACAGTCGATGCATGAGTGTTTTTGAAGAATGTAAATAAGTTCTCGGGTCTTGAGATAGTGAAAATAAATTGGGCGATGTTTGAGGAATCAATATAGTTGAAACGAGTGTTGCTTTTGGCATAATTAAGACTTTCAACATTTCCTGGCATATTTTGATATACATTTTCGTTAAATATGCCCATCTCAAGGTTAAATAGTATATTTTCAATTTGGTCTTTAGCTATATTTTGGGCTCAATACTTTGGCTCTCATACTTTGACTGCAATTCCTTAACTTATTTGCTATATAATCGCCATAAACACTATAGGGATCCCTGTGTGAGATCTGATCTTTCACACTTGTCATAAATTTGTAGGCATCTTCTGTTTTTTAGTCTTTCAGTGATTTAGCCTTTTTGCTTTGTTGGGTCAAACGTTGACGAAGGCGTTTGTGCATCTTCAGAATAAATGCGTTTCTGTATCTTAGGTACGCTAGCTGGAGGACTTGAAATAATTTCACAGTCTTTATATTACTTTCAGATGCCCGAAACAGAAGCCGAATGGAAAACATTGAAAAGGAATACAATGAAAGATTGAATTTTTACACTGCCTTGGAGCTATGGATGGCAAACATATTGTTATAGATGCTCCAGCAAATAGTGGAAGCATTTACTACAATTATAATGGATGGTGATTATAGTACAATTTATGCTGATTTAGGTTGTCAGAGAAGAATATCGAATGATGGACTTTTTCAAAACACGAGTTTTTTTTAAAAACTTGCGAGAGATCAATTAAATATACCATGTCTTTCGCCATTACTAGGAAGAAATAAATTGATACTATATGTACTTGTAGCAGATGACGCATTTGCGTTAAGTGAAATATAATGAAGCCGTTTCCAGGCCATCATTCGAAAGGATGTCCTAAAAGAATATTTAGTTATCTACTATCACGAGCCAGACGAATAGTCGACAGTGTGTTCGGAATTTTAGCTGCAGTCTTTAGAATACTTAAGCGATCTATACCTTTGGAACCACAAAAGGTGCAATCTATTGTTTTAACTTGTGTTCATCTGTATAACTACTTGCGACGAAATAAAGAATCCAGAAGCATATATTCGTCCCCTGGAAAGTTGGAGAAATGAAATTCGCAAGATAATGCGTCAAGTCCTTTCCGCCTTCAAAATCTTCCATGGAAATTATCACATTCAAAAAAGGAGATTAGAAATGGATTTGCGCAATATTTGTGTACTGAGTTAGGGAGTGTCATAAGTGTCATGGCAGGGCAAATTTGCTTAACTTAAAATGGTATAATAATATATGTTTTATACTTTTATATTTATTAATAATAAAGCAATTATTCTTAATTACAATTATTGTACCTCGACTTCCTCTGGACTCACTGTTTTCAATCAAGAACATCCATTTTTTATTGCGGTCTCTGTACTCTTTACACGAGACATTCCACAAATAGGGTACTTATCGAACTTGTACTTGTTTTTCGAACCCAACGATTTGCGCTCTCTGACCCGAAAACCTTGTATCTCTTGTACATGAGAGTGAAAAGAGACCTCAGGACCCATGAAGACATTATCAAGGCAACTTTTACCTCTAGTTGCTTAATTGAGTTCAAAATATTTTGAGGTTTGCAGGCAGGTGTATTGTTGATATAAAAATCTACATTGAAATCACCCACAGCAAGGACTTGCTTAATTTGGCTTAATGTAGTCAATACCCCTTCCAATTATTTCATAAACGTGGCCAAAGGGGCATGTTGTGTACAGCGAAAATGATTAAGTCAAAAATCATTAAAACAAACACAACCATATTTTATGCAAGAGTCGATTAAAAATTTGTTATTTTAATTGACTGTTGTACGACAAATACATTTATTTAAAGAAAATTGCAGTATCTCCTTCTCTACTCTGATACCTTGCTGAAAAGGTAGAATTTAAGATAATATAACCAATTATTCCCAATTATTGGCAAGACGTAAAAATTATGTGAAGTGACACTCATTTTTTAGGATTTATTGAAACACCTGGAAAAAAACACATATAAGAATAGAGAAGCAAAACTATCAAAATATTCAAGTATTGACACTTCTTACTGGATCAAGATTGCTTTTTTGCTTTTCATTATTTTAGTCTATAACTTAAATACAGAACAAACTAAATCAAGAATAACTTCTAGGCCAATAATACAGGAAGACCTATTTTATTTTTATAACAAGGTTGAAAAGTTTGAGCGGGATACTCTAGCTGGAAGTAATTCAAACCTTAATGTAAATGACCAATTTTCTTATGTCTGTTTTCTGTTTGTAACTGCCTTGATTAGTTACGTTCAGGATTTTTTTCATCTTAAATGGCTAATGGGTGATGAAGGCAGTGGTGACAGTAAAAAAATTGGATGGTTTAATAAAGGGCTAGCAGGTATGCGTGAAAGGTTACACCCCCTGTATGACATCTATAAATGTAATTCTATTTTAGTTATCCTGGAATAGTTAAACAATTATAAAAGCATTTACAGTCAAGCAAAGAAAAATGCATATGACGCTTACATAAACAACTTCCATAACAAGCAATAATAAAACAAAACTGGAATTGCCGAGTTTTAAATAATAGTAAAAACACAATAAATGCAGAATCCGTTCTTTCATCCATTGCAGCTACTATTCTTAACAGTATACCCACTTCATTAACTTTATTTTTTGATTACATACCTGTCCCTGTGGACAATCTTCTATTTTCATTTCAGCCGACTCTTTTAATGTTTGAAGAAAGAAATTAAAAAAAAAACAGTAGGAGTGCCTTAGTATTAATACTATGATACTTCAAACTCTTAGAGAACTTATAGTTGTTCTGTTGACCAAACTAATAAACCAGTATATTTCTGCCGATATTTCATCAAATATATTAAGACCGTATCAAATATATAAGACCGAAACTGGTTCCTATATTTAAAAGTAAGGGATCTCAGGATGAAGTAACAAATGATCGCAATTTCCCTCCTTTTCATGGTTTCTGAAATGTCAAGCCAAATTTAAACTATCAATTAACTATCTATTAAGATATCCAATTTGGTTTTAGAAAAAAAAATCTACAACATTAGAAATACATAGACTTACACAAGCATATTAATTCATATGCTTTATGACCTATCTAAAGCATTTGATTGTGTCTCTAATGGGATCTTTATCCAGAAATTAAAATTACACTATCCAACGGGATGTTAATGGTGTGAGACTAATTGAGGCTCACAATCAATATGTTTTTATAAAGTGTGTCAACTGACAGAAACATAAATCATGGTGTTCCTGTCCTTCGTTTTCTGCCATTCTTCATATACATTAATGATCTTCCAAATGTTCATCTTTTTTGCGAAGGTACTATTAATGTTATACAATACTCCGCTTGTGATCCTATGTTAGACATGATAGATGATGGTAATAAAAATATTTATGAATGGTTTTTGGCCAATAGACTTTCCCTGAATGCATTGAATATACCAGGTGTGGTCTCAACCACAAAATTTCTAAGAGTTACTTTAGATGCTAAGTAAACATGGAAAGAAAATGTATGTCACCTATCAGGCAAACTAAGTGGAATACTTTTTATCATAATATTCTTAAGGGCTCCTACATTCTTGTGCAGTAATTTGCCTGCCTATCATAGTTACTTTTCTGCATATATATGCAATAATTCTGTTATACTGCCAATATCTATGCAATTCTGAACTGGGGTGATTCTAACCCTGCAGGAAATTCGGCTTCCACCGACATGTTTTAGGACCGTGGTATAGACATTGTTGTCGGCAGTACATCTATCAATGTTTAATTTACATTGTTAAACGTTTAAAATTATTTGTTAAACAAATATAATTTAATATTTATGTATGTACATGATAATATGCATATCAGAGTTTCAAAAAGGGCGGAAGGGAAAACTCTCAAAAACATTTAGCATAGTCGTAGTTCTCTAAATTAATTCACAATTAAATTAAGATAGCATATATTACAGGAATAAAACATAGATATCACAAATTAAGGCCGGTTATATACAAGAGGCAATACATTTAAAAAGTAATAAAATATATGATCTGAACAAACCTGTAGATTAGAGAATTCAGTACTAGCTGTTAAAATAACAGAAGAAATATATGTATTGATAATTGATAAGATTTTAGAATTAGAGTATTATTAGAGTCTGCCTTTGAGTTGTATAGTAAACTGTAGTCTTGGGTGAAATTAATTAGAAACTTGAAGAATCTCGCCATCATGATCCTTTTAGGCAAAGAAGTTCATATCGTCGACATATCACTTTAAATATTACACAGAAAAAGGTAGTTTACTGGGACAAGTATTTTGTAATTTTGACGTATTTTGATTTTAAATAATTACTTTCAATAGAAAAATCCAACATGGTCAAAAATTATACACATTAGATACATATTATCATTTCCATACATAAATTAACGTATACCTATTGTTAATAACATCTCTTAGTTTAGGACCTATTTAGATATAAATCATAAAAACACCATGCATAGTACGAACATTATTACAGACTTTCGCAGACTTTTCGACTCTAGAACCAGACGAGGCTCCGACTACTATTGTGTCCAGTTCTTCCCATATAAGAAATCTTACAGCCAAAATATTTTTAAAAAGAATAAAATTATATTTAGTAAATGGTACTTTTTATTATGACGAATAATATCAAAGTAGTTTTAATTTTATTTGATTGATGATTTTGAATATTGATCTTGTTGCGAAAAAATTACTCTTTTAAGTGTATCCAAATGTACGTTATTATATTTTTGAGTCTTACTTTTTTACGTGATTTTATCTCCTGATTCTATATGAAAATCATTCTGTTTGTTATATTTTGTTTAAATTACGACTTATCATTATAAGTCGCAATTATATATAATAATAATAATAATATTATATATTATATATATATATATAATATATAATAATAATATTAATAAATATTTGATTTGATTTTCCCCTTCTAGATTTGGTCGTGACCGAAGAGATAGACGACGCAGCAGAAGCCGAGAGAGGAAGCGTGATTCAAGGTCTCCAAGAAGGACGTCAAGATCTCCAAAAAGATCATCGAGATCACCGAGAAGATTATCGAGATCACCGAGAAGATCTTCGAGATCACCGAGAAGATCATCGAGATCTCCAAGAAGATCAAGATCAGGATCGAAGGACAGGGGAGGAGATCGTAAGTTCAGCAGTCGAAAAGAAAAAGCCGATAAGAGGATGGATAGGTTGGACAAACTGGGTAAGCAATATACACTACAGTAGAACCTCGATTATCCTTCGCCGGGTAATCGGAAGCACGGATGAACCAAAGACCCCTTTTTTTATTTTTTTAACAATTTATTCAGACAAATACATGTGTCAAATGAAGAGAAGAAAGGTGATTCAACATACATGTAACAAAAAATATAAAATGATTATTTTTACATAATGTATATGCTATGTATAAACGTATTCGTTATACAATATTATGTAGGCGCACATACATATTATATGCAACTATATATGCTAAAAAATCACTAATTTTTGTTTGTTTTTGCGCTTCGTAACTTTTACAATTTATTATTTCCATAGACTTATAACCAAGTATGGACCAAACTACTCATTCATAAATAGAATTTTAAGCCGATCAGTCATTGAAATTTAGGAAACCTGATTCCGCCTATAATGACAATATTGTATTTGTCAGTAGAAGTCCATTCTTGAAGTGGAGTGGCTATAATATAGTGGGTTAGAAAGGGTGGGAAGACTTTTCTTCACAAATGAAAATGCCAATCTTTTAATCAAGAATAATGCATTTCGATGAGATCACTCATCACCATCAGACTCGCACACTACACAGCTGCAAATGAACATAAAAAAGGTTATGAAAAATAAAAGATAAAAAAGAAAAAGTACTTTTTCATGGAATTATGACAGCTATATGGTGACGAAATGCGTTACTCTTGATTAAAAGATTGGCATTTTCATTTGTGGAGAAGAGCCTTCCGCCCTTTCTAACCCGCTATACAACACTGTATTGTTTATGTTTCATTAATTTCACAATATAGACAGGCGTAGTTGACTTTTTTATATACTTTTTCGTAATATGTTTATTTATGAAATCAAAAATGCTTACGTTTATGTTACATCTATTGCTATTTTAATGGTGAAGTAACTCTTGAGGTATTAGGAAATCAATATTTATTAAATATGCATTTTAAATTAAGAGATAGTTGCTGATAGAGGGTCTTCAGAATTCAAATAGAAACATTTTGAGATTCGATGGTGAATATTTATAAAATAAAAGGCAACAAAATTGAGTATATTTACGTTTTTATTAAAATTAATGACAATAAATACTAAATATATATTTGATAGAACAATAAAGGTAAAATAATTCATATAAGAACTTAAAATATACATAAAGGTCAAAAAACTTGTCATGAACAAAGGAAAATTTACAATACATATAAATATATATAATATTGCATTTGCTTTTGTCAAATACGGCAAACAACATCAAACCTATCTTACCAAACTCGTGGAAAATATTGGAATGTATTTTTTGTATTTTAAAAAATGTTCATGAAGAGCTCTATTAGAAAGGGTGAGAGGCAATTAGTTAGCAATAGGGAATTGACAATTCCCATGATTTCTTCCCATGAGTTCCCCATTCATCAAAAAAGGATAATTTTACACACTTGTTACATAAATAACTATTTTGATGTGCAAAGTTTTGTTAATTTTACTATTTCTCGGATTTAATCAGATATTGTAAAGTTTCTATTATAGGAATCTTTGGAAATAAAGAAATCACATGAAAAACATTACATTTAAAAGTTAAGCGAGTAGGAAAATTAACAGTTGATCATAAAATATTTGTTATACATTATAATAGTAAGTACATTGTAAAAGTAGACTTTATTATAATATACTTATTCTGCCTATGTTCCTACTGTAGATTTGGATACACACTAATTCTAGTATTTTCATTTGTAACGGATCTTGTTTTGGAATAGTGAATTTTATCGTTGAGTGGTGTTTGTTAATTTTTGGAAAATATTAAAAAAACGGAATGTTCGGAATTTTTGTTTGTAAAGTACTCTCTTTTATACATAATCTTGTTTTGACATATTTTAAGGACCGATTAATTAAATTAAACCTTTTAAATATGTGATAAACATAGACAATTTGAGCATACATCTTCACATTTTTATACCATGTATTTTGATTAGGTTTTAATAAGAAAGTCATAAATTTTATAAATAAAGAAGGACTTTTTTTAACTGAAAAACATTTTTAGTTTCATTATGAATGTTTGATTTCCTTATACAATTCAGGTAATTTTAATGTCTCAGATTGCTTATGCGCAAAAAACGCATACGAATAATCGGGGTTCTACTGTAATTACATTAGGAGTTATATTATATAAATGTATTATATAAAAGAGAATATATTATGAGTTAAATGGCTTTTTTTCTAGGCATTCAATTTAAACCTGATAATTACCCGAAATCTGCTCTGGAAGATGCCGAAAGGAACAGTCAACCCGGAGGAAATCGGTTTTTCATGCCGGGAATTACCGGTATGTATAAATGATTCATTGTTAAGAGTAAGTTTTTTTACTCACAGTGGAACGCCTATATGGAGATATCGGGACGTTGTTATATTTTATAAAATATTTGTACTTACTGTGATGATTTCACTAAAAACAAGCTTTTATTTATCAATATAATATTTATTTTTTTGCTTATCAATAAATATAAAAAAAAACTTTTTTGCGGTAAATTAATCGTTATAATATACAAATGGCATCCCCAATGTTTATATTCATTTTTAAAAAGGCCTGCTAAAAATAACTAAACATAGGTCTGATCTAATAAACAATAGACAATATAAGTTAGCATTAGAGTTTACAGTAAACACATTGTAGTGACCTGTATATACAGGGTGTTTTTGTATTCATCAAATGTATTCGTTTGATGTGAATATTTTAAATATTATTATTTTAATCATAAATAAATAAAGGAAAAATAAGGACAGGAAACTATAATATATAGTAATTACTAAGTTATTTCGCGTGTTTTATAATTAATTTTGCTTTTTTTAGGATACTTACAAATCTTAATTGCAACTTGCAGCAAGTTTACCAATTTGGTTTCGTTTTATTATTTCAATTGCTTAAATTACTGCATAAATAATAGAAAAATGGCAAAGTTAAGTAAAAAAAGTAATTTTTGGCTAACTAAAAAAAAACATTAAGAGTATTACTAATGCCAAAAGGTATGAAAACTATAATTTACCTAATTAACTTGTTACATAACTCAAAGCTTATACTAATGGGCTTAAATAAAATTTTTCAAAGAACTAATTAACAATGAAAAACAAAAATAAGTTACCTACATACAGTATTGGCCATAAAAGTTGGAACTTTTAAAAATTTAAAATTTTTCCAATGTTTTAAATGTATATTTTATTTTTGTACATCCAATCAATAAACATATTTATAAGTAAACAAAAAAGCATATCAGAATTTCAACCTTATCTTGTTTCAGACAATAAAAAATACTTGTGTGCAAGTGGGTTATTTTTATTTATTTTATTTTGTGTTACCATGGGAAAAGGCAAGGCCTATTCCAGCGACATTCGCCAAAGAATTTTAGATTTTTAGGTAAAAGCACTGGAAGACCTAAAGCCACGACTGCCCGTGTAGATAGGCGAATTTTAAATATTTCCCAGAATGACCCATTTCTGTCATCCTTCAAAATATTTCAAAAATTAAATGAAGGTGAGCCTTCCAATATCTTTGCAAGAACGGTAAGAAGGCGATTGTGTTCTGGTGGACTTAACAGCTACAGACCTGCTGAAAAACCTTTGCTGCAGAAGAAAAATGTCAAGTTACGCCTACAATTTGCAATGGATCATCTTAACTGGACTGTACAAGATTGGAAAAAAGTGCTATTCAGTGACGAATCTAAGTTCAATCTGTTTTCCAGTGATGGAATACTTCATGTAAGACGACCGAAAGGTGAAAGACTCAAGAAAAAGTTTATCCGACCTACGGTTAAACATGGAGGTGGTAATGTGATAGTATGGGGATGCTTTTCTTGGTATGGTACTGGGCCAATACATAAAATTGATGCGAAAATGGATCGATTTATGTATCGGGATATTTTGCGAAATATAATGGAGCCTTACACATTTGAGTCTATGTCAGTAAATTTTGCAATTAGCATGATAACGATCCAAAACATTCGTCAAAATTGGTAAAAGAATGGTTGGACCAAGAAAAGATCACAGTTTTAAAGTGGCCGGCCCAGGGTCCAGACTTAAACCCGATTGAAAATTTATGGGAACATCTGGATCGCAAAATTCGGGCATCTGGAACAGTCAAAAATGCTGATGAACTATTTCATAAGCTTGTTGAAGCCTGGACTCACATTGACAGACAAATAATTGAAAATTTGATTGAATCAATGCCCAGAAGAATGCCGGCAGTAATTAATGCTAAGAGTTACTATACCAAATGTTAATTATAATATTATGGTTTCAATAAGTTATGTTTTATGTCGTTTTTGAATAAAAATCGTTTAGTTCCAAGTATTTTGTACAGCTTTTTGTTAATTTTTATTCCGAACTGCTACTGGTGCTTAATTTTTGTCCACATTTAAATTAATTAACACTAGTTTTTCGTGTACAACAACTTTATAAAAGAAAATAAAATGCTAATTAAACGGCACACAAAAAATAATACATTTTCAAAAGTTCCAACTATTATGGCCAATACTGTATATATAAAAATAGTGAGAGTTTTCCACCAACCTACACTGGCTGTCAACTAAAGCATGCTAATGGTTTTCTTTAAAGCAATAAGAGTACTATGAGGGGGTCTAGTATCAATGTCGGCAATTTCCACTTTTTACCAAAAATGTTAGAGTATAGTTACATCAAACTCTTCGTTTTTTAAAGCTCTCTACAAAAAAGGTAGTCATGAGAATCAAAAGCGGCATTATCCGCCTATAAAATGCAATTATGGCATAAAAATCAAACGGCAATCTCGATAAGTCGTTAAGTATCAAAGTCGGCTATCTCCACTTTGACCAATAAGAAGACACCACCGTTAGATTAATGACAGATGGTTGTAGTGGCCAGGACAAGAATACTACTCTTTTCGCTATGTGTTGCAAATGGCTTTCGTCAAAAGGGCCAAAATATGTTGAGACCATAGAGGTAATTTTTCCGGTAGTTGCTCATTCCTTCAACACAGCCAACAACCTATTTGGAATTGTTTTAAAAAAACGCCACAGTTCGTCACTTAGGTCAAAATTGTAAGGTTTTCAATTGGAAAGAAATAATCTCGAGTGTTTTAAGACCAACCGGTACATGGCATTTTTCTTTCAAAAATACAAAACGGTTCATCCTACGAAAATGTAAAACTGGAAATGTTACCATTAGAGGAGAATTACATTACAAAAATAATTTGCAAACATTTAAAAGTGTTTTAAAGAAAGGATGTAGTCTTCATAATATGATTGACCTTGTTATTATAGAAAGTGCTCTGCAAAAAGTTAATTCGCTGAAACTTAAAGATGTGGATAAACTACTTACTAAGCACTTTGGTAATAATTGGAAAACCTGAACGAGCTTAGATTTTATAAAGATGTTGTCTCTAATGATATCGAACAAGAGGAGAAATATTATTTAGCATTTCATTTCAACTAGTTGGTATTAAAACCGGCAATATCCAGCTTTCAGTATCAAAAACGGCATTCTCCATAAATTTTTTCTATTTTTCGTAAAATGGTTAGGAATTTAGCTAAACTTTCTTTACAATTTGCCGTAGTTTGCCATTTTCTGTTATATGAAGCCTTTTTGCTTTAATATCAGAAAGAATAAAAGTATAGCAAAATTTTGTGCTTTCCTCAAAAGTCAAAATGATGGAGATTGCCAGCTTTGATACCAGGCCCCTTATATATTATTGTATAAAATATTTAATTGGGTATATTGTCAAAAAAGAAAATTTGGCACTCTACATAAATAATTAATTTCTATCGTTTAGACACAATCTATTGTAAAGAAGAAAGAATAAGTATTTAGTATCCATATTAAGTAGTCTAAATAAAAATAGCACTCAGTATAATATAAAAATAATTATTAACAATGGCTTACTAACGAAAAACACTTAATCTGATTCTACACAGTAATGATATAAATGTGTATGTATCCTGTGTATTTTTTTTAGAATTTTTACATAGTTTATTGTGGTTATTATCAACAAGATTTGATACTTATGGGACAAAAATATTGACTGATTATAAAATTTTATTTAAATTTTATTATTGAGAGCACACTTAAAAAATATCGAAATTCGTAATAGCTTACACTTGAAGCAAAAACTTGCTCTATTACGATACCAATACCCAAAGTTTCATTAGGAAAATAATAATAGGTGATTGCTATGAATTTTAATGCAAGTTAAATGGTAAAAAAATTAACATAATTTTATTCTGTATCTCTCTGATTTTATATTGAGCCGTTCCACTGTGCGCCGGTCCGGCAACCCGATCGGTATACACCTGCCTAGCAGTTATGGGTTCGAGTCCCAGACTTGGCATGGGCGTTTGTGAGTGTCAGACTTAGTTTTAAATATTATAATGTGTTCCGATAGAACGAGTGCCTAAATGTACTAAGCACGAGGTTAAAAAAAATTAATGTAGGTAAAAATATTTGTTGTAAAAATGTCTGATTTTTTTTAGGTCGATTTAGAGATCAAATCGAGAAGAGGAAACTGCTTTGGCAAAAAGCTAAGGAAAGTGACAACGCGCCGGCGGCCGGACCCAGCGCTCCTGCGCCGAACGCAATAGCAGGCGGTAGTAAAGCAACGAAGGTGTATGAAGCTACAACATTTGCAGATGGTAAGCGACTTTTTCCTATAGTCAAATCAGATTTTTCCTCAATATTATTAATTGAAAAAGTATTTACTTATGTCTTGTGAGTACGTGGAAAGTCAATATCCTGATTAATAACGATAATCGATGATATTTTAGTTGTATATTTTGTTCGGTTTTTTTCTTTGGCCAAGTTGATACACTGAACTCTAAAAAAGAAGTGATGCAATCATCTACTCAGGCTTAGGACTGCCAAATTTTTGATTTTACTTGTGAATTATTCAGGAAAAGTTAGTTAGAAATGAGGATAACGTTGTAGAACTTTTGGTATGGTCCAAGCAAACAATATTGTTGATCAATTAAGATTTCACAGTACACGATGACGAATCGACTGCGAAACATCATATGTATATACCTTCGATGCTCTCGTCGATTGCTTCCAAGATTACCTACTTTGGGTCTTGTATACGCATGCCGTTAGATGTAGTACACATGCTACTTGCAAAGAGGGCGTCTTATGACATTTCGTCAAGCAGGGTGATTTGTTATTGCCAAATTATCAATGTATTTGCAAATAGATTCATGCCTTCTCAGGGATACTCAATACTCAAATATTTATTTCCATAGACTCATACAAAAATAAAACTATAAGATCTAAATATACAACTTTTAAAAGGCCTTAAGAAAATACAATTAACTAAAAACTAAGATATAAGAAAACTACAGCTTTTAACAAACAAACTAATACGAATTATAGGGCATAAAGACGAGACGCTGCAATTTAAATATTCTGTTATCGTATACAAGGAATTTTTAATTAACATTTTTTTCAATGAAGCTTTGAAATTATTAACCTTCTCAATTTTTTTTATTTCAATGGGAAGATTATGGTATAATTTAATTGGTAAAACTACTGGGCTGTTTGCCACTTTGGTTAATTTATGTTTGGCTAAATCCAAATTTAAGTTAACCCTGAGTTCATAGTGGGTACCTCTAGACAAAGAACAGGTTACGCTTTATATGCATTCATGCCTTCTCGGGGATAAACGAAGTATGCGAAATTTCGTACTATTCCATTCCATATTTTCTAAGTTATAACGGAATAAACAAGTAGATTTTCACATTTATAGATCAAGATGATTATTTAATGTTAGTAGGGGATTTTAACATAGACTTCTCAAAAATAAATTTCAAAGCTCATTCAATTCGCATATCATAAGAAATATCAGACCACAACTTCATAATTTCTTTAACAATAATATAATTCAACTTTTAGACACTCACGCCTCATTGAAAACAAAGGTTTTAACCCTTAGATAACAGAAAATCTAAAACTTCTCATCAAGCTAAGACATCACGCCTATAAGAAATTTCAAAAAACAATTCTGACACAAACTTACAATATTATTGACAACTTAGAAATTATACGAAACATGCTATTAAAAAAAACATTCATTTTCAAGGGGAAAAAAACACATTCTTTAAACCAAAAAGGTTAAAAGTTTTGGAAAAATGCAGAGAAAGGCTAACCACACATAAATCATCATTAAGTTTATTGCAAAAGTACCAGAACTAAAGGAGTTTAAAGATCTTAAATCCATAAGCATTTTGCACACATTATCCAAGGTTCTTGAAAAACATATTTAACGAAATATATAAATTTACTGAATCGAATAATATAATTCCCACTTTTTGCAGCATAATTTTTGTTACAGACTTAAGAAAAATTATAAATGTTTTAGAAAAATTATTTTACTTGTATAGTTTTTTAAATTTCAGAACGCCTATTAATACATTAAATCATAAGTTATTAATAGCAAAACAACAATACTTTGGTTTTTCGGGTGATGCTTTAAATCTTTTGAGGGATTATCTGGAGGATCGAACAATCCGATAATACATTATTATCGACTGTGTATTAATAAAGGTATCCCAAAATATATCCTAGGTATATATTCCAAAACTGGTTATAATTTACAAATCGCCCAAGAGGGGCTTAATACCAATTTAGAAAACATAATTTAAACCAAATCTCTTGCCAGACAATAAAAATACGCTACATGTTACTATAAATAATGTACCCATTCCAAAAGAAGCGGAAGCAAAAAACCTGATAATAATGATTTTAGATAAATCTACATCATTTACTTCACACGTTAAAATCAAAATTAAAGTTGTTAGGGCGACTTTTCAAAATATATTTACTTTGAGACAGCCTGATTTTATTTGTATTCGATTATGGATGGACATGTCGTTTATAAAGACTCGTTAAGTTTTCGTACTAGGAAGCTCATTCAGAGTATTCAGAATTCCTGCATGTGATTTGCTTATAACATTCCGTAGAGAAATCATATTACACCTTACCTAACGTGAATAATATTTTGAAAATGAAAAGCAGAAGTCTGTTGCCAGCATATGTTTTTATATCGCATAATAAACGGCCAACCAACATTTTTGAGGAATCAGCTTCAGGAATTTGAACATTTACGTCGAACCCGTAACAAAAATTATTTTGTCGTACCTATGCATAAGACTGATGGTTTTAAGCGCTCTTTTAAATATGTAGCTGTGCAAATATAGAACAGTTTTCCAAGGGAGGTCCAATTAAAAATACTAAGCAGAACAAACGTATCATGTTGGATTATTTTTTATAATATAGGAATTATTAGTACTGCTGCTTAAAAAAAGAACACTTTAGCTCTCTGTGCTGTACCTAAATATAGACATACATAATTACTGTATTACTATATAGTAATAATATCTTATACTGTTGTCTCCGTCTTAATACCTTTTTGTACCTGTATCGGCACTGCCCCTACTGCATAGAGAGGTTTTGAGAGTTAATTTTCCTGTAACCGTAGTTTTAATATACATAGTTATATTACTGAATACACTTTTGTTTTAATTCTTAGATATATTTTTAAAATTGTACCAGCGCTGTCTCGTTTGAACCACGTGCTTACGTACGTGTGTACAGACTAACGGTTTGGTTCATAATCGAGAGACACTCTTGTTTGCCATTGTAAATACTATTAAAATAAAAATAATTTGAATAAGAATGCGCTTTTAAAGTTTACACACTACAATACCCTATGTGTCTCGAGTTATATAATATACTTCAACTTTTTGAATATTACATTTGGCAACACTACCAGTAATGTTTTAATTACCAGTACGTATACTCTGTGTTTTCTGTAAATGTTATTTTAAAACATTTAAATACTTTACTGATTCCCGAAAAACACTACTAAATTATTGCAAAATTTCTTGAAGTTCAGCATTCTGAATTAAACTTACAGTAAAGCTTTTATTATCATTGCCTAATTTAAACAGTTGTGTTGAAAAGTTTAATATATTACCCTGACTGCCTATATCTGCCTTATTTTTAAAGGAATTTGACAACCCAGAATTTTAATATTTTCAAACCAGTCAATTGAGTCTACGCGAGTGTCTTGTGAATTTTGTATTGTCGAAACATTCTCAGAATCATTGCCAGAGTAGTACTCTTGATTAATTTCATGGATATGGCCTTTTTTAGAACAAAATTTTCTATAATGACCCTTTTCATTGCATAAAGAACAAAATCTATTCATAGCAGAGCACTTACCCTTATCATGCTGATAACCGCATCGATAACGAGGATATTTTTTACCTTTGTGATCCTTATCGGTGCTTGTTGGCATTCTACATCCAGAATGTTGTGCATACCGCCCAGAATGTCCCTGCACTGGCATACCACTTCTTGCACTTTTGTCGCCATTACATATATTTCCGTAATCCAGGGTACGCACAACATTTACTTCTTTCGCGATTTCTCGCTGAGTAAAGGCACTACTTTCCATCGATGTATATGGCCTGACTAAGTTCTAAAGCACTAAACTATTAAAGTTTTTCCTGAATCCGTGAATTTACATTATGTGTCTGGAATAAATCTAAATATACCGAATACTTTAAGCCGAACACTAGTCAATGAGGTCATCAATACCGATTACTTAGAACATAACTTAAAAGTATATTCAATAATTTCTACAACTAATGAAAATCAAGAAAGGTTTCAAAAAGAAATTAATGTGGACCCTGCACTTCAAAGAATTAAATATTATGTATTAAATGGTTGGCCCAATCATAAATAGTCAGTACCAGCAAATGTAAAGCCTTATGGGCTTATCAGACATAGTATATTTCTGCATGAAAATGTATTATTTGATAAGAAAAAGACTTATACCCGATTCACTATATGGTGAGTTTTTAAATTTAATTCACCAATCACGCTAAGGAGTAGTTTCTTGCAGAAATAAAGCTCAAGATGCTATTTATTTTCCTGGACTTATGCGGGACATTAAAAATGTTGTGCTTAACGGTATCATTTGTCAGAAATACGCAAAATCAAACATGCGTGAATCTCTTAAACCTCACGATGTGCCTAAATTACCGTGGCATAAAATTGCGATAGACTTTATGTCGGTGGCCTCACAAGACTTTTTGTTATTAGTGGACTATATTTTTCTAAATTTTTGGTTGTTAATGATCTTTCGAATAAAACCGCAAAAAGTGTTATCACGTGTCTTAGAAAGGTATTTGCCATAAATACAGATCGTGTTTTCGTTCGTTACTTATAGGAAACCGCATAGAGGAGAAATTTTGCAACGTCGCGCGTGTACGAGTGCCTGCGACAGAGCACCGCCCCGGCCGGCCCAAGGACGGGATTAGTAAACATCTGACTTTCGTGGGAGCTGCGTCGTTTGGCGACAAAATGTCCCAAAATATTACGCGAAAATCCAGGCATTTTTAAAATATTTATTCTAAAGTGGGTTTTACAGACATGACAATAATGAAATTTAAAGCGTTATTCTAATAAAAAATAAAATCAACTCTGATAAAATTATAATAAAAAATCAGAAATAAAACTCTAATAAACAAACTTAACAACATATAATTTTTTAAATAAAAGGCTCAAATAAACCGCCTTCTTTCGCTAAACAAAAACTTAATCTATCGTAAAAGCTATTTCGCACCTCCAAAAGAGTTTCAGGTAAAATGGAATTGGCACCTTCGACAATTTTATTTCGCAACTCCTCTAAATTTGTTGGCCTACTAAATTCATGCTTGTAAATGGTCTGCTTAAGGTAACCCCACAGATAAAAGTCATTTGGAGACAAATCTGGAGATCTAGGAGGCCATTTAATATCGTCAGTCCCACTAATAAGGCGGTTAGGAAAAGTATTTGTTAAAAAATCCTTTACCCTAGCCGCGTTATGAGCAGGACAGCCATCTTGCTGAAAATAAACCGATGTCAGGTCTACATCAGGTAGGATTTGAATGGCAGGAAGAACTTGGTTTTGCAACAACTTAAGGTACTTTTGGGCGTTTAAAGTGCCATCAATAAAAAATGGCCCTATAACATTGTCACCCAAAATACCTGCCCAAACATTCAATTTCTGAGGATACTGGGTACGAAACTGAAAACTTCTGTGCTCGTTTTCCTAAGACCAATAAACAATGGAAGGATTGTGTTTGCCATCTAATGGAAAAGAAGATACATCAGAAAACAAAATATTTTTTAAAAAATATTCGTTTCATTTTTTAAAAAATATCATAATACAAGTTTCATTTGCCTTTTCCATCATGGTTTCACAAAATTCCATTCTTTGCCACTGGTCTTCAGGAAATATTTCCTGAGTTTTTGAATACTTGAAACATTTGTACCCATATTTTTTCCAGATACGAGCAACAGTTTTATTGCTCATTCCCAGTTCCTCACCAACACTTCTAGTAGACCGTGTCGAATCAAGTTCTAGGGTACTGCAAACCATTTCTTCCCGCCGTTCTATATCCTGGACCACTTCAACAGGTGGTTCTTGACGTTTTGTATGGCATTTTTTACAATCTTGAAGACAAAAAGATGTCTCAAAATTTGTAACCACATTTAAAACCGTTTTTGCACAAGGAATCGGTCTATTCTCACATGCAACTGAAAACAAATCTCTACATTGTACTGCCGAATTGCCTCCATAAAACCATTTAATTAGTTGAACTCTTTGGGAAGGGGTATAAACAGCCATAGTGAAAAAAACACAAAAATAACGCTCAAAAATTATTAATGCAACGTGCAGTAACACAGCAAAGTGAGGTCTGCTGACTCCCGGTTCAAAAAATAAAAATGATAAATTCCGCCGCCTGCAAGTCGCAACCAAGCGGTATTGCCATTATTTTGGGTAATACGTAGCTCACGAAAACACGATCTGTATACTTTCTAAGGAAATGTTTTTATATTATGGACCGCCGTTTAATTCTAAAGAATATATATTCTTTGGAAGAACTTATGACATTAAAATAATTACTTCTAGCCCTAAATATCCTAGAAGTAATGGCTTAGTAGAGAGGACTATTCAAACCGTAAAAGAATTATTTTTAAAGGCAATCCAATCTCAAAAGGATCTATTTTTAGCTATTATGGATTATATTGCGACGTCAACGCAACATTTAGTAGCTCCATGTACGTTGTTGATGAGCAGAAAGTTTAGAACAACTTTACCAGTTAAAACAGAAGTTTTATTGCCTAATATCCTTATCCAAGAAGCGTGGAAAAGCATACTTGAAAATCAACACATGCAAAAAAGCTTCATGATAGGTCGACGAAGACTTTCTGAATTAAAAGTAGGTGATCCAATTTTGATGCAAGAGGGGAAAAAATGGAGTTCTGGTAGTCGTCAGAAAAAATTACTATAATAAATAAATAAATAAATAAATAAATAAAAAGGACTTTATTTTTGACTCGGCGAATTTCAGCAATGCTGCTTTTAACCGAGTACATAAATGATCAGTATACATAATAGATAATGTTTGGAATACAAAAATATAAAAGATTACCACTGTATCTAAATTCACAATCTTAATAATTATAAAGAATAACAGAAAAAAAATATATAGGTAAATCCAAAATAATGAAATCATAAAAAATTAAATTATGAATTTAACGAACTAAACCATAAATTATAACAAATAACAATAATCCATGCATACAAAACAGTAATAGGCAAGAAGTTCAATGTAATATCTAATTAAAAGACACAAGAAATATGCAATAAGATGGAAAAAAAATCATGTAAAAAAAAGCATTGTTATTAATCTAATAAAGTCTGTCTGTACTTTTTTTTAAAAGCTTGTCTTTGGAAACCTATCAAGCTGGATAGTATTTCATTTAAAAGTTTGCTGGCCTGGTAGCTAAAACAACCTCTGAAAAGGCTTGTTTGGTATTTTGGTATTTCCAGTCGATTTCTGTACCGTGTATTTAAGTTGTGTACAGAAGTTCTATATGATAGTTTGTCTATTAAATACTGTGGTGTTTGTGTTGTTATGAGATTATTTAGAAAGGAAGCAAAATGCAACTTTTGTCGTTTTTCGATATTAAGCCACTGTAGTTCTTTTATTTTGTGACTTATGTGATCCCTGATTCTTAAATTGAAAATTAATCGTGCACAAGAATGCTGTATCTTTTGCAATTTAAACTTTGTCCCACAATCAATGAAAGGTCCGTAAACATAGTTGCCATAATTGGTATGAGAGAGCACCAGTGATTCACAAAGTATTTTATTAAGTGCAAAATTGATAAAATGTTTGCTTTTGATAAAAGATTTCTCAGCGCATAGTACGCTTTCTGGCATATTTTAGCAACATGCGATTTAAATCGCAAATTGCTATCTAGAATGATGCCCAAGTTTTTGTACTCAGTAACCACCGGTACTCCCTCGCCCATCATTTTTACGTTGGACAATACATAATCCCTCTTGTTACCAAAAAACAGCACCACTGACTTCTTTGGATTCAATTTTAGACCATTTTTATTTGAATAAGCATGAATTTGATCTAAGCATTGGTTAATTTGTCTTTCAGCTTCAAAACAGCCTTCCTTCTCAAAAGAAAACTGAATCTGACTATCATCAGCAAATTGCTCTAATTTACACTTGTTGGTTATACACCGGTGCATGTCCATCGTATAGATTACAAAGAGCAGCGGGCCCAATATTGAACCTTGCGGCGCACCTCTTAAAACAGGCAGCACACTCGAAAACTTCTGGTTAATAATCACTCGCTGAGATCTTTGTGTTAAATAACCTCTTAAAAGTTTTATGGTTTGGTCGTTAAATCCATAATACTGTAACTTGGCACACATAAGTTCTGGATCCAGCGTGTCAAAGGCCTTGCTGTAGTCAAGTAACACCAGGGCACATTGTTCTCCTTTATCTATCGACTGGATAATTTCATCCAAAACGTCCAGCAAAGCTGTACCTGTACTAAAACCTCTTCTAAAACCTGACTGATATTTATAGAAAAGATTATTTTTTTGCAAAAAATCGAAAATTTGATGGTATATTATCTTTTCAAAAATTTTAGAAACCACGCACAACAAACTAATTGGCCTTAAGTCTGAGTGACTCTTAGGATCACTATTTTTTGCCAAGGGTAAGACTGTAGCTGTTTTCCATTGTTGGGGAAAAGTGCTAGTTTCAATCATTTGATTAAAAATATGGGTTAGAAACGGAATAATAACTGGACAGCATAGTTTAAGCATTTGAAGCGTAATCTGGTCCGACCCTGATGCATTTGACGTAAGCGAAGAAATAGCACGCCCGACTTCGTAATCATTAACCAAACGTAAACCAAAAGTGTCTTGAACGGTCGAATTGATTTGCTAAAATTTTATTGTATCTGGATCAACACTTGTATATCAACACTTGACATATTTGGATCAACACTTGACATATTTGCTGTACAGATTGAATAAAAAAGTTATTTATTTCATTTGGATCCTGTAGTTGCATGGGAATGTGATAATTGCTTTTATTTTTATTATAAACATTCATGTCATTAAGACCTTGCCATTTTTTTTTGCTATTATTTGTGGTGCTCAGAATATTGAGATAAGCTTTTTTTTTCATTGCGAACCGCCCGTGTAAAGAGGTTTCTAGCTCTTTTGTAATCCTCCCAATCACCAACGTTTTTTGACTTTTTGTACTTTGACAAAAGGCTATTTCTATATTTTTTCATTGTTTGCAAAACCCCAGTAAACCAAGGAGATTTTGGTCTGGTTACCCTTATTTTACGTTTTGGCGCATGCTTATCAAAAAGTAACAAAATATTATCTGTCAGCGTACTAATTTTGTCATTAAGATCAACTTGATCAAATATTTGTCCCCAGTTTAGGTTAAATAAGTCGCTATTAAATTTTTCTAGATCAAAATTCCTGTAGTCACAATACTCGAGAATTTTCGGAGGCAACGGCAAATTAATTGTAATATTATAGTATATTAATTGATGATCAGATGTTTCATGCATGTCGTGATGATAGACCTGACCATTCAGCAATTTCTCATTTGAAATGATAATCACATCTATTAAAGAGGCCTTTTTTAATGAAAATCGAGTGGGATTCATAACAATCTGTCTGAAATTAAAAGACTCAAGCAAATTGTTGAAAGATTCATTAATAGTCGCATATTCTAACAAGTTTATATTAATATCGCCCAACAAAATCAATTCATGACAAAGAGGTAAAATGTAACCAATAGAATTCTCCAAGAGATTAATTGCATTTAAAGCGTTGAATTTTGGAGGACGATAAAAAATCCCTAATCCCAATTTAATGGTATTTACCTTCATAATAAGCCATTGTTGCTCCAACTCCTCGTTCTTATCATAAGCATCAAATTCAGTTACACACAAGTCACTTCTGAAGTAAACACCAACACCACCACCTCTAGTATGACGATCTACTCTTAAAAACCGGTAGCCCTCGATAGACACGTATTCATTAGAAATGTCCTTAGAAAGCCAACTTTCTGAGATAGCCAAAATATCCAATTTAAGACCAAGAAGGCAATTTTTAATATCTACTATGCTTGGCAGCAATAAATGTACGTTTAAATGACCCACTTTGAGACTAGATGCCATTAAAAGTTAGAAAAAAAAACAAATAAATCATGCCTTAATCAACCCAAAGTAACCAAAAAAAAAGAAAAAAAAACAGTAGAAAACAAACCAACTAAGCCAGCAAACTTTCTAAGAACCCCATACTTTTTATTGCAATTACTGGCTCACCATCATCCTTCTTAGCTAAGATCTGTCCATTTTTGTGCCATACAAATTTGTAACCTTTTTGTCTCAAATTCTTGGCTTTTTTAAAAAGTTCGTATGTGCCTTTGGTCATATCTTCATCTAAGAAAATTCGATCCAATGAGTCTCCCAGCCCAGAATTCTTCAATTCCCAGAATTCTTTTTTGTCTCAAATTCTTGGCTTTTTTAAAAAGCCGTCTGGTTTTTCTCCTCTTCCCCCTTAATTAGCCCTGTTATGCATACATTATTTCTAATTTTATTTAATTCCTGGGAGGCTTAAGATGATTTCAAACATTCTACCTCTTATTTTAGGATAGCATTCTCTCGTACAACTTCATTTACCATGTCCGTCAAAACTTTTGAGCGGGTCTTTTCTTCTTCGTACTTTTCGTTTAAAAAGTCTACGAATTTTCGAAGTTCCTTAATTTCATCCTGAAGGCTTCTAAGAAGCATCTTAAGCTCCGGATCTTCATTAGACGTACTGGGTTGCGCAAAAAGCAGCGATCTCCTAGTAATATTATTTACTGACGCATCCTCATCTTGTTTACATTCTGTACAGCACCACGGAGATTTCTTTGCTTGCATCACCCGAGCATCTACTTCGGTAACGTTTCCGCACTGAATATGAAAATAACCTTTGCAGTGGCCACACTGCAGTTTCATTTTCTTTCCAATGTTGACCTTGCACATTTTACACGATTTTGAGGTCATATTGACAACGCCGCGGGAGTACAACTCAGTCGTTACAATAGAATACCATGAAATACGACCTCGGTTCAAAGTCCAATTCGATTGTTTATAAAGGTTTTTAAAGCAATTTTTTACTTTATAAGTATTTCTTTCGCCACGATAACAGCACTGATGGATAATGCCCTTGCCAGTTACTGATAGACGACAAAAAAATTAAATTAAAAGCACTAAAAACTGATCTTATTTACTTTAAACTTAAGCCAAACAACCGTAATATAATGACTGTATTATGCGAGTCAATGAGGGTAAATATAGGTGTAATAGATTAATAGACCACTTAAGACCTAAAAATCAATCAGAATCTTAATTCTACAGACCGAATCAGAATACTTAATAAACCTGAAGACCTCGTTTCTCATTTCAAAAAAAAATATACCTTTAGATGTTCCTGAGAATGATTATATTACAAGAAGTGGTAGAATTAGTTGTCCTTCAAAAAGTTGTTGTAACTAATTAGTGCAATGTAAAAATAGTTAGATAACATTAAATAAAAAATTTTTTTTGAATAGGGTGTGTTATATATTACGTTTTAAACTTGTAGCTATTGCTTTTTAAATATTACATTTGTCAATACAGCCAGTAATGATTCCATTACCAGTACGTAGTCTGTATGTTTTTCACCGGTTTAACACCAATAAATACCTATTAAGTAAACAGTAGTACCTTGTATTATTTAATACCAGCAATATAAAGTTTAGGAAATACTTGGTTATTAGTAAAACAAACAAACATCTGAGAGTGTACCCGCCGCTTGCTCGCACAAGCTGTAACCGTCTGCTAAAAACCGTTTTACTATATCGTCAGTTCACAAGCAAAAACACTCAAAAAGTGAAAAAAAATACACTAATAATGGCAACAAAGAAATTAAGTTTTAAGTATTATTTTATGATATGTTTGTAAATGGTTTGCCATAAATAAGTTTAAAAAAATGTCCTCATAAACTTACTATGCACACTTTGATTTCCAGATAAAACCTCAAACAAATTCAAACGTCTGATGGGCATTAAAGAAACAGACCCGTCAGCGCTACCGGTCAAAGGTACCGACGTTCTAAAGAAGCAACAGGAAATGTTCACATCGATGGAAGCTCAGTATGAGGTGGCCAGAACAGCTACGCATACTATGAGAGGTGTAGGGTTAGGTTTCGGAAGCTTTCAACGATAATAAGTGTTTGTTGTATATTGTGTGATTATAAGTTTACTTAATAGCGTCGCACTATTCTGACGATAGGTCTTAGAATGTCGAATTTACCGTTTCTGTATATATATATAGAGGTTCGAAAGGTAAATGTGAATTAGAAACTTTTGAGTTATTCACAGAGTGATTGGATTTTCTGTTTGGCATAACGATTTTTCTGATACGCGGGACACCCTATATAATTGTACTTTTAAGTAGTATATTTTTTCGTATAGGTAGTAAATTAAATTGTTAGGTATTTAAATTGGGTATATAAAATATCTCTATGTTACCTAAGGATGCCTTGTAATGAATAATATATAATTAGAATTCAGACATATTGTAAAATCATTCATAACATAAAGTATTGTTGAATCAGAAGCACATTTTTATTTGTCCGTTAAAAGCTATGTAAATATAAAGATGTGTACAAGAGGTTTTCTGATGCAATTTCTTCTAGTGATGGGTTAATTTAAATTAAAAATCATTCATAATTTGATTATGAATATTTTTAGATAGAATTAAAACACATTTTATTTGGCGAATAGTGGTAATATGTATAAAATCATATAAACATAAAGTGTAAAGAAAAATATATTTTAATTTGTAATGAAACTATTTAAAGGCATACATTTAGAAACATTATGTAATCCACATTTTTGATGTAATTGTCTAGTTCTTTAATTAATTAATAATTTGTCCCGCTTATTAAAGATCTGATCGGCATGGTGTACAATTCTGGTATTATTAACATATTTCTTTTTCAGAAATCCAAGGTATTTTTATTATCTTCAAATATTGCCTTACCATTAGAGTAGCAATTGTAGTAATGCGTAAGATTTCACTGATGTATTTTTTTTAACAAAATGAGACCATAAACTCGTTCATGATAATATAATAATAATAAATATATTCAGCAGATAATACATTCATACATTATAACATTACAAAATAACGACAGCTTAACCGCTAAAGGTGTGATTTCCTAGCGACGTCCAGCGTTCGCGGTTTGCCACCACGTCTGGCAGTTAATAACACGTACAATGTAGTTTGTATGCGAACGTAGACCCTAGCCGTCTATACATCAGTTTGATATAAGCAGAGTTTAGCTGAAGATATTAACACAAAATGTCGAAAAAATTCACAGATGCTGAAGATGAAATATTGTTTTATCAAGTACGTGAATATCCTTGTATTTATAACCATGAAAATAAAGACTTTAAAGATTAGCCAATTTGGGAAAATGTATGGAAAGAAATTGCTGCAGCTTTATCCAAGAATCGTAAGTATTTAAGAATAAATTCATTGTTTTCCGCTCCATATAGATGAATCAAGTTTTGTGAATAGTAGGGTTGCATTAGGTCAAGTAGGTCGATTAATTTTTCCCAATGTTTCAATTGGTATTTTATACAGTGTTCACCATAATGTTCGCTACATATGGGCATTTTTTTACTTGTAGGATATGGGAAAATGTATTATGCTTGATCAAATGCTCGAATTTCCCATATGTAGCGAACATTATGGTGGACACTATATAATTGTTAGTATTGACAGTAAAACACAAAACTGTTTTTATCTATAAACATCTTTTATTATATGTATGTATATTTTTCAAAACATTGGCTCAATAATTATCAAATTGTGTGTAAGATTAAAATACAAAAATATGGACACAAGACTCTGTCGTTTTGCCACTCTGTTGCTCCTTCTTCGCTAAAGAAATTTGCGAACATTTCTCTGATTTCCAAACCAGTTGCATTAGCAAATCCTCCACCTCCTGTTAATGGAGTAATGTTCTTTGGCAATGGAATATTTGAATCATATCCGTAATAAGATTTATTGTTTTTTTCCAAAAATCCATCTTTTAATAGATTATGAAGACAAGTCATCATAATCAACTTATCGCATACTTCTGCTTTAACAGCTATTGGTGTATAATAGATGCGAAAGACTTGGCACAGACCAAAATGCATTTTCAGTGATACGTCTGGCCCTACACAGTCGGTAGTTGTAAATAGTTTTTCTTTTATCGCCTCTAGCCTATAACTTGCTGTATGGTTTCATTAAATGTCGATGTAACCTAAACGCTTCATCTCCGATTAGGCGATTACTACATAAGCTAGCTTCCTGTTTGTATTAGGTAGAAATTCATCATTTGGAAATAAATTTCCTGAATACACCTGATTGCCCATCGGTGAATTAGAAAAAATGGAACTGTCTCCCTCTTTACCGTAAGCACCAACATCAACAAACAGAAATTTGCAGTTTGCATGGACCATTGCTAACAGAACTATTGAAAAATTATCTTTGTAATTGTAAAATAGGGAGCCACTATTGTTGGGGCGGAAAATTCGAATGTGTTTTCCATCGATTCCTGCAACACAGTTGGGGAAATGCCATTTTTTCCTAAATTCAACGCTTTTTCCTTTAAGTGTTCACTACTACATGGTCGCAACAAAATCGGTACCGATGTTGAACATAAAACTTCCAGTGTTTCTCTAATAATAACTGAGATGTAGCTGAATGAAATGCGGAAGGCAAATGACAGGGTTCTAAATGACTCTCCAGTAGCCAAGAATCTAAAAAAAAAAATATCTCATAAACTCTAGGTTTCTAGTTCCTACTTATATAAAGATATTTGACATTTTAAATATTTCTTTTTTTAGCCGAAGAATGCAAAATTCGCTGGAAAAATATTCGCGATAATTATTTTAAAAATAAAAGAAAGCAAAAGTTAGGAACTGGTTCGGCGGCATCATCCCGACCTACCAAGTGGACACTGTTGGAACATTTGAAATTTTTAGAATTGGTGAAGACTGAACGAAGGCATGATACTTTTTTGTGTATGGATAAATTTTATTTTTAAACTAATCGTAGGCGACTTCAAAACTTTTATGAAAATCAAAATGACAATAATATACAGTCACAAACTTTTGATGATAATACGACCTATTCAGAATTACAGATAGATAACGAAATTGATGACGTCGCATCACATCATCGCATAATCTATCGATTTGAATATACCTGCAAAAAGATCAAAACCAAATATGGGCACAAGTCGATCAAATACTCCCAGCAGTAAATCAAACACTCCATCACTATCAGGAAGATTTGTTAAATCCACAACAGCAAAATCAAAACTACTGCAAAATTTAGAAGAAAGGTCAAAAGAGCGCATGGAAATGTATTCGAAACTCGTAGATAATCAGAATGAAGACGAAGTTGATTTGTTCATGAGGAACATGGCTCTAATGTTAAAGAAATTACCTCCTAATTTAATTAATGAAGCAAAATTAAAAATTTGACCATAATAACAAATCTCCAGGCATCAATGACTAATCCAGAGCAGCCACAAAATCGCTGTTCACCAGTGCAAATGACTTCTCAACTAGTGGTATATTTTCAAATGCCAGGCCAACTAGAAGATATTCCAAATGAATCAGTTAACACTTCAAAAAATGTGTCTTACCTTAGTGTCAGAGCCAATTTTTCTTCTGGGGAAATAGGAGTTTTTACTCTGTTTGTGGGTTTCTTCTTTAATTCATTTTGAACTAGGCCTAACAGAAAATTAAATTGATCCTTATTAAGCCTGAAGAAGCTGCGAAACTTTTCATCGTCGTCATTTAGGTGATTTTGTATAAGGATCTTGTAATAACCTTCTTCGTTTCGGGATTCATACAATTCACTTGTATTATGGCGGGTGTGCTCTCACTACTACAGAAACGCGGACGCTTCAAGCAAATCCCAAAATCGCCGCGACCAGTCGTTACTGCTGAACGTCGCGGCGGGCCGCGAACGCTGGACGTCGCTAGAAAATCACACATTAAGAATACCCAATGCACAATGGTATTTTAAAAATATTGTGTGTGCATTTCCTGTCTATCCAAATTAATTAATTAAAATAAAAAACAATTTTTAAGAAAATAATAAAACCATAAATACCACAACAAAAGTGATTCAAAAAATAAAATAGGATTAAATTAAATTAGGGGAAAGAAAGGGAAAAAAAACAGCAAGAAAAATAAACAGTACTATGTGTATCATACTAACCAAGTGACGTTATCATCTAATATCCAGTCGTGGATTCTACTTTTAATTTTGTTATAGGGTTTATTTCTGAGTTCTACGGGAAGTTGATTATAGATTTTTGCTGAGGTGTATGTTAAAGTTTTTTGACATTTAGTTTTTGTAGTCTTTGGGATAGTTACATTCTTATTTAAAGCTTGTCTAGTGTTCTGATGTGAGATTTGAAATGCAAGTAGTGTGGATTTTTACACAGAAGCCCAACCACTGCTTTCAAGTAAATTTGATTTACTTGCAACAATCTAGCTTTTCTAAATAAAATATCCGAGGAATACAATTTTGGTTTGTTAAACATTACCTTCAGAACATATTTTTGGGTAATCATAAGAGGTTTCAGGATGGTCTTACTTGTTCCGCCCCATGCTGTTATGCAATAGTTTATAATTGATTCAACCAGAGCTTGATAAATGGTCGTAAGGGTCTTTTTTTGCATAAATTTTCTTAATTGACGAAATTTATAAATAAGTTTCCGAACTCGAGTGGAAATATACTCAACATGGTGGTGCCACTTTAGATTTTCATTTGCTGGGTGCAAGAACATTCAGTTATGCCACAGTCATTTTCGTGTAATGTGATCTCTTTTAATGTGCTAAATGTTCTTGAATCTACAGAAAAGCATAAAAAGCTTGACTTTTCTGAGTTTAGTGTTAAATAATTTAAACCAAGCCAAGTTTTGATTTTTTTCATGGAAGACTCCGCAACAGTCTTTACATCCTTCCAAGACTTTTCCTTAATCATTATTGCGGTATCATCTGCAAAACACACCATGCCGACATTAGGCAACAACTGCAACAACTCATTAACATATACAGTGCATTTTTTTTATCTCAGGTCATAGGGTTTTACGTGTAATATTTTCAACCCCATGTCAGAACCTGTTCTATTTAATCGATAGGATTGAAACTTGGAACAAGTGAAGTTTAAGTTAACAGAGTTTAAAAAATCCTATTATTTTGCAAAAAAAATTGCGAGAAACCTATATAAAATACGTTTTTCTGATGAAAAAGTTTGCTTTTTCTGCACCTCGTAACCTTCATTACCTTTACACTTAAAGCAGGTAGACAAATATCTGACAGTGACACAAAATAATTTCCTCAAAATATCAAAAATATATTTTCAAAAATCAACAATAAACAAATATAACCTTTAAAATAAATTGTTCAAAGTGACCTCCAAATTGAGCCAGACAAAAGCCCAGACAGTTGTAGTAATGTCTTTTAACATTTAGGAGCTGCCGGGAAGTAATGGTATTACGAAGTTCTTCGATATTGTTGGGTCTGCATCTAACAATATCAAACACTTTTGATGATAGATAGCCCCAATAAAAGTTATCTAAAGGCGAAAGATCGGGGCTTCGCGCCGGCCATTTAGATGGCCCAAAACGTCCAATCCAGCGTCCTGGGAACGTGGCATTCAAAAACTCTGTAACAGTCGCTGCACTATGAGCGGGGGCTCCATCATGTTGAAAAATTATCCTGCCATTTTGAACAGCGTTTCCTAATGCGGGAATGACCTGCACCTGAAGTAATTCTAAATATTTTGCAGTATTCAGGCTACCCTCTATGAAAAATAGTCCAGTGATTCGATCTCCAAGAATTCCTGCCCACACGTTAAGTTTCTGTCTTGTTTGGGTATGCGTTTCCTGGATGACGTGAGGATTTTCTCGCGCCCATATTCGAGTATTTTGTTTGTTGACTGTACCATTTGTACAGAAAGTACTTTCGTCTGAATATAGTATTTTATTTGTAATTGTGGGGTCGTTGTTAATTCGTTCCATCCACTGTTCACAAAACTGCATTCTAATAAAATAATCATTAGGCAAGAGTTCTTGAACATTTCTAACTTTAAAAGATTTGTATTTTTCTTTTCTGATTGCCTTATAGCAGCTACTCCTACTTTTTCCGGTAACTTCAGCAAACTGAGTAAGACTATTTGTTGGTTTTTATTCAACGGCCAAGCATACCTCCATTTTAAATTCTTCGTCTACTACAATTTCGGTTCTTTTTCGTTTTAAGTGAGAACTGGCGATGCATCCAATCGTAATAAATTTTTCATGAAACCGTTGTACAGTTGATCTAGACGGGACGGGACGGTTAGGATAAGATACGGCAAAATTATCTACCACTTCTTGCGCCGACATTCCTCTAATGTAGTTTGAAACCATCTCAATACGTTCCTCCGTAGTGTAAATCGACATCTTAAAGAGTTTTTGAACAATTTCAATGGAGCAATTTAAAAATTATTTTGTGTCACTGTCAGATATTTGTCTACCTGCTTTGAAGTGTAAAGGTAATGAAGGTTACGAGGTGCAGAAAAAGCAAACTTTTTCATCAGAAAAACGTATTTTAAATAGGTTTCTCGCAAATTTGTTTGCAAAATAATGGGATTTTTTAAAGTCTGTTGACTTAAACTTCACTTGTTCCAAGTTTCAATCCAATCGATTAAATATAACAGGTTGGGTTTCAACATGGGGTTGAAAATATTACACGTAAAACCCTATGACCCGAGATAAAAAAAAATGTACTGTATAGAGAACAATACCGGTCCAAGGACAGTTCCCTGTGGCACACCATATTCTACCAACCTAGGCAAACTGACACATCCATTTATTTTGGTGCTTTGTGTTTTTTGGTTAATGTAACTTTTAAACAGGCGGTAAGGGATCACTCGAATCCCAATATTTTCCAGTTTTTTTAGCAGAATATCATGTGTCACAGTGTCGAACGCTTTGCTGAGGTCCAGAAATATTGCCATGCACCTCTCGTCACAGTCGAAACACTTTCCTATCTGTTCTGTAATACAGTTCACCGCATCTTCTGTACTTTTATTTTGTTTAAACATGTATGAGTTTTAGATCACTTGGTAAGTATTTAACATTTACAAGACCGTCACAATAACTACAATTACAATTCCGATATTCATCCAAAAAGCTACTAGGATCCATAAAAATTAGCAAAGAGTTGCAATGTTTTTACATTTACATTAGTATGTATTTGCTTTCAGATTACATTAACCTTGCATTATGATGATGATGCAAGTCTTCTTCCCATTGTTTAAGTTTCTGCTTTGCTTTATATTTTATATTTCTCCTCTCTTTAAACATTCATATTTGCCTCACTTCGTCTATTACTAATTTTTGTTATTAATTATATATTTTTTTTAAATTTAGGATCCAAAAAAACAAGCATTCGCCATAATTTTGTTAGTTCCAAAGTTCGATAAACGTCTTGCGAGTGTATCCAATATTTTCAATTTTAATTCCTTACCAATGTTGGAATTTCAGTTTCTCAAGTTAAATTGGAATCCAAGTAAACTAGGCTTAATAACTGAGAGTGCAGGATACTTCTCACTTGACAGAACAGTGGTTAATTCGTTTGAGGGTTGTAAAACCTTAACACAATCTTTAAGTGCTTTCCATATTCTTGAACGCTTTTAAGTTTATCTTTTGCAATACTGCATTTTTTAGCACCCAACTTCTCTACTGAAGAATAGCTTCAGTAACACAACTATACCGTATGAGCGAAACAGGGATGGGAGGGTGATACTTTTGAAAATACTCGTTTACTGGTTTTTGAACATTAGCACCGTTATCAAATATTGCAGTTACAATTTAGTTCTCTCAATCCTACTTGTTTGAAATGTATTCTATGGCAATATTCTCCGCAATGTGTAACCCATAAAATTCCCTGATAACTGAAACTCGCGCTTCACATTTATATACATATATATACATTATATACATTTATATACATGCGGAGAATTTGCGACAGTATTTTATTTTAGAAAGAAAATTGAGTTTAAAAATATGATTGCGGCAGTTGAAAAAGCACTCACCTATAGCTGGCAACTGGTAATAAAATGTTTTGCGGTTCTCTCTTACATCTATCACACACGAGCCTCTGCCGCGCGGCACATCGTTTAATAGTCTAATATACAGGGTGTTTGGTTCACCAAAGTATACAGGGTGTCCCGTTGAACTTGTAAAACCTTTTAACTGGGGTTAGGTCTTCCTCTGGGCTATCGAAATATGTCAGTATGACCTTAGTGAAATGTTTACGGTTCGAGTTATAATTATTTTAAAATTTTTCAAAAATTTGGACCAAAGTTTTTCAAAAAACCTAAACTACGCCAAAGACAATATCTGTCTAACTTTAATAACTTTATAATATTGTCCAATCATAAAATGTCTTAGGACAGTAATCACTTCTTCGAAGTTCTTTATTGTGGAAATACTACAGGGAGTTCCCAGGATTAATGCTTTTTCACTTAATTACTATTTGTTTTGCTCTTATACTGTAAGAGAAATAATTTATGGTTTATGGTGACCATCAGTTTAAAAACCCTGTTTCATTCTAATCTCATAATGGTGAAAAAGTATGCGGGTGTCTTATCTCATAAAAAAGTTAGGCTTTTTGATATACTCTTTTACTACGGAAAACTATCACTAAAACCAATATTATTATTATTATCTTACGGACCAGAATAAAAATTCTGTTAAATCTCATATTACTTTGAATTCAAGGAATTTTTGACGGGAAAAAAAATTTGGACTTAGCGATCAAATTTGCAAATTAGTAAATAACAGAAATACATACATTTCACTTCCGTCGCCTCATAATTTTGATATTATTATTTGAAACTTTTATTAAAAGCTTGCTTTTGTTTTGTTGCAATGCATTGCTAACGTAAACAAACTGTCCAGTTTGAGTTTTTTGACCTTTGGTGATTATAAGAAATATTTGTTCGATTTGTTTTGGATTTATTTTACAATGCCTTATGTTAGGTACACAGCGCGAGAGTATGTAGAAATGCATCTTATCTACGGAAAAAGTCATCAAAATGCCAACGAAGCCGCTAGACTCTACAGGGATCGATTTCCTCTAAGAAACCATCCTAACTCGAGTGTGCACAGAGCGTATTGTTAAGGAAAAATGCCAGGCTTTCAAGGAGGAGCTCATCAATATAATGATCAGGTAATCTTAGATGAAGTGCATGAAGATCCATTAATTTCAATCAGAGCTATCCAACGACGAACGGGAATTTCAAAAACTACTGTGCATCGTACATTAAGAAGATACCAAATGCACTCATTTCATGTCCAAAGAGTACAAGCTTTTCTTCCAGCGGATTACAGAAAACGGGTAGTATTTTGTCAGGATATGCTGAGAAGAATGCGTGCGGATCCACTTTTTTGAGAGCATTCTTTGGAGTGACGAATCCTCATGTCGACGTTTCGGAATTTTCAACATTCATAATGTACATGAATGGGCAATGGAAATCCCACATGCTATTCAGCAGGATAAATTTCAGCACCAGTTTAAAATTAACCTTCGGACGGGAATAGTTAACAATAGGGTAATTGGTCCAGTCGAAATTCCCGATAACTTAAACGGAGTATTTTATTTGGAGCTCTTTCAAGGTCAACTGCCAATTCTGCTAGAAGATATAACTTTAGAAGTGAGAGGGCAAATGCGGTTCCAGAATGCCGGTTGTCCTGCTCATTATGCTGCATTGGTTCGACAACATTTGGATAATACGTTCCCTGGAAGATGTATAGGGATACTTGGGGGCTACTCTTTGGCCACCACGCTCCCCAGATTTGAATCCTTTGGATTTTTTTTTATTGGGGTTGGTTAAAACTGATTGTTTGTATAAGACCGGTTAATACAAGAGAGGAACGAGAAATAAATAAGCAGGAACTCTGCGTCGATTAAAAAGACATTTTGTAAAAAGATGCAGAACTTGCCTAAGAGCTCGTGGTGAACACTTTGAAAATTTATTGTAGGCCTCATCCTCAGGAGCAATAAAAATTTAATTATTCGATTATTTTTGTAGCTTTTGTTTTTAAGACATTAAAAAAAAAGATCTGATTTTTTAAATGTAGGTTTTAGTGATAGTTTTGCGTACTATTAACTGCTTCAAAAAGAATGTTTCGTAGTATATCAAAAATCAAAACTTTTTTATGAGATAAAACACCTGAAAATTTTTTACCATTATGAAATTAGAAGGAAACGGAAGTTTTTAAACTGATGGTCACGATAAAACATTCATTATTTCTCTTACAGTATAAGAGCAAAACAAATAGTAATTAAGCGAAAAAGCAATAATCCTGGGAACCCTCTGTATTATTTCCACAATAAAGAAGAATTTTGAAAAAGTGATTACTGTCCTAAGACATTTTATGATTGGACAATATTATAAAGTTATTTTGGTGATGGATCCGTAAAAGTTGTAATAAAATTTTTGTTAATTATTTTTTTATTGTAAATTTGAATGTGTGTGATATAAAACACGTACTGATAAAAAAAATATCTATTCTACATATTATTAAAAAAAATGTGACTTAGTTGAATATACAAAAAGAATTTCCGCAGTACCTAACTTCGAGTTTCACGCGAACAACTCGAAGTGTGTAAAGAAAGATATTTGGTCAAATATTTTTTTTAACTTCCTTTATCTTTGTTTTTTTTTATTGTTATATGACTTTCTAATAGAAAATGCTGATTCTCTTTTACCGAGATCAGTTGAAAGATGTGGTTCAGTATTTAAAATTTAATTTTTGTTGTTGATCTTGCTCCTTAGTAGGTTTGTTGATTAGTTATCAACAGGTGTCAATTTCAGTATTTCATACCGCTTATTTTGTGATATTGTTGTTAAATCTTTTGATATAATGGCTGCTTTTGCGAATTTGAAATGTTATGGATGTACGGTAACCATACTAAAAGATTTCCTCAAAGAAGAGTACCTCATGTGACCGTTTTCGCTAATACCTACCGCAGATTAAGCGAAACTTGTAATTTAAATCATGCAGAGACTAGAGCGAACAACCAGCAACATCCAGTTGAAGTGGATCTGTAAATTTTAAATGAAATTGAAAGATCAAGTGGTGGGATCTCCAGGAAAAAAGCTCAACGGAGAATTTTGCGGCCAGACGAATCCAATTTTTCTCGCGAAGGGATTACTAATTTTCACAACCTATTATATTATTGGACGGATGAAAATCGTCATACGAAGAAACAAATCTCATTTCAACGAAAATTTAATGTAAATGTGTGGACGGGCGTAATAGTATAAAGCCCGTGCAACGTAATAAACCTGTGGTAATATGATATAACAATAAAAAGAATAAATATAAAGGAAGTTTTTGAAAATATTTAAACGAATATCTTATTTACACATTTCAAGTTATTCGCCTATAAACTCCAAGTTATATATTTCGCAAACTCATTTTCTACACTCTATTGTTCTAAAATTTTTTATCAGAGGTAGATCCCATTACGTGTTTTATATCTATGAAATACACATTCAGGTTTATAATAAAAAAATAATTAGCAGAAGTTTTATTATAACTTTTACGTATCCATCACCAAATTCGGTACAATTCGGAAAAACGATGATATCTCGAAAACTGTAACACTTGGTACAGCACTATATAGAGTTAAATATGTTCAAAATGATCACCTATCAGCTCCTTTCTTATATACGTCGGTGAACCAAACACCCTATAATACAGCGTGTTTCAGAACTATGGGATCAAACTTCTAGGGGTTGTTCAGTGCAACAGTAGAATCCATTTGAGTATAGGAACCCATGTCCGGAAATGTGACACTACGTCAGTACGGCCCTAAGACGCGTTTAAATTTAGAAAAAATATTAATTACCTAAATAGGATCTGATGCATTTATTTTTACCTTTTGTATATGATACCATTACAACAATTGTTCAAAATGTTTTCCTCCAACCTCAATACACCGATTTAAACGCCGCACATGATTTCGGCGGACTACACTAAAAATTTGATCCTCGTTTTGAATGATTTCAAATGCTGCTGTTATTCGTCCAATTAAGTCTAGCTCTGATTCTACTGGAGTTTCGTAGACTAAAGACTTTACATGTCCCCACAAGAAAAAATCGAGCGACGTTAAATCGGGTGACCTAGGAGGCCAAGAAACTGCTCCAACTCTGGCAATCCAACGGTGCCCAAACCGCTGAGCCAAATACTCGCGTACTTGTACAGCAAAGTGAGCCGGCGCTCCATCATGCTGAAACCACATTTGCTGTCTAACGTTTAGTGGAACATTTTCAAAGAGTTCTGGGAGAACTTCCTCCAAGAAATGCAGATAAATAGGTCCTGTTAAGCGTTCTGGTAGAAGGTATGACCCAATTAAATAATCATCAACAATGCCTGCCCATACGTTGACAGACCAACGATTCTGTTGTTTTCTTGGAAAAATTGCATAAGGATTTTCTTCGTCCCAAACATGGCTATTCCTACTATTAAAAATACCGTCTCTTGTGAAAGAGGCTTCATCGGTCCACAAAACATATCGTAAAAAATTTGGTTGTGCAATGATGTGATCCAGAAGCCATCGACAAAATTAAACTCTAGGATGATAATCGGCTGCAGTCATACCTTGAACTTCTGGAAGTGGTAAGGATGGAGTTGTTGCTCGTGTAGTACCCGCCAGACAGAAGCGTTACTTGTATTCATATTCTTAGCGACGTCACGTGTGCTATTTGATGGTTCATCGGCAACTCGCTGAAGCACCTCTTCTTCAAATTCGACCGTTCTTACGGTTCGACACTAGTATCATGCATCTTGGTCTTAAACACGCCTGTCTCAGCGAGCCGCCGATGAACCGCAATAAACTTTTTGTATCCAGGATGTTGTCGTTCGGGATAACGTTCATGATACAACCGCGATGCTGCCGTGCATTGCAGTTTGTTGCTCCGTATGCCAAATGCGTATTCGCCAATTCTTGACTGGTAAAGTTTTCCATTAGTAATAAATGTTTAAAAATTGTAAGCTATAAAATTTTTAAACATGACATTGAGAATTGGCATTGCTAAGCGTTGATTTTAAACAATTGTTATGTTATCATGTACAAAAGGTAAAAATAAATGCAGCAGATCCTATTTAGGTAATTAATGTTTTTTATAAATTTTAACGCGTCTTAGGGCCGTAGTGGCGTAGTGACGCATTTCCGGACATGGGTTCCTATACTCAAATGGATTCTTCTATTGCACTCAACAACTCCCAGAAGTTTGATCCCATAGTTCTGAAACACCCTGTATATTTTAATAATATCAAAGATCGTAATCAATTTGTAATTGCGTGACACGTTCAAAGAGAGTGAAAACTTAAGAACATCTATCTTTTTTTGTTCTGATGGCGCTGCAGTACCCATGCTGCGCTGGCGCTGTACCCATTCAACTGCTATGGCACTACGCGAAGGTCGCGAAACAAAATTAAAATAATTATATTCGGCAGTCCGGCGTCTTCGCTACTACTTAATAAAACAAATAAATAAGTTCCAGAATATTAAAATTTAGAATCTAAGCGAGAAAAAAATCACAAAAGATACCAACAGAGCCGACTTAATCGGAGGCACTCAATAAGAAAGAGAAATATTTACAAGCTAGAAATTAGTAATAAAAATTGACTGGCCAGACTTAGTTTACACTGTTTCGGGCGGTGTTGCTGACCCACCTTCGGGCTTGCTTTCCAGGGAAAATGGAGGGATTCTGCAGTCGAATGTATAACCATCTTCGCGTTCCATTCTAAACGTACCCCTAAAGAAAAGATACCAGTCCATTAAAGAGCATGCACAGCAATTTACCATAAAGGCGCAATTGTTGCAAGAGCTGATATATAGAGTGGCATAATGCCTGTAACTTTTTAATTACCTGGTATAAGAAAAAGTGACCCTAATGAAAGTGGTTCAGTAAATTACTCACCTGCATGAGTTGTTTTGATCATTTCTGGTTTGGTTGCAAAGAAATCAAGTGAACAATTTAAAATAATTAAAAAAATTATTGCATATTTGAATTCAGTAGAATCTTTCTTTCTTTTCTATAGATTCTTTTCTATAGTTGTAAATTCACTAGAAAAATGGTATTCATTACTATTAATTTGGATCTAGCTGGATCCTTTCCAATATTGCCAAAATAATCCATAAATATGTTGGCAATTTCAGTTTGATCATAAGTTAATGAATTATCTTGTTTAATAACAGAAATTGGTTCATTATTATTAGTTTCGTTTGTTGCCTGTTTAATTATTTCACAAGTTTTTTTTACGTCATTTTATCAATTTTTCTCTCAAATAAGTATATTAACATTTTCAATTAAATTGGATAGAATGCTTCTACACCTACGACATTTTTCACAAGCTTCAATATCATTTATCTTTTTACTAGCATATTTTTTAAGTTTATCTCTTTGTTTAATTGAAGTTATGATTTCTCGTGTGATCCATTTTTTTTTCTTTTTTATAGGCAGAAGCTTTTAAATTTTTTGGGGGTTATGTAACATCCTGATTATAAATAAAATCTCAATTAATATTTTTCTATTTCATTCTGTACTCTTCTATGTTTAATTCTCTCCAATGAGTGTGTTAATCAACAATTTCCTTATTAAGTCACTTTGGGAAGCTCTTTCAATTACCTATTGTTAAGAAACTCTTTTTTTTTTAAATAAAAAAAATAATTGATATCAACATGGATCTTCCAGAGATCAACTCTTACTAATTTGATACCATTCTTTTAGAACATAAACAAAGACACGGAACAAGGTCTCAAGACATGCGCGGTGTATACTGCTTTCTCTAAAGCATTTGATAAGGTTCATCATCCAACGCTATTTGTGAAACTTAAGTTTCGGCGCATTGTTCAGCCTCATAAAGATTTATTTAACTGACCGCTCTTAATGTGTCGTAATAAATGGTGTTAATCTGAAATTAATGGCGTGAGTTCTGGAGTGCCTCAAGGATCTCACTTGGGTCCAATATTATTTTCTGTTTTTTTTTTAATAACGTTGGACAATGTTTTTCTTATAGTAATTATCTTTTGTACGCGGATGATTTGAAAATATATAAAGCTATTAAGAATCTATCAGGTTTTCAAACATTGCAGTCAGATATTTCTAACTTTATACATGACTGCACAAAATGCGTCCATACATTATTTATTAATCCAGAAAAATAGCACTGTATACCCTTTTCACAGAAATCACTGCAAGTATAGAACAAATGTGATGTTTATCTTGATGGAACTAAATTAAAGTATGTGGATTGTATTACTGATCTGGGTATAACCTTGTATTACAAACTGTTGTTTGACTTACATCAACAGAATTGTATTCAAAGATTAAAAATGTGAGATTTATATGTCGAATAAGTACCGGTTTTAGTAATATTAAATCATTAATTTTATTCGTTGGCAAAAAAGCAATTATAATTTTACAGTCTGGATTCTTTAGAAAAACGTAGATATTTTTCTGATCTAATTTTTGTACATATAGGATTATTGATAATCAAATTGGCTACCCTTTCTCCTTAGAAAACTTATGTATGAACTTCTAATATTTCCGGGTACTCTTCCAACTGTTTATAAAACTCTCCAACAGTTTAGATGTGCTAGACAATTTAGTACATTTGAACTTGCAAAGTCTAACACTGTGATTAGTTTTTAATAGATGTATTCCTTTTGTTTTTAGGTAACCATAGCACTTTTATAGCTTTTTACTATTTTCTACTTCAATTTGATGAATTTTGTGCCTACTTCTAATTTTAAAGTTGAGTTTTCCTGTTTACTTGTGTTTTGGTTTGTATTAATCTGTGATTTTCGTTTTTTGGATAGTTAAATCTATCTGTTGTAAAGCCTTTGTAATAAACAAATAATTATTATTTAAACGGTATTATTTCGGACCAGCTTAAAATAGGTATAGAACATTATACATAAAACACAGAATTTTTTGAACAATCCGAAAACGCAAAAATATACAGAAGGTTCCATTTAAGAAAAACAAATCTGTCACACTTTTGATGTCAAAATATGCACGATCCAAAAATAAAATCGATTATTAAAAAAACACTTCTTTGATTGAATATATCCATTTTAAATCACAGCCCTGTATATATGCAGTGATTATATTAATTATCTTAAATTTGTATAAATTATCTACTAAGACCCTTACCACATGTGACCGCTTGGGGCTTGCAAACTGACGTGGCTGCTATATTGAAAAGCCGGCAACGTTTTTGTCAAAGCGGGTTCTTGACCGACTACCCCACGTCCTTAAAAATAACACACATTTAAATTATAATAATGATTTTTTTATTTTAATTTTACTTACCTCTAACTGTTTCCAAAGTACCTGACAGAGAAAATATTCTCCAATGTCTTTCCCTAAGTTGCACACTGAGATTTCCTAAATTTTCTAGTCTTATACAGTATCGCCACTGGAAGAAAATTAATATTTTTGTTTGGCTTAATCTTTTTTCAGTTCTTTTGGAAGAAAGCTTACCCAATAAACAGAATTGGCATGACTCTCTCTACATCCCATATAAAACGGGATAACAGTAACCCTAATATTCTCGGTAGTTTCTTTATGTACGTCAGACAATTCTAACCATGGATGGTTTTTATTCTGCCATGCTTTCAACGTTTCTTGAGCCACGAATGGTGGATCTACAAGGAGCGCCTTAATTAAAACAATCATTGCTCCCAAAATTTTTTACCTCTATTGGGATTTGGCGCTAAAAACTTATCGAACAACTCGTGGTTTAAAGGGATTTTTTCAGCGCTTGCATAAGGAATTATATCTTCATGAGCAACATAATCTAATCCCGGTATGGCATAGAGGCTTCTGGACGAATCTTGGTTGCCAAGAAATGTGACTGCTTCCGTTTGAGCTCTCTACAAAAGCATAAATAGGATAAAAAAGTGGTTATCTTATGTTATTAAATTAAAATGTACTATATATGGGCAATCACGCTGATCAATAAGAACTTGGTAGAAAGTATGTGTTCTCCCTCTAACTTCTTTGCCAACTCCTGATCCTGGTTCTTCATCTCCCTCTCTATGCTGAGGTAAGTCTCTAAAAAATAAAGTTAGGAAGACCAGGTTTATTATGTATGATTATGTTGTAGTGTTGCAGTTTTTTTTATTTATTACAGGATATATCATCATACCTATCATATACTCTAGCTAGCCATGGAAATAAAATGACACCTCTATATCCAAAGACTTTATGCAGAATTAGTTGTCCTGTATCATATTTGCCAGCTAACTTTGGACTTTCGAGTCGCCCTACTTCAGCTAGTCTGCAAAAAGTAAAATTAAATGTTCAGATGTATCCAAAAATTTACAAAATAATAAAAATAAAATAACAAATTTTAAGTCAAGTATAGAGAAACGTTAAATTCCTTTATATGACTGAGAGTTAGTGTCATTTAATAATGATAATAATAATAATAATAATAATAATAAGCTTTATTTCCAACAGGTTACATATACCCAGTTACAGGAAAATCAATTAAATATATAAATGTAAAAGTACGAATGCATGAACTGTATTAGATCCATGCAATGGTGATTATGATTTATAGTTTAGATAAAAGAATTGCTATATAATAAAAAAAAGTAGTGAGTTTGAGAAAATAAATAATAAAAAAAACAACACTAAATTAAGATAAGAACAAAGAATTAATTTAAATCAAAAGAGCAGAAAAAAATGAGTAAATAAATGTATTCAAACTAAAAACTAAATAACCTAATCTTCCCCCACCGACCATACATTGGTGACTCAAAATAAGTGCCAGATTGTCATTGTGAATGTCAAAAGAATCAGCAATAGTGCTAAAGTTTTGACACATAAAGTAAATAGGACTCTGGTACAGAATGTTGGACCTGGCTGTGACCAAGTTAAAAGCTGGACACTGTCTAGATCCTGGGCGTGGTATATGAAAGCAAAATCTTTGCAAAAGGGATGGGCAGTCAATCTTATGGTTAAGTAAGTTAAACAAGAATTTCACCGAATGCCTTTCTCTCCTCTTCGCAAGTGACCGTTCAGAATATCTGTAGTCCAGTCTGGATCTGACAAATGCATAGTAGAGAGTTTTGGCAGTGGCAGTGTTCGAAAAAAGTATGCAATTTCTAATAATAAAACCCAGCATGCGAGTAGCCCCAGAAACAGTATCTTCGATGTGAGGGATAAAAGAAAATTTTTGGTCAAAGGTGACTCCAAGATCCTTAAAACAGGTAGACCTTGCCAGAGACTCTCCAATAACTGAGTAATTAAAGACAACTGGACTTTTGATTTGAAAGTAGCTGACCACATTACACTTGGAAACATTAAGTTTAAGCCTGTTCAAAGTGCACCAATGGTGTACAGTATTGATGTTCTCTTGCAGTTGACCACAATCTGCTATAGAGTCAATACTATGGAAAAGCTTTATGTCATCCACATATGCTAACTGAGAACAATTGAGGGTGGAGATCAAGTCATTAGCAAAAACATTAAAGAGAAGGGGGCCCAAGTTAGAGCCCTGAGGAACTCCAGAGGAGGGTGAAAGACAAGCAGATTTAAACCCTTCGACCACTACAAACTGAGAGCGGTCAACTAAATAGGAGTAGCTTTATCAAACGATCGGAGAATCCAAACTGACGTTCAAGGTTATTTAATAGAATGAAGTGGTCAATCGGGTCAAAAGCCTTTTAAAGTCTGTGTAGATAACATCAATTTGACCTCTATCATTAAGTGCTTCACACACAAACTGAGAGAAGAATGCTAGGTTTGTAGTACATGATCGACCAGAAACAAAGCCATGTTGATTGTTGGCATGGACTTAACCTTGGGAAAAAATTAATTTATAAAGAGCCAACTCGAATAACTTTGAGAAATTGCACAGAATGGATATAGGGCGGTAATTCTCTATTGTTCCAGCATCGCCCTTTTTAAAGATAGAGCAAACTTTGGCTTGCTTTTAGATATTGGGAAAAATACCAGTGTAAAGGATCAGATTAAAAATGTGGAGCAGAGGGTCTGTAAGTGCAACAGAGCAGTCCTTAGCTAAAAAACTAGGAATTAGATCTGGGCCAGAGGTCATTTTGCTTTTGAGACACTTGCTCGCCATTATAATGTCGCTAGCCGCGAGCGCGACGACGTCTATGCAAGTTAAGGGAGGTTCAGAGACGACAGCATGATCGCCGGGAAGTGAGTTCGTGTATACAGTCCTGAAATAATCTCCAAAAGCGGACACAATCCTGTCAGGTGTATTGTATGATTGGTTAGAAAGCTTCATTGACCGGGGATTAGAGACTAATTACGTTTGCTTCAAATAAAAGAGCAAAATTCACTCGGATCGAAGGTTATTTTGTTCTCAATACTATGAATGTACGTTTTGTAGGCTTATGCAGTTAGAGCTTTAATTGTCTTGCACAAAGATCTAAATATCTCTAGATGATGATTAGACTTAGAAATCTTAAAATCACGGAATGCTCATTCCTTTTTATATATATTACCAATTATATCCCCCAAAAACCAGGGAGGAAAACGTCTTTTACGTTTTACCTTGAAAGGTACCGCTCTAGCGAAAGTGTTCTTCAGTATATCATAAAAAACATCACATGCAGAGTTCAGGTCCAGCTGCACCGTGACAGGCGACCAATCAGTATCTAGCAGCAGCTGATACAAAAGCGGAAAGTTAGCCTTTCTAAAATTAAATTCCTTTATTTCAGCTTTATTAAGGGGTAGGTTATTGAGAGAGGTCATTTGTCAAAGCTCGGCTTATAAAAAACAGAAAAACCTTAAAATTCTTTATAAACTATAGGTAAAGAAATTATTATTTTTAAAAGCAATATATCTCAAAAACTTGTGCTGAACTTAAGTGTTCAATGATTTATGTGAGGTTGTTATCTGGTGCCAATGGACAGGACCTATATTTAGGTATATATTTAGGTTTGTATGAAATTTATATCTTGAAAACCTCTGGTGCATCTCAATGAAGCCCAACATTTGCAGACACTCAGACAAATCTGACATAACATGAGAGGAAAAATTGATCTGTGAGCCTAATGTAATGCCTAGATCCTTCACAACTTCCCAAGGGGTACCTTCTCAATTCATTAGTTAATTCATTCAAATTGTTGATTTGATCAGTATTAGGTGGGCTGGAGGTGTTTTGGGTCAGTTTTTTTTCTTTCTATTGTACTATTCATATACTTTTGGGTGGGTTTACTCTTGTTATATGCATAGTTTGTTTAAGTTTGTTAGTTGAGTTGTATCTTTTTGTTACCATATTACTCATAATTGTCTTTTGTATTAGGATTTTCCTGTTGGACAATAAATGAATAAATAAAAAATAAAATAAATAAATATTAAGGCTTAACACTTCAACTATAAATCATAGAATGACATTTCATAGTATTTAAGTTTATACAGTTAATTTACCCAACGCAGTCATTCGAGATTATGCTGCACTTTAAAGCAGTCGCTAAGATTTAAAATTTTGCTCCAAGGATAAACTGAATATTGTAAGCAATGGTCTCATCAGGGCCAAAACCTTTAGAAGTGTCCAGGTCACTTAGCCCAGAATAGACTTGATAGAAATAGAAATTGATAAGTTTAAATTGGGGATGTTCAGATTTTTCATTGTTGAAGTAAAATTTTAATTTGAGTTTGGCCTACTGTACATTTTAGGAAAATAGCTAGCAGATTGACAATTTCATTAGAAGAGCCCTTAAGATTCCCATAAAAGACCTTACTGGAAAGTGTACCTTTTTTATTTTTTGATTTCATGGATTTCCAAAAATAAAGAATTGTAAAAAATTGTAGATTTTGTATTGTTAATAAACAAATTGTGCTATCAAATTGCCTCCTAGCAGAGCTATTTAAGAAAAAACTTGTTAAAGCAAATTTCAGACAGAGGCTTGCATTTAGCTCTTGGGTGGGAAAACCTAATATAATCACGATCAGAATGATAATTGACATATTTTTGCTTAATGCCTTCATCAAAGCGCAGCTGACTTATGTATTATTTTTAAATTAATATTGCTCATAGTGATGTAAAGGGGGAAACGTTCTCTTGGTGTTGTGGCAAATATTTGTGAAAGTTTGCGCAAGATAAATCATCTGTGGGCGCATGATAGATCCTTCTCTCAATACCTAAACATCTGCGACATACTATAGAGTACTATTGGCAAAATAGATCCTGTAACCTGGTGGCAGGGATATACTCTTCCACATTTACAACTTCCTCTTGGCGATCACATCTATGATCCATTATTAAGATTAGAATCTAAAAATTCAGAGACTGATGATTCTGATTAAGTGGCCCTATAGTGTTCACAATTCAAATAGTAGCTTTGCGCCAGAAAGACAATGGGCTTGACCTCGATATGGATCCTGCATTATGGTACCTGGTTAGGTTAAAATTGTAATTTTTGGTTTACTGCAGATTGCCGTTTGATTATTTTTATATAAAGCTTTTTTCAAGTTACTGTTTACTTCTTACATACGGTTTCTACATCATGTAACTTTGCTATCTATACACATAGAGCACACACATAGCACAAATTATTTTAAGTTTCTAAGAATATAATATGAAATATATGGTAATGTATATTGTTCTATAATATTTTTAAACCGTTTTTTATTTATGAATATTCTTGTACTATCTAGTATTCTTGTACTACTTGATGTTAATTTAGTAAAGACTTTTTTTAAGTTAGAACAAAAATTCATTGTATTTTTTCTTACAAAGCATTAGGAGAATATTGATATTCGATTATGCTCATTTATTCTTGTTCGTGCTCGGGGAACCTTCTTCTAAAATACATGCTGGAGAATTTTTTATAAGTAGGTAAAATCTTGACCGGCATATTTAATTTGACAATATCGGGGAGTTATTTTTAATTACTAATAAATAACCATAAAGTTCTTTAAACTATTTTGTTAAATTTATAGACACAATTTCTTTCTTTTTAATGTAATTTATGGTTACTCAAGAGAATTTATAACTAAATAAGAAAAACAACTCCTATAATGGGAGCTGTAATCTTAACCTAATATATGACCCATATCTAAGAAATAACACACCCATTGATACAAATACTTAAGGACTGATTAAAAACAAAACTAGTGCATCTTACCTTGCGTAGGTCCTTCTAAAGCCGAAAATTCTTGCAGAGATGGGTAAAATATTTCTTCTAATAGCTACACAGATTAGATCCATTTTTCATTTTCGATGCGCAATAGTTGGTAAACGTTTAAACATTTTCTTATATAACAGATTGATAGATGATCAGGGTATATTGGAGAACTTATTTACCAGAAATTTTTTCGTTTTTTTAAAATTGCAAAATAAAACAACTACTTTTTTGGATTTTGTGATTATTATTTATAATGTTTTTTTTAATTTTACAGGACGAAATGTCAATTGGATTGACATTCGGCTGTCAGTGAGGCATCTCACGTAATTCACCAGTTAATTGGTTACCTAACCAAGTTAATTAGAGTTTGAGCTTAGGGTGGATACCTGTGATCGTTGATTGAATATTTTTGAATATACTAATATTCAATCAAAATATAGATGATATTCGCAGGAACCTTCAAAAAAATTTGTAAATGGTGGAAAATATAATCAATATGTTTTTACGGATTTTAAACTGGTTGCCGAATTTACAACCGGTAACTGCTTTACAGTTTTTTCAGGAAATTCTGATGTTAGGTTTTTGATTCTTATATATTTTTTTAAGCTTTTATCGTTTTATAGCACGAACTTAATAAATATACCTGGACTGCCAATTCAATGAAAAGTAAATGACCACTACTAGGAGGCCGCCATTTTGCGTGATTGTGTCCTTTCGATGTTGGTCACTTTGACAAATTTCAGTTGTGCCAATTGTAGGGAAACAAAACAATTAGATGTTTTTTTTTGAAAGGTTATGTTTACAAAAATACAAAATAGAAAGTTACATTTAGTTAAGAATTTAACGATAGTTGCGTTAGATCTGTGATTTTTCTGGTACTTCTTTAAGAATTTTGTTAAAATTTATGAAAGAAAATAATCCTTACCTAAAATGAGACAAAGTTTCAATCAACTTGGAATAGATGCATGCACTTTAAAATATTTTTTGGTCCTGAGAATGATTTAATATAAGTCGAAAGGTCGACATTTAGGTAAACAGGTTTCTGTTTTATTTCTGACCTCACCCAAGAACCCTCCGCAATATTGAAGATATTGGGTCACAAACACGAAACTGAAAATTTAAAATATTTGTTTTATTATTCTGATAATCTTATCTTTCGATACAAGTGTAAGTGTAATAACATCTCTGAAGTAGACGCACGGCGAATTTTTTACGGTTTTTGGGAACTGGGTAATTGGGAGTTACAGACTGCATTTATCTCGTCTTGCATTAAAATTGAAACTCCCCTGAGAAAGAAAACTAATGCAATATCCCATAAGTTGAAATCTGTTAGTGTGACCTTGAAGAATCAAAGGGTTTGCAAGGATTTCTTTTTAAAAACGTTAAAAATAATTAACGGAAGATACTCACGAGTTGTTAACAAAAAGACAGATGTCGGGTTTGTCATACTTGATAGAAGAGGAAAGGCGCCAAATCCTAGTAGAATTTTAGACGATATTAACTGATTTCCAAGATATACAAGTCACTATTGTAGAAAGGATAACCCCAATAAAAAATACCTGCCTTCTTACCTAAATGTCAAAAAAATGTACAAATGCTATTTGCAGTTTTGTGAAGAACAAGAGAAACGTCCTGTTAAAGAGTGGCTTTATCGTGAGATTTTTAACACGGAATTTAATCTCTCATTTCATCAACCGCACACTGATACATGCAATAAATGCGACAGTTTTGATATTTTACTGAAATCTGGAGATGAGGAACGGAGAAGGAAGGTACAAATAGAAAAAGACGTTCATCAACGGAAAGCAGAGAATGTACAGGAAGAAAAAAGACGGGCGAAGAAGCTTGCTCAAGAGTCTGGAGGTAAAACTGTGGCCATTTGCTTCAACCTTCAAAAAACACTACCAACTCCTCGTTTAACGACGAATAAAGTATATTACCTGAGAACTCTATGGACTTACAATTTTGCTGTCCACGACCTTGGCAGTAATAAGGCTTTTATGTATACATGGGACGAAAGCATCGCTTGTAGAGGATCGAGGTTGCGTCTTGTTTATTGAAGTTTGTTAAGCAACTGCCAAAGACGACAAAAAATATTATAGCCTTCAGTAACTCCTGCGGGGGCCAAAATAAGAATAAGAATGTATTAAAATTTTGGATGTACGTTGTACAAAATTTTGACATACAATCTGTGGACCATAAATTCTTAGAGCCGGGGCACACTTATATGGAGTGCGATGAAGACTTTGCATTACTACTAAAATTTTGATATTATATGATTTTTGTAAGACTCAAAAAATGTATTTAAACAACCCTAATTGTGAATTTTTATCAAAAGAAGGTAGGTATCTGGATTGCTAGCAGACTGAATAGTAGTGAGACTAAGTGTAGATCGCTAAGTATCAGATCGCAGAAAATTGCTGGAGAAGCTTTCTAATTATGTTTAATTATGTCTAATTTAGAGGATGTGCTCTTGAATGACTTGCATCATATGTATTGATAAGAAAACAAGTGATGGTTAGTGGGCAGCAATGGGTTTTACAGGGTCAGTGCTTGGTCCTTTACTGTTTCTTGTTTACATAAATGACCTAGCTTGTATGAGCATGAATGGATCCATTACTTTGTTTGCTGATGTTACCACAAAATTGCGGCCAGGAACAAAGAACACTATCTTGAGAGAGCCAGATAGTTCAGAATGATATAAGCAATATGTTCAGAATGATTCAGAGCGATAGTTCAGAATGATATATAAAGATGGTGTGATGTAAACATTACACATAACATGCAAAATTTCCATTTAACGTCAGCAAGAGAAAAAATAATGAACTTGGGTCTATGCATCCCCAAGATTGCTATAATTTATGAGGAGATCAAAAATATACAATCACTTGCCTTTAGAATAATATTAGTAGTGATATACGGTTTAGTAAATAATTTAAAACATTTTTATTAACTTAAGGCATATTATAGTCTAGATGAATTTTATAGAGACTAGAGACTACCTACTGTGATGAAATCTTGTTTTGTTATTTAGGATATTTATGTACTGTCTATGATATTTGTCTACTTTTTTATATTATTTTTGGCAACTCCTTTGATTGCTGGTAGATTTGTAGTCCACAGTACTTTATATTTTGGAGTTCTTTGTCCAACTTGGCTTTAAAGATATTTATGTTATTTGTTGCAGTTTCCTATTATTCTGTATTATCCTGGAAAATGTCAATGTTGACAGTGGACATTAGTCAACTCAAAAATTTTAGAGACTTCTCTATGATTACCTCTACACCGCAAATTAAAAATGTTTAGCCGCTCTGTATATTGGGAGCCACTACACTGGGACGGCATTCTCGTGATTCTATGTTGCACTTTTTTTAATACTTCAATGTGTCCCACAAAGTTCCACACTGAGTGGGCAAACTGCAATTTGGGCCTAATGTACAATCTCCTGATCTACAGAGCGATATTTCAACGACTTTTGTCACATACAGTGCGGCTCTTAATTGTCCCTCCCCCTCTTACCTTTTGAATGTGTTTATACAAAAATTTAAAATTTGACACACATCATTAGCAGCCTAATTACTACTTTTTGATCCCTACGATACATCGTTTGAAAGCTCCCACTGAATGCGTTATGGTCTTAAAATATTAAGTCATTACTTCTACACTATAGCAAAATGAATCTGCTTAAATGCAAAAAATCTTAGTTTTCACATTTTTATTTTCATTTAAAATAATTAAACTTTAGGTAATACAAAAATGTAGCTATTTCACTACAAAATATGTTGAAAATGTACACCATCAATAAGACAGTAAAATAATCTATTCGAGAACTCTTCACGAACATTTTGGAAACTAGCAACATAATATTGCGATATGCATCAATTATTCTTCGACATAGATCAAAGATTCTGGCTGAATAACGTAAATTTTTGTTTTAAGTAGCCCCATAGAAGAAAGTCCAGAGGTGTAAGATCGGGTGACCTGGCTGGCCACTTAGTAGGCCTTCGACGACCAGTTCACCGATTAGGGTAAATATTAGTCAAATATTCTCTAACATTTCTGCTAAAGTGAGGCGGTGCCCTATCTTGTTGAAAAACTGTTTCCAACTCGAATTCATGAGGATTGTCTTCAATAATATCAAGGATCAGTGGTTCTACTGTATTTTTCAACATTTTTAGGTAAAAGTGCCCTGTCACCTGAACAGGTGTAGTAAAGAAAATGAAAATAAATAAAAATGCGAAAAATAAGATTTTAACAGGCTGCCATTTTGTTAGCAGCGGGACGCCATTTTGAAGTTTCGCAAAATGAGCTAGGGACCAAAAAGTAGTATTTAGATTGATAATGATGTGTGTCAAATTTCAAATTTTTATATAAACCCATTCAAAAGGTTAGGAGGGTGGGGGAGAGGGTGGCAAAAGCCGCACTGTATGCGCCAAAATGGAGTTTGCCCACTCAGTGTGGAACTTTGTGGGAGACGTTGAAGTATTAAAAAAAGTAGAGCATCGAATCACGAGAATGCCGTCCCAGTGTAGTGACTCCCAATATTTCAAATTTTTATATAAACGCATTAAAAGAATAAGAGGAGGGAGGGGGAAATTAAGAGCCACACTATATAAATAAGAGGAGATGCCTGCCTTCTTTAGAATTTTGTTGATGTGGGCTTCCTATTTCAGATCCCTAGACACTAATACATCCAGGTCGTTCTAATGGTTAACATGTCTAACTGGGGTTCTATTTATATTATATGAATTGGCTGGGTTTTTGTTGCCTATAGTAGTTAGTGCATTTCTATTCGTTAAACTTCATTCCGCAAACTGGTGACTAGTTTGCAATTTCTTATAGATCGTTCTCAAAATCAAGTGCTTGCTTTCGTGGATTTGCATACATTTTCGTGTCATCTGCAAAAAACGATAGGTTGGTTTGTATTTTCTGGCCAAAAACAGCAGGGGTCTAAGCATTGACTCCGAGGGCACTCCACTCCATACCTTATGGTTATCCGGCAGTGACCTGTTTGTTTTACTCGGAAATTCCTGTCTGAAAGGAAATATCGAATGAACCTCAACAAGTTACCGCTTACACCGTAATACTCAAGCTTGACTAGAAGTCTACTATGAAGACCGTATCGAAGGCTTTTGTAAACTCTAAGTAAATAATGTCTATGGCCTCTTTTTCATCTATTGCACGTGTTCAGTCATTAGGACATGTTAATATTTTGTTTGGGTAGATCTTCCAGGAAGGAAGCCATGTTGTGTTGATGGAAGAATAATATTGCCTATCAAAAAAGGCCGTAAGCCGATAAACACTGACTTTTTCCATACATTTACCTTGATGACAAGAAAGAGTTATTGGTCCGTAGTTTTTAGACTTTTATTTCCTTTTTTGTAAATGAGGCTTTAATGGCCTGTTTCTACGTTGTTGGAATAGTTTCAGTCTCGATATTGCTTGCAGACAAATATATCAGGGGTTAAGACAATCAATTTTCAGAAAAATTGGTAGAATACGATCAGGCCCTTGACTAGACTAGCACGGCCTTTTCAGTGAAATTTACGTTTTCGAATGATTTCTGATTTTTGCTTGTTGTTGGTAAGGTTGGGAACTCGTCTTCAGGTTCCCATGTGTAGATAGACTTAAATCTCTGTGCACATTTCTCGGACATGCCACGCGAATTGAGTATTTTCTCACTTCTTATTGCTTTTTTCAATATTATAATAGTACTCTTTGGTTTTAAGGTGTTGCTGATATAATTATTGACCTGGTTTTATGATTTTGCTATCAGAAGTCTATTTTCATATTTGTTTTTGGCGATTCGAAGCTTTGTTTTTAATTTGTTATTGTGATTTTCGTGGGCTTCGTAGTCTTGGAATTGTCTGGTTTTTCTATATTTATCCTACAGCTTACGTTTTTTGTCTACTTCGTCAAAACGATGCCTACTGATCCAATGCTTTGTTGGATTTACTTTATCAGTTCTGAGTAAAACAAATTTGTCAGTTGAGTCTGATGACATTGCATTACTTTAGTTTTAATTTTGATTTAATATGATAGGGCTGTTTGTTAGTGTAGAATTTCAAAAAAATATATATTAATTTTTTTAATCAAACAAATTAGTCGCCGATGATAAGGTGAGAGAGATGTCTCCTACTCCTTCAACAGAGGCACACAATGGGCATACTGAGGCTTAAGTGCAGTGGTGTTTGCACCACCCTCTCTAGTTACAGGTAGTCACATTAAAAATAATTTATTATATAATATGTGCCGTGATACACCCTAAATTCCAGAGCCAAGTAATAAAGTTAGCCGATAAGGTTTCATCAGGCTGCTTTGCAGTCAGGATGGCCGTTCAGGAGCTGTGTACAGAGGTTGACAGAGCTATGTATTTTGCCCTTATAGAGTCTTAGTACAGTATGTCATAGGTTTCTGGGGTAATTCAACCAATTATCTTTCAACCTCTGTTTGTTTTACAAACATTCTTACCTTAGCTTGTATCTATATTGAAGAAATAGCTTTGCTTCTCTTTAAAAAGAGGCAGAAGTTGTTGGTTTAAAATCCAAGGCATATCACTCTCCAAATAAACGATTTAAATTTTCCAACCACACACCACACTTCCCCAAAAATCTATTATTTATGGGAGCATTTTTCCAAAATCTTAAAGGAAGAATTAGACAAGAAACACTTAAAGAAAAGAACATAGACATCTGATGAACAAAAGGAGCAAACCATGCTAATTAACCGAAAGTTTTGAGTTGAGAGCATTGGGGCAGAAAATAGGGAGTTAACGTGGTTCATAGATGTTTCGAGTTGTTCTGCTACTTATTTTAGACGAATGGCCTTGTTCTGACATATCCTAAGGGTCTTAAAGATGATTAATGATGAAAAGGTTGATGAACGATCTTGTTTAAGATGTTAGGCTCAAGTAAGTTTTTGAGCCTAACTTGAGAGAGATACGCTGCGTTTCTTACAACGGCTGTTAATCTCCGTGAATCTCTGGCACAAGCAAAGGCGAATTTTACATACCTATCAAGATTATCTTGACAGGTATGTTTAGTGGAGAGTAGATTTATAGTAATAGTGAAGATGAAAGCTCAGAACACAAATCTATTAATTGTAAAAAGATTCCAAAGCATGGGGTAATCCTTTATATCAACTATCCAAATTAATAAACCACACAGCTTAACGGGTAATAACCTTCAATTAAAGAAAATGTAGGCTTTTAAGTTCTAATTCAAAAAACAAACATAATCTTAAATTGGACATACACACACCGTGGTAAGTAGTATGAAGAATCACTTAATTGGTGTGACAATTTCGATGTGAAGAGTCTAAAATTCAGTTTAATGGTGTGACGACTATACGGTTTAATAAAATTAATGTGGGGTTAAAAGTATATTTAGATTGCTACATACTACATAACATTAAATGAAAAAAAGTGAGAAGTTTGTGAGAGTCTGGTATTGAATTAATGTTTTTCTATAAACAGTACAAAATGAAATTAAAAATTACATCGGCTGGCTTGGTCGGGGCATGAGGGAGCATTTAAAGCTGTTGGGTAGTATTATAACCAATAGTATTATAACCTATTATATACAGCAATCATAGCTTTCTCTATTTTTTTGAGAAGTATATGACAAATCATTAATAAAAACTTTAATTAAAAATTTAATTGTTATTCCTTTAACAACAATAATAAATCCTTTTACTAAGGAAAGTTGTTTCCTAGATTTCATAAAGAAGGCTTTAGCAGTTTTCCTGTTCAAGAAGGGGCAATCTGGATGATGCTCGAAATTATAGACCTGTTTCTTTTTTTCCTATTGTATCTTAAGTTTTGGAAAAACGTCTGTCAGATCGGATGTTACGATTTTTTGAGAAAAATAATTGATTTAGTGAGTTTGGGCTTAGGAAAAATAAAAGCATAACACTTGGCTATGATGGCTGATGTGATAGATGCGTTTAACGAGCGAAACTATGATATGGTCTTGGTTTGTGATCGAACTAAAGTCTTTTACTTTGTCGACCACCGAATCCTTCTAGAAAAGCTTCGGTTTTGTAACTTTGATATTAATATTTAATTTATAGAATCATACTTAACAAACAGGTATCAAACATTTCGGTACAGAGGTAGGTACAGGGCAGGAACTGATCTCCCCCAGAGCTTAGCTCTTGGTCCAATGTTTTTTTAAATTTATATTAATGATTTGCCATGTGTAGATCCTAATGCAAATTACACACTTTGCCAATGCCACTACAGTCTCGGTTACTGGCAAAACGCCTGAGTCCTATTGGGTTTTTTGGGACCAAAGAAGGTGGTGAAAAAATGGTTTATTTTAACAAACCTATGTTAAACAGAAGTAAAATTGAATGGTTTTTGCTCTGGGGGCATTGATTGCACTTCAACCATTCCGTCAGATTAAGGATGTAGGGAGGTTGTACGTGTCTTATTGACTCCCACTCATTGGAATAGTTGTGAGTTATGATTCCTTTCTTGCTATGAATGTATTTCTATCAAATCAGCATATCCAGTTCTGGAGCAGAACTTTAGCTACTGTGGTTGCTTCTTGATTTGGAATGGGATATATCTCAGGCAACTTTTTAAAGTAATCTATAGCAATAAGAGCATATCGATATCCAAACTGCTAATGGAAAAAGCTCTTGCTATATGTACGGCAATTCGTTCAAAGGGTACACCAATAAGACACTGCATCATTTTCTCTCTGGTCCGCGTTCTTGGGTTTTTGGTTGAGACATTGCTCACACTGTTGGCACCAGCGTTTATCATCTTTATAGCTTTATAACCAGTAAAACCTTCCTTTCACTTTTGCCTAGGGTTTACTAATTCTAAAATATCTTGCGCCAACACCGCCATGGACAGATTTGAGAACTTCTGAAATTCGTCTTTTCCATTTATGCTCTCTCAGACTCGTTTTAACAATCCATCTTGTACAACGAACGATTCCATTGAGACAAATCTTTTAGTTAGATTTGTCAGAAATATCTTTGAATTCTGGCTTTGATTTTCTTAAATCTCTCATTCATCATTTCATAAATAAGGCCAAATACTGAGTCCTCACGCTGATTCTGAATCATACTAGCTATATCTCACTCTTTAGGACTGTTATTACCTCTTGTTTCAAATCCTTTTTAAGACAATGTTGACATATTTTAATACGTACATATTTTAAGGACGTCTGGATAAAGCATCGGCATTTTGGTGATGTTTGCCTTTCCTATGTTCTATTATAAAGTGATACTCATGGTAGTGATGATAGCCATTGAAGCAACATTGCTAATTGTTCTTCAGGGTTTTTGTGCTGGAACAGCCATTTCAAAGAAGCATGGTTAATTCTCAGAATAAATCGCTGACCATACAAATATTTTTGGAAATGTTCATTAGATTTTACTGCTGCTAATATATTTCGCCTGGTCATACCACAAATATTTATTTCTGGCTTTGATAACGTTTTACTGAAATAAGCTAGCACTTTCTCGCTATCTTCATATTTTTGTGAAAGGACGGCTCCAACTCCAATATTGCTGACATCCGTATCCAAAATAAATGTTCGTTCAAGAATTGGAGATGTGCACAGTGCTCTTTTTAACCCTTGAAACGTTTCTTCTACTTTACAGCCTACTGACCAACCAAAATACCATTTTTTCCATATAGAGGCTTTGCAATATGTATAGAAAAGCCCAGAGAGCTTCTTAACTGATGTTGGTCGTAGCTAGGTTTCGATTGCTTCTACTTTATCTGGAGAAGTCTTGACGCCATTTTCTGATACATGGTCGAGGTATCGAACTTTTTGTACATTGGTGCGTGGCCTTAAAACCCAACAAAAATATTTGTCTCCGTGTATCATAAACTTTTCATACACAAATGTCATAAGCTATGCTGATCTGGGCTCATGCTCAGCGTCTCTTTGCTCTTCAGAAAGAGACAGGTTTTTGAGGCGACTGAGATTCAGAAAAGATTGTACAGCTGAATTTCGAAGATTGGGAATCCTTACACTCTAATCCCTCTTGGAGGACTTTTCTCTCATATGGAGCATTGCACACCAGGGCTATGATTCTAATTGTTATTTCGAACGAAAACAGGTCGAATTAAATATAGCGACGTCGTGAATTATGAATATAACGGCATTGAATATCGACTAATCGAAATTAATTTAAACTCGAGGAAAGTGGATGAAATTTTCATTTCAAGTCGAAATTATGGAATGGAATTAATCAGATATCTATTATTCAAAAAAGTAGTATATTTTTCTCAAAGAGACCTCTTAATAATAAAAATTCAGAGATTGAAGGGACTCAAAGTCAATGGTCTCAAATTATGTTTATTTTTTAAAAAACGATTACACGTGTTTCGCCCTAAGGCATCGTCAGATCTAAAAGAAAATAGAGATATGAAAATGAGATATCTATTATTATTGTATGTGTTCTGTGGGTAAAAGTGATTTTTTTTCATACCTTTCATCCTCTTAAAGTCGAAATATTCATGGTGGATTGTAGTTATTATTTACTAAACTTAAAAGTTATTTTTGTGGTTAGACATACGTATATTTTATAGACGTAACCCTAGATTTTAGTTTTGTATTCCTTTCTTGTGTTATTAATAAATAAGGTATTGTTTTATCAATTAATATTTCTTATTGAGTCTTGCAGGTACCTTATAAGGCCGGTCGTCCATTTATTCGACATGTCGTCCACAATTTGTTTGCGACAATTGTCCGAAAACAAATGTCGTAAGAAAATAAGCTGAGCTCGTTCACTTGTACGCATCATGTCGTCGAACGAGGATGCAATTTTATTACTTGCGTTGGTTCACCGACGTAGAAAAAGAAAACAAAAAAGAAAGTTTTGGGTTCATCCATACTTTACTGCCAATCAAGAGAAAAGTGCATTCGTAAGAGGCAGATCAAAAGAAATCATCGAAGATCCTATAAAATTTCAATCGTTTTACAGAATGTCACGAGATAGCTTTCTTGTATTACTTTATAAACTGGAACCCCATATCGCCAAGCAAAATACAAAATTTCGTGAGTCTATATCACCCAAAGATTGCAAATCCGGATCGTCGATTTCTTTTGTAGTATTTTTAAAATGGAAATAATCTATAGCGCATTTCTCCAATGGATCCAATTTTGCTTGTCACAGTTTTTGGGTTTTAGTATCAGTATGAAATTTAGCTAGGGTTTTCTGTTTTTTAAAAATAGGTTCTTCAATATTTTCAACATTTTTATTTGCCACTATTTCGGTTTCATTTGTTGCAGAACATTGATCCAAATTATCGCTGGCAACTTCATTAACATCGCTAGAACTGCTATCCTTATCTTCATCCTTCATATTCTACTAGTTGTTGTAAAGGAATATTACTCTATTGACTTCTAGATTTGGAAAAAGGTATAAGAAAATGCAAATATTCAGCCAAATTATAGGTTTTCTTAGGTTTTGCTGCAGAACCAGATGGAGGCTTTTGTCTTAAGTGTCGGGCATAGGCGGATCGAATATTTTTCCATTTTTCTTTGCAGGCTGCACCTGAAATGAAATTGTAACTAAGTTTTCAATTTCTTATTATATCGAGTATGGCACATAAATAAAATATAAATATAATGCACTATTCCATTAAAGATGCAATCAAAAACAAGAGAAATCTATATTTTAGAAACAAATTTTAAAACATTTTACGCTTGGTTTTTGTAAAATTATTTGTCAAAAATATTTAATAGTGCTGTTTATTACTATGATGTTTACACACATATGACATATTTTATTTTATTTTACAGATACTTTGCTACGGGATTAAGTTTTAAGCAATTGCCTTTTCATTTTATGAGGGGTGACAGTATCATAGGACGAATAGTCGAAGAAGTATCGGATAGTATTTGGGAATGTTTGCGCGAGGAATATATGCCCGTTCCTAACGAAGAAATATGGATTGCTACAGCAAAGAGGTTTAACGATTTATGGAATTTGCCAAACTATGTAGGAAGTATTGACGGCAAGCATATTAGAATAAACTGTCCTGCTAAATCTGGATCGGCATTTTACAATTATAAAAATTATTTTTCTATACAGTTGTTAGCTATCGCAGATGCCGACAGTAACTTTATTGCTATTGATGTGGGTGATTATGGCAGAAATGGCGATGGTGCCATTTTCCGTAAATCAAGTATTGGTATATATTTTAAAGCAGGCACACTGAATTTTCCACAATCGCAGCCATTACCAAAGGAGCCACATGAGCCGGCTTTTCCGTACTATCTTGTAGCTGACGCAGCATTTCCACTTTCAACGCATTTGCTGAAACCATTTCCAATGAGAGGAATAACAAGTCAAAAACGGATATTTAATTATAGGCTGTCACGAGCTCGTCGAAGTGTCGAATGTGCCTTTGGAATATTGGTTTCGAAATGTAAATTACCTCAAGGTCCTATTCTCTATTCCTCAGAAAAAACTGACAAAATTGTGAAAGCATTATGCATCTTGCATAATTTCATTCGAAAACGTGAAGGAAAACTGTCCCAAATATCAGTTCAAGACGATTCTGAGAGTGTTACTTTACAGTCACTTCAACATGATCCCCGACGAAATACAGAAGAAGCTCTTGCTCTCCGAGAAAGACTTTGTCAATATGTTAATCAGCCATATGCAGCTTTGCCATGGCAAGCCAAATATGCTCTAAATTAAAACAATATAACAAATTATTTCAGTCTTACCTGTTTCATTGAATCCCTTTCCAACTTCATTCCATGTTTTTTCCTGAATTAGTCTGTTTGAATATTCGCTTAAAGTGTAATCATATAATACCCTGTACTTTTCAACAGCTTCCACAAATTTAATATTAAAAATTAGGGTCGTCCTTCATATTTTCGCTGCACACACACGTTCACCGTATTGAACAAACGACAAATGTCACTTGAAAACACAGCAAGCAGTGTCGTATACAAATTGTCGCAGACAAGTACTGGCTCGTTTGCGACGTGTCCGTTTAATGTACGAGAGGCAATTTAAAACTATGAGTTCTGATAAAAAGCGACATGTCGGCGACACGTCGACGACATGTCGTGAACAAATGTCTTTTAGGTGGACGACCGGCCTAAGCTTAGTTATAAAGCATGGCATGACTTTATGCAAATTTACTTGTTTTGGAGGAATTAGAAGTTGAAGAGAATAGACGTGCACAATGACTTATTAAAAAAATGCTTCGAGATACGCAAAACAGATTTTCCTAGAACAATACTAAATTTAGGTTACACCTTGGTTCCGCAAGGTATATCAAGGAATGAATGTCGAATAATGAGTTTCATATTATTGACATTTACACTCGCTAAGCTACAATCAGAAAACAGATTATTAATATAAAACAAGTCATCAAATAGTAAATATTACTTTGTGCGAAACGCTCACCTTTTATATTAAATTCTGGCAAAAGATCCAAACAAAACACAACACAGTACAACTTTACCTACACTTATTGGAAGTTACTGAGAAACTGGACAGAAACCTTTAAACTAACTTAAAATAATCTTTTATAAGCGCTTGGTCTAATGGACTTTTCTCATTAGTAAAAAAATAAACAAAATCTTATTACTTCGAGACCTCGGCATATTAAGCTTAAATCGTCAAAACAATAAATGTGGTCGATTCTCAATAGCCTGTTTATGCCTTAGATGATGAAAAAAATTCTATAGACTCTGAAATATAGTAGAATAAAACATTGTAAATTATGATCTTTCCAAAAAACGCGAAAATCGCATTTAGAAATATGCCAAATATGCGACAAATTAAAAAGTTTAGCCAATATAATATACATAAACATTTGCGATGCCAAAATTATTGACTGAATATCCCTAGTTGTAACTAAAATCGAAATGTTTGAGAATCGCTCAAATCGCACAAATGCGACTGTCATGGCAGAGTCGCTTTGAAATTTCGACATTGAAATCAAATGGAATCAGCGTTCAGAAAACCATCACCAAACCAGAAATAAAGATGTATTCTGGCGTGTGAAGAGGTGTCAGAATAATTCAGGTTTCTAGGCAATAAAAAAAAAATAAAAAATATAAATAAACAAATATTTTTTCTTGTAACCTTATTGTTAATTTCTCACTCGAGCTTGTAACCAAAAAAAAGTTCTATTAGTAAAGAGTTTTTGTTAATATTACTTTCATATTTTCTATTAATTATTTTTGCAACAATTAACAGTTTAGCGGTGCATGAAATTCCACTAAGTACGACTAAAAAGTGAGACATATTAATAACAAAGCGAAGCCGGAGTGTCCCGAATAATGAAAAAATTATACCTAATCATTTCCCATAACTGGCGAAAGTTGCGGTTTTATTTAAAAAAAAAAGCGTTTGACTGATAATTTCCGGCCCATCGAATTGCCGTATTTAAATAAAACTAAAAATAAAGTTTTGATTTAAGACAAATTTCTTGTGAAATTATTCGAATTTCGCATCGTAATGTCGACTATACCGTTAAATTTTCTTCTTGACCAATAAGTTTTAAGTTTAGGATTGTTTGCTTTTTATAAATCAGTCAATGGACATGGGAACTACCAATTTTATTATCTATACTTTCAATTTTTAATTTAAAATATTTAATTCCTTTAGAAACTTTAGTTATACATGAATTAACTTTTTCTTTCTTCGTTATATATATTTCACCTTATAAGGGGATCCTGAGACCCCATATAAAAATATAGCCGTGATGCATGTGTATTTGGATAAGTAATAGATATGGTAACTGAAAGCAAAAGGTTGAATATTCTGAAAACAAACATATACTGAACATCCGCTGCTGTCCATGGATATTTGCCGTCACTTCTAACCATTTTTCCCAATCTCTGGTGGTGTCAATTAATTCTCCTGTGGTTCCTATTCCTGTCCAATTTCTGGCGTTTTATCGTGACGTGTTTAATCAAATCAAATTTTATTCAAATTTAAATATTCATACAATACATTTGAGTTCTTGATAGACATTGTTTTTTTTATCAAAAATTTTGTTTCATTGGCACCTAGAGGTTGATACCCCTGTATGTGCACTGAAATTACCTTTCTTTACCTCTGGTATAAAACAGTGGTTTTCTTCACTTGTCTGAATTTCAGTAAATCGTTGTGCTTAAAATTTCCTCGTAGGTTTTTCTTGCTGCTTACTGATGTATTAAGAATCTTCGATAGACCCACATTTAAAATATTTCCAGCTCCAGCCTATTCCTTGTGCTAACGTTCAATATCCAGCCATTCGATACCTTATAACAGTGCGGATGATACGTAACATTTTGTGAATCGTGTTTTAAGATTGAGGTCAAAGAGAGAGTTCGAAAGGATGTTTTTGAATTTCATGAATGAGCTCCTCACTTTTTCTATCCGCAATTTAATTTTTCGTCTAAAGGCCAGTCTTCACATAATTAAGTCCCCAGAAACTTTTTTGCTCGTACTATGTCTTGACTATCTACTATATATAATTTGCAGTTGATTACTATACATTTTTTTTATTTTTTAAGTTGATTGAAACTGAACAAATTTAGAATTAAACTGCAAAATATAAGCAATATATTCAATTTAGTCCTTAGATTTAGACTCCTTTTATTTAGTAAAAAGAAAACCGTAAATATTATTGAGAAAATTGTAGATAAGAAAGGAAATGATGTGACAATGCAAAAATCACAAAGAAAATTAATTTGAATTTTGTGGGTGAAAATCTTGCATTAAAAATAAAACCAAAAGCAGGACTGAATTTTGTATGAAATTAAAGCCACCAGAGCACAAGGATTGAATTCTGTAACAAAAACTGATGTAACATAATTTTGAACAAGAATTGTTAAAATAAGAAGGTTAAAACTGCAAAAATTAAACCAATTTACAAAAAAGAGTCAGTAATGATCGACCAATATCACTTCTGAGTACATACACTAATCACAGAAAAAGGTATTAAAATACAACAGAATTCACTGAACAAATTTTTAAATTTTATCACAACCAGTATGGTTTCCAGAAAAAAAGTGGCACTTTCAGTGGTGCAACTGTTGACCTCTTCGAATACATATCTGACGAACTAAACAAAAACAGGTATCTAGCAGGTTTTATTGATTTGCAAAAGGTTTTCGACACGGTGGATATAAAATTGTTACTGAAAAAAAGGTTTCCGAGGAAAGTGTTATGAACTGCAACAGTCATACTCAATGAGAAGACTAATGCATAGAAGTAAATCGCAAAACTATTAAAAAAACTGTTAATATTAAGGAAGAAGTCCATTCTGAAGTGGAGTCAATATAATATTGAAAAGTTAGTAGGGGAAGTCTTTTCTCCACAAATAAAATGCTGTACACATATAGGTATGTGTTAAGTAACCCAAGTCTGATGATGGCAAGAACACTTGCCGAAATGCATCACTCCTGAAATTAGAGGATTAGCATTTTATTTGTGGAGAAAAGACTTCCCCTACTAACTTTTCAAGCTCAAAGTTCATGAGTGGCCATTAAAATAACAACATTTTTTTATACTAACTCGCTTTTCTCTTAACATCAGTTTGACCTTAAAAAGCAAAGAAACACAACCTTGGGGATAGCCTCCGCTATAATTGAGGCATTTCATATTATGAAAACCTCTGTCTTGTTCTACGATTTGAACGAGGCCTGTGACTGTGTCGACCATGATATCCTATTGAAAAAAAGAAAGTTTTATAATATCAGTTCTCATAGTATTAAACTCATTAGATCATGCCTTCAACACTGCCAGCAGATTGTTAGCTGGGCTGGGTTGACATCAGCAAGAAGTGTTATGCATATTGAGGTCCTAGAAGGATCTCTGCTCGGTCCTATCTTTTTTCTCATTTATACAGGGTGTTTCAGAACTATGGGATCAAACTTCTAGGGGTTGTTCAGTGCAACAGTAAAATTCATTTGAGTATAGGAACCCATGTCCGGAAATTGTTCAAAAACACAACAATTGTTCAAAATGTCTTCCTCCAACCTCAATACACCGATTTAAACGCCGCACATGATTTCGGCGAACTACACGAAAAATTTGATCCTCGTTTTGAATGATTTCAAATGCTGCTGTTATTCGTCCAATTAAGTCTAGCTCTGATTCTACTGGAGTTTCGTAGACTAAAGACCCCGCAAGAAAAAATCGAGCGACGTTAAATCGGGTGACCTAGGAGGCCAAGAAACTGCTCCACCTCTGGCAATCCAACGGTGCCCAACCCGCTGAGGCAAATACTCGCGTACTTGTATAGCAAAGTGAGCCGGCGCTCCATCATGCTGAAACCACATTTGCTGTCTAACGTTTGGTGCGGAACATTTTCAAGGAGTTCTGGAAGAACTAAATCCAAGAAACGCAGATATATAGGTCCTGTTAACCGTTCCGGTAGAAGGTATGGCCCAATTAAATAATCATCAACAATGCCTGCTCATACGTTGACAGACCAACGATTCTGATGTTTTCTTGGAAAAATTGCATAAGGATTTTCTTCGTCCCAAACATGGCTATTCCTTCTATTAAAAATACCGTCTCTTCTGAAAGAGGCTTCATCAGTCCACAAAACATATCGTAAAAAATTTGGTTGTGCAATGATGTGATCCAGAAGCCATCGACAAAATTGAACTCTAGGATGATAATCGGCTGCAGTCATACCTTGAACTTTCTGTAAGGATGGAGTTGTTGCTCGTGTACACTATAAAAACGAGTTACGTGAATTTACAACAAATATTATTGGTTATATGATGCCAGTAAAAATTGTGATGATTTTACTTTTACTTGCAATTTTACGCCATTCATGTAAAAATGGATTTACTGGTTATATTTAATTTTACGATAGTTGTTGTATAAAATTCTTGAATTAATGTTGTAAAAATTCGACAAAAAACCAGGAAATTTACAGCAGATATTGTAAAAATATCGTAAATTTATTGTAAAATTACAATTTTATAAGTTGTAATGTGTTACTAATTAAATGCTTTTTTACTATAAATTTGCTGTAATTTATTTGTAAAAACAGTGTAAGATGTTTATAAAAAAAAAAGAAAATTTACTTTAGATGTCGTAAATTCGTTTTAAAAATACAACCCTGTACTTGTAAAGTTTTACTGATTAAATATTTTTTTACTACAACTCTACTGTAAATTTTTCGTAAAATTGATGCCAGTTTACTATAAAATTAAAGCAAACAAATAATTAGGCTTTTAGAAAATTTTGAATAAGTGATAGTAAGTAAGTAATGTAGAGGGCACCTTAAAGTAAGTATAAGCGTTTTAAACAAATTTTATAAAACGTCATGTTAAATAGGAACTTATAAAATGTATAATAAATACAACTGTTGTTTATGAAACTTAAAATCTTTATTTTTCAGCAAACGTAAAAAGAATAATTTTTAATATTAACCAAACTGATTATTATTAATTAACGTTTAAGCATTATATTTAATTTTGTTAATTGTACTCTCACACCTAACTTTTCAATAAATATACGAGTATGTGGGTACACTAATTCTAAACAAGGTTTATAAATATAAATACTTAAAAACCTTACCTTACAAAACAAAGAAAACAAAACAGTTAAACAGCAAACAAATAAGATAACCTAAACTTATCTACTGATAGTTATCTCTATCATAACTAGAAAAAATACCTGAGTTTATCACAAAATAAAAATTATCTTAAAAAAAGATACTTGTAATATAATAGTCCTACAAGAGAATTTAAACATTTATAAAAAAACTCTATGGTATATTCACCTAAGTAATTAAAGTGAGATCAAAATTCTGAGAGAATTAAATTTATCTTGAATTAAATAAAAACGAAAAAAGAAACTTTATGACATATATTTTAATTTAAATGTATACAAGTACAGTATGCATAATATATTAATATGTGCCTATATCGTGATGAATATAGTCAAAGAACTAAAATTGTACTAAAAAAAAAGAGTTTTCAAGTCAATTAAAGGTTTGCTTTTTTGGCAGTTTCCGAAATTGCAGCCAAATGTTTTATTAACGCAATTACTTTTTTTTTTGACGAAGTAGCCTTTTGCGATTTGGTTCCCATGTCCGGATGATCATTGAGGATGTATCGTTGAATTAGTTCAAAGCTAGTGCTAATTGGTGTGAGGAATTTTACACCAAAAATATAGTAGAGAGAAAAACACAACTCGAAAGCTTCAGTGAAGGTTGAATATCCTACATTGTTATAAAACTCTTTATCTACATTTGTACATAATTAAATACCAATATTTACTTACCCAGCAAAACAAAAATACAATATATTATATTCACGTAATCACCACCATCAACAGCCACCGAATTTCACCTTTTGATGGTATTAAACAGTAAACACCTACTAAATCCCCTGCGAAAAAACCTCTGGACCTCTTAATGTTGCAACCTGTCGATTGGCTCGAATTCCGCGTTTGTATGGGACGGCATCATGGCACCACATCTTTTTTCGCGTCTTTTGATTACTATTCGTTGGTATATTTACAACAAATCTGTCGTAAAATTCCAAATTTTCGTAGTTTGGTTGTATTTTTACGATATTATCGTAGTTTTTGCGTAATTTTATTATTATAGTAGGTAAAGTTTACGTAAAATTACATATCTCATAGTATTTAGATCCGAATTTTACATAATTCAGAAAAATTAAAAGCCATTTACGTAAATAAGGAAATTTACGTAGCATGGCCAGTAATAAAGAAGTAAATTTACAGGAACATTGTACTATTTTTCCAGGAAGTTTTTACAGTGTAGTACCCGCCAGACAGAAGCGTTACTCGTATTCATATTCTTAGCAACGTCACGTGTGCTATTTGATGGTTCATCGGCAACTCGCTGAAGCACCTCTTCTTCATATTCGACCGTTCTTACGGTTCGAGCAACACCAGTATCATGCATCTTGGTCTTAAACATGCCTATCTCAGCGAGCCGCCGATGAACCGCAATAAACTTTTTGTATCCAGGATGCTGTCGTTCGGGATAACGTTCATGATACAACCGCGATGCTCCTCGTGCATTGCAGTTTGTTGCTCCGTATGCCAAATGCATATCCGCCAATTCTTGAGTGGTAAAGTTTTCCATTAGCAATAAATGTTTAAAAATTGTAAGCTATAAAATTTTTAAACATGACATTATGAATTGACATTGATAAGCGTTGATTTTAAACCATTGTTGTTATGATATCATGTATAAAATAAATGCAGCAGATCCTAATTAGGTAATTAATGTTTTTTATAAATTTTAAGGCGTCTTAGGGCCGTAGTGGCGTAGTGACGCATTTCCGGACATGGGTTCCTATACTCAAATGGATTCTTCTGTTGCACTGAACAACCCCCAGAAGTTTGATCCCATAGTTCTGAAACACCCTGTATAAATGACGTGTCCCTAAATGAAACATGTGCTAGATATGTACTGTTTGTTGATGACACAGCAATCCTGTACTCAACGGAAGGATCCATGGAGGCACAGAATGGGCCATAAGAGTGCTTTTGCTCGAATCTGCTGATGTTGAACGCAGAAAAACAGATTTTATGTTTTTTAAATGTAAGAGAGTTTTCCATTAATGAATCCGATCAACTGGTGCGGTTTTTGGGGTAGAACCCAGAGATGTCATCAAAAACTTGAGAAATTGCGTCTCCATTGATACACTAAAAATAGCATATTATGCAATATTTAATGTTTACCTTTCTTATGCGATTCTCGGGCCATACTGCTCAGGTGGACAGGGAGTTTGGTGTACGGAGAAAAGCTGTAAGGATAATGACAGATTTTGGTTTTAGGGATGACTGCAAAGATATGTGTGTGAGAATGCGTTTATCTTGTTGACTATATCATGTATCAAACGGCCGGAATTTTTTTTAATGTCATACTAGTTTTTAATAATTTTATAATTTATCCATTATTAGGTTTATACAGAAAATATAGGAACTATTGGTAAAAAATGCGTTTTATTGTTATAAGCAATACATGACCTCTAATTTCAATCTGTTATAAGTTAATAGTGTCTCATTCTTGGAGGTGCCTAAGTTTTAAATCTTAATATGTATAAACACATTATTAAACATAAGACTTAAATAAAGGATGAAACGTTTCTAAAAGATGATAATGTGTTATTAGTAGTGTCGTATATATACTATATATAACAGTATAGAGTATATTAATATAATATAATATAATATATTCTGTAAACTTTATCGGTGTTCTTTCTATTGATTCATGTAGTCAGCTATTTAATTTACCCTCAAATAAAGTGGATTTTGGCCTTGGATTATCATAGCGCTATAATAACTTATGAGGGGGACGTGCCCCTGAAAAGATTTAATCAAAATTATGTTTGAGCAAATTTGACTGAATATTTGTTTACAATTACAGTGAGTTATGCCGCGAACACATGTCGATATTCTTAACACAGAAAAAGAAAGTGGAAAATTCTGCAAAAAAAAACGTGAAAACCTCTCTGGATTGTAAAAAATGTGGATCTAGCTTCAACAGAAGCAGCAGTAGTGAGTACATTGAAAATTCCTTTAAGTAGCTCTAAATCATCTAAAATGGATGAACAAATATTCAGAACACCCTGACTGGCTGACATTTAAAAAGGGTATAGGAAAAAAACCTAAGCGAACTAAAAAGCTCTATGCAGCTTATGTCCGACTTCTTTGCCGAACAGAAAAAATGCTATGAAAAGGCAATTTATGAACCTAACACCTTAAAAAGTGAAAACAATCATTTGAGAAGAAAAGTCCTAATGCTGAAGACAAAATTTCATATGTTGGAGCAAAAGGAGAAGGCTAGGGTATATTTATTCTGGATGTGCCTTTAAATATTAGAGCTCGTATGTGGTTTGAACACGATGGCGCTCCACCACATTTTACTTTGCAAGCGCGGAAATATTTAGATGCAATCTTTCCTAATAGGTGGATTGGCCGAGGCGACTCTGTTCAATGGCCAGCGCGGTCGCCCGACTTAGCCGCATTGGATTTTTTTCATAGGGTCGTCCCAAAGGCTCTTCCTGTGGGAGTGATTGCTGCATGTGCAGAGGTTCAAAATACAGTGGGGACATTTGAAAGAGTTCGACAAAACATAAACCGCGGTACTCAGCTTTGCAACGAAAGATTTGGCAGACACTTTGGGCAGTTCTTATAAGCTATGTATGACATCAATAAATTTGTAATATTAACTTTTTTTCTTTTTGTTTTTGGGAGGGTGTTCGAGTAAAGAGTAGTCAAATAAAAGCGCTATCAGAAAAAATTAATGTTTTTTTTGTAGTATTTGATATTTATAAAACCTACAAATCAAAGAATTTTATTGCAATTCTTTTTCTTATAATGAATACCTACCATAAATATTATCAAACGGATGAAACTAAAAATTTAAATTTTAGCGAGAAATAAATGTCGAACAATTGTTTTTATTTTTTTATGCGAAAACGGCACGTCGAAGAAAAGAAGGCCAAGAGACGAAACATACTCTAAATTTAATCAATATTTGAAAAATATTTTTTATTTGGAAAAAACAGTGTCGTATCCTTTTTTTTAAAGAGTTCAGCTCTAGGTTCTAGTAAGTTGCTAGGTTCTAACCCGCATGAACGCCAATGGTGAAAAAAAATTTGTATTAGAAAATAGTACTACAGGCATAAAAACTACATACTAATTAAAAAAAATCTTTTTGTTGTCGAATCATTTTCGGATAGGGGCTTATGGCGTAAATTTATTGCTTATTTTGAGACCCTCTACAACCCTTCCAAGTTTACGTAACGAGAATATGAAAGGGTAGTAAAATATATTAAATATAATTGACTTGAATAGACTTGCAATTTCTTACTCAAATATTGCCACTAATAATACATGAATAAATCAGCAGATTATTTATTGACAACCATTAAAGCAAAACAGAAATTCGTCTATTTAATTTCGCATCCGCTAACTATTCCTAAATGATTTCTCGAAAAATCAAACGTAAAAAACTGTGGTATAACATTTTCTGCATCGTTAAGAAAGCAGATGTCGCCAAGACACGGCTCGTGCCACTGTTTTCACTTAATTTTCCTTCACGTCATCCGTAATTAGTTCGGAGCGACATACGTACGTAATTTGGGGTTAATTACAATAACTCTGTAACGAATCAAGAAGAGAGATGTACGTCGAGACCACACATTTTGTTTGCTTGCTTGTCTACATTTATACATAATAAACAAGTATTATGAATAAAGAATGATAGCTCCAACTTAAGATGGTAAAGAATTAACTTATGGTTTTTCCACTGAAAAAATTTAGAAGTTTATACAATTGAAATTATTTTACCAGAATGTTATTGTTATATGTATGTATAGATCCCCCAATGCTGACATAACTGTATTTTTTGATACTGTTAATGTAATTTTTTCCAAATTATATATTCAACAATAAATATGCAATAAAAGTATATTTATGTAGGGAGATTTTAATTTAAGATTTATTGGCAGACAACCAGTTTTCAAACCAATTTACCAATTTAATAAAATCCTATAACTTTATTATTTTGCTTAGGACAGGCGCCAGAATTGGTAGAGATATGTGAGAGTCGTTGCTTGGAATCCTGGGATAATTATATTTCAAATAATTTAATTAACTGCCATTAAAGTTTGATCGATACTTATATGTCGCATCATATTGAAAAGAGGCAAAAGATTCATCGAATTAAAAATAATAAGACTTGGCAAAATGTATAGATACGTTGAATAGGTATAACTGGCTATAACGGCTGGGATTTTCAATGATATGAATGGGGTCTCGAATGCTTGGGCTTTTGAGAGAACACCGAAAAACCTTCTACTCCTCGACATTTAGATGGCGGTAATAAAGCGACAGTACCGCCTGAAGGCTGCACCGACTGTCAAGCATCTAATATGTCATATAAAATGCGACCATTTTTCATAGCTCTTTAACTTCTAAAATACGTAGGAACAAAGGAAAATTGCCAAAAAACCAGTGAATCATGTTGTAAATATTATGTAAAAACTCAGAAATAAATAATACAAGTGTTGCATCGAATATAGCTATTGATGAAATTACATTTGCATACGTAGATATTGCACTAAACCTTTTTTTGTTAAAATGGCAAGTGCAAATGGAAAGACAAATTGAGTCATATATTCTAAGAAAAAAAGCTGCTGGGTTAAATCTGTGGAGAGCAAAAGACACAGATTTTCTGGTTTTATTAACAGGTCCAATATATTTAATATTTGTGTTCAGATTCTTAAGGCTCAAAACCATAAAAATCACAGTAATAAACAATTCTACTAGAAATTCGATGTGTGTGAAAATTATATTACTCTTGATTTATTCATGCCCAATTCAAGGGAGGTCTTAAACCAAATGTTCACTTTAAAAAATAAGTCTTGGTAACAAGTAGCTCCACCAGAGGTGGTAAACTTTAAGGTTAATAATTAACCTGAAGTAACAATTATTGTTAATGATAAGCTGCTTGGAATAAGCTTTTTAATTATTAATTTACCTTTATCATAGTAAAAATATTATACACTTAACTTGTTGGCCAAATGATGTCTTATATGATATATTTGAAGTAAAAAATCATTTCTGTCTATTTCAGTTAAAACTGTAGAGGACATTCCACTTAAAAATGTCTTTTTCCAGACCATAGTTATAAATAACTGACGACTTTTGATCACATAGAGCAGCAGCCAACATCGGAATATGCATCAAGCTGACGGATTGTTATGTAATACCTTAAAGAATAAATATAATTAAGGTTAACAACTGCACCCAGATCTTTAGTAATACAGTAGGATTCTACATGAACAATATGGCAAAATAAGGAATAATTTTTTTTTAAATTGATTGTAAAAATTAATAGTTCAAGATATGCTTTCTATTTCTAAACATCCGAGACTAAAACAAATCCAGTAAAGTTCAATACACAGCAAAACTCTCTTATTTCTGGATAGACTTTTTGACAGCTTCAGCATCAAAACTTACTGTAAAGCTGACATCAAACCTGAAAGAAGAGCAGCTTCAGTTTCAATGCATAAGTAATTTTGGAGAGATTCTATATAAATCTTGGAGTCTCTTTGAAATTTTTAAAAGTAAATAGAAACATGGTAAGATAAACACATTTTGCTTTTAACAACAATTTACTTATTGATTTAATTAAGAATATTTGCTAAGGAACATTACTGGTAAATTGAGTAGAGGGTTATTCTTAAATTTGTATACATTTACTACAACCTTTTTACTTTGAACCTTAATAAGTTTGTAGAATTTGGACGAATTTTGATATTTTATTTAATGTTTTAACATGTATAAATATAAATAGCATGTATAAGTGTTAATTTTGATTTAAATTTTCTGGTAAAATTCAGACCTATTTATCTACTGCGAAATGCATGGGTCTTTCAGAACTTATAGTACGCAAATAGGAAAAGCAAAAGGATAATTTTTAAGATAAATAAATGCCTAATAAAAAAAAGTTCTAATTTATCACTTTTTCAATCTGCTACTGTCGTTTCCGAAAGAACCACAAATTTTAAGTGCATGATATAGAGCGAAATTCCAATTCGGCATAATAATTAAATTTCAAATTTCCCGCTATTTACGACATTGTTTATTCTAGTTAGTTCTAGTTAGCTAGCTCAGAGGGCGCAACATTTAGCCGAGGGAGTATTCTACTCGCACGTATGGAGGTTTGCTATCCAAGAAGTAATTATCTATGGAAATGGTGACGTGACACAATGTTTGACGCTTTTTTCAGTATTGCAGCATCTTTACCGCTCGTTCCGTGTGAATTAAAATAATCGATACACGAAAATTTCAACTGATTTATTTGCACCACAACGCACGATCGCTTACGATTACTAGAAATATTTAGTGCTACCTGTGTCATTCCGGAATGACGGAGAATCAGCTGATTTCTCGGCGTTTTTTAATATCGTTAAAGTGCCTTCTTTCTAAGCTCATTTCATCCCGGAATGATTTCACAGGTGGTGGATGTCGATATTGGTAGAAGGTTCCCCTCTTACAGAAATAACAATCAACGACCGAGAATGACGTTAAAGAGTATAAAAACACACTAAAACTTGCATGCTGTAAACCTAAAGAACACTTATAATACGCTGCCAATTATCCTCCAGTCCAGGTTATCGAGTCCGCATACGAGTTTAAAAATTGCTAAGCTTCTGAGATCCTCGGCAAGCAACTCCTTGAGAGAAAACACAAAGCATCCCAAATGTCCATATAGCTTGGCTTTTGATATGACGCCTCTTTGGTAAGCAGGTAGAAGATGTATCCACCAGTCTCCTTATCAGTTATCTTGAATGCTTGCCCAACTCTGGCCACTACAATAACTCGCCATAAATTTATAGAACTTAAAATCTGAGTCTGGTTGGATTTGCCGCAACTTATCATCTTCGTGGTTTCCATAATAAGGAGCCAGTCGGTTAAAGTGATTGATTTGAGCATTACCCCTCGGCGGCTTTTGTATTTATAAATAATATCGTTGATGGCTTCTAGCACTTTGTATTTTCCATCCCAGGACGTTTGAAGTTTCGGTAAAAGACCCTTCCGCATCTTAAAGTTATATAGCCAAACTAAGTCTCCGTTATTCTACCTCTCGTCTTTGGCATTGACATCATAGGCGTCCTTCAACCGATCGCTGGCATCTTGAATGGAAATGCGCAATTAATTATAAATGACATCCATTCTTCTACGAAGTTCACTACAGAGTCTCCCCGGCAACATCAGTTCCTGGAGGGCAACCAAGCTTCACATCGCATTGACGACGAGTTCCCTGCCCATCACTATTCGAGCCGAAGACTTGCCTGTACTTCATAAATGAAAGCAAAAAATGGCCGGTCGAGAAGCCAGCCGAAACAAGTTTTTTACTTTTCTTTCCTAGTCTCTTTACTGGCTAGAGATTAGATTGGCCAGATACCGATTAATACTCCTATTCAATCTTCCACCATGCCATCTTACTGCGAATGTATTGAAATAGTTCGCATTTTCTTGATTCCAAGTGTCTTTTAGATGTTCTGAAATCTGGAACAAACTGGATTCAATTTTGTTGGTCTGAGTGTAGCTCCAAAGTACACCAAATCAGGGGAATTCCACAAGCTATTTGCTCAAGTAGTCCATCAAGTTCACGGTGTACTTATTCCCTGCTTTTGATTCGGAAAAAGGAACAGCAACGTCAATAGCAATCCGTTCAAAGGGGCTTTGTACCTTGCATTGACGCATCAAAAATTTCGGTTTTTCTGCTGCCACACATGCAACGCATTTCCCGCACCAGTTCCTTACGTCTGCCTTGCTTTTGACCTAGTAAAATCTTTTCCTCACTTTTCCTAGGATGTTTGTTGCTGCAAGGTGCCCTTTTGACACACCGGCATGATTTCTTAAGCAACTCCAAAATGCGACATTTAGGCACAACAATTTTCTTTCGTCCCTCTTTGCCATCATGATGAACCAAAAGTCCAAAGTTCCTCCTCAAAAGTCCATCTTTCAAAATGCGGGAGTTCCATTGTATACATTGGGAGAATACTTAGCAACTTCTTCTCAAGTTGAATTCTTTTATAAGATTCCCATTTTGCCCAGTATCAGCTGGCGATATTGGTTTTTAACAAGTTAGCATCTTTCTTCTCTGACCGCTGACAATGCTTGAAGTCCTGCGGGCAGCTTGCTACGGCTTGATGACGACAGATTGACGATCGTCTCTTCACATCGACCTTCCTTAGTTTGACGGAAGTGGAACTAGCGCCTTCTGAAGGGTTTTTTTACGTGACTGGCTTTGTTACGTTACGAACACTCTTCCGGACCTGGCGGCTACTTCCTACATCCGCCTTCCTAATCATCCGCTTGACTGAGTCCTTAAATTCGTCCTCCTTTGGAATCACTTGCCGGATAGAGGCCTGGCCCTTGTTCTTGGCAGCTTCGAATTCAAGAGCCAGTATTAGTGCATCTACTAGGTTAGGTAGATGCGCTAGTAGTAAGTACTGCCTCATTTCATCTAGGAATGCTTGGACTACCAAACGTTTTATGATTTTTTCCCAAAAAATCTAGATATGCCAGTCGAACCAAACGTGCAATGTCAGGTTATTACAACGACTCTTCTGACACCGTTTTTCAACTGTGTATGGTAAACATGTTTCAGGTTTGACGGGCCATAATACATCTCTTACCAGGTGATCGTAGACTTCTTGTTCTTCTGGAGATATTTTTAGCAGGGTAGCAGTATCTCCTTTCAAGGCCAACGTAAGGGCAGTTACCTTCTCCCTCGATGACCAACCGTTTGCTTTTGCAGCTGCTTCAAACTGACGCTGATAAATATTCCGTGATATAGTATTATCAAATTGAGGCGGTTTGAGACGCCCAACAGATTCCATATTGACACTTACTTTGTTCTTATTGTTCACTACTGAAGGTCTACAGCGTCAGCGCAGCTAACTGATAATGTTGGCGTCCAATGTTGCAATATTGTTTTGAACATCCTGGATCTTCTACTATATTAATAAAAGAATTTCTTCTTTTAATTGCTTCTGGTTTTTTTAAATCTTCTTTATAACCTAGCAGATTTCTATATTACCTCACTTTTGAAATTGGCATTATTTTCCAGAATCTTTTCTTCCAACCTGGCATAATTCTCTCTTAGTGTTGTATAGTTTTCTTCTAGTCTTGCAGAATTTTCCAGCAATTATTTTTTTAATCCTTTTTCCATCTTTGCATCATTTCCAGCAATTTTTTTAAACCTTCTTCCATCTTTGCAGAATTTTCCAGTAATTTAGCTTCCAAACCTTACAACATTTGACCGATATCGCTTGGAGCAGCAAAAACAAAGTTGTTTGGATCATCGCCTTCCTCAAGCGTTACGAAGCCGTTCCCGTAAGTCCGTTTTATTTTCTATACGACAGGAAAGGAGTCCCTTTCTTCCTGCTTCCTTTTCAGCGCAGCAACTTTTAAATCCAAATTTAGTATAATTTTTAATCCAAATAGTCGGATTTATTTTAGTCCACTATTATTTATTTTCACCAGTGGCCAATTGACTGAAGCCCAATTCACATCCTACACCTGACACAATGTAGCTTTTTTACCGTTCGTTAGGTGTAAATAATAGTAATGGATACATGAGTATAAGCAACTAATTTATTAAAACTATAAAACACGATCACTTACGACTATTAGAAATATTTATTTTCACCGTATTTATTTACAGCTATTTATATCCGATTTAAATCTCGCGCCAATACTCCGAACTTTACTTCGTTGAACTAACCACGAACTCCTTGCGGCTACTCGGCTCCTCTTAGTGCGGGTATACACGATCCGGTTTCGATAAAAACGCAGAACCATAAACTTAAACAATATACAAACAAACAAGAAGCGAAACTTTCTTACTATTCTGATCAAAATAAAAATAGGTCAGAAACTACATGAAATATTATTAAAGGATCTATAATAGAGGAGGAGAAGGTGGTAATATGAAAACCAATTTTTATTTATTTATATAACTCAACAGTATAACTAACAGTAAACCTCCAATAATAAAGCGGAAATGATGTATATAAACGTGAAATGATTTTATCAAAATAAACTTAATTATATAGATATGATAAATTATTAATAAATATATAAAAAAGAAGAAAACAAGATTATCAAAACTAAGCAAATTCTTTCAATTTCGGCTAGGTTACAGTTAAATATATTGCATTGATTCTGTATAGAATTGTATGTATTGCAAATATATATTGTATTCATGTAAAGCTCTACAGCTTGCAATACATACAATTCGAACTGATGGAAGTAATGAATCTCGAAATGTTGGTTCGAGGTATTGAAAGGTAAAAAGTTTGAGAACTGCGAGCTGAGGAGTGTGTAAATTTAGAAATTGCAAGATCTCTGGCGAGTCAATTACACCATTAATTAATTTATGTAAGAGCTGTAAATCTGCCGAATCCCTTCTTTCCTGTAAGGATTTTACCTGAAATCTTTCAAGCAAATGATCATGTAAAAAGCCGATTTCCGGCAACACTCTTTCGAAACCAAATAAATTTAAGAAATTTTCGCTGTATATTTTCAAGCTCTTGAATATGGTTCTGATAGTATGGCAACCAGACTTGGGAAGATTATTCCAAAATTAGAACGAACATAGGTTAAATACAGGAGTTTAATGCTAGAGATATTCTTAAAGAATGGAGAGTTCCTGACAACAAAATCCAGCATTTTATAACTTCTTTTTATGATATCTTCGATATGAAAACCAAATGAGAGTGAGCTATCAAAAATGACTTCCAAGTCTTTGAAGTGGGTTGATCTTGGTAGTGTCACATTATCAATTTTGTATTGGTGAGTAACACAGTTCTTTTTTAAAGAGTAGGAGACCACATAACATTTAGATGCATTTAGAGGCAAGTTGTTATTCTTGCGCCATTCATTCACTGAGTTAATGGCTGCTTGGAGTTTAATGCAGTCCTCGATAGTATCAATTCTACAGTATAATTTTTTAATTTTCTCGGTCTCTAGAAGTGGTATTAATAAATGAGTTGAAAAGTAGAGGTCCCAATATGGAGCCTTGTGGTAGGCCTGAAGGAGCGACTATCAACGACAGAGATACCGGGCAATTTTGTTATTCTCTTCTAATTTTTTTGTAGTAATAACAAAATTTAAACACTGATAGGTTTTTTAATAAATAATTTGTCACAATAAATATAAAAACACATTTCACACAGAATGCACTGCACCCAGAGTTTACTTTTCGTATCTTCGGAAAATTGTTTGTCGTAAAAAACACAGAGGGCATTATCAATACAAATCTATAAGAATAATCCGGCCAAGACAAGGCCGTAGTAAGGCAACGCAATTGTAATAACGAATAGACAAGCACGGATTAAGTAATGTAAGCCACAAATTAGGAAATTTGAAGAATTGCGGGCTATGAACAAGAACTACTTAATAATATCATCGTAATAATAATAATATCGTTAAAGAAAGAAAAAAATTCGTACCTCGGTCATATCCTTAGAGCAGGCAAATATTACATTCGTAAACTAATTCTACAAGGAAAAATAGAGGGACAATATGGCCCAGAAAGAAAGCAACACTCCTGTTTAAGAAACATGCAGCCGCTAACTCCACACATTGTATGAAGAGTATAAGAATTTGAAGTTATATCTTTGGAATCATAACGTTCTCTTTTAGAAATTTGTAAAAAAGTTTGCATATGCTTTTAGGCATTTTAAATATAATTTTTAATTTTATTCCAAGGAATTTTACAAAGGGAATATGTCTTGGAAGGAACCAGGATTAAAGGTTCAAATATCAACCCAAGTTTTCAGAAAGGATGATTAAGGTGGAACAAAAAAACTGATGGAAGTAATTACGACTTAATATTTCAAATGACTTAACATGAAGCACTTGAAATAGTGTTATAGATTTAAAGCAACTAAGGAACTAGGTGTCTGCAGAACGTGAACGATAGCCTAATAGTTGAAATAAAGAACATAACTTACAGAACTCCAATAGGATCTGCGAGAGGAAATAATAACTAATTAATATATTATAATTAATAGACACTTTGACTGAATGTCGATTGTCACATGTTTTACCACTATTATATATATTTCAGTTTATTCATATATTTTAGTTTATTGTAGATAATTTTCGTTTTTATACGTTGTTTTTATTTTAGTTAGTTTTTTGTTTCCATTGGTATTTTTTTGTATTTCATTGGGGCTAGAAATCATATTATCTCTATTTTATAATTATATTATATAATGTTTTGCCACTGTTGCCCTTCAAATGTCAAGATCTGGACTCCCAGATAGTTCCATAAACCATGTGTACTAGTAGGGAAGTTATCAAATTTTAAAGGTAAAAGAACATGTTCAATGTAAACGTACCCAACCAATAAAACTATATAAATTTTAAACTTAAACAACGGAAGCCCTATTCCACCATTTTGTTTTTGTCTACCGGAAATTACAAACTAATGCTATTCTATTGAACATGTAAAGGCACCTTTTAATCAACCGTGATCAACAGCCATGTAACCTCATTTTGGGAGGTTTTCAATTTTCGGTTCAATAGAAAATTGTGTAAACAAATACAATGATGTTTTTTTTTTAACTAAAATATGTTCAATGGACTGACAATGATCGAAATACTTAAGTAACAAATTTGTAATTAACTAAATTTAATTTAATTTAAAAAAAATGCATTTAGTGACAAAAGCTTATTGAAATTTTGTATCGAAAAAATTCATTTCAAAAAAGCAAGTCTTTGCTTGATCTGCAGTTGAGTCTGTGCCAGCAACTCAGAGAGATTAGGATATAATTAATATTAAAGGTATTCTATGAAACTTTATTTTACTTAAAGCTTTGAGTAGTGACATAATTCTGTATCTTAAAAATTAAATTTGTATAGCAATGTTGTGTTGATTTATTAATTTGTGATTGGAAGATATGAAATTGCGGATTACACATTTTAAGACTGATCCAATGCCATTTCTTACAAATACCTTCTCAGCAAAATACGCTACTGTTACTTAATAACCATTTTGGTTTCACTCTATATAAAGTAATTTACACGTATCCAATTCCGCGTCAGCTACCTGTGTTCGGTCGAGAATGATTTATATCATCTCGGGATGAATGAAACGCATTCTCTGACTAAATAAAACCGAAAAACCAAATCAAAAATGTAATTTAGTTGGCCTTTTTTAAGCGCCCAATAGGCCGACGAGAATGCATACAAGGTGAACCAAATATAATAAAAACAATCATTTTATATCGAAATATCACGTATATAAGGTGTGTGTATATATGACTACCATGTGCATTTAGGTTATGCCTTCCTTTTCAAATTACTGTGTGTAATAAGCTTAGTAAAAGCCATTATTTAATTCATACATTTAAACATATTTAATAATTATGTGCTCTAATATTGTGCTCTAATGATAATTTTTTTTATTTATAAAAACTAAATTAATTTTTTTTATATTAAATATTGTCATATGGTGCTAGTGCCAGTGATATTAATATTTTCTTGAATCCTTCCAGTTGATCAAAGTCCTTTTTTGAAGGTATACACCTCATTGCAATCATCACTTTAACCAACAGTTTTCTCTATTATCCCCGCTCTTCCTATGCCTTCCTCTATAGACCCTAAGTCAAAAAAAAAATCAATGAAAGAATGACTATTTCCTTCGTAAACGTAGTTATTTGCCAAAAAAAAAAGAACCGAATGATTTGCAAAAATAGTGTTCCAATGCAATTTTTAATTGTTATTTTTTTTGTTCCTAGACAATTGAAATCGATAGTTGATTGTGTTTTTATGGTATATCCCGCTCGAAGAGAAATACTAAGTAGTAGTAGATGTTACGTCATTTAACAGAACTGGTGGTAACCATATTAATTACTTTCGATGGGTTTTTGGTTTGTTTACGTAATTTTGAATAATAATTTACTATTGTATAAATATAAACGAAAGTCGTCGATATTAGATTTATGGAAAAAAGTCAATCTATTTAATTATAACTGTTGCAATTTTTTACAGTGATCCGGTAAACTATTGTGGGTTTGTGTTTGCTTATTTTGGTTTGTTATATCATCATTCCATTTTGTTGGAATTCAATCATCTTTAAGAAACATGATGAAGTTTCTCAATTTGCCTCGTTTATTTCTCTTGTTTTTTTATTACTGTGATTGCCTATAAATTGCAATAGACGAGAGCTGCAGGATTCATAAGAGAATAAAAAATTTCTGTTCATGAAACGTACGATTTTTGTATTAAATTACATAATAAAACCAATATTTCTTGGCTGATATGTCTCAATTATCTAATGACTGACTATGAGAACACTTCTGTGATCTAATCTAAAATAAAAAATTTACTTTTTTTCATTTGTTTTTCTTAAATCCACATTTTTATAATAACGCGAGAACCAAAAACAAACGAACATTAATTTCCTCAATCGCCGTTGTCATCAAGACACTATTAGTGGAGCAAATAAAAAGGGACCACCCAACGTAAATGTCTCATTCTACATTAGTAAGCACAGTTTTTGTGGTAATGGATAATCTCATGGGAAGATTGATACAACCTACCACATTTTACGCATCTCGACTTAAATTGTTTTAGCGTTTTTTTTTAACTGACAGTTTCTTTTTTGTACCTAAAAAGATGTTTGAATAATTTTCATTCCGTTGTTTCAAAAAACCTTTTGGAATTATGAAGATAGAGACCATACGTGCCGAGAAATCGACCGTCAAAGTTTGGAATTTTTAATTTTTCGGCTACCTCCTAGCATGGATTTTTTTAACCGAAAATGTTGTTTTCTTTGATATCGAGCATACTAGCAGCATATTGCCATTCCATACATCATGAAAACATTGGGCTACATTTTGGCAAGTATAAGAAATACGGCCTTGCAGAAAATCTCTTTACATTTAAAAGAAGAAAAGTATGAAATGAAACCGTTGAATTAATGAAAATAGAGTAGAACAATTTTCGAGGATTTTTTCACCGAAATTTTTTTTCTATCTAACTATAACAGCGACATTTTGCTATTCCGTACATCACGAAAACATCGGGCTATGATGGTGTAGACCAATTTTTAGGAATAAGAGCAGTTTGAAAATATCCAGAAATGTAATTTATTTTAATATTTTTGAACTTGGCCTCTAAAAATGCCATATCTCCGTAAATATGGTAGATACGATGGTTAGAATTATAAAGAGAGAACTCATAGGTGCGGATTTTTGATGCGAAAATATTTTTTTCTTGAGCCTAAAAGTGGATTTTAAAAATACCATATCTCGAAAAATCTATAATAAATACAACATTGCAGATAGTCTCATTGGCTTCACAGACATTTCTACGAAAATATGAAGGAACCGTTGAAATTATAAAGATAAAGCCCTTATTTGCCGATAAATCCGCCTTTAAAATTTGAGATTTTTTTAACAAAAATGTGTTTTCCTTAACATCGAGTGCTGATAGCTAGATCAGCGATATATTACCATTTGATACATCACGAAAACACGGGGTTTTAATGGGATATGATCCTATCTTATGGCGTAAGAGCACTGAAAATATCCAAATTTGTAATTTATTACGATTTTTTTACCCTAAAGCTGGTCTCCAAAAATGCTATATCTTATAAATATAATATTGGCTATATCTTATAAATACATGGTGTTACAAAATTCGATGCAAATATTTTGAGACCGTATTGTTGGAGTTTAAATAAGACTTTTTTAGCTACAGCCCGCGCAAATGACTTGAAAAAATCAATTATTTGGCATCGTAACTACAATTATGCATCAATTCTTCTAAAAATTTGCATGTCCCCGTTTTTGGGGCGCTTTTTATTTACCGTCTCAAAAATGGTGTAAATCCAATTCAATCAATCATATGCTTTATTGTCAAAAAATTACAAAATTTTGTAGACAAAGCTAATAAAAAAAAACATATAAAAACAAAACACACACAATAAAAAAATAAAAATAAATATACAAACAAAATAAATACATGCAAAACTGTACAAAAACAATGTACCTGGTCAATATACATCATGATCTATAAAATGTCAATAAAAATAAACAGAATAGTCAATAACAGTAAATTAATTAAATACAGAATGAAAGTGCAATTCATTTACTAAAAAAAAAACTAATATATTCTCTATTTTAAGATATAAAAAGAGCCAGTGTGTGTGCGATACCCAAAAATTTATCCTAGAAAAAAATCCTCCACTGCGTATAAGGCTTTTTCCAGAAAGTACGCCTTCAAAGCATTATGAAATCGAGGAAAAGAAGTAATTGATTTAATTTCCAAAGGCAAATGATTGTGCATCTTTTTGGCTCTGTATAGAATAGAGCTTTTTACTAATTCGGACCGAGGGGTTTGCAGATAAAGATCATGCACTGCGTTGCGAAGTGAATAAATGTAAGACGGCCTACTTGGCATTTCTGACTTATGTTTGCGTACCAAGCAAATAGATTCCAATATGAATAAAGAGGGAAGAGTAAGTATCTTATATTTTTTAAAGATTTCTTGACAGTGAGCTCCGCTATTAAGTCCAAGCAGATACCGAACCAGATGCTCTCTTTTGGAGTTTAAAGATGCGCTCAAATTGAGTCACACCGCATGTGCCCCAGAATGGAAGGGCGTAACGTAGATGTGACTCAAAAAGGGCATAATAAACTGTTCTTGATGTTTGAAAACTTAATTCCCTGGAAACTGATCTTAAGGCAAAACCTGCTGAACTTAATTTTTTATATAAGGCATCAATATGCAAGTCCCATTTTAGGGAGTAGTCAACATTAAGTCCCAAGAACTTCACAGATTCAACGACGTCCAAACTGGTGTTGTTAAGTACAAAGGGTTGAATAGTAGTTTTATATGATAAGACTTTAGTTTTTGAGACATTTAGGCACAGAAGATTAGAATCGCACCATGATTTAATGGTAATTAAGTCATTAGAAATAGTAACATGTAGTGCCCTAGCATCCGGATTGCTCCATGTAAAGCTAGTATCGTCAGCAAAAAAACAAATTTTGCCACTGATGTTAAGATTGGTTATGTCATTTATAAAGATCAGAAACAAAATAGGGCCCAGGACTGAACCTTGAGGTACCCCACATTCTATTGGTTGAAGACTGCAAGAAGACTTCATCGTATCAACCTTTACAAGTTGATTTCTGTAACTGAGATAACTGATTTAAACCACTCAAGAGGCGTTCCTCTGAACCCATAGTGATTCAATTTGTCAATTAAGATGTTGGTTACACAATCAAAAGCCTTGGAGAAATCACAAAAAATTGTTGCTGTTGAATGATTATTATTTATACTGGTGTAAACACTATTAAAGAGAGAAAACATAGCATCATTTGTGCACTTGTTACTCAAGAATCCAAATTGGTGAGGAGTAAGAATTTTATATTTAAACAGAAATGATAAGAGCCTTTTTTTTAACCAATCGTTCAATGATCTTTGATGAAGTGGGAAGGAGTGCGATTGGGCGATAGTTTGAAGCTTGTTGTTTATCTCCTCCCTTATGCAAAGGAATAATTATTGCAGTTGTATTATTAGCTGCCTTAAGGCAAGTAGGAAAGACTCCATTTTAGAATGACTTGTTAATTAAGTTTGTTAGATGGATTAAGGTGCAATTTGGCAGACTGGAAAACATATGGGAGTGAGTCCATCTGTACCAGATGATGATTTGAAAAAAAATTCCTGAAAATCTCAATTTACCCGAGGACTTAAATAATTTTTTTTTGAACACCGTGGGCCCTACTAATTCAACATCATTAGAAAAACTTAACTTTTATAATTCAAATACATTTAGTCACTTTGAGACGGAATTTAATATAAGTCTTATAACTGAAAATAAAACTGTCGATATTATAAATAAAATAGGGTCAAATACAATAGATGGTGATAGAATTTCCATTAGAGATCTTAAACTATGTCTTCCTTTTTGTCTTAAGCCATTAGTCAATATTTTAAATTCCTGCATCTAAGAAAACTAATTCCCCGATGATTGGAAAAAAGCGATACTCATTCCCTTACCAAAAATACCTTGTCCAACAGATTATAAAGACATTAGACCAATAAGTATTTTGCCTGTCATTTCAAAAATCTTAGAACGTCACGTATATAACGAAATAGCTGACTATGTTTATAATTTAAAAATTATTCCTGATTGCCAGTCAGGATTTCGTAAATCTTATAGTACTATAACAAGTCTTATCAGTATTGTTAATGATATCAGGTTTGAAGAGGATTCAAAGGAAATAACTTGCCTAACTCTTTTAGATCTAAGTAAAACATTTGATACCATAGATCACCAAATGCTTTTGGCAAAACTGCACTATTATGGTTTTTCGGCAAATGCCATAAATTTTTTTAGCTCTTATCTTAAAGATCGGTTACATTGTGTCCGAACGGTGAATGATGGTGAATTTAAATTTTCAAGGTTTTTGTCATTTAAAAAAGGGGTGCCTCATGGTTCCATATTAGGCCCCTTACTTTTTTCTTTATATGTTGCTGACATGAATCAGTGCATCGAAAATTCTAAGCTGCACCAATTTGCTGACGACTCCCAAATTTATAATTCTTTTAAAATATCAGACGTTCAGGTGGCACAGAATAAAATGAACGCCGACTTAAATCAGATTGCTTTGTTTGCTGAAAACCATAACCTCAAATTAAATGCTTCAAAGTCGTGTGCAATGTTTTTTTCACAAAATAAAAGTCATCTTCTAGATTGCATGGAAAATTTTAAAATTAATATTAATGGAACAGCTATACCAACCGTTGCGGAAAAACGTAATCTAGGGGTTATATTCGATTCATATCTCAGCTTTGCCTCCCACATTAAGAACAAAATTAAAATTGCTTACGGTCGTTTAAAAAACTTATATCAATACAAAAATCAGTTACCATCAAACACCAAATATTTGCTTTGCAATTCGCTTGTACTGTCTTTGGTAGATTATGCGGACATTGTGTATGGCGACTCACTAACCGTATCTCTGTCAAGGACGGTGCAAAAACTGCAAAATAGTTGTATGCGTTTTTCCTTTAATATATCGTATAGAGACCACATTACGACTTATCTAAATTCACATTTTATATTAAATATGAGAAATAGAAGGAAGTGTCATATGTATAATTTAATTTACAAAATAATTAAATCAGGTCAGCGGCCATATTCAAGAGACTTATTTTTTACCATGATTATATACACAATGTAAGAAATCCAAACTTGATTAGAATTCCATTTCATCAAACATCAGGTTTTAAAAAATAATTCCAGTATATAGGCATTCATATGTGGAACAAGTTACCTGATTACATTAAAAATAGTTCACCAAAGAAATTTATTGCATATGTTAAAGAAATTCTTCTTAATTCTCAACTAACATAGGCATTTTAACAAATTCACACCACCAAATTTTTATTAAAAATACAATTTAATTATTTTTATTTAATTGCAACCATATTATTTTTGAGTTCTTACTTTTTAAATCAACACTGGTCTTGTTGATCTGGCAGGCATAAAAATAAAATTTTAAATGGTTCATTTTGAAATATCTATTCATTTTTGCGTCGTGTTGCCCTGGTTTTCTAGCCTCAGATCGTGTTTTTTGCCGCCCTTCCTCCTCTCTATCTATTGCACTGATGGCACCTATATTAATGTAATTGATATAGTAAATTATTACACTATATTTTTTTGTTTTTAGCTTTTATATGTTTTTAGGGTTTAATGACTTATTTTCTTAATAATTATAATTGGGAAAGTCTTTATTCTTCTTTTAGTTGTAATTAGGTTAGTATGTTTTAACGGTCTGAGCAGCACACGCGCGCTAGCTCGTGTATGTGTTATCGGTTGTTTTTATAATCGCAGTTCAGTCCGCATTACTCTTAGCATTATGTAAATTCTTGTAATAAAAAAATGTAATTTTCTATGTACAATGTTTAAGTGGTAATAAAAGTCTTCTGAATTTGAATTTGTTTTTTATTTCCTTTATTGTAGTTTGAAGCTCTGTTGATACAATGGGGGTAAAAAAGAAGCTGTGTAAATTTTCATTTGGGAGATATTAACGAGGATCGTGAGAAGGTGTTATGGTAGCCATTAGATTTTTAGCTACATTAACAAAGTAGTGATTAAGGTCCTCAGGTGAAGTAGGGATAGTGCTAGATAAAGAAGTCTGATTTCTTAATTTATTTACAATAAACCATGTTTCTTTGGCAACATTACTTGATTCGATCATCCTTTTATTATAATAAATATCTTTTGCAGCTTTTATAGTCTTATGGTACATTTTTCTATAAAGCTTGACATAGTTATGAAAAAATACGCTGTCTGAAAATTTTTTCAGATGTGATAATGAGCGCATGTTTTTTGCAGAAACACGTAAGCCTTTAGTGGTCCATGGCTTATGATGTTTAATTTTGATAGGTCTAAGAGGAAACGACTTATCTGCAATACTTGATAAAGACTTTATAAAACTAGAAAATTCACTATCTATATCGTCAGAAAGAAAATCCCAATCAGCCGTTTGGCATAAGTTCTTGAATTGTAAGAAATTATTTTTGCCAAAAACACAGCCTAATTTATGTAACGTGTTTTTGTTTTTAGAATTTTGGAAAATTTAGTTAATGCAGCTTCATGATCAGAAAATCCGGAATTAAAAACCGTACAATCTACGAATTCAGGAGCAAAAGATGACACGACATAGTCGATGGTACTAGAACTATTTCTAGTCATTCTGGTAGGAAAGTTAATATGCATTACTATACCCATTGAGACGAAAATAGAGTGAAGAGATTCTTAAGCAGCACACACACTGGAAAAATCAATGTTAAGGTCGCCACACAAAATTAATTTACCTTTTAAGGGCAAGGATTCTAGCAAGCTTAGTAGTTTTTGAAGAAAGGTCTGTAAGTCAGCGTCAGGTGTTCTATATACACAAATAATATATAGAGGTCGTATGTATTATGGTAAACTATAAAAAATTCAAATACTTTTTCTGATAAAAAGTTATCAAACTTAGTTACCGGTGAAAAATCGATGTTTATAGATATAATCATAGTGCCCCCATGAGATAAATTAGTTCTATTAAATCTTGCTATTGTAGTGTAATTTTGAACAAAAACAGGTTCATCAATGTTTAGCCAGTGTTCGGTTATAGCAACTATTTCTGGAAAATTTAGCTCTTCTAATAAAAGAAATAATTCATTAGTTTTATGTCTTAAAGACTGAATGTTAAGAAGAAATACGCTAAGCTTGCTATCATCCGATTTATCATAGAGTGCTTGATCCTCTGGTCGCGTCACGTTATTTAAACATTTTTGTTCCTAGATGAGGAGCCACTGGAAAAATAATTAGATTGACTTTCTCGTATTTTTTTAACCCTTAAATTTTTTTCTAAAGAAATGAAGGATCCAAAAGCGGAGAGGTCTTCTTCCACTTCGGCTGCACCAATTCCATAGACGTCGTGGAAACGGATATACAAGCGTCGGAGGGAGTCTATGTTAGTAGGTTAGCTTGACACTGGTCTTGGTGTGGCCTTCGAGACAGACATTGGGAGGTTGGTCATAGAGGTATGCCAAGTAGAGCCTAAGAGTTTTTAAGATGGTGGGGTCTCTCAGTCTAGCCAACAGGTACCGTCCATTTTCCGCATCAGATTTTTGGGATAGTCGCACTACTGGAGGAGTCATTGGGTCCATATTATGCAGTCCATCATCATCGTTGGCCTTCTCCACAAGTTTTAATCTGACATTTTCTTGCCCAAATGACTAAGATGCAGCTATCGCATCTTTATCTGAACCAATTTGAAGCATATTGAGCTGATTTGAGACAGGTTTGGGAGTTAAGGTTTTATTAGCTGCCGGTGGAGAATTTAACGGTGGTAATGGACCTATCCTCCGTCCATCCACTACAGCACCAGCCGGCCATACGTTCGTCTCTTTTAGCTGGCTAAAAATATCCTTGTTTTGGACACCTACTTTAAAGCTGGAGTTCACACTGTCTTCATTTTGCGTGAAGGGAAAACATCGAATAAAAGAATTTGTCTGGAGCTTATCTTTAACGTAATGAGCGAGCCGGTTTATTGTATAGTCAGAAGAAATATTGAAGACGATTAAGTAATGCTATTCTTGCCTAGTTATGGTTTTCTGAGGTGAAACCGTTATTCTTTTTATAGGGGGCGAAACTTCTGATTCCTGATCGGTCTGTATAGAAATGGAGATGGATCTTTTTGCTATTGGTGGAATGTATTTAGGGATTTCTTTTTCCTTAACTGTCCACTTTTCCATTTTAAGGGCCATTTGATTAATACTCTTCCGTAAATTTTCCATTTCCTTGGCAAGTTCTTGTTTGGGGGAATCATGAATCTGGATCTTGACGGATTCGTCGTGATTTCCCAAAAGAAGTGAAGACAGGTTAAAGAGCTCTTGTTTCATATCCCTGATTGACTGAAACATTGACTCTTGACCATTTTCAGATCTACTATTGGCAAGCAAGTTGTGAATGTCATCCATTTTCTCGAACAAAACCTTCCATTTGGGAAATTCCATTTCATCATTTTGACTCAAGATGTCATATAGTTCTGTAATGACAGGGTAGAGATCCGTATTCTTTTTGAGACATGAACCCAAAGCATCAACAATGTCTAAAGGAATCTGCGCTTTTTGTAACTGTGAAACCTTGTCGTGAAGGTATTTTAAGGTAGGAGAGTCACAAACATTGCAGAAGAATCTAATGTTATGATACTTTTGATTAAACAGTACCTTTGTTGTGGCCTTATCCAAATCAGTACAGGACATGCAAAAATTTCGGCGACATTCCCCGCTACAGCGAAGCTTATATATTTTTTTCTCCAAGATGGTCTTTTGACAGGAATCACACTTAAATTCAGCCATAATTTCTTAAGATTGATTTCAAAAAGTGTCCAAATATTTAAATAAAAAATATTGTTCTGTGAACGAGAACTATTTGTAAAGCAGGAGACCGGAACTGTTTATTATCAAATCACACGCACTGCGAAAACTTGATGTTGTAGAGTTAAAGTTCAATAAATTGTGATTTTAAGGTGAAGTTTAGGTTAACAGGTACTAATTTAATCGGAAATCAAAACTATTTATACCGAAAGCACACGTACAGCAAAAATTCGCGTCGCGTCTGGTAAGGTCAAAAACAGAAAGACAAATCAAAACAAATCAAAGTCAAAATAAACTATCAGAGCCGACGAGTGAAGACACAACCGTCTCGTACGACTACCAATGATCGAATGAGATTTTACTTCATTTTAGGGCAGGATTCAGGGAAGCGTCCGTATCTAATGGCGCGTCCACATTATGCCGAAAGAGGCCGATCGGCCTGTGCCGCTCAGCACGTTCGGTTCGGCATAATCAAGTCGGCATTGCGTCTATATTGCTTTGTAGTGTGGACGTCCCGATCGGTGCCGGCTGCCGAATCATCATTAGTGCACTGCGTTTGGAACGTAGTAGTGTCGCTTTCCCATCTGCGTATGTTAAAAGTGTTTTAAAATCATTAGTGATGACGAAGACGTTGTTTAAGCTGCTGCTGCAGCAATCATAATTGGAGTAGTCGCTAGTGAACGTCGTTGCTTTCGCCCTCAGAGATTTTGGATTCGCCCCAGTATCCTCAATGGTAGAAAGAAGTATAGAGCTAGTGAATTTATGAAAGATTTACTACTTGATGAGGTAGATGAGTTAAATTTTGAGTACAGAAACGACGTGAGGTTCAGCAACTTTTTCAGAATGAAAATTCTGATTTTGAGGTTTTATTGAATATGATTGGACCAAAAATCTTAAAAAAAAACTACATCCTTCAGGGAAGCTATTCCTGCAAGTGAACGCCTTGCAGCCACACTGTGTTTCATTGCGACTGGAGATTCGTACCATTAATTGATGTACACTATGAAGATATCCAAGCAAGCTATTTCTCGTTTCGTGCCAGAAGTTTGTGACGCCCTTGTCGAAGCTCTTCAAAATTACGTCAAGGTAAGAAAAGTAAAAAAATAGAATAAAAAACTTTTGATTTATTTATGACACTGGAGAAAAAGGCATCAAAATAAGACTACATTATGTATTATTAAACAAACACTGTCCAGCATCAGACTTAGAAAATCTAAAAACAATGTAGTTAGAGATTTCTTCTTTTAAAATTGTCTTAAGAAACCATACGTGTTAGTAGAAAAAGAGTACTGAAAAATAGTTTTACAAATTCAAAAAGAAAAGTAAATAATTCAAAATTAGAAAAAGAAAAATGATGTTTGAAAAGATAATCCAAAATGGTAGAGATCTTCATGTGCCAGAAAGAAGCGTTAAGTGTGTAGAGTCATCCTCATAGCTGGATCGTTCTTGAGAGTGCTGCTGGGAATAGTTGTCCATAAAGCCATCAGAGAAAACAGATCCAGGTGACGGCGCTTGAGAACATGCAGGCGACGGCGACTGGGAATATGCAGGTGATTCCATCATTGTATGAGTCTGATTGAGCACCATGCAAGATGATAAGTGGTACGTCATGGGGAAAAATGACTTGGAATGTTTGAGGTAGAAAGTGCCATGTTACTGTATGCAGCCCTAGTTGGTGCACTGTATTGTTCATACATCCCCATTTCTGCGTCAAACAGTATGGCATTTTGCACCAAAAATCTGGTTCGCGGTGTAGCAAGTCTGCGTATCTTCATCACTACTTGTTTACCAAACAATGAATATTCATCTTTGTTGTCCACTCTTTTTGACTGAATGGATCTCATGAGATTCACCGCTTCATCAAAGATAGGTGCCTTAGCAGAATTACTTAATGAAAGTTTTGCAGATTTGCTTTTGGTGGTTTTCGGAGATGTAAAAACTTTGGATTTGAGTATTTTTGTAGGAGTCTCCGCTGCTGCCTGTTTCTCTTGGGAAGTTGATGGTTGAGTTGAAACTTGGCCTTGAACTTCTCCTCCATTTCCAGTGTCTTCCTCTTGTAAATCTTTAAAGTCCATAGTTTTGAAGAAAAAAATTCGTGAAAAAAAATATATTTTTTTTTGTTTCGGCTGTTTAAATTGATATCACAGAGTTATTTTAGGTTGACCTACTAACGGACAAACTTAAATTTTCAAATCGACAAATTTAAAAAATAAAAATATGAACTTACCTCAACATTATCTACTGTTTTTCGTGGTTTATTCTTGTCGGTTAAGAACAACATAGCTTGCGTACCAAACTATGTTGTTTTTGCTTACCATTGAACCATGAACCATTTGCTTACGTACCCTTCGTCAGTAACACTTCTAGTTTTTTTGCTTTCGAGTCCTTTCTTTCTTTCCCTCGAAAAATGGCTTTATAATTTTTTTATTTTTCGCTCAACCTCCTGCTTCTCTATACCAAATGAAACAGCAATTTCCGTGAGAGCGTCATGTCTTCGGTTTTTATTTTTGTAATCGGAATTTTAACTGTTCCATAATGAAGAACGAACACGATACATATCAATAAAGGCCAACGTTTCTTCGTCAGTCCACGTCATAATTCTGAACTAAAAGCAAAAACTCCGAACTCAATGCAAAAAATAACGCACTGTCACCTACAAACTCTAAACATTTAAAAAACAAATAAAATAAATTTGCACGCATGCGACTTTCTTTCGACTGAGACTAAAGCCGCCCGGCATGTACACACTTGTGGATTTTGATTTTATTCGGTTCGGTTTTCTTTGAAGGAGACCGACTTTAGTCGGGTTGAATTCGGCATGATTCGGGCCGGCTTTCGGCAAGTCGGCAAGGCCGATCGGTACGTCTACACTAATTCGGTTTTGTCGATCGGCATAAGTCGAATGATGCCGATTGGCATAGTGTGGACGCGCCTTTATGTTTACCATACGAAACTTTAAAATCTAGTAACACCATCGAGTTAACTATCAAAATCAGTGATAAACGAAAGCGGAGTATATTATTAATCCCGATTAATCTATTAAATTAGAAAAAACAAAGTGGGCTGTGACTGTTTCATTTTTTTGTCAAATCAAATTAATTTTATTAAAAAATGCCAAAAACGATAATTTTTGATTTTTCTATGGCTAATTAGATGGTGTTCTACATTTAAAAATTTCTTATTGGAAACAAGATATGGGCCATCAAAAGGGTAAGCTCCCCTAAATCCTTTCCTAAAATTGGGTTTACACCATTTTCGGGACGGAAAATATCAAGAGGACCTAAAACAATTAGAACTTTAGGGAACTTCCAAAAGATTTGACGTATAACTGTAGTCAATGTTCCAAATAATCAATTTTTTCCAAAAAATTTGCGCGGGCTGCAGCTCTGAGGATATGCATTTTAGGACACATGTTTATAAAAAAAAGTCTTATTTTAAGTCCAACAATACGCTCTTAAAATATTTGCACCGAATTTTGTAACACTCTCTATATTATCTATATCTCCAAGCATGGCTTTTTTTTACCGAAAATGTTTTTTCCTTAACTATACCAGGAGCATATTGCCATTTATGAAAATACCGAGTTATAATGGTATTTGAGCCAACCTTTACAAATGACACCACCCAAAATTGCCATATCTTGGCAAGGATTAGAGCTAGGACCTTGGGGATGATCTCATTGTATTCGGAAAGGTATGAAAAGGTATGAAATATCCAGGAACTCAGAAAAGTATGAAATGATTGTTGGATTTATGAAGATGAGCTTATAGGTGTCGCGAAATCGGCCTTTATTTGAAATTTTTCGGTCATTTCTTCATTGAAACATTAGTTTGATCGTTTCACGTTGGGTGTATCTCCTAATGCATAACTTACTTTTTAAATTTGAGTTAAAAATCTTAAAAATTCTAATCATTAAAAAATATTGAAATTTCACCTGTCTCTAGATTGGTATCGAAGCATTTGCGAACCTATATTGATAGGAAACAATAAGTTAAAAAGTCATTTCTCTTCGTTTGTACACAAAATGTTGAAACATCATGTATAATAATAATAATTATTATTATTATACATAAGTTTATTCCAGAAAATACAGTAAAATAAAGTTTAAAATTGAAATGTCTAAATGAACAAATGGCCCACAAAAGGTTAACTTTGTCAGGGGTTTATGAATACATAGAATAATAATTTAAACAAAGTAGTTTTTTTAAATAATAAAAGTTTAAAAAAAAACTCAATTTAGTACTATCAAACTTATTACACTAATAACCATAAAAAGTACTTATGCTATTAGAGTTTTTACTCCTAGGTAGTGCTAAAATACATTTAAATAACAATTTTCAAGTTGATATCATTATACATAAAACAATTGATGAAGTTTTAGAAGAATAACAGCCAAGTTGGTAGTGATATCTGTCAAAATAGGGTTTGCGTCTAAATCAGGAATAAATAATAATAAATTAGGGTTTATTTATACTAATGCTTGCAATTTTGTAAAACATGTATACATTTACTTATTTTTATAGTCTATGATATATTCAATATACTTTCTTCTTCTAGGTTGGCTTATAATCCACTCCTTTAATTTTACTTTAAACAAATAATAAAGAATTATTCCCAGAAAGACCAGCAGAGAATATTGAATGAATTTTTTGACTCAGATAGAAGTAGAAACGCTGTCCTAGTGTGGTGTTTATTTTTGGTAGGTAACCAGTTAACTGTTTTGAGCGAGTAGTGTGCGGATGAGTAATTAATTAATGATAGTGTATCTTTATTCTTAAATTGTCTTATAGCTACATATCTTACATATAGCTACCTTAGGTCCACTATAACGGTTTCAAGACACTTTTATTAATATTCTATTTAATTTCAGAGATCTAAAGCCTAAGAAATTTGAAGAAATATCTTTATTAAAATCATGCTTTAATTCTTTCAGATAAATTTTTTACCTGCCAGGTCTACAACTTCTTCCATGTATGGTTATTAATAAAAATATTTCATTGTTTGTTGTCTATCGCCGTACGAAAACTGAACCCAAGCAACAACAATTGACCGTGATGCACACACCAGATTCTGCTGGTCCAACCGAGCCATCGAGAAACAAGAATCCACCGTGAGTCAGCTATATTTTAATTTGATATTTTTTATATGAAGCAGAGCCTTGGGCAAGGCGCGGCCAGGCACTACCATCTATAATATCATCGGCAGTACCCAGTAGCACTTTTAATTTAAACCATGAAGGAATTAGTACCTGATCTCCTTTGTTGCTTCTCGTCATCGCGACGACCATGATGATGATGATGATGATGATAGCATATAGGACAGGATCAGCGGTCGCCCAGTTTATATTGAGCTATCTGGTCGAGTTTATTTTTTTCTTCATTGGGATGTTGATTGTTGTTTGTTGACCCATGGCAAGATGCTTTTAATCATACTGTAGTTGACGTGTATGGAAATAAAAATATTGTTGTATGTGACTTTTTTTCTTTGTGCTTGCCACGTTGTTTTAGTAAAGCTTAGAAGAACAAGATTATTTATTTAAATTTTGAGAATTGGGGTCCAGGATTGAACCCTGAGAGACTCATTGACTGAAGCCTCAGAATACGGCGGTCGAATATACACTTTTTGACAGCACTCAAACAAATAGAACTAAGAAAGTGCCCCTGAAGTCATTGGAATAAAGCTTGAACAATAGATCACGATTGTTATTGCAATCAAAAGCTTCGCATAAGTTCCTTCTGGAATCAAAACGTCCATAATATAAGCAATAATGATAATAAATCGCCTTTTATTAAATACCAAAAAAAATAACAATTTTGTTAAATATAATGAGAGACAAACCAATAGGCATACAGTGCTAGCAGTGGTGAAGTCAAAAAAAATCACAAAAAATATAATAAACTTAAAGAAAGAAAAAGTAGCAAAATAAAGAAAAAGCAAAAAGTTATTATATAAATAGCAACAAATTATATTTTACATTATTACATTACGAAAAAATTTCCACTTAGATTTCTTGACTTTCCTATTATCTTATTTATTTTTTTTTTATTGTGGGTATAATTAAGTACAGGGTGTCCCATTTTGGGTACTTTTGCGCGATATCTCCGTTATTTTTTGAGATAAAGAGTTGCGGTTTTCGCGACACTATGCTACTTTTTCGTAAAACTAAAGATGCCATCAACAAAATGTTTATAGCCCTTTTAGTTTGTAGGATACAAGGCATTTTTGAAATTTTTGCATTTTGGGACCCCCGTAGTATCTCCGTTATTTTAAAAGTTTTTGTAAAAGTAAAAACTCATTTTTATAGTTTTTTTTATATTTATAGTTCATAATATTGGCATTTTTTTACCTTTTTAAAAATATATAACAGACTTATTTTCAAAAATACGCAAATAAATAACAATTTTCTAAATTTAAATAATCAAATTCATAATTTAATGGGAGGCCATGGCTATTTATAATAAGAAACAAAAAAATGACAAATGAATTATTTTTTATTAAATTAACATGTTTCTTTAAATTAATTTGTAACATTGATTTATGTCTTACTATTATCAAGCTTAAGTTAAATTAATATTAATATCTTTTGTATTATTTTATTTTTGTAAAATTTGTGAATACCGTTAATAAATAAATAAATAAATAAATTAATGTCAACTATCTTCGGATTTTGATTGACATTTCTCTGTTTTTGAATGAATAGGTAACGAAAATATTTATTTTCGTTATTTGTGAATTTTGCCAAAAAAATGGCATTTAAAAATTATGAAAAATATGATATGCTTGTATGTTTTATACAAAGCAATGAAAATGCTGAAGAAGCTTCTGAAGTATATGCCTATAGGTAAGTTAGAAGCCGTTATATGACTACCTACCAATTTCTAATGTTGCAGTTTTATCCTTGTTAGATATCCAGAGAGAAGGCAACCGTTTTTTGGTATATTTGCCCGTTTAAAGGACAAATTACTTAAGCACGGATCTTTTGTTCAGCCGCGTCCTAAAGCACAGAATAAAGAAAATTGGGAAGAAAGGTACAACAAGGACGCTTTGGAGACGGAGTATATTGTTTTATTTTGGGAAAACAAATAGTATACCGAATTTTTGAAGGGAATTTTACAGCACGTAGGTATAGTTTAAATGAAGTCAATTGGAACACCACCAATATATTTGGCAGGTGTCTGGTTTGCTATCAAAAATAAAAGCTTGTTGACAACTAGTGTATTTACAAAACGGTCACCAGCCAAGTTAACTGGTGCTGTTTCAATTGACTTCATTTAAACTTTAACAAGACATACTTGAGAAAGTTACTCCAGAACTTTTGGAAAATATCCCTCTAGCCCAATATAACACTGTCTACCTACAACAAGATGGTGCCCCAAGTCATAACTTTGGGCTAGTAAGGGCATTTCTTGAAAATAACTTTGCTCAAAGATGGATAGGTATCAACGGACCTGTTAGATGGCCTCTCGATTATAGATTTTTTTTTATCAGGGTATATACAAGATCAAGTGTATAAAAGACAATGCAATAATCTAATAGAACTTCAAGACGTAATTCATTTAGCATTTCAAAATCTGAAAAGGAAACAAATTATTATTTTGAATGCTATTTAAAGGGTTACAAAGATGTGCCAATTTTGTATCGGAGAAGATGGTGGTCATTTTGAACATCTCTTGTAAAAATACTGTTTTGTTATATGGTTGTTTTCTTATAGTGTTTATTAAATTTATATATTTGTTTTTTATGTTCCTTTATTACAACAAAAATAAGAATGATGCATGATGAATATTTATTTTTTATGTTCATTTATTACAAAAAAAAAAGAATGATGCAATTCCCCATTCGTCGTTATTTTGTAACTTTTATTAATTTGTAACTTTTTATTTGTCTATTATTGTTATTCATGGCCTACTATTAAATTATGAATTTCATTTAGAAAATTGTTAGTTATCTGCGTATTTTTAAAAAAAAAGGCCAATGTTATGAATTGTAAATATATAGGGTGTTCCATTTAAAAAAACATAAGTTTGGGTTATAACTCAAAAACTATTAATGAAAAAAAATAAATCTACACCACTAGATTCTATGCAAAAAAATCTACAAGAATGAGTTTTTACTTTTATAAAAACTCTTAAAATAGCGGAGATACGATGGAGCTCCTAAAATGCACAAATTTCAAAAATGCCCTGTATCTTAAAAAATAAGAGCTATAAAAATTTTGTTAGCAGCATCTTTAGTCTTCCGAAAAAGTAGCACAGTCTCGCAAAAATTCAACTCTCTATCTCTAAAAATAACGAAGATATCTCGCAAAAGTACCCAAAATGGGACACCCTGTACACATGCTTAGCGTGAAATGGAGAGAGTCTCACGTTTAGCACATCATCCTTAGGCTACGGAGATGGCCTGAAGATGGTCTTAATAAAGGCCGAAAGGTCGGCATTTCTTTTGAAATAAAATCAGTTTTATTTAAGTCTAAGTATAAGTTATAAGTCCTAAATCTGCGGCACTGTTATCTTTGTCAATGTAGTTTTTGAATCTCATTTCAGTGTCCAACTACCTACCCAAGTTTTTTGAAGTTTCGACAAATGGAACAACGGAATTTTTATATCACTAATATATACACTGCTCAACAATCGAAGTGGATATTATAAAAATCTGCAATTTTAGTTTGCCAATGACTTACAATAAAACAAAATTAAATGTAATAAATAAATCTCTATTAAGTTCACTCACAATAGCCCAAAAAAAAATTAAATAAACAGATATCTCCTAACAAATTTAAATTTTTAACACACAACAGGAAAAATTAAAATAAAATTACACCCTGTAAAGCGTGCCCCAAAGTCCTGTCATGAAAATTAATACCTTGTAGGTCCACCCCTGGCTCGTCTTAGTGCTGTCACCCTGTTTGGCATACTTCTTATTAAGTTGTTAATGTAGTGTTGAGGAATGTTTTGCCATATTTTCGGTAATTGATTGGCTAGTTGTTCTAAGGTTAGAGGTGGCTGTTTGAGCTGGTTTAATCTTCGAGACATTTCGGTCCATACATGTTCAATGCAATCATGTCGGGTGAATGTGGTGGCCAGTCTATTCTGGTAACGCCATGAAATTCAATGCGATCATTGACAATTCTCACACGGTGCGGGCGCGCATTATCATCGATTAAAACGAATTCTTCGCCTATTGCACCAAAAAATGGTACAATTATGTTCTCTATAATAATGTCTCTATATCGTATAGCGTTCATTCTTTCATTTCTTAACACCACTAAATCGGTGCGGCCATCGAAAAATATGCCTCCACAAACGCAAACTGAACCGCCACCAAAAAGGGTAGGGGGCACCATCAAATTTCCATAGTATCGCTGTCCCCTTTCCCTCCATACCAAAATTCGACCATCACACATATGTAGCCGAAATCTGAACTCATCCGTAAACATACAAGACCTCCAGTTTTGAAAATTCCAATTCCAATTCCAATTCCAATTACTGTGTTCTATTGCCCACCGATTTCTGCATGCATGATGTTCCCCCGTCAACCGTGGATGTGTGGCACGTCGTCTGGCTCTTAAATGTAATTACATGTAATCTTCTTGTAACAGTCTGATTAGAAATTACCCTCCCAGTAGCATGCCTTAAGTAGCTGTTAATTCTCGAAGCCGTAAATGTTCGGTTTCTTCTTGCAGTTACTGTTATATAGCGGTCTTGAGCATGAGTCGTAGCACGTTCTCGGCCTCCACCATGCCTGTAAGCTGCAGACCCTGTCTCTACATATCGATTCCATGCACGACTCACGACACATTTAGCCGGTTAGCAACTTCTTGAGTTAGGCCCTTCTGTAGCCAACGAACTGATTGCTCGAGTTGCACTGTTTCTAACCGTCGTAGAACCATTATTTTTAAGAAAGTGAAGAGATTTATTGGTAACAATGAGAATAATAAAGTCTCTACAAGCACTTTTATGTAACTAAATTGTTGGGATTTTGAAACCGAATTCTTTAAAAGATATAATAATAAGAATGTATGAAAAAAAGGAAAAAACGACAAAAAATATTTGCTATCAACAGGATTTACTCATAGCATAAAACGCAACTTGATGAATTTTATTTTTTTAGGCAAATTTCGGTAATTTATAAAATATCTAGTTTGATTGTTGAGCAATTTATTTTTAAACGATCTTTTATAAAATGAATTCGCGTTTTTGGGCTAAGGAGTCCAGGAAGAAAAAATCCAAGTAAATTCGTCACTTACAATTTTAGGATCTTCTTAATTCAATGATTTGATTATGACGCTAATTCAATGAATTAAGACATTTTTAGATTTAAAGCTTAAAGGAAGTTATGTGTCATCATTATATATGCTTAAAGTTAGATAAAATTAACATTAGAGGCACTGCAATCTGTCTTTTAAATAAGAATCTAACAAGTGAATAGTGAAAGCCATAGTAATCATAGTATCTTAATGTTGAGATCATTTTTTCAGTGAATGGAATCAAATACTTTTGAAAAGTCTAAGAGAGTTATTGCCCTTATCACATGACTGTAGCCAAGGCCGTCGCTGTTGAGTAGTCCTTTCTAAAACTGCATTGGCAATTTGGTATTATATTTTTTTCATATACATATTGATATAATTGTTTATAAGTATAGTTTTTCAATACTTTTGAAACAGTTGGCAAAATACTCACTATTCTAAGTGGCTACGATATCTTAGAATTTTGGCAGATATACTATCTATACATACTATATATACATACATTGGATCGAAATTCTTTATTAATTATATTACTTATTTGTTAAATTCAAATTTTATTTCTGAAAATTTATTAAGATTATACAAATTATTATTAAAAAAATCTATTTGATTTTGGCATTTTGTGAATCCGTTTTGTAAGAAATTTCCAAAATAATTATGAATTTTTTGCGGATCAGATAATGGTATAGAGAGCTCATAATATATTTGCGTTTTAACATTTAAATCACTAACAGACCGCCAAATAAATTTGAATTGGCGTTATTTTTTGACAAGTTATCCAAATAAACCTTTTTTTCTTTGTGCATTGAGGATAATACAAAATTACGACGCTGCTTATATTTTCCCAGTGAATTTGTACTTTTCTATTGACTTTTTTAACATTTTTGCAAAGCATTATCCCTTTGTTTCATATTGAGTTTTAAATTGGGAGTTACGAAGGCGCTTACACAAAGTTCCAGATTTTTATGGTTTTAATTGTCGCGTATTTGGCAAATGTGGAAATCATAAAGTTATGTAATAAATCTACTTTTTTATCAATATCTATTATTATTTTTAAAATAATATGCCAATCGTTTCTTGCTGTATAAAATAATGGAATATGACAGGTAGCTAAAGTAGCTCAGAAAGTATTAAAATCGAAGTTATAAATATAGGATCCACGTGGATCCATCCAAATTAGCTTCTATTTTGTGTAATTCTAGCCGGCTCATTAATTATTTGACTCAGATTACTGCATGGTTACGACTGCAACCACACGAAGCTACCAATATTTAAAAAATTCGTGTTAACATCTCCCATATATGAAACTTTATCGAAAGAACATCGTTCAAACGTAGGAAAATACAATCTGATGGCTAATCTGTTCAAATTTGTATGTCGAAGAATATATGTGGGTATATAGATGACACCAATTGGTTAGTTTAGTAAATATGATGGTACGATGTTGCAGATGATTTGCAGCTCCACCACAACCCCCAGTTGCATAGGGTCCTCAAACACCAACCAGGACTCAAGCTGCTGAAGGTGTTGTGCAAGAAACCCAGCCAGTGCTCACTCAAGCAGGGTTACCGAGACAGCGCTTAAAATGGACACCTGCCATGAATTAATCTATAATGCGCATATTTTTTAAGGTAACAAACATGGGGTAACAGATGATTGACTACAGATAATAGCTATATGCCAAATTCTGCAGAAATTATCCAAATATTCACCTGATTGAGCAGAGAATCGCTGACCAATACCGTGTCATTCTTAGAAACAACTTGATCCCAGAAACCCGAACTAAGTCTATTAACAGGGAAATTGCAGCAGAAATAAATTATCAACAGACCTTAAACGAAGTAAGGGACAATTTGCAGGACAATGCCGACCAAGAGAGAACAGAAGCGGAAGAAAACTTTGACCCACCACACCAGGCAACATTACCAGAAGCGACAATAAATGAAGAAACTCAAAATGAAGACCAGCACAATGAACATAATGATGAAGTGCACGCTAAGAACAGAGTTTACAAGGGCAATGGCAGAGTATGAAGGCACAAACCCCTCCACAAGACCAGCTCCTCCTAGAGTTAATTCTTCCTGCAAATTGGCTATTCTCGTTAACGCTGCCAATGTAATTATACCTGATTATATTATTACAGTTACGACACTCGAATAGCTTCATCTAATAATCTATTGTGCGACTCCCACCGTTATTAAAACCTTTGGTTTAAAAATTATAAATAACCAGCAAAAACTTACACGTGATGTAAGACCGACTTAGCAAAGGAGACTACTGAAAAAGATTGAAGATATTAGGAAAACATTGGCAGGCTAAAGAAATACATCGGAGGTATCAGAACCAGAAAAGTATAAGAAAGAGTAGAGAAAATAATGAGTCAGACTCAACAACATACACAGCAGGATCTAGAAAACTGTATACCGAAACAATGTTTGGATACCCTTAAACAGAAGTTATCTATTTTTTTGAGGTCGCTTAAGGTATAAAGCCAGAAATAAAAGGAAACAAGATAATTTACTTTTTGAGCGCTCAAAGGACACTGCTTCAATAAACACTGCCATTAGCATTTACCCCACTAAAGAAAACATCGAGGAGTTCAATGCATGAATGCAATCTCGACACTGAATGCCTGAGTAAAGACATATAATCAAATGGCATTTTTACCATTTTCAGTTGACCAAGTGACTAATTTCATAAAAAAGCTACATAATTGGAAAGCTCCAGGCTCACATCACGTCCAAATTTACTGGATTGAGAAATTGTGGTCAACACACATCAACAACTGACCGAGCTTCTAAGCAACGTACTAATGATCCTCAGAATTTGCCAAATTTTTTAACAGAAGGTACTACTTACCTCAGTCCAATTCTTAACTTGCGGTCTATTTTCTTAAGAAAGGCTGAAACATCAGACATTCGTCGTACTGTATGTAAAGCAGACGACTCCACATCACTTAAACTACAGAAGCTGGACATTTAGCTTCCGTTCCATATCAATTTTGTCTTCCCCTATAGAAAGTTCTTGAGCGGTCTGCAAAAAAGGGAATTGTCTCTTTTTTGACCAAATAAAATGTGCTGTCTCCTAATCAGTATGGATTTCAGTTATCTATGAACTCCAAGGAGGCTGCAGCAGTGGTGTTCTGTGATCTGTCCAAGGCCTTTGATTGTGTGGATCATGGAATACTGCTGTTAAAGCTTGATTTTTATGGATTTAGGGAAGTGGCTTTGAGGTGGTTGAAGTCATACCTGTCTGGTCGCACTCAGAGGGTGGTTGCATCTGGATTTTCTTCAGGGATAGCACACTTAAATGTAGTGTACCTCAAGGGTCAGTGTTAGGTTCTATTTTATTTTTATTATACGTTAATGACTTAAGCTCTCTACCACTGCATGGACTAATGGTCCAGTTTGCCGATGATACTACAATTCTGTGGCATAACGAAGATCAAAAAGTAGTTAGATCTCTCATAGTAGAGGATCTTCACAAAATTAAAGAGTGGTGCATCTGCAATCAGCTTGTATTTAATGATGATAAGACTTTTATTTTGGGCTTTAAGTTTAATGTGGAGGATTTTTGTTTGATGAGCAGAGCCCTCTACATGGTAGGGAATATTGTCGATTTCTCGACCTCTTCATTGATGAGAGTTTAGGTCTGACAACCATGTCTTGGGTGTTGTGGTGTTGGTCTGAGAGCCTCTTGTAAACCTTTTTTTGTAGCTATAAGAATTTTAACAGTTTTCTCACTCTTTATATTGGAAACTCTCATACATAAGTCCGTTAGTCCACCATCTTGCACCAGTCATAATACTCGTCAAGTAAACAACTTATCTCTTCCAATCCCCACCTCCTCATTTACGAGAACTCTGTTATATTTATTGGTCGTAAAATATTTAATCATGTTCCTTTTTTGATTAGGACTGTTACACACCATAAAAAGTTTAGGAGAGAACTAAAGAAATTAATATTACCAAAAGCTTAGTACAGCATTAAAGAGTATTTTAAGGACTTATTTTAATATTTAAAATTTAATTGATATTTTTTTATTATTCTTGTTTTATGTTAGTTCTTGCCTTTTCTTTTCTTCTTTTTTATTTTTTTTTCATTATATAAAATATGCTCCTATGTACAATCAAAATCGATTCTGTATCTTGTTTTTATCCTGTATCCTGTATAACCAAATAACTATACTAGTATTATAAATTCTTGTATTATAAATTTTGACTTTGACTTTGGAGCTATCCACACACCATAGCATCGAGCAAGAAAAAAGCAAGCTTGGATGCGAAAACCACTACATGGAAGGCATTTTCACGAAATTCTACAAGACTATGTTGACATAGCGGCGTCGAAGTATTGGTTGACTTCGGGACAGCTTTTCCCCGAAACTGAAGGGTTTCATGTGGCTCTCCAAGATCAAGTTATGCCAACAAGAAATTATTTAAGGTTTGTCGATCGTACAAATTCACAGATGTAGGTATGGATGTGAGACAATGGAGTCTATTCAGTATGTCACCGATGTATATCAAATGGAATATAAAGAACGCAAAGATATTGATCAATCATAAAGAGCTCGCAGAAAAGCTAAACCTCTTATTAGCAGCCAAGGTACCATATTATAACTATAAGCCGGAACCAGTTTTTAAAAATGAGCGACATAAATTGTATTGGGATCGCACTGCACTTACAGACCAATGAGTAAGTGACAATAGGCCTGATCTAATATTAATCGATAAAATTTCTATGAAGACAACCCTTATTGATGTAGATATTCCTAATAATAACAACCTAAGAACAAAACAAATGAAAATATTTATGGGACATATTATTATTATTATTATTATTATTATTATTATTATTATTATTATTATTATTATTATTATTATTAAAACAATGGGAAATGAGAGAAGTGTAGAAAATTCCATTGGCGTTTGGCATAAAATCTGATAATAGTAATAATAATAATATTAAAGAATTTTATGTACTTTATTCTCTTAGAACTTTTTAAAGTCGAGGTTTCGGTTTCAATAAGATTATCTTCAGAGGCCTATAAAGTGTTCACACTAGAAATATGAGACCACACTAATGGAGCATAAAAAAGTTTGTATTTAACTTAATTTATTGTAACGAGTATATCCAAAGCCTTCGAAAAATCTGTATAGACCGTTCACAAGAACCGATTGTAATAGTACCGCCGTTTCATAAAACAATTTGTCATCATAATGAACGTTTTCGTGAAAAAGCGTTTTGTTTTTATGACATAGGGATTTAAAAACAAAAATTAGACTGAAAACTGTCGGCGCTTTTACGGGAGACCGCAATCGTTTTGTTACTTGATACCTCATATTCCCGTTAAAAATTTGTTCGTTTGTCGGCCCTTCGTGCCGCCGTCAGACGACGGGAAAAATCATTAACTTAATGAATTTGGGGCCGACACTCTGTGTTTCTTATTGTATTAGTCAAATTCACACTTTTTGTTCTTTTTTTTTTTGAAAAGTCATGGACAGACGCGATATTAATCGTCAGCCACTCTTAGTAATATCAATGTAATATCCTTAACGTGATCGAATAAATGTACTTAGAAATAACACCGAAGTTTTTTCTAAGAACTACACGACTTTTTGCATTGACGGAAAATTTTGAGAAATAGGCAAATCCAGAGGAGGGAGCGTATTGAGGTACGCACACATACCTATAATGGCATCGGACGGCGGTCTACAGCTTTTTTTATCAGGGTATTGCAAATATCTTATCGGCATAATCCGAACAATAAGTCAATTGCTTGTATGTTAAGAGATGAAGAATCAGTCATCGTTTTGGAAGAAGATAATTTTCGAAAACAAAAAAAGCGTAAACGAATGTGGATTCTCAAAATGCGCAGAAGTGTTGAAAGACTTGACTTATGTCTAAACTTGTCAGCCAGGTTATAAGTAAAGGAAGGTATCTGTCTCGCAATCCTGCTGGAGCAGAAGAAAGGCTGATGTGTTTAAGGTAAGTAATTATTATTATTGTAAAAAGTGGTATACCAGAATAATTAGATTTTAAAAAACTAACAACATAAAAAAAATGAAGGATACAAAACATAAAGCAAGGAGTTATGTAAGAGCTTTTTAAAATGTCAATGAAAAATTAATTTAGTTATTTTCTGAATCAAACAGTAGCTTGATGTAGTTATTAATATAATTCTTATCTTGCATCCGCTGTATATTAGTCTTGACCATATTTCTAACTTCTTTAATATTGCTCATTTTAGATAGAATAGGACCGCAAACAGTCGAAATGGGCCCCGGGACTGTTTAATTCTTTTCGTTTTTCGGGCCCTCTGCAATAACTATTCGAAATTAAGCTTAGAGAAAAAAAACTAATGAACGCTAGGTTAGGTTATAAAAATTAGGTATATAAAATCGGATAAGGTAGGTTGAATATATAAAATGAGTAAATATGTAAGGTTTATTAATCTGGATAACAAATAACACAAAAAAAGAGAACAAACAAATCTAACAAATACAAACAAGTTTTTCTGGAATAAAAATAAATATTCTCATTGCAATGGCGCTTTTCGCGATTTGCGACTTGCAAATATTTCTATCACTTAGTCAAAATGCACTTCTTATCTACTTCCACTTCTGTTGCTAAGGCCCTAAATCTAATAGCCGTTCCTGATGCATCGTAGACCTTAAAAACATTTTTTACACTTGCGAGGTACCTAATTGAATGAAAGTTTTGCCTGAGCAATAGTCACACGTAGAGTGCAGAATAATCTCAAAGCAACAACTATATTAGTTTTAAGGATCGCATTTTATTTAAGAAATGAAGAGGACCAAGTTGTACGTTGGATTGGCCTTGTATATTGCTTGCAATGCAACTATTCTTCCTAAAGTTGAGGACCATTTTCGTATTTAGCTCGAAGAGTACTTGACTTTTCTTGAATAATTTTTTTCGTAGAAACGGTAAAGGTTCAGAGAATAGAAAATAAATTGTTGGTCTCCTGCATAGCCGTAAATCGGGTAGTAAAGCCAATAATAATATTATTTAGCAGTACGTTAAAAACTTTGCATTTAAAAATGTCTGCTAAGGTCGACTTTATAAAAGAGTCCTCTGTCTTTAAGACTTTAAGCCAACAAAGCGTTTTTTTTTCGGCCCGTTCAGCACCACTTATCTATCCTCCGCTGGCATCCCAATATTTTCAGTAACTTATCTGCATTCTAACACACTTTCGTCCCAACTGTTCTTTATCAAATTTATATCATTTAATAAACCAGATAGATCTACTTCTTCTGAGTCAATTATCATACTTAACCCCTGTAAAAGAAGTCTCCTGTGGTTTATGGCAGTCAGATTCTTTTCCCATACAGATACTACAACTAAACATTCAAATGATTCCCTATAAGTATACAAGCCATTACGATCAGATCGAATTTTTACGTTTAAATTTACATAGTCTATGGCCTTTACTGGCCTTTAAGCTTTCCATTCTAGCAGACCAGCGAGTTGTAGATCGAGGATGAAAAGGCTCTCTGACATGTTTCTTTAGAATTTCCCATCTTTGAGGACTAGCAGAGAAAATATTTTGAAGTTTAAAATAAAGCTTTTGAATAACACTAAAGAAGTCATAACCTCAGGACAACATTTGGCAGCATGTATCTCGCATAAATTTAGAGAATGACATGCATAGGAGGAAAAAATTGCGAGAGGGTTAACGTCGAAAATTTAAGCCTGAGGTACCTTATAGACCACCGACGTGTTACTGCCTCTGTCGTATATCTGACTCCGCCAATCTGCGACAAAAATTGAGTGTTTCTGCAGAACATTCAGCAGAATTAACTTGGCTATGGTATCTCCAGTCTTTTGTTTTTATTTTCAAAATTTGAAAGTCTTTTATACATTTATAGTCATTGGTTTGATTTGCTAATCTGACATACCGTGAAATGAAAGTAACCGAGAACTGAATAAAGTAAAGACCGTAAAAATCTGGAGTAGCATCAATATTCTTTCAAAATGTAGTTCTGCACGTATTCATCACAGCAAGATAAGGGTTTATTTTGTTATCCGCTGATAAATATGAAATATGTAATCTATGATTTTATCGTTGCGATTGTTTTACTTTTTCTAATTGAACGTTAGAGGATCGTAGTTCCTCCAATTACAATATTCCTAAAAAATTGCCGTTTCTTGGATTGCCTGTGTCATGACTGTCTCCTCTAACGCTCTATAAAAACAGGGTTACATATAAAAGACGCCGAAGTAAGTCTTCAAGATTTGTTTCTCATCTTTATTTGTTTAACCAACAAGTTATCAATTGTTAGATTAGTATCCAAATTATTTTCTAATTGGCGCCATTCAACGTAATTTAACTTATTGATAATAATACCTTGAAGTATTCTTTCGTCCCGAAGTTTTTTATACCCTCCAAATTCTCAGCCTAGAGTTGTGATTACCAAGAGGACTGACACTGATTGCTAAGATCCTGACTTAATGCAACTGAATAAACTACATGGGAAGCAAAAAAGAGCTTGTTTCGTTGCACTCCAAACTAACAATTACCAGATATTGGTAATTGTTTGGCTATTTTTTAGCTTTCTATTTAATATATGTATACGTCTTTGATATTATATTTGTGAAACAGACGATCATCAATATCAGGTAGAATATTAATTAGAAGGGCCGGAGGGCTTCTACGCACTGCATTCTCTATTTGTAGTGGAGAAAGATTTTTATTTTGTTGCAGAAGGCGTACAATTTTCTGGGTCCTGCTGTGTATGTTGTTGAGTCGTGACGCATTATTTCCTCTACTCTTTCTTGTACTTTTCTCGTTCTAATACCTCGGATGTATTCCTTTAGCCGCCCAATGTTTTTCCTAATATTTTCAATATTTTTCAGTAGTCTCTTTTTCCATGGTGGTGTCGGTAGATTATTGGATGAAGCTATTTAAGTGTCGTAGCTGTACGAAAATAGGTTAGCAGTTAGGTTGGCAGCATTAAGGAGAATAGCCAATTTGCGCGAAGAGTTAACTCTAGGAAGAGCTGGTCTTGTTGAGGGGTTTGTGTCTTCATACTCTTCCATTGTCCTTCTAAACTCTGTTCTAAGTTTAGCATGCACTTCATCATTATGTTCATTGTTCTGCTCTTCATTTTAGATTTCTAGATTTAATTTCACTTCTGATAATGGTGCCTGGTGTGGTGGGTCAAAGTTTTCTTCCGGCTCTGTTCTCTCTAAGTTGGCATTGTGCTGCAAATTGTCCGTTACTTCATTAAAGACCTACTGATCATTTTTTTCTGCTGCAATTTCCCTTTTAATAGAGTTAACTCGGGTTTCTGAGATCAAGTTGTTTCTAAGAATGACCCGGTATTGGTCAGCGACTCTCTGCTCAGTCACGTTCATATTCGGCATGTAGCTGTTGTCTGTAGCCAATCATCTGTTGCCCCATATTTGCTACCTTAAGGAAAATATGCATTATAGATTCGTTCATGGCATATATCCATTTTAAGTGCTGTCTCGGTAACCTTGCTTGAATGAGCAATGTTACCGAGAATGGGCTGAGTTTCCAGCACAACACCTTTAGCAGGTTGGGTCCTGGTTGGTGTTTGGTGACTCTGTGCAACTGGGGGTTGTGGTGGAGCTGCAGTTTGTTATATAACAAGAGCACATCTCCTCAGCACCCTGCCACTATTATAAAGTTGCTTCAGTGTTTGTTACAAGTTGGATGACCTGCTGTTTGATCCTTCTATATAACCTTCCAGTTCTATATGAGAGGAAAAAGTTTTTACGATTGTAGCCATTGAAGAAAAAGAACACCTGGAGGGTGTCCATTTGATTGCTGTGATATCTGCTGCTTATGTTTAAATTGCAGAAATGCATGCATTGGCTTTAACAAGAGTATATTAGTTTTCGTTTCGTTCTGCTACTTAGATGCAATGTCGGGGCACTTGAATCAGTTTTCACTGAATCAAAGAAACATTCGGTTAATAAACTCATCATTCGACATGGATTCCGATAAATTGCTTACTTATAATTTTTGGGGCTGTTGCAGATGGGAGTTTAAAAATTTATATATATTTATTTATAGATTTAACTTTTTTCGTCCCTTGCCCACTTTTAGTTTTCCTTAATTGCTTGTCCATCCTGTATTTATCACGTAACGTTCGCCAGCTATACCTGAAGTAAATACATTAATACATTTTTGTTTTATGTTTTTAGCTATGGGAAAATGATTTAAGTCGATGTTAAAATACATTTCGCATGGGGAGAGCACTGTCAGAATAATTATTTATAAAACTTTTAAAGCTTTATGGGATCAAGTACAGCCCACGGAACTGCCGCAACCATCCAAGCAAATCTAAAAGGAAAATGAAAAAGAAATTGACAACGTTGTAATTTTCCGAACCTGATTGGAGCGATTGACGAAGCACACGTCATTATCCAAGCTTCACCAAATATCGACACTTTAATTTTCTTAGAAAAAAATTTAGTGTTGTGTTGCTAGCCCTAGTTCTACAAATTAAGCTACAAATTCTTATTGTTGACATCGACTCTTAAGAAAAAAATTCAGAATATGCTATATTTTTTGCACTTGTTGGAAAATTATTGCGAAGCAAACAATAGCAAATATCACCTGATAAAGATCTATCAGGAACCAATAGTATTGCCTCTTGTAATAGTAGGTGACGAACCTTTTCCGCTTGCATTAAATCTCACGCGACCATACCCAGGATATCAAACCGCCAACAATGAAGGAAATCGGATTTTTAATCTTAGTCAAAAAAAAGTCTTAGATTTATGAACGACCCATTTATGGCGCGTTGAGTTGTCGGTTGAGCGGAAGTTGTCGTTAGAGCAATATGTATACTACATTATAATTCAGGGAAGATATTTGCTATTGGACTGAAAACCAATCTGAAGGAACCCTTGCATCATAAGTATCTCCTCGTCTACTTGGTATTGGGTACAGAGCTTCTTTTCTTCACTGGCTTTTATAACGCTTGTCGATTAAATCATACAATAACTCCTGTACCGTACCATCTTAACTTTAATTCGAAACACCAAATATGAATTGGAGGCAGACACTTGCAGAATGCCGAAAATTATACGGGAATTCTTCTTTATCCATAAATAAAATCCCAATCTAGACTTGACAAACAACAATATATTTCTTTAAAATTCGCCTGCCTAAAATTAAAATAAGAGTGATTAGAGACAATACCCTCCGGGGCATTTATTTGTTAAAAGTGTAGCATCAAAGGCTCAATGTGAAGCATCTAACCTAAGATTTCTTCACTTACTTTATGATTTGAGAACAATAAATCTAAGTAATTTTCAAAACCGTTAGGGTCTAGACTCTTGATCCTGCATAACCGTTAAATTTAAACCTTAAAATGGGTAATAATGCTAAAAATAGTGTGGAGTCAATTTTCTTATCCTCTATGATTGTAGCTTGGATTTAAGAGTGCCGCGAGATCCACCAATACCAAATAGAAAATACTCTACTGGGTTCTTGGCAAACATACAAAAGCAATTTAAAAAAAGTTAGATGCATAAAGGATTAATTTATTCAGAGGATTTACAAACTTTCACCGAACCTTAAATCATGATTGATTTAATCAATCTCTATGAAATATTTATTTATTAAGCAATAACATCTTAGTTGTACCATTACTTAAATATACACTCACTCTATGGAATATCGTCCAATCACTATTAATATATAAAAATTAATGTAGTTTGTTAAACCACACCCACGTACTGCAACCACATTACTGTTATTGGCCAAAGAATCTAAGTGGGTATTTTATTCGTTGAATGTCCGCTTAATGTATGAAACCATTAACTTGAGACGTTTAGATGTTTTTAAACCCGCACGACCGCAACGAATCAGAATGACTCCTCTGTCTCTACAAATTATTATGATTCATTGACATTATTGCATTGGCTTTATTTTCAATTTTAGCACGTCCTACCTGATTTTTTCATTTTCAATTACCAATAGAGATAAAACATGTAAAAAAACACTAGAAATTGTTGATATTGAAGACTTAACCGGTTAGTACCTAGATTTAATGACCTATAACAAAACAGGAGTGGAATCCATTTAAGTTATGCTTAAAAAAATGTATAAAAGGGATAGAATTTATTACTAATCCAAATTATTTTTTTTTTTCAAAACAGCAATCTGCAGCATTTAGCTGAAAATTACTAAAATTAAGGTAAATATTAACATTTTTTAAATTTTGCGTGTTCTTTTATAATATTTTAAGCGAAATCAATAAGGAGTTTCCCCAATTTAAAGACATTTTCTTAATATTGTATGAAGTGCATACCATATTTGCTTAATAGCGCGTTATGCTCAGAATGTTGCCACATTTATCTGTCTTTTCAAGATTTAAATTTTTATATTTTAAGAAGTCAGGCATGACTCATTTACCCCACTGTAGTATAAAAAGTTCTTATCAATATATTTTATATATTGCAGAGGAAAAATGGTGCGTAACTACGTGCGCAAAACCCAAAAAGGATCATCCTCAGGAGATGCCATTCGTGGTGCCTTAGAAGCGATTCAAAATAAAGAGATGTCAATTAAAAAAGCTAGTGTGGTTCTTAGTATTCCGAGAACCACCTTACAATCACGATTAAAGCATCGACAGCTCACTCCACTTGTAAGCCACGGCAGGTTCAAACCCGTATTCACTGAAAAAATGGAAAAGGAATTATGTGAACACATAATTTTATTGGAAAAACTGTTTTATGGACTTTCGACCACAGATCTTCGAAGAATTGCATTTCAATTTGCTGAAGCCAATCAAATAAGTCATCTTTTAATAAAGATCGAAAACTTGCAGGAAAAGGCTGGGTGGGCTCATTTTTAAATCGTCAATAAATCCTCTCCATTCGAAGACCTGAAGCAATCAGCATTGCAAGAGTAACAGGATTTTCCAAATCTAGGGTTAATGATTTTTTTCAAAACTTAAAAAAGACCTTGGACAAGTTTAATTTTCCGCTGCATCGCATTTTTAACTGTGATGAAAGCAAGTAGGAAGATTAACTTCTCTAGAGAGAGGAAAAAACACAACTTTATTATAGTTATTATTATATATTATAGCTTGTGTCAGCACTACAGGTACGTTTATTCCACTATTTATGGTCTTCCCTCGTGTTCGAATGAATCCTGGTTTTTTGAGCGGTTCATTTCCTGGAGCAGTATGATTTCCTGCTCCATCAGGCTGGATGGATGCTGACCTATTTATTAAATTTTTAAATTATTTTATAGGCTGCACCAAAACAATAACAGATTGTCCAAGTCTACTGATACTAGATGGACATTCAAGTCATTAGTCCATTAATTTAGTAAACCTGGCTAGAAAATCAGGAGTTTCTATTATAACCTTACCTCCTTACACATCAAATAAGTTGCAACCGCTTTACGTAAGTGTCTTTGGACCATTTAAAACCTATCTGGCAGAAGAAATGGATCACTGGCTTACAAATCATCCCGGCTCTAGGATCACAGAAGATGATATGGCTTTTATTATTAAAAATGCGCTTATTAAGGCTTTTACACCAATAAATATTATTAAGGGTTTTGAAAAAACCAGTGAAAGCTAAGCAAGTAAAAAAGAAACTATAAAAAAAATAGACGACAAAACAGGGACAAGTACCAGTAATGGAAAAAAATTAAAAGAAGGATTTTCTAAGCAAAAGAAGCAAAGTGCCACGTCAATAGCAGAAGAGAAACAACTCAACATAAAAACAATGCCGGACGAAGAGAAAAACACATTATGCATTTACTGTCATGAGACCTACGAAGACACTTGTTATGAAGAATGGATAATGTGCATGCAATGTGGTGCCTGGTTACATGAGAATTGTTCCGATGATGAGCCAGGTACTAATAATTATGTTTGTGACAATTGTCGTTGATTAATTAGCATACGGACTCACTTGCCCCATGTGGGTGGCTCACTTACCCCTATAACTTGGGGCAAGAGAGTAATTTTTCTTTTTTTGTTTTAAGTTTGATATTTTTCCAAAGAGTTAATGTTTAGTTTATTTTTAAGGTTATGTTAGTTTGAAACCAATTAAACTCGTGTTACAAACGATGAAGGTTTTTTTATTTCTAAAACTTAGTAAGTTATACGCCGCAGAGCCTTAAGGTGTCTCACTTGCCCCATCCTCCCCTAGGGCCGAGACGTATGTTGTATTGCATTTCTCATCTCAAAGGTTATAAGGACTGGATGCAGCAATAAATACATTTGCCAGGAATGTATATCAACGATATACCATAAATTGATGAGTGAACTTCCTTTGCTCATTTCGTGGATGACACAACATTGACCTATAGACAAAGAGATTCTACTCCTGAACATTAGCAAAACTCAGAGCATAATTTTCTCCTTCAATAATTCTAGATGTTATTTAGAAATGGACTCTTAAAATAATATTAGATAGACATAAACGGTTTTTAAGTAATTTGGTGTGTCATGAAGCTGGGCAACTGTATTTTTATGTTTTGCATTTCATTTAATGTATTTTCTAAATTTCTTCCTTTTAATATAAGTATTAATGCTTATCAATACTAACAATATGGCTCAGTCGGTAAAAAAATAAAAAAATACAAGATTTGAAAGGGACAGCATGATTTTTCGTTTGATGTGATGTTTGAATTATTAATATTTTGATTTTCCACATTCTATTTATTTCGACAGAAACGACCCGATATTTAAAAAGTTTGTTGCTCTCTTAAATTGTAGTCGTTCGGTATTCCAAGATCGATAAGAAAACATACTTTGTTAAGGAAGAGTTTAACAATTAAATCGGGCATATATGCAACTATTTGGCGGTTTGTTTTAATTTGTTGATTCCATATTATAATTGTTGAATTTTTTGCAGATTTTATAATGAAGTAGATTAGCAACTTTCGTCATGTCTGCTGATATATTCTTGTTTTTACAGGGAAGGAAAGCCGATAACATGTGAGAATTTGTTTCTTAATTCTCGACATTCTTAGAGTCAATGTTTTGGCGAAAGATATTTTTGCAGATGAATCTCGTATTAAAAGGTTGGTCTTGGGTCGCTATGATTAGGCTATCTGCTTCTCTGTTTAATAATGATTTAGTGAGCCACTTAAGAAGGTTTTCTTTATAAACCCAGGAGCTATTAAGCAGTTGCAAGGGGTACTGGCCATGCATAGGATTAGCTCCCAGTTGTTTTTTATATCCTCCGATATCTTCTTTTTTATATCCAATTAAGTTCTGCTTAAGTTCTTCTTGCATAGGTACCGCTATTTTATTAATTGATGTATTTTTTGGAGGCATGTTGTTTGATTTTTACAGATTTACGAATTTATTAGGTGCTCTCTCTAGGAAACTGGCTGTGTTAAGAACAGAAGCTTGAAAGGCAGTTTCGATTTCTTCTAATCCTCCGCCTTCTTCTTTTCTGTATAGATACATGCAAACGCTTGGTATCGGCTCTTGGATGGTGCAAGCATTAGAAGTTTTCTGGTTTTTGTGTCTATTGACTTTATTTCATCTCTTCTCCAGTTTATCATTCCAAAACTATAAAGCAGAACAAAAATCTTAAACTGCCTTATGGCTCTAAGATTATTTCTGTTCTCGGATCTCGGTTTTTGAGAGTTGATAAGTTGTTCCTGTTTTGTTATCCAGTTATTGTTGTTTTCGTTTCATTTACTTCTCTATCTTTTGTGATTTGACAAATATCATTGTTTTGAGTTCTTCTTTCCTAAGTTCTAGGTCGTTTGTGGTTTTGATTTTAAAGCCTATGGTAATCATTTTTTCGGCGCAGTCATGTTTTGGTATACTTCTTGAATTTCCTTTAGTTGTGATAATTTTTTTCTAAGCTCTCCTATCTTCTTTCTTATCTTATAATTGTATATTAATATGCATACTTATTATATATATTATTAGATATATGTATACTTTCTCACATTAGTTTATTTAGCTGAAGTGTGTTTGGTGCTTTGTCGTTTAAGAAATATTCGAGAACCTTATTACAGATTTTTAAATTTTGTTTGGCTTCTTGATTTTACCAAATGTTTCGGACCTGGCTGGGTTATACACTAAATTAATTAATTTAAATTAGAAACAAATTTTTAAAAAATTACCAAGGCCAGACTTTAGCAAATAGAGACGCTGCTCCAATAAGGGAAAATGAATTAAAGTGGCAGTTTATGATCCAAAGGCGCACCCTTAGTATTTACCGGGCTAATTGGGGTGACGCGTCCTATTTATATACGTATTTATCTTACAAAATTACTTAGTATTTGATTGATTTTGCACCATATATAGTGTTTAAACTTTGCTGAAAGGTAGGAAATTAACGAATGATCTGCTAATTTTTTATTCATAGAGGCAAAAGCAAAAGTTCCATTAAAGGCTAACAATGAATCTTTTAAGGGCGCTTCAAAAAAGTCAAAAAACATAGTCTCAACCTCTTGAATTTTTTAAAAACGTTAATTGAATTTGATTTTCAACAGATCATTGATTTAAATCCTTAGCTAGCAAAGCTAAAAGGAAATTATGATGCTTTTCAAAATCTTTCCTATTCTTTTTCATGTTACGAAAACTGACTTTAAATTATTTTTTATTTTTATTTATATATTTCTTTTTTATTTTGGCATGAAGTATCAGCCTTAGCTGCTATAGAAATCTGATATACCGAATCTAATTGATTTAAGGAAGTTTGTCTAAGAGCTTTGGCTCTAGCAATTTTAGTATCAAAATTAATTGGGGCCATTTTAGTAAAAAAAAAATTTTCAAAAAAAAACTACTTGATTTAGTTTCAAAATAGAATATTAAGCTAATTGACGGCAAAACCAATGAAAAAGTAAATATTTGTTTTTTTTAAATGCAATGAGAAAAAATAACAAATAAGGGTCAATTTGGTCAGAACTAAACTGTTTTAACCCAAATACTTTTATTTATTTAAATATATTTGAAAGTAAGAATTTTTGTAAGTATAGTAAAATTTGAAGAAATGCCAAAAAAAAATTTAAGCAGTGGAATAGTATTTTGGTAATAGTAATACCAGCAATTGACTATAATTAGCAGCAAAGTAAAGTATTATAAATGTGATTTTTTGAAAATAAATTTAAAAAAATACATTTAAAAGTAGCAAGTATTTAGAGTAAAAAGAAAAATTTAGTAGTAATGGGGTAAGTTTACAAAATTGAAATTAAAAATTGTGATTTTAGTATTTTTTTGCGTGTAAAAGCAAGAATCACTAAAAATACAATTTTTTCACAAAAAATTGACTAAACCACTGTGCCTTTGCAATACCCGGCTCGAAGGACCAAATCTTAAAATAAGATATTTGTTAACCTCAACAAATTTATAGATCTAAGAACCAAATAACGCGTCGAAAATCCAAGAAATGTTCGAAATAATGCAAACATTAGTGTAAAGTTCTAAACCAATGATCGCTCATAATAAAACCAGTAATTTTCGTAAACGACTTTGATAATTTTGGCCATCATGTGCGACAAATTCCGATATAATGGCCCTTCAAACCGGATCGCACCATAAACCCATAAAACACAACAAAATTCCTTTTAAAACCATTTTAAAAGTCAATTGAACCTTTGGAACCAAAAGAAATTGTACAGTAGGAACATAAACGCTGACGGGCACATAATGTAGGAAAAGAAAATATTGCCCTTATAAAGCAATAAAATTATGAAAAGGGGCCAATTTGTCTGGGTAGACGACTTTCTTTGGGAGACTTACGGAAGGCAAAAGAGGGTTTTATACGAGCCCTACCCCCTGCTGCCTCGTGCCGAAAAGTTGGTATGTTATTACCTTTTCAGATTAAAATTTTTGTTTCCAAATATTTGGAGGTATTAGATGGTACTTTTAGGAATTAAGGGTCCGGATTATAGATAGTTGATTGGGGGATTACAAGCGGCGGGTTTGTCAGTTATGGCAAATATTTATGGATTATACATTGTTAATGTATGATACTTTAGAGACTTATTGAAAGTGTGTAAATATTTGGTATATGTCGGTTTACACTACTGCAGAAAACAAATGGTATTTCTAGTTTCATATTAAGAATATGTAAAAAGTTTTTTTTATTTATCAGAGATTTGCTTGAATATGAGAACTATTAACTATTTAGGTATTAAGTTGCTGATCTAGACTGACAGATGGGATCTGCACTTTTTCTGATTTAGTGACCTCGAATGTCTGAAGCATGATTTTTGGTTGACGCCATATGTACTCACTCCGAGACAAGGGCGAGAATAAATATTTTAGCACAAATTGAGGGAACAAAGTCTGTCACACCAGCATGGTCAGATAACTTGTATTTTTCATATAGATTCTATAAGTTATCTGGACTTTCCAGAGGGTAAATGCAGCCACATAAATTTAATTGGCATAGTTCTTATGGAGAAAATGATGCTCTAAATGTTATCAATCAGGAGTAGAATGAACATGTGGAAGAATTTCGTGTTATTCGCAAAAAGAAAACAGATTGTCTTTTAATTTTATAGGATCATTTATATACACGTGTCTGACAAATGTCTTTCTTGGATGTCAAAAAATACATATATTAACATGCAACAAAAATGCATATCTATGAATTAATTAGGAGGTTACTGCACGAGTCCTTACTTAATCTTGCCTCTGAGAGGAGAAACGAAATACGCAATCACCAGTACTAATATACTGAAAAGAAATCAAATTCCTATTCACTGAATCAGTAAAAAAATGATGTCTCATTTCAAGTGTACTAGCTATCTTAATTCGACTGATTATCTTCAAAACTTTGAATTGGATGCACAATAACATTCCAAATTTCACCAATTTAATATGAAACAAAAATACACTCTGGAGTACACTTAGATATAGATATATATTTAGCCTCTGCACTTTATAACGAACCTGTATTTTGTTTTTTTGGTTTACCATTAAACTACATTTTTATGAATAGTGATAAAAAATCCAGATAACCTTTTTCGATCTATCGTACAAATTGCAAAAACTGCGTCGGCAAATGCTGAGATAACATAATCATTATTATTGCATTTTAAATACCTCAAACCAAAACTCTGTGTGGATTTGAAATATCTAAGCACTTGCTTTAAAGATACCTAATGCTCCGTTTAAAAATTATTGTGAAATTAACTAAAGTAGATAATATTAAAACTTAAATCTGGCCTATTACCCAGCATATTATACATGAGAAAACCAATCAATTCTGGATAATTCTCTACAAGCCTAAATTTTCTCAATTAACTTTTTGGTGAATAAAAGGATATGACTCTTTTCTGTTTTTTATATGATAGCCAAATCATCAACGAAAATTAACAAAAACATACAATCAGTAAAATAAGCATCGATTGTGATCTCTTAGATCCTATATACATCAATCGTAGCAATGTCAACATTTAGGAGCTTCTCGAAATCTATATAAACCTTTTCGTAAATGGTTATTCTCTACTTCTATATATTTCCATATACACAGTGTCTTTTAGTTTGCCATTTAACAAAGCACTAACTCACAATTAAAGTATTATTCTTCACCAAGGAAGGCATCCACTTTCAATAGTTAATACGGCCATCAAAGCACCATTACTCAAATCATACTCTTTAAGTTTCTTCTTGAAGGGCTTTTCCTTCTTTCACTTGTAGGATTGACATCTAATTCCTTCTCTTCATACTCTTTATCATGGGTAGCCCCATCGAAATCTTTATCAGTACGTTCACCATTCAATTTTCCATAATTATCCTCACGATTTTCATGATTCCTGCTCTTAAATATACTCCATATTCTGATTTGTCAAGTTATCCCTTACTTCTCGTATTGGACAACTCATCAAATTTCTTGCAGATAAAATGTGACAACATATGGCCAAGTGAGAAAAATTATTAATAAAAGTAAGGAAGTATCTTTTACCAGCAATATTCTCTGATGTGCACCAATAAGGTGCACAGACCTCACTTATCAAAAAATTCACTTAACCTTTAATTCTGATGGTAGTACTTTCTGGAGAAAGGCGGTCTTGACTATTTTCCCTTTTAGACACATCTTACAAACTTTGGAGCATGGATACTTTGAGGAATGCTCCATTATTTTATATAGGAGACCCCATTGTACTCTTGCGAGGTTGGCATCGATATTTTCTTTAGAATAAAATGTTATTCTATTCATATTTCCATTTAATTAACCTCTTGCCATATAATTTATGCTTCCGATATTGATGGGTGCTCCCTAAAAGACAACTTAAAATCTCTTGCTTTAACCTTTTACACACTAACACATATTTCAATCACTTTTAGTTTCCAGTTTAAATTCAACTGTCATTAAGTGATTTTTACAAACATAAAATGGCATGCATATTCTTTTCCTTGACCTATCAGGAAAGCAATTTCATTATCCTCTGAGATGTCCACCATTTACATGCTGTATTGTGGGTACCTCTCTAATTCTCATCGCTATTATCAAATACCTTTGCTTTAATTGTGGGTAATATATCTTCTTATGCCCCTTTAACCCACTAATAGCACTTAAATAGAAATTTACCTTTATTAAATTTCTCAGTCACAAAAGCATGGCTTGGCTTTTGCCACCCCTTGTACCCACTATACACCTCTTTTTACTACATTTGTTCCTCTTGTAAAAGCTTTGACTTCACATAATCCAATGTAACTGTTGTTGAATTTTGTCAAAAGAAAATATCAATAGCGGCCAATATATTTTGGTAACTTTCAGACATAACCCAGTCAGCATAAGTCGGTCACTTGGACGTCCCAGTGACGCAAAAATGGGACATAGAATAATTCCCAGGAATATATACATCTCATGAAATCTTGGGGACGTCCCAGGGACGTGCTTTTGGAGCAGTACGGGCATACAAATGGGATCTTCGCAGGTTAATCTCAAGCTGCGTCCACACCGAGTCGACACTGTCGATCGACTATGTCTACCGACATTGTTGATCAACAAGCGACAAAAACTGCATCCGTCCACACCAGAGTCGACACAAATGTTTGTCGATCAGTCAAATCAGTATGTCCGACGAAGAAGACGTAATTCTTGCTTGTGTCGCGTATATTATTACCGCGACTAAAAAAAGAAAAATTGTGCGCAAAAAAAGATTTTGTGTTTGACCAAGTCTTCAAAGTAGAACTAGATACAATGCTAGTAATTTGATAGACGATTTAAAAAAAAAATGACATAAACATATTGAGCCTTGAATACAGGTGCAATGGTAGTTTTAGATTTTTTTTTCGAATGTCAGAAGGTGAATTTGAATATTTATTACTAAAAATCGAGCCAAAAATTTGTAAAGAAGACACCAATTATAGACCTGCCATTCCCATAAAAAAGCGTCTTGTTGTAACGTTACGATTTTTATCAACTGGAGATTCGTACCACTCACTAATGTATCTTTTCAAAATTTCAAAATAGGCAATTTCCAAAATTGTTGTGGAGGTGTGCGATGCCCTTATTGATTACAAGACTATATTAAGGTAAGCACTTTATTTATTAAGATTTAACGAGATTTATATAACTATGAAAATATAGTTATAGCTACTTCTTAAATCAAATTTTCATAACCATAATAAAGAATAAATAAGCACAACAGTAGTAAAAATAAACTATATCTAAAACTAAATATTTAAACCCTAAATGAGAATAGTTGTGCGCATATCTATACTTATGACCGAGCTTATGAGGTATGACTTCCTGGAGATTGCAGTTGGGTGATGAAACGATCTGCAGCTTCATCTTCATCAGTTGTAAGGGCAGTAGTTGATGCATCGGTGAGGTCGTCAGTAAGCCACCTGAATTTGCTGTACTGGGAAAATATTTCTGTTGCTGAGAATGCTGAGATTGAGGATAATAGTGTTGTTGCTGAGCCTGAGAAACATTATCGGCATTTACATTACTCCTCGTAGAGTCTTCAGAGTTGCCTTCTCCAGTATTTAAAATGATATCTTGAGTATTCTCATGCTCATCAGCAGTATTATCCACATCGCTGGCATCTTCCACTGCACCCACCTCTGATTAAACCTGTAATAGAATGATTTTTTATTTTACTGCTGTTGGTACTATTGCTAGTTTGAAGTTTAAAAAATAAAATATATATTTTTTTTAATTTCAGATGCCTAAAAACGAAGCAGAATGGAAAGCCGTTGCCGAGGACTATTACAATCGTTGGAACTTTCCAAACTGCACCGGAGCTATGGATGGAAACACATATCGTTGCAGGCTCCAATAAACAGCGAATCTTGAATTGAATGAATTCTTCAATTACAAAGGATTTTTTATTATTGTTTTGTTCGCCGTAGTCGACGCAAACTACAATTTTATTTATGCTAATGTTGGATGCCAAGGGCGCATTTCCGATGGAGGCGTGTTTAGTAGTACTACGTTTAATAAGCTTCTAAAGGACAATACAATGCATTTATCTGAAGAAAATCAACTCCCAAATAGTGATCTAAAAAGCCCATATGTTTTTGTTGCAGACGACGCATTTCCTTTGTCAACAAACATAATAAAACCATATGCAGGAAGTCACACTAAAGGTTCTAGTGAAAGAGTATTTGATTATCGCCTCAGCAGAGCTTGAAGAATATCAGAAAATGTGTTGGCTTAATATCTAATGTATTTAGAATATTTCGCAAACCATTACTATTGGAACCTCAAACCGCCTGCAAGGTAACGTTAGCAGGATGTTACTTGCAAAACTTTCTTAGAAAAAGTGCATCTAAGAACATTTATAATCCCCCTGGAACATTCGATTCTGACTGCTCTGATTCAACTGACGTTTTTCCAGGAGCTTGGAGAAATGATAATGGTAATGAGCCTGGCTTAGCAGATTTACCCAGAATACCCAGCAGAAGTGCAGTGCAGGCCCAACAAGTGAGAAACATATTAAGAGACTATTTTATGACACCCGAAGGAGAAGTTCCTTGGCAATACGAAATATCCAAAAATCTCATTTATTCTTCTCTAAGAGACCAACATACAAAATCTCACTCTCTAGTCTCACAACATGTAATCAAACGGGCTACACGTGTTTCGCTCTAGTTAGAGCATCATCAGGCCTTTAGAAGCCATCCACACACTTCACAGTACATGTACTGAATGACATCGTCGATTGCAACATACACACTAAGTCGACAACGTCGATAGACATAGTCGATCGACAGTGTCGACTCGGTGTGGACGCAGCTTTATAGACATCCTTTACTATAAAAGTACGTGGACTTATTGGCTGTCCATTGGACGTATATGGGACAACAATATTAATCTTTTTCGGATATTTGTAGAATATAAAATGGATGGTAGAAAAACTATACAAAGGGGCATATTTTAGAAAAAAATCACTTACATTTTAATATTATACTAGTGTATCTTCTGTAATTTTTGGGTTAAGCATTTAATCCTTCTAAAACAAAAAACTATTATTTGCATGAGCGTCACTTTTTTTTTATAATGAAGTTCTTTTACGGAAAAATTTTGCATCTTTAGGCATCTTAAATATAATTCAGGTAGTAACCTTCTTGCACCACTATACTGTAGCACCTTAGAATAAAGCTAAAGTTAAGGGAGTCCCGTTCAAAGCCTCCATAAAACATGGATATAGCAACGAAATCAAAACTCGCAAAACAAAAGTCAGTTATTTATTACAAACAATTAGTTGCCGGTAGGGACAAAACTTTCCAAATCTAAAAAGAATATGAAAGATGCAGAACATATAAGTCACAACAGCGCAATAATTAGTTGGGATTGTACTATTCTTAGGGAAACTACAGTCGATAAAGAAAATGGTACATATGGAGCCTATTTTATGTATGTTCGGTGTTCCATCCATACAGGATGTCCCGTATCGCTATGTTCAATTTTGGGGGCATAAAGTACGCTTTATTTTAAGAAAAAAAAAAATGCAAAACTTGTAGGTCCCTTTTTATTTGCTTAAAAAATATCTCTTGTTACACGTTTCCGAGTGCGTGAAATTCGTCTACTAGCTGTATGACGCCTTGTTAAGATGTCACAGTTTATATGTGACTAAAATAGTAAAGATATGCCAGCCTTAGAGCAGAAGAACAGCCATATTTAGATAGTTTTTTTAATGAAAAATTTACAATTATCCAAGTTTTCCAGCCATCTTTTGCACGTTTTCCAGAGTGTTTTTTTCTAGGCACAGCTACAGGAATTTTCAGTAACATTTGAAATAGTTCTTCAACCATAATGCCATATTTTTTGGTAGGGCACCGATGTGCAATTCTCATATTAAGGGAAAAAATGCTAAAAAGGTAATCTCACGAAATCTCAAAAACGGAAGATTTAAACGGGATGAGTTTTTTAACGATAAAAGGCTTCAAAATTCATGTCTAAATACTTTTTGAGTAACATCCAAATAAGAAAAGCATAAAAAAAGACTCATCTTTATTTTTTAATTGTTGCCCATAGTCCAAAAGTATAGGACCGAAGCGACTAGACTTGTTTCATTTACAGTCACTTCTTTTCTTAAGAAAATAAATGTAACCCAAAGCTCTTTTTTTTGTCCAAAAAGCTCCGCTTTTGAATTTCACGGCAGTCAATATCTTTGAAAAACATCGACTAGCTACCAGAATTCGAGACAAACGGACCCCAATTATTTTCACTCAGTGAGCCACCTACGACAATTAAAAAGCCGAACTACTGTTGTTCGTTATCTCGCAATGTTCCGCACCGCGTGATCGAACATCCGTATTTCGACAGTTTGCTGGTGACAAATTGCTTGAACTTAATGATACGAGGATCACAAAGGGTCTAAATCTATGTTGTTGTGATGTGTTTATGGTGATATTGTCACGTTTTGAAGAACTTTATTTAAAAACGTTTCAATGGGCTTGATTTATGTATTTAATTTTTAAGGTTGTTTGGTTGTTTAAAACAAAACAAACAATTCAGGTTGCAGTTCATTAATCGCAACATGATTTTTTTTCAATTAATTATTTGTATACAATAAGAAAATGTCAATAAAGAGTTAATAAACGGTGAATAAGCTTTCCACTGTGGAATGTAAGCTAAGCACTATTTTTTGGTTTTATCGGGTGGCACAAAAAGATATTCATTTAATCCCAAATACCCGTTTCACAGAATTTTTGTGTTGGATCCCACGACTTTATTAACAAGCCGGCTTAGCCAATTAGAAACGCTTGTTGATCGCGGTTACACTTCGAGACCGTTATTACTGGACAATCATTATTTTTTTCAAAAACATTTCTTTGTAAAATATTTTTCTATGGATATGAAATATGAAGAAGTTTATAAGTTTATGTTTTTTCTTTGCCAAATAGGTTGTACTCCATAATGCTCTCAGTTTCTCCATCAGGATTTACAATTAAACGCTTTGGAGAAATGAGAGGTTAGTATAAGTGTCAGCAGCTTTGGGAGAATATTAAAAAATCTTTTCACGAAGATGCTAACATCGTTAGTAGTAAAACTGTCTCGTAATTTGAGTTTCACAAACATTCCAACCATAGGTCTACCCTATATATGTATATCAAAAAATCTGTCTTTCATTGCTTCCTCACTTTTTCATATCATAATTTTTGAGATACGAACTGAGTCAGATTGACAAAAATATAACTTATAATTGAAACTACATTTTATGCATTTACAACATCTTTGCTGAACCTTACTGGTTATTGAAATAAATATTTTTTCAATTTTTCAAACAAATTTTTAAGTATAAAATAATTTTTATGCATATATCCCATTTTGAACAAAAATTGTATGTATTTAAGTTATCGAATAAAAATGTTTTTTCGACGGTTTATATTTTTTTTTTCCTTTTTTTCTGATTTTTCTGAAGATTTTACAAATAAGATCAAAGCTGTATGTCTTATTAAAAATCCACGACCAACCCCAATAATCCCCTAAAAATAGCTCCACTCCTAGGATGACGCAACTTTTAATACGTGGAACACCTATATAATTAAATGACAAAAAATCAGCTTCGTGCAAATTTTAAAGTTTTTCAATATAGGTACAGTTTGACTGTATACTAAATAGCATGAGTACATAATCAAAAGTTTTGCTCAACTCCCAAAAAAAAATCTAAAAAATAAGCATTTTCTTTGATCTGAGCGGCATAGTCCGGACGTTTAGGATGTTCGGCTGTTTTATTTTTAACGTAGGAATTTGTTACAAATAGCCTGAAAAAACATACAAAATAACACAAATGACTCACTGAATTAACTTACTTTTAATGTTTTAAAGAAATGAAAAATCTATTTGAGATATCTGGAAAATTATTCAAATTTCTATAAGGCATGAAAATGATGATAAATGCCTGAAGAACATAGAATAGGACTCCAGAAGCCTGGAAAATATAAATAAATATATTAACCCTCTAATGCACCTGCCCGCCTTAAGGCGGACTTCATTCAAATCCCATTTAAAACCAAAATATGTCTTTTATTAACGCTAATGCATATGCTTGCCTTTCGGCAAATTCTACTCAATATTCTAGTGTATATTTGGTTGATTACTTTTTGCATCGACGTAAACAACGCCTGGTTCAAATAATTTTCATTTGAAATCGGGCCAAAAAGCGAGTCCGTACGTGATTGTTATTTTGGTGGAAAGTTTTAAATTGTTTTCAAACGGATTTTGGTGTTAATAAAATTATCGGTAAGTTATTTGTACCTTATTGTTTTAAGAAATTTATGTTAGTTGTTGCTAAAATTAAATAGGACCGCAAGAGCCCCTCTACAAGCGTCCTACCCGCCTACAGGCGGACATATGCAATGCCTAATATAAATGTTCATACAAATTGGTAAATAAACGTTATTACATATAATAGATTTTGGTATATTTTCAGTTATGGCTGGATGTCGCAAGTATTTTGATACTTTCAAAATATTATCAGATGAGGCGTTTGACATAATTGAGGGTCTTCCTGACGACACTGATAGCTAGGGTGATATAGACAGTGACGACAGTGACGTTAGCTACGACAGCGATGAGCCTCTTAGCAAGTTGGTTACTGCCGAAGATGAGTTAAAACTCAATCATAATAAAACATCTTTTGAAGTTGTAGACAACTTGAAGAAATAGAGCCAGAGCAACCAGCCCAATCATCTGATAATTCGTCAATAAGTGAACCAAGCACGAAACCAAGTACTAGTTTTAATGTACCTAAACCACCTACTGAAGAAGATGAACCTCTTGCTAGTGCTAGTAGTTCAAAGCGTAAATCAACTTATAAGCGTTCTAATCGTGTCCGACCGCCTGAACCTGCTGAAGAAGAAGATGGGCCAAAAGTTCCTACCACAGGAACGTTTTCGGGGGATATTACTGGCATAACTAACAATTCGCCGGAATTCAAATCTATTATTTGGAGGAAAAAAAATCTTCAATTACACATAAATGAAGTCGTATTTCGGGGAGAAAAACAACTTCCAGCTGCTTTGAAGGATCTAAACACTCCCTTTGATTACGTTTGGTACTTTTTGAATGACGATTTTTTTCAGCATCTGACTGAACAGACTAATTTATATGCACGCCAAAAAAATATTTACACGAGGTTCACTACAGATGCAACTGAACTACGACAATATATTGGAATACTTATATATATGTCGGTTTATCGTTATCCAAATGTAAGATCATATTGGGGAAGACATTCTTTTGAAGGGATTCGTAAGACGATGCCGATGTTGCGATTTGAGGAAATTCGACGGTATCTTCATTTCAACGATAACTTAACGATGCCTGGCAAAGGTAGACCAGAATATGACAGTTTGTATAGGGTTCGGCCCCTCATAACACATTTTAACAATGTATTTTTATCCGTACCAATGCTTCCAAGACTTTGCGTGGATGAACAAATGTGCGCAACAAAAATGACTGGAAGCCCTCTTAGGCAATATCTATCTAATAAACCGCATAAGTGGGGTTTTAAATTTTTTCCCCTTTGTGATTCTTCAGGCTTTTCGTATGTTTTTGAAATATATACTGGTGCAGGAGATAATATAATTTCTCCAAGCTCTTCAAATCTGGGGGCATCATCTAATGTGGTGGTCCGTTTATATCACAGCATATTTCAGATTTTGTAAACCACATCGTTTATTTTCATAATTTTTACACGTCTCTGGGCCTAGTTGTTTATCTCCGAAGTAGAGGTATTTACTCATTAGGCACTGTGCGCCCAAATCGTGTACCCAATTGTAAGTTATCAAGTGATGCTAAAATAGCAAAAAAAAAGGTGGAAAGAGGTTATTCGGAAGAATATGTAGGAAATGCATTTGGTATTGATATAACCTCTGTTTTGTGGCATGACACCAAGACTGTTCGACTTATATCTTCTTACGCTGGGACAAAAAATTTTGCCTCTATGTACGTAAATGAAATTATAAAGGGATAGAAAAGAGAAAAGATACTACGAAATTGATTGTAAAAAAATTATCAAAGAATACAATAGACACATGGGAGGTGTGGATTTAATGGATGGACTAATAGGGAGATATCACATTCGGATGAAAACTCGCAAATGGTCCAACCGCATCTTGTATCATCTTATAGACGTCGTGATTCTAAATTTGTACATATTGTACCACCGCATTCACTCTGAAAAAGAAAAAATCGAGTTACCAGTTTTTAGGTCAATTGTGGCTGAATCGATTTGCAATTATGGACAAATCGGACGTAAAAGAAACATTGGTCGACCATCCTCTTCTACCCCCAGATCATCACCTGTGCCAAAAAAGCGAGCATACCTACCAACAGAAGACGTTCGATTCGATCAAGTAGGACATTGGTGTATATTCCGTTATCGATCAGGTAAAAAACAGTGTTAATTTCCAAAACGTACGTCAGAAACTCAAGCATTTTGTCTAAAATGTAATTTAAGTTTATGTTACTCTCCAACCAAATCCTGTTTCTTTAATTTTCATAATAAAAAATAAAAGCATTTTTCTATATTATTTCATAACACAATATAGCGGTAATGCACCGGTCCGCCTCAAGGCGTCCCGTTTTTATCGGACAGCTAGGGGATAAAAGAGACGTCTAAGTAAGTTTATATTATTAGATTTATGTTTTAAATAACAAAATTATACAAAAATAATTTCTTTAATGCAGAAATAAATTTATGCATTAGAGGGTTAAATTATAAAAACCCAAAAAAAATACACTAGATGGCAGAAATTAAGGAAATATTTATTTAAAATAAGAAGTAGCTGGAATAAATGCCTAAGAAGCATTAACACCTAAGAAGTAGCTGAAATAAATACCTAAGAAGCATTTAACAATGATTGTTAATATCTGGAAACCATACGTGAAACGTCTGAAAGGCTTAAAATTTATCCCAATATAACCTCCTGGAGGACATAAAAATACCCAAAAATCAAAAAGATGGAAATCATTTAAAATCTCTAAAAAACATCATCATAAAAATGTTACTGATTTTAAAATTGCCTTAAAGTAAATTTTCATTCACAATATATTCGGAAAATAAGTAATTTACGATACTTTTTTTAATGGTAAATTATTTATTGATGATTAGTGATGCGTTTAACCTAGAAAATGTCTTCTGCTAAAGTTCCCACAATTCCATTTGTCGAAATGCAAAAGAAGAATTCGTTTTATTTTCTCTTCTCAAGTCCTTCAAGTAACTAACGGCTTTTTATGTATTGCTACGATTATTAATATTATGCTATTTAGCTGATAATAGTTTTAGGGATAACCTCAAGCAGTAAATAAATATTTTACTTTATTAGTTATATCAACTCAATAAAAAAAATTATTGGGTGAACCAAAAACCTGCGAGGGGAGTATAAGTTCCAAAAAAAACTAATTGAATTGATATATAGTTTGATATTTAAAAATGATCCCACAATTCCTTAATAGAATTTCTCGTTTTTTTTTAACTGATCAAGTGAAAAATATATAGCGGTACCTCTATAATAAGAGGCATCAATGGCTAGTGGTTCCCACGAAGCACCGTTGAAAATGTATTTTTCTTCGGAACGTAGTCGTCCTAGAACGAAAAAAATTACGGTATTCGCAAACCTGAGCAATGCCCATAAATAAGTATATCAGTATTTCCTGATTTAGTAATATTTTTTTTAAACTGAAAGTTGACATGATAAAATAATAAACGACCCTACTTTAAATGCAATCAGTTGAAGGCTAGGGCGAAAAAGTTATTGTACTCACATGAGCATAGAACACAATATACCTAACGTCTAAAAAATAAATATTTTTTTAAAGGTCAAAAATTTGCTAAATTTTATTGGCCACATAACACAATTTTCCTAAACGATATGCACATATTCCGAAAGCCCAAAGTCTTATTGATTAAATGTCAAAATTCTCTGACATTTTCATTAATAATCCTTGAATGTCGATATGAAAATGTGTTTAACATCTAAATTCGTGGTCCTGTAAAAAAGATGTGATCTTCTTGCATAGTATAGTTTTTGATTGATTAACTGGTATAATCACCCCGCACATACAGTATTTTACGCGTCGAAAAAGATGCATAAATCATAAATTAGTAGGTTCCTCTCGGTTGTTCAGCTTAGCTACTAGCCTTATGCACCGTCTTTTTAATTTAACATCAGGGGCATAACCCCTATTCAGCAATTGCATAGCCTATGGTTAAGCTGAAGTAGTCATGATTTTCTGGTAATACGCGTTGTTTGGATTAAGATTTGGATTAAGACATTTAGAAAGATTTTTTCTTCGGGTGCACAGACTTAAAAAGCCTGCTTCAAAGTTGCTGAATATGACCCTCACAAGTTCATCCCAAAGTAGAGTTGCTCACCAGAGCAACTCTACTTTGGGTAATCTAGGGCAGTGTTACACAAAATTTTTTCGTGACGGAACCCTTTTAAAAAACTAAATTTTTAACGGAACCCTAAACTCTAAACTAAAATTAAAAACAGTTATATGAGAATTGTTTATTAATAATCATACAAAAAAAGATAGATACAGTAAGTAGTGAGTTAGTAAGCAAATGATAACCCTAAGTTCATTTAATGCGAGGCACGTAATAGTTTTTTATTCCTCATCAACTGGATAGGCTTGATAGAAGAAAGTTGAATTCTCATGTCTGGTTCGGCATTCAGTCTATTGCGGTATTTTGTTTTCGTAGCTGTATATACTGAAAATCCCGTTTCACACAAATACGTTGTTGGGAACGACAGAAGAACATTCAAAGCTTCTGTGGCAAGTTGTGGATAGTCATCACGAACTCTGTACCAAAAATCATTTAGTGAAATTGTTTTGAACAATGATTCCATGCTTGTATCCGATGTGATTTCTAAAAATGATCCATAGAAATGATTCATCTGATTTCACATATTTTCAGGCTTCTGCAATTTAGATGAAAAAGGGTTTTGAATCTGAAATTTTCTTTTAAAGGTAGTTATTTTGTTGTTAGCATTGAAAACTGTTGTATGTTTTCCTTGTAGTAACAGGTTTAATTCGTTAATTTTTCCAAACATGTCTGCTAAAAATGCTAGTCTAAATAACCAGCTTTTATCGGACAAACAATTTTTTAAATTAAAAGGACCATCAGTAAGAAAAGCTTCTAATTCTGTTCTTAGTTTAAAAAGCCTTGTCAAAATTTTACTCCGACATAACCATTTCACTTCAGTATGGAGCAATAGTGTTTTATGATCGCTACCATAATCTTCACATAATATTGAGAACAATCGGGATTGTAGTGGACGTGACTTGACAAAATTAATTATTTTTACTGGCTCATCAAGAACCAATTTTAGATTTGGTGGCATTTTCTTAACCACGGCTGGAACTATAATTTGGCGCTTTCATTTTTATTCGTGATATTGCTCCTGCTGTTCTACCTGTCAGTGCCTTAGCTCCATCGATACAAATGTCAATGCAATCGTTCCAATCGAGTTGGTTTTCTTCAAAAAATATGTTAATCGTGTTAAAAATTTCTTCTCCGGTTGTGTTAGTAGGCAGCGATGAGCACATAAGCAAGTCTTCTTCGAGTGAATGTTTATATGGACATCGCACAATTACTAGCAAGATGGCCAGCCCAGCAATCAGTCGACTCATCCATTTGCAAGACGAATTTATTATTTTAAAGCCGTGAAACCAGTTCTTGTTTTATGTTTGCTGCGATATCCCCAATTCGGCGCGTAACTCTATCGTTCGAAAGCGGCACTGTAGAAAGATGCTTTACAGATTTTTCGTCGAGCATACATTTTGTTATGTCTACCACACATGGTTTTATTAGGTTTTCAGCGATAGTGTGCGCTTCTCCTGCTTGGGCAATGCGGTAACTAACCAAATACGATTCCTCCGTGGCCTTTTCATTCACAGTCTGAGTCGCATACGTCATAGTTTTTTGGCTTCTTAATAATTGTTCTTATTTACGTAAGTCGAGATGTTTCTAACAGTTTCTAAATGTCGGCACATCTTAGCAGGTACCATCGAACTATTAGGAAGGAGTTTGCTGCACAACATACAAAGAGGTGAGCCGTTGGAATCAACAAATCCGAGATTAATGTATGATTCGTCATACTTCTGTTTTTTCACCTTCAGTGTGTCATTAGATGTTTTACTACTTGAACTTGAAACCATAAAACTAGAACTTGACGCCGTCATATTATCTTGATTTGAATTTGACGCACCACAGCCAAGCGAACCACATTTTTTGCAACACTTTTAAGCCAGCGCTCCATTCTTCTTTAACACTAATTTGATTTGGTCAATTTTATGACAAATAGTATCTGTTGACGCACGAAATACAAGATTTTACAACCACTACGACAGGACAAGCGAACATAAAATACTGAGCGCGGTGTGAGTAAATTTTGCGGTACGTTCCTTGATTCATAAATTCTCCGCGCCAAACAATCCTCCTTTATATTATACCAGCAACCATCGAATCATCTCGAATTCCTCAGAAACTTCGGAGAGCCAGACGATTTTCTCCGAAGTACGCGTCGACGCACGAGCACGAGAAACAGCGCGACGCACCGAGGTCATTCGATTGCTTATAATCCGGGGGCAAATGGTGGCGTACGAGTAACGCTGTAACATTTTGATGTAATAGGTCGGGCATTTACTTAATAATACATATATTACATTTTCGTATATGTACCAGTAACACCTATAAGTAGGTGTTTTGTTTTGGTTGCCTATTTTTATCTTAGGTAATTTTATTCTTACAGGGTCCACTTTAATACATGCATTCATTTATTATGACTACTGGCGGAGCCCTACCGGAGGTTTCGCGGAGCACCGTTTGAGTAACGCTGATCTAGGGTAATCTACTTTACAAGAAAGTAATCTTGATTGACACAGCAGACTCCTTAATTCCATAAACCTCTATTTGAGATCATCGTTATTATCATAACATACCAGCCATGTTATGATAATAACGATGATAACAAATCATAACATACAATCCAAGTTCAACGTAATTTATGATAACAAGCGCATTCAATTCCTAGCTCAGACATTAAATCATCTCGCGACAGGACCGATTATGTAATTAAAAATCAGATCGATTTTATACTTGTGAATAAAATATATCGAAATAGCTGTAAGTCAGTAAAAGCCTATCCAGGAGCTGACATACATTCAAATGATAATCTTTTGTCAGTGTATTCAAGATAAGGATGAAGAGAGTTTAAAGAGAGCGTAAGCTTAGTACGTAAGTAATGATTTACGAAAACAAAAAGAACCATCAAAAAGCCAACAAGTAGAAACCTACCTTAATATCTAAACCAGAGAACCCTATCAGGCCCGAGCCATGAAGATCAATTGACTAAAATCAGCACGACAATTAAGAATAAGAAAGGTTCCTTGTTATCTGATAAAATGACAAAGAAACCCTGAATGACCTACGAGATTTTGCAGTTAATGGAACTATAAAGAATAGAGAATGACGATGATAGCATATCATAAACAAAATCATTAAAATAAAGGTCCGTCAAGGCAAGGAAAGACATTAAAGAATAGTGTACTAAAATAGAAACAATGCAGGTTATGCACGATACTTTGAACGTATATCGAATGGTTAAAAAATAACTGGGACGTCTAAAATTAAACATGTGACCACTCTAACCAACAATAAAGGAATTCCTATAACTAATGGTGCTGACTTAAAAGACCCATGGAAAACATACATTCTTTTATGACACAGGACTCCCGAACCTTCCAAAGTAAATGAGAAGACTCAGAGCAGAAGAGTTAGAGCAGCAACCAAATCCAAGAAGGAACGAAAATCCCCGAAACCCGATAATATAAATATAGAGTTCTTAAAACTTTTTGAAGAAGACAGTAGGAGGTGGTTAATAAATGTGATTAATAAGATCGCACGAGTGACTCACATCAGAGTTCATCATTTTGCCTAAAAAATTAGGACCTAAAACTTTAGAACAGTAAATGTGATGAGCTAATTCTAAAAATTATACACAGAAGAATCTACAAGATTTGTGAAGAGCAAATAGTACTCACACAATTTTATTTTAGAGTGCAATAGAAACACGAGAGGACAAACATTAAAGCTGTGTGTTTGCATGTTTTGTTAGCTTATCTATTAAATGCCTTCTGGTGCATTTAATAGAAAAAAATATCGAAAAATCGTAGAAGGTATTCTGAAAAACGTAGGCTTGGATGGAAGGGACATCAACATAATAGTCAACCTGTATTGGAATTAATCAGCTTTTGTCAGAATCGGAAATGAGAAAACAGACCAAATGAAGACACTGAAGGTTATAAGGTTAATATTTATTTAGAATTCATATTTAGAGAAGCCTTAGAACACATAGATTCAAGAATATCCTTGAATAGAGAATGAGTGAATAATATTTGTTACGCAGACGATGTGGTCGTTTTTTTCGACAGCAAAGAGGGAAGATTACAAAATCTTGAATGAATAGAATAGCAGAGTGCAGTCCACTATATGGCCTAGATATTAATATTAAAAAGACAAAACTAATGATTATAAGCAAAGGCAACATTAATAACTGTCAGTTTATAATCAGCAAAAACTGATAGAACGGGTGAGCAGTAATACTTATCCCGGAAATCTGATGAACGAATAATGGGATCATTCGCAGGTACTACGAAGCAGAATTTAAAAGGCAAGAACTACAGTCGGCAAGATGAGGCGGCTATTTACAAGCCATCAGATAACATTGCATACCAAGATAAGACTCCTGCGCTGCTACGCGTTCTTTGTCCTATGTTAGGAGGTAAAAGTATGGACACTTACTGTTATGAATGTGGTGGTGTCATCTGCGAAAAGGATCAGCCCCACTACTCCCGGTAGATAAGCAAGGTCTTTTATAAAAATAAGACCCTAGAACCGGTTCTTGAGGAACTTGCAGTGAACTAGGAATTGAAATAAATTGACTCTGTGCGATTTGATAAGTATGAACTTAATAGTTGGATACATTCTGCCTCAAAACCATGATGGGGGCAGTTTGAAAAAATGTATATTATACGAAACACAATAAAAAGCCTTAGTCAGATCCAAACTCGATCAAACAAGCGTTATACCTCAGAAACTATAATAATCTTAGTTTTGTAATTTTGTGTGCATGTATCATAAAATAGGTTCATTTAATACTGCCCATTTGCGAGCGTTAGTTGGCACTAGGTGGTAGGAAAAATCAATTAAATATGAGTTCTTTTGAAAAATATGAGGAAAATGTTATTGCTTAGAGATCAGGATTTTCCAGATAGACAATCAGGTTTTCGTATTGGCTTCGGGCAACCAGAAGCTTACGAAAAATAATCGTATGGAGGCTGCGCTTTATTACAATAAACCGATAATATTTCCTTATAAGATAATTTTGTTATATTATTTAAACCTCTTAATATATGTACCAATTTAAAATACAGTTAACACCTATAACACAGACACCACGAAATTTCAATTTTAACCTCATTACCGCAGGGTGAGTATTTTAGATGGAAGTTTTTTGCTGACACATTGCGGCTCTATTTTTAAGAGTGAGGGTGTTTTTTTGTCGGTGTACATTTTCTATTATTTTTAGGGCTTTTAGGGTCGAAGGCGCTAAGGCCGACAGAGAGCATCATTAGTCTTAATATGTTAAAAGTCATTAGATTGGTCGCGTGAAACAAACATTTTAGGTAATAGGAAGTAATTTATTTGACTTAACCAAACTGTTGAATATAAGAAATATTAAATTTGAAAAAAAAAATGTAATATGGGTACCATGGAATATTTACGATTTGCTTGGTCAGTATAGATTGTAATACAAGAATGTTCTCTATTACTGTATTCACGAATTTTGCCTCACTTTGAGATTTGGAAATGGGCTGGATATAGAAAGTTTCAATTTTATCAAAATGATCTTCATATTTTGTTACTTTTCTAATGGTTTAATTCGTATTTCTTACTAATGGCTGGAAATACCAATGAATTCATTTGAGTTTTACATTTTGTATCTGCCAGGCTAACCACCATTAATTTCTCATCGTGATCACTTGGCTTGGATAGTACTTCTCTTTTTAATCCCTTTACTAATAAAGGTTTTATTCAGCAACTATCGCACAAGTAATAAATAATGACAAGTCTATATGTTATTCGCAATCAAGAGGCCAGGCATTATCACGACAGCAGTTGAACTTTTAGTCACCGAAGATTTTAATGTAAACTTTTTTAACCTCAATAACCTTATCACTTTGTCTCTTGAGAAATGTAACTTTTTGCAGATGATAAATAAACCTACGTGTATCTCGGAAAATAATTGTACCCTTCTGGAGCCTATTTTAGTTTCGAAATGCGAAAAATGTGGTTTACATTAAGTTCTTGTATCAAGATACACTACTTTCGGGATCAGTAGGTAGCTCTGGGTCAACCTATTCTAAAATTTACAAACCCCACTAGCTTTAAAAATTTGAGAATAAAAAACATCTTATTTTTTTTCAATATTTTTGAGAAAGTTTTATATAGCCAGATATTGGGAGTATTGGAAAATAACTGTAAGGTTGATACAATTTATTCGGACTTCTCCTAAAGCATTTGATATAGTAAATCATCGAATAATGCCCAGATTCAAGGCTACTGCTTTGAAATAGTTAAGCAATATGCTGATTGGTCCCATTTATATAGGGTTGCTATCAGTCATCTAGCATCATTCATATTATATTTGGTGTTCCTTAAGGTGACTGTTGTCCACTATTACTTTTAAATCTATGGAAGATATTGATCAATTCGTTAATTCTTGTTTACTTTATAACGATGACAAAAATGTATATAAAATTATAAATTTTAAGTACGATGAAGTCGTCTTGCAGATATATTTGATCGACTGGCGATTGGTATAGTCTAAGTTGTGTAACTCTTAGGTTTTGGAGAAATCGTCAAGTCGCAGAATTAAAATAAATTATTATACAGGGTGTTCATTTGAAAACTTCCCACCACGGATTTATCGAAAACCACTGTTTATAAAAAAACGCCGAAATACGTCAAAAGGTTTGTCAAGAGGGTCAACTTTCTAACCTAAAATTACTTCACCCCCTTTCACCCTCTGTCCCCCAGGGTCATCCCCTTAAAAATTTTAAATGGCAAGGGGTATCGAGTAATAGCTTGTTTAAAAGGTCTTCCGAAGTCCTTTATTTTGACGTTTGATTTTTTTTAAATCGGCCGATTCGTTTTTGAGAAAATTAGAAAAATCTTTGTTTATCTTAATTTGTTCAGATAGAAAACAAAAACATGAAAATATGAGTTTTTATTTCAATAAGTGTTCAAAATGATGCCCGTTTTTGGACAAACAATGATATAGGCGATGTTCAAATTCCTGACGGACATTTTCAAAAACATGTTGTGGGATATCATGGCAGTTGTCGATGATGCGTTGACGAAGTTCATCCAAACTTTCAGGTTGGGGAGTAAACACAATAGATTTCAAATGACCCCATAGAAAAACGGTGTTATATCAGGAGATCTAGCAGGCCATTCTATAGGCCCCCTTCGCCCTATCCATTTATCTGGAAACTCGTCGTCTGAAATATATTTCCAGCAAGACGGCGCTCCTCCTCACTATGTTCTTCCCGTTCGGCAATGGCTAGACGACGAGTTTCTAGATAAATGAATAGGGCGAAGGGGTTCTATAGAATGGCCTGCTAGATCTCCTGATATAACGCCGTTAGACTTTTTTCAACAACAGTCAGTATGAACTCAGTGAGTGTCAGTCAAGTTCAAGTTTATAAATTCATAAAGCATTGCGGAGGTAGTCTGCGGTGAATGGAGGATCCAACGAGATACCTACTCTTTTCCTAAATAAATACTTTTGTGTATTTACCACTAATATTTTTAATAAATCCCTAATCGCCGGTTACTTTCCTAAATATTGTAAAAAAAAATTTAAAACTGATTTACAAATGTGAATTTAGCAATCAGACTAATTAACGTACAGTTTGTAATCAAACAGAAATACCCAAATGAATCATCATCAATCAACCTTTTGACCAAAAAGCCTTCATGCACCTTTAGAAACATCAACTCTGAGCAGTTTGGTTTCATTAACTCTCATTTAGGTCGACTGACTCAAACATTTAATTTTTTACTCTAATCAAACGGGCTTTCAAGTGGACTCGGTTTATACGAATTAATCTAAAGCCTTTGCCCGAGGAAATATACAATATTTATTCTTTACATTTTTATTTTATACGTTTACTTCAATGCATTTTGGAAATCAGTAAATAACTTGCACATTTCCAATCATTTTCGGATCGATTCGTTTAATTTCTTTTCGAATTCTTTGCTTTAATTTATCAACATTATTTGGTATATTCACATAAACCGATGATCTTGGATCTTGGATCTCTTTATCCAATCCATCTATTAGGAAAAGTTGCATCAAGAACTATTGGAAAATAATAAGGTCTACTTACTTTCTAAGAAATTTCATAAAAAATTAATGTTGGCGTCATAGTTTCTACTTGAGACACACTGTAACCAAAATTTTCATAGCAAAGGACGCATTGAATCAAATAATAATAATAATTAATTTGTTGTCCATTAAACATTACTTGCAATAATCCTAGAATAAATTTTTAGGTTTTAAGTTCATACGTTTTGTTAGTCTGTTACGTCATATTTGACAAACCATTGACTTTAGGCATACCTATAGCTTGCTATACAAAAAGTATTCAGAATTGTAAAACGTCATAATATACAGGGTGTTCTATTTAAAAAAATTAATATTGACGCCATAGTTTCTATACGTGAGGCACCCTGTATAGAAATTTTGTATTTCAGAAGACGCGCAAGTGACAATACTAATCGATGTGTCCAAAAAATAAAAGAAGAAAAAAACACCTGAATTTTAAATGAAATTGTTCCTTTCATTGTGAATGCGCTATATATTCACATATTTTATAATTATTATTATATATTTTTAATCTGAATTGCAACACGTGTTCTATGGGATTGTCCTCTACCACTAGCTTACATCTGAGCAGATCTTTCGCGATTGTCATACATTTGATTTTGTTAATACAGATGTTCATATTGAATTGGCTGCTTATTTGGAAGAACTGAAAGAGTTGTCTCTGTAAGTTGTTTTCTGATTCGCTGCATCATCGGCATAACACACCATACCAATTCTTTTTTTGATCAGTCTGTATCCGAGGTTAAGATTAAAGTTAAGATTAAAGACAAGTTTAAACAAAAAAGGACTTAGGGTGTCACCCTGTCTAATTCCTTCCGATGTTAGAATGTTTTCAGTTAATTGTTCTCCTGCGCGTTAGCCTTTGTTACGTTGTTCTTTTTAAGGTTATGGGATTTTTTTGTTATGTTCGCAGATGCATAATTTTTATTAATATATGTACAATGTCTCGCAAACGAACCCTGTCAAATGCCATTTTTAGGTGAATAAAGCAAATATACGCTGGAATAATGTATACCCTAGCCGCTTCTTTTATTTTTTTTATATGCAGTAAAGTCTAATTTCTTTTGATAAACCGACCAGAAGAAAATTTATAATTAAAAAAGTCTGAAGAAAAATCGGCCCAGATGCATGAGCAAAAGTTCCTACTTTTAATAATAAGGGCAATGACAACTAAAATGGGACAGAGTATACAGCCAAATGAGAATCCCATGTCTGAAAGTTAATCTCTCGAACACATTTTTTGTGACCATTGAAACCAGCAAAAAAAAAGATGATCCAAGAAAATGATGACCAAATATTCTATGGATAAATAAGTGTCTTATTTTCAAACTGTAGATCTCTATAATAAAATCTACGATATCGCAAAAATACGATGAACAAGGATGGCAATAAGATTAATGATCATTTTTACACTATATCAATACAAATCGTCGTACTTAAAGGCAAGGGCATTCTCACGTTTCAGATATAAAATTGAACGGTTTTTTGTCCACCATGTTGAATATAATATAGATGACTTTACGTTTCGAGCGAGTTTTCTGTTCAATTGTTCATGGATGGTGCGTGAGAGGACGCGGTTACGTTACTCTTGAAGTATAGAACATCATCTTGTTCCCGATTGCTTTTGTTTGCTGTTTGGGTTGTTAAGACTTATAAAAACGATTTATCGTCAAGAGTTGCAGTTTATTCATGTCTTTGTTTGATACAGTTTGCGGATTTGTTTTGATATGGCCTTACCTATGCCATAAAAACAAATTCCAGATGATCGAGACACAGTAATTAAGAAATGGAATGACGATATAGAAATAAGGTGGATATCTTAGTATTATATTTATATGCCAATCTCAGTCTAAGGTATTATTAATAATAATAATAATAAAATGATGTTGTCTTTCATATGCGATATCTTGTAATTTAGCTTACCTTGAAGCGAACCATATAGATTTCAAACAAATACAAGGTCCAGTATTTCGAATACCCAAAATGTTAACCCAACAAAAAATTTTTCTGGATTTTTATCATTTTACGACATTTTTTGTTCCAATTTCCCGGTACTAAGCGCGGCCATAAATTTTCGACCTGCTGGCGAGATTTTGGCCATAATATAAACCAATAATGGGGCAATAAAAGCGACCTTCGTTCTGTTATAAAACTGTCACAGATCAATTTTCGAAAATTTTTGACTTTGTGCAGTCAGTTTTTGATTTTTATGTTTATTGGGGTCGTTTACTGCTTATGATATAATGAGGTTTATGGTTGGCGAAACTTTCTGCCTTGACTTCTGCCAAGCGTGGTTGTCCTATCATATAAATGGTAATAAGTGTTGTCACATAATAAGAGGGTGAATCTAGTAGAAAATCAGTTAAAGTTCTTAATAACTGAGAAAATATTGCAGATATCTTTATAAAACCATGTACATGTACCAATATTTTCCAAGCATCAAGATGCATCTACAAAATTTGTTATTTTCTCTATCAGTAGAGCCGTAAGGGTTTTGCTTTAAGAAAAAAATACTACGCCACTACTGTCTCTTAAAATAAATATGATTTTCCAAATTCTCAATAATTTTTGATCAAATTTAATGTCCCGGCTTTTCTTTGTCCGACGTTTGGTTTTCGCTTGTAAAAATTAAAATCGGTTTATTTCCGATGCGGTATGGAAAAAATTGTGCATTAACTCATACAAAAAATATTTACGTTGATATATAAAGTTTTAAGAATATAAAAAAGAGGACGATGAAGGAATATTGAAATTAAATAATTAATTACACATAATTTAATCGAATATATGCAGATAGAGACGCAATAAGCAGGCCGCAACACGACTCTAAAAAACTGACCGCAAAGTAGTAAGTTTTAATTCGTTTCTTAAATATTTTGTGTTAAACAGAGAAATCGGAAATTTGATAAATCTTAATATGCAGGTTGGGGTTAAAGATTATGCATTATCCAAAATAATGGTAACATCGGTCGTTTGATAGCTATTATCTGTTTTTATTAGGGATTTGTTTTCAATTACATTTGAAAATATACAGATTCCCATTTTTAAATGTTCATTCGAATCTTGAAACATCGATTTGTTTTAAGGAAAAAGTCTATTCTGAAGTGGAGTCAATATAATATTGAGTAGGGGAAGTCTTTTCTTCACAAATAAAATGCTAATCCTCTAATTCATTCAGTGATGCATTTCGGCAAGTGTTCTTTTTTTCCAAGGATTTCCAAAAGATCCAACTTTAAACCCTTGTGTGTTAGTAACTTTAGTCTGATGATGGCAAGAACACTTGCCGAAATGCATCACTTCTGAAATTAGAGGTTTAACATTGAGAAAAGGCTTCCCCTACTAACTTTTCAACATCCTTTTGTCTTAAAGCCTGTCATAAGTGCCACACTAAAGTGCGAGAACCTTCTATGGAAAGAGTTCAGGAACAACAACGATGAGCTCTAGTGAATTTAACTCGATCAAGTTGAGGTATTGGAGAGGAATTGTGTATGAACCATAAAACTGTTACTAGGATTTGGAAAAAACATGGATACAAATATTTCAAATATTCCGAAACTCAGATATTTCCAGAAGATCAGTGGCGAAGAATGGAATTTTGTGAAATATTTTATTTTCAGATGAATCTAGTAATGAAACACAATCTTTTCGTGGTTCGATATTACAGAAGTTTTTAATTCGGTGTCTTCAAAAATTAATGTTTGAGCTGGCATTTTGGTCGGTCTTTTATTGATACTACTATAAGTACCCAAAAAAAACCATGAACTGCTGCAAAATCAAGTTCTTTCTACCATTCAGATTCTCCCTGATTTCCTGAGTTTCCTGAGATCTGAGATCGTTTTATTTTCATCAATTTATTCTGCTTATAACGCGGTTATGGTAAAAGAATTTTTGACAAATACTTTTCCTAGCCGGTCTATTAGTGAGACTGGCGATATTAAATGGCCTCCTGGACTCCAGATTTGTCTCCAAATGATTTGAAGGCTATTTGCAAGCGTGAATTTAGTAGGCCAACAAATTTAGAGGAGTTGTGAGAGAAAATTGTTGCATGTGCCAATTCCATTTCACCAGAAATTCATTTCTTTCAGTTTTGACGTAATTTGCTCTTTAAGCCTTTTTTTGCAGAGTTTTTTATTGATATTAAATTAGAGCTAGTGCTACGTTATATTTTTTAGAACATTATTTCTTATGCTTTCACTACAGATTACTAATGCAACCAATTTTGCTGGATTAAGAGCTGGAGTATCTTCTGTGTGAACATGTGATGATTACATTTTAATGATTTAAATAACAGGACAGCCATCTTACTATCCAGAGTAATCTGATATTGTCTATTAGCAATAAATGTAAAAATTAATTCATTGGACTCTTTACTAAAATAAAAAGATAAAAAAATAGATATTAAGACTTTGTGGTTTATCATATCAAACGCCTATCAAACGCCCACGTGGTATCCAACAACACCAGAACTTTCATTAAACTTTCATTCAGACCCTTGAGGATATCATCGATTATACAAGCCAACGCCATTACACACCTATAATTTTTCTAAAACCAGATTGTTTTTCAGGTAATAATGGGTAAGCCAATTAAATAACAGTATTCAAAAAATTGGGTTAATTATTGGTGTAATATTAGATTGTTAGAAAATTTTTACAATAAAATGATTACTTTTAGAAGAACACTACTAGTATATCTTTTCACTGAATGAAAATGGGTGTTTTTTATAAATATTTGTGCCTAATAACGCGGGGTCCGTAGTATTTGCTTCACACGAAAGTTCACACGATGTCGAAAAGTTTCACAGAAGTAATGCTTGTACACTGTGTCCTATTTTAATTGATCTCGTTTTAACTATTATGAACGTTATTGATGAAAATGTAGTATGTTTGATGAAAATTAAATGAATATATGATCCATATATCAATATACATATATCACGATAATAAAAAAGGGAGAAAATTAAAGATTCGCTTAATTCTTTTTTTGTATCTTGATTTAAATAATACCTGTAAGTTGATTAAGCTATTCTAAGTTTTATGGTGACATCTTCTTTGAAGCGTAATTTATGATCTATTATTAAACCCAGATTCCCTGGTTGATCTTTAAATATTAAATATTAATAATAATAATATTAAATATATTTTAAATTAAATTATTCAATATGTTTGCCCAATGAGTATCACTGGCAAAGAGTACTGTATAATGGATTTTTTAGAGTTAAGTCTTAATGGTTGATTAGTTGACACCAGGGACGGATGGGACAGGCGGGAGACCGGGAAATTTCCCGGTGGGCCGGTCGGCAAAAACAAAAAAATTTTAAAATTATTTTTTGTAAAAAAATAAGAAATAAAAAAAAATAAACTAAGTACCGCACTGACCATATCACTCCCGCCCGCTTAATAGAAATCCTGTCGCGTCACGTGAACGTGATACTATAATTAATGCTGATTCTCCCAGTACTAGTCAGGAAAGTACACCAAAAAGTGATTCCACTGAGAATTTTAATTCAAATGACGAATCAATGGTTATAGGGGAGATTTTTTTTTAATTATTCGCAGAGGCCTAAAAGCCAGAAAGAGATACCTTTTAATATTCAAAAAGTATTTGATAGAGATAATGACACCCAAAGGCAGTGGCTAACATACAGCACAGGCAAATCTGCGCTATTTTGCTCTATTTGCCTGGCATTTTGTGGCACCAATGAGTCAAACAGTTTTATTGAAGGTATTAGAGACTGGAAACATGTACACCAGAGGTTAAACGAACATGAATCGTCAAACCTCCATACAAGGAATATATAATCGTATATAAGATTTGCAGCCAATAAAACAATAGACAAGTATATATTAAGGCCCGAAATAATAGAAAAGAGAAATTCTGAAATTTCCCGTAATAGACAAATGTTTTACAGAGTGTTAGATGTTATTAAATTAATTGAAAAGAGGGGTTTATCCTATAGGTAAGTACACACTTATCTATTTCTGCTTTTTAGATTTTATTTCATTTTATTCTCGATTTTATTATTAATATAGTTTTTTATTTCTTATAATATATGTATAAACATTTCATAGCGCCGGTAATAAACTTAATTTTTGTCGCGTCTAGCCCAAAAAATGTCAAATGGAAATGTCGAATGGAAAAAAAATCAAAAACTATAATTCCGTATTTTTTACAGAGGAAACACTGATGAAGCTGCATATACGCTAGATGATGCTGATAAGGATCATGGCAATTTTTTAGAAATTATCCTACTTCTTGCCCAATACGATATAATACTAAAACAACATCTAGACTTAAAAAATTATTGAAAAAAGTAAGAAACTTAAAAATGCTGGTGTTAAACAAAGATCAGGAAATTTTTTAACATTTATTTCAAAAACATCCATAAATTTAGTTATAACTTTAATAACAAATAAAATTTTAAAAATTATTTGTGAAGAAATAAAATAGTCTGGAATGTTTTCTCTAGAAATAGATACCACACAAGATATCTGGGTTAAGGTGTTCTGTTGTGATCAGGTGAGTAGTATTCATTTATTCATTATTTATTAAAAAAAAAATGTTTTTAAAATTTATAATACATTGTTAATTAGTCTATGCTTCCACAATTTTTTACCCTAATTTCTTTTAAAATCATATTAAGTATAATCTAAATTTCAAAAAACTTAATCTTTTAGGTATGTCTACAAAGGAATGGTTCACGAGAGGCTTCTGGCAGTAATAAATTGTCATGATACATCTGGGCAAGGGTTTCAAGATTTAATAAGAGAAGTTGCACAAAAAAACGGACTAAGCATAAACAAATGTATTGCTGATTCAACAGATGGTGCTGCTAACATGCAAGGGAAATATAGCGGATTTACTAGTAAGATGAAGCAACAAAATTCTGAGCATGTCCATTTGTGGTGTTATAGTTATATACTGAATTTAGTCCTGGGAGATATTTTAAAAGGATATATTAAGGCGGCAACTTTTTTTGCATTTCTGAACTCAGTTGCAGTTTTCTTTAAAGAGTCATACAAGAGAATGGATATTTGGAAAAAAACGTCACAAGATCCAAAATTTAGAGTACTACAAACTATAGGAGAAACCCGATGGTGGTCGAAAGAACAAGCATTAACTAAAATATTTCAGCTTGAATGTTCTAGTAAAAACGCTAAAAAAAATCTTACCCGCTATATGTAGATCTACTAGAATCACTAGACATCATCATCATCATCAGATCATTTCAAAAGATACAGATTTTAATCCAGATATCCGATCTACGGTAGAAAACTTTAAAATTAATTTGACAAAGTTTGAAACGATTATGATGGCCCATATATTCTTAAAAATACTCTCGATTACAGGACCACTGTCCCGATACCTTCAAACGAAAGGTTTAGACCTAAGTAAAGCCAACGCGATGATTAAGACATCAATACAACATTTAAAAGCCATTGAGAGGGATATGGAATGGATCACAAAATCTATTAGTGATTTCATGTCTTCAGTTAATGACGAACTAGATGACCGTCAATTGGACATTGAATTAGAAAACGATTTTCCGAAGACAAGAAAAAGACGAGTTAAAAATTTTTTTGACGAAAATACGTCTGACGAAGCTCCTCAAGACGAACATAAAAGTTTTCAGGTTAAAACATACGATGTGATTATGAATATGGTATGTGAGTCAATGCCGAACAGGTATGCCCAGAATATAGATCTCTGTGCTGAACTAGCTATTTTTAATCCAGCATATTTTAAAGAAATAAAGGCAAACAGCTCGCTACCTGACAAAAGTATGCATTTGATAGCTAATTTAGTTGCAAAATTTAATAACAAGGCGACGTCTGACAGAATTAAGGAAGAGTTAATAAGTTTTACTGCTAACTGGGACCTTTACAAGTTATCTCTTCAAGAAAGGTATGCTAAAATCAATATTTCCAATCGTAGTGATAGCGATGACAGTGAAGGGGAGGATGATAGAGACGATGTGCAAGGAGATTGGAAAGATACAATTACAGTTTGCTCTTGCAGGGATTGCGTGTATTCCTGTTACGTTGCTATTTTAAAATATAACTTGTATCAGGAGGCGTATTCAGTCTTAGCAACGGTGTATCAATACATTTTGAGTTTGCCAATAACCCAAGTGTCATGTGAGAGATCATTTTCCATTCTCAAATACATTAAGAATAGACTAAGAAATAGAATCTTTCATGCTTATCAATATAGAAAGATCTCTACTTAATCAAATAGATAATGAAGATATTATGAATGAGGTGGCAAAGTCCAGTGCCTTGTATAAAAAAAGTTTAATGTACTGAGTTTTTTTGCATTTTCTATGTTTTGTTTGAGAGTTCGTTGTTCCTTTTTCATTTTCTTATTTTTAAAACTTTTCGGTTGTTAAGCTTATTTGTTCTTTCTTTTTAATAGTTGACTGAAGACTGAATTTAAAGAAAGAAAAGTTATAATTTAGGATAATATTAAGACATACATATTTGTGTTATAATTTTTTATTCCGTTGTTTACTGAATTTACGTTGATTTTTTAAAATTATATAAAAAAATATGTGTTTGTAGGCACTAGCGAATTTTTCTAATATAATTCATCAGGGCTAAGTGGGCCGCTTCGCCCGAAAATTTCTCGGGCCGGTTTTAGAGAGCCCATCCGTCCCTGGTTGACACTCCTGACAGCCTCAAAACATCAAAATTAAAAGTGAAGAAATAGTCCATACTTGCAGTTGAGTCGTTGGTTAAGATAAAGTGAAAATCCTGTAGTCTCCCTCGATAAAAATATTAATTAAATAAAAAATAAATAAATAGAGGGTTTTTTATTTTTTTTTAGGGTTTTTGATATGGAATCAAACCCTGGGGAGTATATCTAGTACCAATTTTAAACCTTTTATCCCCTGATGATGGACCCCACTGTGTCCGAAACATGTCAATTAACAGGAAATAAGTGAAGGGAGACTGCAAGATTTTTATTTTACCTTATCAAAATTAAAATTAATTGGGTATCGTTCGCATACATATAATAATGAAAATACTAAAGACACTTGTATACCTTAAAAGTATAGATGAAATATAAAAGAGGATCCAGGATGCTTCTTTGTGAAACACTAGCTGATAGTTTGTCGCAATAATAACCCTTTGTAACCGATTAGTAAAATACTAACTTATTAGATCCAACGGCAGATCAGAAAACTCAATATATTTTAAAATAGCAAATAGCATCTCATGATCTAAAGTGTTGACTCTTGAATAATATATAATTATGAGAGCTGATGCTCCATTTCTATCTTGCAGGTTTTTATAGGACTATAAAAATTAAATGCAGTTAATATAAAATAAGTTCAGTTATGTTGAAGGTGTAAGTAGGACTTACCTTATCTTTATATTAAAAATGTCGACTTACTTCTGCTTAGTTCTTTATTATGTTCTATTGAAGTATTGACACAACTAATAAGAGTAAAAAGGACACAGAGCATACAAAAATAAATAAGTTTTCTAAGCAATTTGATAACTAAAGTTATGGTAGATCAAATAAATTCATCTCACACCTTAAAATTAAATCAACTGGTCATAATAATTATTTAATTACATTATGGATTCCCAACTATAGGCAATTTTGGTTAACCCTTTCATTCTTCTTTTTCTTCTAATTTTATATAAGTTTGAAAGGAGTGCAATCCTTTTCATGAAAATTATGTGGATTTAACTTTTCTTTTCCAGAAAGAATTACAAATTTTCATGCATTAAGAAAACAAAAATTTAACAAAAAACTAAATGTGTTATATTTAGTTATGTAAATAAATACAAATAATACATGATTGCAAAAAGTAAAAGACATGCTATTTATAATATAATATACTTGTTATATATAATATACTATTACATAAATGATATTTCATAAAAAGTTAATAAATAAGTTAGTTCTTAAACGGTGAAGTTTCAAAAAAATACCAGCCAGGCCACGTTTAAGTAATCAACCAATAACTAGGTGTTTAACCAAAATATCCCAAGGGATATTTGAAAAAGACTTAAATAATGCAATGTCCGAAAATAATAGAACCAACCCCAACTGTTTAATAACAATACAAAATTAATTAGGGGAAATTTGAAATGACTCTTTCGGACAAGAGAAAATGACTTTTAAGTACCTAAAAAAATTGAAAACTCCTACATAAGCCTAGAAACAATAAAAAGAAAAAAATTAATAGAGGCTCCAAATATCTCTCTTTTTAATTTCATCTAAGGTTTCAACAAACCGAAAAATCCCTAACAACGACATTCCATTCTTCAATATTACTTATATCTGCTTAACAAGAAAAGCCAGTATAATAATATATTTCCCCCCTCCAACTCTCTTTCTCGCTAACATCTCATTCATCAATTCGAAAAAACTCTTCTAATATTGGCTTTTCTAGCATTAATCTAACACCCCCCTATACCAACCAATACCTACTTAAGTACACACACATACATATAATCTCTCCTTATCACACCCATACGTTCTCACTCCCACCCACCATATAAATGTTCAACTTAATAACCACTTTCAACGAAAGCACCGCCCTTTTTGAACCGATGGGTGGAGCCCCATGACAGAATCCTGGCAGTCTGGTGAGAAAACTGGTGTCAGTCTAATTTGAATGGTGGTACTGGTAGCACCACTTATAAGTTTCAGAGACTACCTTCGGTCGTGGCTTTGGGTTAGTTTAATTCGCGATCTTTGAAACGAGTTAGTTAAGTATCGAATTAAAGAATGCACTATTAGAGATTTTGTTTTTGAGGAACTCTTAATATTGGAAATTTTGTGCTTGTGACTGTTGGTGTTTCCGGTACGAAAGTGGAGGCAGATATGACAGTAACTGGAAACTTTGGGATAATGCACCGGCCCTGTTTTTCTGGATATCCATTTCAAGGTTTGTATTCCAAGATCAAAGCACTAAAGATCTCTCTTTTGATAAATCCTTATCGTAATATATTTTTTAAATATAGGATGATAATAGCCATTTAAGTTATGCATCCTGAAGTTATATGATTTAACAGATTTAATATAAATTAATTGATTTTTTCTTATCTTTTAGACATTTAGAGACTTTTATAGGAATTTAGTTAAGAAAGTACAATAAATCGTTAATTTCATTTAGCACCAAAAATCTATTTTCCGACTGACATTAAATAAAAAATAATTTAAATACATGATCATCACAGTAATTTAAGTTATACATCATATCGAAAATCTGCTTTAAGCAAAGGACTAATAAAGAAAATGCTTATTTAAATTTGTATTTTAGGAATAGGTATACAAATATTCCCTATATTCTCTTTTCTTCATATATCCTCCCTAGAGTAAAAATAGGACAGTACTCATATATGCATTAAAATGTTAATATTACTGAATCCTTGAATGCTAAAATTTCAAGATAAATCTATAGCTACCCTAGTAGCTTATGATGATAATTAGTTACGTATTTAATTTAAGTCTTTTTTCATTCTTTTTCTGTTTCTTAATTTCTCTTTAAACAGATTTGTAACATTGTATTTTAAAAAATTATTTTGCTTTATATTTATTTAATTATTGCAAGTATATGCTTTAAAATGGTATATACTTACAAATTGTCCTTTAATATTAGGTTCCTTTGGCATTTTATTTATGATTTCAACTGCGTATTGCTTACTGTAGATACTGAGCGATCTTTTTTGTATTAAATTAATATTTTTTCGTTTAAATAATTTAATTTATTAAGAAATTTGAATAAAAATAATTCATGCTTCTTGCTAAGATAATTGGATATGGGATCAAATAACACTCTTAAAATTTTAATATTTCCCACATTTCGGCCTACCTATATTAGGAGATATTAAAATTTAATTAGTTTTGTTTGACTGCATTCAATTCACTTATCAAGAAGCATAAAAGATTTTTGGGTCAAAAAAACAACAAAATATAAATAATATGTAACATTTTGTGGCTAAAGCATTAAAAATATAATGCCAAGTTGCACTACCAGAGAAAATATTAATCTGTTTGAATATTTACCATTTTGTCAGTAACGTTACAGCCCGAATCTGCAAAAAATCTGTAGAGTGTACAGATATCAGATGTTACTCTACAAAAATACTATTTTATAATTTTTATAGAAAATTTCAAACGGTTTTTGAAATATTTTTGAAAAATGTTTTCCACACTAATTTTGACAAGAGAACCACATTTTGTCAAATATCTTAATGCTTATTTATTTCATAAAAAAGTCTGTAAAGACCAAAATCGTAGATATGAATTTAATCTAGAAAATGATATTTTATAAGTTTTTTGTAGAGTCAATAATTTTCGAAATATTGACTATAAGAATATAAGATTTTTCGGTCTCGAATTTTTTTTCAAATTCTGACTTTGGCCAGGGAAACACATTTTGTCAAATATCTTGATCGCCATTGATTTCACGAAAAATCTGTAAAATTGTAGACAACATTTTGATCTACAATAAAGATTTTTTTATAAATTCTTCGTAGACCCACAGTTTTCAATTATTTTTTTTAAATGGTCTCGAATCTTTCCTGACTTTGGCAACTGAATGACATTTTGTCTATAATATCTTGACCCTATTGATTTTATGGAAAAATCTATAGAAAGAGAAATTGTAGACAAAATATTTTGGTCTATAAAAGTGATAAAATTTTGATCTACAAAAATGGTTTTTTATAAATGTTTTGTAGAACCAGCGGTTTTCGAAATATTTTTGAAAAATGATCTTGCCACCTCCTGCCTTTGAACAGGAAAATGCATTTTGGCAAATATCTTGATTTTTTCGAAAAATCTATAAAAAGCATAATTGACAAGATTTTGATCTAAGAAATGATATTTTATAATTTGTTTGTAGATCCAACAATTTTCGAAATATTTTTGAAAAACACTTACTGACTTTGGCGACGAAAACACATTTCATCAAATATCTTGATCCCTATTGCTTTCATGAAAAAATCTACAGAAAGCTATTTACAGAAAAATTGTAGTCATGGTCATGATTTGAATCTACAAATGATAAATTATAATTTTTTTGTAGTTTTCTAAATATTTTTAAAAAATAGTAAACCAAATTCATCAAATCAAATATCTTTATCCTTATTGATTTTACAAAAAAATCTATAGAGTGTATAACTGTAGGTAAGATTGTGATCCAACTACTCCCTGTATATAGAATTTCTTACTTCGTTCTAGAGATAACAAGAAAAAAATGGAACATAACCTTATCACCCATAAAGGAACTTCCGCAATAACCCGACCTCTTTATAAAATAAAGTAAAGTTTATCGTATCCGGTTATACAAGCAGTTCAATTATAAGACAACAAATTTTAATTTACCTTTTTGCCGCCGATTCTTAAGCCAGATAGATAAATTAACGTTTTAATTAGTTTGGAGGCTACAAAAGTAATTAAAAAGTCATTTATTATGGTTGATAGGACGTAATTATAAGGCGGCTGTAGATTAAAAAAAGCAGTGCATGTATTAATTTATGTTTCTCTATTAAATAGTAAACAGTAGCAAGTATAATGGATGGGGTATTACATAGGGTGAGATAAATAGTTTGTATTATTATACAGTCAAAATATGCTTTTTATGCTTAACTTAATAGGATTTGATATATAAGAAAATGCCCCATAAGACATAAAATGTTAACAAAATTCTTGAAACATATAAAAGAAGAAATATACCCCTATATAAAATACTTTGATTTCATCTAAGGGGCATGCCTGAACCTCAATAAAAGTATAACTATTTGAAAAACTGCCAGCAATTTGTCGTACATAACAGAGTGCTATAAATCAATAGTCATAAACCACTTTGGGTTGACTTCAGTTTGTTTATAGTCTTGTAAATTGACTATTAGAAAGTTTTTTCATATTGTTATTTTTTTTTGCTCTAAAAGGGCTTTTTATAGCCCTCAATAAGTCCAAAAATCAAATTTTAATTATAAAAAAAAATATATTACTCAAAAGATATTCAGTTAAGCAACTCGATCAATTAGACAAGAACCCAAATGTGGTTTCGCGCAAAGGTTACCGAGTGCGCAATTCGTTTTTACATATTTTTGGATTATGCCGAAATTCTACGATATGCTCAGTGAACAAGAAACTTTATTTGGGTTAACAACGTTGATATTATAACGAAAAGTTCACTTATTCATTTGAGTTAGTAAAATATAAATAAATTTTGTTTTAGGCCAAGGTCGTGTCAATCAATTGGGCGGCGTGTTTATCAACGGTAGACCTCTCCCGAACCACATTAGGCTAAAAATCGTGGAAATGGCAGCCGCCGGGGTTCGACCATGTGTCATTTCCAGGCAACTCAGGGTGTCTCATGGCTGTGTCAGTAAAATTTTAAATAGATACCAGGTGAGTTGTATATCACTTATATCAGTCGTCTAGATGCAAAATCCGACAAGTCCAGGTAAACACAATTCGAGATATTGTAGAAAAACTTGTTATGTTTATTCTATTATTAATAAAGATGCAGTTTTTTCAGAAGAATATTGTTTTTAACTAAACATCTTGAAAGTGTACTTTGCAAAAATGAAAGGGATTCCAAAATTGCACAATTGCTTTTGCAGATAAAATTTAGTTTCTAATGAAAAGAAAAAGCATTATTAATAGAAAAGAAAGTTTAATTTGTTAATAGTATAACCAAGCATACACTACTTTAAATTCCAAAGCTATCGGTTTCTGCTTCGCAGTTATTTTCATCATTTTCTTCAGTGTGTTGACTATCTTGTACAGCTTCGTCGAGAGCTTCGAGAAATACTGCTTTGAAAAAAATAAGTTCATCTTGATTGCAATACTTTTCTTTTTATCCTGGTTAAGAGCTATCGCAGTATTTAGTACTCTTGGGCACATTTGGGAAACCTTTTTCCCTCTTTTACATAGACTTTTTGGTGTGCATAAGTCATTTTTGTAAAAACGCTTCCTTCTTTACAAGTGGTACTCCAGTTTTTCATTTAAGAATTATTATTCTCTTTGAAGGTTGGAACTTAAAATGCCAATAGCCTGGTTGCTTTAACACTTTCTGAGTTTCAGTTTTCCAATCATTAGCCTCAACATCAGTTCCAACTCTGTAAAGAGTGGCAAAGTTTTTGATTAAGTTCACATACTTATCAGGGTGGATAGCTACTGTGTTTTTTATATACCCTTTTAATTAACCAAGACACACGATCAGGGGGAATGTAGGAATGCCCTACAACTGGAAAAAGTACTTGAATTTGCCGTATTTGTCTTGGAGCTTTATATTGAAGTCAATAGCTCAACGTGCCGATAAGTGTGAAATTTTTATTTTGAGTCCCACATCCATCACAAACAAGACGAATAATTTTTATATTTTTTGATGATCAACATACTATAGCAGGGTGATAAAAGTTAATCTACATACTGAAGTAGGCTGACTAATCTGGAAGTTTCGGTAGTGCCAAATACTTTTGACAGTCAAAGGAAGATGTGACTAAATCATCTTTTTCCTCTTGAAGAAATTTATACAAACTCTCAGCTCTTAATTTGTGAAGACGTTGTTGTGCTGTTAAATTAGCCCTTTTTGTTTCATCAGGCTCCTTTTTTATGTCAAACTTATTAAACTTAAACTATTAAACTTGTTAAACTTTTATGTTAAGCAAGTTGAACAGAGATCTATCTTCGGCGTTCCAAAAGCAACATTGAAACGTTTGTTAAAATAATCTCTAAAAAAACATTCTTTGACTTTGAGATCTTCGTTCTGAGTCATTTAATTGTTGTACCTTTTCCAAAGTTTTGTAAGACATAATTCAGCAGGTAAATAAATTCTGTTGAATGTTTTTGAGCGGCAGTAATGAGATTCCACGCATTTTAAAGACTCAATAAAATTCTTTATAGATGCTTTTTTGCCTTCATTTTTTTGCCCGACTCGACCTCCTCTTCTTTCGACAGGAATAAGCGAGTTTTGCTTGTATCTTATCAAGATATTGAGAATTAATTCTATCTTTTTGAATTCCTATGATACCTTGGAAGGCTGTTGGATATACTGGTACTATTAGGCCGTCACTTCTCTTTACTTTATACGATGAAATACAAGATTTTGGTTTATTTTTAGTTTTTGTTCGCTTTCTTTGCCTAGCTGGAATTTTTGAGTCACAGTGGCGTAATATAAACATGTTCTCTTATCTTTATCTTGATAAAACGCTGCATAAAATTCTTTTACATATTTCATAGAGAGTTGAGATGTATACTGAAATGGCTGATATGGTTTTCCATTATGGCCGCAAGTGGGGTATACAGGCAATGTTTTAGCAACATACCTATAAATGAGTATAATTTGATCAGAAAAATTGTCATTATTCTAAGAAAAATAAGTAGCATACCTTGCTCGTTTTGCCTTTTCTCTTTTTGTCTCATACTTAGCTCTTTTTCGAGCCTTTTTCACGTCACATTGTTGAATATTAATAAATTTTTTAACACTGTTTAAACGATTCATAGAATCTATTTTAGCAATAAAAAAGGCTGTTTACTTCATTTGATACAAACTGAAACGCGTGGTGCGAACAAGTACTAGGACGTTAATATAGCGAAATCAGGTGATATCATGTTATACTTTCATTGGCGAGCTGGAAATGTCGACTTTTAGATCTAAAATGGTGCTGGACGTATCGGTTTTTGAACATAAGATACATTTTTAAGGGCCTATTCTAATCGGATTTATCGGAATTTTCTCTATAAAATATTTATGGACGTGTAGGCTTATGTATCGTAATAATTCTGATGTAATAATAAAGGTTTCCAAAAAAATGTGACTTGTCGGGATTTGCATCTAGGCGACTAATATCCAAATTTGAGAAAAAAAAAAGTCTTTAGTAATAACTATTAATCAAACACAGCGAACAACTGATACACTCACTATAAAGAATTAAAGTTGAGTTAGTTATAGCACCCTTTATAGAGGCTTTTAGTACTAATAAAATAGTACAGTACTTAAATAATATGCTGCTCTTATTGGTACCTACATATTTTTATGATATACTTATTAAATTTATGAGACCAGAAACAAAGGACTCACAAGGCAGTGGACCATATTGCATAATGAAATAAATATGAGAACTTATACAGGGTGGTCGTAAAGTAAGAAATAAATTCAATATCTCGTTTTTTTTTTAATTGCTCGAACCCGTCAATTTTATTTTCGGGGCATATTTTGCAAAAAAATAGTGTCTCAATTTTTTTTTCAAATTGCATCCCAACTTTTTATTGCATTTTTGGATTGCTCTTACAATTCTAAACATCTTTTATGTAGCATGTGCTGTACCTAAGTCTAAGCGTTTTGGAGTTATGCTCAAGTCTTTTCTTTTTTTAACACTAAATTACTTTAATATGTGGCTTACTGAGACACCGCGCATAGAAATCTTGATGATGATTGGCGACGGTAATAGAGTTAGAACACATCAGGAAGTTTGTGAGTTATTTAATTAAAAATATCCCACTCGTCCGCCAATATCGCAATTGATAGTTAGCAAGATTGAGCAGAAGTTTAGTCAATTCGGTCATGTAAGAGATGTTCCTAGATGTGCGGTCGACCTTAAGTTGATGAAAATAAGCAGTTAGAGGTTTTACTGGCGGTTCTACATAGAACTCTTGGAAGGAGACTTTGAGGCGCCCTCATAGTTGTGAGCTTTTGCAAAATATGTGTTTGGAGAATCCAAATTTAGTGAAAAATATACTTTTTTTCGATGAAGTCACTTTCTGCTTTAATGGTGGCATAAATACCCAGAACTATCGGTACTGGTCCGATGTAAATCCACACTGGATGAGAAAAGGATATACACAATTAAATTGAAAAATAAACGTGTGCAATGACGTTAAAAACTGCTGAACAGGTAAGAGATACCTAAGTTTTCTAGAAGAGGAACTTATTCCAGCTCTTTTATTTTACCCTTTTCCCGAGATAGAACGTCCGGCTTTGTCATATTATAACATCTGGTGGATTGGAAGGAGCGAGGTTATTGAGTGTCCACCAAGATCACCCGATCTAATACCACTAGCTTGCGAAGCTCTGTTTTCAATAGAATAAAACGTTTAAATTTTTTTTTTTTCCTTTTCTTCATGAGCTTTTTTCAATTTTCAAATTTTAATTGAGAATAACAACAAAACCCATGGAAACTATATGCTACAGGTGCACAAAAAATGTTTAGAATTGTAAGGGTAATCCTTACAATTCTAACATTTTTTAATAAAAATATCTTTATAATGTAAGCCGAGTACAATATAAGTCTTATCGCTTTTTCGTCTTGAACTTCGTGCTATATTTTTCCAGTCTTCTGGCCCGTAGGCCCTTATAATTCTTTTAAACTCTTTATTAGTAGCAGCACGCATAAAGTCGCACTCTATTTCACTATACCCAACAACTAAAAATTGCTTTTCAACTGCTTCTTGTTCAACAACATATAAACAGTTAAATTATAAGCTGCAAGTCTTCTTTTATAAAACAGTGCGTTGTACCTATCCGACAAACAACTGTTGTCGCAAGCAAAACTCAAAATTAGTTGACGATCGGTAGAAGCTTTAGAAAGACATGCATTGATCCTTTTCTGGAAGATGAAATAGCAAATTATAATTCCCATTAAAATATTTGCTGTATATATAGTTTCAGACGCCTTGTAAAAGTGTCTTTCATTACACCATTTAAAGTCAACGAATAAAGAAGCGTTATATTTAAAAAAAGAGATTAAGTAGATCTGTCTCTTTGTGCCAGATCTACACTAATATGATTCCAATACATTATTTTATAGTTTAAATAACAACCCAGGGTGTTACCTTTCTAAGACGTTTACCTCTCTTATGGATACTTGTATTTTGAAGAGTTAATTTTTTTAAAGCTATATCAACAACTCCTGTTTCTATTCCCAGTGTATTAATAAACAGGGAATGTCGGAGATTGGGTCTAACACCTCTGGTGTAGACGGAATTAGCTTTGAACTGATGAGGCTGTGCTGTTCAACAATTTTTTCCCGTACTTGTTAACCATTTGAAGTCCTTCATACATAACAGCATTTTTCCTGCGCAGTGGAAGATGGCTGAGGTCTTGCCGCTACTAAATATTACTAGCCCTAAAAATATCTTTGATCTGGGGCCAGACTGACTGGCAGTATCAGACTTATCAGTATCAGTATTTAGAAAGTATTTGAAAAGCTTATTTTTTAAGACAAATCATTAATTATTTCACTGATCATAAAGCGTTTAGCACTGTCACAACACTGTTAAAGGTAGTAGGTGATATACTTTTAGCTGCAGACAGAGCTGAAACTCTTAGCAAGGCCTTCGATGTTCTATACCATGCCACTGCTGTCTGCAAATTTTTACTATACTATGGTTTTAAACTTAAAACTATTCAACTTGTTCGCAATTATTTGGCAGAAAGATCGCAGCCGGTCACACTTGAGGGGCTTAAATCTAAGTCATTGCATGTGGATAGAGAGATCACTCAAGGATCACTTTTGGGTCCTTTGTTTTTTAGCAATTTTTACCGCTTATATGTTAGAGTGCTTTCGTCATATGAACAGTCAAAGATAGGCTGATGATCCGCAAATTTAGCATTATTTTGCCAGGTCCGAGGCATTTAAGGTGGCTAGGAGACTTAATGAATGTTTGGAATCTTTAAATACTTTTTTAATCATAAGTTGAAACTTGATCCCAATTAAACATCTATAACATACATTGGACCAGCTAAAGATTGGTCCTTTCAAAATTTGGTGATGGTTATGATAATGGCAACACCGGTTGTTGAGGAATATAAAAATTTGGGTGTGATCTTTAATTCTAAGTCATGTGTCTAAGCTTCTTCAAAAAACCTATTATAATCTTGGCAATATTTACAAGAGTAAAGATTTTCTTAAGCTACAAAACGTGCTCTACCAAGTACTGGTTTTGTATCACCTTAACTATTGTAACCATAACTTTGTGTATGGTCCTCGAAATGAACTTCAAACTAGATTCAAGATAGTTAGATCAAACTACCAAGAATAAACTTCAACAATTTTAGACACAATAAAAAGAAGAAAAATTCTACAGTATTCTTGCATATGTTTAATTTGCCAGCTTAATCATGTCAGTCATAAACTTTCCGAACTGAAACGTGCGAATACTTGCAATGAAAAAAAGATAAATTTTGCTTGCTTTTTTCATAAATTATTAAAAAAACTGAAAGCCCGCTATACCTGATTTAAAAATTCTCGGAGAAATCTGGTTCACTTTCGTGGAAAAAAACATATTCAACTCTATGAAATGGCTAAAATAACCAAATGTGAGTCTCAGAGTGTGCCCATTTTCCTATACTTTAGTTAAACTTTTAAATCAATGTAATAAAGGTCAACTTAAAGATATGTCACGGATGTACTCCTGATATGTTCAAACGTAAAATAACATAACTGCTTCTGTGAAGGATAAGTTTGTTCATTTATAACTTGTTTTCTTTATGTAGGTACATATATGTATTTATTCTGTTTTTTATGTAAGTTCTGCAATGTCAAACTTTTTTCTTTTTATTCCTTATATTACTTTTCTTCATAGCTTATCGTATCTTTTTAAATGCTTGGTTAAATTAACAGCTTCGCTGACCTTCGCTGAAGTTTAAATTAAGGGCGTTTTTATTTTTTTATTTAGGTCTATTATATAAGAATTTCTCGAAGAACCTCGACACGGAAGGCAAAGGACGTTATATTTAGTTCTCCTGAATTGATTTTTAAGTAGTTTTATTTTTGTAATATTGCATGGTAAGTTGGCACTGCCTTTAATTAATAAATAATATGTATATGCTCTAAATAAATTCAATAAACGATTTTTATTGTAATTAATAAATCAAATAATAGGTAATAATTAAAAAAATTAACTTCGATGGTTAAAACTAACTATTTAAAAAAGGAAAACTAACGTTTGTTTGTCGCAAGAAATTAAAACTAATTATTTTTAATTATAATTCGGAAACATTTTTTAATCTAATAATCTTACTACAGTTCGAATTTTTACCTGGAAAATATACATAAATGGCTATTTTTCATAAACTATCAAAAATTATTGAAAATCTTGATAGAAATGAGGCTGTGGCGGGTCTGTACTTGGACCTCTCGAAGGCCTTTAACACCATTGATCGTGCACTTCGGCTGGAAAGTTATGGAGTGAGAGGCCAGTTTCACTCAAATCTTGAAAATATACAAGAATAGAACAAATTATTCATCAGACACTACATCATATAAAAAGAGGTGTCTCACAAGGTTCTATTTTGAATCCACTGTTATTCCTGTATGTCCTGACTATGATCTGAGAGAACATACTCAAGTAGTGCTCTGACAATAAAATGTCCATGAATAAGGCAGATTTAATCTTATTCCATAAAAGTAAAAATTCTACTGAGTCTCTTTATGTTCAGTATGAAAATAAATCGATTTCAAATGTTAATAGTATCAAATTTCTAGAAATGCACAATAACTCTACCTTAGCTTGGGAGCCACACATCTTACAGCTTCATTTCAAGCTTGTTGCGAGATTGTGGCATTAGGGGTCTTAAAGTGTTATTATTTCACATATGTGAAGTCACAAATAAAATAGGTAGTCTTTAGTCTTTTTTTAAGAATCATCCAGATTATCATAGAATATATTTATACTACAAAAAAGAATTATCTTTTTAGTTGAAATGGTTCATCCAACATCGTACTTCTTGGCAATGGTCCTGCTTGTTTTTGGTTTAACAATCCAAGCGGGAAACAAGGTCATAACAACTTTTAAAATTTTACCATTGGAAATTACCATGCATTTTAATTAATTATATAATATTTTTTTAGTGATTTTCCGTTTCACCTATATTTTATTTTGATAACACTGAAGAATTTTCAGAGGCATTTCATGAATTCGTGATTTTTTTATGAATACAATAATAATAAATATTCCTTGAATAAATTTGATATGACATTTGTTTAAATGTATAACAAAATTAAGGAAATACCCAACATTTACCCCATATCATGCTCTTGACGCAGGATATTGGGGGTCCCATTTACGATCGATTTTAACGACCTAAAGCAAATCGTGACTTCCTTTACGATTTATTAAAACCCATTACTATTTTCACGGACATTCGGAGTTCATAGCGGGTCACATAAACCTTTTTAATTACAAAATGCACGCATTTCGGGGAAAAATCTGAAGTAAGTACCTATAATAATAATAATTGTTCAGTTTATGCCAGATGTGTGTTATTTTATTGCGATTTTTAACTGTTTTTCATTTAGAATTTTTATGCTCACTGACTTTTATTTCTCGTTTTTATATTAAATAAATTCTGAGCCAGTTTTACATAATACATTCAATCTCAATAGATTTTATTATAAAGGGTTTTAATAAGAACGCAAGTTTTGAATTACGCGCCATGTTTGACAGTCATAATGTCACATGATAATGACGTGACAGATTGAAAGTTTACAAATGGGAGTTAGTACACATGGAGCATTACATGGTAAAACAACGCGTCGTAATTGCCAAAATTATTATCAAAATGGTGAATAATGATCGAAATAATGTCCCTTATTCATTTATTGTGAAAAAGTACTGGTTCAGTTAGTGATGAGAAACACACGATACGAGCTCATAGAAGTCGTTCAGACCAAAATATCAGGGCAGTTCTAGAGAGTGTGACAGAAAGACCAGAGACGTCAATTCATCATCGGGCATAAGAATGGGACAGTTCAACAGGCACTCTTCAGCAAATTTTCACTAAAGATTTACAGCTGAATTCCTACAAAATCGGACTGACTCAGTAACTTCTGCCAGCAAACCATGAACAGCAAAAAGAATTCACCAATTGAATCCTTCTGATTCTACAAAGGCCCTTTCAGTGATGAGGTCCATTTCCACGTTGATGGCTTTGTTAATAGGTAAAAGTTTCGCATTTGGGGCTTAGAAAAGCTACGAATAATTAGAGTTATCTGAAGTCACACGTTTATGCCAATAAGCCTTTTCGATCCATCGAAAGCCGAACTTTAGCGCTGTATTAATGAAATACCACCACATCACGAACTTAATAAATATACCTGGACTGCTAATGCATATGTCCACGATACCCAAAAATGACCACTGCCTGGTGGCCGCCATTTTTATAGTGGTTGTGTCCTTTTGATGTTGGTCATTCTGAACATTTTTAGTGTTGCCAACAAAAAATATATTAAATAACGGTAATGAAGTTGACGACGCTGACGTTTGACGTGTGAGTATAGCGGATTGCCTAGTTTTTGGCGATTTGTTAACGACGCTTGGGTATATCGTCTTATAGCGTCTGGAACAGGCAATGTATCTTTCTCCTTATTTAATACGTGAATAATGTATCACCATCTGTATTTAAAGGTATTTGGTTTCAGTTTCAGTTTCTCAAAACCGAATTATTGTGAATTGTTTGTCGGTGTTGTTTATGATAGAATAATATAGAGTAGATGACAGAATAATATAATTTTACTATATAAACCCTTGCTAATTACAAACCAATCAATTTATAGATGGTTGTACCTGTTAATGTGGAAACACTGTACATGGAAGGAAAGTAAAACTCGTAATAGTAAAAATAGAATGAAAATAAAAGTGTTTTTAACTGAATTTGTTAATACAAGCAAAAATTTATATAATATCATCATTTTCTTGGTAATAAATAAACAATAAAACATAATAATAAATAATAAAGCAAACATTTTAAAATGCATGCATCTATTCCAAGTTGATTGAAACTTTGTCTCATTTTAGGTGAGGATTATTTTCTTTCATAAATTTTAACGAAATTCTTAAAGAAGTACCAGAAAAATCACAGATCTAACGCAACTATCTTAAATTCTTACCTATATGTAACTTTCTATTTTGTATTTTTGTAAACATATCCTCTGAAAAAATTGTTTTGTTTCCCTACAGTTGGCACAACTAAAATTTGTCAGAGTTACCAACATCGAAAGGACACAATCACGCGCAAAATGGCGGCCCCCTAGTAGTGGTCATTTATTTTTCATTGAATTGGCAGTCCAGGTATATTTATAAGTTCGTGCACCACATGTAACGTTACATACAATAACGTTATTGAAAATTTCGTCAAAAGGCTATACATACACCAGCAAAGCTGTGGCGGTCATTTATAAGATATTTTGTTTAATACATAATTTTCAAATATACTATATTTTCTAAATCAATAAATATTTTACTACTTTACTAGAAAATTATGTTTTATTGAACACTGAAATTGTGCGTTTTTATTGCAACACCCTTTGCATATACAATAAACCTTAAGTTGACTCTTAAAGTTCAAAATTTCTTTAAAAACCTTATCTGAAGTCTATCAAAAACAACAATTTCTTACTATGATGCTGAACGCTCCGGTCGTTCAAAATGAGGCTGTATCTCCCAAAGATATGATGTAAATCCCTCAAAATCGTAATGGATATTCGTTGTTTGGAGCGTGTTGTACCTGTACATTTGATTGAAACGATGAAAAGCAGTCTGTGACAGGATTATAGCTTCCATATTTTGGGATAAACTATAATTTTTTGACTTGTTGTATATCTTCTAGTTGCTTGAGCAATTTAAAAATCAACTAGATTACATTAAAATGGCATAATTTTCTTACGCTATTGTAAAAAATACTACTACAAACCTTAATTTTCCTATTTGGTGCCTATCCAAATTGTACGCGACTGACATCAGAATGTTCTATAAAGTTTCACTAATGCAACAAAGAAAATGCCTGAATACGGTATCGGAAATCACTTACGAGATTTATTAACATTTCTCGCGAAGGTGTTACTCATAACGTCGTAAAAACGACAACTGATATGTACCACACGAACACTTGGGGCTTTGATTTACTGCCTAAGGTCGTATAGTTTTACTACATTCCTTATAGTTATACTACCTACTATAAGTGTCGGGTTTAAAGGTAGACAATTAAAATTGTTTTTAAATGTTAATTATTTGTTGGCATAAAAAGCATATCTGGGTTACCTCAGCAGTCAATATTTATTTTTTTATTTTATTTTATTTATTTACTTCATATACATAAATATAATGCATAACATAGACATACAAAATTACGAATTATGCACCTAGATAACCGAATATCTGCATGTGCTCCTAATTGTTTTTACGAAAAAAAAATTAATAAAGTATTACCTAAGCATTACAAAAATAAAGAGCCACAATAACAAAACATACAAATGAATACACATCATCCTACCCCCAACCCTAATTCGCTTTCACAAAAATTTAACCTAGATGAAGAGTTCTTTAAGTTTTGTTCTATTTTCGAAAATAAAGTTTTTACATAATTTTTTAAATGTTTTGAAGCTATAAATACTCTTGATGTTGTTTGGAATTAAATTTTTGGTGCAAGATAGATTAAAGATCTCTTGTTCAAATTTGTGTTAATTTTTTGAGTAACTAAGTGTTTGTTTACGCAATTTCTGGTATTATAAGAATGCATTACATAGTTGTTTTTTTCGTATTTTTTTTAATAAAGCAGCATACCTCTAATACATAGATTAATCGAACATCAAAAATATCGCTGGGGTATAACAGAGTTGTTAAGTAGAGCTTATTTTTTACAAACACACTTTTTAAAATATGTTTCTGCACTACGTTTAAGGAATTTAAAGAGTTTTGATATAGACCTCCCCATACAACAATACCATATTATCTGATAAGTGACTCCACCAAAGATTTATATACGGACACTATAACGAATATTCTTAGTTAGATTTAAAATATGTTCGCTCCATTTGAAATGCTTATCCACTGTATAACACCCAAATATTTAGTAAAAGAGACCTCTTTAATTACGTCTTCATGTTGAGTATCGGAACCTACATCTAAAGAATGGAATGTTGGGAGGTTTGCTTCAGTTAAAGAAAATGCAATATAATGTGTTTTAGATATGTTGAGTGAGAATTTAAATGTGTCTAACCATATTTTTATTTTACTAATGCCCATAATTGTGCTTCTCCTTACTTTACCCAAGTGTTACCTGAAAAAATGACTGCTGTGTCGTTGGCATAAGATATTACAAATCCGTTCACAGTTTTTAGATCTGTTAGTGAATTAATATACAAAATGAAGAGTAATGGGCCCAGTACGGTTCCTTGAGGAGCCCCAATCTTCACTTTCAGGGGATCACTCAAAATATTTTCTATTTTTAAAAATTCTTATCTACTTGTTAAATAGTTTTTTAAAAAATTTAAGTCCGTGCCCCTCAAGCCGGACCTGGACAACATATTGGGGTCCATTTTATTCAGTAAATGCTCTAAATGATTTTCGTTTTATCTTAAATGGTGGGACTTATATCTACTTTGCTGACAATGCCACATATTATAAGATTCATCTATTTATTCAAAATTATGTATTAAAGCCTAAAAGATATTTTAATCCAATGCATTATTTATAAATTGAGAAAAACAGCAAATATTGAGATTTGGATCACATAGTCACCAATGCTTTCCTTAAGTTTCCTTTAAAAAAATCCCGTTTATAGAACATCACTTTTTCATTAAAGCCTAATTTCTATTCTTACGATCAGTAAAGAGTCACTAAGAACCAGATCTGAACATTTTTTTAAGAAAATTCCTCATACTTCTGGGATGGCAATCAAATATTTTTGAACCTGTTTTAGCATTGCCAACATTGGCCTACTAATTATTAGTAATTCAGTCTTTTTCAGAAGAGCAATGAAAACCGCAAAAACGTGGATCAACCAGATTGGATTGCTGAAATTACTAGACAATGGTAGTTTTAATCGGCTACAAAGGCTGTTCAACCAAATAATACAAGGCAGGAAAATTGCCAACTCCAAAAACGAACAACGCCATAAGATGTGAAGATACAGATTAATCAGCTTGATGAATCACACTGAAAGTGTTTCTGAAGGTCACTATAGAATTCTTACAAAATGCGAAAGCACTGTTAGATCCTCGCAATTTGGACTTAGAATGAGAGAGAGAGAGGTACTGGTCATATCGCAAGTGTTGGTTCAAAACTGTTACTATCGGAGAAAAGATGAAGCGATGTGCTTCATACGTTACGAAAAAGCATTTGATATAAGGTACCTGCGGCAAATAAGGCCCAGCTAAGGAAAAAATGCTTTATTGTGTTTTCAAAAATTTAAACAAAAACAGGACACTCCAAATATTGAAAATATGAAGCCTTTTTAACAAAATAATACATTAATTAAAAAGTTTATTTTTTTGATTAGGCTTTTGACAAGCTTTGTAAAAAAATATGAAAGTGGGCTTTATTATCCGACTGTTGGGTAAATAAGGCCCCATTAAATTAGTGATGTCGGTTAAAAAGGCCCATCAAATAATACAAATATAAACGTAAACAATACATTTCTAACCAAGAAACAAATTTGACCACTAAAATCTAAGAGCAGTTTGGGCAGATAAAGTCATCATCATCTTGTGAGAAGTCAACACGCGCCTCGTGATACCAAGTCCTACACGCTATGCACTGTCTCATGTCGATTTTATCTTGTGTCTGGCAAACAAAACAAAACCAAGAGTCCGTAATTGAAGGATTTACTTCTAAAGTCCTTCTTCCAACACCTTTTGAAAGCGGCTTTTATCAAGACGTCGGTCTGGATGCGTATCCCAATATCAAAGAAGCTCCTGATCCCAATGATACTCGAACGAGCGATAAACAGCCTTGTCCAACGGTTAGAGCTCGTGAGTGGTATTCGACGGCAAACAAAACAGTCCACACTTGATCTGCAGCATCAACGATTGAAATATCTAGGTGGCTAGAAGCTCCGTCAAAGATAAGTACAGCCGGTCCGTTGTTCTTGTAGCGAGATAGATGTTGTAGAAATGCAATAAAAAGTTCTGTCGCCATACTATCCTTCTCCGCCATTTTCACAAGGGAACCCGGTGGCAGACCATCTTGTCATTCAGGCTTCAATCTTTTGCCCTTAAATATGATCATAGGAGGTATGGAATTCCCCAAAGCATTGCAACATCCTGCAATGGTCACGTTCTCGGCATGTTCAGGTGCCACGAGATGGATGCGCTTGGCACCTGTTTTCCCAATAATTTGTTGCTGGTGGTGGATGGTCAACCTGCAACCCTTTTCATCCATATTAAAGAGATTTTGGGGATTCTGTTGAATATTCATTTCTCTGTAAATATCAGAGAGCTTGGCAAAATAATCATTTACTATGAATTTATTGAGCTTTTGAGCTCTCCCAGGATTCATAAGTTGAGCTTTCCGTCTAGCAAGATGTGGGTTGCGCTTCAAGAACCCGTAAAGCCAATCTCTTCCAGCTACACCTTTAGACGTGCGAAACGGGTGTTTAATGTTATTGTCGACATAGAATTTAAAAGCCGATCGTCTCACTAACAGGGGAGTTAAAGGCATGCCAATTTCACACAAACGAATGATTCTTTCCGAAAATTGATTTTCCTGATTTGTTGTTAAAATGCTAGATCTATCCATCTTTTTTATAGCGTTTCCAGATTGAATGTGGTTCCGTAGGGTTCTTCTCGGAATTTTGTAATGTTCTGCGGCTTGTCTTTGTGACATGGTTTGAGTTTGTATGGCATTTATGGCAGGCTGAAGTTACTCTGGCGTCCATATTGCACGTTTTGTTCTTTCTCCTGGCATTTTAGGTATCCTTCTGGAGAGAAATTAAAGATAGAAACCTTGTCGTTTAATAATGCCCACCATTTATTCGGTGGGACTTAATATCCGAATTGGCAATTTTTATTTAAAATCTTAATAATTAAAAACTTATTTACTTCTTTAACTAGATTTTTACATCAAAAGATGCTCTGTGAAACAGAGAATGTGAGAAACCCAAACAGTAGAACCAAAAGTCAAAAAAATTTACGAAAATATGGCACACGAGAATTATAAAACGGATAATTGCGACACATCAACTCCGTAGACAATTTAACACTGTTCCCGCGTGCTGCTTCCTTTGAGTTCGTTATAGTAATATGTGGTATATCTAATAAGGGGAGTAATTTGACGTTGTCAGATTTGGATTATAGTTTTAGATATTAAAGATATGGTCAGTGGGCCTTATTGACCGCCGGGCTTTATTTGCCGCAGGTACCTTAGTATAATATCATAAACTCGTTCAAATGTTGTAACGATCAAAAAGACATACACTGTATTAAAAACTTGTACTGGAATTGTACTGAAAACTTGTAGCTGCAGTTAGTTTTGACAACAAAGGCATAAAAAATCCTTAGAGGTGTAAGATAGGGATGTATTTTCTATCTAGTTTTGTTTAACATTTGATCTGAAAACATTCATCCAAGAACCTCTCGAAGGACAGTAATTAGGCAGCAAAGTCAATGGCATATGGATCACCAATATACAGATGACACAATTCTTATAGCAGATAATGTGAATAATCTTCAAAGTCTCCTGGAGATAGTTGAAATGCACGGCCAACTTGGAATGGGAAAAATTAGAATTGACATCAACATAAAAAAACAACATTTCTAGTAATCACCCGCAAATTAAATGAGTTGCAGAATGCGAAACTCTCATACGATTGTGAAGACTGAAGTAGTAAAAGAGTTTAACTTTCTGGAGACTTGTTTATGTATGAGCTCATTCGTGAGATTGAAGAAGGTTCTTACGAACTCGTACGTAGACGTTGACGTTAATACCAGAATAAGCTTCACAAAATGTTACCTATATTCCTTACTGTTGTATGGGATGGAAGACTGGATATTATCTATCGTAGAATCTTGAAAGTCTCATGGATAGCAAGAAAAACTAACAAGGAAATCTTGAGGCCAATAGGACAAGACCCCGAATTTCTTGGTACGATAAGGAACAGAAAAACACCGTGGCACATTTGTAACGTTGTGGCGTTAACTTTACTATTTTGCCACGAGTTTGCAGACGGTAGCTCAGAATTATTGGAGGCTTGAGTTTGTTCGAAGGTTCACTTATGACTGACTATTAAAGAATCTAAACTTGATTATAACTTTTAAATAAGAGGGCGCCACTTAGTTTTGGACTTGGTATAGACTTGGTATATAGGTTTCCATTAACAATTAAATGACCCTGGATAAGGTAAATTTAAAGAGGCAAAAAAAATCTCAACAATACAACCAAATTATATTTACATCAAAGATATGTACACACCTCATATTCTAATCTGATAAATGTTAATAATTTGCTATGGATTAAAATATGAATAATGTTGATATAATTTTTACCTAAAGCATATCAGCCTTAACCGTGTTATATCTACTTAACTACCAAAAAGGGTACTAAAAATACTGAACAAAAAATAACTAATATTATAGATAAGAAATTGACGTATTAAATTATGACATTGATTAAATATTTGTAACGTTAAATTGAAATAAAAGGTATATTAATAAAAATTTAAATAAGTGAGACAAATCTATGGTTAGTAATATTTAAATAAATGGAATAAACTGGCCTGTATATTCCTCCAAGAAATGAACGGCTAGCCTTCAAAACCGAGGCTGTGAATGTATGCCATTTGTCTCTTAGCTATCCGAACTGGGAATCTCTATTATTAGCTCTAACTCTGGCTCCAGCTCCACCGCTTCCAGCAATTTCCCAGGGAAATCAAAAGCCTGCAGCCATCAACAATTGAAGAAGAATAAAGAGGAAAAGGGAAAAGTAAAAGTAAAACCCTTGCTAAGTTTCATTATCTATCCATCAAAATCTTGGGCATCCTGCACCAGAATTATGAAATAAACCATATTGGCCACTTCCTGCTTCACAAACTTCAGAAATATAAAACTGGCCTTTTACGTGCGCTCCTACCTGCAACACGGGAACAAGTCTTCGAAAAATGGACGCAGTACCGACTAAATCGATAACGACCCCACCTGTCGCCTGAGCTGTCAATATCAGCCAATCAGAGAAAATATTAATTATGACGAATCAGAGAAGTGACGGACCATCAACATAAAGCATGGATAATTAAACCAGCAGAGTGATGCGTTACAGTAGTAATGTGTCATTGACAGTGTGAATTTAAAGAAATATGAATAAAAGAAGTTGACTGACTGTTGAAATTATTAATGTAATTATTGAAATCTCAATGGAGCGTTAGTGAACATAAGGAATAGAAAAATAAAACGCTACAACGTAACGAAAAATATCATGTGCTTTTACTAGTAATTATAGAAAATATAGAGGAAAAAAGGGGTTTAAGCAGGATGTCGTGGCTCCCAAATATCAAGCATTAGACAGAAACAGGAGAATAAATTTTCTGAAAAGCAAGGTAAAGGACGTTCGATCTAGCATAACCCAACCTCATTTTTTAGTGAAAATGCGGACAGGGCTGTGGACGCCGCAACACGATCCTTTCTCATCAAATTTCTGGCTTTTCCGCTATACTGGCTTTTCCAAGGCTATCAATTATAACGTTTTGAATATTGTCTTCTAAGGCATCAATCGTGAAATCAGACGCTTTCAAAAAATCACCTTTTACTCACAATTGAATGATGATCTACTTGTAATGCTTCGCTCCTCATTTTATGAAACTCTTTATAGATCTTAAATACTAAATGTCTCTCATTTAATTTGTTGCAGGAAACCGGATCTATTCGGCCAGGTGTTATCGGCGGAAGCAAACCCAGAGTAGCAACACCGGAAGTAGAGAACAGAATCGAACAGTACAAAAGGGAAAACCCCTCAATCTTCAGCTGGGAGATTAGAGATAGACTAGTAAAGGAGGGTATTTGTGACAGAAGCTCTGCACCGAGCGTATCGGCTATTTCAAGACTCCTACGAGGCAAAGGTGGAGATTGCGATGGTAAGTGAATAAATAAATAAATTGCAATTAATCAATTTTCGAATATCGTATTAAATAAAATTGAATGTCGAAACCGAGGCACAAGACACAAGCCACACAACTATGTCAGTCGTTTTAGCTAAATCATTTTCGAGGCTTGCATAATAGCGTTTCTCTCTTGAAAAAAGTACCGAGTCATTTCCTATCATTATTCAACAGCTACCGGATTTTTTTCTAGGTAATTAAAAACCTCGGTTAATAGTCGCGAGGCAACGAGATCCCGCGATATAAATATCAATCAAGCAGTTAGTTGTAGGTCCATATTTAAATAAACTGTACCTGTCCAATAGATCATTTTATTACGATACTTAATTATTTTTTCTCTAAGGAAATCCTGCTAAGGCCAAGGCAGGCAATAGGTCAAGTTTTAATATTCAGTTTAAAAATATCGTATATTAACTGGTTTATTAATATAGCCAGGAAAAGCGTCAGGAACTCAATTAAGAAGAATTGATTCACTAAGGTTTCTATCAGAAGCAAATAGCAGAAGAAAATGAAATACATTTCAATGTCTGAAAGATAGATCTTCAGTTAGAAACAGTATACACTGACTTCTCCAAGGCCTTTGACAGGGGTCATTCATCGCATAGTTACTCATCTAGTTGTAGACTATTTACTAGGCTCAGAGTTCTCTCTTCATCATCATTCAGGTTGCATTAGGAGTACGGAAGTTCGGGCAAGTTTTCCTTTTATGTCTACTATTGACAATTGTATGATTGACATCACCAAGTATCAATTTTAAAATTTCACATATCAAGTGATTTATTAGATGTAAAAGAATAGGAAAAGCGTTATGAACTGAATCACTAAGAACTGATTTAATAAGGTTTTTACTAAGTAATAATTAATGTTTTTTTGTGTTTTTTCTATCAAAAGCAAATATCAGAAGAAAATGAAATAAAAGAAATTTCAATGCCTGAAAGGAAGGTCTTCAGGTATAAACAGTGTACACTGACTTCTCCAAGGCTTTTGACCTCAGTTACTTATCTAATCATATTCCACCAGGACTAACACAGGGCTCACATCTAGGGCCATTTCTTGTTCTTTTAGATCTTATATTGGGCACCTCCTCCACTGGCTATTGCCACATTTTCAATGTCTTCTAAAGACGCTGAGGTAACAGCAGCAAATAAAACATCCATAAGCAGTTTTCTTCATTTAGAACTTAACAATTAATTTAGCTTACTAACTGGACTCTTTAGATTATGCGCATTCTACAGCATTTCCAAATCAACATGATTAAAGCAGAAATTATCTTACTGGAATTACTGTCAAATTTACCTATGTGCCAGCTGAACTGAGTAAATTGCAGGCAAAGAGAGTAAATTTCATCTAATGTTTAATGTTTGACAAGAAATGGAGCAAAATTAAGGACTGTAAAATATAAGTAGACTTCCCTTAGGAACTCCATCTAAGACCTTGAAGAGGTTAGTGGACACTGTATCTATCGGAAAAACCTTGCCCTTTAATTGACTTTGGATCATCAAAACTTACGAAAATGGTCAATCAAGGAGCCTTAAGGAGAAGCCGAATATTAGCTTCGCGCAAGTACTCATTTTATTCTCAAAAAAAAATATGGGAATTAGAATATTTTGCAGATCTACTAACGGAAGTTGTTAAATAAATGGAATTTACCACTGCAAAGAACAGGATTTAAAAAATAATGACAAAGTTGAAAAATCTAAAGACAAATGAACTAGAGATTTACAAAGGAGCAGTTAAGTTAAGATTAGTGCGAAACTCAGTCAACTGGAGAAGATTGGTGTAAAAGAGTTCAATTTACCTCTTTCATCATTTTAGAGACTTAGCCTAATTTAGATCATTAGGCTCATTAGGTTCAGCTTCTATAAGATGAACATAAGAAACCATGATGAGAGCAATGAGTCATCACTCATAAGCCGAATGCCCTTTTGTTAAATGCCTTGCCAGTGAAGAAGTCAGTGAACACTGGATGACGAAACAATTTGAGAATGAGTTTTAGAAAACTTTTCCTTTCTAGTAGTTTATAAATGCCACAGATCGGATGGAAAAGTTGAAAATATGGTATAAGGGTCTCTAAAGCATAGAATAGTTATTAGTATATCCTATCCAGGACTCGAATTGCTTATGTCAAGGATTGATGAATATTTATAGTTGTATATACAGTGCATTCATGATGAGAGGAACAAATTCATTTAAAATTCAGGTGTATATTTTCTTCTTTTATTTTTCGGAGACGTCGATTAGCATTATCACATACGCGGTTTTTGCAACAAAAATTTTCTATATAAGGTACCTCAAGTAGAAACTATGGCGTAAACATTTCGATTCTACGATATATTCTGAATAATTTTTGTAAAGCATACCAAATGCCTAAAGTCAGCGGTTTGTCAAATTTGACGTTGCGGATCGATTAGTCTAATTTCTTGTCGAATTCTTTGTTTTAAATTATCAACATTATTTAGACTATTCACATAAACTTTGGACCTTCAATAGAAAGAATTTAATGGGGAAAAAAGCAAGAAGAAAAAATCTAATTGGGTTATATCCAGTGACCTTGATGGCCACTCAATCGGTTCTCTTGGTCCAATCCATTTGTTAGAAAAATTTGCATCAAGAAATTGTCGAACGGCGATGGCAAAGTAAAGAGGTGCTTTATCTTGTTGAAACCATATCTCGTTACTAGGAATGTCAGCCTCTTGTGGATGAGGGAATAAAACAACTTAAGTTAAATTAGTTCTTTCTCAGATAAATGCATTTTATTAAAAAATTATACATGAAATGACAAGTAATATGCGACAATTATATTCACAAATGCATGACAAACCGTTATCAAGTAGGTTCTAAAATTGGAAACTATTCGAAAATAATAAACTTTGTAAGAAATGTCTTGTCTAAAAACTTAATGTTGGCGTCATAGTTTCTACTTGATGTCTTAAGTAAATGCAATAAAAATTTTGTAACCAACATTTTTATTGCAAAGCACGCATTGAATCAAATGGACAACAAATTAAAAAATAATTGCAATAAATCTAGAATAAGTTTTTATGTTTTAATTTCATATGGGTCGTTAGATTATTACGTCATATTTGAAAACAAAAAAAATCCTGAATTTTAAATGCATTTGTTCCTTTCATCCTAAATGCACTATAAATTTATTATTAGTTGGTATGTATAACTGGAAATGAATTTTAAAAATGCATCATATATCATTTGCCAATAATTTTTGCTTATTATTCGCAAATGATCACAAAAAAATTATATTAGAGCCATTTTAGTGCGGACTTTGCATAGCATTCCTTATTCGACAGTATTTCCAATCATTAACCATTTGCGTTCTGGCATACCTCATATATACCTCATATGTGTTTTCTTCTAAATTGGAAGTTTTCTGTAGCCTTTATCCCTCTCTGTTCCAGATTATTCAAAATTATTAACAAAGATCATTCCTGGAATCTTCCCATAGTACCTCACAGAACATTCACAGAATATTTATTAAGTTTAAGTCTTTGGAAACATTTCAAATGACGACTATCGACTCTGTTGTTCAGATCTCGTACCCGGTGCAAGTCGAACCCCCCAAAAAAATAATAATAAAATAAAAACAAAACGCTGAAAAGAAAAATTATCCTCGCTGCGTCTATCCGGCTTACCGACAAAAGATTTTGATATAATTACGCGCCTCGAAATTAGCGAAACTTTACAAAAAAAATCATTTGTTATTAATGGAGTTTGCGGTACCGCCACCTGTGGTGTCGGCATCGTGTCAACGGAACCGTCATTTATCATCGGGAGCAGATTGTGTTTTTTGATTTTGTAGTAAAGCGGGAGCTAAATTAATATGAATGAATGAGTGATTTGTTTTACCTAGAATTTATTAGTTTTTTTTAAATATAATTGGATTATGTTGTGGGCTATAAGAATAGTGTAGAGGGATCGGTCTGGTGCTTCAAGGTAGATTAAGATACCATTACTACGAGTGACTAATGAGTCAAATTTTATATTAACACAGAAATTTATTTTTGTTAAGTGTCCATTGATAACGATCAAATTTCGTGGTATGTGCTATAGTTTCTAAGATAGGTAGAATGGCAACTTTGAAAGATTTTTTTTTGCAAAAATAAATTTTATTCGAAGAAAACAGCCATTATTACCATATCTAAAAACTGCTAAAAACTCAATTAAGGACTGACAAATATTCCAAAAGAAAAAAACTTTAATGGGCCATTTTACCTGCAACAGAAGGCAAACTGGTACAATGTAGCAGGAAAAATAGACCAAAAGTCAATATATAATAAATATTAACAAAATCAAGACCTAGGGCCACATTTAACATTATAATCGTGATTATCACATACATTAACCGCAGTTTTCGCACACAAAAAACAACCTCACTGTCACTATCGTTTACACCAGAGCACGAACCGTGTGTTCATAAATGACAAACTGATCACTTAATCGAACCTTCTGTGGACTCAGAATAAGAATAGTGGCGGTATAAACACAGAGCATTTTCTCTCTCATTAGATGATATATAAACCGAATCACCAAAATTTTCTTTTCCTGGAAGTAATAATAGTTATAACCTAACTTATTTTTTGTGTAGCTTTCTTAATTTGTTTTGCTTTTGGTATAAACAAAATTAATTCAGGTGACACAAAGAAGCTACTTTTATTGAAGAACCCTGTTGATTTACGGGTAATAATGTTGGCCAGTGAGACATCTTCATCAGAATCATTGCTGTCATTATTTCGAAGTAAATTTATTATTAAACGATTTTTTGATTATAGACCAGGTAGAAAACTAAAACAATATGGCTTATGCCAGTGGAACATTTTCATCAGAATTATCGTTTTCATTTCGAAGTATATATGAGAGTGATTGTTGGGTTGGGTTGGATTGGGTTGGAGCGACCTGCGAAATTATGGGGTTACAAACCTATTGCACCATCAGATAATTAATTAATCGATGTTCGTTTTATCTGCTGCTAAGTTACAGAAGTTACTGAAAAACTAATTAAGAAAATGTTGGCTGATTTTTTGCAGTCTAATAATGTAATAAATAGATGCCAGTTTGAAAAAAAAGAAATAAATACTGATGATGCTCTTTTTCATATGCTGAAGATACTCTACTTGAGCCTTAATAATGGTGAGTGGGCTGCAGTAGCGTTTTGTGATCTGGCAAAAGCCTTTGATTGCTCCTTTTTGTCAGGTAGATGTCAGAGGATTCGTTTCGCTCATTCTGAGTCAGAAGTGTTGAGTGTTGCAGCAGATGTGCCTCAGGGCTCGGTACCAGGCTTTTATTTCTTATATATTTAAATAACTTGCCTTCAGTGTTGAGGCATGCCTAGTGTACATCTTTTGCTGATGACACTATTTTTCTGTGGAGTGTTACTGATCCCCATTATCTTGGAAGAATAATTCGAAATGATTTGGTCAGAGTTAAAACATGGGGTGACGGAACCTCTCTATCAGTTAAAGGCGTTTCAAAGGCGTGCGCATATCTTAAATTTCAAATGTGATATAAATTATGTCTGCATAGTGACTGATTTTAATTAATTTTTAGGCTTGGTTATTAACAATAAATTAAGGTTTGATAAACACATTGAGCAGCTATGCTCTAGGTTGGCATTAGGCGAGTGTGCAATCAGAACAGTTGGGAGTAATTTAAATATGACAGTAGCCAAAGAGGCTTATTATGAAAAAATTTTGATCTGTGGTGGCCATATCCCAGTTGCTCTAAATGCATTGTATGCCCACAAGGGCTTTTTCAAATGCTCGACCAACCAACTCTGTGCAATTTGAAACTGAGTTATGGTTCGGCGAGAATTAGATCATAACCATTGTGTTGCAGCATCTGAGTAATATGCAGAAAATCGCTTCATAAAAACTACATTAAGTGGCTGCAATCTATAAGCCCATTTAAAAGCAGTAAGACCAGATTATCTTTGGTAGCTCTTGAAAATTTTACAAAGTTCTTAAACCATTTGGTACAACGGTCTGTTTGAATCTGGCCACTTTCATAACACATCAGCAAAAGATCCTCTTGGTGTTTTATTAATTAATTCTGGCTTAATTCATTTTCGTGGAAACAAACATGGGAGGCATGTTAATAGGCTGACTTGTTACTTTCCTTTCTTGCCTAAAATTTTCGGCAATTTTTTAGAAATAGTCATTGCACCCGTATCATCTACATTAAAAAATTTTCGGGCGTGAGCTGGTAAAAGTAAAGAGCTCCCTTACTGTCGTTTTGATTTGATTGAAGTCACTTGCCCTGGCTGCAGAAGTGGCCTCTGGTTTCCATAGACGCAAATCAGAAATTAAAACCAAAAAATTTTCTAACCAATATCTTCCAGCCATTTTAATTACATCGTCAAAATTGTGAGTAAATCTTATTTGATTTAACAAGAACATAAGCTAATGACCGTAAGTATTTAGTTGTTAAACCCAAAAAGCGTGATGATTCGTTTTTTACGTAATTAGCCAATTCCTCTTCTTGCTCCTTGCTAAATATAGTTTCAAATCTACCTATTTTCTTCACAATCATCCTTTTACATTTTTTACATCTTAGATACATGTCGACTCATACTTGCCAAAATTTGACTTTTTTTCCTAAATGATGAGATGCAGTGGTAGTGGTGAGTCCCATAATAGCGTCTGTCGAAACAATGCGGTACATGTTCTCAGGGCCATCGGCCGTTGAGCCGCCTTGCTGGTGGATAGATGTTTTTTCAGAAATTTGTGAGGCCTTCCTAAATTAAAAACCTAACCCCTAGTCCAACTCATCCCATCATCCTACGTAACCTAACCTAACCTAACCCAACCTAGCCCAACCTAATCTTCTGTCAGGTTGTGAGTGCTTCGTAAGGTCCAGGTGTTATGGGCCAGTAGCGTAGGACTCAATGCGTAAATTTCTGTGTTTGTAGCCCCATATACCCAATAAAAAACTTTATTTAGGATACTTAATTTAATTAGGATACAGAACCTAAACTTCACGTTAAAACATCCAAATCCAGATCTAAATTTGTCAGTCAAGGAAGTCAGTAATAGGCTGAGTTCTTGGTAGAGTAGTAAGGTTAGTTCTTAAGACTATACCTAAACTTAAAATTCTCTCTTCTTCTCTCTGTACTATTACCAAAAAATATTTATCTATTTATAGACCAATATATAATTTATCTATATCTCAAGGTATAAAACGTCGCGCCTCCATCTTGTTACGGTAATAAATCGCTAAACGTATTCTGCTACCGCCGTCCATTTCGACATTAAAACAGGTACAACCTTAAACGCCTCACAATGGTACGGCTTTTCTGTTTGTCTATTCTTCACACTTGAGTAGCATCATGCAAGTGGTCATTTACGAACCGGTTATAAAATACAAAAAAGAGATATACGTTGAGAGACAAGATGCAAATTGAAAAGAAAATTTGTGTGCGATGAGGCAAGGAAGATAAAAAAAGACAATAAAAGATATAAGAGTTAAAATTAATAAAAAAATACTAATATTTGTGATATATTTAAAAATTGATCAACAGTAAAAATATTCCTGGTGATGAAAAATCCCCTGAATTTCTTCCTAAATTGATTTGGAGGTAGTGTTCTTTGGTGATAATGATAGCATAAAGTTTGAGTTATGAGGAGTTTCAAGGTCATGCTGAGCACTGTACGTGACATTTACCAATATGTGGTCTGACAGGAAGCAGGATTTCTAAGATGAATAAAGAATAACGGCAATCACGACAGTCCTCTTTGTATTTTAAAAAGTACCCGGATAGCCCTTCTTTAGGGAAGGAAAATTGCACTACAATGTCCTCAAGCTACAATAGCATAAATGTTACGTGAGTGGATAAGTGGATTTTAAGACAACCTTAGATGGATATTCTCCCATATTTCTAAGCAAAAAGATATTTTTACTTATTTGCTCAACAGGTGACCAATATGAGTATCCCAGCGCAATTCTTTTTTAAAAAACACACCCAAAAACTTAACTGGATCTTCCTATATGCCTCTGAAATATCTCTGCTTGAAAATACCATCCTTTGTATTTTCTCTTGGTTCAGAAACAATCTGTTGGCAACAAACTACTGCTCAGCCCTGGCCTATGCTAGCCCTGAGCCCTCCAAGGAACTTCAATATTCCGATCAACACATGCAATGGTAGTGTCACCTGCAAACAGTGTACTTGGATCCAGGATCTAAATTTGGCAGGTGCATTTACATAAATTATAAAGAGAAGTGGTCTCAATACAGATCTTTGAGGCATACCCACAGTAACATTTTTAACCTTGGATTTGGAATCCGTTTGAAGTTTATTGGACGAGCCTATTGGAAGTCTTTTGCCCTGGTTCTGAAATCTTTAAACTAAAAGTAGGAGTTTCGAAGACAAACCTCCAAAAGATCCATCACACCCTTTGAGTCTTCCCCTGATAATGTCAAGAAATTTTTTGATGGACACATTTGTATTAAAAATCTCAACATCAAATGTTACTAACTGTCTACCGTCACCCAAACAGCACACATCCTCAATTAATTTTAAATTATCTTTATCTAATGGAGTTTCATTGGCCTTCGAAAAGTATATTTAGTTTACCTGAGTGCAATGGATAGATTTTTTTGACAAGCTTATTCATTATCATTATCATATCATATTGATCCATTACTGGTCGAAAAATGTTTCTTCGTTTTGATAAATATGCATAACGTACTATGGGTTTAGGAGATTATTAATCTCATGGTTTCAAGAAAATAAGAAGTAATTGGTCAAACATTATAATAAAAAGCCATTGTACATTAGATACTTCCAATGAATGTGCTTAAAATGATAACTAAGGCAGTACTATTTAATGGACCTGTTTCTCAACCTTATAGACGGGATATGGACAATGAACTTTTTGAACCGAAATTTATATTTGTATATATTATGCATGAGGAAAAGCTACTATCCATTGGATTTTCTTGTTTACATATACCTTTGCACCAATAAATTATACCTGTGCAGAGGAATTTTTTTTTTAATGATCTTATTGCCGGCAAAGTTTGTGATATTTGTATAATCCTATGGCCATTTATTGTTTTTTTTCAGAAATTAAACAGATGTCCATTGGATAGGTTTGTGCTGTCTGGGCAGTGGCCTGAAGGAGTTTAACAGAATGAGTTGAGTTTCGTACAAAAAAGTCCGTGTTTCCTTGTAGTGGCTGGATTATGCTCAACATGAATTTGGCAAGTTCCGATATTAGCAAATCCCGATGAATGGTCGCAAAGGCATCCCTTTTTTGGGTATTTTAGGAAGCCCGTAGAAAGTATACTCCACAGTATGTGGTAGCGGCTTGCTACCACATACTGTGGAGTGAGTTTGGTCCGCAATGCATCAGAGACATAAGCAGAATACTTTTTAAGAGCCCTGTAAATTCTTCCCTCTCCTGTTGGTGAGGTATTAGTATGTATTCATCGATATTCAAGACTTCTTCAACCTTGTTATTATAGTTTTCTACATCCATTACAACTGTTGCTCTGCTGTTTTGCCCTTATCCGCTAGTTTACAACCTTATGGGTGAGGTCTTACCATGATTAAATAGTTGAAAAGATCATACAGAAGTGCTCCAAGAAAAATGTATCTGAAAAGAAATGACTATTGTTTGGGTAAAAAACGAGTCTAAATACAACTTTAAGAAACTGTATAAGTTCAATAAAAATTCCTAAGAAAAATCATTACGCGAGGACGGCAAACTCACAAAAGCCCCAAGCCCCCGAGTGTCAGATTTCAAAAGAAATCGAGGCGAGCAAAGTGGACCGGGTCGGGCCGATTCAAAGACCCAAGTTAATGGTTAGACAATGACGTAACAGATTGGGTACCAGCGAGGGGTACTGACTTTAATCTCGCATCCAGTCTACCAGTGCTACCTGTTTTCGGTTACTAATTTAATCGCGGATGCTAAGGGGTACCTATATAACAATTGATTTTTGGTGATTTGGTGATTCTTTTGGGTGACCATAGATAGTTTGGATATTTTGTTGTTATATTAGAACACATTTTGTCAAATAGAGTTCAAGGATAGCAACTTTATGTAGATTGAGAAGGGAGTCGTTTCGGCTGATCCGCCGCTCAGCACTGCTACCTGTGAGATATTTTGTGCATAACTCTACTTGTCTTAGTTTGTCTTAAAAAGTCTTAGACTTCTGCCGTACTGGGATAGCAACTTAGCAGCAATTTAAATTTTTTTAATATACTCGAATTTTTGAAGTTAAAGCGTTATGTAAAATGATGTCTGGGTATAAAGTTTGGGCAGTTTTGGTTGAGGAATTTTGTTGCTAACTTTTTTCGTGAATTTTCTATATTTCTAAAAATATTTTAAAAAACAATTATATAATATATATAAAAATAATTAATAATATATTTTTGCATTAATTTTAGTCCAAGTTCAAATTGAATTGATTTTGAACTTTAGTCGAAATTAGTTTTCATACACCTCAAAAACTACTGAGTTAGAAACAAGTTTTAAAATATATTTTGCAACATGAAAATTTTTATTAAGTATCAGACATAACTGACGAACCAGTGTTTTAGGGATTTTTGAGTATTAAGTTTCCTAATGATTTGGTGCGTAGTCTGCTCTTATTTAGTAATCCTGCTTAAAAAATCTGAAGAAATTGGTTTCTAGTTTCCATCGTAAGACGTCTTGTAAAACGCAATCGAATCATTAGGCCCCAGGGTTTTTTAACAAATTTTATGTAAAAATTTTCCTGGAAGTCAAACCTATTCTCTTTATAAGAAGCTTTTCATTAAATTATCACGATGGCCTTTCTAGCTAAAGCTGATATAGGCTGATGAGTAAGAGCAAACAACTCAGTTCTAACATGTCGTATTAAGAGGAAATTAAATTGAGTATCAACCTTAAAAATATGTGCTATACACGCTTTACCATCTGCTTGAATTGAATGAATTGTCGAAACAGTGAGCTGCCTAGGCAGTTATGCATATAGCGATTTCATTGTGCGCTTTGGCCTGTCTCATACCAGGGGACTCAGTCCATCTTCGGTGGGTCCACTTGTCCAGCAGACCCTTTATTGACGCGACGCATTTGGCGATACCAACTATGGGTTCCGGCCCCATCGGCACATTCGCGGATCCCAGTCTGGCAAGAGAGTCCGCTTCCTCATTACCTGCATGGCCTGCGTGGCCAGGTATCCAGACGAGCTGGACCCTGCATCCAACCTATACCAGTTTTTTCAGGACTTTTATGCACTCTAGTACAAGCTTGGAGCTTACCTTTGCGGCCGTGATAGCCTTAATGGCAGCTCTGCTGTCCGAGCATATTGATACGACTGTATTGCGGTGTCCGCAGCTTAGGATTTTCTGTCCGCATTTTAATACAGCGAAATGCGAATACTTCGGCCTGGAAGACAGTGGCGTGCTCCCCCAGTGAGTATGCCCTACTGGTATGTGGGATCCCACCACAAAGCTTGTCTAAATCCATCTGCTTGTCTAAATCGTAATAGAGTAACAGAAGCATATTCCAACCCAAACTTGACCAGAAACTTTTATATGAGAAGAAAAATCGCTGCCAGTTCTTGTCTTACTGTCGGAAACATAATCCGTCATCAAAATAGACAGCAAGGTGTCTGTCACTATGGAAAATTAAATTGGATGGGTTTTGCTTAAGGTGTATTGATATACCCTTACCCTGGCTTTACTGCGTTAAAAACTGGTGAAACAACAGTGTTTTCGGTCCATATCCAAAGTGAATCCAAATTAACTTGAAAAAAAGAAGCCCAATGCGTCAATTATATTTCTGATCATTTATTTAGTTAGAAAAACCTTTAAATTTACTCTGTCAAAGGCGTTTGCTAAATCGGTATGAATTCCGTTCATTTACTTAGTGACCTGTGACACTTACTAAGTGTGTCCTAACTAAATTAAATTACTAACAAACTGAAAAGTAATAATTCTGTCAAAAACTTTATATTAACTTTTTGGTCAGGAATTAAGGACTTGGTAACTTTATAAACACTTAATTAAATCGCTTAATAATTAAAGGAGAAATTACTTGATTTCTGAAGATCACGCTTAATAATTCATTGTTTAGTCTTTCATTGATTAAATTACTAACAAAATGAAAAGTAGTAATTCTGTCAAAAAATATATATTAACTCTTTTGGCAGAAATTTAAGGCTTGTTAACTTCCTTAAAACTTAATTAAATCACTTTAGAATTATCGGAGAAATCACTAAATTTATCCAGGTCCCACTTGTGTAAGTCGTTAATGTAAAATTCTGCTTAATTTTAAGTATCAACCCTTAGTATTCTAAGACATCCAGAAAAGATCCTTATTATTAACCGGTAATACCGAGCAATATTTTCCTGAAGATTTTAAACGTTATAAATAAAAATTGGAAATGTTAAAAAACTTCTTTCATCTATAAAAATTTGGAAAAAAAATGTGGCTTATCACTTTTTGCTGAAAAAAGATATAAATTATTATTAGTAAGATCTTAACTAATTTTAATTAAAACCCGTCCTTCCACTTATCCTCATCATTTTCATTCCCTTCTTCGCTACTCCATACATCCACAGTTGTTCCGCTTTATGACACCATTATAAAGCAAAAAGATGTTGTTTTTGTAACCAAAAACAATAATAAAAACATAATACAACAGTAAGTGCCAAAAAGGGGACAAGTCACATTCTTCTTTTCTCACCTGATCTGATAAATCTTGCAAGGAATCACTGCTGCCTTCTATGTACTCCTACGTTCCATGTACTCCTTGCCCTTAACACAATTACCTGAATGAATGAAATAATCATTATCAATATCAGAAGTATCGTAATATAATAAATTTCGCTAGACTATACTTGTAACACTAATTTCACGTGGCTCGGCCATAATTAAAAGTGTGTAGCATATCACCTTATTGCAAAATATCTAATTTTATTTTTTGATTGGACGCTCTTCCTCCGAGGTCTTCAATTATTAAAAAAAGGTCATTTTATATCGTGCTTACCTCCTAACGTTATTGCCATAAAAAATAACTAATAATCACCGATAAAAAACTCGAATTCATTGTCTCAGATATATCTATAGAAGCAATAAAAAAACAATATATCAACTTTAATACCCCAAAAGATCTGTTACTGGGTGACGAAGCACAAACAAGAAAAAATAATAACCAGTAATTACCTAAATTGGGTATTTTAAAAAAAAGGAGGGAAAAATAATGGCGTGCTGTTCCGGTAGGGTGCTTCTTTAAATTAGGTGTAACCAATATGACATGGAGACTTTACATCCATCAAAAGGCGTTTCTATGAAAATGCTCGAACAGGATATGAAGGTGACGGTGTGATATTTCCAATTGATGACGGGTGTTCATGGGGAACCTCTTTTTTGTTTGGCCCTTGGTTACTGATATAATATATAATTTATTACTAAATAACCTGTTTACTTTTCAGACAAATCCACTGATAATGAAGGCGCGTCTGATTGTGAAAGTGAGCCGGGTATTCCTTTGAAAAGAAAACAACGGCGTTCCAGGACGACATTTACTGCTCACCAACTGGATGAACTGGAAAAAGCGTTCGAGAGAACTCAGTATCCGGATATTTATACTAGGGAGGAGCTGGCGCAAAGAACTAAGTTAACGGAGGCCAGAATACAGGTAAGAATTAGCAATTTAGAGGAATTGTATAAGATGTTATAAAATAAAAAAAAGGAATGATTAGAACCTTGTTGATACTGAATTTTCTTTTTACACTTAAATATGTCATTTCCTAATTTTTTTCATTTTCACTGGTGGAACACAAGTGGAAGATTCACAATTCTGTACTTGGATTTGAACCAAATTATTTCAAATGAAGCAATTGTTGTTCTTTAGTTTCTCGTTTAGTTTTTATTATAGTCCACTATCAATTTGTTTTTCAAATTTTCTAAGAGAGCTCTAGAAGTATATATATATATATTCTATCTAGCAAGTATACCCTTAATGACTACTTCGTAAGTATAACGTATATTCGCCTCTTTTTTCTTAACTATTTAATGTCATTTCAAATTCTATTTTAGGTCTGGTTTAGTAACAGAAGGGCTCGTTTACGCAAACAGTTGGCCAGTACGAGCTCCTCTTACAGCCCAATGGGGGTGGCTTATTCGAGCGGCCCTTCCACCCCATACGGCCAGGGGATGACGTCGTCCGAAGGCGGATACAATGCGGCTACGGCCAATCAGAGTGAGTATTTTTTAATTATATGAAATGCGTTAGGGGTTAATTGACACGAGTTTCCTATGCGGTGGGTTTTTTAAGGGTTGCCACACAGGAAAAGAAGGTAATTAAGGTGATTTGATGGTTTTTTTTTAATAAAGGGGTGGAGAATTATTGATTGAATTCTATTTATATGCAGATAAGATTTCGGTTTTTATGTATAAGGCTATATTTTCTGTTTAGGTATTATTAGGTTTGAATTTATTTATACTAAAACACGCACTCCGATATAGTTCTTAATTACGTAATAAATTGTCAAATATTATCAAAAGGTCCAGATTATTATGCAGCAATTTTTGAGAATTGCTGCATAAGGAATTAATCACATGTATACCAGATGGAATCACGTTTATGACGCGAGTACAGCGCACCCTTCAGCCATTCGAACTATTGGAGTAATTAATATGCAAGTAGTTACAATACCGACTGAGTCACCTCAAGAAAAACGCGGGATATTCGAATTCGGCATAAGGCGGGAGATTTAAATTTCAGGCATACATTTACTACACATGTTTGACCAATACATCTCGCAAATTATTAGAAATAAGATAAAAATTAAATTTAGAAGAAAATCTTTATTCAAATCTTTGCGAGCATATTAAAAAGAAATACAATTTTACTCTGACGTTTCGCCGTCTGAAAATATATATGTAGATGTTTTATATTGTTGTCTATAGGGGTAAATTATGATCCATGATGAATTTCCAAAAAAAAGAAACTTAAAATTTCATGATAGTGGGAAAAAAATCGATAAATATTTCTGATTTATTTTAAATATGGTCAATTAAACAAATTATATATTATACATAAAAAATATATTTAAAAAAGTAATTGGGATTGAATTATAGGAGCACATTAATAAAACAGAAGGGCTGTATGGTTTAAAATCGTCTTTTCTCTTTCAATGGCCATACCTACATTAAAAAAGTTAAATAAAGCAACGTTTTGGTAATGACTTCCTTAATAAGCAATGTAAGTTCTGATAAATTAATTGTGCCCAGAGTAAATGCTAATGTTCGTGAAGACTATGTTTTATGAAGACCATTTAACATAAAGACTAAAGTATAATTGACTTTTCCTCATTTTTTCTACTTAGGGGTCCCATGTCAATATACCCATCTAATTTGTCATTGAATTTGTTATACAGTAGTTGTTCAGATAAAAATATTTCATCAAAATTTAATGAGCAATTCCTAGCAATAAGTATAATCGTAAATCCAGTTTTTTAAACAGTTCATTGTCTAGACCAGCATCAAAAGGTATAGCCTTAGTAGCTTCTGAAGTCTTTTATAGAGGGCCAAAGCATGTGCTTGATCTCTTGTTTTCCATGTTGGTCTTTTTGGTTTTAAATTTCTAAATGAATTTTGGAAAATCATGCCACAGTTGAATCCATGCAAGTTTCGGTGACTTTTAACATACCCTCTCCAACTAGTTGATAAGTAGTTTTTAACTTGTTATTGCTATTTAAAATTTTGTTTTTGGGTGTGCAGATTTTTTGCTTTCGTACTTTGGTAATTTGATTTTTGATATGTCTTTTTTTCCTTAGACTGATACTTTTGACTTGTGTTTTAATTATTGATTCAATTGTGGGAGATCTTTTGAATGTGGGTGAATTACATATTTCAGAATAAGCATGATCATTTAAAATTTGCTCAAATGGTTTCGGTTTCTTTTGGGGTTCAAATATAGCCTCATTAATTGTATATGTATTGTATATGTAATATATATATATATATATTATATATATATATATATATATATATATATATATATATGTATATGTATTGTATATTACATATACAATACATATACAATTAATGAATATATATATATATATATATATATATACTTTTAGAAGTATGCAACTTATGAAAAATTCTTATGCAACTTATGAAATTGTCTGACTGTCTAAACATGTCTTTTGGCGCGTACTCCTCACGTAATTGGTTTACCGCTGGACGTAGATCTTTAGTTAGGCTCCAAACAGCAAAGAATGTAACACGGGTCCTGCGTTATTATTTTAGTAAACGCTAAAATAACTTCTACAGACGGCTAGATGAGTGTTATCACTCTATCTACCATTACAACCTATTTATGTATGTTTAAAATGTGATTGTCTTTAAAAAAATTGTCAATTAATGAAGCCACCATAAACCCCAACCAAGAAAATCCAAATGACAAGCGGATTACCTCTTCTACCTCATGCAATCGTAAAAAAATAGATGTTGCAGAAAAAAAATACCTTCTCTGATCCTTTCCAGCAAACCGGTGAAAGATGCTCTGGAAGAAAAAGAAAGCGAAAAAGAGACAAAGAACAAAAAAAACAATAGTCACTTAAAAATTCACATATACTAAAAACGAACAACTAAATACAGATTTAAAAAAATATTAAAAAAGAAATAAAACAAAGCAAAACCCAAAACAATAGTTATTTGATTCTTCTTCTTTAGAGAGTTCAATAGAAATACCTTAACATAACAGTGAAAAACAACGAGTTATGGTTTCGATGAGAGACGTGCTCTAAATGGGCTCATTCTGAATGCACGCATCTAAACTTAAAGGACCATTAGCTGATGGAACCTTAAGTTTAAAAGAACAATTTCTTAAAAATTTATTTTGAACTTATCAATATTTTTAATATGCGATTTATAAAATGAAGACCATCCGGAACCAGCATACTCCAAACCAGAACGGACCAACGAACAGTACAGAACTTTAAAGACAATGCATGAAAAGTCTTGACTGCATCTAGTTATAAATCCTAGATTTCTATACGCTTTCTGAACTAACTTTTCAGCATGAGACACAAATGTCAACTTAGAATCGAAAATTACTCCGTGATCTCTAACTTCCGCTACTCTTTTTAAAATACGGAATATACGGAATATTGGAAACTATAGTATAATCAAACAATGTAAGATTGCGAATCCTTCCAAAAGTTATTGAATAACACTTCGGAATATTTAAATCTAAGTCATTAAGGTTTCACAGAGATTATGCAAGTCATCCTGTAACAATTGACATTAAACATTAGAATCAATAGCAAATAATAAAAATTCACAATTTCTTAAAAATAATCCTATATCCTTAACAAAGATTGTAAAAAGCAACGGACCCACATGTGACCCCTGAGCAACGCCAGATGGCACAGAAAAGCTGCTAGATAGGAAGTTATTAAGCCGTATACCTTGCGATCTACCCAGTAGATAGTCCCTTAGCCAACAAATAACATTTGATCCAAAACCCAATGCTTGGAGCTTTGCCAGTAGAAGCGTATGATGTGAACCCTTACTAAAAAGATTATCATTACATTAAACAGATAATCTTCATAACATATTAAGTTAGTAACAGTGGAACGACCTTTTTGAAAACCATGTTGATTATTAATAATAAGGCTTTTACATTGCCATGACAATTGTTTGGTTACAAGTGCATCCAAAAGTTTAGGCAAGGTTGACTGTATACAAACTCCTCGATAATTACTGACATCACTAGTATTACTAGACTTAAATATCGGCGTAATATACGAATTCTTCCAAAAAGAAGGAAATATTCCCGACTTTAAAGATAGATTGAATAAAGTGCAAATAGGCTTCGAGTGTGTACTCTACACACATTCACGAAGTAGCAATCGGGGTATGCCATCCGGTCCCGCAGAAGTCTTGCGCTGTAAGCCAAGAATCTCGTCAAAAACCTCTGCTAAAGATAACTCACAAATTTGACATCGAATTGATCTACAAGTTCTGTCATGTAATATTCAGGTATTTAAAATGCTGTATCAGAATATACGTTTGACAAATATTTGGCAAATAAAATAACAGTATCACCACCCTCATCACTAGATATCATATTAAATTAATACCATCGCCGCTCCAATAAGAGTTTGAGGCTTGAAAAAGACACCAACATAGAGTCGAAACGTTGCCACAAAAATAAATAATTGGATAAAAACTATAGGCCTTGTCCTTTTTTCCTGCCACCCTTTCCTGCAACTTATCCGATACAGTTCGGCAGCTTATCAACCCTTGTGGGTAAGATGATGAACATTGCATCTTAAAAAAAAAATTATATGACCAAAATGTGTTTAACTAGAGCTATGATGTTTTCTAGGTCGATAATTGTGACAAATAGATTTTAAAATATCAATAAATAAATATTTTTAGTTTGGAAAAAGAACCGTAATCTGGATGTTAGCCTTAAGTTTTCCAACTTACCTTCTTTTTCCATACTTACCTATAGATTGTTCTTAAGGTTTTTCATGGAAAACAAATTTCTACATGTTGACTAATTAAGCTACCAACACGTAAAACGTAATATTAGACTGATTATATTACAGTTCAACTTTTTTAAAAACCCAAAACTAGGAAATATAGAAAAATTTAAAATACTGAGTCTCGAAAAAAGTTCAAATAAAAGAGTGAGAAGTGACAGCATTTACAAGTATACCTGTCAGTTACAATAACGTCAATATCAGCTGTTAATATCTAGTTCTAGGCGCCACCCTTTCTAGCCGTTGGAACTATAGCTGTCAAGTGTTAAAAATAAGGTGACCGAAAGTGCTATGATTTTACGTTTCTCTTATTTTACTTTCTCTGAGTGGATACCATAAGGACGATTATGAACTGAAACTATACCACTGAAACTATCAATAAGTGAGCGATAGTCTAAATTTGCCCACACTACAATCAAGACGAATTGTACTATAAATTTGTGTTTTCTACATAAAGTACTAAATGTTTTTATAGACTGCCCTCAGTTGTCGACATTTCTTAAACTTAAAATATGAGACAGGCTACAACTTTTCTAATACCATTTCACTACACTAATTGCGGCATGAATGAATCGACTACATGACTGGTTCGCATGTGCTAATGACCTATTAGGACAGATAAATCTGATACTAAATTTAGTACATTTAAGCAAAAACTAAGACAAATTTTGCAAATTTTTCTTTCTTCAATAATGATCTTGTTAGTAATATAGCCTCAAATTGTGTTAAATATATAACTTATTGTGATTTTGAGTGATATGATATGTAGTTTTTTATATAGAGTACTCTGGAGTGTGATACTTTTTACTAAACTTAAATGTAATTTCTTATACAGTTCTATAATTACAATGTAAATGCATTCCGTTGATAGATAAATATTTTTTTTCGAATGTGAGTTCCTGTGGCATCATCTAACAGTCACTCATTCAAAACGTTCATTGAAACAACTATTCTATAAACTCTTTTCCTCTTTTTCCAGTGTCGGACGTCTACACTCCAGCTCACGGCCACAGCATCTCCCCCAACCTGCCCCTCTCAGACGTTAAATGGGAGCACCCATTGTCCCATAACCCATTTCCTTCTCACCCCATGTATCCTCCAAACCCTACTAATTTGATGCCAATTTCTCCAATCAATCCTACCATCACTCCTCCCACTTCTATGGCTCACGTGACGTCATCCTCGCCAAGTATGGCGCCTGTAGAGAACCACATGGCGGTGACCTCTATGGCGGGTAATAATATGGCCACTGATACGACGGCGCTGCAGAACCTGGAAGAGCCAAATGTCAATTTTAAAGATGGAAATGATAATAATATTCATCATGGGGTGTCTTCCGTTAGTCCGAGCGATGGGCATGGGTACGGTAATATGCCACCCACTCCCACTAGTATTGTTACCATGCTGGGACCCAACAGTGGTAAGTCAAAGTAATAAACGAACATAAGTAATAAATATACTATAAGTGTGTATTAGTGTAATGAATCTAAGATTATCTGTAATAGCTAAGCAGAGCTCTTTTGATGCTAGTAAGGCATTTTATTTGTTATTACTGAAACGTGGTTTTGTGGTCTGCAATAGAAAAGTCTAGTGAATCTTTGTTTCTTTCTGTTTTTAAAAATGGTAGGTATTGCGTTACAGTGTCGTGACAGTAGAGGTCTCTAGATGTTATGAATGTCAACACTGGGCTAACTGATGGTTTCTTGGTTTTGCGTGATGTAAGTTGTATCAAGGAATCTTCTTTTCTTCCAATGTTGCTAAGGAGCAAGGGCACAAATTTTGGTTTCTGCCCAATGTGCGTTGTGGTCATTCGACCCAGCGTATTCTGGTATTTCTAATTTGGAAACCTCTCCTGATCGGATCTACTTTTGATGTTCTTTTGTCCTGGTTTCCAACTTTGTCTCGAGTATGTACCTATGACTCTCCACATTTATAGGAAATTCGGTATACGTAGTTCAGACGTCCAGAAGGCATTTAGGCTTTGTCTCCGAAAGTAAACCCTAGTATGGTTGTCTTCGAAAGTAAAAGCAGCCATTTCATAGTAATTTTTCTGATTTTCATCAAAGTTTATCGTTAGCAATCCTGTAGATCGATCCTTTATGCAATAACATTCGTACGCAACAAATTAAATGTGTGGGCAATTTCCTATGGATTCCCTACTTGTGCTTGCCGCTGAGAGGAAAAATGTGATACGCTGCACATCTAGGCATTCTTTATGTTTAATTAGAGTCGATTTCGAGTGAGCAGATAAGAAGAAGCAAAGGAAATGATATTGTTCTGTTTTTAACTTATTAGGTAGATTTATTTGCAAACTAATAGTGGTTGAGACAGACGTGTAGGTATTAAATGCATTGTTTTTAATTTTGGCCTTTAAAATACAAAGTTCTCCTTTTAACATTTCTTCACTTGGAGGACTTCACAAGGAACATGCCGCGATTCCCCGATTCACCTTGCGCTTGCGCTTGCCAGAGAGTGTAAAAATATAATACGCTGCACATCTCAGTCTTCTCTACGTTCCATCAGATTTAAACTCTAATTAGTAGAAGGAAGAGAGTAGGAGACATGTTTTAGTTTTCTTTTCAACCTGTGAGGTTTATTATTGGAAGTTAATACACCGCATTCCAGATCTGTTTTGTCCAGAGGTGTAAATGCATCGTCTTTAATTTGTAGGGTATTTTAAAATGGGATAGTAAAAAAGGGTTTAAAACTAATCTATTATAGGCAAATATACAAATATAAATAACGGTTAAGGGCCTGATCTAGATGATATGCTCCTGGCATCCGTAATAGAGTTGTGATCGAAATTTGGCTCCTAAACTGCAACGTAGTTTTTCGATCGGTATGAAACTATTGGAATTTCAGCAATATCAAAAAGATTCATTGCGGTATTCTTTTTAAGAGGCCTATAAGTTGTTTTCTTTACTGTTGGTGTGTTTTCTTTCGAATAATTTCCACATGATAATGGTTGGAGATACTTCCCAACCAAAACCTTGAGCTCAATTTAAAATAAAGACAACAAAGTTCAAAAATTAGATTTTACTTCTTTCTTCCTTCTTCTCGCTATTTTATTTTTTTTATTGAGTTCAATAAGAGAAGGATAAAAAGATTAAGTAGGTTACTGAAGAAACTTATAGCTGGAAACATCAGGCACTGCACACGTAGATTTATTCACGGAATATTATACCAACGTTTGTATGTTCTGAACTAATATATGGTATTACGATTAAGTCACTTCTATCTATTTTTCTATTTTCTATTTCTGGAGGTGTGAATTAATTCTCCTGTTGTTCCTATTTCTATGCAATGTTTGATATTTCAGAACATCCTCTTTCGTTCTTTCTGCCTAAACCCGTCAATTTTTGCTTCTAGGTACCCTGTTCTCCTATGTTTTATCATGCCCAGCATGATACAAATTCGCATTTTCTTCCTATCGTCCTTAAAATTTCCTCGTTGGTTCTTCTCGCTGCGCATGGGACTTCAAGATTCTTCGATAGGTCCACATTTCGAATGCTTCCAGCCTATTAATTGTGCTAACCTTCAATGTACGTAACATTATGTAAATCTTATCCTGAGCTGGAATTCAAAGTCGTGAAGACATTTTTGAATGTTATGAATGAACTCCTAGCGCATTTGATTTCTACGTTTGAAGACCAGTCTCACATACGAAATTCCCCAGATATTTAAACTTTTACTTGTTCTATGTCTTTACTATCGTATCAGAGTTTCGCATTCTAGGCTCGTCAAGAACCCTTACAGGTCATTTTTCATTATTTACCAATTTCTACCGCAATTTCCCAATAGCTTCATTTAAAAACGCTCCTTGTACTTCAACAGTCTTCTAAGTTTGAGAACATTTTGTCAATTATGGATACCAGATCAGACAACAGTAATAGAATCACAAGCAGAACAGTTGACACATTCTGGTGCATTTTTTTTGATTGGGGCGTTTCTCTATGGTACTTGAAGAAGTCCCTATATATAATTTAAAACTTTCTCTCTTTCTCACTACATTTTGAGTCTTAAACTTAATGACATTTTTTTTAGGTAATAGTTCAAACAGCACAGAAACACCAAACCAGCACCAAGACCATTCAGTGAACAGTATACAGCATCAGTTGTCCACATGGCAAATGTCACCCAATCACCAACTGAGAAATCTGAGTCCTGTGAACAATCACCAATCGACGCTGACGGCCGGTCTCGCGCAGACATTTGGACAACCGTCGTTAGGGTTTGCCCAGAATATGCATCCCGGTTATTCGAATTCTGCTCCTAAAGCATACCAGTCGTTTTACGGTTGGTATTAATAGGGAATTTTTCTTTGTATTTTAAGTATATAATTATGATTGTTTATAGTGTATAAAATGGTACTTTATAAGGTGTATAGTGTACATTTTTTCTGTTAAGGGAAGTATACCAGTGATTAATGTAGATGTTAGGTATAAGAGTCACCACTTTATTTTCCTATACTTTTTTTCACGTTTTTTTTTGCTAAAAATATTTTGTAGACATTGACTGACCAAACTGTAAAAAACTGGCCAATATTTATGTGTAACAGTCGATTGTTGATAGTATTAAGTAAATATTTTTTGTAAAAAATTTGTAAAATTTATAATATTTTTGTCAAAATAAACTGTATTATCTGAGTTGAAGTTAAGAGTTTAATTATGCCACAAGAAGAATACTAAATAGAGAACTAAACACCGTCAGTTTAAAATGATGTATATGGGGATATTGTAGGCCGTTTAAGATATAGGGTGCACCACATAGAGAAGAACTTGCGCAATCAAATGCCTATAAAACTCTTTTATCTACTTTGAATTCGGAATAGTAACAGCAACGGATACACAGATACATCTTGTGTATTATAAAAGATATAATAACGACGTTTTCAGGGGGAAGGTAAGTGATGAATGTGAATTTGAAAATAAATTAAAAAATAATCCAGGTCCATTATGTTGAATAAGACAGAAGTCCACCCTTGCCCTTTTCTTTCTTACAAAACTAAGATGTCACGGTAGGTAACTTCTCTACTGAACTTATACAAATGATCTATAGTGAACTATAGATCTATAAGTGAACTATATACAAGTGATCACCAACACATAAGAAACAGTGATCATCTGTGCAAATGTAAATTAACCAAGGATCAGAGGATATCCCAGAAATAACACTAGGAGGGATCAGAAAATTGTTTTGAAACATGAAAAATAAGGCCCCACATTAAGTTTAACCGGCTAATGTCATTTTGTCATGGCCTACTATATAAATTAAAAAAATCAAAATATTAGGTTAGGAAAGGATACATTTTCATTGAATTGGTTTAAAAAAAAACTATATCAAATACAGAGTATTTTATAGCTTCAGTTTATATAAAATCAATTTATTTGGAAATCTCATTGATATATCTTTCTCTCTTGCACTCATGGAGTTCTTATAGGAAGTACTAGAAGGAGTAATCGGACATGCAAGTGCGATACCTCATTTTAAAGGCAATTAAAAATACTTTTTAAAAATGAGAAAATCCATAAGAAAAAATAAAGTTGATGATGATCGAAAAAAAACGAAACGTCGGATTAATTTTTTTTTTACGTCATGTTGTAGGATATAAAAAGTAGTAATGAAAAACTGTTTTTAGTTTTCCGATTTCTCTTTAAATAAAGTCGGTAGAAGGTAAAAAAGATTTTGACAATTTTCAGATAACTCCGGAAGTATCCGGAATTTTAAAATTTTTTAAAAGTCATTTTTAAGCTTCAAATTGCGCAACTTTGCCTCCATTTAACCGACCCTGTAACTCTTACGGTTTTCGAGATTTCAATGGTCACCCTCAAATCGTGCAGACCTCATCCTGGTCAACAGAATACAGACTGTAATACGGTCCAAATGCTCATCTCGATTCTTAACAGAGGCTTGATTCAATATAACAATTTGCCTACAAATATTAAAAACTGTGACAATTTCTAAACAATTTAAAGGGCTCTTGAGAATTTTTTTTAAAAATTAATAAGTCTAGTAAGTTTTATGTGAAATTTTTGCTATATTTTATGTCAAATATTATAATTATTGTCATTTATTGTAATTAGACTTACTCCACCTTTTGGCTATGACCTGACCCCTTGACGGGGTATTTCTGGAAAATCGGAGGCGGTCATTGTCCATGGGTTACCGGGACGATACCTGTTGTCTCCCAGGAAACCGAGATGCCCTGTTTAGCATGTGTCGACCTAGAAAAATATGTGTCGTGACATGATCGAAACGTAAATAGAAGCCGACCTTGTGATGCAACCTTAACAGTACTTTGGTAGACTGGTTGTAGTGTACCCTTAATAATGTTCAAATTTCGGTACTTATCTAGTTCAAAGATCGTTCCTATATCATCAGAGAATCTGTTCTAGAGTCAAAGTTTCTGTTCTAGTTGATTTCGCGTTGCCGCAAGAATTTTTAAATCAGCCATATAAAGTAGATGGTTTACTCTTGTTAGTTCTCTATTATTTTTTTTAGGCTAAATCCATACCTAGTTGAATTGAGCTGGATACAGAGTAAATTCATGGCAAGACAGAACTAAAGTGGAAGGAATAAGGAATATCCCTGGAATATGCCCCTACGAATAGGAATCATATTAGTTCTAATGCAGTTGCCGTTAGGTACCTGGAGTTTAATTGATATTCGCCAAGATGCCATAGTGAATTCTAAAAACGAAATTATGTGGTCGTATATTTTATACAATTTAACTACGTTTATAAGTTATTTATGCGGAACTGCATCAAAGGCTTTTCGATAGTCAATGTATGCAAACTAAGGAGTCGATAATTAGCTCTTCTTTACACCCCATGCCACCTCTGGTACATCCTATCTGTTGACCCGCTATGATACTATTTTGGTCACAATGTCTGTAAATACGTTCTGTAATGGCGCGTTTCCACCGGAATCGGCATAGCTGATCGGCAGAGCCGATCCGCAAAGCCGAATCTGTGGAAACGTGTTGCCGATAGTCATAAAAAGGCGAAGGGCTTGCTGAAGGGCGAACCACCAAAAGTCGGTCCGGATCAAAGGAAGCCGAGCCGAATCGAAATAGTGGAAACGCAAAGCCCATCGGCACAGAGACTTGGGTGCGTTGTCAAATTATTATTTTCCAGTGCTCTGGCGGAAATCACGGATGTATCTACTGGGGTGCGAAAATAGGTAATTTTTAAATAATGAACTGGAGTAACGAACAAGTTTTGGCCTGATCGAACTCTATCATTCTCGAAATGTACTGTGGGATTCCAAAAGCCCATTTTCCAAAGATAAAAATAAGAGACATGACACCTTCATGGAAATTGCTCAGGAGTTGAATGCAGATAAGACCGAAATTGAGAAAAAAATTCGCTATTTGCAAAGTCACTTCAGCAGACATTTAAAAAAAAATGCAAATCCGGCGATGGATTAGAGGATGTTTATACAAGTAAATGGTTTGCATTTAAATCCATGATGTTTCTAGCAGACAAAAATAGGCTAAGGCAACACAGGATTCGGTGGTAAGTAGAAATACAAACAGCTTTGATTTTATTTAACTTCACAGAACCTGATGTCTAACTTACTTATTTTATTATTATTATAATTTTGAAATCAACAAAATAATAGTTTCTTGTATTTGAAGTTCTTCTAATAATATTTCATATATATGATGGATTTTTTTTTTGGACTGCCGATATCGTAGCCTTAGTCTTTAACACAATTGATATTGTCAGGGAACCTCACCTTCTGGTGTTACAAAAAAATCTTTAAGCTTGTCTCTCACGCGTTGAGCATGTAGTGCACTTCTTCTTGGTATGCTATGTAAATTAATAAAGGAGTTTTGTTCTGACGCATCACGTCTCCAAATTCCTGGGATAATCATTCCCGAGTCTAAAGATTCAATGTCGAATGATCCGGAGGCATTATATATATTGGACGATTCTTTCCTGAGAAAATTATGTAAATAAAATATTGCCATCACTACTTTAACATAGGTTTCCGCAATAATCTGAATATACTACACATGATTCCAAACACATTTTCTGGCCCTGTTCAGACGATAATTGAAAATTCTCGTTTGTGATTACTGTGAGCGGAAATGCATCGTCGCCCTCAAAAACATAAGGTGCAGTTTGATTACTTCCAGGAAGCTTACTGTCAGGGGGAAGATTCAATTTTCCACCTTCAAGTAGTTTGCTTATTCTAGTGTCACTAAAAACACCTCCATCAGATATACGCCCTTGACATCCCACCTTGGCGTAAATTAAATTATAATTTGCGTCGACCACAGCAAAAAGCACTAAGCTAAAGTAATGTTTATAATTAAAAAATTTGCTGCCACTATTTATTGGAGCTTGGATGGCTATGTGTTTCCCGTCCATTGCACCTACGCAATTTGGAAAATTCTATCTCTTGTAATAGTCCTGGGCGATTCTTTTCCATTCCAACTCGTTCCGAGGCATCTGAAAAAAAGTAGAATTAGTATAAACATATTAAAGAGTCTAATGTTTAAAAATGTTGTTACAGGAATCACAAGAAGAGAGTGAGGTTGACAATAAGGACATCAATCATAATGAAGAGAGATCTGACAAATACAAACACGGCGACATTTGCAGAGAAGGATATAATAACACCCAGCACTAGCGGAAAACAAAAATTTCTGACTCCCAAACAAAACATGTCTCAAAAAAACGCAAAACTCAGGATGCAGTTTCAGGAGCCTATTCGGTCCTGAAAAAAATACATGAATCCAGGAAAGTAAGGGACGAATATACTTTGTTTGGGGAACAAGTGGCCGCTCAACTACGCAAACTACCAACAGAACATTCCAAGATCATAGTACAACAAATTATAAACACTACTCTTTTCGAGGCCAGACTAGGAAAATACAACGCGACAACATCCTCCTTTTCACCTACGCTATCTGTTCCAAATTTGAATATATCCACGACCCAGTGGCCCCAAAATCACTTTTTCTCTTCTGAACCATCTGTACCTTTTCAGAGCTCACATATATCAGCACGGCCAATTAACACCTCATATTCTTGGGCCAGACATCATATTCTTCATATTCAGTATCTTCTGCTTCACCGCAGTATGTCGCCATTCCTCTCTCGTCATTCTCAACAACAGAGAACGAATTAACCAATGATTCCCTACTGCTTGACTTATAGTTTAAGCTATTAAAACTGTTATTATTAATATTTTGTAAAAAATGATGAATATTATAAATGAAGCACTTGTTCCATTTCATCAAATTATAACTTTTTTCTCAGCACATTTTAGGAAATCTATTTAATCTAAAAAATCATTTTTCTGCAGTTAATAATTATAACTGTACAAGATAATATATGATAAAAATCACATCTATTGAAAGGAATAATACCGAGGGGTAAACCGCTGGGGAAGTCTGGTGCACAAACTTATAAATTTCCAGGATATCCAAGGAATGTCCGAATATACTTTTATACACAGGTTTTGCGCAGCGGTCTACCTCTAGATTAGGTAATACTTTAATTACGGAAACAAAAAACTTACCTTTACGTATTCCTAAAGCACTTCAATAAGTGCTGTACATACTTCTGGAATGGTTCTTGAAATAACTGCGGTTGATGTTTTAAAAAGATACATGAGTGAGTGATAAGAATCACCAGTCGCTAAAAACACTTAAAGTTATAGCTAGACGATCTTAAGCAGAGATGGCTTTTCGATAATTTGTGTTCTGCTTACTAATCATAGGTCCTATCATTTGAAGTAGGTGTTCAAAGGCAATGCTAGATATTCGGAAAAGGTTTTTGAAACCACCGTTACTTCTGTATTCTAAATTTAACACGTTTGTATCGTCAAGTATTAAGTCCTTTATTAAATCACTTGCACTGTATTTTTTTCTGCTTTCAAGACTTGGTCTAACTATATTTGTGTTCTGTGGTCTAACCTAAAATCTTGGTCGTCGCTTTTTTTGAGCTGCAATAATTATGAATGCTGCAGAGGCAAGAATCGCGTCGTCGTCATCGAACATTTTGATGTCGAATGACTAAATAATGTCAATTTGGTGGAAACAGTAAAGAGGGTGGTAGGCTTTGCAGATCGGCCCCGATCGGCTTTGCCGATTCCGGTGGAAACGCGCCTTGATGCAAGATGTAGTAATTAGTTTATAGAGTGTGGGTAAACATATTATTGGTCGATATTTAGCCGGCTCTTAAGTGTTTTGGCAGTCCTTGGACAATAGGCAAGTGGTACCTTCTGTTAAAAAATTGAGCAAATCATTCAAAATTCATAAAAACGTCGTTTTGAAGGTCGGTCAGTTGTTTCTTAATCCAGTAATTTTGGACGTGATCTGGTCGTGGTGCTTTCCAGTTATGTAGTTTTTTTATTGCATTAGTCACTTCGTCAACTGAACATAGTAAAAATGCCACGATTATATGTTTGGCACTTTGCTCGTTCTTCATCCGGCCATTCAGTGTCGAGGTAGCATTCACTAGGTGTTGATAATTGATTGTTTAATTTAGTTTCCATTAGTGGGGTAATTACTAATGGCAGTGCGTTTGTTGGAGCAGTGTCATTGAGCTTTCGATAAAATTGCTTCTCTGAGCGTTCAAAAAGTAAATGATTATTATTATTATTATTATTATTATTATTACTATTATAATTCCGTCTCTGTGAAACAACGCCTTAATGATACTTCACCATAAAAACGGCGATATCACCGAGCTTGAGAACTATCAATTGATAAGCCTCCTTTCATTTAAGCTATTTACCAAAATCATTGCTATACACCTGAAAGCTAAATTACATTTTTATCAGCCAAGAGGACAGGTCGGCTTTAGGAAATGTTACTAATTACTAATTAAAGTCATGATAGAAAAGTCGGAGGAATACCATAGACCCTTAGCCTTGGTATTTATCTAACATCAATAATTGGAGCAGTGTAGAATAGGTAAGATATACAAAGCTTATGGCATACATAGATAGTAATGCTATCACAACTGTAACACTTCACAAATCAACAGACAAAATTAAAGAGGGCAGAAGATTTCGGCAAGGAGACACCATCTCGCCTAAATTTTTTACAGCTGTTCTCGAACACGCAATAAAATCATTGCTTTAGGAGAATAGATCATCAATATGCAGATAAATTTGTTCTCGTCACAGATAATATCAGAGACGCAAAACAGTATATAGGCCTCATCCAAAGTCAGTATTCGATTAAATGCAAGTAAAGCCTAAATAAAGAATAATCTAGAGCAGACTCTCAGAATAGGCGACTCCGAAATAAATGAAAGGTATATGTACAAAAATCTCGGGCACGAAAGACAAATTAGAAAGAACGATCAAACGATTTAATTAATTATTATTAAACGAACAATTACAACGTAGAAGGCAGCTTTTGGAAAATTAAAAGTGAAATGTATCTGAAAAAAAAACTATATGAACAATGCGTGTTACCGGTAATCACTTATGGAATAGAAAGTCTAACAATAACAAAAAAGTCAGCATAGGAGCTGAGAGTAGGCCAAAAGGCTTACAATTTTTAAACATTTATTGCTAATAGAAAACTTTACCAATCAATTTTATTTACATACCAATCAATATTATTTACAATAATAACGCTTTTGTCTGGCGGGTACTACACGAGCAACAACTCCATCCTTACCACTTCCAGAAAGTTCCTGACTGCAGCCGATTATCATCCTAAAGTTCAATTTTGTCGATGGCTTCTGGATCACATCATTGCACAACCAAATTTTTTACGATATGTTTTGTGGACCGATGAAGCCTCTTTCACAAGAGACGGTATTTTTAATAGTAGGAATAGCCATGTTTGGGACGAAGAAAATCCTTATGCAATTTTTCCAACAAAACATCAGAAACGTTGGTCTGTCAACGTATGGGCAGGCATTGTTGATGATTATTTAATTGGGCCATACCTTCTACCGGAACAGTTAACAGGACCTATTTATCTGCGTTTCTTGGAGGATGTTCTCCCAGAACTCCTTGAAAATGTTCCACTAAACGTTGGACAGCAAATGTGGTTTCAGCATGATGGAGCGCCGGCTCACTTTGCTGTACAAGTACGCAAGTATTTGGCTCAGCGGTTTGGGCACCGTTGGATTGCCAGAGGTGGAGCAGTTTCTTGGCCTCCTAGGTCACCCGATTTAACGGCGCTCGATTTTTTCTTGTGGGGACATGTAAAGTCTTTAGTCTACGAAACTCCAGTAGAATCAGAGCTAGACTTAATTGGACGAATAACAGCAGCATTTGAAATCATTCAAAAGGAGGATAAAATTTTTAGTGTAGTCCGCCGAAATCATGTGCGGCGTTTAAATCGGTGTATTGAGGTTGGAGGAAGATATTTTGAAGAATTATTGTTATGGTATCATGTACAAAAGGTAAAAATAAATGCATCAGATCCTATTTAGGTAATTAATATTTTTTCTAAATTTAAACGAGTCTTAGGGCCGTAGTGGCGTAGTGACACATTTCCGGACATGGGTTCCTATACTCAAATGGATTCTACTGTTGCACTAAACAACCCCTAGAAGTTTGATCCCATAGTTCTGAAACACCCTGTATAGTCGACGCGCCCGAACATTTTACCTCATTTAGAAGATGGCTGTCTTATTGTGTTGTATAACGCATCCTATCATACTAGAAAACTTGACAAATCCCCCACATCTGCTACAAAGAAGGCTGATATTCAAAACTGGTTAATGAGCAAACAAATTCATTACGAACAATAAGATATGGTAAACACAGAACTTTTGAAATTAGTAAAGGAAAACCGAGATGCAGACAAATTTGTAGTGGATGAAATGGCTAAAGCTACCGGCCGAACAGTCTTGAGATTGCCACCATATCATTGCGAATTCAATCCAATAGAATTAATATGGGCTCAGATTAAGGGTGAAGTGGCTCGGAAAAATACCACGTTTAAATTCGCAGATCTTCAGCCACTTTTTGATCAAGCAGTGCAAAATGTTAGTCCACAAAATTGGAAAAATGCGGTTGATAACAATAAAGAAGAAGAACGCATTTGGGCTTTGAACAGTTGAAATTCAAGTAAAATCACTTATTATCAAAGTTGGCGAAGATGACGATACACCTTCTTCTACCTGACCCTGTCATCGAAAATGGAATTTGCGACTGTCTGTCGCATGGACATTCGGACTTAGTAATTAGAGGACATGACAATATTTTTATAAAATTATATTAATTCAGGCACAAATAATTTAAAAAAAAATTAAAAATGTATTGATAATTTTAATACGCTGTATCTCAAAAAGGACGCTTTTAATACTGGTTACCTCTGTTATTATTAAATTTTTAAAATATTTAGCTTAAAGAATCCGCCATTAAATTTTTGTTTTTTACAATTTATAGTAAATTCATATTATTTAAATTTTTCTCTGCTTCTTGCAAGAAATAAATGGCATAATCAAATTATCGCTGATAGTAGTCAGCCTGTTAGATTTAATTCCTGTGCAAGATATATTTTGTACAGAAATATGTAAAACTAATCTTTCCAGTAATCTTTATAATATCCATAAAATTTATTCTGAATAATACTAATCAATACAAATACATTTATTAATTATAATTATGAAGACTTAAAAACCCGCTCGAAATCTACTCGACTATAATGACAAAGAAGTTCCCACAAATTTAATCTATATTTATTAAACTTACCTGGTCTAAACATTTTGCAAATGTCACGAACATTTTCTAAATGTAATAAGCAAAATGTAAAATAAATTGGTTGAATAAATTAAAAATATATTATTTATTTATTCTTGTTGTTACATTAATTCTTAATTTCAAACTTCCGACACCTTGTACATGATATTAATATAAACACGTTTAATACTCGTTTTATTAACATAAACATATATTGTAACATCCAGCTAACACCAATATTTTAAAAACACCGTCCGCTGTTTACTATAATATTTAAAATATTTTATTTCAAACGAAAGACCGACGCGAGAACTAAAAAAAATGAAGGATCTGATTTGTCATTTTTTTTTTCTAATATTTTGAGAAACATTTAGTGTGAACAAAATTGTAGTCGATTCTGGTTCAGAGCTGGAAGAACCATCGCTTTCGATGCATTTCATGGTACATCATATGCCACGGGCCTAAAGGTGAATTACGCAATAAATAAAACTCATTTATAACTTAATAACATTTTTTTAATAAATCTTTGGTCTTACTACAACAAAATATATTTAGTAAGCGTGTAATTTATTAGCTTAAATAAACTAATCCTTAGTACCCAAATATTTAAAACTGATTAATATATGTTTTAGATTATACTTAAAAGTATAATTAATCATACACCATTGTAATAAGTGTTATTTTCTCTTTGGCAAAAGTTGTTTTCAATATTTAACTACTGATTAGAAATATAAAGAGAGGGTATAAAAATGCAAAAGTACAAAAAAGCGACAGAAAGGGACCGAAAGAATAAAAAATTATTTAAAAGTATAAAAAAAGCGTTATAAAATGATATCACAATTATTGACAAAAGTGTGTCTGTGTTCCTAGAAGAAGGTAAAATTTTCTAAATGTTATATTTGACTAGAGCTACTATAATGTTAAAAACATTATCAATGGCGTAGATTTAATTTAAAAGATCCTTGACTTTTTCTTAAATACGACTACGCCATTCATATTCTAAAGTGCCTATATTTTGATTATATTAAGTTCGCACCATAAGAGTTTTCTAGTTATGTTTTTGGATATGACTCGTGTTTTTTTGCTTGCAATCAAGTCATTTGTATGGTTTCAACGTTTATATTAAATTGATATTGAAAGATGATCGCTTAAACTATAATCCTTTTAATAGGGTCCATTTTCATGGACTTTTACGGTTGTCGAATATTATAAGGAAATAGAGCTTTTGTAAATAACTTTAGTATTTTACTTGTTGTAATAATGGAGGAGCCAGTGATTTAAACGGAAATAAATATATGGCGCAGAACTACGCACGTGCGCCATTCTGTCGATTCGGTGTTTTCATCTTCATCCTCTGTCAAATATAAAATAGTGTGCTAAGCGAAGAAAACGGTTATTTTATTGACCGACTACTATAGAACATTACACTGGCATAATATAGGGTCTACCAATAAGAATGATATACGTTTAAATTGCTAAAAAATAAAAACGAATTGGTTAATTTCTATGATTGATGTTTCATGTTGTAGTTTTAAACAAAATATCATTAAGATGTCCACCTCGGCTACGGCGGCAGACGTTTAGACGATGAACCCAATTTTCAATAACTTTTTAGTTATGTTAACTTTCAATCCATTGATGGTTTGAGGATTGTTAGAATACACCTTCGACTTCACATATCCCCAAAGAAAAAAGACCAGGGGAGTAAGATCACAGGACCTTGGTGGCCAGTTGATATTGCCATGTCGCGAAATTATTCGATCTTCAAAACGCTCTCTTAATAAATTAATTGTGGCTCGAGCGGTGTGTGATGTTGCTCCGTCCTATTGAAACCAATTCTGTTCGAAGTCTCCACCATCAATTACAGGCCAAAGAAAGTTTGTTATCATGTCGCGGTAGCGCTCTCCATTGACTGTCACAGTACGCCCCCCTGCATCCTCAAAAAAGTATGAACCGATAATTCCACCGACATGCAAACCACACCACACAGTCACTTTTACCGGGTGTAATGGCACCTGTACTAATTTCTGGGGATTATTCTGACACCAGAAGCGGCAATTTTGCGTATTGACAACGCCACTAAGACAAAAATGGGCTTCATCTGAAAAGATGATTTGTTTCCCAAAATCGGCATTTTGTTCCGACTGCAACAGGGCCCAGTCGGTAAACGTTCTTCGCAAAACATGGTCAGCAGGCTTCAATTCTTGAGTTAGAACCATCTTATATGGATGTAGGCCTAAGTCTTTCTTCAAAATGCGCCACAGAGCCATTGGTGAAATGCCTAATTGCTGAGCACGGCGCAAAACAGACACATTGTTATTCACGTCAACACTTTCTCTTGCAGCGGCGATATTTTCAGCGGTCCTTGCACTTTTTTGTCGCGTTGGTGGCTTATTATCCAGAAGAGTGTACTCCCGTTCAAACTTATTGATTGTGCGCCTAATTGCAAGCTCAGAAGGCCGTCCACGATGGCCAAAATCTTCTCTAAGAGCACGATAACAGCCTCGTAATACCTTTTCACGATAGCTATACGTTGCTCTTGACTTAAACGATTCATGATGAAATGTCAAAGTATACTTAACACAACTGACGCTTGATCCGCGTTTTGACACACCATTTTGCGTTCATGGCCCACTAAACTTCTATTACTTCTATTGGTAGACCCATTATATGTTTCCAAATGTATTGGATACACCTAGGCCACAGCAGCTTGTTATGGGTTATGACTCTAAGACTGAATGAAAAAAACCTTTTTGTAACGAAAACGTCCATTTTCAATTGGCACTAAAAATAACCTAAAGGCCGAACAGCTTGGACTGCAATGAACAATAATTGCTCTAAATAGCAAAAAACATCTTTCATTGCTAACAGAAAATTATGGCAGGTTGAAAGAAAAGATCTTAACAAAACAAGAAAGAATTAAAATAAGAAACTTTCATTCATGGAGTACAGGATCCAGGAAATTCAAAACAGAAATGCCACATTAGATATCAATACTTTCGATGAGCTCCCTGTAGACCTTCAGCACTGGACAACAAGAACAAAGTTTGTGCCAATACGAAATCTGTTGGGCTGCAGTACCACAACGGCCTTAATGGTACTATTCGTGAAATATTTTTCAGTGTCAGTTTAAAGCGGTTGCAAAAGAAAAAGGTTGGTTACCCAGGGAGAATGCCTTAAGAGGAGATACGGCTTCCATCCTGCAAAAAATATTCTCTACAGCAGGAAGCCTCGCGAGGCTTTTGGATATGGGTTATGGCTAGTCCCAGCTGAAATATGTCTAACATACAATGCATGCAGATGAAAAATCGGTGGATACAAAAGCCGCCGCGGGTAAAGCTCGAGTCAAGTCTCCTCTCAAGGCAAGATCGTCGCACAACCCTGTAATCAACCCAAATAATCAACGTCATCACTAACGGTCAGTTCGGCTTCAGGAAGAGCCACCCTATAACCCACCAAACCTGTATCGCCTATTATTCCAGCAAGGAGCTAACCGAGGTCTAAAAACTGGTGCAAAAGGACTGATCTCCAAGCTCATTTCCCTCCACTTTCTCTGCTGGTTGGTCTCGTCTTTCCTCGCCAACAGAAGATTTCACGTATCAGCAGATGGCTACCCATCCACACCAAGGTCTCTCCTGGCAAGAGCTCTCCAAGGTTCTTCCTTATCCACGTCACTATTTAATATCTATTAACGATTTACCCACCCACCACAACACAATCCTACAATTCGTCGACGACGCTACCGCATCCAGCAAAAAGTAGATTAGATATAGAATTCAAACCTACCTCACCCAACGCCAGGATTCAATAGACCAACTTCAGGTAAATCCAGGGAAAACCAAAGCCATCCTCTATCCTAAACGAGGAAGACCCACTGCCTCAACACCGTTGGAAGACTTTAAACCTCCCCTGGTCCAACTAAGCTAAAAACCTATGAATACCCTTCGACCGACATCTCAGCTGAGCATCTAACACCATAGTCCAAGCCGATAATGCCAAGAATTAACTTCATCTTCTCAAACCTCTCCTCAACTCCCGCAGTCCCAAAAAACGAAAATCAGTATCTACCAGAACTTTGCTCGCCGGCCGATAATATATGGCCCTTTAATATACATTTTGGGCTATGGCGCCCATTCTTTAATAAAAAATATAACTACAGACATTGCAAAGTATTTTTAAGTGAAGAGAGTGAAAATGAGGCTAATGAAGACTATGCCATACTAATCTAATTACCTGTAATACCTTTATTCTGGGATTATTATATCCCAGAGAGTATTAGAGTATTTCTACATGTGTTCCAAATACTTGTATTAATCTGGAAAAGCAAGCCAATATAAAAAATGTTGTTTGGCAGTATGCTAAATTATGACAAGTATGTTAAAAAAAGGTTACTATGTTAAGAAATGTAACGACTCTACCAGTAAAACGCCTTAAACGTAGTAAGTAAGAATAAAATAAGCGTTAATTAAGTGGGTATACAAGTAGATAATTATAAAGAAGTAAATATGAAGTCATATTTAAGCTTTACCATATGATCAAAATGATTGATAGTAATTTATAAACATTTTTCCTAATTTTTAAAGCACATAAGGAACAAACATTTCATTCTTAGTAATTCTTAGTCATTAGTCTTAGTCATTCTTAGTAATTAAATATTTTGTATACAATCATCTATGTCAGTTTAATTTCCTATTTTGAATTTACATTTGTTTTTAACCTATTTCACATTTTAACATATTACCTTAAAATTTGTCTTTCACTTTTAAAAAATGGAAAGTTCTGTATAAGATTTTTTGTTGATACATTTTTCAAATTTTTATCTGCAAAAATAATAAAGCTATCACTTTATGTTGATTATAAACAACCCCGTATATTATTAAAGAGTATTAATAGAAATTTGAACTACATTCAAACATGGCATAATTTTTATTAGATATTAAAGATATGGCAATGTAGACACGACAAATTATTATTATTATCTTTCTATTATTTTTTATTTTAGCCATATTTTTTATAATCAGATATATGGTAATAGGTTTAATTGTATTTTTTTTATGTATTATAAATACAATTAAAATGTCGGTTAAATTTGGAATATCCGCATAGCGTGGCATCATATATTTCGCGTGCAGACTGTTCTTATATAAGAGGCATTGCTTAAATATCTCAGAATATTAAATCTCCTTGAATATGTATAGAAGTTATCACACTTAAAAGGATTATAATTTGAAAGCTTCTTCATATCAATACTGAAAAATATCCCGTTTCATGTATTAAAAACTCGACGCTTCTAAATAAACCTTAATATTTTCTAGTAAGTCAACTACAAATTCAACGTATTTAATAGTTGTTGTGCTTTGTCGGTCAACATTTTATTAATCTCGTTGGCCCTCTGATTATTTTTACACATATTAATGTACTGGTCGTAATCTTGGATTTCGTTTAATATCTCGGAATCGTCGTTACTTATCTCTATATCTTCCTCAGTAAATAGCCCGTCGATTTGACATCTTTTGTCGTAACTGTCGCCGTTGCTGCAGTTAAGTAACAGGTCCTGGCAGCTTTCGAAGTCGGTCGATTCTGATTGGCTGAACCGTTGCGGAAAGATCAGCTTTAGTTGGTCCAAGGAGAATGTCGAGGAGGCGTGAGTTAGCACATCTGTAACGTGATCAAAAATCTGAAATTATCTGTCTGGCCAACTCAGGTCTTGAATTTATTAACTGAAATAATAAAAACAAATCAAGTTAGAGAACGATAGAGTTTCTGCTACTTTCTCCTTTACTAAATATAGTTCGACCCAAATTGAACGGAGAGGCCGAGAGGCGAGAGAGGAATGACAGCTGTTTACTTACGGCGCTCATTTTGCAGATTTCGTTTAACAAATTGTGGACGAAGTTATCCAGAAATCATTTAAGCCAAAAAATACCATTTAGAATGTATTTGACGCCCTAGTTTTTCAAAAACAAACTGACTTGTGGATAACTTGACTGTAAGATCGGCCAAATTCTTCTAACTCGAGTTGTTATAAAGGAGCGCATCAACAAACTTGATCACAATGGGATTAATTCACTTGCACGTACACTGTACAATATACACGGGCTCGTCAAAGGCATTTGACAAACTAGATCACTGTATACTATTAAAGAAACTACTAAGAGAAGCATTTGGGGACGATTTTATCTCAAACCAGTAGACTGGCTCTATAATTTCTTCTTCTTCATCTTCTTAACATAGCTTTGACCTAAAAATAGTGTTGCTCTCTTTTCCCCCGGGTATTTGAGCATTATATCATGTATTGCTAAAGCTGATCAAGTTTTCTTGCGGCTTTCCATATCCGCTAGAGTAAGTGAGCCCTCGGCACGTCTAACAGGTTTTTCGAAAGTTAGTGTCTTGTCCCTGGGTGGGCTCTTAACATGTAGAGTGTGCTATTAGTTGGTGGCCTGCAAAAGGCTCTCTTAAATTTTGTTATGTGGTCTTGTACTAGTTCTGTGTCCAAGCCCCCGTACAGAATGCTGCTCCTGTGATAATGCCAGAGCCCGTTTTTTTAACTGCGTCCAGAAAGCACAGGCATAAGTTATGAAATATCCTCACGTATATCTCATGCTTTCTAAGCCTACTCGTTAGTGATTGTTTCAAGTATAACTGCGCGTACAGTTAACGAAATTACGCGCTTGCCCTCGCTGCTTGTAGTTCGGAATGTTGTGCCCAGGTGATGTGTTGGTTAAGGAAAACGACCAGATACTTGAAGTGTGTAGTTCAAGGAAGAGTTACATCTTTCCACTTCTGTGTCTTGCGTGAAGAACTTTTGCGTCTCTTGGAAAACATGATCTGTGCGTGGACACGACCAGTTTTTCTGTGCAGCCGATGGCTGTATCGTCGGCCATCTGATTTACTGTGTAATGGGTAAGTCGCACAGGTAAACCGGTGTGTTGAATCTTGTGGAACTCTTTGCTGTAACGTAGAAAAGTATTTGGCAGCGGAGCCACGGATAGTAGATAAGTTTTATTTAGTTTATTCTCTCTCTTGATTCCTTAATACGACACTGTGCCTTCGAACTATTTACAGCCGCCCATTTATAGTGTCCCGCGAGGCAAAGGACACAATTTCCCTACGTGTTCTTTACATAAATTCGAGTCAAACATATCCTCTGAACATGAGTCCGAAAATGCTTCTTTACCAAGATATGCGTTTTTTTAAATTTAATAATAATATTGTGCCGAAAACTACAATACAATAATAATGATTATCTCTAGTATGTCGTTTTATCAACACCAAGTAGACGGAGCCATGGATAATGTTTTTTTTTATTTGTTACCATGGATACTTCTTTCATTTATTATTCTGGTACAGTAGTTGCGTCAGTTTGACAGAAAATTGCACAAATTAGTGTCACGTTTGTTTTTACAAATGAATAATACGTAGACATGCTGCTAGTATTCGGATGTTGGAACGAAAGTGGTAGAGCAGCAGGGGCTGAATACGCAGGTATCCAAATCGAAGAATACTGGTCGACGAGTAGTTGGGAGAGTTTTTAATCAACTGAGAGCAATGGGGTCATTTCCAAAACCTTCTCTCATACGTGCATCAGCAGCTGCCCAAGATCTAATAATAGATAGTGTTAAACGGTCACCAACAACTAGTGTTTGCAGAATATCACGTCACGCTGGTTAAATAATGTATGGAAAACAATTAGATAGAGTCCAAGCTCTGCACTCACTGATATGAGCCCTCGCATGCAGTTCTGCGATTGGATTATTGAACGTGGTAATTTGGTTAATAATATTTCGTTCACCGATGCTACATTCACCCGAGACGGTGTCAATAATTTAAGGAACTCCCATTCTTGGCACCTTGAAAATCCCCATGCAGCAATCGAACGGAATTTCCAACACCGTTTTTCGGTTAATGTTTGGTGTGGTTTTTTAGGAGATTAGTTAGGCGGCTCTTATGTTTTTGATGGTCGTTTTACATGTGCAATTTACCTTCAATTCTTACGAGAATACCTGCCTATGTTGTTAGAGGATATTCTGACTTAAAGAAAACAACAAATGTGGTTACACCATGACGGTGCTCCGCCCCACAGTAGTAGAAATGTGACTGAATATTTCAATAACACTTTTTCCGGACGTTGGATTGGACGCAGGTCGCAGTTTTCTGGCCTCCCCGCTCACCGGATTTAAGTTCTTTGGACTATTACTTGTGGGGACATATCAAGAATTTAATGTATGGAGAGAAACCACATACCAGTGCTGAACTGCTTCGTAAAATTAATAATATCCCTAATGGCCTAAGTAATAACCACAGAGTTATTGAGAAAGCTATCAGCGACATCATTAAAAGGGCTAGACTATGCTTACAATGTGAATGTGGACACTGAACAATTACTGTAAACAGTTATTTTCACAGCAGTGTTAATTTTCTTCGTTAAATAAAATAATTTTTCGGCATTATTGTAGTTTTCGGTACAATAAAACTATTAAATTTAAAAAAATCGTATTTGATAAAGAAGCATTTGCGGACCTGAACGTGGGTCCGCATGTTTTGTCTCGAATTTTCTAAAGAACACATAATGAAATTTTGTCCCTTAACTCGCGAGACATCCTGTATATCTTGATGTGCATTATGCGTAAGCCTCAGTTAAAATTCAATCCACTGTTAAAGACAAAACGCTAAGACAACCGTATACTTCGCATATGTTCCTCCTGACTGCTTCTACCAATAGGCGCGACTCTAAGGGGTATTATTGGTTCGCAGCTCTTGTCTTCCTCGGGATATACATGCGGGTGAGCTTGAGAGATTCAATCACTAACGATGGCTGTGAAGGCATAAAAATCTAAACTTTCCTTTCCTGATTCCCTTAAACACACTTTGCATCATGTCAAATGCCTGTATGGCTATCACGGAGAACTCTGGTGATCTGATGAACCGTGGTGGGCACCCTACGGAGTCCGGGTGGGACAACCTAGTCTTTCTGTGGTAACTTTAAATTGGCCTGTCTGTTCAACCGATTTAAATTCCATTGAAAGTTTATGGTGTCAGGTCAAGAGAATGTTAGCAGACTTATTCAAGACTTATTGAAATAATCGAAAAATACACCAAGAAACTGATGGAGCATAAAATTTAGGGAAACCATAAACGCAGAAGGTGGAGTTAAAAAAAAAGTTATAAAAAATTCCATAACCAAGGAGCTGCATCTTTAGCATTTCTAATCTAGATGATAGTCCAAATTAATATAAAATTTAAAATGATTCCTTATAATTTTCGTTAAGTAAATTGCCGACTGAAATTAAAATAATTCCTATAGTTTTTACACTGATAATGAAATTACCTTTAAGGATCTTCTTATGGAAAAAACATATCCTCTTCAGGGCTTCTTTTTGTGCCAGCTTCAATATCCGCCGCTGCAAAGTCGCCACAAGAAACTTCCATTCTTCTGGTTTGGTGAAACGATCCTAAAATGCCAAATAAACGTAATCACCATCGATAACATACCAAAATAAGACACTTACTTTAGCGAATTGAAGCAAACACTGTGGACAAACGTCCAGCAGAAGAATCACAGCATCATTAATACCTATAGTGATCGTTCTCAGGCTGTCTGCTCCCCTTAAGTTTTCATTAACAGCCAAAAAGCCGTTAACCTTGAATTAAGGTTAACAATTTTTCAGTTGAGAAACTAAAAATGAGTTCTACTCACCTCTAAAATGACTTGCTTCGGCACCACTTTACTACATAATAAAGCCTGTAACTTCTTCAGTACGATATCAGCCTCGGGATTTTCTAGAGGGGGAGGTTTCGCTACAAACCCTTCTATACAGATCTCATATAGTTTTGAGGTTATATCGATTTGAAACGGGGGCATTTTATCTAGGTACTCGTAACGTATGTTCGAGAATAAATACTCGTCTTTTGGCTTCTTTTGCGTTTCGTTAAAGTACGTCTTATAAATCCTGTTGTATTGTAACTTTTCTTGATCTCTGTCTTTTTCGATTTCGTCGACATTGGAAGTGGAAATAATCTCAGAGTCCATAGCATTTGTCCTAAAATAATTGATATGTTATTATAATAATAATAGAAATAATAAGTTGTATTCAAGTATTATTTTCAGTGCTTTTAATGGGTACTTTAATATACTATTAAAGCCCAAAGAGAGAGTCTGTTGTAGTTAAAAATTCAAATTTATTGAGTAACGGTTCCACGCCCAAAGATGTCGAAAAAATACAACCTCCAGTGATAGGTTAAGGTACCTTCGACACATAAATTATTTAAAATAGAAATTTTTAAAAACAAAACGCCAAAGAAACAGCATACTAATAACAAAAAACAATTTATTGACGCCTACATCATTTACCAATCTGATAATTAGATCTTATAAATACCAAAATACAATTAAAAATTATTTTTTAAGAAACACAAAAATTATCATTAAAGAATTAGTATTGAAATCTTGTGTACAAGCATCCTAAAAAGTAAAAAATTACAAATTCATTTAAATCTCATACAGAAAAACCAACACATTAAGTCATTCAGCTTTGAACTTTTATGAGATGAGTCACTAAAGTCTCTGGAATATGAAAAATACTTTTACGATTTTAGAAATGGGGATTATATTTCAATTAATAATTATTTAGTCTCTGTCAATTAATATGACGTATTTCTGGAAAGATCTGTTGAAGAGAAGGTTGATCAGTTTTATAAGATCCTTGATATGATTAATACATTTATTCCATTAAAGAGGTGTTGCACATCTAAGCTTCCAGTGTGGTTTAGTTCTGAACTCCAATTAAATTAATTATTAACAAAAAGCTAGATCATAAAAGATTTAAAAAAATAATAATAAAGATGAATATATTCATTTTTAAAACCTAAGAAAACAATGTGAGAGTGCATAAAACCTGTCAAACACGGCATATAAATAAAATTAAAAATAACTTGTAGGACATCCCTCTTTATTGCTCTTCGTAAGAAGGGTAGTGATTTCCACAGAGAATATCTTATGCAGATAGAGCTGGTGACAGCCCAAAAAATGTAGCTAATTTATTTGCTGAGCATTTCTCTTCCGTGATAATATGGAGGATAAGTTCCCAATTTTCAATTTTGAAACTTCAGTAGGTTTGAGCAAAATTCACTTGACATTGGGGGAGATTTTCGAGTCGTTGAGGGATGCAAGAGTAAGATCAGGGCTGGACCAGATCGGATCCCTTCATTTTTTCTAAAGCAGTGTATCTGTGTATTAACCCCACCCATCTCTCAGATATTCGACAAATCTCTGGACACAAGTTGTTTTTCAACCTTTTGGAAGAAAAGAACATTTAAGTCTGGTTCCAGGGGGGAGGCTACTCACTACCGAGCAGTTTACACACAACAGATTACTCACTTTCTTGGTATTTTTAAAATCTTATTAAACCAGAGCAGTTCGCCTTTGTTAATTTCATGTTTTACAGTTTGGAACGAGGCTCTCAGGTTGATTCGCTCTATGCGGATTTTGCTAAAGCATTGTATCGGGTCAATCATGGATCCTTTTATTTCCTGGATCTATGGTTATATAACAGCGAGGTGATGAAAATGGAAGGGTTTCTTTTCTGGGAGACAGAGGTTGCTTCTGGGGTGCCTTAGGGTTTCCATTGCGGTCCTGTACGTTTTTTGCATTTTCCTGATGGATTTCAGAAAATTGAAAACAGTTCTTTATGGTTTGCTGATGATGTGAAGCTTTTCCGGGAGGTTAGGTCAATGATGCTATTGGCGTTCCTTAATGTAATTTTTTGAATGGTGTGTGGAAAATAGTGTGTCATAAAATCACATTTTCAAGACAAAGAAATCCAATCAACTTTGTGTACTCTGTGAATGATACTTCACTCAATGTTAAAAAGGAGACCTCTGATCTTGGCGCTTGATAAATTCTAAGATTGCTTTTTCCAGTCACATAAACCAAATTACTTCAAAGGCAATGAAGGTATTGAGATTTCTTCAAAGATCTTCGACCGATTTTTCAATATTTACATTTAAGAGGTTATATACTGTTCTCTTGTACGTCCCATTTTGGAATACTGTTCGGTTGTATGGTCTCCTTCATATCACTGTTATGTCCATCAAATAAAAAGAGTGCAGAATTCATTTTTAAGGGTTGTGGCTTTAAGGTCTGGTTATCGGAAAGCGGAACATGAATATGAGTGGATTAGATCAAGGCTGAATTTACATTTTTTGAAAGCAACGAGACCTCTCATTGACATTGTTGTCTCTAGTTAAATTGAAGATACCCTTGGAAATAGACGAAGAGAAAGTTTTTTTGTTCCATTTCATCGAACTAACTATGGTATCAATAATTCAGAAAACTCACATTTCAGAAAAGATTTAAAGAACATTTTGCGATACTCACCTACTTACAACTTGTTTAAATGCTTTGTACTATTACAATTTTTTGGTTATGTAATTATGTAGACTTATGGTGTGATGACATGTTTTATCTGCTCTTGGTCTTGCTTTATATTACTAATATAAACTATTTATTATAAATGGTTTATCGTAAATAAGTAAATAAATAAATAAAACATGGTGGCTAAATGTGCTCCTCGACACAAAGGCCATAAAAAAGAGCACATTCAAATGTGTACAATTAAAAAATAAGTAAGTAATAAAAAATTAAAAAATAAGTAACGATGCTGCCAATAACAGAAATTAAAGGAAGTAAATTAAACAATAATCGAACAAAACAAAAGGTATTATAAAATATTTAAAAATAAGATAATGGTGTTATAGTAGTTAGAGCACAGGTCTAAAGTGATGATACATGATATATGATGAAGGTCTCAAAGCTATCAATATATAGGTTAAAAAAACATCATGCCTTAGGTAATAAACGTGATTTTAACTTGCTTTTCAACTTTTTAATATCCCATGTTTGTCTAATTTTCTTTTACCAAGATATATGAGCGAGTTTCTGGTAAGCGAAGATGTAGAGATTGGCAGGGGAAAATCATCTACCTGACGAGTCATGTGACCAGTGTTAGAGGAAGTTTTAGGACATTTATGAATAAGAGTAGCTGTTTCCAAGATAAAAAGAGAAAATAGAGTAAGGATTTTTTTGAGATATGAAGAGAGGTTTACAAGAATGACTTAACCAAGCAGAACATAGGTATCTCACTGCTTTTTTTAAATTACAAAAATAATGTTTACTAGCCCCTTGTAGCTTAAACCTCAAAAAGGCATGTGATAACGAAGAGGAGACTCAATAAGAGAAAAGTACACTGAACGTGCAACCACTTCACCCAGCTCATATCTTGCCATTCTTACTGCAAAATATCCAAAGGTTTATTTTGATGCACGATTTAAGATATGATCTTCGAAGGCGACCATCAATGGTAATACCAAGAAACTTTTTTTTTCGTTTTTTTTTTTCGTTTTCCAAAGGGGACTCTTTATTAAACATCATGCCCTGGACGTCACACTTAAGCTCCATAATAAAGGTCTTACCCACATTAAACAAAAGCTGGTTTGAAGCACACCACTTTAATAAAATTTTAAGTTCTTCGAAAACCTGAGCTCTATCTTTATGACTCCATAATATGGTAGCAACATGAATAAACTGGACCATTTTGCCTTGCAGCCTCAATGAGCCAGTCATTCACATTCAACAAAAATAATAACACTGAATTTTGAGATACACCAGATTAAAGGGATCTAGAATCGGAGAAACATCTAGACATTATAACTCTCTGAGTTGCTTGACTTAAACCATATTTATTGAGCTTAGACAGCATTCCATAACCACTGCCTCCATCGACTCTCCCGAATTTAGGGACATATAGACATTCTAAAAAATTGTAAAAACGGCATCATAAGTCCCTTTATCAATTTGAAATACAAATTGATTTGCAGGTATAATGTTGTAAAAAAGACAAAATTCTGCTTTTTGCAAGTTTTTTAACTATCTTGGAGACGATAAAATCGAAATTGGACTGAAAGTACAATGCTCCTTTAAATCCCCACCCTTATGAAGAGGGATAGCCACTGCCTCTTTAAACATGAAGGCAGAAATGCAATTTTTTATGGCAGAAACTAAGGCATTCAATGCTCAGAGAATCAGGCAAACAAAATAGTAACAGTTTTTTTTAAGCTTTTAACTGCATCTTTAACCTCGGTGAGATCAACATGAGAGAAAAAAAATGCTGGACTGAGACTTACTGAATATAATGCATGGGATCAATATGACTACTCACATCTTTGAGCAAAAAATACTTAAATAATAATCATCCTATGGTTGGAACCTTTGGTGTGACAATCAAATCATGAGACAGTTATACCACTAACCAAAACACTTTATTTTACTTTTGACACTTGTTTCCCTAACGATGTTAGCATCTTCTTTAAGTTTTAATCTTATCTTGATCATTAGCGAAACACGAAACACAGAACAAAATAAAGAGTTTTGGAATTTGTAATCAACTGTAATTTAAAAAAAAAAATTACAAAAACTATTATATGGAAGTGTTCTAACCAACATCAGCAAGTAAAATCTCCAAAAACCTCACACTAAAACTCATGATTATAATTGCGCCAATTTACGCGAAAAACATGCATATCCACGTTTTTATAAAAGTAATGGCCAAACAGTCCCTGAAGAGTCATATTTTGAGACTGCAACCCTCATTGACTTTTTTTTTTTTTAAACATAATTTATCATAAATAATGAATTATCCTTTATATTCTGCTTAGCCCAATCCGCTTTTAAACTAAAATAATAATAAATATTAAGAAAGTAACTAAGTCGAGATACCGTTAACTCCTTTGGGCTAAAGCACTGCTATCCTAGCACGAATTATAAAAAGATAGACGCCTATACTCGACAAAACGTTCAGAAAACGGACAAGAGCCATCGACACTAGGCCGGAGTAAATCGATGATAGCGAAACACGTGTCAAGAGTAAAAGTAAACAGCATTGCTTAGAGTTAAAAGTGTTTTGTAATTAATTTTTAAATGATTTTAATAACATGTAATATTAAAAAAAATCTTACAATCATACAAAGTTTTTTCCTTTTTTGGGAACCGAAATCATAAAATTTATACATATTCTTATGAAACAACCCTCAGAACAACTCTTTTTGGACAATTATTATTAATTGAATAATTTTTCTCTTCCTAATTTAGTAATAAAATAATTTCCTTCCTTCCTTTCTCAAAATCAAAAGGTCAAATTAGTAGATCTTTAGAAATCTCAATTAGGAAATGATGTAGGCGTCATTACACTGTTTTAGTTATACTGTTACTAGTCAGCTGTCTATTTCGCGTTTTGACTTTTAATGTTTCTATTTTAAATATTTCATGTATCCAAGTACGTTAATTATGGTTAACATAAATCCAAAATTATATTTTATTTTCTATCGTCCTTTTAGCTGTCCGTTTAAAAAAAAAACATTCTATTAAAGACTGTATTTTTTAGAAACCTCTAGAAATTATAAATTCAACTCTGAAAAACTAAATTTTAGGAAAAGTGGACACCTCCTTGGCAGCTTACTATGCCCAAATTTAAATTTACTGTAAGAATTCAATTGTTACACTTTACAAAGGCAATACCTTTTGATCATTTGCTAATATTGACAAAATTGTGCAATTAGTGTTATAGTTATTAAAGTTCATTTTAACAAACCTGTTATTTTTGCCCTCTCGTCCACCTTGTGCCTCCCTCTTCAGTTGTAAAAGTTGAAGCTGTGATAGGTATGACCTAACTAACAATTTCATAGCGTCAGTTGCCCCTTTTTCGTAAATAACTTTGGCTAAATCGACATTTTCTGCTTTAGAAAAGTGCCTAGTAAAGAATGATTCAAGGGTTCGTTGCAGGACTATGCTGGCAAAGTTGCTGTCTTTGCCGATACTTGACGGAAGATATTCTAAGAAAATCTAAAGAAAAATGGCGATTATTGGAAATCAGTCACCGTGAAAGTTATTCTTACTTTGATCATTTTATTCAATCCAATGACCTTTTTGTCTACAATTAATGTAACGAAAATCTCTGAAAGGATTTCAGGACATACTGAAATTAACACCACTGTCAAATCAGAAAAACTGGTGGTCCCTTTCTGGTTTCTCTGTAAATTATTCTGAGTAATTATGGTTGTTTCAAAAAGAAGGTCCCAATCATCTAGCAGTAAATCTATTAATGTTTCTTTAGTCATATTATGGAGATGTTCCTCTGCCTTAGGGACGTGACATTTTTGGATGTATAGAAGTGTTAGTGCTAAGTTCTTCTCAGAAAGATTTGTGGCGCTAAAAGTAACGCATTATAAAAAAACAGCAATGAAATACTGGATTTACTCACTCTGAACACTTATCGACTAGGATATGTATAAGTTTATCAGTAGAATATTCCCGCAGTATCCTACTTTTTAAAATCAGATTAGGAAGATCGCAATATCCTTGTCCCTCAAGCAAATCTAGCATTGCTTCAGAGAAGCTGTTTTTCGAGCCGCTTCTGAAGTACTTATCAATATCGTAGTTGGTCTTTACTTTAAGTAAAGTGTACCTCAGGTAGTACATAAGGCCCTTTGAAAACTACAAAAAAAAACATATATAAGGCATTGAACAGAGTTGGAGGTATTTTATCTATAAATTGCAACATGCTATTATACTGTAACGATCTTAACCGTATCGGTTTATGTAGAATAATTTTTAGAGTTCTTTTTTGGGTTATCTCTAAAGGTAAAAGTATTGTAGTACACGCCGCAGCCGAAATTACAATTCTATATGATATAACCGATTCTACAAGTGATTTGTAAATATATATGATATTCTTTTTAAGAAGCCATTCTCTGAGTTGTGATACGTTTTAGTTGCTACATATTTTAAATGATGATCCCACTTAAGGTGAGAAAAATAAATTCCCAGATATTTAAACTTACTTGTAATTGAATGCTGGGCTGATACTGACAATTGTTATTTTTACAAATGATTAGATTTTTTTTGTAGGAAAATTCCGCTTGTTTATTGAGAAAAAAGAAACACACTTTTGTGTTTCAAAAACGTTTTTTTGGTTTTGAAAATATAAGTCCAATCATTCTTTAACAGTGCTTTATGAAAGGTTCTGCGTTTTCATAAGGCACGTCTCACATTTTTTTTCCTTTATAATTATTACAGTGTCAACAGCGTAACAAACCAGTAAATCGGAGCCGGCTGTATCTATCATAATAATAATATAAATAGTAAACGACTGCCGACCCCGGTAGCACCGTGGGCAAAACGTTCACGATGCAATCGTGTTTTTGTTTGTGTTTGTCTTATAAAAACAAAACATTGTGGTTCGGAATCCACGTTAAACTGTAGGTCCATAAACAACAATATTGGGCGGCCGTCGAAATACGACGCGAGTCCATTGTATTTGAGGAAGAAGAAGAAGTAAACAACTGTGGTCCAAGAATGGTAACGTTCACGCTACACTCCACCGCGCAAGATTTGCTGACCTTATCCCGCAACAGTATCGAACGCCTTGATCAAGTCAAGAAAAATTGATAGATATTTTTTGTATTTATCAAAAATGTATACATTTCGATATGCGGTCACCCTAATCAAAGCTTCTTCAGTGCTAAGACCCTTTCATTTCTTTATTGCAATTTTGAAATTACCATAATTTAGTTCGAAGACGTCTTTATAATATTTGGTTTTTGTTTAATTTATAAATCTAGTTAAATATTTTCTAGAATTTTTAAAATGATTTAAAGCATTTATATCATTAGGGCTTTCTTTTGATATCTTTTTGAGCTTATAACCTTGTCGAATGGATGTTAGCAAAGCCTCTGTAATCAAGGCCTTAATACTCCTTTTTCTAGCATTTAAATTTTTACGTGAAATTGACAAATTGATAAAATATGTAATTTTTTTAGTAAAAAACTTTATGCATTTTTTACAAAAATATTTTTACACTTAAGAAAAAAAATTCTTGTCGGTAAATTTAAGGTTGATTCGGTAAGATTAATATGTTGAATATCTAAATACATTAGAAATTACAACGACCAGAAACGTCTTTTCAACCAATGAAATGCAGTCCACATGCATAATAATTAACACAGTATCCCAATATATTAAACTTATTGACGTTTTCCATTATTCCATATTCAAATAAAACAATTACATACAAAATTTTACCTAAATATACGTTAAAAATATCAAAATTAGATTTTATGCTTAGAATATTGATAGAAAACAAAATACAGTGTAAATAAATGTTTCTAGAGGTCTTAAGTTATTGCGTTTAGTGTGTACCTACGTAATAATTATGTTATAAGTTGCATACCAAAGAATGTTCTAGATCTCACCTTCTTCAGTTGGATTTTGTGCAGTTGTGCGTTTTAGATTCCGTGGGTTGTTACTAAATGAAGGACTCCGAAGTTTGTTTATATAATTTTATTGCAAAATCAATTGCAGCTACGGAAAGCATGATTTTTTAGGTATTTTTCTACGTATTCCTCGGACGATCAACACGTGTAATCCTCTGACCTTATATTCAATATATTTGAGACCTGTGACTTGCAGTTTAATTTATTACTATTGAAACCTGGTGCGAGAAAATGCAATGTAAAGAATAAGGCATTTTTTTACTCAGGTAATGAAAATCGATACCACAGAAAAGTTGTGGGAACCGTAATCACCAAAAAGTTAATAAAATCTGTTGTGGACTGTGTTTCATATTTAGACCGCACTGCTTAATTAAAACTGAGAGGCAGGCCATATGATGTTAATACAAATCAGCTAAACGCCCCGACTGTAGACTCAGCAGACCAAAACGTAGAATAATTTTATGATGAAATCAAGGAACTGCCTAAACTAACCAAAGATGTCAAGATAATTATGAAAGACTAATGCTAAGATAAGCAGGAGCAAATTTGAGGACATAGTTAGACCGTATGGACTTTGAGTCAAAACTGAAAGGCGTGATAGATTATTACAGTTCTGCGAATAAGAAAACCGAGCTGCCATAAAAATTACACTTGCAAGGGATGAAAGACCAACCACACAGCGACATCTGCGTGAGAAAAAAATGAAGTATTCAATAATAAACGGCGAAATGAGTGACGTTGATAAACATAATGTCATCAAAAATTGAAAATTTAATACCATTATTAGGAAAGATAACAGCTTCTATGCTGCTAGGATATAAAAGAAAACGTAAAAAGCTCAAATGGATGACGGATGCTATGCTAAGATTGCTATTGATAGATGAACGCTGGAAATACAAAAACGTAACGGACAAGACATGTCCGGAAACAAAGACTCATAAAATCAAATATTAGAATGGCAAAGAACGAATGGCTTAAACAAAAATGTATTGAAATAGAACATCTTCAAAATCAACCTGATGATCTTAACCTACACAAAAAACTGAAAAAAACTGCTGGAACTTATGAAAACAAAGATCAACCGTAATAGTCAATAAGACCAGTTTTTGGTAGGAATCAAAACAGTCATGCCTAGGAAAAACATACCGTGTATTAAAAAAAAGTTCGGATCCCTTAATATTTCGTGAACGCGCCTTTTTATCAAAGTATCCCAAATAAAAATTATACATCTTTTTCAGATCTACATTAGTAAGATAACTTTGCATATACAAGAGAAACTACTAGACTTTGCATCTCACAACAGTACTAGAGAACAAAGTAGTCTTTTTTTAAACGGAATGGTATATTGTTATATATATTATGCATTTTCCGATTTTACGCAAAATTTTAACATAAATTCATGTAACATATGCCATTCCTAAAGATACAATGGTTTAAAAAGTTATTATGAAAAATTTATTATAAATAAAACATGCAAATTCGAACTCATAAAAAAAGAAACAATACAAAAAAAGTATTTAAACAATATAATAAATAAATATTAAATATTGAAAATGGTCCCCTTCAACAGTTTAACAATGAGCCAAATTGCAATTGTTTGCTACGTTTTCTATCAATTATTAGTCTAATTCTGTCTTGTAATACGTGAATATTTTCCGGCTTTGTCGCATAAACTTTACTTTTTAAATGTCCCCAGAGAAAGTAGTCTAGGGGTGTAAGCTCAGGGCTTCTTGCTGGCCATTCAACTTCACCTCTTCTGCCAATCCAACGATTTGGGAAACTCGTATCTAACAATCTTTTAACATTAACTCCAAAGTGAGGAGAAGCGCCATCTTGTTAAAACCATATTTGATGAAAATTAGCATTAGTATGCCTTCTTAGGTCAGCATTTTTCTACTGTATTGCCAGCTTTCTAATCTAAATAAGTGTCAATGTGAATTTCATCGAAGAGCAACAGCAACACAACATATTTGTCTTTTTCTGTTAAATATTGATAAACATTACGAGCATAAGTTAAAAAACAATTTCTCTGATCAATATTTGGATCGGTCAAAAAGTTATTACAGATAGATTTGATAGTGTCAGCATGTGGTAAAATAATACAAACATGATTTCTTAACTATTTGTATGAATGAGGGCTAATAGTAAATAAAATGGAGCATAAGATAATTGTACTGGGTGAGTACCTATACTTCTCTTTTGAAGCATTAAGCAAAGTTAATTGTTCTGAAAAAAATTATGGAAGAGTATCTTTAAATTCAACTGAGCCTTTAAGATTTAACAGAATATCCGTAACACATTTTTAATTTTTTTGTTTTTCGGATTCAAGTTGATTTGAATCAGGCTCGGAAAGCAATGTGTCATCCTCGGTGTCACCACTAGTACTAGTTGTTGGAAACTCAGTGGCCAGATTATTATGTAAACTCACAGGAAATGACATCATTGTGTTATCAGCTCAGCATTTTGAATTATAAATTAATAAACAAACAGATTACCCATGTTATTATAGGAGCAGATATATTCTAGTTAAGCAATGTCAAATTTTCAATAGTGCAGAATTTGTGGGACAACCCTTTATTGAAAAAACCATCCTTCTTTAAACTGGCCTTTTTAAAAGCAAGGTAATCTTCCTTACTTTCCTCTAACGCCTTAAGAAATTTTGCTCCTCTAGTTGCTTAGATGTTTCATCTCTACCGACCGAAAATTGATTAAAACTGGTATTTTCTTTATTTTAGAACCGAAAAGGAACCGACGAATAATAAACTGTTTATCAACAATCAAAATGAAAACACGTGATGCGTGGTAACGTCACAAAACACAGTCGCCCAACTAGAGTTGACGAACGTGTCGCCGCGATTGCATATCAATATTTCGCAGAGTTACTGCTAAATACTCTCTTCAGATCTCTTATGGCATTTTCTACCATCCTACATTTGATGACGTCACAATTTTTATTTCAGCCCAGAGGCCTTAGTTCTTAAGGAGGTGTTGATATTGGTCACTTCCCCAAACAATGAGTATGCTCTACTTTTATACCCGTGCCTAAGAAGACCAATAGAAGAAGTGCAAATGCGAAGAACATCTCACTCTACTTCTATTTAATTTATATTCAGAAATAATATGATAAGAAGTTTCAGAAAAAGTAGAGATCGGATAAAGGTTAAAGGAGCGTGGGGTAAGCGTTATTATGCTGATGACTCGGTCTTGATTGCCGCCAATATAGACAAAGTAAATTAATAAGTCTAAATATCAACACCACGATACACGAAAACACGGTATGTCAGCCGCTCGAGTAAAGATATTTTCGTTCTGCGCACTACTTCATGTGTGTAGCGGAATGAATTTTAAAGCTTGTAACAATAGGCTTTGGCTTTTAGGGTTAAAAATTTAGTGTAGTTAGTGTGAGTTTGTTTTGATGTACACATTAACTATGATTTTGATGATTTTTATGATTGTTTGTATAATTGTTATAATTTGATGTACACAATTGTTTTGAGTGGTTGCCACCTCGTATTATACTTTCATTTAATGTTATGAATTTGCCCCTTGAATTCGTTCATTTTAAAATGGATTGTTTCGAAGTCCGTTACTGAATTATAAGAATACTAGGATTTAGTACTAGGACTTTTATAGTTAGAATTTTATACTAGGAAGACGCCTTGCAAACGTTAAATTTGCCATTAGCCACTTAAACATTAAAAAACGATTGAAACGTTAAATATTAACATTTACTAATGCTAAAATGATAATTATTGAAAAAATTATATAAATTTATTCTTTCATTCTTATTTTGTTTTTAGTCTTAGACGTTTATTCTTAGTTATTATAGTAGACGAGAAGTTTTGTTTTATTTATTTACTTAATTACTTATAAGTTTAGTTTTAGTTAGTAATTCACAAGTTTTATTAAAAAAAGGTTAATATATTTTTATATTCGTTAAAAAATAAAATCTCATGTCAATTTTCTGATTATGTGTACACATTTATTTTTTTTAATTCATTTTATATAATATTTTGCCCCCCATATAACATAATAGCAAATAAGCATTTAAAACTCCAGCTTAATTATTAAAGCAATGCCCCTAGAAAGGGTGGAGAAATGTGAGTACTTCGGCACTTGGTTACTCGCAGACGGGACATTGAATAACGAGGTAAAGTGTCGCATTGAACAAGCCTTCCTTGGGAAGCGGCTTGCCTGTTCCGGATTTCACACTGACTTGCGGCTAAGAATCGTAAATTGTTATATTTAGCCGGTGCATCTTGCACTTTTATGGTATGAAATATTGGGCAGTGAAGATGAGGGCATTCTTCAGTGCCTTCTGGAGGCCTTTTAGATGTGGGTGTATCGCAGAATCCTTAAAATACCTTGGACTGTGAAACTGACAAATGAGGAAGTTCTTAGACCCGTTAACAAAGAACTCGAACTCTTCGAACTCGACTCGAAATCTTTAAGACATCATGCATTGTGAAAGATACCGTTTCTTGCAGTTGATGATCGAGGGCAAGATTAAGAGAAGAAGGGGACTTGATACATAATCTTAATTAGTAGTGACTAGTTTGCACTAACTGAGTTTCGGCAAAGTTATTTATCATAGAAGTATGTTGTTTGGTACCTAGGAAAAATAAATAATATTCACCTAGAAAAGCAAGAAGCAACCCACCATAAGCAGGATTGTTCCTAAGATGAAAGCCAAACCTATACATCAATTAAAATAATATTTATGATTACAAGCTTGCAACTTTCACTCTTCATCAGTAAAGAAGAAATAACAAAATAAATGTTGGCATACCTGTGCATTTGCTTGTTCTTGAAGCTTCTTAACCCTTTTTAAGACATCTAGAGGATTAATAACGGCCATTTTATAATACGGTACTGCTAGAGAAAAACTGTCTTCATTCTGGCATCTAAAACGTATAAGACACTTAACACTCTTCACGACTCATCAAATATGATTCTTTATTACGTCAAATAATGGTCTCCTAACAGCGCACATGATAACCGATAAGTTTCAACTAGCTCCTCGTTAGTCGATCGCTTTTCCATGATTAGTTTTACGCTACTGTCTTCCCCAAACGACCATTTTTTTAACATCAAACCCATTCTTAAAATCATGTGAGCCTCGCTCATGAGATGACAGTAGGTTTGGGCTGAGCTGAATCTATGCACGTTGGCAACAATGGATATGTCGTTAAACACTACTTTTGGTGTGGGTAGCTCTAGGGAGTAAAGGGTTATAAATGTGGCGGTTGAGCTGAAAAAAGGATATTTTTTATGTTTAAATTAAGTGTGTACTAAAAAAACTATTTTAAGGCTTGAACTACTGCGTTTTTAATAAGCACGTATACACAATGTCAAATTATGGAAAAGTAGCGCAATTTAAGTAGTTTAAGTTCTTTTAAATGCGTTTTTTAATAGATTGAAAAAATTTTGATACTGTCAATCATGCTTTTTAAAAATCTCAATATATTGAAAACTCATGTAACAATGTTATTGACTTTAGTGTCATATAATAATAAGACGTTTATTAGTTACCCAAAAAAAAGTTACAAAAATACTAATCAAAGTAAATAAATACAGTCAGGCAACTAAAAGGCCTTTTAATCAGATTTCCAGGAATCTTCTGAGGAAATGAGGACTCCCTGGGTTCTGTTGAGGTCTGCCAATATTAAAATATAAATTTAATAGTAAATGTAAAGTTAAGAAAGGAGAGGGGCAGGGATGTGGCATATTAGTATTAATATACCTTATATATGCGATAGTTTTGGTATAAAAAGAAAAATGCATATTTTTACACTGATATAGTTATAAACAAAAAACAATTTCATATTATTTTTAAAATATTTTTTCAGAGAACATTGGTTCATTTATTTAAAATTTGTTAATTAGATGTGCTATGGAATACGAAAACGACCTTTAAAAGTATTCTTTGTTATGTTGTGGAATTGTTAATTAACATTTCTACATTAACATTTTTACGCTCTATATTAATGTTATGCACTATCTGTTTGGTAACTAATTTTTTTTAATAGTGAAGAAATATGCCATACTTGCAGTGGAGTCGTAGGTTAAGGTAAAATGAAAATCCTGCAGTCTCCCTCCACTTATTTATTAAACATTTAGTTATTTAAAATTCCCGACATGTTTCGGACGCAGTGGTGTCCATCATTAGGGGATAAAAGGTTTAAAATTGGTATTAGATATACGCCCCAGGATTTGATTCCATGTCAAAAAACCCTCTATTTATTATTATTGTTTTTTTTATTTTATTATTATTATATATTTTAGAGGCCAAGAAGACAACTTTTCACCACTAGTCACCACAATTTCTATAAACCTTAACCTAATAGCGTCATTTAAATTTTTGAAGACAACCATCGATTGCATTACATATTTTATTGCATTTAAACGTTTTATGTAAATATAAATCCTTTTTTTTCAGCATAGCACCCACCTGTGACTGGAAAATTTCGTTCACGATGTTTGGTAAACCATTTGTACAGCAAATTTCCATCTGTACTGAGGTTTTCTATACATTTTAAATTGCAATATTTCATTTCATTAGGGCTTAAACTCTTTACAACTACTTTTAGATTTTTTTTCTTTATTTTTAATTGCACATATAGTTGATTTAGCTATTTGATATTTCTTTGCTAGAGCAGTAATACTCGTACCATCTTTGTTCTCTTTCAAAACTTTTAAAAACACTTCTTATTGATTTTAACTATTTTATAGGAACACTGCGCAAGACGCGACGCGACGCCCTCTCGCGTCTAAATCTTTACATAAACTAAGTGAAACAAACGTGCCAAACGATTATACCAAAATGTGCTAACAAGCCTAGACAAATCTACACAGGTTTACTAGAATTTCTTTAAAATTACAATATCAAAATATTTTTTGTTCACACTATCGAATTAACATAAGAAAATATTGGTGTTCATTTTTTTCATTTGGTGTCATATGAAAGCTGTAGAGTTTCTATAGCAAAGAGATCCTTATACCTTTCCTTGTAAATATAGCTGTTCCGAAGTTATTGAGCTGATTAAATTTCAATTGATTAAAGAAATGTTGCTATTATCAAAAGCTTTACAAAAACTTCGATATAATAATCGATTTAAAAAAAAAAACGATTTTATTGATTTTAGTGTCATATGAAAGCTGATGGATTTCTCTACCAAAAAAGTCCTTATAAACTTTCTTGTAAATAAAATTACCTGAGGGCTGTTTAATAAAGACTCAGACTCAGGCTATGAAAATTTTATTACAAAGAATTATACATCAACGCTTCTGTCACGTTCAAAGTAGTCACCATTCAAGGCGATACATTTATTCCAGCGCCGCTGCCACTCCAAAAACGCGTCCTCGAAGCTCTTCTTAGTCATGCGCTTAAAAATCGCCTCTAAAGCTTTAACAGCAGCATCTCCGGAGGGAAAACGCCTTCCTTCCAGGTCCTTTTTTGCAGTGGGATAAAGAAAAAAGTCGTTCGGTGCTAAATCAGGGCTATACGGAGGGTGCGGCACCACTGGAATGTTTTTCTTGACAAGAAATTCGGTCACGGTGTATGCGACGTGAGGCCGGGCATTATCTTGATGAACTTTCCATCTGCCAACAAAGTCAGGTCGCTTTTTGGGGATGTGATCCTTAATGAGCTGCTTCAATACGGATATGTAATACGTCGCATCAAAACCCTTCTTGGGTGGCAACCGACACTGATGAGTGTAGACCAGGCCGCGGTAGTCGAAAAACGTAATCACCATACTCTTTTTGGCGGACTTTACTGCTCGTCCTTTTTTCGGTGGTCCTTGTCCTTTTTTGATCCATTCAGAGCTTTGTTGTTTTGTAGCTGGGTCGTATGCATATATCCAACTTTCATCAGCTATAATAATCGTTTTCCACCAGTCATCACCTTCCGTACAAACGCATTGGGACCAGTATTCGCAAATTTCAACTCGGCGTTGTTTTTGCTCAGGCGTCAACAGACGTGGTATCCAGCGCGCGCACACACGCGAAACGTGTAAATGGTCATGTAATATTGTATGCACGCTTCCTAACGAAATGTCAAGTATAGCAGACAATTCTCGAACTGTGAGATGCGGGTCGGTAGCGATTAGACAGCCAGCTGTGTTTATCGTTTCTTTACGAAGCGCAGTAACAGGCGCTCCTGGACCGCCTTCCAGTTCACAGCTCTCTCTACCTTTTCGGAAGGCAGCGTGCCACTGTAAACACGTGGGTTTTTTCATGCAAGCTTCACCGTACACATTCTTCAACTCACGATATGTTTCGAGTGGTTTTTTGTTCGATTTCACCAAAAATTTAATCGTGTAACGTTGTTCTCGATATCCAGACATTGTAAATATTAGAGGCGACTTTCATACACGTCTTCTTCGCAATGTCACTACTTGAGCACTAATGATCAGATCGAAGAAATCTTGATACTGTCAAAGGCTTTACGAAAATCTCAATATATTAAAAACGATTTTATTGACTTGGGGGTCATATGAAAGCTGATCAGTCTCTTTACTAAAACAGTCCTTATAAGTTTCTTTGTAAATACATTCATTTTGAAGTTAATGAGTAGTTTTTCAACTAGATGAAGAAATATTGATACTATCAAAGGCTTTACAAAAATTTCAACACTTTAAATTTTTGGATTTTGCCAGGAATATTTGGAATTTTTTAAAAGGGATTCTAATATGCATTTAATTACAGAGCTCCGCTAATAACAGAATACAAGTTAATGATAATCACTAAAAGATTAAACATCGTATAATCGCTTTTAGATCAGCATCATTGACAAAGTGGCCATAAAGAAGTATCTTTTATGTTACTCTACCGCTTTAAATAATAAAGATAAAGATTATTTCAACAACGCCGAGATGACAATGGTCACCCTTGAATGTGGGAATATTACATTTAACTCACTTGGCTATAACATACACTACCGCTCAAAAGTATTTGCCCACATATGACTGTTTTAAAGTTATAACTAAAAATAATAAACCCATCAGTTATTCTTATGAAACGGTTTATTTATAACAAAATAAATATAAACAATACATTTTTCAATTAATTAAATTTAAGAAAATCACATTTTGGATTCATCTACATGTCCGCCTCGATTTTTAATAACAGCTTCACAGAGTTTCGGTAGTCTTCTAATTAATTTGTCCAAAGTTTCCTGAGGTATCTTGTGCCACTCTTCTTGGATGATCCTCCACAAGTCTTCTTTTGATGTGGGGCATGATTTTCGCACTTGTCTATCCAGTTCATCCCACAGTAATTCGATAGGATTGAGGTCCGGTGATTGTGGGGGTCATACCATAACTTTCAGAAGATGTTGCCTTTGTAATTGACCTAAATTTTGCTTGCACAGTTTCGACGTGTGCTTGGGGTCATTGTCATGTTGAAAGATGAAGTTTTCCCAATTATTCGAGTACCAGAAGGAAGTACATTGTCACTTAAAATTGTTTTGTAACCCTCTTTTCGAAGAATTCCCTCTATTCTAATTAGATCGCCCACTGCAGATCCTCCGAAACAACCCCACACCATCCCCGAACGAACCACCACTGTGTCTAACTGAGGCCACCGTACAGTTCTCGGCGACCCTTTCATTGGCATAACGGCGAACAAAAACTCGCCTCTTCGTTCCAAAAACCTCGAATTTCGACTCGTCACTCCAGAGAACTTTCTTCCAGTCATCAATGGTCCATTCTTTGTGTGATTGGGCCCACTCAAGTCTTTTCTTCTTATTAACATCCTTCAGTAACGGTTTTGATACAGCTAAACGTCCTTTAAGACCAGCATTATAAAGTCGCCGCTTTACTGTCGAAACACTGACCGCTTTTTTACACTCCTTGTTGATTTTTGTTGTGATTTCAGGGGCGGTAAGGCATCTATTGCGTTTGCTTGTAATTATAATATTTAAATCTTCCTTTGAACTTGTTGCCTTTGGCCTTCCCGATTGAGGTTTGTTGTTAATAGTCCCTTCTCTGGTGAATTTCCTAACATTATAATCGACAGTCCGCCTTGGAATTCCCAAATCCGTCAAAATTTGACGGTTAGTCTTTCCAGCCTTATGAAGTCCAATGAAAATACCTTTTGTTTCTACCGATAACTCTTTTGTTTTAGCCATTTTAAAGAATGTTGAAAAACCAGCAAAGAAACGGTGACAATCGTCAATAAGCAAGCGAAATTATTTACCAATGTTACACAAAATCAATTCTTGAAGACTAAACACCTTTAAATGTTTCAAATTTTATCGGAAACGAGCATAGATTAGTTTTTTAGAAGAAGTGCATATTTTCACTACATTGTTTGTTATTTGCAAGACTATTTTTAAATACTCAGTTTTTTTCAACGAACCATAGTTGATAGGTATGCTGTTTAAGCAAATATGCAATTTAAAAAAGAGATACAATCTAAATATAGGTATAAAGACAAGATTTTTGTATCTAATTTAAAATATTAAAAAGAATACATGGGGGGCAAATACTTATGAGTGGTAGTGTATATGTTTTTCCTCTCACATGAAATGCGTATCCTGTACATATGAATAAATCTTATAAGACAACAGAGATTTAATGGATATAAATTAAAAAATGATTCTGAAGTATAATAATATACACTATTAAACAAAAAAATGGGACTTACCTTCCACTACTGGTTCCACTGGAACTAACAGAGTGTGCAGGACTACTTTCCGAATTAGCCATCAAAATGAGAAAATTATCAGCTAACAATAACCGCTCTACTCCTAAAAACGGCCTTAGGCCCACCAAACATATGGAATCTTCTATAGAAGGAATAGCCTAGGGAAAACCGTATATTTTATTCCTCCTTAATACAATTTTTACACATTTACTAGCTTGTTAGAACTAATTAAGTAATTAAAGAGGATATTTTCCACTCACCACTTGTGAACTATCAATATTCTCAAAATTCCTACACAACTGATGTCCAATTCTCAAAGTATAAGATTCTAAGCCAGTCTCAGTTAGGGCATGTAAAAAGTAGTCCTCCATTATAATTTTAAAAACCGGCGCAGTAAATGGGTAGACAGCAATACAGTTATCTTTATCCAAAGATGTATCTAAAAAATAAATGTTTTATATTCAAAATAGTAAATAACTTAGAATGGAGTTAACCAACCATTATCACCAAAGAAATGCAGATATCCCTCCTGTTGTGTAGCAATCATACAAGCAACACTGTTAAGGCAGCTTCTGTAACTACTGCTCAGTCCGGCATCAATTGACTCATAACTTTTCTTGTTAAAATGATCGTCAATATAAAGAGGCTTTAGCGCTAAACTTTTAAACTCCTCCGATACTTGTTTTTGGTTGTTTTCAATTAAAATGGGGACAAGTTTAAGCTGGATTAGATCTTGAATTTTATAGTTTTGATTCTTTTTCTAAAAAAGTGAAAATTCTGTATTATAAATTTGGAATGTTGCTTATTATAATGGCTTGCCTCTAAACTTGAACTCGGTTTAATGATCGCTTTTAAATCCTTGTCTGTAAAAGTGAAAGGACTATGTTTGTGAATTAAGCTGTTTTCTTTTATAATGCTCGGTAAATTGACGGTTATTTTATCCCTTTTGTTTCTCTCTTCTTTTTTAAGTTGCTTGAAGTCTATAGGTTCATCAGAGGCATCTGGAAATACATACATTATGTTACATATCCTTGATGGTAGATAACTAAGCAAAAAATTCGACAAAAAAAATAAGTTTTTAAAATGTTTTACCGCACAAAGATCTATATGAAATAGTTCAATGTTCACCCGATTTCAAGGCATACGAGGTGGGGTTCAATGTGATAACCAGATCGTTATAAGGTATTTACTCACAGAGCCAGTTGGTGTGGTAGAGGAACTTTAAACAGATCAGGGGTATTTCGGACGCATTTGGACATTCCACTATAGAATTTGGCACTTGGTTGATTTAAATAAATGTTGCTGCCGCCAAACTATGAACTATTTAAAGTGCCTAATTATCAAGCGGAATGCTTAGGCGTTGCTGAAATCCAGAGTGGAATGTCACGTAATAATTATTTATAACAGATGGTGAATACTTAAGTACAATATTAAATCGGTGCCGAAATGCAGAGTGGAATGCTAAGATTAATGATATAGGTCTTGTATAGGCTATATACGAATATTTAAAAAAAATTAACCTATCAAAGTCCAAGTCAAAATAAGCTTCATTATCATAAGTATGGATCTGCTTGACAAATCCAATATAAATTACAGTAGTTCAAAACCTTACCTTAAATTATAATAGCACTAGTTACATAAAAGTGAACTTTATATATAGGTTATATATAAATAAAAAATATAAAACTGATAGACAAAAAATGAAATTTTGAAACGAATTGAAATATAACTATGGATTAAATTATAATACAAAAAAACAGAAATAAAAGTATGTGAATAATGGACATTACTTAATACCATACAACTACAAATAAAACTAATTAAAATGTTTAAAAAATATCATACTCGTAATAGAATTCATTCAAACTATAATAAGGTCTACCAGCTAATAATCCCCTACTATTAAATATTTTGAAGAACGGTACGCCACAGGAATCATTTGATGGTGACAATGAACATTTTTACCAATGATACAGGGTATAGGTAATTGCAGTTTAGAAGCATTTCGTATCATAACATCAGATAATGTCAGCCAACAATAACCGCTTCACTCCTAAGAAAGTCCACCAAAAATATGGAATCTTCGAAGAAGGAATAGTCTAGGGAAAACCGTATATTTTAATCCTTTGACGATATTTATGGATAATTGTAGCTGCTTCAACTGTAACTGCTGCTGCTCAAGAATAATAATAATAATAATAATAATAATAAACAGTTGGAAAATAATGAAAAATATAGTTTAAATAAAAAAAAACACAAAACAAACCTAAAAGAATCAATGAAAAGAAAAGAAAAAAAAGTAAAGTCACAGTCTCAAAAGTTATCCAAAAAATTAGAACAAATAACTATTAATATGACATAAAAACCCAATTATAAAAGTTTAACAAGATAATCACATATTCAACAAAATAAAATTAAATTAACTGCAATATACCTACTCACTATAACTTAGACACATGGGTCTTAATCCCAAGAGTAATGATCCACCAAGATATCGACAATCATATGAACCGGAGAGAAATTTATATGACACATGTGACAGATCCGATTAAATATAGCGCATATTGTATATAGCGGCGATTTCAACAGGATGTTAGTATGAGGCCTTGGCAGAAAGAATGTTAGGAGATGTCTAGCATTAAGCCTAGGCACCATGAAACGTACACCAGAAAGAAGTACAGGACTACTAATGAATCCATTCAGTAACTCATGCAGGAATTTTACAGAGAAGATCATTCTTCTAAGATGTAATGGATGTAGATTGAAACGTTCCAATATTTGCCGACGATCAACCCCTCTAACTGGATATATGCCATCCTGCCTGAAGGCCAAAAACAAATCTACGCTGAACAGATTCAAGAAGACCAACATGATTCTGATAGAGCGGGTTCCATATAATGCAGCCAAACTCCAGTTTTGATCTCACAAAGCAACAGAAAAGCAGTCTTAATGTAGATTCCAAAGTAAAACTCTGAGAACTTCTAATTATGAACCCAAGCCTTCTCAGGGCTGACTTGACTATGTTGTTGAAGTGTGGAACGAATGTAAATTCAGAGTCAAAGGTAATACCAAAATCAGTAATTTGCTCTAATCTACTCAAAATAGTATCATTAATAAAGTAATCAAAATTTAAGAGTGTTCTTGAACTAGAGTAACTGACCACACTACAATTAGCCGCATTCAAGTCTAACCTGTTAACAGCGCACCATACCTCCAATGTATTTAGGCAGTTCTGAAGAAAAACACAATCCTCCAAACCATATACATTTAAATATAGCTTCAAATCATCGGCAAAAGCCAGCCTATGACAAGTGAGTGACTCAATCAAGTCGTTTATAAAAAACTAAACAGGAGCGGACCCAGGTTCGAGCCCTGTGGCACACCCGACGTTACGTTATTAAAAGTTTTGATTTAAAGCCCTCATATTCGACATATTGAGATCTACCAATCAAGTAGGAATGAAATAAATTAAATAATCTCCCTGAGTTAATTTATGCAGCAAAATATAGTGATCTATCCGATCAAAAGCTTTTTGGAAGTCGGTATAAATAACATCGACTTGAGTATTAACATCAAGTGATTCACAGATGTGGCTAGACAGACAGGATAAGTTAGTAACACAAGATGGCCCGCTAAAAAATTCATGCTGGTCTACAGACACCGAGTTCTTTTGCTTGACTAAATAGCGACCGATTCAGGATAATTTTGAAAATTTTTGAGAAGTTACAGAGTAATGAGATTGGCCTGTAGTTCAAGATTTCATCGGAGTCCCCAGCTTTTAAAATAGGTATTATTTTAGCAGTCTTCCAAATTTGAGGAATCTGTTCTGTTGACAGGATTAAGTTGAAAATGTAGGTCAGCGGATGAGCCAGGACACCAATGCAATATTTAACCAAGAAGACCACCTTCTACACCAGATGTTAACTTATTCTTGAGTTTTTTACTAGCCAAAATAATCTGGGAAGCATCAACGTTGGAAATGTCAAAGTGGGGCACATTATAAGACGTCGATGAATGGTTAATGAAATTGATTGTATAAATGCCTCACCAAAGAACAGTGCAAAAGCATCAACTATGTCTTGTGGGTCTTTAATTACCACGTCATCGGGTAGCCTAATCATACCAGGAATCCTGATGCCAGCCTTCTTAGAACCAATAAATTTCCAAAACCTAGATGGATCCAAAGAAATATTCCTTTCGGTATTTGATATATACAACTTATATTCATTGCGTATTTGTAGTTTTATAAGGCGTCTAAGAGAATGGAATTTATTTTGAAAGAATGGAGAATTGTACATTTTAAAGTCCTTGAAAGCCTTTTCTTTCCTATAAATGTTCTTAATCAATTCTCGAGAATAATAATTTGGCAATCTTCTTTTACGTTGCTGCTTAAGAGGAATGTGTGCGGCAAATATGCCACTCAATATATCATACAGGGCTCCACATGCATCATTAACGTTAGAGGATAAATACACAGTAGACCAGTCAGCTTCAAGGATCGAGTCATAAAGGAGATAAAAGTTGGCCTTTCTAAAGTTAAAAGAATGAGATAAGTTTTTATTAAGCTGAAAATTATGGACACGTTGGCCTGAGACAGTAAAATCAATTTCCAGCGCAGGGTGATGCAAATCCTCCAGGACAAAAGGCACGTCTACGAGAAACAGTACAGGTGAAGTTAGATAAAACAAGATCCAATAGTTTGTTATTATAGTTTAAGATGTGATTATACTGAACAAGATTAAAAGTGTTAGCAAAATTATTCACAGCAATAGACTTTTGACTAACATCATTACCTGTAGGTGAAATAATAGAGAAATCAGACACGTTAAAATCGCCCACTATTATTACATTATGGTTAAGCATTGATATTAAGAGTGTAAACTGATCCAGAAATTGATCGAAAATTACAGATGTGATAGATGGTGGGATGTACAAAACAATCATGTAAGATATCTGTAACCTAATAGTAAATTTACAGCCAACAACTTCGATAGAGGGCGCAATACTGTTGCAAAAATCAGACAAACTAATTTTTTCAGACACAATGTTTTTAGAAACTCCACAGATAAATAATAAATAAGTCATTTAAGATTAAAATACTTTAAAACATTTCCAAACAGAGACCTACACTTCAAGATTTTTAAATGGAGAAGTATAAAGTAATTGTTTTATTTAGGTAACCCCAGAGGAAAAAGTCTAATGAGCTTTAATCGGGATATCACAGAGGCCACGGTTCTGGACCTCCATAGCCTATACAGCGATTGGGATATTCTCTATTTAAGTATTCTCAAGCAATTAAGATAAAGTGCGCTGGAGCACTATCGTGCATAAAATACATTTGATATCTTAGCTCAAGGGGAACTTATTCTAATAAAGCAGTTCCTCTTCGAGAAAATGCCGATAAACATCTCCAGTTAATCGCTCTCGCAAAAAAATGGACCAATCAAGTTATCTCCAATAATTCCCACCCATACATTAACTGAAGATAGTTGCTGGTGCCGACTTTCAATAATTCCATGCGGTTTTCGTATGCCCATATGTGATTATTGTGAAAATTTATAATTGCCTTTTTTGAAAAATTTGCTTCATCTGTGAATAGTATTCTTACCACGAACTGAGGATTTTCTCCTATTTTTTGTTGTAGCCATCGACAAAATGCAAGTCTTTGAGGAAAATCACTTGGTAAAAGTACTTGCACTCGCTGTAAATGGACTAATATTTATACTCTATTTCAGAAGTGTGTAGAGCAATAAAACCTCATTAGGTATGCAAAAGTGGTACCTGGTGATCCACCAATATTTTATGCCACTACCTTAGTTGGGTATTAGTTTCAATGTAAAATTCTTTCTTTTCGTTGATTGCAGGTAGTGCCACCCGGTTTTGGGTCAATTTATGAGTTTTGCCCATTGTTACCCACTGATAAACATTGAAAACGGTTCGCCAAAGGCGTGCAACTGGGACTTGTTTTTTACCTTATAATTAATGTACTTAAATGCTATTTTATTTTAGAAAGTTACTTTTGTTTAAATGGAATAATATATTTTTTTCACAAATTTATTGAACATAATATGTAGAGTAAAACAGTTGAAAATGTCACTTTTGGATCTGGCACTTTTTGAACAGTGTATAACAATTTTAAATTATAACAGATTGTAGTCTTCTTCGTCATCTGACGAACTGTCATCACCTCTTGACATTATAACTAAAGGATCGACTGTCTGATCGATGAGGTTGTCAAGATCCCACATTTTGTCCTCTTGCTTAATTACATGCTGGACTGCTTTTCGCCAATTCTCTGGTGTCGCTTCCGTAATGGCTTGATCAAACAGTAGCTTAACATCTTTCATTTTAAAAGTCGTGTTTTGTCTTGCTACAAATCCTTTTACCTGCGCCCATATCAGTTCTATAGGATTTAGTTCGCAATGATATGGCGGTAAGCGCAGTACAGTTATATTATATTTTTCGGCTATATCTTCCACGGCGTATTTCATGAAACGAGTTTTGTGTAAGTTTGCTATTGCCAGCAGTTCTTTTTTTATCAAATTTGCTTCAAACGCAATACCTTTTGCAGTCAGTCAATCGATAATTTCTTGCTTTCTCCAACTTGAAGTTGGCGTCTTCTCTATTACCGTGAATGATAGCTTGCGTTATCCATAACCACCACCGAATTAGCCGGAAGAAATTTTATCATTTCACCAAAATAGTCCTCGAAAACGTCTGAGTTCATGTCTTCATGGTAATCTCCTGTGCAAGTCGACTCAAAGGTTAGCAGACCTTCTTTTAAAAATCCCTCTTCGCTTCCAATATGTGTGAGTATAAGTCTTTTTCCTTTTCCCGAAGGTACTTTAATACCTGTAGACAGGCCTTCTATGAAAGCTTGGCGAGCACTGGTTATATTTTTGTCTTGCCACATTTTTTGGACTATATAACCTTCGTTAATCCACGTCTCATCAAGATAAAAAACTTTCTTTTGCTCCCTGCGGTACTGCTTGATACTTCTCAAGTATTGTCGTCTCCAACAAACAATTTCGTCGCTCTCCAGTAAAAGTGCTTTGCGGTTATGCTTTTCCCAGGCAAAATCCATATTTTTTAAAGTTTTCCATAAAAGTTTTCTACTTATCAACGGAATACTGCCATCTCGGCCAAGCTCCATTAAAATTTTGTCTAGGGTGGATATTTCCTTTTTAAAATAAAAAGAGTGAACTTTTCTTCGAATTATACATTTAGCATTTTCATCAAGGACTTTTGTAGGTCGTCCTGGCTTTTGCTTGGGAGATTCCACTTGACCTGCTACTTTTCTTTCCCGCAACAATTTGAAAATGGTGGACTTTCCAATTCCACTCATTCGAGAACATTTTTCAACAATTTCTTGCACAGTAAAACTAGGGTAATCGTGTTTTATGCAATCATGTACATTTAAAATAATAACTTTTTCACTCAGCGATAGTGGAGAATTTTTAGTACATCTTTTCGTTGGACTGAATACCTCCATTTTTTAAATATTGGGATAATAATATTGTGATTACACTACAGCGTAGCAGTGACTACTAACGTTTAAAATATGATTTAAAAGTATTTATAGTCTGTATATATTACCTGACCCCATTTTTGCATGTTACAAAGCGTTAAAAGATAGGTACCTATACAAAAGGATTAAAAGTATTTATTTAGTATTTAATCTCTTTCAAAATAAAGGCATTTAATCCGTGAAAATTAAATTCATAAATATTATAAGTACCTGCGCCTATGAACTACCACGAAATGTAGCCAAACAGAACGGAATTCCCCAGTTTATTGCTCTATACACTTCTGAAATAGAGTATAGTGTTGTAGCAGTCTTTCTTGTACTTGTCATAGGGTCCTCCTCAATTTAGGAATCTTTCTTCGTAGATACGCCTAGCTTTATTCTTTGTTAGTGTAATTCATTTTAAATTAAAATTTTAAAAACTGTCAAGTATAGAAAAGTCACTGGGAACTTCAGGTATAGGTCACCTACTAGCATTTAACAAACTTATATTTTATTAACTAGAAATGATAGAAAAATGAGACGATATCAAAACAAAAACTTGAAGGTAGAGTGTATTTAAATTTTTATTAACAATCGACTTTTTTTCTTACATTCTTTGTGACGTGCGAGCGATGCATAGATATGTTTTTCTTTGACAACAAAAATTAAATGATAGTTACTGTTTTCTTGAAGTTTACTTTTTATTTTTGTTTATTATTTTATTATTTTTGGCATTTTATAAACATTTTCAGACATAAGTTTTTTCGTAGAACGACTACTGTTGGAATTAAGTGAAATCCACAATTTTGGATAAATTGGAAAGTAGAGAGATTGGCTTATAGTTAGGAGAACCATCTTGGCCAATTATAAATATAGAGAAAAAATACCAGACTCCCAAGACATATTAATAGCTTGAGCCAAGATATTTGGAATGAGGTTAGACAAACCTGCACACACCTTTATAGATAGGCCACATAATCATCCAATGAATAGTCTTTTGTGAGGTCAAGTAAATTTATGATAACTATGTTTTATTTGTTTTTTTTTGTCTTTCTTTCTATTGTCTTTCTTCTTATTATGAATAGGGTTTTCTTTATGATTTGACTACCATTCTATCTTTTTTGTTCCACTCTAAAGAAAAAATGGTTTAATATAAACGAGGTTGTAGGGGCTGTTATGTAGGGTTTTTATTTACGTGAAAATTTTCTATACAGAGTGATACAAAATAGTATATCGATTTAAAAAAAATATGTTTAACTGTTTATGATTCAAAAACCATTAAAACAAATATGACACATAGGATATTTTAATTTTTCTGTAAATTTATGTAAAATATAAAAATTGAATATTATACAGGATATTCCCTAACCAAAAAAAAAACATTTTGTTTGTAGTGCTATTATGAATCGACCTGTATATAAAATTATTAGTTAAGAAAATTACATAATACCTCCTATAACTTCGTTTATATTAAACATTTTTTCCGTTAAAGAAAAGTGGTAAGCTAGTAAAATTATAAAGAAACATCCTGCACTATATAAAAATAGGTACTATTACGACCAAAAATGTTATTGTTTAAATAATTAAAGTAGGTGGATAAATCATTAATCATTATCCAGTAAAAGTGAATTTAAGAACCATTTATTATCTATGGATTAAAAACAAAACGTTGATATTAATAAGAAATCTCTATGTTTAGAGTTTCGATAAACAATTTTGTCGAAATTTAAAGAACCTGGTACCCATGTAACGAAATAGGGAAGGTTTTACATCAGGTTACTAAAAAAAATTAACATAAACAATTTAAATGTTATAATTAATATATATTTATTAGCCGCTTAAAATTAAAAATATCTGTGATAAAATAAACATAACAAAATTATTGAAAACAACGGACAATCATAACCTCAAAAATAACCCTTGACAAGAAATGTGTCCATTAGAAAGTTTATGTGAATTGGACCAGAAAATCATCCAGATTCCAATGTTTGAAGATCAAACAACACAAGTACTCTTTTGGAATATTTTTGCAGGTGTCTAAAGACCTGGATTATGCTGAATTCAATGTTATATAACTTAACGTAGACAACGCAGTTACTGTTGAGAGGCAACGAGAAAGGCAGAGGTCTCGAATAAAGGACGTCTAAGTGGGGAGTGTTTATTTTCTTTTTAAAAAATAAAAAAGTTAAAAAAAATTAATAAAAAACTTAAGTTATTGATATCTGTAACGTTGGTCGATTAGGGACTGCTCAATAAAGAAGAGAGGACAAAAGGGGCAACTAGGAGAACAGCGGCTTTCCAACAGAGGTCCAGTTTAAAGTCTTTTTTCATATTAATACAGTTGTTACACTAGACTTGTCAAAGAAAAAAAGGAAAGAAAAAATTGGCAATGATGCATAAATATCTACAATGCAATTACTTCTTCCATAAGGTTAGAATTTCAAGAAATGAAACACACTTATAAATAAAATGCAGACCAAGATTCGAAATCCAGTCACATTTGGAATATAGAATCAGATACCGAAAGACTCAGAATTTTGGGTACTTTTAGGCTAGCCTAGATCAGCAAGGGTTTCAAAAGGGTTGATGTTTGGAGAGTGAAAATTTTTATGAAATTGTTTGCTGTAACTAAAAATTACTTACACAAAAAACTAAAATCTTGCTCGGTATTTGCCCTATTCAGACCAGCATTTTCGTCCTCCTCCGTTGAATATAAAATCCTAAACATATGAGTGGTGTCTAATCCCATGGCCACAATATAATTCTCGCACATTTGTATCTCGAATGCCAAGAACGACAGTTCCACCATAAATGACATTTCTTCGAAATCAACAAACTTTAATCTGGAAATATCGTGGGTTTGTACGTGGAATTTGTAAATGTTTATAATCCGATTGGAAAGTATGGCTAGATTGCCGGAAACCTAAAAAGTATTAAACATTAATAAATAATAATAATTACCACAAAAATATTTACCTGGCAACAAGCTATAGCATTAGGGTTTCGCCTGACAGGTATCTCAATCATTTCTAAAGACCCTAACTCAGATTGATTGGTCGTAGGTGTGACCCGACCTGCAATTCTGGCTCTCATAGGCTGCACCTACACAAACATTTTGCTCTGACATTATGATAAACTATAAAGTTATCAATTTCATTGATATTGATTTTACATATATAAACAGATATCTATGCAATTTAGTTACCATTCCACATTCTGATGACCCTAAACTGATGTTACTCGAAGTCATTTTTGACTGCTGTAAAGTAGCCACACTGTCCCAGTTCACGTAAGCCCTGACAAAATTGGTTTCTCGATTTTGTCTATTGAATTTTGTTTCCAGAGAGGCCACATAGTCTCCTAGAAAACAAGTCTATATATATATACATACCATGATGCCATGAAAAATAATTTTTACCGTTTAGGCAGTGAACAATCTGTATAGCCTCATCAACAGTTGGAAAACTGAACTGTACTTCAGAATCATTCTTCAAATCTCGTACTTCTATGCAGTTGCTGGTTAGGGCCAGCAAAAGTCGGTCTGGAGGTGCCACTGTACATGCTGTAGGTTGTTCAACAGTTTGGACATTCTGACTGGCGAAGTGATGTACTGAGATTACTCTGACCATAGTTGTAATTATGTGATTTTACAAACTATCAACAAAGGAATAATTAAAATGAAGGAAGAGTCGTGTTTTTGCATTAGTATGACATTTTGACTAATATATCACAACACATGCAGTGTAACCAATGGTGATTTTTAAAAGTGTTCACATTTTAGCATAATCCTCTGAATACATACTTCATATTTCAATATATGTAAAGAACCATAATTATAGTTAAAAAGTTAGCCGGTTAGGAACCGAAATTGTAAGACTCGTTAAACAGGATTTTTATTTGTGTTATTAACCTGCTAAGTTGCTAAGTGTAACATCTTTGATATGCATCTCAGTTTTTATATAGATTTAGTAAGTATCAGTCTTGATACTTTCTGTCAGTAAAATCTACTATAAGATCTAAAAGAGACCAAATTTCTAATTCTGATGACATTTTTAATCCATATATTCAGCACAACTTAATAGTAAAGAAAATTTTAATGTGTATTTAGGTCCTTTAATGATCACAACCTACTCAATTAATAAAATGTATAAAAATATGGTTGCTAATATTTAGGATATACAGGTAATTTTTGTTGGATAGTTTATAACTCAAACATTTGTTGTACTCTCTGTTCTATATAATTTTTATTTGTAATACTCTTTGTTTTTACTTTGATACTCTCAAATGCACTATTATAATATTAAAACTATCTAATAAAAATATTTTATTTTTATTTATATACCTTAAAACTAATTCCATTGCACTGAATAGAAATATTCAAATTCTTTAATTGAAAATAATATAATGTTTTGTATTCACTAATATTCATGTAATAAAAAAGATAATCAAATCAAATGGTTTATTGTGTCACTACAAAAAAAATTTTTTACACTCGTCAAAATATATAAATCGAAAAATCTTACAGCTAAATATAAAACATTAATAGTAGATACTACACTCCACGTAATCCATTAAAATATGGAACAATATACTAAAATATTAAAAAAAAAACATTAACATTAAAATACAAATGAACGTAATACATTTTAACCCGGTTTTTCCCAAGTTTAAATAAATTAAAATTACCTGTTATGCCCGAGTTTTGCAAAACTTTTGAAAATTATATTTTTAGAAAAAAATCAAATTAACTAATTATATTTTTCTGTGAAAATTTGTTTTTTATTTCTAAACATTTTTTTTTTATTTTTTAAATTGATGTTCCATTTTTGGAACACTGGGAACACATGGGTGCATTGAAACCAACTTTAAAATGCTAATAGAGACTGCATTGAGGTGCCATGGCGGACGATTTAAACTGGAAATCAAGAAATTCTTGTACATTATAAAAAGGATTTTTCAATAGGACCCTTTTGATGTGGCATTTGAATTCTTTTCAATTTTTTTCCCTTACAGAACTAGGCAGCTTGTTAAGCAATTTAATACCAATAAAGTCAGGTCTACTCTGACACTTTCCCAAACGGCAAAACATAGGAACACAGCTAGCCTTGTTTCTGGTGTATGTCCTGATGTGTAACTATATTTCCGTTTTTCTTGATGTAAACAAGGTTTTCTAAGATGTATAGACAAGGGAGTGTCAATATTCATAACCGAGGGAAAGAGTTTCGGCAGTCCTCTCTATAGCCCAATCTACACAGAATCCTAATGGCCCTTCTCTGAAGACCAAAAACCCTCTGTGCGTGAGAGGATCCTCCCCATACAAGCACACCATAAGCCATAACGCTGTGGAAGATAGTGGAAAGTAGGAGATTTTCAGGGTATCAGCAGAAACACACCCACACAGATTACGCAAGAGAAAACCACTGCTGCCAAGAAGATAGTATAAAAAGCTACAAATAAGTAAAAAACTTAAATTTTAAACTAATTAGAGTCCACGATATCCAGATTGAAAAAGTGTAGTACAAAAAGTTGTAGAAAGCATATTCCTAATTAAAAAATTTGATACCAGCCTCTTAAATTGACTCACCCAAAGACATCTAACTGCAACAAGCAATCTGTTGAAATACTTCGAACCAAGGTAAAGACAATTGTCCTGTGTTCCTTTAAAGTGATAAAAATCTAAGCACAAGCTTGGTTTAAGCCTATTATTAAAAGGATGGATGTCAAACTAATAAAGAATCAGATTTTTCATGACATTTGAAAAGATTTTCCAATATGTAGGCGCAGAGAAATGTCAAAACTCCTACTTCTAATGAAAAGTTTTCTATAATCATCCCTACATTCCAATCCTCCGACAATTATTACAGCTTTCTCTGTAGCCTGCTGAGAGAGTCAGCATGATAAAATTGTGTGCATACAAGGACAGTATATAAGCATTTATTAATTTAGTTAATAAAACAACATTGTGATTTTTTCTTGATTTTATCAATTTCATTTTAAGGCCAGATACATCTCACATTATTGTAAATATTTTTAGATCCTCAATAATATCCTTTATTTGAAAAAACTTAGTTTTTTTTGTTGGTAAAGCATTTTTAAAAAATGTGAAGAACTATTTCTACAGTTTTTAGTGGATACAATATAATTTGACAGATGTATTGGTTCATTAGCTTTTAACCAATATTCTGTAATAGTAATAATGTTGGATACCGAAGATGGTCCAAAACAAGCTTTAGATCATTTGTTTTATATCTTATTGATTGTATATTTAATAAGAGAATATGCATATAAGTCGAGATCACTTGGGAAGCTGAGGATCGGTTGTAACACTCTGCTATCTCTTGGTCAATGTTCACTCCCTAGTGCGCATTTTCTTCGTTATCTAGATGCGTGCAATTTATGTGGATCAAATTTGATTTTTGAGTTATTCATTATGTTCAACAAGGATTGGTAAATTTTGAAACTTCAACTTGGCGCTCTTTATATGACAGATGTCTACTAGTACAACCTAATTTTTTATAAGTCTATCTACATAATTTACCCAACCCAACCTACCAAACTTATAATTAAAAAACGCTACTCTGTCTGAAAACCTATGATCTAAAACAGAAAAATATTAGATTGGTACTATTAATTAGACTTATACAAGAGTAATTACCAGCGCCAAGATTATTGGACACACAATCAATTATTATAAAGTGAACATGAGCATTCCAAAGTGCCACCAAGTACGTAGCTCGAAGTTCTCACATAGGTAGTGCCTATTTATATTACTCAAAAAATGGAGCTAATCTTGCATTTCTTTTAAGCAATTATTAAAGCATAAGAGGCAATGTAAAAAAAGGTGTAGTACCAAGGTTGGCTTTATGCATTTGTGTGGATTTTGGCAGGGCCTGAAAATTAATTCTTTAATATAGATGAAAATGATAAATGTTCATTAATTTTCTTGTATCTAACCAAGGTATTTGTCACTGCAGCATGCCCTATTATAAGTGTATATAATGGTAATTCACAGATTTAGAAGGCAGGTTATAAAAAAATGAAAGGCACAATGTAAATAAGAATAGGCTGGGTACTTGTCTTTTAACCTTTGATATTAAAAGTTTTGCTATAAAAATTTGTTTAGTTAATAGCTGCCATAAATAAACAGTATTTTTTTTTAACAATATTTGTGTACAATTACATGACCAATATGGATTACTTTTATTTCATGACTTAGTTCAAGTTGTTTTCTGCCCTCCTGGAAAAAGGCTTTTAAATCTGGAAATAGAAGTGATATGACCATATGACCAACTAAGGCACTGTATGTAACCAAACAAAGTTCTCATAATTAATAGACTGTCTTGTTAATATAAGAGATTTAGGTGGAGTCTTGGAGCTGTTCTTAATCTGAAACAATTTTGATTTATAAGGTCAGATCTGCTGATGTCACTTTGGTGAAGTGATCTATACAGATTTCCCTAAAGCTTTTGATTGAGTCAATGATGGGTCATCTTAGGGAAACTGACTGAGAGAGTGAGAACCCAAGTGGTAAATCTCCCAAGATCATTATCTAATGAAATAGATGTGCTATCAGGCATACCATAAGATTCCCATTGTGGCTCTGTTTTGCTTTGCCTCTTCTTTATTGATTTGGTCAAAAACTTTGAAAATTCCAGAGTTTTAATATTTGCAGGTGCTGTCAAACTCTAGAAGTACTGACCCAGTCAATGATGCTGGTCTTCTACAATAAGATCTTAAATAATTTTTTAAATGGTGTGATTTAAACAGAGTGTCAGTTAATATTAACAAACACCATAACATAAATTTTTCAAGGAAAAAAAAAACTATAAATTTATTTTTTAGTCAATAAATAATCCTTAAAACAGAAATTTCATTCTCGGGAATCTGAATGGACTTAAAATTATCATTTGAAACCCACATCAATCATGCAACAAATAGTGCAATGTTGTGATTCAAGTGTTGACTTGTCTGAGTATGTTTACCATTATAATCCTTTATTGTTCCCTTGTTAGACCAATTTTGGAGTATGGGTCAGTTGTTTGGTCCCCACCTTAACACTTAATAAATATTTGAGAGGAGTACAAGGAATAAACTTTTCAAAATGGCTGCATTTAGAAGAGATTATCACAGGAATGAATCAGTGGGTGATGAATAGTCTAAATTTGCCTATACTCAAATGAAGAAGAATTTTACTATTTAGTTTAGATTTATCTATAATTCCTTCTCAAAATATCAGACAGTTCAAGACTTTTGGAATACTATTTTACCATACTCACCACAGCCTAAATGAAGCAACTATATGACTGATTTGTTGCCGTAATGACCTGCTAGAAGAAATAAATCTGTTTGACTTTAAATTGAGAACATTTAACCAAACACTAAAAGAAATGTTAAAGATTGTTCTTTCCTCAATCACGGTCTTGTTAGTAATTTGTAGTTGTGTTAAAGGATGTTCATTGCTTACTGTGATTTTGAGTGACAAGATATGGATTTTTTATATTAAGTGATATGAAGTGTCTTTTTACTAAACTTGGATGAACTTATTTTTTGAATTACAATGTAAATAAAAAGGTATGTATGACAAATAACTCAATCAATAACAAAATCAAATTAGAGATTCCTACTTAAACAAAACAACAATTGTAAGCATATTTTACATAAATTATTTGTCATTGTTGTAATGATATTATATTTTAATATTAGTAATCCATTTCAACCACTTTATAATGCTACTATTCAAATATATGTTATATCAATAATAAGAGAGTAAAATACAGAAAACCTGGTTCTTAGGTCAGAATTACAAAACTTTTAACTCAAAACAAATACCGGATTTCTTAGACGAACTTACTTGGACAATTCAATATAATTTTATATACAATAATACATTATTTCTCAAGGAACCCCAGGACCTGCCCTAATTTCAATAAAAATATTGATTAACTATAAAAAAAGGGTTTGCTATAAAGTAACCCAATTTTAACAATCGAGACAGTTCTTACCTGTTTGTTTTAATAACAAAACGCGTGTCCTATACTCCAGGTTAGTGTTGCTTAACTAATTATTATAAACATTATAAACTATTTGTATTTTGTTTGAGGTATTTTTAAATTATGTTTGAAATTGTATTTTCCTGTTTCAAATGCGCGCGCAAACTGTCATCATCAGCGTCAAGATCAGCTGATTCACGGCTGTCATGTCATAATTTCTTTAAACGCTCTATCAAGAGATGGCGCTGATCGTGTGATTTTGCTTAAATCTTGAATTTGTCTGAATCTTCATAAAAGAATCTTCAAAAAGATCATATTTATCATTATTTAGTTGGGAAAGAAACAATATTTTTTTAATAGAAGAGCACGGAATTCTTTCTGAAAGGATTTTCTGCGTATAGTCTGTATTTTCATACAGAACAATCTGGTTTCATATCATAGGTATATTGAAATCTTTTTACAAAACTTCTTGTGTGAAATTTAAAGTCACAATAAAGACAAACAAAAATTAACAATATGTAGCAAAGTATTTAGTAATATACAGAGAGTGCCATTTAAAATCAATTTTTGTTTTCATTTCCGTTAAAACCGGAAGTCAAAAAATCTCCTTTAATACTTACTCGCTTACAGAGTTGCCACATTTAATTTTTTTCTGTCAATTTAAATGAATAACAAAAATATGGGCGGGAACCAACCGGAATTCAATGTTTATATAACATAATCATAAAATCCCCTACGCAACTTCTTTTTGTATTTACAGTATATTTGAGATTCAAGAAGTCAGGTACAGTGCGAGTGTGTATAAAGTGCAGTAGAGTGAGTAGATTCATCCGATTATTACAAATAATGCAAGCATTTAGTTGCGCTCTGTCTATCATACAGTATCAGTATGCATGCGCATATTACACAGAAATACACGGACTTGCTATATGGCCAATACAGGCCGGAAATTATACAACCTTGAGTTCTTTTTAGGTATATTTTTCCCTTATAGGGTTTTCAAGTTTTTTTTTCAAGGTTTTGTTTAATTCGGCACTATTGCCAACTTGCAATGTCAATGTAATTAAAAGAAAACTAGAACCAATAAACCATTCATAACATCGAAAGCAACTGACATTGATTTCTTAGCTTACTTTGAATCTCATCCGATTAATTCACTTAATGATTTAGTGCAAGGAAGTGGCTTATGTTTGACAACCATTCACATTACTTTAAAAATGTAGAAGTTTGTGCCCTATAGCTACAGGCTTAAACAGATGCTTGGGCCAGGAAATCAAGAAAGCCGCATTAAGTTTTGTCAATGGTTTACTTATCGAGTCAGGCTTAATGCAAATTTTTGGTGCTTAATTAGTATATTATTAGTATATAGTGGTTATTAACTTATTAGTATATAGTTAATAAAGTACGATGAATCAAAGTTCTCCAACAGAGCTATGTTTAACAGGAAAAACACCCACTATTCGAGTCAAGAAAATCCTATGAACTTCCATCCCTGTAATCCGCAGAGACGCGGTAAATATTTCGTGTAGTTTAATCGGGTCAAAAATTGTAGGTCCTCTAATTTATCAAGGAGCATTGACTGATGAGCGGTAAGTCGAAATGTCACTCTTTGTGATCCGAGATGGAACTTCTGCCCATAATATTCGCCAGATTGATACCCTTTTTGATGACCGTTTATTATCAACTAACGACTACAGCGGGCTTTCTAACAATCAATAGTATTGATGGCAGAATCATTAAAATTAAAACTTTTATACAGGGCTTTAATTAATGATAACTCAATATTTCAAAAGGATCTTCTTAGACCTATCTTAGTAGGAAAATATTCTCCATCAATTATTTCCCGAGCATCCTCAAATTCAAACGTTATAAATCGGTTATCATTATCCTGTGCCGGACCCGTGAGTGAATGCCAGTTTGGTTTTTAGCAAGAGATGATGAACTTCTGAGAATCTTGATATATAAGCTTGATCTGCTGGATGCCTTCAAGAACTCTCTAAAGGTTGTACCAATATATAGGGTGATCCAGATCTAAACCACGTATCTTACGTTAAAAATAAGCTCTAGTTTGACATATAAATGTATTTCGAGAAATCTTCTTCCTCTTCAAAATAGGGAAGAAAAAGTTTAGGAAAAAAAAGTTTTTAATTAATACATTTTACACTCTTTGAAATATTAAGCATCAAGGAGCACTTTTTGCATATATTTTCTTTAAATTCCACCAGTGGCACCAAAACCGCATATTGTGAGACAAAAAACTGCTATACCACTACTTTTTCCAATAAAAATTACTAATAAATTCCTACTTTAATTTGGAGCAAATTCGGTCTCTTATTTACGTATGAGGTACCATTTCCGAGTAAAAAATATATAATAATGAAGAAAATGCTAAAATTTGGTATAGCAATAAAAAGCTGAGCACGGTTTTGTAGCAATTTTCTTATAAAAAAAAGAATAAGTAAGACATGTACCTAATCTAATGCCTGAAAAATATACTTACCCCAACCCAACTGGGCTATATACTTAATTATTTAAGAATACAAGTCAAAATATATTTTAGGAAACCACTGTGCAACAGCCTAGTTTTGATTAAACTAATTGTCCTGAAAATTGTCCCTTGCTGCTCTTAAGGCCTGTTGATAATTGACTTCTGCTGCTTATTATTGATATTATTATAAAATTGCAAAGCAACGTCTACGAATGATATAATAATTATTTTAAATAAGTATATAAGTATTTTAAGGTTAATTAAAAATATACTATTTCTAGAATAAGATTAATAAAATACAATTAAAACGTACCAGTAATTAGCTATGAATATATTTGCGGGTACTTAATATGTAAGAATATTCTTCTACAATTTTTTAAAACAAAAGGGCACATATTTACTAATTTATAAATGTGATTTATTATAAATCATTCTCTGGAATGAATAAATAAATATATGTATGAAAAATGAGTAGGATATAAGGTGTCAGTATAATTGACTCCGGCCGTACAATAACATATAGGCTGCGTCCAAGGCATCGCTAGTCGCAAGGTTTGTAAACACAAGTTTGGTTAGATATTTGACATTAAGTTCAACATGGCGGTGTCTGTGTTGTGTGATTAAAGCCCGTAGGTGAGTTTTTCGTATTATTTAATTAATATTGACTATAAAATAGAAAATAATTTATATAAACTTTACTTGACTATTGTCCTATTGCCCGGCGCTGATGTCACGGAAGATAATTCGGAAATAGACCCTAAAATTTGTGATTTATCGATTCGAATTACCTGTCTATGCTTAGTTGGTCGGGATAAATAGTAACTATTTACATTTAAATTTCGTTTGTTTTTCATTGCATGTCGCGTACATAGCGTAATATAGTGGCGACAGGTTAGAATACCTAACAGTTTTTAAATAAAATAGACTGTGGGCTCCTCTGTAAATATCTTAAGGGTTTTCATTATAGTAATTGCATAAACGCGCTGGACCTTGATGAAGCTAAATTTTTAAATTATTGTGTCAAATTGTTTCTATTTTTTTTTATTTGGTCCCGTACACTGCGCTTATTGACCATGGCAAGTTTTATCAATAGAAGTTTGTAGGGTTTCCTTGGTAGCAAGCGATTCAGAGCTTAAAATAATATAAAATTGACTACTTACTGCATGCATGTAGGTTTTCTGCTATAGGTAGCTCACAAGTTAAAAATTATTTTAAAATACATTTGTTAAAGTATCTACACTGATATTTGGTCAGCTCAATCATCTTCAAGAGAAATTCAAGGACAGGGAGATAAAAACTAAAAAGCAGTAAAATTACACTTTTTTTTTTAAATTATTATTTATTTGCACTTTCATTGTTAGGAGAGGCAAATAATACAAAGCGCTACCCCAAGTATGAATTAATAATATAATTATCTAACTAGAACAAATATAGAGTATTACAATTAAAATTTACAATAAAACTTATCCAGTAATAATTATTTTTGTATGTAATAGGTAGTATTACTTGTAAAATATTCAATAATTAAAATTACACTTTTTATTTAAATTTTTTTAAAATTATTATTTATTGTACGTTCATTGTTAGGAGAGGCAAATAATACAAAGCACAACCCCAAGTATGAATTAATAATATATCTAACTAGAAAAAATATAGAGTATTACAATTAAAATAAATAAAAATAAACTTTATTGTATGACATAAAATAAGAATACCATACAAAGGTGGAAAGTACCGCTACAGGTATTTTAATAACCACCCTGCTTAAATATCTAAACCTAAAACTAAGACTGCTAATATTCCTACCTATTTATTCATACATATGTATATATTCAGTAAAATAATTATGTGTCACAATTAATTATTTGATATATTGCTCTCCCTTATATAGTCCTTAACTTTATGCTTAAAAGTAGTGTGACTTACTTCCTTAAAACTCACAGGCAAGATATTATAAGTATAGATCCCTGTGTAGGCAAAACAAGATTTAAAAAATTCAGTGCGATGCTGAGGAATAGAAAAAATATTTTTATGGTGAATATCTACTAAATGGGCATCTCCACGGCCCATCAAAAACTCCGACAAATAAGCAGGCTCTTTGAGATTTTTTACTTTATATACTAGACTGCTAAGATTTGCAAATCTTCTCTCTGCCATATTTAAAGTATAAATTTCTGAAATATGCTGACTAACATGATCCCTGAGTGAAAGATCTTTAGTAAACCGGACACATGAATTTTGTATTTTTTGAATTTTATATTTGTTCATTTCAGTTAGGAATGGACCGTATACAATATTAAGGTAGGCAGGTATACTAAGTACTAAGCTTTCAGTAAGAATTTTTTTACTAATTAGGGGTAAGACATTTTTGAATTCATACAGAATTTTGAGTTTGTGATATGATTTTTGACAAACATGAGTTACATGAGCATCAAATTGCAACCTACAATCCATGTGCAAACCAAGGTTTTTTACTTGATTAGTCCAATTAATTTCAGAATCGTTAATTTTAAGTTTTACAGCTGTGGCAGTTTCTAAGTTTATCTTATTTTTAGAAAACAATATAGCCTGTGTTTTTTTAGAATTAATAAATAAGGAGTTTTGACTAGCCCAAAGAGAGATATGCTCCAAGTCATCATTAATGAAGGTTAAAGCAGTGGACAACTCATTAGCCGGGGTTGAACTATAGATTAGTAAATCGTCTGCATACATATGGTATTTACAGTGTTTTATGTGTTGAATTAAATCTGATAAAAAGTGTAAATAAAAGTGGCCCCAGGATAGAGCCCTAAGGCACACCCCTGCCCACAACCCTCCAGCTTGAGATGCTCATTGCTCCCTCAGCATCTGTAATTCTTACTGCCTGTTCCCTATTTCCCAGATAGCTGCCAAACCATCCTACTAAAAGATCAGTGTTTAAAGTATCAAAAGCTTTGGTCATGTCAATGAGCACTGTTGGGCAACAGTGACCATTATCAAAGGACCTTGCGATATCACTAGTTATATTCAACAAGGCCGTGGCACACAGTTGTCACGGGCGGCACGTGGTTAGCCCTAAATCCCGACTGATATTTAGGTATTATACATTTAGGAAGAAGATAATCTAGTATTTGGGTTTTTACAATTTTTTCCATTATTTTGGATGGAGTTGGCAGTATACTAATTGGCCGTAATTCACCCACAGAAGTTGGGCTGGATACTTTAGGAACAGGCATTATGAGAGCCCTTTTCCAGATATCAGCAACAACGCCAGTCACGAAAGACGAGTTTATAATATTAACAAGAGGGCCTAGACACGTCGAAGTACAAGATTTTAACATGCGTATAGAAACTCCGTCTATCCCAACTGCACCGCTCCCAACACTGTTCAAGGCCCTAAGCACCTCAAGTTCTGTTACAAGTCTAAATGTAAATGGATCAGAATTTATAGATGAGCTGAGAAAATCATTTAAAAGAACAGGATCAACCTGTGCAGCAGGTGTACTATCTATAAAATAATAATTTATTATATTTGATTCTTTAATCCTACTGGGAATGGGAGTAAATTCATTATTAATAATTCTCCAATTAGCAACTTTTTTCCAAAAATCTGTACTAGAACCTTTACATTTATTTATTTCACTGGAAAAATATGCCTTCTTTTCTAATATTATAGCCTTATTGACATAATTTTTTAGATCAATATAATAAGTTTTACTAGAAGCAGTTTTTACTGAGATATATTTTTTAAAGGCTTTATGTTTCATTTCAATCATTTCACAATTTACAATAATAAAACTTATCCAGTAATAATTATTTTTGTATTACATATACATACAGGTATTACTTGTAAAATATTCAATAATTAATAATATAGGGTGTCACAAAGTTCTATGCAAATATTTTAAGAGCATATTGTTGGAGTCAAAAAGATTATTTTTCTCATAATCATGTGTCCTAAATGCACTTTATACAGCCCACACAAACTGTTTGTAGAAAATTGATAATTTGGAACACTATGCATTAAATCTCCTAAAAATTCCTTTAGATAAAAAAAATAGTTTTTTTGGATGCTCTGGACATTTTCCGTACTAAGAACAGTGTAAATGCAAATTTAGGGAACGAATCAGAAGGGGCTTATCCTTATGATGGCCCATATCTTATGTTTCCGATAAGAAATTTGAAATTCTAGAACACCATCTAAAATTATCATTTCTTGCATTTTTTTGACACAATTAATTTGATTTGAAAAAAAAAAGCAGACTGGCTCACGGCCAACTTCATTTTTTCTAATTTGATAGTTTAATTAAGTTTAATAATGCACCCATTTACCAGTGATTTTCTTGAAAACTGTTAATTGCATCAAAAAATGCAAAAGACAAAAATTTTAGACTTTCATGGCTTCAACTAGACAGCTTTGTTTATATTTGAAATTTTTCATTTCTACCGTAGAGGCAAACGTAAATGTTGTAATTTTTTTTTAATTATTTATTTGTGCTAAAAAGTACAAACTCTTACACAAGTCAAAATATAGAGTATAACAATTAAAATTACAATAATAAAACTTATCCAGTAATTATATACTACAGGAAACACTGGGCACTAAGTAAAACTAACAAACACAAAGCAACTTAAACAGAAACACAATACATACATATATGAACCACATAATATTATTATTTAGAATCCATAGTGAAGAAATTTCTTAAATTACTAAAAAGGATTATTAATTAAGAAGTCTTTCACTTTATTTTGAATATATACTTGAATTAGCAGAACCCTTACAGAGGCTGGCAAGGCATTAATAAATTTCACTTTGTTGTGAGAAATGTCAGTTCTGGATCTGGAGTCAATGAAAAGGTGATGCTATTATTTCTCAAAAAGTAATGGTGGGTATCAGCATATGCCACATAGTTAGCCACATTTTCCCTAGCATATAATAGGCACACTAGAATAAATGCACAGGATAGAGTGAGAATTTTCAATTCCCTAAAGTCCTATTTACAATACTCTCTGTAGCCCAAATCATCAGCCTCATACATCTTTGTAGTACAAATATCTTAGACATAGCACTGAGTTTCTCCATCTGATAAGACAATATGTCATTAAAGAATAAAAATAGCTGAAATAAGCAATCCTGAGTGTGCCCATTGAGACAGGGCCTGACACATTAATCATAATATAATAATATTCTTAATCCAAATGTAAATACTTCTTAATTATTTCTATTTTTCTTATACTGTTTGAAATTATTGAAGTTTATATCACTTGCTGGTTTTTTGTGACATTACTTTTAATATTTCTGAGCCACAAAGCTTAGTTTTACATATAGAAACCTTTATAAGATTGAACATTTACATTTTCCATCTGATCTGGATTTAGTACCATGACATAGTATGTCTATCATGCCAGAAATTGACTCTAAGTTTGATTTTTTCACACAGTCAATACTTATCCTATTAATTAATTAATCAAACTATCAATTAATATCCTAGACATACATGCTGCATTAAAGAGGGTTAATAATAAAAGAAAGCTATATAGCCCCCAACATCAGGTTTATGCAAAAGCTTCATAATAGGGCTCTAGATAAGTTTAGAGCTAGTAAGGAGCAGGAGGACTGGAATGAGTATAAGCAGTAAAAAATTAAATAGATGTAAACATCACTGCTATGCAGATGATACTTAAATTTATTACTCTTTTAAACCCAGTCATGCTCCTGAAGCTAACCTTAATATTAATATAGATCTTAATAATATCTTTGCTAAAACTCAAAATCTACTTTTAAAAATGAACCCACCCAAATCTAAAGCTATTCTTCTTTGTAGTGACGCTCACCGGATTGAGATTTTAAACGACTTGAACTTGACTAATATGTTATTCAATTTCAAAATTCAGCCAATAATCTTGGGCTCCTAATAGATCATAAACTAAAATTTAAAATTGGATACTAGACCCTTACACTTAAACTTAAAATTGGATGCTCGCTTTAAAAACTATTTACTCATAAAAGAATTAAGTTTTGATATTAAAAAAAATGCTTTGTGCAGAATTGGTTTTGTCACCTTTCAATTTCTGCGACACTATCTATGGTCCTTGTTTTGACTGCTCAGATGCCTATTGGATACAAAAACTTCAGAATTCGTACCTAAGACTTGTATTCAGCGTATGTTAATCGACGGGTATTACATCTTATTTGTTTTTTTTTGTAAATTACTTAAGTGGAACTCTCCATCATAATGGCATAGCATGATTAGATTCCGAACGGATGTACATAACCTAAATATTAGAGGAAAAAATTTGCTTACTTTTCCGGCGCCACAATAAGGAATTGTTTAAAAAGTAATTTTCATACTTGATTGCACCCTACATAAATAGGTTTAAAATAAATAATTTTACATTGACAGAAAAAACTTTTAAAGTTAAGCTGCTTCTCCTTGGGTAATTACGTGTATTTGTGATTTTTTTTTAAAGTGTTTTTGTTTATAATATATTATTCATGACTTTGTTCCTGAAAGGCTTTGAACGTTGCCATAAATCATTATATAATTTTCCTGATCTTCCCCTCCTCTCATATTTTTTTTCATATCCTGATCCTCTTCCCATACTCTCGTTAGGTATCTTCTTTCTTTTTCAGTAGAATATTTATTATTAAATTTTTAAATTATTGTTTTTTTTTTTTTGACTTCAACAGAATTTAGGGAGCCTTTTGTGTAATGGATATCTCTGTAAATTGCATATTATAGCCTGTAGGTCACCTTGCATTATTAGCTTTTGTCTTTAGTTACAAATTCTTTGATTTTTTTTTGTTATTGGTAAATGGTGAAATACTTAATATTAAGTGGAATTGGAAAAATTTTATTTGTAATATTTGAAATTTAATTCAATTTGCTCTAATTTCTTGGTGACTAAGAAACGTCTTTATATTATTATTATTATTATTATTATTATTATTATTATTATTATTATTATTATTATTATTATTATTATTATTATTATTATTATTATTATTATTATTATTATTATTATTATTATTATTATTATTATTATTATTATTATTATTATTATTATTATTATTATTATTATTATTATTATTATTATTATTATTATTATTATAAGGCTTATGCATCTTGACAATTTGGATGATAATTCTTCATCATGACTTAGCCAGGTTAAACTTTCATCAAGAGTGATGTAAGGAAATTTTCAGTTCAATTTGAAAGATGTGGGAAAGAATCAAGACCTTACAAAGAAAACATACGGGGCTGGGTATTGATTTTATGCAAACATGATCTGTTTGAATAAAATCCAACAGCCCAGTCTTTTAAGTTACTCTTGAAATGCATAAGAAATATTGGCTTCACCAGCATCGGCAACTGAAGAAGTTGTGTCATCCACATAGATATAAAACACAGAGCCAGCATGACAAATGGCAGGTCATTGATCTATAATGACACTAAAATAGGCCCTAGAAAAGGGCCTTGTGGAAGTTTGTTTTAATGCTAAACTCTGTGACTCACACCCCTCAAACAACACAAACTGACTTCTGTCAATCAGCTATATGTTTCTGAAAATAATTTTGTTCCTTAAAATTAAAAAAGTACAATATGGGTCGACACAACACTCACACAACCATTACAATAAGGTTTTACAAAAGGTCAATAGAGTAAGTTGATTTAAAACAATTGAGATATTACATTAACAAAAATATCAATTGGACAAAGTACTTCAATTTCAACTTTAAAATACGTTTAAGAAATTCACCATAAAAGAATGAAAAGAACCAGCTTCTAAGACTTTTTTATCATTATTTTTAAATGTCGAAATTGGCTGATTTCAAATTTCTACTGAAAGCTTGTTAAAAAACCTAATGGCCCAGTAGCCTGGATACCCTCTTAGGCGGGAACATATAGCCCCCTGGTCTCATACCCATGTATATTCAAGCCGCATTCTTCATCACATAGGGAGTTCTCCAAGGCCAAGGCACAATCATTATGTTCAGTTTCTGAAAGCAACCCTACAATCCTCTCTGAAACTCAATACTCAATAAGTTGATAATAATAATACAAAAAGATTACAAGAGTTTGTTAAAACAACAATTACAGACAGTATTTTACCTGTAAAATATATTCTAAAACTTATTAATTAAACAACAATGGCTTAAATGTATCTACATGAATTAAAGTATTCATCACAATAAATAATAAAAAGCATTGTTTATAAGATAACCCCCTTCGCTTAAAATTTTTAATTGATAAAACCTTAGCTACATCTGATAATACATTAAAAAAATGTAATAGCTCAATATCCTCAACCATCCTGACTCGAAATTGTTCCCTTCATGGATGTTGTACCTCACACTATTTAATATACAGCAGATACTCTAGCACATACAAGGTAATCAAGAGATCTGGACTAAATATTTTCGCGATCATCCCTCTAACCTATACCAGATATCACCTTAACTGCCTTTCTATGTAAGCGAAAAACCCTCCTTTCCTCTGCTACAAGGCCTAGTCAAGAGCACATATAGGCAGTTTATGAGTTTTCCCACAAGAACATTGATATGCTCACCCCACTGCAGCTTTGGGTCCAAAATGATCACCAGATGTGTCTTGTCAACATTTATAAGCAGTCTGTTTGTGCAAAACGAATTTTCACTCATCTGTACCAACATTGATCACATCCATGATCCCTTTCACCTGAGATCTACACCTTATTGAGGCATTTATGCCTCTATTATATGTGATACAAGATGTAGGAGGCCTTGGACAATATTCCTACGCTCTCTAAACCCAAACTGGAAGAAAAGACTTTGTTTTAAAGAATTCAATTCAAGGAAAATTGTAATTTTTTTGAATAAAGGATGATTTTTTTACCACAAGGGCCACTTTAAGAACTTCAGGGAAACTATTCTGTTTAAAACAAGCATTTATTAGATTAGTCAAGGGAATTATTAAGCAGGATTACCTTAAACCACCTAACACCCTTTGCATGTCAACAATCTGCTGGGTATCAGTCGCATGACCTCGGGTGATGTTCCTAAGAAGAAACGGATGTAATATGTTTCTAGGCTGTAATATGTTTTTTAAGTTAGATGATTCTAGATTCAGTTTTAAAAAACTTAAAAAACTGTTACTAAAGAAACCACCTTTATATTATTGTCCAACAAATCTAAAACTATTATTAAAAAAATATTAAAATCAAATACAATCAAATTATATATTAATCAATATGCTGAATATAAACTTTTTAAGAAGTCATATAATAATAATTGTTTGTGATTTCGTTGGTAGAGGGGATATGCTGTGTCTCTATTTCCTAAATATTTTTAAACATACTGACTCGAATACAAATATGTATTGAACAATCAGTAGGCTCTTGCAAGGAAGTCACTTTTCTGAAGAACAAAGAACTGCTAAAAAAGTCCTAATTTACCCAGAAAATGGTTTTGCATAATGTATAGTCAACACTCCAACACTCCAAAAACTGTATAGGCACCTGAGGATAATCTAATAATCCACATGTTTAGTCTCCCTTCCATAATCTACTAACTGTAATTCTAGGTATGGGAAGACTTAATTGAACTTAACTACATACTCTCATATTATGGTTATGCCTAATCTGAGACTCTTCAAATAATATAAACTATTAAAAACATATTATATAGACAGAATGTAAATTGACACTGTCAAAAATTAAAATTTAATAATTTTGCGGTTTTCAAAAAACTTCATAATTTCTTTATTATTAGAGTTAGAGACGTGATTCAAATACTGACACCTGCCGCAGTCAATAAAGTGAACTTTAACCAATTTTTCATTTTTTTGCCATTCTTTGTTTCAAGTGATTTTCAAAAACCTCATTGAATCTTTACTTTTAGAAATAGAGATGTAATTCAAAGAAAAATTCAATATTAAATAGAAAAAATTGGAGAAATCAATAGTTTTTCAGAAAAATCACAATTTGACCTTTATTTTATGGTAATGGATAATTAATTCTTATGTTACTGACTGATTAATTAATTCATAGGATGGGTGAAGCGATATTTACATGGTCTAGGCCAACTGCATAATATAAAGAGTCCACGTAATTGATCACCGATAGCATTGAACCATTACGTTATTTTTTTTTTACATTATTTCGTCTTGATAAGCCGATGACTTTGCTATATAGTGAAAGTTTTCGTCACGTGTTGCAGGTAGCTTTAAATTAGTACCGGTATAAAATAAGTAATTTAAATTAAAAAAAGAAAAGCGCGATTTGCATGATTAGTAAGTATAATTTGTATAAAAGTTGAATGGTATAAACCTGAATACTATGTATCTACGTGAAAGCAACGAACTGCCCCACTGATGCGAATGAATTTGTATCTTAAAGTGAATTATTTTAAATATTATAATTATGATTCTGGAGAATTCTTAAAATTTTATCTACGCTGCATCTGTGTGGCACAGATGCAATTCTTTAATTAATGTTGTTAGGGCCCAAGGGCGTCGCAGCTGCCTCCCCCTAGAGGCCTAGAGGTTTACGCTAAACCAGTCATCCGGCTAATTGAAACTTTACTTTTGAAAACGTATATTTCGTAACTTATCACTTATTAATTTCTAATTTCACTTAATAATTAAGCTATTAGGTAACTTCAATCTAAGATAAGGCTTTACTATACCTATACATATTTACATTTCGGGGGCTCGAAGCGCTCGCAAGTGAAAAGCGAATTGAAACGATTACGCTCACTTTGAGCCAAGAACCTACGGATACTACGGAAAACGTACGACTTTGCCAAAGACGCCCAGTATCTGAAAAGAAAATTCAATCATTCCTGGTTGGAAATGTGCCAGTAGATGTGCAAATTAACAAATACTCTCAGGAAAGTCTTGAAAAAAACAGGAAAATTATAAGATCGATTATTTCCTGCATTGCGTTTTGCGGATCCCACGACCTAGCATTAAGGGGGGCAAGCTATGGTGATGGAATTCTGGAAGGGCTGTATAAGATGCGAATTGACGCAGGAGACACTATTTTAAAAAGCCCTTTTGAGCATGGAAAGAAAAATGCAAGTTATCGATCGGTTGACATCCAGAACGAGATTATCAGTATTTGTGGAGATGTTATTAAGGCCGATTGCATCAAAAATGTGAAGATATCGCAAGCATATAGCATTTTAGCAGACGAAACAGCTTATATCTCTGGAAAGGAACAGCTCTCAGTTGGCATAATATATTTTGATGAGGAAACCAGCAACATTAAAGAAGTATTCCTCGGATTTGCTGAGCTTACAGCCTTGGACGCTAAATCGATTGCCACGGCAATAAACGAATTCCTGACGAAAGAGGATCTCGATCCAGATAAATGCGTTGGTTTGGGATTCGATGGTTGTTCCACGATGTCTGGAAAAGAAGGTGGCGTTCAGGCTATTTTGCGTAAAAAATACAAGAAAGCACTATTTTTTCATTGCTCGTCACATAAACTCAACCTGGTAATCAATGATCTGAATGCTCTGCCGGAGATCCGAAATACAGTTGGGGCTATCAAAGATATAATTACATTTTTTCGTGAATCGGTTCTAAGAAGAAAATGAATACCCAATATTCCCAAGCTGTGCGAAACAAGGTGGAGCGAGAAATACAAGAGCACTAGAGCTAATGGAGGCACTAGAAACCTGTCTCGAGATGGCAATATTGCGACAAGGAAACATGCATATCAGCTCCATGCTGCAGCTTCCAAAGTTTCGTTTATTTTTAGCCTTGGATTGATAGCCAAATATTTCGCTCTTTTAGAACAGTAAACGTGCTCCAATCAGTCTCCTTGGATGCAGTTCAGGCATCACAGCATATTGGTCGTATTTTAAAACTGATCAAAAACCACCGTGAGAGTCCCGAAAAAATAACAGAAGAAATTTTCAAAGATGCTTCTGTTATTGCGGAAAAAATTGGATTGGATATGAAATCAATAGCGCGTACTGCTGAAAGACAACAACACCGTAGACACGTAGGTACACGAGCAACAACTCCATCCTTACCATTTCCAGAAAGTTCAAGGTATGACTGCAGCCGATTATCATCCTAGAGTTCAATTTTGTCGATGGCTTCTGGATCACATCATGGCACAACCAAAATGTTTACGATATGTTTTGTGGACCGATGAAGCCTCTTTCACAAGAGATGGTATTTTTAATAGTAGGAATAGCCATGTTTGCCACGATGAAAATCCTTATGCAATTTTTCCAAGAAAACATTTGAATCGTTGGTCTGTCAACGTATGGGCAGGCATTGTTGATGATTATTTAATTGGGCCATACCTTCTACCGGAACGTGTTAACCGTTCCGGTAGAAGGTAAGGACCTATTCATCTGCGTTTCTTGGAGGAAGTTCTCCCAGAACTCCTTGAAAATGTTCCACTAAACGTTAGACAGCAAATGTGGTTTCAGCATGATGGAGCGCCGACTCACTTTGCTGTACAAGTACGCGATTATTTGGCTCAGCGGTTTGGGCACCGTTGGATTGCCAGGTGGAGCAGTTTCTTGGCCTCCTAGGTCACCCGATTTAATGTCGCTCGATTTTTTCTTGTGGGGACATGTAAAGTCTTTAGTCTACGAAACTCCAGTAGAATCAGAGCTAGACTTAATTTGACGAATAACAGCAGCATTTGAAATCATTCAAAACGAGGATCAAATTTTTAGTGTAGTCCGCCAAAATTATGTGCGGTGTTTAAATCGGTGTATTCAGGTTGGAGGAAGACATTTTGAACAATTGTTGTGATGGTATCATATACAAAAGCTAAAAATAAATGCATCAGATCCTATTTAGGTAATTAATATTTTTTCTAAATTTAAACGCGTCTTAGGGCCGTAGTGGCATAGTGACACATTTCCGGACATGGGTTCCTATACTCAAATGGATTCTACTGTTGCACTGAACAACCCCTTGAAGTTTGATCTCATAGTTCTGAAACACCCTGTATAATGATATTACCAATGATTCCTTCTAAAATTCTTAAAAAAAAACTTTTCCTCTTTGAAATTAAATATTCAGCGTTTGTCATTGGATGAATGTACACACGATTTGAGGATATTTTTTTCTAATTTATGGATAATCTTAAAAAATAAAATAAAAGGCTATTAACTGACAGTTTTAAAATTATGCTTTATTTACTATTACAAGGTTTTTTAATTTTCGTTATTAAAACTGCATTTTCCGAGTCAGCGACAAAATAAATTGTGATTACAAAGCTGTCATGCTTATCTATGCTTAGCGATGTTTTACCAAAATATTAAATATCTCAGAACATTATTATCCTATATTTATAAATTAAACCTCAAAATGATTAGAACTACATTTTCTAAAATCTTTGTCGATGGCTCACAAGGCTAAAATTTCAAAAGGCTAAATTTTCTGCGTCAAAACCGACAGAACTTAAAAGCAGGTCTTCATTCTTTGATTAAATATTAATTACCTCGGGAAATAATAATATCAAATTGACAAATTAAACCTTAAAATGCTTAGAATTCAATTTTCTACATTTCGTTGTTAGCTCAGAAGGTTAAAATTGCAATTTTCTGCGTCACAAGTTAAAAGCAACCTTTGTTAAGTTCCACGCAACATGCTGTGATTAAATATTTAATACCTCAGAGAGTATTTATCCAATATCCACAAATGAAATATCAAAAAACTCAAATTTAATTTTCTACAATTTATGTTCATGACTCAAAAAACTAAAATAGCAATTATTTCAGTCAACGACGAAAAAATGTTGAAGTAACGCTAGAATGTTCTTAGCAATACACTCATTACACATTAAATATTTCAGGTAATAATTATCCGAAATGTACAAACTACATGTCAAAACGCTCAGAAAAATTTCTTATAAACTGTGTTAATGGCTTTGAGTCATTTGGTTCACTGCAATATGCTTTATAAAAGTTTTTTGTTTCACTAATATGATCATTTCTTAATAAAACACTTTGTTACGTTAAAACAAATATGAAACATTAATACAACTATGGATTATAAATCATGATCCATGTATCATCCTGTCGAAATGGCGCGACATAAAAACGCGGTTTCATGTCAAATCGTTCGGCATAATACAATTTTCCATCAATCTAATGATGAAAAATTACTTGTAATACCCAAAGCGGAAATTTTCAAGACTTAAGTATCATCGTGCGTTATTCAAAATGAGTTTGTTTTGTAAAAGCAAATTCCGCAATATGTACCTGCCGTACGGTTACCTAAATTATAGTTTAATTTCGCAACGTTTTTTTTTTTATAATAATATTAAATGCATAACGTTTATTGTCATTTTATATCGCGATTGTTTGATAAGAATAATATCTTGAGAGGAGTGAAGATAGCGGTAAATCAATGAAATTCATTTCTTAAATAGAATGAATTGAGTTATAAAATATTTTTTACTAAATCCTTATGTAAGTTAATTTGTGTATATCTTGTCCCATTGTGAAATACGACTTGATTACTAGACATTTATCAGTTTATAATATGCATTAAACAATGTATACAGGTTAAGCAAATATCTTTGTTGTGCGCCCAAATATCCATTGCACTAAAAATTAATAGGAAAAGCATTAAGACAAAGAGCGAAATGAAATATCCAATTTTCCACTTGCGCTCGCAACTATTTGTTTAAAAGTCGCGCCAATATTCAGACTTGACCATTGGCTAGACCGAAACATTCGCCAACTTTCTACGTGTGTCCCCAGATGTCGCGAGGTGCGTCCGCCGCTCGCTTCATCCTTGTTGCACCTTTGGGATCTAGGCGAGATCATTCCCAAGTGCCGAAGAACAGCTGGTTTATTTGCGGCTGTTAACATGGTTACAGAATTTTTATTGAAAGAAGGTTAAGTGATCAAACAATAAGTTTATCCATAAGATGGGACGCAGAAGAAACAATGGTGCTACCTAGTGTTTTTGTTTTTGGTCTTTTTCAGGGCAGGACAACCAGAAAACCAGAGAGGCAAAAACATATTGGGACAACCTTAGAATATTGAATACACTAGAATTGGCTGCTTTGAATTGAGCGCAAAATCTACACAGGGGGCAGATGGGATATTTTGTTGATAAACATGCTTAGTATTCCATGTTGCCAGTGATTACTCAATTTTAACAGAAGAAAATAAAGTGATATAATAAATTATCATAATTAACAGAAGCTGAGTTGCATTCTTTATTATAAATCAAAAGAAAGAGTGAAACTCGCTTAATAACCAAAACTAATTTGTACTATATTTACACTAAACACTAATAATAATTAATATTTTTAATTTGGATTTTTTAAATCATCAAATTTCCATACACAGCGGCAACACTGTAGATTTTGCTCAGAAATATTCTCGCAATAAAGGTATTTGGCAACCTTTCGTACAGTATTAGTATTAAAAGGATGTTTTGAGTGGTTTCAGTGCGTTTTTTTAATTAATATTAAGACTAAAAACTCCCCGTTTGCGGAAAAACGATAAAGATGTCTGAAGTGGGTCACATATATTGGAAAAAAGGAAATTCAAATTGTTCCTTTCATAGGCGAGTTAGGTGTCATCCTTCTATGATAGAATATTATAAAAGCCGGCATATTTGTGGAGTATCTATTAAGTATTGGATACCAAAATATTAATAAAAATGTGTAATTAAGTATATTATTATAATCTAGCAAGTTTATTGCTTATTCAAACCCGAAATGCCGCAAAATTAATGTGTGCAAAAATGAAGGTAGTATCTGGTCGATATCCACCAACCAAAATTGAGAACGCGGCATTCCGTTCCATCTATATTTTTGTTGGTGGGAAGCGCCAAATGGTACTGCATACCATGAAAGCCTGGTTGACCCAGGCGCAATAAGAATAGGCAAATAACAAATTATAAATAGATTGACGCGATCGCATACATACAATTATTTCCCAAACTATTGCAACAATAAAACAAACATAAATAAACTAAAGAGTATAAGGATAATAATACAGGTCATATTTGTACCGAACATACCGCCGACCTTAAAATAACCATTTATTTTACAAACAAAAACAAAAAAAAAATCAAATAAAAAATTAAAAAAAAAAACAAAATTAAATGAAATTATAAATTGCTTAAGAATTTATTATAAGAATAATTTAATTAATATTTGGTAAGAGACATAATTTGGAGGTGGGCCTTTGTAAAGTACCACTACTTGTCTTGACCGTTGCTACCCGGCAAATGCCATCCAATCCAGGATGAACCTGTTGCATCCGTGCAAGCAACCAATGCAATGGCGGCCGTAAATTATCCTTAATGGCAACCAAGTCCCCGACCCTAATGTTTGGATACTTGGATGCAAATAATCCTGGTGCCAACGCTTCCAAAAATCAATCTGGATTTTTTGCACAAGTTCCCAACGTTGTAGGGTATTAATATTGGTTTTGGAAAAATCCCTTGAAGGAAGAGAAATTAGTGGTTCTAATGTTAAAAAATGACCGGGCGTTAGAGCCGTAACATCATTAGGATCGCTACTAACAGGGTGCAATGGCCTCGAATTAAGTACGGCCTCTATCTGGCATAAAACTGTATATATCTCTTCGAATGTAAGAGCCTGCATTCCTACTATTTTTACTAAATGAGTTTTCATGCTGCGCACACCAGCCTCCCACAAGCCTCCAAAGTTTGGTGCTGCCGGCGGATTAAAACTCCATTCAATCCTTTCACTGATCGCGGCATCTTTAAACAAATCCAAAAGTTGCCTATTGGCCCCGACAAAATTAGTGCCACAATCAGAATGAATTTTATTACATCGACCCCTACGGGCTATAAATTGACGTAAGGTTCCGAGGAATGCATTGCTGCTCAAATCTGACACAAGCTCCAAGTGTACCGCCTTAACTGCAAAACAAACAAATATACAGACATAAGCCTTTTGCGATTTTATGCCTCTAGATTTGCCTAATGTAACTAAAAATGGTCCAGCAAAATCAACACCAACTTCTTCAAAGGGTTTTAACTGAGATACTCTACACGCAGGTAGATCGCTCATATAGGGAACAATAGGCTTGGGATTGACCCTGAAACACCTGTAACACTGAGATAGACATCGATTTATTGCTCTTTTTGCGGACAATATCCAAAACTGCTGCACTATAAAGGAGTGTAATGTTCGCAAGTCAGGATGTAAATGTTTTTCGTGAATATCTACTATTAATAATTCGGTTAGCCTGTGTCTTTGGGGCAATAAAAAAGGAATTTTTTATCATACGACAAGGTGAAATTTGTGAGACAACCGCCGACCCTAAGAAATCCATATTCGTCTAAAAAAGGATTTAATTGTCTCAATCCTTTCGAAATAGGGTTTCCTTTATGAAGGTTGGATATCACCTCGGAAAATACTTCTTCTTGCACCTGTTTTACAAGATACATTAAGGCTTCCTGCAAATCATTTTCACAAAATTTATCGAATACGTGAGGTTCCTTATTCTTGGTCCTGCGAAAAAATTTTACCCATCTATAACAATACTTTAAGACACGCACAATCTTTTGTAAGGAAGAATATTTATACAACAACCCATCCCTTTCCAAAAGTGTTAAGGACGTCAAGACAACTCTTTTCTCTTCCTGCAGATGTTCCTCGGTATTATTGACAGTAAAATAATTATCAATGGGTCAATGCTCAGAAGACAAACGAAGAAATAAAGGCCCGTTAAACCATGCAGAATAACCTGTTAAATCGGCAGGGCAAAGACCTTTGCTTGCACAATCAGCTGGATTGTCGCCAGTGGGAACATAACACCATTTTTCAGAGAAGACTCTTTCTTGGATGTGGCTTATCCGATTACTCACAAAGGTGTGCCAACGATGAGCCGAAGATTTGATCCCCGACAAAGTCACTTTAGAATCGGACCAAGCATAAATATTGGAAATTAAAAGTTTGTCTCCTAACGCCCCTATGACAAATTCCAACAAGTTAGATGCAATACAGCCGCGCAAAGTTCAAGTCGAGGTAATGTAATTTTTTTCAAAGGAGCAACCTTAAATTTTCCAATCACAAAGAATACCTGATATTCTTCTTCCACCAAAACACGAAAATAAATAACACCCGCATAGCCCTTCTCACTGGCGTCACAAAACGCGTACACCTCGCATTCTGTCTCTATTACAGGAATATGTCTAGGAATTTTAATAGACGAAAGCAGCCCTAGTTCTGATTGAAACCTTTTCTATCTGCGAGTAATATCAGGGGGCGAATTTTCATTCCAATTCATACCTAATTTCCATAAATCCTGTATTAAACTTTTGGCATACATAGTGAGCGGAGAAATCATGCCCAAAGAATCGAAAATCCGAGCTAAACTAGACAGAATTGAATGCTTTGTACAAACGTCACCAGATGTCTCGCGAATTTGGTAAAGAAAATTATGGATGGCTCGAATGGATGTCCTGCAAGGCCTTGCACTGTTTGTCCAGTAACATAAATTCCCAAAAGGGCTCTGTGGCGACACGCCAAAGTACGTGTCAATCAACGAGAAAACTTTTTTGCGATCACAATTGACTTGACCGGGCGATTGATTCAGTACGAATTTCAGGAGATACCAGTATCTCCTGAAATTTCAAACGAGTTTTAATAATTTTTTGTCCAGATATTAACAACGGAGAACTAAATCTGTTTATAGTGGGTATAAACCGCGACAAACTAAGGTTTTTTTGTAAAAATTAATTAACAGGTTAATTTCCAAAGGATTTGAATTAAACTTTTTTCTCTAATATATAATAAATATCTAAACGGATTTGAGATGGCTGCAAACCTCTACAAACGAACGTTTTTTGTATTAAAAATTATTGAGTTAGATTATAAACGGCTATAACTGCCAAAGGATATGGATAAAACTTTTTCTTATAGCCGTTAGGAGTTACATAGTCCCTTATATTTTTTAACATCCAACAATTTATTAATTTTTTACCAAAAAACTTTTGTTTGTAGAGGTTTGCAACCATCTCAAATGCGCTTAGATATTTATTATAGAAAAAAGATTAAATAACAAGGGAATTTCAGGAGATATAGGCATTATATCGATTAAATAACAGCGGCCGCGGACTATAAATAGGTTGCTGGCAAACGACATATGCTGCGTTCTAGATTTTTGGTTGCTGGATATTGATCGGGCGCTAGCTTCACGGATATGAAAAAATACCTAGAAAAACAACACAAAGTGGCAACATCGGATACGCGCATTGTAAACATAAAGGTATTCTACGTTGCCAAACTTTTTTTTCATTGACTTTCGTGTCAGGAATCTTTTCTTTATTCTGAAAAATTTGTTGATTACTCTAAAAGTATATATTATTAGTCAGCCAATAAACGAAACTTTTAAAGAGTACATTTTTTACCTGTTACAAAATACAACACATTAAAAAAATATGTAGTGAATTAAGAAAATTATATATTGAATGAAAAATTGGAAAGTCGATTTGACATCATTGTCTGAGAGATGGTGAACTCAAACAACCTCGCCTATGGTTTACAGCTAGGCTTATTCTAGGCATTCAATGTTCTAAGGGGACAACCAATTTCTGTAATTAGCTCTAGTACAACCTCGGCAAAAAAACACAGCATCTACAGTAAGGAAGAATGAGCTACCTGTGTGATAAAACGTTAAACCGAGTCAGCAAAGGTTAATGAGACTCCTTGTTGATGATACAAGAATCTTGTGGCCTCTGATGTTGTTGGTCTAAATTTATTTATTATAACTTTCGAGTTTTAATGCACTATTTACAATTCTGGTGAGAAAAACTACTATTTATCTACCGATCCGCCTGAAAAACCGAAAGTATCTACCATTTCAAATGAAATCGGGCAGAACAAAAATGTCGTCTAGATACAACAACCATAATATAATTTTGCTATATACATACTTCCAACTTTACTTTGTGGTTTGCAACTACCGCAGCTATTTCTTATCGCGAAATCTGATAGTATAATTTGATATTTTCAGTATCATAAATAAATAATACTGTATAGGCTGTCTAACCTGATATTTGTATTGAGAGACACGCTATATTCTGCAAATTCTTTTATAAATAATAGCAATTATTATGAAGTATTGCATGAAATACTACTCAATAAACTTACTCTCAATTATTTTAACTTAAATTTATAATATATATAATATTTCGAAATCCTTATACCTAATACTCAATAATTGTCAAGACGTTCTGAAATTAATAATGTTCTATTTTCAAACTGTTTATCAGTAAGAAGCTTAAGTGTCATTCGATAAGCGTAAATTATTGCTTTGATAAGGAATAATATATATTGTTTGTTAATTCGGTTTTGCTATACACGGTGTCCCATAAAAATTCATTATAATCCATTAAAGAATACCAACGAATCATAAAATATCATAACAAAATTAGATAAATACCAATCGGTAAAATATCAATTACTACCACGTTTTTCGCTTAAAAGCCTTTATACGATTCGCAGAAGTATGGCTTCACATTGAGTCAAAACTAGTATTGGATGCTTTATTTTTTTATATGGTTTTCACCGGTATATTCTTAAAAGCCACATCTATAGATCTGTTATTTTATTTTTGATCTAAAAATGTCAGAAATTTGTTGTCAAAAAATGCCTATCTTTGACACCGAAGGGGAACGGCAACCATCCTAGACTTCAAGCTTAAAAAGTTTCGGGATGGCGCAACTAATATGTTATTTTTAAACCGTTAGTTTCGTAAAAGACTAGGAAAGGGAATACGATTTATTTTATTCAATGCCTTTATTTTAGGTGTCTAGAGATCTGCGCGGTGTTTTGAAGTTTGTAAATACACTATACAGCTGTTTGAAAAATTAAAATATTTTCGTCTTTGCTTTACCTAATATTAGTATTATACTCTATTTCCTTTTTGGTGAGAGTACAGTGCCTCATTATTTATGCAGAAGTAGCATAAATATAGGGTGAGTCTTCCATTTTTCTACATGTAACAAAATGATAAACCAGGCTGTTTTTACCAATTTTAAGTGGACAAGTCCTGTATGGCCTCAAATACAATAGGTCGTAAAATTCGGAACCATGGTTTCGAGTTCATTTTTATGACAAACGGGTTACCAGTGACGTCGCGACTATGGATATTGATTGTAATTTTTAAGCTAAATAATTATCTGTTATGAAAAATTTATAAATAATGTTGGATTTTATCTATTATCTATTAGATAAAGATTTTTAGAACAAGTATGGTTGGTAGGTATACTATGGCAAATAAAATGAAATATAAAAATTTGATTAATACCGCAATTTGATTGTTTTTTAAATGTTTAAAGAATTGTTGTAAAATTTAATTTTTTTAATACTAACCAATAAAAAATGCAACTCTCCAAACATATCTTGTCATTTATAAGAAAGGTACATAAATATAAGGATCTTTTAATTTATTAACCATATTTACATATATTACAATAAAAATATTTACGAAATATACAAAAAAAATCAATTTATAAATCACACATTTTATTACTCTCATCGCTTTCATCCGAATCAGACATTCTCACTGTTATAACTAAGGGCTCGACAGTTTCTTCTAGAAGATTATCGAGGGTCTACATCTTTTCTTCTTCTTTTATAGCATGATTCATAGCATTGCTCCAGTTTTCTTGGGTAACGTTATCCACTGCTGCTTTCAGAAGTTCGCCCACATCTTTCAATTTAAAGGTGTTATTATTTCTAGCCACAAATCCTTTTACTTGACCCCAAATTAACTCTATAGGATTTAATTCACAATGGTAAGATGGCAAACGAAGTACAGTTATATTGTGTTGTTTTGCCATTTCGTCAATAACGTGTCTTTTATATTTTGATTTATTTTCTGTAACTATTGTCAGAAGCTCTGCTTTTACCGCGTCATCTCCAAAAGGTATTTTTTTTTTTCGGTAGGCCAGTTTTTTATTTCCCCTTTTCGCCAGCTATACGTGCCAGGATGATGGTAATTTTTCTATTAATCTTGAATGGTAGCTGGCATTGTCCATAACAATAATTGAATTTTCGGGAATTGACTTGATCATTTCGGAAAAAATAATCTTCAAAAACATCAGCGTTCATTTCTTCGTGGTAATCCTTAGTTGACTTCGATTCAGATTCAAACAGACCGCCATTTAAAAATCCTTTATAGCTCCCAATATGTGTAATTATTAATCTGTGGCCCTTACCAGAAGGAGACTTCAAGCCAGTCGATAAACCTTCTAAAAAAGCCTGAAGGGAGCTTCCAACATTTTTATCCTGCCAGCACTTGCTCACGGTGTGTCCTTCGTTAAGCCAGGTTTCATCCAAATAATAAATGTTTCTTCCTTCCCTTCGATACTCCTTAATATGCCTTAAATACTTTCTTCTCCAACAGACTATTTCTTCTTTCTTTATTAAAATAGATTTTCTATTTTGCTTTTGCCAAGAAAAATATAATTCGTGTAAAATTTTCCATAATTTTTTTCTTAATTAAATAAACCCAACAAATGAAAATATTCAGGTCTTAATGTACTTGAAAAGTGGGACGCCAATGGTTTACGACCGTTTTATGGCTATCGACCCTTTCGTGTGCTCCTATGGATTAAGAAATGGACTATAGTAGAAGTCAACTAGAAAAATATTTGATTATGATTTTTTTTTCTGAATCCAAAAATTATATTATTTATACAAGGTGGTATTAAAAGGCAGATATAGATATCTAGTTGTTATTTTAAAACCAGTATTGAATTACGAATGTTTTATAAAATATCTTGGTATTTTCATAAAATATTTATTAAGGTTTTGTACTGTTTAAAATTTGTCAAAGGTTATTGTGTTTTCAAAAAGCCAAAAAGTCACAGAAATTAGTACAAAAGCAATAATAATTTTATTTTAAATAGTAATGAAACAAATTTTAAGTCTCAATTTAAATTTCAGACCTGTGACTTAGAGTTTGTTTCATTACTATTTAATGTAAGCTGATCTCTTTGAGAAAAGATGGACTATTTCTTGGATTAGTTTTATATGTTATTTGAGAGGTACTATTGGGATCTAAGAAACCGTAGAAGATGCAGGATTCATTTAATTATGGCAACGTTGCTTAATTTGATGCTTATTCAAATGAGTTTAGCATTTTAACATTTGAAAATATTTACTGAGAAAATCAAAAAACTTTTGTTTATATTTCTTTTTTTCTGTCGTTTTTATTTCATTGGTTTTTTTATTTTTTTCTCAGAAAATTTAAAGCCGTAGAGCAAAATAAATGAAATTTTTTATAGACACTAATTTCGCCTTAATTCATAAAAAAAGTATCAAGTTAAAATTTTAATCAGCATAATATACAGGGTAACTAGGAACTCTAAAAAAGTTTTTATTTATTGACGGAAAAAAAGTGCATCAAATAAAACAAAACTCAAGAATACAAATTTGATTAAAATGAAACAGAGATTTAAAAAATAAAATTTATTTTGGGAAAATGCGTACTTTTTAATAAAAAATATTTACGAAAAACCTCTTACAAACGTCACTACTCAAAAATTATTGTTTTCTTATATACAGTGTGGTGACTTTAACTGGAATAAATTCTGTTAAAACTAATCAAATTTTATCTCGCAAAATTCCTGAGACCCCTCGATTTTTGTTTTTTTTTTTCACATTTCAAGATAGTTTTTGTATTTTTTCACCTACAGGGGGGGTCCAAATTAACCCAAACTTTTTTTCAAATGGAAATCTCCATTGAAAAGAGCCCTTTTTCCTGATTAAATTGCCCTATTTACTTTTGTGATTATCTAAAGGAGAAATACGAAAAAAAAATAAAAACCATTAAATTATTAAAAGTCTCGAAATATTTTGTGTTGGTTAATTTTTGGCGTGTTTGTTTATTTTATTGGTAGCGAGACATTTCCTGACATTGTTGTAGTGTCACTGTTAAAGTGAATTTCAACCAGTTGTTAAATAAGTTAACTTATATTGAAAAAATGCCTTATTTATCCGAATCCTACAAGATTGAAATCTTAATGATGATTGGTTATGGGGGCAGAAGTCGTACTCAGCTAGAGGTTGTCCATTTATTCAGGCAGCAATATCTAGATTTGCCACCTATTAACCAAGGTACGGTTAGTAAAATCGAAATCAGATTTCGAGAAGTTGGGCACGTGAGGGATGTTTCAAGAAAAAGGTCTTCTAAAATCGATGAAAACATCCAATTAAATGTATTGTTAGCGATGTAAGAAAATCCGGTAACTGCAGCCAGAAGAGTAGCTCGCGAAAACTCTATTCATCATAAATCTGTGCTAAAAATTTTAAAAAGTGCAAACAAACGACCTTATAAAATGCAACCCGTTCAAGAGTTATTGGAAGACGATCCAGATCGCAAAGTTCAGTTCTGTGAATTAATGATGAACGCCATTGACGAAAATCGCATATCTACGGAGTGGATCCTTTTTTCTGATGAGGCTACATTCACCCTAAATGGCCATGTTAATAAGCAGAACTGTCGCTACTGGTCTGACGAGAACCCACACTGGGTAAGGGAAACTAATACATAATATCCCCAGAAAACTAATGTTTGGGCTGGCATAATTGGCAGGCAAGTTATAGGGCCCATATTCTTCAATGATACTTTAACTGGGGAAAGATATCTAGAATTTCTTGAACATGAATTAGTTCCAGTCTTACGTGCCTTATATCCGAGTCAGCTCGATCCAGATTTGTATGATGAAAGAATCTGAATGCAACAAGATGGTGCTCCCCCACATTATGCCCGTAATGTACGCCAGTATTTAGATGACAATTTTCCAAACAGATGGATTGGTAGAAGGGGTGCAATCGAGTGGCCGGCACGTTCTCCCGATCTCACCCCACTTGATTTTTTTCTGTGGGGACATTTGAAAAGTCAAATTTATATGAGCAAACCAGGAAACCTAGACGAACTCGAAAAGAGACGTATTAAGCAAGAAATCCGACAAATATCTGCAGAAGTGTTAGAAAATGTCAAAAACGAATTTTATTATCGTCTTGGGCTTTGCCAACAAGTAAATGGTGCTCATTTTGAGCAACTTTTAATAATTTAATGGTTTTTATTTTTTTTCGTATTTCTTCTTTAGATAATCACAAAAGTAAATAGGGCAATTTAATCAAGAAAAAGGGCTCTTTTCAATGAGAGTTTAAAAAAGGTGGCTTTCCATTTGAAAAAAAAAGTTGGGGTTAATTTGGACCCCCCGGTAGGTGAAAAAATACAAAAACTATCTTGAAATGTGAAAAAAAAAATAAACAAAAATCGACGGGTCTCAGGAATTTTGCGAGATAAATTTTGATTAGTTTTAACTGAATTTATTCCAGTTAAAGTCACCACACTGTATGTCAAAAACTGCCCCATGATGCATTAAACACATAAAATTAAAAATATATGTATCTACATTGGTAGCAAAGCTTTTGCGAAACTAAAAGCTTTTTTTCTAAGTTTTAGTACCCTGTAAAATAAGACGTTTAGGACATAAATTCATATAATTTTTTTTCTTATTTTTTATTGGAGAATCCCCCTGTAAAGCCTATCGGTAGAGTTCCTTGACACTCGGTGTATATCATAATTTATTTTGAGATATTGGTGAGTAGTTGCCATAATATTACTACAAAATGTTTCTAAAGAAAGTACTCGTATTTTCTTTTTAAATAATAGATCTTAGTAAACTTATTTTATTTTCCATAGTTATAAAAATATACAATATCATTAAAAGAAAATAATACTGACTTTTGCAAACAAATGCTGTTTTATTAAATAACTAGATTAACTTTTTTAAAAAATTCCGTAACCGTATACAAACCTGTATTACATATAGCTTTTGTCATTTACTTTAATTTCAATATCAAAATTTATCTCTTCCGTTTTTTTTAGTTTAAAATAATTATTTATTATGTTACCGGGTGGCCCAAGATAAGAAATACTATAACCTATATAGTTTTTAAGCAAAACCAATTTAATGTAGTATGTAGGTTGTATGTTAGATAAACGCACATTTTTTTTTACATATTCAGTTGTTTTCTGTCCCTTTCGGTTTAACGGTAAATTGCGTAATATGAGACCTTGTGTATTTTTACATAATTTTTCTTTCGAATATTTATAGTTTTTACATTTTGACAATTGTTTAAAATAAAACCCCCATCGGAAGAAATATTCTAGATTTTTTTCAAGTATTTTGGTATAGAGTTTATTAAAATTCAAAAATTACTTAACCAGAAAGAATATTACTAGATTAGAAGCATTTTATAACATAAGTCTCAATCTAAATGCAATACTTTAAAAGGAATTTAAAAACGATCTAAAGATTCGAAATACCCTAGAAATTAGTGAAATAAGTTAGAGTATACCGAAAAAATTTATCCTTTTGCCATTTAAATTTCCGTGCTTCCGAACTTTTTTTTTGAGATTTGTGTTAAGTTGACTTTACTTAGTTATTATCTGCATAGGTATAAAAAGTAATTTTTCCTATTAGGTTGTCATTTAAAAAAATGGACCAAAAGTACAGATGATACAATTGAATATACCTGGAGTCTCAATTCGATTTACACACGATTTTTTTTGCCCCTGTATATGATATAAAAAAAAAGTGTTACTAATTTTTTTTTATTTAGTCTTTATTTAATTCTACACCAAAAATCTATATGTCAAATATTGATGGTTTTCGAAGTAAGTTAGTAAATAAGTATCTATGTAAATAAAATGACTAAAATAGCTTACCTACCTATTTAAGTGGTTATCGCATTTTTTCCCTTAAAAGGTAATTAATTAAATTATATCAAAATGGCACTCTGACAGTGAAACTGGATCGGAAGTAGAGGTCCTGTCAGGTGGCCAGTCCGGTCACCTGATTTAACTGTTTTAATAGTAGATTAAAGAAGAATTAATAACATCTCAAAAACCATCAATATTTGACGTATAGTATATAATAAATTTTTTATGTAGAATTAAATAAAGAGTAAAAATTTGGTGAAATAAACAGGGCGTTTCATTTAAAAACACTTACTTACCAATGAAAACTTTTTTTTGGGACACTGTAGTTTTATCAATACTGTCAACAACATTAATGGTTCCTTTTTATCTTAATTTTTCATATATACAAGGGCAAAAAGAATCGTGTGTAAACAGAGGTGGGACACCTTCTATGTTTAAAAATGGGCGTTTAAGTAAGAATCTACATGCCTAATATTATTTTACAATGCAACGCCAACGTAGGTATTAATAAGCGTCCCCTTTATCTCCCTTATGCCCACTGTAGAACACCATGTAGATTGTAGAAATATCTCAGAACAGATTTAAATAGATATTTTTTAAATGTCTAAGAAATATAAATAAAAAATAAATAAATAAAATATTAATATCTAAGAAAATTTGTAAAAAAAAATTATATTGAGACATAAATATAGTTTTCAATTTTACCCGTCCATTTCATAAACATATTTTATACAGGTATTTCAAATGTAGTATTGGAAGAATTGAGAGAAACATAAAGTTATTAAGAAACTACATTTGTTTTTAAAACACATTTTAACTCAAGTTAATTTTAAACTAATAGAGTAAATATATGAGTAAATATATAGAAGTGCACAGTGTAACTAAAAGTACGTTAGTTATATTGGCACTAAATTTTAAGATTTTTTAGAAATATTTGGTAATTACTGGCTATACCGATAACTGTTTATCTTTTAATTTTTTTTTATGTATTTTTGTTCATTGGCTACTCAAGCTGATTTTTTTATCTAAATAAAAATAAGGGATATAAAACTTACATAAAACATTTACATGCTATTATCAAAAATATTAAGCAGGTTTTTTAAAAGTTCCAATTTATGTTTCAAACTAGTTTGATAGTTTTTTGTTGATAGTTGTGACTTTTAAAATTAAAAATATAACTTTTAAAATATTTGCATAAATTGTTTATATTGAATTCTCTACAAAATGTTTTATAAAAAGATGTTTGCCAGGCAAGAACGTTCTTTGTTTACTGTACAGTTTTTCTTGTCTAAGTCGAGATAAAAAAGGATCATAAAAACAACTGCGACAAAGTTAGAGCAACAAACTGGTTTTAGTATTGTATGAGAAACTATGCAGTTGTGAGGTTTTTATTTTAGACAGACCCATTAAACGACTTAGTATAAGTGATCCAGGAATGTCTTCAGTCTTGTCGGCTGAGATTTTAGCCGCAGTTGGTGACGTAGACGTATCTTCCAGGACTGGTCAACGTCGTTTAGTGGATTTCAGATTACCAGCAAGAAAACCAGTTAAAAAACTCTTCTTATCTAAGAAAAATAAAGACGCAAGAATGTTATTTACTAGGTTTCATCAAAACTGGACCACACACGATTGAAAAAGGTAGATTTTTTGTGATGAATCTAAATTTATTATATTTTCAAATGACAAAAAACAATTTGGCCAGCAGGAGAAAGGCTTGACCCAAAATACGTTGCTACTACTTTAAAACATGGTGGCGGCAATATCATGGTGTGGAGCTGCTTTTCGGCTTAGGGAACTGGCTTATTTACAGAATTAGAGGCATAATGGATAGGTTCGGATAGGTAATCTATTGGAAAACAATGCTGCCTTATGCAGAATGGGAATTGCCCCTAAAATTCACATTCCAACATGACAACGACGCACCGCTGAAATTGTAAAATAGTGGTTTACTAAGCAAAAAAATAATGTTTTAAAGTGGCCACGGCATGGCCAGACCTAAATCCCATAGAAAATCTATGGGAAATAGTGGAAAAACGTGTTCGTCGATTACAAATTCATAATGCTGATCATTTGTTTAAAGAAGTCCGTTTAGCGTGGAATTCCATAGATGAAGAGGGAGTTTTCGTGCTTAAAAAATAATAAAAAAAGTCCCTATAAACCTTGTCCGCATATAAACATGTCCGCAAATGCTTAATTTCTAAGATAGAGGGTGTTAAAGTTTTATTTTTGTTTTTTCTTAATAATTTTGGTAGTTATGCAGATATTTGAACGAAAATTGGTATCTGGGGGTTTTTTGATATGGTAAATTCAAATTTAATGTTACGAAGGTTCTCACTTGTAGAGGGCGCTACATACGCGGTTTTTATACTTTAAATCGTGATAATTTTCTTATGGTTGCTTAAATATTTTTTTTACAAAAAACTAATTTATCATTATATTTATAAATGCATTACATTTTAATGTTTTAGATTCGAGATATCATCAGCTTTAAATATGGAAGCTGGAGTTTTTATTCACTATTCAATGCTCTTTTGAAACTTCAAAATAAATGTCAATATTTTATTAAGTATTATTTTATATTGTTTTGTTACAAAATATTTTTTATTTAGTGAAAAAAAATTACCCAAAGTTATTACGACAAATATCTACTTTTAAAAAAGCCACTTGGTGGAACATAAGTTATAACAGTTGTTCAAAATGTGAACCCCTAACTGCAATACAGGCCTCTATTCTACGACGCATCAATTGGCGAACTCGTTCAAATATTTCGGGTGTGTGTTTAATTGTTTCACAGGATGCGATAATGCGATTTCGTAATTCTTCCACAGTATCTACTGGGGTTGTATAAACCAAATGTTTAAGGTGACCGCAACGGAAAAAGTTCAAGGAATTAAGGTCTGGAGATCTGGGAGGCCAAGGTTCAGTTCCTCCTCGGCCTATCCAACGATTCGGATACAGTGTGTTCAAATATTCAAGTGCAACTAAACTGAAATGAGGTGGGGCTCCATCGTGCATGAAGTACATTTGCAATATTAACTGCAATGGAACATTCTCCAAAAGTATGGGCAATTCGTGTTTGAGGAAATAAGGAGAAAATAGGTGATTATTGTGAAAGTTCAGTATGGCTTCTCTGGAAAAATTTGCTTCATCCGTGAATAGTATTTGTCTTAAAAACCGGGGGTTTTTGCCAATTTTTTGTTGCATCCAACGGCAAAAATTTAATCAGTCGGTAATAGTGCTTGTACCCGCTGGTTATGATAAGGGCATAGAAAGTTATTCTTTAAAATTCTGAAAACCGTAGAAGACCTTACATTTAAGTTTAAAGCAATCTTTCTAGTGCTTGTTGCAGGATTTTCCTCAACTTCATGAAGCACATTTTGCTACTCGTGCAGTTGCTGCTGTGCGCGGTCTCATGTTACCAGTAGTTTGTTGTTGAAAACTTCCAGTATCACAAAGGCGCTGATAAATATATCGTATAATGCAGGATAACACGATTAGGATATTTCTCCTCATAAAGACGCCTGGTTGCTAACCTGAATTGCCGTTGGCCAATAAACAAAATGCATATCGCACATCTCACTATTGGTGTAAACTATTGCAAAAAATTTATAATTTAAAAATTATTAAACCCGTTCGGTATAATGGATAAATGGGTACTAAATGTATGTACGTTACAGGCCTTTTCATACATATTTTTTTTAGTATTTCTTGTTAAAAGTTCAATATTCAGATGTTCTGCATCTTTTCCTTTTTATCGAGAATTCGTAACCAAAACACATGGCCCATGCCATTAAGGGTGGTCTTTTATCTTTATGGCCATGATAAATTATTTATGGTGTCATGGCTTGGGTTCTTCTTGTGAGAACTTATTTTATTTTCAGTCTTTTGTAAGGTTTTGTTAACACCACACCATATTTTATTTCAAATAAATAATATTTACTTTTCTACAAACGTCGCGTTTTAATTGCTAGTCCACTTGTTACTACCCTGCAACCTCGGTCGTTTCTCTTTTTTATATTCCAAAAGGGTATGGGCCCAGAGATCGTAAATAATTAGTAATTAGATACCTAGCAATTTTTTTTTTCGCGTTTAAGTCCGGTAGTATATACGAGTATAGTTATTTATTGTTAAATTAATTCGTCGTCTATATAAAAAATAAAATGGCGGTAAACGAGAGTGTAAATGTGGGAATAAATGTGGAAAAGCTAAAAGGCCGTGAAAATTATAGTGACTGGAAGTTCCAGATAAGTGCGTTCTTAAAGTTAGACGGACTTTGGAACTGTATCACTGAGCAGTGGGACTCTTCGATAGATGCCGCTACAAAATTGCGTCGCGATGAGAAAGCGCTATCAAAAATAATCCTTTCTCTTGACAAATGTACTTACCCCAAGTAATGCAAGCAGAAACTGCTAGTGAAGCTTGGAAGTCTCTTGAAAAAGCTTTTGAGGATAAAGGCCTCCATCGGCGTCTAGGACTCCTGAGGAGTCTGTGTTCTATTAGGCTGCAAAATTTTAGCACTATGGAAGACTACGTCAATGAGGTCATGGCGCTGTCCCAGAAACTATCGTCGATTGGAAAACCCATTGATGACGAATTTCTAGGCGTTATCCTGCTTCAAGGACTAACCGCAGACTACGATCCGATGGTAATGGCTCTGGAGAACTCAGGAGTCGATATAACATCGGATTTCGTCAGAACAAAGCTGCTGCAGGACCGCAAATGGCACAACAACAAAAATAATTCTGATGACTGTGGACTTGCTAAAAAAAGCAGTAAATCTTCATGGTGTTGGAGCTGTAAAGAAAAAGGCCACTATAAAAATCAGTGTCCTAGAGGTAACCAGAATAACTCTAATAACACAGCCCCTAATAAATTCAAACAAAATAAACGTAATGCTCTGATTGCGGGAGCGCTAAGTGTCAGTAGTGAACGTGAAACAACTTGGTACGTTGACAGTGGTGCGTCTTTTCACATGACAGGAAATAAAAACATTCTTGTTGATCTCACCGATGAAGATTCTGACCGGGAGGTGTTTGTGGCAAACGATGCTGCTCTTACTGTCAGTGGTACTGGCAACACTGTTGTTCGACTGAAACCAAATGGAGAAGAGCAAAGCATTTCAAAAATTAAATATGTTCCAGACCTCTCTGTAAATTTGCTATCAGTTAAGGAAATCGTCTCAAAAGGACACTGTGTACATTTTGATTTGGATGGTTGTAAAATATTAGATGACAAGAGAGGGAGAATTAAGGGAGAACCTAAAGCTACTGCGACGGATATTGGCGGAATTTACAAACTGGATATTTTGACAGATTCTGCAAATGTAGCTAAGTCTTTAGATTCGCAAATGTTATGGCACAGACGTCTTGGTCATTTGAACCATGGAGATGTTAAAAAATGGCTTGGCATCTGGTATTATGTACAGTGTAAATAAAAAACCAGACTACTGCGAAAGCTGCATTAAAGGCAAGCAGGCCAGAAAGCCACTTCCTTACAAAAAGCATAAGGAAGTAACACAGAACAAGCTTGACTTAATCCATTCCGACCTAGTAGGGCCAATGGACGTGGAGTCATGAAGTAAAAAAAAGTACCTATTCACTCTAATTGACGACAGCACAAGAAAAATTTTCTGCTATTTTTTAAAAAATAAAAGCGATGTTCCAGAAATTTTCAAAACTTTTTGCTCGATGGTTGAAAACCAAACAGCGTAAAAAAGTGCTGAGAACAGATAATGGGGGAGAGTACTGCAATGAACGGCTAGGAAAATGTCTGAAAAATTGTGGAATCAAACACGAACTGACCGTTCCTTACACCCCGGAGCAGAATGGAGTTGCTGAACGATATAATCGCATTAATATGGAAAAGTTTCCTTTTTATCGAGAATTCGTAACCAAAACACATGGCCCATGCCATTAAGGGTGGTCTTTTATCTTTATGGCCATGATAAATTATTTATGGTGTCATGGCTTGGGTTCTTCTTGTGAGAACTTATTTTATTTTCAGTCTTTTGTAAGGTTTTGTTAACACCACACCATATTTTATTTCAAATAAATAATATTTACTTTTCTACAAACGTCGCGTTTTAATTGCTAGTCCGCTTGTTACTACCCTGCAACCTCGGTCGTTTCTCTTTTTTATATTCCAACATTTCTGTTGCCTTTAGGAATTTGTTATACCAAAAACATTCCTTTTACATTTTTTAAAGGAATTTCACACAGCTTAAAAAAAACAATTATTGTGACTTTTAAAATGTAATGCATTCATTATGTTAAGTCTAAATATCTCGAAAACGATGGCTTGTAGCGACCTCGACCAAGATACCTTTTTTTCCGTAAAAATAATAGATAAATCTAGTTAAATAATTTATAAATAATTTAAGCAACCATAAAAAAGATATGACACTTTTAAAGTATAAAAAACCCCGTATGCAGCGCCCTCTACAAGTGCGAACCCTCGTAACGTTAAATTTTAATTTACCATATGAAAAAACCCCCAGATGCCAATTTTTGTTCAAATATCTGCATAACTACAACACCCTGTATCTTAGAAATTAAGCATTTGCGGACATTGGTTTATAGGGACTTTTTTTATAATTTTTAAGCAAGGAAACTCCTCCTGGATATTTTCGCAATATTAATGAAACACCCTGTATATAGGATTGTATTAGACATTAAATGTAAATTGTATATTTTACCTTTGTTTTAATTAAAGTTTATTTACTAATTAATTTAAAACATATAAACCATAACATGATACTTACACTTAAATTTTTTTAGATTTAAAACGTTGCTCTAATTTTGTCCGATACTGTATGAGCCCATACTTTTAAAAAATGGTTATGTAATTGTAAATTAACCAGCGATTAGATATACCTAGGTGAATAAAAAAACAAAGGTAATTACTAAATAAATAATGTTTATTTGTCAATTACCCAGAAGCATGAGTAAATTATGCTTGTATAATACTAGTTAATAATACTAATCTTAAAGAAATATATGTAAGAAATGAATTAAAAGCGGTGATTTTAAATACAAATTTTTGTAATTTACAAAATTATGTTATTCTAAAGGGTTCGGTGCATTGCTCATTCGATGCCACTTGGAACCTGTCTGCCCTTTTCATCTGGGGATCCAAGGTTGCTCGTAGGCATCAAGAATCTTAGTGTCCCCATTAATCTCAAATTATTGCCGCATTACTAGAATTTTCCATTAGTCGTTGTTTATATTATTAGGTTATATTGTTTGGTTCCCAGTATAAGGTGTTGTAGTTACCCTTAATTCTGACATTTATAAAATAATTACTTTTTACTTATTTATTCATACATCTACTTATAGCATATTACACTTGTTTGTAGTAGGTATTTTGCTACAGTTTAGGGTGTGTAAAAAATATACAAAAACATACACTTCCAATAATATATAAAGTAGATTTTGCTATACCATTTGTTGCTTAGTTTAAATTTGTGGTAATGATAGTCTCCGAAATTTAACCCAATAGCATCATTAAAGTTTACACATATTCGTTCTGTATTTTGCTGCTATTAATCCAGATGCTTTAATTCTTTCATCAGCTTTTCACAAATAGCAAATATCAAAATTTATCAAATATACTTAGTTACTCTATAGTTTCCATAAAAAAATTACAATTAGGGTTGCAAGCCACAATTTTTTCACATTTAAAACGATTAGGTAAGACGTACGACGAGATACAACTATCCAAAAACAAAATTAATTGATTTTGTGTGTTTTAGTGACTCAGTGAATTTAATTTTTTAATTTTTAAGGGTTTAGTTGGATAAACGGTCAAATAAAATCTTAGCTTTTCAAATTTTAATTGTCAATGTTTCGGCCTATATTAGGCCTTCATCAGAGCAAACAGAAGAAGAAACAGAAGCTCTTCATTTAGTTGTGACAAATAGAACATAGTGGTTTCATAGATTGTATTTGGTGTATTTGTTGTTGAGTGATCATTATAGTTAAGCACATTGTTACTTGCACTCACAATGACATATTCCTCAACAACAAATACAATCTATAAAACCACTATATTTTATTTGTCACAACTAAACGAAGAGCTTTGATGTTTCTGTTTTCCCTGAAGAAGGCCTAACAAACTTTAAGAAAATAAATTCTTTAAGTAAAAGGCTTAAAAACTCCTTCTTTTCCTCAGCGATAATTCATAAAACCCATTTCATTCTTCTAAAAGAGTTTCTGGTGAAATAGAATCGGTGCATTCAACAATTTGCTCTCGAAACTCCTCTAAATTTGTTGGCCATTTGTGACCCCGAAAATAAAAGTCATTTGGGGGTAAATCTGGAGATCTAAAACGCTATTTAATATCGCCAGGTTCACTAATAAGTGAATTAGCCAAAGTATTTGTTAAGTATTCTTTTAGCATAACCGCATTATGAGCAGAATATTTGATTTATTGAAAATAGACCTACTCCAGGTCTAAATCAGGGAGGATTTGAATGGCAGAAAGAACTAGGTTTTGCAGTAATTAAAGGTATTTTAGGGCGTTTAAAGTACCATCAATAAAAATGGCTCTATTTAACATTCAATTTTGGAGAATACTGGTATCATTTTGTTAATTTTTTTTTTTAATTTAATTGTTCTTATTTGTCCGTGAAAAGAATCCTCATTTTTATATAAGTTTTTTTAATAAATCCCTTATGATCTCGTCGATGTTGCAGGTATAAATTTAATTTTAAATTTCAGTCTTGGAATACTCATTGCTATTGGCATTGTCTTTTAGTCAAATATTTAATTTTTTGGTTTTTATTTTAAGGGTGTGACTGCACGCTGCAGTCACGGTCGACCAGAGTTAATCTCTCGCTCATCGACGAAAGCAAGTGGTGTTGCCGTTATTTTGGACAATCCTTAATCTTTCGTTTGCCAACCTGTATATATATGTTTTGGTCTGACCCTAATTTTCCAAATTTAATGATCCACAATTATCGAGACTTATTATACTATTATCTATATTTTCATCAAAATTTAAATAGTTACAAATGTTTTATTTTAGATTATCTATATTGTCGAAGTGAGGCCTTTGATTTCCGCTACTTTTGAATAAAGGAGGTAAAATACATCTTAAGCCAGGGTGGCATTTATTATATAAATAAATGCAGTGGCTGGAACTACTCTCAAATAATTTTTTTTATAATCAGGAGATTCTATGAGATATTTATTTCTTAAGTCCAAAAATCATGAATTAACACACCTAAGCTTATGTTTCTGAGTTAAGATAATCTCATTATTAGTATTGTTTCAAGATAATTTTATTGAAGATGAGCAAACTATGAAGTGACCTGCTTTCATCCATATAAATCCTCTTAATTGCGCGCTTTTCACTACTTATACACAACAGTTTTAAATATATTGAACCCATCTTGGATCACTGGCTAGGAGACACAGACCATATAAAACATCATAATAAGTGAAACGAGACAACACAAGACAACAATTCTTATATTTTTCTATAAAAAACTGCCTCTGATTAAAAAGTAGCTTCAGGTTAAGAAAGACCATTTTGATTTATTGATCAATATGCTCAATAAATTTCAATTTAACGTCAAAGAGTATTCCAAGATTTTTTGCCACATTACGAAATTTAATCAGTTGGTTATCCATATTAACCTGAATAAATTTCTCGAAGGTATCCGAGAATGCATTCTACCAAAGAGAAGAAGCTTACATTTACTTGAGTTTGAACTTGAGCCTTGGTCACTTGAAGCCAAGGCGAGGTAATTGAGGTCATAAGACTTCCAAGATAGCTGAGGCGCATGCAGGGGTAAAGAAAAGTGGGCTAAGAATAGATGCTTGTGAGATGCCGCAGGAGAGACTCAAAGCAGAGAAATTCATCCCATTAAGCTTCACCGATTGAGTGCAGCCTGTGAAGTATATCTCCAAATTCTAGAAATTTCAGCATTGTCAATTATCATATTAAAAGCCTTGGAGTATGGAGGTTGACAAGATTGTCAACTCGATGCAATCAATCGCCTGTAAGATATAATTATTTTTAAGAAAGAAGTTGACCAGCTGAAATCTTTCGTGAAGTCAGAGTGAACAGCTGCTAAAATAACAAACCTATTCACGTATGTTCTAATCTAATCCTCTAAAATTCTCTCCAGTACCTTTGAAATGACAAGGAAAATGCTAATTGGCCTAAGTTCAGACAGTTCGTTTGGTGAAACAACTTTAGGTATAGGAAAGAGCTATTGTCAACTCGTGGCAATCAATCGCCTGTAAGATATAATTATTTTTAAGAAATAAGTTGATCAGCTGAAATCCTTCCTAAAGTCAGAGTGAACAGCAGGTAAAATAACAAACCTATTCACGTATGTTCTGATCTGACTCTCTAAAATTCTCTCCAGTACCTTTGAAATGACAAGGAAAATGCTAATTGGCCTAAGTTCAGACAGTTCATTTGGTGAAACAACTTTAGGTATAGGAAAGAGGTATTGTCAACTCGTGGCAATCAATCGCCTGTAAGATATAATCATTTTTGAGAAAGAACCAGCTGAAGTCCTTCGTAGTTAGAGTGAACACAAGGTAAAATAACAAATCTATTCGCGTATGTTCTGATCTGACTCTCTAAAATTCTCTCCAGTACCTTTGAAATGACAAGGAAAATGCTGATTGGCCTAAGTTCAGACAGTTCATTTGGTGAAACAACTTTAAGTATAGGAAAGAGGTATTAAATTTTCACGAATTGGGTAAAGTAGACGCTTCGATACAACAGTTACCGAGATGCACCAAATAAGGGATAATGTAGCAGTGGACCAGCATGGTGATGCTAATGCCATCTGCACAAACCTTCTGGTTTCAGTAAAAATAAAGCTGACTTCACTTCCCCTAATGTTGCCAAAAGTTTCCAACACCATCCTTCAATCCTAATTTCAGTGTTTTGTCTTTTGTATTTAGATAAAGCTTTACTCGTAAGAGAAATAAGGTACTTGATGTAGCCTGTGACCCAAGTACCTTTTCTTAATATTATGTTAACCAAGCTGTTTTAAATGACGTATATTTATTGAAAGTGTTCTGAAACCTGAAAATTTTAATCAATTTTAATACTATTCACTACAAAATATGCATTGGATATTCAGATTTAAATAGAAGCCTTTCCGCCAAGGCCTGGGTCTTGGAGGTTCATTGGCAATTTGACTCAATATAGCGGGTTGGGAAAGACGGGAAGACTTTTCTCCACAAATGAAAATGCCAATCTTTTGTCAAGAGTTATGCATTTCGATGAGCTCACTCATCATCATCAGACTCTAACCTAACACTACATAGCTGTGGTGAGTCACAGCCACTCTATTATAGCCATTCCACTTCAAGAATGGCCTTGTACTTACAAAAAAAAAATTGACACAAGTTGTAAACCGGAAGCAGAAAAAAGAAGCTTTGCGCATAGATTCCAGGTTGTAGATGTTTATGGTAAAGTCGCCAAATTAAAGAAGAGGGCAAAGGATATCTGCAAATATTACATTCAAACTCCGTCAAGAATTCACTCATATTGGTAAAACCCGGTGGTCTATAAAATATCCCTATGGTATTTAAAATGCCAATAATTTTTAACTTCCTTCGTGTAACTGCTATTATTATTTTCCATACAACGACACCAATTTATAACCAAATTGAACCTAAAAAAAAAACAAAAAAAAATGTATACAAGATAACTGGAACTGCTACTTCTACTGTTTAAATTAGAACAGAAAACAAACTTTTGGTTAAACTGAAAACCGTTAACATAAGAATGAAACTAGAGCAATATTGTTACCTTGTATTATTGACAGAGTACTCAGGCCTATTATTGTCACATACGATAATTATTGTGCAACATGTAAACGTCACCAAACATAATAATTATATATCACATTTTAACCTTGCCTTAAACTGCCAGGTCGGGACAATATTTGTAGTCCATACAAAAAAACATACAGTTAAAATATAATGACATAAGTAACTATACATGTTTATACAGAAATTAACAATTAACTGATAAATTCGGTCGAAATAATACATGTTTATTTAAAAAATTATCATAAATTTCGTTTTGATCTTCGTTATTGTGTTTGTAACCTTCCAGTTTATTTGTGGTGCTTATCTATTGCGAGCGGGGTTTATGATCTTAAATATTATTATATTTGAGCATCGGAGATTAATGTTTTCGGTTTATTTGCTTGTTTTTCTAGTTTGCCTTAATGGGTCTTGTTTTTCGTATAAATGCCTGATGATTAGCATCTTATTAATCCCAATCTGTAGGTAGAGCAAGATTGTTTGGGTTAAGTTAATATGGTTTTGAGTACCGGTGGCAGCAGATTTTGTGATCAGGTAAGCCTGGTTCAGTTAATTAGCTTTTGATAACATATTTTTTCAGGTACTTTATTCTGCAAATGTCATTTTTATGGACCACAAAAGAGCATCACCAAGGATAAAATAATTCAGTGATAATAAATAATTAATTCAAACAAATAGTGTTTGTGTTTCTGACTAATCGTTCGCAGCACCAATTGGCAAAGATCAAAGGGTTTCTATTTTTGGCAATATTGTCGGTCTCAGGTAAAGAATTTTATTAAACTTCATTAATTGTCTTATAATGGGAGGATCCTTCTTTATGGATTATATACATGTATTGTGTATCGGAAAATGCCTCTTTATCCATAGTAACTACAAAAAACATCTACAGGGGTATCAAAATAAATAAATATCTTCTTACAATTTCACCAGCCCTATGTATGTGGTTCGAAATCTGAGGCATTTAGCAGTTATGTTCATAGGAACTGTGCTGCTTTTATCCGGGGAACCGTCATTTCTAGTATACCAATCTAGAACAAAGGGAGCATGACGAATTCTTCTTGCTCGAATTTTAATGTGCCTAGTAACTCCTTGGATCATCTATAATCGTGTGAGTTTTTCTTTGGTTATGTATTATTTCCTATGACGCTCTTACCTACACCACATTCTTTGCATCCTCGGGCAAATTCATTGGCTTTCTTACAATTCATATGATCTGGCATCCAGGAAATGATGATCACGTTTCTCAGGAATAGTCCGTTCAAACTATGTGTAACCTCCTTGACTAGGTCTGACGTGTTCAGCAGGTTCTTCGATTCTTTTATTAGTCTATAATCTATCTGATCTGAATCTATACTGTTTTATTAGTATAGATTCGTATAACGCTGCATTCCTGAATCGAAGTACTTTTAACCTCCTTTGACTAGGACTGATATGGTAAGCCGGTGTTCCAGTACTTATATTCGTGGTGCAGATTCATATATCGCTGCATTCCTTATTCACCCGAACCATATTTCTTTGACACGTTTCAATCCTACAGTCCCTACTTTGTTTGAAGTGCTTTTCCAATGGTAATCCTGATGTAGATTGAGTAGCAATCCCTTGGTCAGATCTTGGATGATTGATTGTCCAATCCTACTTTCTATATCATTACTGCAATTAGTATTGGTGGCATACCTCTTGATATCAAGATCCAGTCCACAAGACTTTCCCATTCCGTTTGAAACTATTTAGAAAATTGTTATCTTATTGAGTTCAGATTTGGGTAGCTTGCTGGGTAGTTGAGCCTCTTAGGTAATGGATGAATGAATCTCAGATGAACGAAGAAAGGATGTTCACAGATGAAAATTATCTTGCTGTTGATGTGGAGTTGCTTTAGCCAAAGATTTTCCATCAAACAGATGCAGTCTAGGTGAGCTTCGTTTCGAGATAATGAAATATTTTGTCTGTCTATATATGTATCAATAATTTGTCCGTGGAATTTTTCTGTAGATATTCCAGGTTTTCATAGTAGTCCCATGAGCCAGATGGAATTCACCCATACATACTAAAGTATTGTTGTTGGAGTGTGCTTCGTTATTCTATTTATTATCTTTAAAGATTGGTGTTATATTTTTAAAGCCGACATACAGAATTAGAGAGCTATATCTAAGCAATCAACCAATGGCCATACCATACAGCTTTCTGCTTTATGAGTCGATCTGGAATTGGAAACTTTTTTTATAAATTTATTGTTTTTTACATTGGTTGTGTAAATATTCATTGTTACTTTTTTTTTATGTATTTTATTTGTTAATTACTTTATATTAATGTGTGATATATTTTTAGAGTAAATAAACTATTTAAAATAAATCAAGTTTATGAATGATTTTTGACCTGTTATAAGTTAGTGCCAATTAACTATACAATAGTATGCGCAAGATGGCCCAAATTCGTAGATTGGTATCTCTAAAAGGCAAATTTTAATATGGAAAATTATATCGGGTCGCATTATCAATTTAAAATAATAATAATAATAAGCATTTATTTGCAACAGGCTAATGCCCAATTAAAGGAAAATCAATTTACAATTTCAATACAATATAAGGTAATTTACAATTGCATAGAAAAAAATTTAAACAAATGTGTAATTACCGTAAAGATAAAATTTAAAGAAATAAGTACATTACAAAAGACAGGATAAAATATAATAAACATAACTTGATAGCTAAAAATTAAATTAAATATACACTATCGGACAAAAGTAGAGCAACACTTCCAGAAATATTTGCAAATACCGATTTTAAAATTATAAATGCATGATAATGAATACAAATCCACTAAGTTTTAAAACTACAAAGTAGGCTATGATTATTAGGCTATTATCAATATCAACAAAAATTTTCGCAATCAAAACAAATGATTTTATTTTGACGTTTAAGTTTAAATGCTTCATAGTAACGCGTCAAAAGTAAAGCAACATTCAATTAATTTGTTCAAAAGAAGGGTTTTAGCAAAAGTAAAGGGATAAAATAATTGTGTACGGCGATTTTTATGTTTTTTTGAACATTTCTGTGTAAGATTAATCATGCCGAGAGGAATTCCAATTTCAAAAGACTTGAAGCAAAGAGTTGTGAATGGATTCATGGAAGGTAATAAACAAGCCGATATTTCAAGACAGTTTGAGTTACCCCGGTACACTGTGTCCAAAATAATATCATCGTATAATGAGAGGGGACATTTAGAGAAGTTGCCAAAATCGGGAAGGCCAAGGAAAACATCAGTAATGACTGACGGACGCATCAAAAGGATTTCCCAAAATGATTATTGGAAGTCCGCACCTCGAATTATTGCCGAAATTCCAGAAATTACGGTTGGTATACGAACAGTACAAAGAAGGTTAGTAGAGGCAAAGTTATTTAGTAGACGTCCAGCTAAAAAGCCGTTAGTTTCAATAAGAAATAGAGCAGCAAGGTTGGCATTTGCACGCCGGCATTTAAACTGGACCAATGACTGGAAAAAAGTTCTATTCAGTGATGAAACGCGCTACAAAATATTCAATTCTGATAAAATGAGGCGTGTGAGGCGACCAATCAATACAAGGTTTAATCCTAAATACGTAACACCTACAATTAAGCATGGTAAAGGTAGTGTATTTTTATGGGGTTGTTTTTCATGGAATTGGGTAGGCCCTATGCACTTTATTAATGATACGATGGACCGATTTGTTTATAGGGATATCATGCAGAATGTTATGCTTTCTTATGCAGAATGGGAAATGCCATTGCGTTTTATTTTTCAACAGGACAACGATCCAAAACATTCTTCACAAGTTGTTCAACAGTGGTTTCGGGAAAATAAATGTTCGTGTTTTACAGTGGCCAGCACAATTTCCAGATCTTAACCCCATTGAGAATCTCTGGGAAGAAGTAGAACGTCGTATTCGTACCCAAATGTTTCCAAATAAACAATCCTTAATAAATAAAATTAGTGAAGTCTTCCCGAAAATGTCATTCAGAAGTTGATTGCTTCAATGCCGCGCCGTTGTCAGCAAGTAATTAATAATAATAGATATTCTATCTAATTCTATCTTAATTACTAATGTATTACTTTCAATTGTTTTTGTTGTTAAATGTGTTAAATATTTTTTGTTGAACTAAAGTAAAATAAAATACTGTTAAATACAATTTGTTGCTCTTCTTTTGTCGCCCCCATTCTTATCAATTTTTATAATCATTAATATTTACCGTTCTTAAAATGATTAAAAGTACACCAAAATGTACTGAAATATTACTTTCAGTGTAAGGATAGTGTGACATTAAGCTTAGCGAAAAATCACAACCCAATAATTTTTTTTTATTCAAACATGAATAAAATTGAACTTTGTTGCTCTACTTTTGTCCGATAGTGTATACGCAGGTACTTGCTAATTGCTCTAACTTATTCTACTCAAGCCAGAACATAATAATTAGGTGACAAATATAGGGAAATTTCTACATATATTGAAAAGTTGACAGAGATGAGATTTAAATTTTTGGACATAATAAAAATGGGATCATGCAACATATTATTCGATATAGCTTGGCCGGGAGCAAAAACAGGCTTATACCTTGCTTTCAGTTGGGGTACATGAAAAGACCAGTTCCAGAAGAAAGTATAACAGTTAAAACCTGTGAGCGTCATTTAAATAATTTTATAATTTTTAATACGTCAAATAAATTCAAAATAATCAAAATAAAACATAAAAATAAAAATAGAATAAACACCTTGTAAAACAACTGGGCGCTTGGGCGACTCCAAAGCAGAGCACTTATTCCCGTAAAATTAATTAATAAAAAAAATTAAGCAAAACTCATTATTTATTTATTTCTCGTCCAACGAGCAATTGCCCAATTTACAACAATATAAAACATTTTAGAGAGACACAAGAGAAGAAAAACCTAACCTACACTACACATTGCACAAAAATCATAATAATACCTGATAAAAACCTTAAAAATAGATAGGGTACAATTTGACTTCTCACATCACAAAATAAATTCACAGAACATTGGCTTTCAACAGTCTTAAAAATTCTATTCTATTAGTAAAACAATCCAACTGATCCGAGTACTGGTTAGCAAGTTTGCTTGCCCTGGTAACAAAGGAATTATTTCCATAATTGGTTTGGTGGGATGAAATACGGAATGAGGATGTCTGACGGGTCTGCCTATAGGGAACATGTAGGCCAATTTTACCGAGTATATCTGGATAGCAAGATCCAGAATGGAGAATTTCATAGGAGACTGACAGGTCACGATGTTTATGACGGGTTTAGAGAGTATGGATATTAAGTTCAGACCTAAACTTGTGGTAGATAATAGGAAGTGGAACATTCGTTTTGAACCCAATGCATCTTAAAAATTTGTGCTGAACCTGTTCAATCATCTCAATGTGATTGTTATAATAGGTGACCAAATACATGAACCATACTATAGGTGAGGACAAACTAGTGCACAGTAAAGAAGCTTCAAAAGTAATGTCCTTAAAATCTCTGGTGCACCTCTTAATAAAACCCAGCATTTGCATAGCCTTTAATACAGTTGTTGTGACATGAAGAGAAAAATTTAACTGAGAGTCCAAAGTTATACCAAGATAACACTCCCAGAGGAGTGCCATTAAGAGTATAAATATGATTAAGCTGGCCTGTACCTCGAGAGGAAAGTATGCAATGACATTTACAGATATTCAAGACCATATTATTAGCGGTACACCAACCAGCAAGCCTATTTAAGTCAAGCTGAAGTTTCAGGCAATCATCCAAATTTGAGACTCTTCGGTAAACCTTAAGGTCATCCGCAAATTTCAGATAGTAGCTATTCATGAAACAACTTCCAATATCATTGATGAAGATGTTAAAAAGCAACGGCTCTAGGTGGGATCCTTGGGAACACCAGATGGAGTCTGTACTTCATTTGATTAAAAATTGTGTGTAACAATCTAGGTTAGATAAGTAGCTTTTCAGCCACATATATAGGGGACCAGTAAAGCCGTACATGCTTAGTTTGCTTGTAACGAAATTGCATGATTGACGCGGTCAAAAGCTTTACTGAAGTCCGTATACACTGTATGTACATGACAACCCTCCTCAAAAGACTGGATAACAAACTCAGTAAAAGTGAGAACATTCAGCTCAGTAGACCGCCCTGACATAAAACCAAATTGTCTGTCATTAATTACAACACCAAGACGACGCACCAAAAAACCATAAACAATCCTCTCAAAAAGCTTTGGGCTAGAACTAAAGATACTTATTGGTCTATAATTCTTGACCTGAGTGCTGTCACCAGACTTTAAGATGGGCGTCACAAAGCTTGATTTCCGAAAGTCTGGGAAAACACTTGTCTTTAGGGATAAATTGAATAATGTAAACAAAGGTCTTGAGATAATAAAGCTGCAATGCTTTAAGAAGATAGGAGGCAACCCATCGGGGCCAGGACCCTTGCAAGCATCCAATGTGCTCAGCTAAGAATAAATTTCAGAGATTGTTATGCTTAATTTGTAAACATTCAAATTATTTGTAACTTGATTCACAGATACTCAATCGTTCCAGTCAGGTGGTGCATTGCTATACATTTCAGTAAAACACTTAGAGATTGATTATATCAATGCCAGAAGAGCATTTAACGTTTTCGTAAAATATCTCTTGAGGGACTACACTGTTGCCTTTTTTATTGTTTACAAATTTCCAAAAATTTCGCATATTTATTCCTAAGAGATTGCTCTGTAAGAACCACATATTCATCATAGCAGAGTTTTTTTAAAAATTTACATCTTGACCGTAGAACCGAAAAACACGATAATCGGCATCCAGTTGTGAGTTCAAAAATCTCTTGTGTGCCCTCTTCTTTGTAACTATTAACCCTTTCAACTCTGATGAAAACCAATAAGCAAATTTTTAGCGAAATATTTCTTTAAAGAAACAAAGCAGTCAATACATCAATTCATAATTTCATAGAATACATTTAACATATCGTTCAAAGCAAAGCTAAATTCGTTAACAGTGTATCACAGTCAAACTGCGATTACTTCATTAATTTATTCACCAATTTATTACTTTGATCCGATTGTTAAATGTCCTAGTACCGACAACGTACTGATATTGAATGATACTTAAAATACTGATACTTAAGATACTTTTAAATATACAATCGTTCTATATGCGAAAACGTGAGCAATACAATACTCACGAACCGTAGCCAAAACGCTACCAAAAACATTATCATAAAACATGAGATTGAGACAGCAATCTCCGATCTAGACCACTTGACGATAACACACTTTGTACTGAGGGGTGCAATGGACACCAAAACGCGAGGGTCCTCTTCAGATACAAATCCTTGTTAAATACAACGAGCTGTGTAATGGTCCCAGACCAGCTCAGTATCTTAACAATAAACAATCGTCACAACAACACAAGCAAGACAAGCAACAATCAGTCATTAAAATATTTCATTTTTAATTAAAAAGGTAAAATATCGGTGTAATCAATAAGATAGAAATATGCATATTCTGTGAGAACACTCACTTTTACTTGTAGTAAAACACCAACACAACTTATTTCACGTCACAACAACCTTTATTGTTTTTATTAAATAACTTAACAATCTTTAGTGACCAAAACTGAAATGAATTTTATAAACCAAATATTTATCTCAGACTCTTTTATCGAAACCCATAAAAATAATTCTCGAGGGAAAACGCTAAGTGTAAACCGTATTTGGTTACTTAAGGTACCGCTGAGCTAGCTTTAGTTTTATAAATATCCTGGCCCTCTTTTCGGCCAGACCAATAAATTTCCTCTTAATGACTAAGCAAAATATTACTTTTTAACTCTTTAGAAAATAAACAGGGTCTTACAGAAGGGACAATCAATTGTAAGAAAAACACCCGGTAGATTGATTAAAATTATATTTATTTAAATTGGTACAAAACAGAATCTTAGCTTTAAGTTACTTTCACGGTCTTCTCTTGACTGCCTAAAAAACTACCTACCATGCCGATTCAAAAGGCTCAACGGGATATCACTGTAATATGATATCTACAAACAAACAGACTCTTATTTATTGGTTCTTAGAATTTGGTCCACATGTGAAGAGTGTTTTGCTTAGGCATGAACATATAAATTCAATAATTATAACAGAATTTTGTCGAATGTAACGTTTGACGTTCAGTTAAGGGCACTCCTACAAATCTTGATAACAGTAAAGTGTGGTCTATACCTCTATCTGGGTAGACACCATCTTCCCGATATGCCAAATATCTTAAAAAATGCCTTTGAACAGTCTCCAGAGTATTCACATGGCAAATATAGTAGGGATTCCAAATTAAAGAGCCATACTCAAGTCTTGACCTGACAAAATTATAAAAAAGTGTTTTAATCGCCGAGTGGCTATTAAATAGTTTTAAAGAATGAAAGTTGGCACGGACAGCTTTAATCGGGACATTCCTTATAGTTAAATAGAATAACGAAGCACACTTCAACACCAATACTTTAGTATCTATGGGGGAATTCCATCTGGTTCATGGGACTACTATGAAAACTTGGAACATCTACAGAAAATTCTACTGGCAAACTATTGATGAGAATATAAAAAGGCAAAATATTATGCGATCATTATCTCGAAACGGAGCTCACCTAGACTGCATCTGTTTGATGGAAAAAACCCTACTGTGACTCTGAGGGCGAATCTTTGGCTAAATCATATCCACATCAACAGCAAGATAATTTTCATCTCTGAACATCCTTTCTTCGTTCATCTGAGATTCATTCATTCATTACCTAAGAGGCTTAATTACCCAGAAAGCTACCCAAATCTGAACTCAATAAGACAAACATTTTTTTAATAGTTTCAAACGGAATGGAAAGTCTTTGATGGACCGGACCTTGATATCAAGAGGTATGCCACCAATACTGATTACCATTGGAAAAGCACTTCAAACAAAGTAGGGACTGTAGGATTGAAACGTGTTAAAGAAATATGGTTCAGAAGAATGAGGAATGCAGCGGTTTATCAATCTGCACCACAAATAAAAGTACTGGAACACCAGCTTACTATATCAGTCCTAATCAAAGAAGAATAAAAGTACTTCGAATCAGGAATGCAGCGTTATACGAATCTATACTAATAAAATAGTGTATATTCGTATATCGATAGATTATAGACTAACGAAAGAATTGGAGAACCTGCTGAACACGTCAGACCTAGTCAAGGAGGTTAAACATAGTTTGAACGGACTACTCCTCCAACGTAATCATCATTTTCTGGATGCCAGATCATATGGGTTGTAAGAAAGCCTAATTTGGTATATAAATTTGGTAAGAGAGTCATAGGAAATAATACATAACCGAAGAAAATTCACACGATTATAGATGATCCAAGGAGTTACTAGAGACATTATAATTCGAGCAAGGAGAATTCGTCACGCTCCCTTTGTTCTAGATTGTTATACTGAAAATGAAGGTTCCCTGGATAAAAGCAGCAAAGTTTTTATGAACATATCTGCTAAATGCCTTAGATTTCGAACTCCATCCATAGGAGTGGTGAAATTGCAAGAAAATTGTTTGATACCCCTGTAGATATTTTTCACAGTTTCTATGTATAAATCCAGAGGCATTTTCCGATACACAATTTAAATATATATAATCCATAAGAAAGGAGCCTCCCAATATAGGACAATTAATGAAGTTTAATCAAATTTTTTATTGTTGCCAAAAATGAAAACCTTTTGATCTTTGCCAATTGGGGTTGCGAACGATTAGTTGCAACAAACACAAACGCCATTTGTTGCTGAATAGTTGGGAATTATTGTGTTGCTGCTGAACATTTTTTGGTAAGAATTATTTTATCCTTGGTGATGCTCTTTTGTGGTCCATAAAAATGACATTTGCAGAAATAAATACCTGAAAAAATATCTTATCAAAAGCTAATTAACTGAACCAGGCTTACCTGATCATAAAATCTGCTGCCACAGGTACTCAAAACGATATTAACTTTACCCAAATAATCTTGCTCTACCTACAGATTGGGATTAATAGGATGCTAATCATCAGGCAATTATACGAAAAACAAGACCTATTAAGGCAAACTAGAAAAACAAGCAAATAAACCGAAAACATTAATCTTCGATGCTCAAATATAATAATATTTAAGATCATAAACCTGCCGACACGTGTTTCTGCTTTTTGTCTTCTTCAGGGCAGGGCAACCAGATAACCAAAGGAAAAAGTGCAAAAAAAAACATAAGGAATCACGAACAGGAGCTCCTTTTATTTTGGTATTAAATAGTTTACAGTTTCTTAAGACAAATCCATCCTAAAGCACCCCTCACACGATTAGTATTACTGACAGTATTTCGTCAGTATTTTTCACGCGACCTCACACGATCAGTATTTTTTTTTATCAGTCATCCATCAGTCTGCTCGAATCGTCTCTTGGAGTGTGTTCAGTCACCAGTCTGCTGATTTGCTCCAATCCTCTGCTCCTTGAAGCAGTTAAAGCGTGTTCGTTCGCGTCATTTATCTGTTACTTATTTTGCTATGGATTATAAAAAGAAAGCTTGCGCTGCTATTATAATTTTACATTAAACAAGTGCTAAACGTAATAAGCAAAAGAGATGCTGGATTAAGCAATAGATTAGTCAACGTGAAAAATATACCCATCTGAATTTATTAAATTTTATTAAGCAGAGCTTCATATCCTCTTCTTTTCTTATCTCTGTCACAATATTCAGATTTACTTGAATTCCACAATTCGGGCATAGACCTATATAGGTCTATAAATTGCGTTAAAATATATTTTTTCCTTTTTCTTTTCTGCTTCACACAAATCAGGTGAAGCTATCGATCTCAGAGCGGTCGTTTCCTGAGTTTCTTCCATTGTGTACGGTACTCAACTTATCTCTGCCTCTGTCTCTGCACGGTGCAGAATGCAATTCAGACTGACGACTGGAATGATTGGCAGTCTCGCTCTCACACGGTCAGTATTTTCATCAATCTTTTAGCTCCGCCCCCAATGACTGACTGATCTCGAAAATCACAACAATCATTCATTCACGAGTGACAGTCTATTAGTATTTGCCCTCACACGATCAGTATTACTGACAGTATTTAAAAATACTTTCTATTAATATTACTGACAGTATTTTGAAATACTGTCAGTAATACTGATCGTGTGAGGGGCGCTTAACATCCTTAAGGCTCCAGAGGCAACGTTCTCAACGTGCGGTACAAAAGTGAGTTCCCTGTCAAACACTATACCCAGGTCAGAAATTTAATATTTTTTTATTAGGGAAACATCACTAATTTGGTAGTCAAATATTATGGGACTCTTATTTGTATAGTATGACATAACGAAGCATTTAGATAGATATAAACTGAGTCTGTTTAAAACACATCATTTCCTAACCAAGTTAAGACTATGCTGCAAGATGGAACAACCTTCGAGGGTGATAACCCTCCTTAAAATCGTTAAATCATTCACGTAGGGCAATTTATGACATTCAATGACAATTAGAAGGTCATTAATAAATAAAAGAAAGAGTAGTGCTCCCAGGTTAGAACCTTGGGGTACCCCTGAAGTTGGAGTAAAGCTAACATGCCTAAACAATCGTTTTCTCTTTGTCAGGTAGAAAACCATTAACTTTATAAGAATCTCTGAAAATCCATACATACACATCAATTTGTTTATCAATATTTGATGATGAATCTGGTCAAAAGCCTTGCTGAAATATGTGTATATTGCGTCTAGTTGGCATTTTTCATTAAAAGCCGCACACACCTGCCGATAAAAACAACAAAGATTAGTAATGCAGGATCGATCTGCGAAAAATCCATACTGGTCGATAGATAGCCGAGAACGAATTTTGAAGAAAATATCACGGTAGACGATTGTTTCAAATAATTTGGAGAAATTGCATAGGATCGAGATAGGTCGGTAGTTTTCAATAAAACTGGAATCACCCTTCTTAAATACAGGTACTATAGATACTCTGGCGGTTTACCACATTTCAGGAAATGTGCCAGTATGGACTATTAGATTGAATATATGGCTTAATGGTAATGATAGTACCTGCATACAATCCTTAACGACAAAGCTAGGGATCCCGTCGGGACCTGCGGTAATTTAAATAGCGGGGCTAATGCAGACATAGTCAGAGCCATGTTACATATGTGTTCTTCGATGTAATGGTTTAGTGTCCCTATACACGTTCCTAAAAAAACGGGCAAAGGCTGACACAATTTTCTATGGGCCCTCATATGAACCAAATGAGTCCTTCAAAGATGCAGGAATCCGTGACGTACCCGTTTTACTATGAACAAATAGCCAAAAGATTGATGGATCAGAATGTATATTTTCCTCTGCTTGCCTAACATGATCTTGATAAGCTAAATCCACCTGGTACTTTATACCCCGTCGCAAGGAGGTGTATTTGGAGTAATAAACATTAGTGCGATGGGAATAAAAGTCTCTAAAGGCTTTTTCCTTCTTAATCATATTATTTATTATCTTCTTGGTAAACCAAGGGGGAAAACGTCGTCGTCTTTGTTGCTTAAGGGGTCTAATTGAAACAAAAATGCCTTGGAGTGAATCATAAAGGGTACAGTAAGCATCTGATACGTTAGAAGAATTCAATATCCAAGACCAGTCACACTTCTGTAGTAAACTATACATCTTTGGAAAGTCTAAAATTACACTCGCTTCTATTATCTTTAGGGACAAGAAGATTCGAGGCATGACAAAGCCTAGCGGTAATATTGACAAATAATGCAGGGTGGTATAAGTCCTCATTAACGAACGGCACATTATGTTTTAAAAGGTTTTTGTTAAAATTAGAAAACAGGTTAACGGTTAAGGGAGTTGGGTATAACATTATATTGTTTAAGATTTTAAGGCGACACAGAAATTTAAAAGGCTCTGGTCGTGGAGATGTTAAAATCACCTAGAATAATTATGTGCTTTTAAGAATCGTTCCCATATAGTATGGCTATAAGAAAGTGCCGTTAAGAAAATGACCACAGGCATGAAAATGCCCTACTTAATAAAACCTGAATACATTTTCGGCAAGGTGAAGCTCTTCCTCAGTATATTTTTCCATTACGCCATTACGGCAACGGAAGACAATGATTCCCAGATGGATAACAATTCTCAACCTCAATATTTCGGAAAGAGATTCTTTAGAAAAGTACTCCACATTATTAATGAACGTTTGAAAATATTTCTACTTCGACAAATATCAGATGAACAGAGGTGGTTCATTCCAAGTAAAGGTGCACGAGAGCAGCTTGTCAATTCCCGTCAGGTCATTGAAAAAGCGAGGAAACACAATTTAAAATGCTATTTATGCTTCGTAGACTATACCAAAGTGTTCGACTTTATGAACTAGTTACTTCTGTGGAGAATGATGGGTGAAATGGGCCTTCCCAAGCATCTGATATTTTTACTTATAAGACTCTACCAACACAATAACGACAAACAATATTCAAAGCTTTGAAGATGGAGACCGGTGTCAGACAGTAATGCGTACTCTTGCCCCTCAACATATATAGCGAATAAATCATAAGAAAGGTTTTTAACGATCGAATATCAATTGGAGAAGAAAACTTAATAACTTGAGGTGTGGCGAAAACACATTCATTATTGCAGCAGACGAAGAACAAATGATAAATATAATGAACAAATTAGAGAATTGTAATAGAGTATATGGTTTAAAAATCAACAAAACAAAATCCAAAGTAATGGTCATCGATTGATCCAATGACACCTCCAATATCAAAAACGTAGCGAGATATGATGTGATGGACAAGTTTGTATACCTGGGATCGTTGGTAACCAGTGTTGGAGGCTGTTTAGAGCAAATAAAGAGAACATTGGGAGTGGCTAGATCAGCCACAACTAAACTCATAAAAATATGAGTAAGTAATGCTGGTCAATTCCTTGATCTTCCAATTGCTGTTTATTCTGCTGAAAGTTGGGACACTAAAGAAAACCGAAAAATAATTGAAGCCCTTCGAATTATGGGCGTACAGACGAGAGGGTCATGGCCGGAACGCGGAACAAACGCCTCTGTTCTACAAGAACTAAAAATCAAAAACCAAATCAATAGAACATAACTCAGTTACTTTGGCAACATAGCTAAAAGAACCAGTGAGAAGGAAAGGGTTTTTTGGGACTTTCAATGGACGGTCTCTAGAGGTGGACCGACAGATTAGAAGAAATGACGAGACGCCCAATACATCTAGTAAAAGATAGAAATGCATGGAAGTAACAAATTCAAACATAAATAAAATACTATCACTAGACCCTTAAGAGGTAAAGGGCTCCGAAGAACTTAACGTCGTTTTCCAGTTCGGCTTCTTCGGATTTCCAGACATTTGAAGTAGAAACTTTTGGAACGCAGGGTTTAAGAAATAATGAAAAAGAAAACTCTATTATCTCTGATATGAGAAAAACCGACAATTCTCTCATTAATTTTTTGACATTTTATTTTACCGCCTTAAATTACTGAAATCCCTTACTAGGACAAGAGTGAATAGTGGTCGTAAAATGGCTAGTTTCTGAATACATATTATAATAATCTTACGCGATTAATAGGAATAAGTATTTGAATAAAAAGGTCATTTTAAACTATTTCATTTGCATTAAATTACCAAACTCTTTCTTGGCCATATATGTGTGTGTCCCCATATTTGCACACATGCAACTTTTAGTGTTAGATAATAAGACATAATAAAACTAGCATAAACTTAAGGTATATGCTCGTAGTTCCCTCTTAATAGCTTTTTAAAAATATTAAATGAAATAAATGCAAAGAAAATCACGGTATATAGTTTGCTTTCAATACTTGATTCATTAAGCTTTCAAATTATTGTTAATTTCATTTTATGTCATGATAATAAAGATGATGATTCTGATCGATAAATTAATTATACTAATAATTTGTACAATACGGCGATCTAATGGTGCTTTCTCTAGATGGCCATACTTGTGAATCAATTTATGATGATCATACTTGACTTGACTTGCAAAAAGCTTTTGATCGAATAAGATTCCAGTTTAAAGGGTTTAAATGGAAATCCTTTCTTGCTTCGTTCATTAGGAGCGTTCATAAAAGAGCGATGACCTTAAATTTGACTTTGAGATCAAATGTTTAAAAAACTGCTAAACGTCTGTAGGAATCATCCGTTAATTGTGACAATGCATGTGCTAACCTTAAGGTCATTCTTTGTTCAAAACCACCAGGTAAATAAATCTGTGAAGTATTCCTCGACTCTGGCCAAAAAATTATCTTAAAAAACAAGCTCAAATCATTAATGTCATCGTTACAGTTAAAATCGATCATTTTTAAGACGTTTATTCTATGACAAACTCAAAAAAATTATTCAAACATCAGCTCCTTGGTAATTATTGTTTAAGTATTGACCTTGTCAAGGTCAGAAGAGTAAATTGAAATGCCGTCTTAAACGTAAAATTTTACAAAAAACGTAAAATGTCTTTTCTGAATCCGGATAAAAAAATAGCGATTTCCACTCATAAAAATTACCTTGAAAAATGAACTTTTCCAAGGGGAAATTCAAGGTCATCCTGAATTATTCTCCACCTATTGATATTACTCATTTTTACAGTTATATGCGTGGAAAGTTTAAAACGATCAACGAATAACCTTGGAAATGACTGAAAGGTGTCGCATTCTTTCACGATTATGGTATAAGTAGTAGTTTTTTAAACATTTGACCTTGTCAAAGTCAAAAATATCACCATTTTTATTCTTTTGAAATCACCAATAAGATCCGTTTAAAAAAAGACATTGAGTTTCAATTGTCCTTGAAAACCAATTCTCTTTAAGGTCATTTTATTTCCAGCCTGAATGTATCGAAGATGAAAAGTCTGTTAGTTTTTGTTTCATTAAGGCGGAGGTACCGCAGTTCTTACGGAGATTGTGCTATCATCAGCAAACTCTGCATTTTATGTCTATGCGTATAAGCTTACTGTTATAAATTACAACAGTATGCAATAAGACCAATATTAACAACACAGTTGCTAAGAGCAGTACACAATTAAGAGAGAAAAGAGAAAGATATAATTTGCAAGGTTCCCAGAGTTCTTTTGCTTCTTAGGCATTGGGCGTAATAGAAGAAATAAGGAAAACTCCGTAAGTAACTTGTACTGTGACCGCAACCTACATTTGACTCCACTGTGTGCGAGCTCTTGAACCTGTAATTGTTTACCAAACAATAATAATAATAAAAATAATAATAATACCGTTTATTTTTTGCAACATAATCAATACAATAATTGAAGCAAGTAAATATATAAATTGCAAAAAAAAGGAGATGATGATGATGAAGGATGATGCAAGCAATTAAAAACTATACTAATAATAATATCAAATCGCACGAGTAATACATTTTAAAAATATGGATAGAAACAACAAAATTATATTAGAATATTTATACTTATTATTACAGACAAAGATCTAATTAAAAAAAAAAATAAAATAAACGAAAATACTTAAACAAAATGAATATCAGCTGCACCACACCTACTCATAAGTTAAATTCACGAAACATCCGCCGTCTTAATATAATTTTAATTATTGAAGGCTTTAGTACTTTTAATGAATACGGAATAGTGTTATATAGCTTATAAACGTTATAGGAAAAACTTCTATGAAATAGAGATGTTTTATGTGGGGTGGAAATATAAGACCCCTAAATCTTAGGTTTAAGCTGTGAACATCGGTTCTATATTTTATTTGATTGGTCAAGTATGGTGGATTCTTATTAAAAATAATATTGTAAAAAAATACCAATGAGTGCATTTCACGTCTCGTCTGCATATCCAACCATTTGGCATCATGCAGCTTATGTGATACAGGATCGTATTTTCTTATGCCATAAATAAATCTCAAACATTTTTTTTGTACTTTCTCAATTCCACTCATATCTCTCTTTATCAGAGATGGTCCGTATAAAATATCGCAATAGTTGAACTGACTAAATACTAAAGAATCTGCTAATTCTATTTTTTGGTTGTTAATACTGTTAATAAATGGCGATGCGAAATCTGTGGGGAGAGACCCTCATTAGGGTTTAAGGCGTAATGAGGAATAGGTGTAACCTATACGGAGCTATATACCGCTATGAGGGAGCCTATCGTGGCATTAAAAGTGGAGCTTTTAGACAAGATTGATATACTGAACACTAAAATCAGCCATCTTAAGACTCAAACGAGGACTCCAAGTTGTTGTTTTGGAGCCAAAAACGTTGGAAGAAGTTACCGCCGAAACGGTTTTAAGAATAAATAGATCTAAAAACGTCTTAGATTAAAGGGATTCCAGAATCTCTTGGTAACGTCACAACTCGTAAACAAATATATACTACGGAGGTCATGAAAACATTAACTGTCATAGATGAGCACGTACCAGCTCCAATTTCCGTTTTGAGATTGGGCCAAGTACCAAAACCCGGAGGGCGCCCTCGCTACATTAAAGTTACCTTTACTGATGCTAGCACGGTAAAGAAACTGAAAACAAAAATAAACTCCTGGATAATGACCTTACCCGCTCTATCAAAATATCAGTGGACAAAACCAAAAATCAACTTAACTATTTAACCCAATTACGAGAAGAACTTGAACGTAAAAATGCTATTGGAGAAGATAACCTTACCATCAAGTATATAAAAGGGGTACCAGAAATTGTGTCTGTTGACACAAAAAAACGATTAGATACATGTTTTCTTCAATGGAAAATCTTATATAAACCTAGGCAGTTTATTGGCTAAATACAACGAGTTTGTCTACAAAATTCAACTAACAAACACAAATCTTATTTTTATAACTGAAACAGGCCTTTCAAATAAAATACCTGACTCCTTGGTTGACTTACCCGGGTATACTTTATTTAGAACAGATAGAACAAATAAACCTCGGAGCGGAGTATTCGCCTATGTAAGCAGTCAAATTTTAATTGATTTTTCTTGACAAAAGTTACCATTTTCTTTTGAAAGCATAGACACCCTAATATTAAAAATAGGAAGCAACGATATTTATTTTACTTTTATGTGTATCTATCGGCCCCCCGCAAATGATACCAGTTTGGAAAACAACAAAAAGCTTTTTGAAAAGATGCAAGACTTGTCAAGGACATGTGAAAATTTAGTCATAGTCGGTGATTTTAATTTTCCTAGTTTAAAATGGCCGCTTACGTTATTTCCTGAACCATACAATTCTGAAACCTATTTTAGTGACTTAATATTAAATAGTAATCTGTCCCAACTCATCACTGAACCAACCAGATACAGACAAAACCAGGAACCATCGACCCTCGACTTACTACTTACAAACGAAGAATCTCTTGTTTGCAATATTAAAATCGAGGACCCTATTAGAAAATCAGATCATAATATAATCATTGCAGAACTTCAATTTTCCACAAAAGTTACAATGGAAAACAGAGCACTAGTCAAAATAAATACTTGGTGACAAATTTCGAACATGTCTTTAATGATCTAGGAGAGTTGGACTGGGACCAAATGTTTATATCCTGTGAATGCTCATCTGAAATGCGTCAGTTTTTTATAATATTCTTTGCGACTTTATTACTTTGAATTCTCAAGAAAAACCAATGCGACAGAAAGCAAAGAAACCTTGGATAAATAAAAATCTTTTTAACCTGGTTAAACGGAAGAAACATCTCTGAACAAAATATAAGCGTTTAAGAAATGACATTGACCTGACAAATCATCGTAGTTTTTCGAAAATGCTTACAAACTTAATCAAAAATTCCCGCCAAAATTTTGAAATTAATTTAGCAAACGACAAAAACCCCAAAAAACTATTTAAATACATTTGCTCCTCAATCAAGGGTTTCAATACGGTTACTAAAAAAGGGCACAACAGCATGTGTGAAAATGAAATGCAAGTCGCGGAAGAGTTGGCGCGAACTTTCGAACAGCCATTCACTGAAGAGCCTGAACAAGATGTATTACCTACCCTACACTGTCCTCGTATCTTAAACTCAATAACAACAATAAATATAAATGAGGAAAAAACTAAACAAAAAATTAAAAAACAATTCGTCTGCAGGTTTGGACAAATTAACGGTAACTATTTTAAAAAAATGCAGTGAAGTGATAGCTGCGCCTCTTGCAAAAGTAATGAAATACTCGAAGATTAAAAATTCTGTACCCGAACAGTGGAAAGTCGCATCGGTCACGACAATTTTTAAATAGGGCGACAAGCTATCAGCAGGCAAATATAGGCCGATAAGCCTGGTATCGATTGTTTGCAAAATTATGGAGTCCATCGTTCAAGATGAAGTGCAAACATTCTTTACTGAAAACTATGTAATACCCAAGGTCCAACATGGATTTGTAAGGGGTCCCTCTACGATTACTAACCTGCTTCAATGCCTTAACCAGTGGATAACAGCCTTAGACAAAAACCAACCAATAGATGTCATCACGAAACGATTGTTACATAAGCTAGGACATCTTGGCATTAGAGGAAAATTGTTAAATTGGATTAAAGACTTTTTAAAAAACAAAAAGTTCAGTGTGAGGGTGGGGAGCATCATGTCAAAATTCTATCCAGTATCCAGCGATGTCCCTCAGGGCCCTGTCCTCGGCCCTCTCCTGTTCCTGGCTTACACGTGTGATTTACCTTCAGAACTAAAATGTTGGGTGTCAATGTTTGCTGACGACACAAAAATATATGTAGTTTCCCTAACTTCTCATCAACAATTGTAAACCGATCTGGGCACTATTTGGAAGTGGTGTAGTTAATGGTTACTTTCTCTTAACGCGGACAAGTGTGTGGTGTTACATTTAGGAAAAAATAATCCCCAGCAATCCTACCAGATAAATAACATTGAACTTAAAAAAATCGAGTCTTATTGTGATCTCGGAATAATAGTAACTAAGGATCTCTCTTGGCCCCAGCATAATGCCTCAATTGTGAAACGTGCAAATTCTATGTTGTATCTGCTACACAAAGCTTTTGTTAAAATTCCATTTCACAATTTTATGAAGTTGTATACCACGTTTGTCCGACCTATTATTGAATATGAAGGTCCGTCTGGTGCGCGGACTTAGTGCACAAAAAAAGTCTACTTGTATTATTGTAGCGACGCGCTACACGATCTACGTATGGTTTGCGTATGCCGAGACCTACCTACAACGAGAGACTTTCAAATGCAAACTTGCTAACTTTTGATAAACGAAAGCTTAGTGGTGATTTAATTTTTACATTTAGAATCCTTTATAATAATTTGGGCTGTGATCTAAACGAACTATTTGAAAGAAATCGGGATATTAGACTTCGCGGTCACACTTTGAAATTAAAAAACAGATTTATAAAACAAAAACACGTCAAATGTTTTTGCCTAATAGTGTTTGATGTGTGGAATTCGTTGCCGGTAGATGTCATAACGGCTCCTTCTGTAAGCTGTTTTAAGAATCGTCTGGATAAATTGGACATGTTTAGTGTTTAAATTTGAAAGCTGACATTTAAAGATTTATTAAAATATATTGTAATGCCTACTTAGTTCATAGAGCTATACAGAATGTAAATTCTTGGCTTTTATCTACTAAAATAATAATAATAATAATATAAATCTGTGGGTGTAACTCTTGAGCAACTTCTCAGTTCGGCCGCGACTAGCACCCGCTACTCCACTCACACACTACACCTCCGTGACAGAAATTAAGATCGCATATAATAACTAAATTTCTTCGTGTGACTTTTTACCAGTTAGTTTCAAAAGTGCTCATTAAGTGCATCAAAAAGGGATGTGCGAAAAGACATAAGTGCCTGACATTTTTATGGGAATTTATGGATTACAGTTAGGGTATTTAAGAGTTATCAATTAAAATTTATTGTTTTATGACATATGGGCACCTTTAAGGATGTCAATGGTATCCTTAAAATTGGGAACATAAGCTAAACAAAAATAAAATATAAATCTTGATGAATGACAGAAAAGGGTGTTGTTGGGTTTCTCGAGTGCGAAAAAGAATGGACCGGCTTACAAGCAATCGTTTATTTCATTGTATGACGTTTCGACAAGCAATGGTGCCTCTTTCAAGCCCCAACCTTTCTTGGGACAACTACAGACAAAATGTCATATCATATCACACTTTTTATTTATTTACGGGATGCCCCCATTGAAACAAAATTACAAAATAAATTATATCCTAACCTTAAATGTATATAATTATTCTGCCATCAACAAATATATTAATAAGATATATAATAAACTTAATCTATTAAATATCCAAATTTTCTATAAATCAACAATATATCTATCTAAATGTATATTAATATGTAGCAGCCCAAGATATACAAATAAGATAAAACTTCCAGAAAAATTTAAGCACAAACTAACCTTGGCCAAAAAAAAAGTATACAACAATATATACTTTTTCCCAGTTGAGTAAAGAAAAATATAAAACAACTAAAAACATACCGTTAAGGAAAATAATCAAAATAAGAAAAGTAAAAGCAATCAAATTTATTTGATACTTAACACATAGTACTCAACGAGTAAACTCACTCAGACACCTTTTCAGTTTTGAAGGCTTTAAATCCACTAAGTCAAAAGCCTGATCTCTATAGATCTGAATCTATTTCCCAACATGTGGAGTCGATTAATTGGAGAAAATTTACCATAGTTTGTATGGTGACATTCAAGCAGAAAAAGGGACGTCTCTCTAAGGACTCTGGTATTGCACCTAAAGTTTTTCCGCGATAACAATTCAGGGCAATCAATAGCATTATTAATCAACTTGTGAAGAAATATCATATCACACCTAGTTCGATAGTCCTCAAGAAAAGTCATATTTAGCCTTGACTTAAGTTCCAATAAAGACTCATCTCGTACATTTAATCGGCTGAGAAATTTATTTTGGACCCTATAAAGACTGTAAATATGGTTAGCATAATAAGGGGACCAGACTATGCAAGAATAAAACATGACACTACGAATAAGTGTAAGATATAAAACTCTGAAGGCAGCTACTGAAAAGTCTTGAATATTTCTAGTTATAAAAGAGTACGAAAGGCTTTACTAGACAAACTATCTATATGGGGTATGAAAGTCAGGGAACTGTCAAACAACACCCCCAAATCTTTAATTAGCGATACTCTTAAAAGTATATTACCATTTATGTGGTAGTCAAATGGGACAACTTTTCTAGATTTAGTAAGAGAAATGATAAAACACTTATCCTTATTAAGATGTAAGCCATTAGAGACAGACCAATTGTATAGAGAATCTATGTCCGATTGTATCATCAGGCAATCAGACAAGTTTAAAATATGTAAAAATAGCGTCTGCAAATAATAGGAATTGGCAAAATTTGATAATACTAAAAATATCCTTATTATTTATTACTTGAAATGCAACGATTCGTTTGTTTTTAACCGAAATGATAAAATGGTATAGTAATTGCACTACTATTAGGTCCAAAAACTGTTATTTCCACAGACGTTTAGGTTCAAAACCCCATTTTACAAATTACTCAACTTTGTACGTACCTGCATCCGTTCACTCCAATAAACATCCGTTGACAAGGTGGCTCGTCGCCGCGTTATTCTGTTCAATTCGTTTACCAAACCATTTATACATTCCGGTCACGATTTAGTGATAAGTTAAGTAAACTTGGTCACCAGTGCCGAACTGTTATACTGATCAAATTTTTTAGGTCATTGAATACATTTTTGTGGAGTAGTAGAGCCAAGAAACACGATACATTTCAAAGAAGTTTTATCGAATTGTAATTAAAAGGAGTGATTCCTCTGGTTAAGTTTTTTCCAGTTATATTAAAATGTAGAAAGATAATAATAATAATAATAATAATAATAATAATAATAATAATAATAATAATAATAATAATAATAATAATAATAGATGTCTTTTATTATTCAAATTCATTACAAACTTGATACAAAAAAAAAACAAAGTACCTGAACCTGGCGCAGTCTAGCTTTATATAGCTACTCCACTGAACCAGATCAGGGTGTATTTGAAGTAACATTATAACAACATGTTATATGTAAAGAAATATTCCCAGTTATAATATAACACAAAAAAGGTTTTCTTCTTCTATAAAAAACAGCAAATTTGATACATATTAAATAGTAAGAGAATTGTTTTGAATATTCATAAGAACAATTTTATATTTCCTCCTAAATTTATCTGCACGAAGGTCAACAAATTCTGCAGGTATTTTATTGTAGCACTGAACAGCATTGTAAGAAAACGATCGCTGAAACGTAGCACTCCTATGGACCGGCATGGTTAACTTATTTCTAGCTCTAAGATTTACCCCGTGTACATTTGCTCTAAACAACAATCTATTCCTTATAGTCGCAGGTGCCTTTGGGCTGCTAATGATTTTTATCAAAAAAGTGGAAAAATGAAGAATTCTACGATTGTCCATTTTAAGCCAGTTAGTTGTTTTATAATATTGCGAAATATGATCATACTTACGTAAGCCATAAACCAATCTGATACAGGCATTTTGAATTTTTTGTATGCGCATTTTACAATCATTATCTAAGCAAAAACCATAAACATAATCACAGTAGTTAAAATTAGAGAGCACCATGGCCTCACATAGGCTGCGTTTAAGACTTAGATTAAGAATATCTCTATTACTATATAAGAGTTTTAAAGCTGCAAACGATTTTTGAACAATTTTTTAACATGCTTCCTGAACCTCAACTTACTGTCCATCACAATGCCTAAATTTTTGGCAGTTTCAACAACCGAAAGCTTAGAGCCCTCCACATGAACATTTATTACACTTTTAATATTTGTAATTTTATTTGTATTTCCAAAAACCATAAAACAAGACTTTGAGGAATTTAATTTTAAATTATGTTTTTTAGATAATTGATTTATTATATTTAAGTCATTGTTTATACCAATCTCCGCTTCTTTAAGATTATCAGGTTTGAAAGTTGTATATATCTGTGTATCATCAGCAAACGCTTGCACCTTACAAACTTTTAAGGACTTAAGAATGTCTGCTGTATATACAAGGAAAAGCAGAGGTCCCAGGACAGAACCCTGGGGCACTCCAGACAAAATGTGAGCCTGATTAGAATAATATTATTTGTAAATATTGTCTGAAATCTATTATTCAAATAAGACTCAATTAACTGTATAGACTCCATTGAAAAGCCATAATATTTAAGCTTAGCTAGTAAAAGGGCATGATTTATTGTATCGAACGCCTAGAGAAATCTAAAAGCACCAGAACAGCAATCTGTTGCTTATCAATAGCGTCCATTATATCATCCAGTACGTTTAGTAGAGCTACAGAGGTACCAAAGTTCTCCCTAAAGCCACATTGCGTAGCCGGAATAATGTCATTATCAATAAAGTAACAAACCATCTGATGGTAAAGTACCTTTTCAAATATTTTTGAAAGTACTGGAAGTATACTTATAACGCGCAAGCCGTTATAATTTTCTGGGCTAGCAACTTTTGATAAGGGTTTACCAATCGAAATTTTCCATTGATCGGGGAAATAGTGAGCTTCTATACAACAATTTATTATGTGGCATATGTACTTATCAATAAAGGGGCTACAATACCTTAACATTTTTGGTGAAATCTGATCCATACCAGTCGCATTAGACTTAATACTATTTAAAATTCTACTTACATCTTCAACAGTTACAAGATTAAGTGTGAAATGCAGGCTATTATCAAATACACCATTATTATAACACTGAACTTGTTCATCACAATTCGCAGAATTTTGAAGAAATTGAGAAAAAAAGATGTTAATTTGATTTGGATCAGACAGGTGTTCTTTTTATCTCTACAAATGTTAAACTTTTTTAATGACGACCAAAGCTGACGTTTATTTTTTTCGTTACTCAACAGATTAAGGTGCTTCTTTTTTTCTCTTCTAATTGTAGCCAGAATATGATTTCTCAGAAATGTATAATTCTCCCAATCTTGTATATCCCTTGTTGCCTTGAATTTCCTTAATGCCTCATTGCGTTGTTTTTGGAAAAGAAGTACCTCAGATGTTAGCCAAGGAGCTTTAGGTTTAGTAATTCTTGCTTTTTTAAAAGGAGCATGTTTATTAAAAAGTGTTTGAATTAAATTATTAAAAATTACCAGCTTACTATCGATATTATTTTGATATAAAATGCTATCCCATGGTAGGAAATATAAATCCTGCAAAAAAAGTTGGTTATTAAAATTTTTAAAGCACCTGTACTCAATTAGTTTAGGAACTATGGGTACCCTGTTTAAATTTAGTTCACAGAAAACCAAGTTGTGATCTGAGACGTTGTCTGCGCAAATGACCCCTTTATTATGTATCAGAGACACATTAGACACAAATATTGCATCAAGAAGAGTGCTGCAAGTAGCTGGTTGGGTCTTCAATTATTTGAGTGAGATTATAATTTTCAAATAATGATGTAAGGGGATTACTTAAATTTAAAAGATTAATATTAAAATCTCCTAAACAGAAAACTTCGTCAACACACGGGTATATAAAAGAAAATATATTATCAAAATCAGAACTTAGGCTATTAAAGTTAAGAGTAGGGGGCTTATAAAAACCACCAAAAGCATAATTTTTATTTTTGATTTTATATGTAGTAACTAAAGAAGAAATGAACTAGAAACTACACAACTAAAAGAATAGTGATTGATTTTTATTTAATTAGGGTTTTCTTACATCAGTTACTATATATGGTTACTTCATGCTCTATTATAGTAATAAACTAAAACTCACAGAAAACTTTATACACCATCTATTAATGAAAGTTTGCAAAATTGTTAACTATTTCCAACCTATGGTTTAAAGTGTTGTATTTCAAATTTATTTATTTACCATGTCGTAAATAGTTACAATTTTGATAGCATGTCAAAAATGTGCAAATCACATTGCTTATTGGTAAACATTGATCATAGGCATGTATAAAACATTACATTTACTAAGATATATTTTATCACAATGCAAAACTAAAGTCGACTAAAATAAACTTGATTTACATTAAAAATAAATAAGATGTCATAATTCGAATATTTTTATTCCTCCGTCCATTAGCATTAAGCGTCCATGTACTTCCGAGTAGAAAAGGCATTTTTTGTAAGATGCAGTTTCACAGTTTTTTTTTTAAATTAGGTTCTTAAGTTTTTTATATTTGTTGGTAAAGTGTTATACAGTGCATTCACGATGAAAGGAAAAAATGTTAGGTGTTTTTCTCTTCTTTTATTTTTCGGAGACGTCGATTACCATTATCACTTGCGCGTTTTTTGCAATAAAAATTTTCGATACAGACTTGTAAATGACACGGTTGGGTATATTGTCTGCATCAGGCGATATAGGTTGCTCCTTATTTAATACGTGGATAATGTATCAGCATCCTTATTTAAGCGTATTTGGTTCACTTCTCCAAACCGAATTATTGTGAATTGTCTGTCTCTGTTGTTTATCATAAAATAATATATAGAGTTGTTTATTTTGATTTTTACAGATGGTTGTACCTATTAATGTGGAAACACTGTATATAGAAGGAAAGTAGAAGTCTAAAAATGTAAATTTGTTTTGTACAGAGGATTTATGTTACAATTTATTCCTAATAAGCATAATAACATACAACGCTAGTCTTAATTCTCAAATTTAAAATAGACATAATAATAAATAAAAACAAACATAAAATAGATACAAAAGAAAATTAACAAAATAAATGAAAATGATTAATAGATTATTTATTTATTTTTAGGCTGTTTTTAATTATCATTAGACAAGACAATTGATGTTTCCATCGGTGACAGATGGAATATAACAGATATAAGGGAATTATAGGGAAAATAACAAATACGTCCCACCAAACCTAAAACAAGTTTAGCCGACGATTGAAATTTAGAATCACCCTTCTGGTCGATCAAATTCGAAGTCGTGATCGTATCGAGATTGAGTCATGATTTTAGAATCCCTGTGCCTATTGTAAATTAAAACATATGTGTCAGAGATTAGAATTGTTGAAATAGGTATAATAAAAACCAAATGATAGAGTTTCAATAAACTTTGTTTTTAACTAAATTTGTTAAAACACATGCAACCATTTAAATAAAGATTAAAGTGCATGCCTCTATCTCAAGTTAATTGAAACTTTGTCTCTCATTTTAGGTGAGGATTACTTTCTTTCGTAAATTTTAACGAAATTCTTAAACAGGTATAAGAAAAACCTCAGATCCAACGCTACTATCTTAAATTCTTAACTAAATGTAACTTTCTATTTTGTTTTTGTAAACATAACCTCCCAAAAACTTACTTTAATTGTTTTATTTCCCTAAAAAGTACAATTGGCACAACTGAAATTTGTCAGAGTGACCAACATCGAAAGGACACAATCACGCAAAATGGCGGCCACCTAGTAGTGGTCATTTACTTTATGATCAGAATCCTCTAGAATCTACCTCTTTAGATTTACATTTACCACATATTTTTTCACCTTCCATATCAAGTTTTTATAAAATTGACAATACTGTTTGTAAACCCTGGAGGTTATTTAAGCACAAACTTCGTGAAAAACAATTTGGTAAAATCTGTTTGAATATTGAGCTATTTACTCACTTTGTTTGTATTTTTTATAAGGCTTCCAGAACTTCGACTACTCACTTCAAAGTCTAAAATATCAAAAACTAATAGAAATATTCTCATCAAATAAACTGCATTTCAGAAGAAAAAAACAGATTTTCAGAGGAATATTCTCTACAAATAACCGAATCTTTAGAAGACTTCTGTAAAAATTGCCAAGATATCGAGATTAGCTTGTATTCAACTTGTCCAGTGACGTTACAATGAGAAACCTACGTTAAAAGTCTATCCATAAAACTAATATCTATTACTTACGAAATTCTTTGATGAGTTAGATATTTAAACAAACCCACAATTTGCAGAAGATTTGCTGAAATATTCTCTTACATAAGATATCGTCAATATTTAAAATTGTGACTTTTAAAACAATAATTTCGCGCCCACTTATATACATAAAAAAATATGTATTAAGTTTATTTAAAAAGCCATAAATACATATAGTAATTTCGGTTGTAAACCTTTACTGCTTGTGATAAGTTTAACGTATTGCCTAATATTAAAAAAAATATGCTATTGTTTTCTAGAGGTTATTTTGTATCGATTCTCCACAGCAACATAATAATATTATATATTGAAAAACAAAAACTAAGTGTATAATATTTAGTGCACTACATTAGTCTAGATAATATAAAAATATAGTGGTGAAAAAAATATATTACTACATACTGTTTTAGTATTCTATAAAATTGATTGAAACTTGATACTGGATAGGCATATACCTAAAAAATAGCCTATTTTCTTGTAATACATTGTTTCCATAGGATATTATTGTAATACAATACATTAAAAGGGCTTCATTAGGCTTTACAATATATTTCTATACCTACTATATGTACATTTATTCACCGAAAACTAGACAATGACACCAGAACTGAAGACCAAAATGATAATATCAAAATCCATTATAAAAAGAGGGAAAAATAAAAAGGCCACAGACATTTTACCAATAAAGTTCAAAAGTTCTAGTCAATGGCATAAATAAACGTCGCCTTAATAATCAACACTGAATATTTATAAGATGCTAAATTTGGGAACACATGTATTAACTTTTAAATTTATGTTAATGGGGTGGCAGCGGTATGTATTTAAATCGATGCAGTTTTATTTCCAATATTTAGGAAGTAGTTTTTATTACTTATGAGAATTTTACAGAGTTGTCCGCTCATTTTCTTATGTTTTAGTATTTTTTCGAAAATTGAGATGGTATTGAGACAAATTTTTTTTTTTGTGGGAGTAAGTGGGCTTTTGCCGAAAAACTGTGCTAACTCTGTAAGTTTAAAAATTTTCACAAAAATTTGTCAAATAAAGCAAAATTTAGTATTATAACAAACAAACTAGGGGTTTATACAACAATTACCAGTGGTTAATCATACTTAAAATTGCATCAAGATACAAACTAAGGGTTTTTGGAAAAAATTATGCAGAATAATTAAACATTAAAAGAACAAATATGTTTGGACAAAAGATTTAAGAAAAATTCAACAAACAACCAGAGAAATATATCTGCATTAATAGACTAAACAAAAATAGTGCTACTAACAGCTATCACCACCAATGAAAGGAAAAACACCATGGAACAGCGATCCACCCTAGAAGAGCAGAATACAGAAAAAAGGTCAAATCACAGAATTAAAAAGTTTAAAATGATGTTAGAAAAGGAAGAACTGCTCAAAAAATACAAGATGAATGTTAGCAAAGATCATTCTAAAATCTCTGAATAAGTAAAACAAAAGATATGTGTCAGATCAACCAGAATTAAAGGGAAGATCCATTATTGACTGAACAAATTCTTCAATGCAATCTCTAGCAAACGAACATAACACCTTAGCTTCGCGGATTCAACAGAAGTATAAACAGCCATTATCATCCAAATAGAATGAAAGAGCAAAAAAGCAGAAGAACTGAAAGCAACAATACTTGCGTCTTCTAACGGGAAATAGGTCCAGGCGCTGACATCTTTTGGCTTTACATCACTCACGGATATATAGCGGAAAGATATAATGAAAAGATGAGCAACAAAAAAGAAACACCAAAATGGCTAGCAAAAGTAACAACTTACCTAATTCTTAAAGATGAAAAAACCGAACAAGCTAAGAAGATAATGTGTAATCGATTACAGCGACACCTCGAAGAAAAGAACTTGTTCCCACAAAATAGAATGCAAGGATTATTTTTCTAGTCAAATCATACAAATAGACTGCAAAGCACGGATAGACTACATGAAAGCTTTGGTAATAGAGTTTCGGATAACTGGATTACTGAAGCTCTGAACATCCACAGAACACCCAAGATCCTCAAGATCTTGAACAGTATCAAAGCAGAAATCATCCAGATAAAAAGTGGTTTTTACCAGCGAGACTCCTTGTCTCCTCTATTGTTTAAGGTGGCACTATTCGCCCTCAGCTTAATCCTGAACAAAAAAAAACACAGAAAACCAATGCAAATAAGGCAAAGAGAAAATAAACCACCTCCTTTACATAGAAGATCTGAAATTGGCAGCCTAATGAGATGAAGAATTGATCGAACAACTAGTAAAAGAATTTAATGATGACATGAGCCTGGAATTTGAAACAGACAAATATGCGAAGGCATCATTTATCAAAGATCTTAATCTAAATAGAGGTTTAAAGATATTTAATCTGGAGATGAACTTGAAAATGACGGAAAATAACTAAACGAGTGAATATGAAAACATGAAAAGAATACTTCGTAGAACAAGAGAGATCCGACAAGTACTAAGGTACCTGCAGAAAAATTATTAGCAGTCCCAGTAATCTAGTACAGCGTAGACATAATCAGATGGAACCAATCAGAATTAAGAAAACTAGACAAAGGTATTATGGCGCCATCCGCGAGTGCGCCGTAGCTTCTACTTTCCATAGTTAGTTAAATGATCAAATAGTAGTGACCACAGAAGATAAGATGAACTTTTTCTCATGAGTATCTTCGTGCAGCCCTAAATTAAAAGGAAGAAAGGAGCTTATTTTTTGCTAGTGTCGCTTTGAACTAGTCACAGTGCTGGTTGACTGCATTCACCTGTGCTGATTTATAAAGAGAGTTTGATTTAATATTGTTGAATGCTCGCTGTTTGTCCAATTACGTCATTGTTCTAATTCCTTACTTGCCCGTCGTTATCCTGTCATTATTGAAAACTAAATGCATTGATTTCATGCATGGTAGGCATACTGATAACCTTTCAGACGTCGCAGAGTCTCACTTATATTCCTCATACTTTTAAACAGAAATAATTTCAGACAGATTGGTCAGTCATTTAATAAATTAGGATTTGAAAAAATACTAGAAAATTTGGTAACGTGCCGCGGTTGCTGGGTACACACAACTAAACTATTTTGATATTTTCGGCATTATTGGTTATACCAGAGGAAACCGTCAACTTCTTTACTTTAAATGTTGTTCGTTTTTCTTTAGATAGATCAGATTTATTAGCCAACCTTCCGGATATGTTCCGTCTCCTTCAGGAAATTGATTAATCGGATTAGATACGGTATGTCTACAAGACATTAAACATTTAAAAATAATTGAAAGATGTCAAAATTTGTGTATCAAAAAATAATTTCAATTTTGCGCACTTCATCCACTAGTGCACCGACATCGATCAAATATTTATGCCAAAAAAAAAAGGAGGTAAAGAATTGACCAGTGTAGAATCCAAGTATACAATTGTGAAACCAGGGCTATCTAAAGTTGAAATAACGAAATAAATACTTGCATTTGGTGTAAAAATATCTGTAAAACCACATAAATGACTTGATCATAGCAGTGAAAATGAAAAATTAAACGAGTAAAGAAGATTAAATAACATCTCAAAGATGGCCGAATTAAGAAATAAACCTCGAAACCTCCAAAACAAACAATAAACAGAACTTAAACGTGGGCGTGGATGTCATATGAAAATCTAAAGACAGAAACACTGATAATTGCATACCAAGATTAAGCCATCAGAATAAACTATATCAAGGCAAAAATAGTGAAAAATTGCTGTGAGCAAAAATTTAGACTTTGCCGTGCCTTTCTCTGAAACAATCCTCTCCAAAAAAGGAATACCTGAACCGGCACAACACAGTAGCAGAATACTTTAATTGAAAGATCTGCAAACGGTACAACATAAATGTAAGTAAGAAGTGACACCAGCACAATCCGGGTCCTGTAGTTGACACGGCCAAAGTTACCGTCATGTGAGACACCAGAATTCATACGACAGAAGCATCACCGCAAACGATACAGACAATGCTTTCTGATTGATGTAGTCTTTCCATCCGACTACAACATAACGCAGAAAGGAGCAGAATAACGACATAAGAATAACTAATAGAAATTCAGAGAATGTAGAACATTCGTACTAAAGATATCATCGGTGCTATTGGCCTTTAAGATCATATCAGAAGTAGTAAGAGAAGTTTCAGGAAAACACAACCCTCTACAAATGCAACGAGCAGTGGTGTTGAAATGAGCTGTACTCATATAGTGCGAAAAGTACTGTAGAACAAAGAATCGTCTTGCTTACATTTCCTGAGAGATGTTAGGCGAGACGGTGCCTAACGTAGGTGGATGGACCGCCACAGCTTTCCGGTGTTCTAGAAATACCCCGGTAGGAATTTCAGACACGACCTAACTATAGAAGCAAGTCGAATAACAGAAGAAATTATAAAAATTGAAATACAGCAGAAATAAACATAAATTAATATTAGGTACTAACATTAACTTAAGATAATATACATATCTCATTAGTCTCATAAACTGATTTATATTAGTATAAGTTTTTACATTGTTTGAGATTGTTAAACGCATGCTTTTTTCTCCTCATTCCTTTTCTTATTGTAAGACTGTATGTTGCCTTTATCCATAATTTTTTTTCGGTCTTTAATAAAGTCTTGGAGACCTCCTATGAATTATGTGGTGTTTTTTTGACCTATTTTCTTACAGTTTTTGCAATTTTCCCATAATCCAATTGAACAACTAATAAACTCTAATAACTATAATTCTCTCTTCTAGTTCCGAGTTCCTAGTTCCTTGTTTGTTTCTCCGTATATTATAGAGCAATTATCAGTATAGCATTGCGGCTCTCTTAGTTTATCCTTTGTCTAACTGGATGTTTATCCTGCTTCACTGCTTTGGTTGATTTTTATTCTGAGTGATAGTATCTTATCGACAGATATGGTCATTTACTTGCGTTGTTTTCGAATCCGGCTGCTGATCCTTTTGCTTATCTTCATCCCATGATATGAACATCATCTCATCAGCATTGCAACATATTTACCTAAGTTCCTATATTTTCATTTTTTTTGCTGTAACTTCCTTTAATATCTAATCCATTACCATATTGCTGATTAGGCTTAGGCCGTCTTCTTGATCAAAATCTCACTGTATCAGATATAATTATACTCAGGTCAATGCATTTAATCTTACACAAAATATTACAAAACCGATTCGATATTGTTTTTATAATAATTCAAATAATCTTTTCGATCTAATCGTTATTAGCAAGGACTTAGAAGTTATTAATAATAAGTTTATTCCTATTTCTGTAGAATTTTTGGTCACTGCCTTATTTACGCCATTTTTACAAACTACTGTGGGATTCGATCTATCTATCCAGTAATGGTCCACTGCAAAAAAGTTAAATCTGTTACATAACACAGATTTTGAAATATCTCATAATTTGGCTAATTTTGAGTTCCTTAGTAAATATTTTGCAAGTTATAGCTTGACTGATACTACATTAAGGGAGCAGACTTTGTTTCACAATAATAATGTTTTTTCTAATAGTTTATCTGATAATTAAATTACTTAATGAATCTGATTTAACTAAATTAATAAACTCATATAGTACTGGCTCTCTAGGGGAAAATATCTACTCCTACGGAATCCAAAGATTTAAGACCCTTAAGCGTGAATTCTAAAATTTTGTAAAACTATATTTATAGTCAGATAATTCAGTTTTGTAACAAAAATAATATAATTGCTGATGGTCAATCCGGATTTAGAGAGCAATATAGTAGTACGTCTTGTTTAATGAACTTAGTTAATGATATAAGATTCAATGAGGTCCAAAAGAAACTGATTTATGCCTCCTTGACTTCAGCAAAGCATTTGATATTATGAGTCACACTATGTTGCTTGCCTTACTGTTATGGTTTTTCAAATAATTCTATTTATTTTTTAAAATCATATCTCGGTAATAGATATCACTGGGTTGCAACAAGATAACATCCTTATATTTGAAAATCTAACTATGCTTTTAATTAAAACTGGAATTCCGCAAGGATCTATTCTCGGGCTTTTGTTATTTTCTCTTTATGTCGCAGACATGAAAAATGTAATTTCTTTTTCTAAATGACGATTCCCAGATGTATACAACTTTTTTGCCGACTCTTCTTTTTTCGGAAAAATAATTTAATCAGGACTTAAATCATATTTACAAATTTGGTGAAGACGTAATATTAAGTTAAAGGGCTCTAAGTCATGTGTTCTTTTTCTTGTGTCAAATGACAAAATTATTGATTTAATCTCAAAATTATTATTGAAATTGCAATATAAAAATTCTAATGGTCTCACAATAAAAAAATTTGAAGTTAACCTTTGCCTTTCATATAAATAAACAATTAATTTATTGTAATGAAAAAAAATAATTTTAAATAAAAAATTTACTATCGCCTATTTGCGATTAAAGCAATTATACAAATTTAAGATGCATCATTCAGAAAAACTGAAATATTACATATGCAATTCATTAATCTTATCTTTACTTGATTATCGAGATATCATTTGTAACGATGCAATCACTTTTGCCATATCAAAATTAATTCAAACACTCCAAAATACTTGTATGCGTTTTTCGTTTAATATTCTTAATAAATTACCTTCTTAAATGAATTTTCAATTTGGTCTATGTCAAATAAAAAAGCTATCACATGTTTTGCATTATTTATAGTATAATAAAGACAGCCCTATTTAAAAAGTGTCTTTAATGTTTTTCAACTTTTTAGCTTTGTTGCTGCATAAATGTGGAATAATTTGTCAGAATCTGTCAAAGAACATTCGTATTATACCTTTGAGAAATATACTAAAACAATGGTGTTGCAAGAACAATCTGTTTGATGATTTATACTTTGTTTGAGTATTATATTAACTATATTAACTATAAATATAATAGTAAAAAAAGTATGTCTATTAATGCTCTCCTTCCCTCAACTCATGTCTTGCGGTATATATTTGTATTTTCTTTTTTCCTTTAAAATTATAATTTTTTTTACCTGAATTATTTTGTATATATTTCCCAGGAAGTAATTTCAAGGATGCATCACATGTAACTTCTTGCCAAGGTGTTACTGTGGAACCGTTTTCTTATAATTGAGATGCATTCCTATTTATTTCTCTCTTTTAATTAAATTAAATTATGTCGAACATTGTAAGCTGAAACTTTTTTTTGGCAAAAGAAACGTTTTATTTCTTTCAAAATGTTTTCGTGAGGTCCACGAAGATAAACTAAAGGAATTTTTAAAAAAATAGGGAGATTAATGGTACATGGTCATACTATATAACAATTTTAATATCCTACGTAATCAGACCCCGTTCCTTATCGCACTATTTACTCTATTAAGTCTGAATATTAGAAAATTTTCTTTAAAATATAAATATGGTTAGGAAACCAACTTTAAACCAAAAACAAACTGTAACTAATGCAATAATAACATAATTACTTCAACCGGTAAACTCAATGTCCTAATGGCCCTTTAATCATCTAAAAGGCCGTCATGACAAACGTCCATTCTACCTCTTTGTTTGTTAGGAAAACAAGACACGAAGAATTCCAATAAACCTACTGAACTTAACCCATTTTTTAATAAAAATTTTATCCGTTTATCGATTCCGTGAATTTCTAAAAAAACACGCTGCTAAAGCTAGTAAATGAAAGAAATTTCGTTGTAAATAATTGATGAGGCCGTTTTATAAATCGGTATATCCGAACTGGACTCGTTACAAACGGTAAAGTATTGATTATTATGACTTGGGTATATATAGCAGCCGCTAGACATAATTTATTTTGGACATCTGTCACAACTATGCTGCCACCTACTATGTACATTGTTTGACAGATTCAAGCAGATTCTTTAATAGGTGACCAAAATTAATTATGACTGGCGGTGAGTATTATTCAGTTTTTTTTATTCAATATGTTATTATTAGTTTATATTCAGATTTTATGCACTGTAATGTTTCATTCTTAGAAGAAAAAGGAAATCGCATATCACTGAGTAAGCACAATAGATCAGCTTACACTGCCACATATAGACTTAACTTGCGAAATAAGAGCAATGCATGGAGTCACTATTTTTTTAGTACATAATGTACAATTCAAAACCCTGTTGTTTTTAATCCCTGTAAGTGATATAATTAGGGTTATTAACTAGGTTATAAATCTAACAATAACTATCTGTTAATTTGACCCTGATTTGACCAAGGTCGACACCAAAAACTTTCCCTTATTCTTCAAATGAAATGTCAAAAAATTAAACTTAAGATCAAATCCAATGGCACCTAAAGGCAATGAAACAATTTGGTTCTGATATAGTTATTAACAATCCCTTTTTCTGAATTTGATTCTGATTTGATCTCATTAAGGTAAATACCATACTTATTTATTTAACAATGTAATTTTTTTGAGTAGATATGTTATGTATATTCTTTTTTCCATTTATCAATCTCTTTAATTGTCAAAAATTGTTGAAAAATTTTGTTAAAAAAAATACGTCGCATTTCTCGATACTTTGAAAATTTTTTCATACTATCAGTTTGGTCTCGCGACTAGACTCTCAACTGCAAATGCTATAATCTCCTTTTATACCGCTAGTTTAAATTAAAATTGACATCTGCTGGGATATTCTTGGGTTTTACTAAAGCGTTTGATATTGTAAACCACACTATGTTTCTAAGTAAGGCTTTTTATTATGGTGTAAGCGGTTGTGCTCCTATATGGTTTCAATCATATTTATCAAATCGAATCCAGGCTGTAAAGCTGAGGGAAAATAGATATTTTCTGACAGGGTAGATATTGAATTGCTCAGTGGTTTTATTTTGTTTTTGATTTTAATTATTTATTTACCTTTTTTAATTGATGACAATTATAACACTTTATTTCCTGATGATACATCGGCAATTGTCTTAGGTCATGACTACCAGTCTTTTCATATGCGAGTTAGCTGCTGATCTTTCTTACTGCACAAATCAACAAAATAGTCTTTGTCTTAGCAGTTTAAAAACTAGTTCTTTTCACACCTGTTCGAGTTGTCCAAGATCGATGCTTATTGCTCAGGGAGTGTTTAAATATAATAATTTAACAACACTCATCTAAATTTTTGGGCATTATCAGTGATAAGCTTTTGTCCCTAAGGAGCATGTGACAAATTAGCTCAAAGAAACGATGCAATTTTTCAGCTTAGAGAATTTGTAGACACACTTAAGAAATTTTATTATGCCGCAATACGTTCTACTTTGGTCTATGGTTTGTTTGCTTGAGGTAATTCCTGCACTATTGAAATAATTTTGGAAAAAAATATTCATCTTTGTATTCTGGTTGGTCTTATATTTTTTGGTCCTTTTTTTCACTAATTTTTTTGCAAGTTAGGTATTTTGGGAAAGTTGATCCATAGATTATCTTTCGTCTTCGTGTTTGTATATCGTACATAATGGACTGATTAGTTTAATTTTGAAAAGATGACCATTTAATTGGTAGTGGCCAGTAAGGATGATTTTTCGATTTTCCGTTAGACAAATTGCAGCCTTGGGTATCATTGTACCGCTTTTTGAAAAGCATGGAGTATGATTTTATTAGTTCATTGATCTTCGCCATGGTCACGACTTACGAAGGGTTACGGCCCTACTGGTGGAAGAGCAGCAGCTCTCTTGACAAGGGTGTTGGTGGCTCGATTTTCCTTGCTATAGTTGTGCCTCTTGATACAGCTGACTTCCAGCGTTTTTAGAAGAATGCTTCTGTACATCAACTCGAGCCTCCAGTAGAGGGAGTTCTTTGCAGGCCTATGCCCACACTTATGTTCATACCAGTAGAGCGGAAGCGGATCATTGTTAGTAGGACGACCTCCTTGATATATGATATATGTCCAGGGACGTCAGACTGTCGTTATCTTGAGGCAAGCCATCCGTTAAGCATAATTTAGTTTTCAACGACGTCCACTTTATGGCTCCGGACAATTGTTGCTTACGAACTTGATTTTAATAAGATCAAATGCTTTAGCATAATCAACAACTAATGTAGCAGCTTTCGTTTCTGTGTAGACTGACCTTTGAAATGTACACATACTGCACACATACTCTGATATATGTGCGATTGTGAAACATATATTGTTGTTAGATATACTCTCCGATGTGTAGATATTGTCCAGTTTTTGTAGGTTTCCTATAAATCAATATTTGTTGCTTTCGTTGTAGTTTTCCAAGAATACCCAGAGACTTACTTGAAGATCTGTTGTTGATCAGGTGTATTTGCATTTGCCTCTATCATATATTCATCAAGCCATTCATAATTTCGTTTTTGTAATTTTAATGAAAATAACATTGTATAGAACAACCCGCAGCAAATGTTTTTAACCAGACGAGTTCGTCTCTATCCCAGTTCATTTACACAGCAATAGATACTATCAATAAATAAAATGACAGTAGTAGTAGAGGGTGCATTAGTTTTATCGGGATTCGGCCTTCTTATATGTTTTGTCGTGTTGTACAATAATGATTATAACGTGATCGTCCGGTGAAACAGGCAAGAGCTATCGCATTACGTGATATAAAATTGTGGTGAATTTCTGTGTTTTTTTTTTTTAATTGTTTTTGATGATTTCAATCAACCGCATGATGACAAAGCTGTTTGTCTATTTTTTTAAAAGTGGAAAAGGGTGAATTAAAAGTAGGTAAATGTTTATCATAATGTCACCATAATGTCAAAAAAGACATCAAATGGAGGTAATTTCCAATTCTTTCATTTGATTCTGCCATTTCGTTAATTTAATTTTTTTACTGTCTTAGTTCAACATGTATATTTATGCCTTTTTAGGAATCTCTCAAAGTAAACACATACATGATCTTGTTTGTATTTGGCATATTGTTAACTTTAATAAACGCGTTATAGCCTTGAACTACAGCGATTAAAAGGGCAGAATCACCTACGCAAAGTGCACAATTTTGCCATTAAGTTTTAAGTATAAAAGACTTTTAATATACACTGAAGACAGAATCGGCCCCAAGAAATAATGTAAAATATATTCCATTTAAGAGGAAAAACGGTATATTTTCCTCTGTATTTCCTCCGTATAAAAGCCATGGAATTTATAAAAACCACAAATCACCAGGAATTCGTACCATTTATCTCAAAATACCATGAACACATTATAATGTAGACAATAACTTAAACATGTGAAATAGGAATATATTATGAAAACCCGTAAGTAGAAATAGGCAAGAGAAATGTTGATTCGTCTGAGCAGGAAAAATCCTGTAATCTGGAAGACAGTAAGAAGTCTCACGGGACAAATAAATCAATTATTAGTCATCTCCTACTCCCTAAGTAAAATATAGTGATTAACAAACACACAACATACAGATGTAAAATTAATTTCGGTAGTCAGTCATATAGATATCAGAGGCACAAAAAGAGCACACAACCTAATCTAACAGACTCTAAGAAATTCATAAAGGAAGACAAGACAGCTATTAGGACAAGACGGAAAAACCCATATAGATATATAAACTGGCAAAAGGAGAATAATACGCAAGACTAGAAGCAAGACCCCGGGAATACCATGGTTTTATAGCACCAGGTACACAAGCAGAGGAGCCATAATACTGCTAACGAGGATTAGGACCAACCACTGTCTAACCCCCACAACAAAACAAATCAGGCCTGAATGATAATCCAAAATGTATATGCGGAGACAAAGGAACACTAAACATTTAATTAAGTTAGGAAGTCAGAAGTCACCACGAGGCATGCCTGATAATCCTTGATATGTTGACGGATATGTATATCATTGAGGCACGGGCTTAACCTGCCGTCACACAGACGCGAATCCATTGAACTGACCAAGAATAGGATTTTGAAATTCATGTTTTCTTTTATTAAAATTACTATCAATATGTGGGAATCAGGAAGTGAGTTTAAGTCATATTTTGCTAGTAGCATATCTAGTAGAGCCTATATGAAGTGTCTGTTGTGCACTTCTCTCAAAGAAGTACAAGGATTGGCCTCACATATATCTTTATAAGTGTAAGTTTTAAGCATAGTCCTCAAAACGCGATTGCCTTCGCTGATTGTAGTAGGTACGGGATATTCTATTTTTTTACTCGTTGTGACCAAAATTAGTTGTCCGTGGATTATCCTGTATTTCAGTTGTATTTTCGGTTAGTAAGTCCATGACGCTATATCTTGTCAAAGGCTTTGGAGATGTCGAGGAAGACTGCACCTGTGTTGCGATCACAGTTTGCTCAATCACAGACAGTGTTACGGATGGGGTAATCGGTATTTCCAACAACCCCAATATTTCATGTTACAAGAATATCTATATAAGGATTCAAGAATTCGCAGTGATGGCAACGTAAGAGAAAAATTAGGAGTTGTGTTTGGTTGTCTGTACAATACCAAACACAAAGTGTTCGTCGTGATTTTTTAGTCCAGATTGGCTCCAGAATTTTATTATCAGAAAGATGTCCAAAACTGTGTACTTCCTTAATATACAATTCAATATCTCCGCCTTAGTAGGTTAAAATTAGCATTGCCGTGGAACTGTGGGCAGTTTGTTTGCTTGCCACATCTCTGATGCAAAGATGCCAAATTTCAAGTCAATTTTCAAAGTTAAATAAAGGCAGATAATGCTTATTAGAGAAAAAAGCAACAAGATCGCAACAATGCGATGGAGCATTGTTGATTCCACCGACACAAGGAATCTTTACCAGTGACGTCGTCAAAAAATATTTACATGATAAATATTTATTAATATTAAATTATGCTTTAAATTATAAACAATATTTCCATTCATGAAATCTTTATGCGTTTTAACGTAATGCATTAAAGTAAAGGTCTAATCTAATAAAAAGCATTTTGATAGAAATTAAATATTTTATAATTCGTAAATTATTAGGTTTATTTCTTTGATCCCCTATTCTACGTTTATCGCCTTTTTTCATGGTGTGGCACAGACGGCACAAGTTTTTACTATTGTAACAGTTCACAAAAACACTGAAATAAGAGCTTTTTCAATGAAAAACTAAAGAAAAAATACAGAACTTTACAAATGCCGAATGATGTAAACACAAAGCTGTTTGACAAGATTTCGCAAGATGGCAGGAGCTTTTGCTTGAGGTGTTGCTCTTCCAAATTATTATACATATCTTAGACGCGGTTTTAGGAATAAGAATGTTTTTTTTGTTTAAAGGGGTTGTTTTTTTACTTTGAACATGTTATTTTTGCGTTTAGAATAAGATCTATCTATTTCTAAGATCTCCGCCTTCAAACAAAATATTAGTTATTTATGGAAAGTGTAGACGAATGGACATTATCATTAAACCATGTTAAACCCACTACGTCGTATATGTTCGCAATTAAGAAATTCAACAAAATCAGAAACATTGAACCAAACCTATATGCATACAATATCATATACGTACATGCCTCTAACCTTAAAATAAGACCAATATCGATAAGAGGCAGCATCTTATCAACATTATTTGACAAAATTTACTTGACTTGAAATAAAAGTATTTTTTTTAGTAATTTTTGTTTTCCAAATATCATAATACCAAAAATAAATTATACCTATAAATTACTACATCCATTCGTATATACCGGTACGAAAATAAAGGCGTTGACCATAGGTGCCTCGCTCGTCCGAACGCTCTCAACGATCCTGCAGGTATAGGGCTCGATTTGCGAATTAGTTCATCCACATCTTGACATATACCACTACCGCACTGTAGTACTGTACAATTGGATGCAGAATTACGGATATGTCATGTGTGGATTTTTTTTCCAAAGTTTTTTCGTTGCGGAATAAAACTGGTATTCTGCCGTAAATAAAATAACAGAAAGATATTGCAATGATTTCTGTTTATGAACAGTATGATCCTTATGTATGAACCTCATACCTCGATTTTGAAACTGGATCCTATTAATTTGGTTTAAATTAAACAAATAGCACTGGGACGCAAAAGGCAAAATGAGGTTGAATAATAGAACACTCTCCACGAGTGTTTTGCGTATCTTTGCACGAAGTTCATCTAAATCAGACGCATGTTCAATAAAGGAATAAATCATCGGGAGATCTAGGCTGCTATGTAAGCTTGGCCTTGGTGCTAATAATTCGATCCGTGCAGGTAGCTTATAAAAAGTTGCCAGCCCTGGACAACCGTTTTGTCGCTATCAAAATTAATTTAAATTAATATTTAGCCGAAGAAGGGTGGGAATAATTTGTTCACTCAAAAAAATTAAAATATTTCTCTCTATTTAGGTTGCTATCAATAAAAAAAAAACGATAATGGAATTTCTTTCAATTTTTTGAGGGTACAGCGTTTTAATTGCAATATTAAAATATTTATTATTAGGTACTCATGCTACCACAAAAGATGTATTGTAATGTATATGAAGGAAAAAGGATGACTCTTCGTTGACTCTCCGCTTTGGTTCGTCTTTAAAAAATGTCTTCGATTGTTTGCAACTTATAACATTTTAATGTATTACGGCCTTAAAGTACTCATTAACTGTTCGGTGCTGAATAGCAAGTTCTTCAGAAATTTGTATATTATTATAGGGAAAGTTAACTAAACGTTACTGTATGTGCAAATTGGTAGAAGGGATTGAATACATGTATTTCTTATAATCGGTGCTTTCATTTCCATACTGGTATACTACTGTAAAGCTCCTACAGAGTAAAAATGTAAATTAAAGGAATATTAAAATATATTGCAAGTCTAATAAACTATACATGTTGTTCATCAAATTGAATTATGCCGAATCATAAAATAACATTGGCTCCTCAGTAAGTTAAAGATATATTATACAATAAAAGATTAAAATAGACATATATTAATAATAAAAGAAGAGAAAAAAAAACAGAAGCCAAAATACCAAATTACAAATATTATAACAGTTAAAAAATAAAATGTTATACAAGTTAAAACGAAAAAAATTGGCATATTTTTAAATTTGACAGATCAATTTATAATATCATTAAGACCCTTTCAAATAGTGAACACAAACGTTACGATTGCTTTTTCACCCATACACAAAATATTCCTCTATGGATCTGATTCTCTGAAGTTCCAGAGTAGTTGAGGGTCCAGGAATGCATGAATTCTTGCCACCTCGTGTTACACAACACATTAGTTGTTCTGTTTGGGTTATTAAAGTGAAAAAGGACACAGTTTATATAAACAAAACAACAAACAAAAAGGACTCGATACCTTTTGCCTAATGTCTAGAACTGACCAACCTTCTCTCCAAACTATGTTTTGCCGGCGGAAGTATTGAACTATAAACTTTATATTTCTCAAATCGTACACAGTCATTCTGTTTTCATGGTATTGTTTTGAGCCAAGAAATGGTACGTCATGTATCGGTCCTGTAAACGACCTTTGGGTTTTATAAACAATCTTGTCTACCTAACGGAAGTAGAGGGGCTTATCCTTTTTGCAGATGATGCCACCACATTCACAACACACCATCCATCCGAACTAGATGTTTGTGGAATTAAGGCGGCTGCTGTGGCAATCGAAGGCTAAATTGTGTCTCAATTTGAAAAAAACCCTAATCAATAAATTTTAGCTTGAGGAAGAACAAAGTAGACCACCTTTTTCTGAAGAGCTGCTTTTTTGAGGTTAAATATCTAAGTGTCTTCTTGGTCTGAAGAATGACATGGGAGGGTCTTATTTAGCAACTTTCCAGTAGACGTTTTAAGTCTGTGTACCTGATAAGGAATCCTTCAGGATATGTGTCCAAACAGCGTATTATTAGTCATGGGCTATGCAATTCTCGGTCATTCTTCTCATGCCATTACAGTTTTTAAAATACAAAGATGACTGTCAAATTCAGCCCTTTGTGAATCTGCAGATATTGACATTTTCCAGTTTTCACCTCTTATAGTGTCTGTCTTATATAATATGTTAACATCAACTTACATTTTCTCAAATAGACCGAAAGGTTCACAACTATCCCACCAGAAACAAACAAAAACTTTTTGTTTTATCAAGTTTGCCTTAAAAAGTCCAGAAGTGGCACTAGTTTCTATGGCTTTAAGTTGAACTAGTTTTTATGGCTTGAATATCCTAACCTAACCCCAAAGGATTAGGCTAAAAAGAAATAAAGTGAGTTTTGAAGTTACTTATTTTGACAGGCACAAAACAATACTACTGTTCCTCTTTAATAAGACATAAAGCTTTTTTTAATAAAATATAATAAGACACTATAAAGAAGTCTTCAAGAAGTATTCAAAGTTAAATAAAGGCAGATAACCTTTATTAGAGAAAAAAAGTAACAACAGCGCAACGCCGCACAATCGCATTATTGATTCCACCGACACGAGGAATCTTTACCAGTGACGTCGTCAAAAAATATTTATTAATAATAGATAATTCTTTAAATTATAAACAATATTTCCATTTATGAACTCTTCATGTGTTTTTTTTTAACGTACTTCATTAGAGTAAAGGTACCTATCTAATAAAAAGCATTTTTATGGAAATTAAATGTTTGATACGCTCAGGGCCGTTCTTAAAACTTCAACCATATTTCCGTTTACTACCTATATCTTTTCCTAGAGAAATCCTCAAAAATTGCGAACTTGGTTTGCTTCAATAGTAAGTTATATATTTTATTGCGCATAATATTACGAACAAATTTGACAAGCATCATAAAGAGTTTCGCCTGTCCCGCTGATCTGCAATATCAAACTTCTCAAATTCTTCAGAATTGCTTTTTTATTTTAGTGCGTAAAGTACTCAGTTTACACACTTCCCAGGTTTTATGAAGTTTCACTTTTTACGCAATAGTGTCTAAAAATGTGGGATTCGTGGGAATAGTCGCATTCATAATAAAAGGATCATTTTACACACTTGTTACATAAATAACTATTTTAAAAAAACTTATTATTGACTTGACAATATTTTTAAGATTCGCAAAACTTATGCCAAACTCCAACAAGCGGTACAACAAAACTTTCACATACCTTATTACCAAATTTTTCTAGGACCCTATCCTCAGTTAAACCGCCTCGCAAATTCCTTTCTGGCAACTATTATGTAAAGCTGCATGCTGTCGCTTTTCAGGTATGTCTAGATTGCTCCTAACCATTGCAGCAAATTGTACTACGTCACTATCAAGACTTTTCAATGAGAAATAACTAAAGTATCTGATGCAAATAATGCCTACTTAACCATTCTTCAAAATACTTTGCAAAATATTCAGTTAAATTGCAAAATAAGGTCGCGGCACATTACATAGCTACGTGCACGCCAACTATATGAAGAATTTTGAAAAGTGACCATAACTACTTGAAAAAAATGAAAAATTATGAAGAGCATGAGACTCATGACAAACCAGTTGAATAATCTGGAAAATAAAACTCAGTTGAAAAACAAACAAATAAATAATTGAATGAATAAAAGGAACAAACCAGTTAAACTATCTGAAAATTAACTAAATTCGCTTAGAAAATAATTTTTTTTTCTAGAGACTTGGAAACACATGAAAAATCACTTCAAATGTCTGGAAATTCGAAGAAAATCACCACCCTAACGGCCTGCAAGAATTATTCCAGAAGCTTTAGATTGAAAAAATGACCGGCACTACCTGAATTTTTTTCTAAAACAACCTCATTTGCCTGGAAAAAGAAAAAAGTATTCCAGGAGCTTGACCACATGTTCAATTATCTACAAAATGATAATAATAAAGAAAACAAGCAACTGACAGAAAGGAAAAGCAAATCAGTACAACTATTTAAAAAATTGTATGCTATACTATGTTTTCGAGCTACCAAATCACTGTAGAGTATGTATCTAAAACAAATGAATATATCCAATTTAAGTGAAATGGCGATAAAAACTCCAGTAACTGTTATTCCGGTTATTAAAACTACTAAATAACTAATAGCTTACACGTTCCATTTTTTGGCTAATTACCCACTGTTTTTTTAAACCTGTCAACTTTTAAATTGCGCTTTTTTAATTAGTCGATAAGTTTTTACATTTCAATTAAATAACGAGAAATTTTTCAGTTAATTGACTACTTTGACATCACGTTGTTGCTGTTTTTACAAAAAGTAAGTCTATCATAATCTTAAGACATAAGGCTTTACTTTTCATGAGTCTCAATTTAATCATAGATTAGAAGATGCACATATACCATGCATTAATAAACTAAAGTCCAGTCACCTACAGGTTCTTGGACGCTATGGTATTCCGTGATCTGTCCAAAATTTCCAACTGTGTGGACCCTAAGGAACTGCCATCAAATATTATTATAAAAATGTATATAAAATATGTATACGATTTTCAAGTTCATAAAATTTATTGTACGATCTAAAATCATAGTCCACAACGCAATATTTAAGTACCTGTACCGGAGCACTGCGTCTAAACAGATAATAATTTTAGCGGAGAATATTACGATAATATTTTTACCAGGTTTGGAGGTTACTGTCGCAATTATTTTCTAATTTCTATAACCAGAACGGAACAGGAAATGTTCGGTGACGCGATGCGTGGTCCTATATACCTTTTCGTTTTGTTTGTTGGTTTTTTTTTCAATGTGTCTCGTCACACATACCGTTCGTTTATTTTATATGTTTAAGGTTATGGAATTTAATGTAAAAATAAAAAAAAAAACTTATAATAATTCAGACATTAAAATTATTGAACCTTGAGGTATTGTTGATGATAAAAAGGAATGAAAAACTTATCGATTAAACTGAAATAAATTGTGATGGATTTAATGAAGTGACAAAAAAATTAAATTTTCATCACAAGCTGGTAGACATGTCCGGCAAATAGGAATGAAATCCATAAAATCTCCTCATTAACGCTGGCTACTCTCTGACTTCCTTAAGCAGGCGATCTGTCCTAATAAAGGAGAGTAGGTCTCCCAGTTAAAGTGCTTTACTTCCTCTCATGGCAAAAAGGGAGGAAGTATCCAGGACTTCCCTCCTCAGATAGTAGTTATTTGGCCTCTCGGTAATCGGCATTTCTATTCCAATTTTCTTTAGTCTTTTTCCATGCCCAGTTGTCTAGGAAATGTCTCTTACATAGCCTGTGTTAGGAATCGGGAGGGATCGGTGGAAGAGATGATCCAAGCGGTGTTCCGGGCCCAACACACTCGGACTGTTTTCTTCCTACCTAGCGTGTCCAGCGAACAGTTTGGAATTGGTTCTAGGTGGTTGATGGCGACCATTCAATTTAAAAGACCGTTGAATATCTCTCAAGTGAAAAAGTGGGTCCTCGACCGGTGTCTCTACGATGCCGGCTACTGAGAGTCCTGTATGGGACATTCTTAAAACTACCATATTTCCGTCTAGTACCCTATAGCAAATTCTTTTGAGCCTTTGTGTTGGACTATTCTTCCTTCCTTGCTATGTCAACCTTATAGGAACCTCCTAGCCACACAGTGTCCTCTGGCTTCGCATTAAGAGACGGCAGAATTGGCATTTCCTTATCCACCAGCTTGGTTATTGAAGTATTCAGTTATATAATACATTAGATGTAGACTACTGTATATTGGATGCAACCCACAGTAGGAGTTCCGGCAACCCCTGGAAATATGTTCAGCGGTGCGGTTTTTATCACACCTGTAATGCCGAGGCAGGTCTCGCCGAACCTTAGCAGTCTAACCAGTTTTTGAGCATTTGCAATATTGTTTGTTGCCGTCCACCCAATTACTAATCCATTCATTACTCTAGGTCTAATCGAAAGCAGTATTCAGGGTTATTGACGGCCGATGGTACGTTAGTCGGATATGGAAAACAGAACGTTTTCTGAAAATTTGGTAGCCATGGTTACAGATAATGCTCTATCGGTATAAAATAAATTTAGCAATACAGCGTTATATAAGAATATAGCAACATCTTTGATTTTTTAAATGGAACATCCTATATATTTTTAGATATTTTGATTACCTGCTTTATTTTGAGTTTTTTTAATCATACTTCCCTATACTTATCTCTAGTGGATTTCGAGAAAAGAAATAAGTTTGCCTGTTTTTTGTTAAAAACCAAGGGATAACTAATGTTTATTTCTCAGCTATTTAAGTGCCTAAAAAGCTCAAATTTTAATTAGTTTAAGAGACCATCTTAATTAACCTTCGATAGCCGGATCTAATCAGCATTATACAGGGTCGTCGGAAATTAAACTAATACCTTTCATTTATTAAGATGATAGTATATTTTATTTTATATTCTAATAGACAGTTAGAATATTTTTAATTTACTATAATATATTCCTATACCTAAGTAGCCGCGTTTTAGAAATAAACACTTATTTTCATGAAATGTGATAATTTTAAACATTGTGATGTAAATTACTTAGTTTGCCATGAAAATGTCACAATGCTTAAATAAACGACAGTTACATACAGTCATGGTCATATAACTAGCACACTTTTGAATCTATGCTTTTAAAATAATAAACACAAATTCTTCATAATTTCTTTTTATATTTAGGTTATATTTTGTTAGTTCAATTTTATTAAACTAAAACTAAAGCAATATTTCTACGTAATAAAAAAATATTTAAAAAAAAACATGCTGGTCAACTGAATAGCACGTTTCAATTAAAAGTATATTTACCAAAAAAATAATATAAATTTGTAGGAAAACCTTTATGTTTTATTACAGAACTTAGTCTGGTTGCAATGACATCACCAATTTTTCGCAATAACTTGCTGGAATGTTAAACCATGCTTCCCTTAATCCATTTCAAAGTTCATCGAGATTTGATGGGTTCAGATCTTTAATTTGATTTTTTACATGTTCCCACAGATTCTCTATAGGGTTTAGATCGGGGCTTTGTGGGGGCCATTTTAAAACATCTACCATATTATCTGGTAACCACTTTTTTATTAGGCGAAACATGTAACCTTTGTCGTTTTATTAAAGGTTTCTGTGATGCTGTAAATTTTATGTTTTTGCCTTTTATAAAAACTTTTTTATTAGCCTTGCAGAGTGTTTGGGGTCATTATTCTGCATAAATCTCCACGTGACCGGCATAAACTCCTCAGAATAGGGTTTTATTACATTTTGCAGGATGTCTTTGTAAAAATAGTGGTCGCCATTATGCCATGTATCCTATGAATAAGCCCCACTCCTCGCCATGACATGTCAACCAGATCATGATTGATCCTCCCGCGTGCTTAACGGTTTTGATCGTGCAATGTGGATCGAATGGACGGTTTGGGAGACGCCTCACATGACATTTTCCATCATTTCCAAATTTGCTTATTTTAGTTTCGTCAATCCATAGAACGCTTTTCCAAAAATTTACATTTTTATTTAGGTGCTGACGAGCAAACTTCTTCTTAATCTTTTTTTGATATTCCTTTTGAAATCAAGCAGTTTTTTTCTCGCAGTACAGCCCCTAAGATTTATTTCGCATAACCTCCTTATGGTTGAGCCTATAATTGCTTAATTTTTACCAATAGGACCCGAGATATTCACTATTCAATAAGTGACAAATGATTTTGGTTCTTACAGGCACTCCTGATCTAAAAGTTCCAATATCTCGACTCCTATTATAGGGATTTCATTGTTTTTTCATAGGAGCCTAAAATGGCCTCCAAAGAACCTATATATAATAGCTATAATTGCTTAAGTTTGACCAATAGGACCCGATATATTCACTATTCAATAAGTGACAAATGATTTTGGTTCTTACAAGCACTCCTGATCTAAAAGTTCCAATATCTCGACTCCTATTATAGGGATTTCACTGTTTTTTCATAGGAGCCTAAAATGACCTCAAAAGAACCCCTAAAGCCTATAATTGCTTAATTTTGACCAATAGGACCCGATATATTCACTATTCAATAAGTGACAAATGATTTTGTTACTTACAGGCACTCCTGTACTAAAAATTCCAATTCCTCGACTCCTATTTAAGGGATGTAACTGTTTTTTTCATCAGAGCCTAAAATGGCCTCCAAAGAACCCCTGGAGCCTAAAATTAGGTAATTTTGGCCAAGAGGACCCGATATATTCACTATTGAATAAGTGACAAATGATTTTGCTTCTTACAGGCACTCCTGCCCTAAAAATTCCAATTTCTCGACTCCTATTATAGGGATTTTAGTGTTTTTTTTTACAAGAGCCCAAAATGGCCTCCAAAAAACCCCTAGAATTTATAATTGCTTCATTTTGACCAAAATGACTCGATATATTCACTATTCAATAAGTGACAAATGATTTTGTTTCTTACAGGCACTCCTGTACTAAAAATTCCAATTTCTCCACTCCTATTATAGGGATTTTCATGTTTTTTTCATAAGAGCCTAAAATAGCCTCTAAAGAACCCCTGGAGCCTATAATTGCTCAATTTTGACCAACAGGACCCGATATATTCACTCTTCAATAAGTGACAAATGATTTTGCTTCTTACAGGCACTCCTGTACTAAAAATTCCAATTTCTCGACTTCTATTATAGGGATTTTAGTGTTTTTTTCATAAGAGCCTAAAATGGCCTTCAAAGAACCCCTAGAGCCTATAATTGCTCAATTCTGACCAATAGGACCCGATATATTCACTATTCAATAAGTGACAAATGATTTTGTGCCTTACAGGCACTCCTGTACTAAAAATTTCAATTTCTCGACTCTTATTATAGAGATTTCACTGTTTTTTCATAAAAGCCTAAAATTACCTCCAAAGAACCCCTGGATAAATTAATGCCATAATCTTTTATTATTGGCCTTCGTATTTGGCTGGAACTTAAAAATGGATTGGACTTACTTATTCGTTGAATTATTTTGTCCCTATATCCAGATGTTTTTCGAGGATGGAGAGCTCTGTTTTATTTACCATGCTTTGTGTGCTTCTGTAGACCTTCTGGGCGTCATACACTATTTTTCTGGACCAACCTAAATATTTGCTGCATTTTTTACTTATAAAGAGATAAAAAGATAAATATTTTGTTATTGCTCATTTTTTGTTTTGTTCTTGAAAATAATATAATATACAAGGTGTGCTATTTATATGGCCAGGACTGTATTAAGTTAAAATATTAACTTAATAAATCTGAAATGGAAGATATTAACCACTCAAATGAGGTTTTCCATAGATAATGTGATCAAATAATTAACATATAAAAAATCTTACGAAATGTATTCAGATTTACCATCGCTAAATCGGCGAAAGTTTGTAAGGTTACAAAATAATTTTGTTAATTATGGCTCTAAATTAAAACCTGAATAAAATAAAACAAAGCCAGTTAGTTACCAAGGAAGAAGATAATATTATGAACGTATTGGCATATTTTACTGCATATCCACAAGCTTCAATTAGAAGTGCTAAGGCTGATTCAAGTTTGTCTTATTATTCAAATATTAGCCAATCATGAAATGCATCAATACAAGTTCACCCAAGTTCAGATTTGGAAACCATAAGACTATCACAGAAGGATAGAATTCTGTGAAAGTATTTTGATCTATATTGTTGAAGACGCTAACTTTCAAAGAAAAATAATTTGGACCGACGAGGCAAAATTTTTCAGTGTGGGAATTTTCAATAGAAGAAATAATCATTTTTCGGCCTTATTTATATCCACAGAAAAATTTAGTTTCAATGTATTTTGCCTTTTAAAAGATAATCAAGTAAATTTTTTAATTTATGATAAATCACTAAATTCTGTCAAATTTTTAGAAATTTTATGAAGTGTAAGTAGTTTTTTTGGAAAATCTGACATTACAAGATCTTCGTACTTGGTGGTTTTAACTTGACGGAACCCCGCTTCACTGTGGAGACAGTGTAACAAGAGAAGTGTAAAACATGTTTGATTATAGAAGGTTTAGGCAGCATAGCATATGGCATTGGCCAGCGAGATCGCCAGATCTGACACCCCTTGATTTTTATTTAGGGGTAATATAAAGAAAAGGGTGTACGCAACCCCAATAAACAGAAAGAGGAGCTACGTCAGCGAAATTAGAAGAAAGCGAAATTAGAAGAGCGATGAATATATCCACCAGAAAAGGATTTTATAAATGTTTAGAGAAGAATGGTAGTCATTTTGACAATTTCCTGTAATAATACTTTTTTTAATTACTTTTACGTATAAGCCTTTTTTATCCATTGGTTATAAATCTAGATACAATGTCAAAACAAAGGTAAAAACACAAAGTCACGGTCGCATCAAATCCATATAATTGGCTTTAAAAGCTACACTTGTTTCGCTCCTATCGAAGCATCATCAGGCCTAGACCTACACAGATCACATTGCACCGTTGCAATGTGAAGCTTTAAAAAAAAATTATATGGATTTGAGACCGTGACTTTGTGTTTTTACCTTTGTTTTGTTTTCGTTTGGTCTCTTAGAGAAAAAATGGATGATACGTTTCTATTAGATACAATGTGTTAACTGTCTACATGTTCTTGTTATTATTTGAGCACATATTCCTGGCAAATAAATAGTCCCATCAAAACTTCATTTGAGTAGTTAATAATAATGTTCCTTTTTTTAATATTAAGTTTATTATAAAACATAATGGTAATACTCTAACTAAAATTGTCACTGTCATAACTAAACACGACACCGTCATATATTAAACCGTTTGGACATTTTTTACAGCTAATTACCTAATTTACAAAATAAAAATATTTAAAACTATCAAATTTCACGAAAATAAGTATTTATTTTTAAAATGCGGCTTCTTAGGTATAGAAATGTATTATATTAAATTAAAGGTATTTTAGCTGTCTATTAGAATTTTTTTTTTTTAAATTGCTATAGAGATAGGTTTAGGGAAGTATAATTAAAAAAGATTTAGAAACAAACAGAGAATCAAAATATCTGAAATATATACGATGTTCCATTTAAAAAATCATAGGTGGTGCCATTTTTCTATACAGGGTGTAACATAAGTGATGACTTTAATTTTTAGGGGACTTTAATTTTTTACGCACTACCTTTGGATGATTCTGCATGCGATCACACACCACCTCGATAAACTCGCATGTAGCTATAACCAGTCCATCGATTCCCGTTTTAGCTTCCTTAAAAGACTGTTCTTGACCAGACACCAGAGCTTCGGTAACAGACAGTACACACCCACAAGCTAATCCCATAAGTTATCTCTAAGTAAATTCAAATTATAAAAAATGCTCCTTTTTTAAATGCCACACCCAATCTATCCGAAAAGGCTTTAAATTTAATGAAAATTGTTTCAATTCCAGGTAGTTTAGCCAGGGAGTTCATTTATGAGTTCTGAGGCTACTGGATTTATTTTCTTGTTTCAAGTCTATTAAATTTATTATTTCAGGCAATTGGCTTTTAAATTCCAGGCAGTTGAACCAATTCCAGGCATTTTTTATTTTATTAAGATCTGAGCTATGGATTGATTTTTTAATCCCGGCTAGACTAATATTTTAGTTGTAGTTGTAGTGGCTATAAACAAACTCCTTCTAAACAGGGCGAAAAAAAAACAAAAACCAGTCTCTGTCTCAACACTCAACTCAATAAGGTCAACGATCAAAACGGTTACGTGTTTCGCTTAAAGAATTAAGCATTATCAGACGTAAAAACCTAAAATTAACCTTATTGTAAGATAAATATTTAAAAAAATGTTTAAAGAATTTTTAAAAGCATTACCTGAACGGTGAAATCCAATAATACAAACACACGCTACCAAAGAACTATATGATAACACTGGAAGTAAAATCGCCTAACCAAAACAACATATTTTTTACAAAAAGAAACATAAACAATTAAAAATTAAAAAAAACAAGTTTAAACTAATACATTTCACATCTGCTTATTATAGGCAAAAGCATTATACCCCTGCACCATCGAGAACTGACATTTTATTTAGAAATCAAAGAGAGTAAGCATGAGACTAATTAAGATTATTAAAGATGAGACTTGGCTAGAAGATGAAAACACCATTTAGGCAGGTTTGAATGGATGTCTTTCTCCTGTTGATAAAAGATTAGCAAAAGCAGACTTGGTTTCTGTATCCCTAAATTTATTTACAAGTCTGAAGTACTGTTCTTGTATCCTAGTTGACACTGTTTTTCCTGACTGTCCCACATGAAAATCTGGACATTGAAGGCAATATATACGAGATTTAGAGAAAAGGTCTGGTTTATCTAAGTCTAACTTAAGTGAATTAACTGTCTTAAAAGCTATAGTAACAAAAGGCTTAAAAAATTTGGCTAGTTGTTAGGAAATACGATCAAAATAACTTAAACATCTAAAATTTTAAAAATTGTGTCATTTTTCGGAGGATAAATAACATGTTACTATAGTTTGTATCTATTATAACATTTAAAGTAAAGCTTGTACAATTTGTTTAAAGGAAAATTATTATTTAAAGCTATGGTTTTAATTATATTGTATACTTTAAGAAAGGCGATAAAATAGAGAATTTTAAAAAAATGTATCACAACACACCCCTTGCCAGGTTAAAGTTGTGGGGTTAAAAATTTAAACAAAAATGGTTTTTCTAAAATCAAAAATCGACGGGTGCGAGCGTTTTTGTTTTGTAAATCAAGAACCTCTAAAAACTATCGCTAAAAGTATTAAACAATGGTCTGGTTTCAAAATCTTTGACAAGCTGTCATACTGCGAAAACTCAAGTTAGCAATTTCAAACTTGGCAGTTGTAACTAGAATAAAAAGCCCTTTAAAATAAGGTATCACTTGACCCCCCACTCCTATTTAAGATTTTGAGGGTGGTTGCAACTCTCTTCAAGAGGTTGATGCTAAGGGGTTAAAAGTATTAAATAAGTAAAAAATTGTCCTCCTAAAATCAAAAATCGACGGGTCCGAGCATTTTTTAAAATTTTTTATGAAGGGCCCCAAACCTTGCTGGAGTGTTTTCGATGGGATGGTATAAGTTTTCTAACCGTATTTTTTTTTGCCTTACTAAAAATCATAATTCCTTCAATTTATAAACCACTTTTCCTCCTGACCCCCGACTCGAACTGCCTCGAACAAATCCTTCTACGGGTCAAGCAAATAGGCTAAATCTGGAATAGTTCTCATATTGTGATAAACCATTTTTATAAATTAAAAAAATTATAAGGTACATACACAGCTAAGCATTGTAATACTCCTCTCTTAGCACCCTTTTCTATTCGAAGGATAATTCAAGTTACTGTAAGGTACAATCCTGAAAGGTTTAACCTTTTCATTTCTGCGGCAATATTATGTGGGATAAAGGCATACTTAAGCAACTTAAACATCGTACGCAGTTATATTCGCAACAAATGTAAGCAAGCCTAGAATAGCAAATGTTCTGTCTTTACCTTCTGGAAGCTGACGATCAGAGTTGTTCCAAAACTATACAAGACATTTCTGAGATATCCTGTATATGTTCCTCTGACATCAAACATATTTCTAGTTTCGTAGAAATAATAGGAAAATACGAAAATGTTTTAATAATTCTCAGATATTACGAATTCAATATTTTGAACCCGTATTTACGGTACACTATTTCTGATAATATTCGAATTGAATGTTGTCCTTTGTAAGGTCAACCACCTTATTATCAAATCATACGTAGTTGCTAATTTAGCTTATTTGTTCCAGTGCCTAAATGCAGAATGTCGGACAGTTCGGCCCAGGAACTGCCAGTGCCCGCCCGCCGACGCAGTTCGTACCATCAGAACCATCGGTAGGTGCCATCATCATCTTCGCTACTGATTTTTACCTTAGTACCATTTAGCGTTTAGTTTAGTCGGTTACGTCACCTTTGGTGAGCAAGAACGTGCGCGAACGATCGCTTTTTTTTTTGAATCTCGGCGGTAAATAATTTTGTTTTTGTTACGTGCGATTTGTTTATTAAAGTGTTTTGTTTGATTCGGCCATTGAAAAAAGAGAAATTTATAAATATTTTAACATTTTTTAAGTGATTTTTCTTATGGAAATATGTGATTTTGTGAGTGGTCAATTTAGTTTAGTATAGAAAAGTATGGATATACTTTTGCCACCAATACCGACTGTGGATTTGAGTTCCTGTATCTCTTTAGATCTCTTTGATACGGAGGTAAATTCAATTTGTAGGACGTTATTTATTTATACAATATTACTGGAATTGACTCCAGAAATGCAATAATTAATATGCAGCTTCTGAAGAATAATTTCTTAAATTTTCTAGTTTAATCATAGTTAAATAATAATTTCATAATAAATAGGTATATATAATAAATAGGTATCCAAAATGTTTCTAATTATTGACTATGGCCCCTTTTCCGGGTCCGGTAAAGTTAAAGGGACGTCTAAAAACCGATTTTTTTTTTTGAAAATTTTTACATAGAATGTTGAGTTTAAACATTTTATTGTTAAAAAAGTGAGGATGAAGTAAAAAAATGCGAAATTTTAAAATTATAAAGGATTTTCTACTTACGTTATAATTCACAATTACACCCGGCTAAACGACACTCTATTTGCGACTAGGCATCACGTGGACCATTATATATGCTATTAATTTAAATTTAAAGCCTTAACAGTAACAAAATTTTGTAACTTAGAAGGATTTACATCACTTCTTTAGGTCATAAACACAAATTTTCACACGCAAATCAGGAATATCAAATATGTAAATACGGATTAATTCATAAATAAAAAAGACTGTCAAAAGTCACTTATGTCAACAAATATTATTTCTTAGGAGTGGATACTGTACTAGTACGATTATCGTAATTTTCTGTCCCGTCTCATTATAGGCAAGTATTTGTTTATTTATATAATCATAAAATATGCATACAAGGCGGGCGCACATGTGGAGTTGGGATTGCCAAAAGGGATTGGAACCTTGGGTTGGCGCCTTTGAGTCGTTTGAGCCCTACTTAGGGAATGGGATAAGAGTTAGAAAGTAGGAATTATAGGCAGCCCCGTGTTTGTGCCTATAATTCTTATGCCTTATTCCTATTCCTAATGCCTATAATGATTTTAAAGATATTTATTGTTTTGACTATAAGTTAATTTACATTAAACCTCATCGTTATTATTAACCTATTAATAATTAAATATCTTAAATTATGTTTTTTTTAATGTATAATTATTATATATTAAATTACATAAAATATCAAATAATTTAAATAAATAATACCTATTTTTTAACACCTGATAAATGTGTTTTGTTCACGTAATTAAAAATCTAACTATATTATGCCTTTATTATCTAAAATTGAGTCCACGGCCAACCCATCTAACTAAAAAGTGTTCCAGACAAAACCAAAAAATACTACTGGGGATATAGTCAAGCCACTACCATTTTTATCAATAAGGTTGTTGTTTTATTTTTCTTGTGTGTAAATTCCAAAATATGTAATTAAAAGGGGTACAAAGCGATAAAAAATGCTATAAATTTACAATTATAGCCTTCAAGAAGTTAGAAAATTATCCCAATATATATATTTTTTAATTATAGCAAAATCAAGTGCTAAAAAACCTTGTGCAAGATGGCAATAATTACGTATTTAACGTATCTAGAAAAACCTTCATAATTTCCAAAGTTTTGTATTTTTTCCAATCATCCTCACTTTTTTATCAATATTTTGACCACACTCAACATTCTATGTAAAAATTTTCAAAAATCTCATTCATAAAAGAGCTTAGTATGAAAATAACACTCATTAAAATTTTTCAAAATGAATTTTTAATAATATAATGCATATTTTAGTTTTTTTTATGCAAATTATTGATGGTCTTCTGAATTTCTCATTATCATCGGTGATAAAAAAAGGAATATAATAAGTTTTTACAAAATCTCATCAAAAATAACTTTATGTATTTGCCTAGGCGAGTCAAGAGGTTTTAGTCGGTCATCTGAAAAAATGCAATTTGACAAATTAAAGATGCTTAATTTTATAAGCACAACTGTCATGAAAAAAGCTAGAGATATTTACAGTAAAGTAAAAAAACACACGATGTTGTTTTATCATGTATTTATTTAAGGGCCTTACCTATTTTTACGAAAATAGCATAAATAAATTACAATAATATTTTATAACCTTAGAACTAGCAATTATTACTGTTTCGTACAGCCTGGAGGAGTGAATTTACGTATACTAAACTAGATTGATAAGAACCTTATAATATATTATATTAAAATTATTATTTTATTAAAATCTAGGTTCACAGATGTATTACTATTTACCACTCTGGCTGATCAAATAATAAGACTATTGTACTTAATATTTATTCTATACAGAAAGGTTAGTTAAAAAGTTGGTTTGACCTTGTATCAAAATACAAGGTCAATCCAAGGTCTAGCAATATCTGCCAAAATGTATATTGAATATAGCAACTCTGGAGAATCTAAAGAAGTAGTATGTTATATATACAGGGTGGTCCATTTAACTTGAGACATCGCAATATCTCGAAAACTAAATATGTATCCAGAAAATGTTTCATGTGAAGTTTGAATGGTTTCCAGGGGGCCATAAAATGACGTCATTGGTTTGACCTTGAGCGGGCGTCTTCAAGGTCAAATGAAGGTCAACTTCACTTTTTTGCATAGAAACCTCTATTTTTTTTAATAGTATCTGACTTCGTTAGCGTTAAAAAATAAGTAACTTTCATCTGACACTTTTTTACATGCGACCTCTCCTTTTCAAGATGTTAATTCTTGATTTTTTTCTTTGAATTTTTTCCTTGACAATGACATTTGCCCTTGTAGGTAGTATCTGATGATCTATCAAAAGGAGTGAAAGGGACGATAGAATTTTATTATCAACAGAGTCGAAAACTTGAAAATAAAACGTACAAAGTTCAAATAAAAGAAATTGAAACAAAAAAAGTCAGAAAATTATTTCAATAATTGTTCAAAGCGTTGACCTTCCACTTCTATACATTTTTCGACTCGCTTTCTAAACGATCGATGGACAGTGCAGCATCTGTTGAGTTATCTGCCCGCAAACCTCCGTGATTCGCAGCTTCATATTTTCGGGAGTCGTTGGTGGCTCGCGATATACGATCTCCTTCAAATAACCCCATAGAAAAAAATCAAATGCGTCAAATCAGATGACCGTGGCGGCCAGTGGACTGATCCACCGCGACCTATCCAACGTCCATTGAAGTCACGATCCAACACTTGACGCGCAACGCGTGAATAATGTGCAGGACAACCATCATGCTGGTACCACATATTTAGTATCACTTCAAAACACACATCTTCCAAAAATACTGGTAGAATCTCCAGCAAAAAATTACGGTATTTTTGGCCTGTAAGGACACCATCAATAAAATAAGGTCCTATGACTTTATCATTAATGATGCCACACCAGACATTCACAGACCATAACCGCTGATGTTCTATCGCTCGAAACCACCTGGGATTTTCAACTGCCCAATAATGCATGTTATGACGATTAACTACACCATAGTTTGTAAACAAAGCTTCATCGGTGAATAAGACGCGCAGAAAGAAATTGTTATTTTCATGCAACTGATTTTGGGCCCATTCACAAAACAACACTCGATTTTGGAAATGATTCCCGTGAAGCTCTTGATGTAACGACAAGTGATACGGATGAAACTTGTGACGTTTCAAAATTCTCAGGACACTTGTTTTGGAGATTCCAGAAGCAGAAGAAATTGATCGTGAGCTGACTCCAGGATTATGGACAACTGCAGCTAAGACGGCAATTTCATTATTTTGACTGGTAATGCTTCTCTTTCGTGATCGATTTATCGTTCTCACACTTCCATCTTCTATAAAGTGGTTTACTACACGATAAAATGATGCTCGCGATGGAAGTCGCCATTGAGGATGTCGCATGGTATACAGTTCAATGGCTATATTAATATTCCGTTCAGATTCATCATAGATAAGGACCATTTCAACTTTTTCATTTATTGTTAGGCATTCCATAGTCACTCAACAAAATAGTCAAATACTTGATAACTGAACGAATACTGTGAACCAAAATAATCTCTCATTTACTTTATTCATCAGTATTTATTTACAATCGCCTGAAATACCTGAGATAAACACGTGAGATCTGTTCACTATAGAAAATTTTCGCATCATAACAACTTGCATTGATCAACAATGCCTTGTCACAACAATATTGAAGAATTGCTGAACCAAAGCTATTCCTGTTTCTAATGTTATTGTCAAGGAAAAAATTCATAAAAGAATCAAGAATTAATATTTTGAAAAGGAGAGGTCGCATGTAAAAAAGTGTGAGATGAAAGTTACTTATTTTTTAACGCTAAATCAGATACTATTAAAAAAATAGAGGTTTCTATGCAAAAAAGTAAAGTCGACCTTCATTTAACCTTGAAGACGTCCACTCAAGGTCAAATCAATGACGTCATTTTATGGCCCCCTGGAAACCATTCAAACTTCATATGAAAAATTTTCTGGATACATGTTTAGTTTTCGAAATATTGCGATGTCTCAAGTTAAATGGACTACCCTGTATATTAACACTTATATATTTTAAAACCAGCAGGAGGAAGACGAAAAATCTGATACAAAACTCTCTAGTCATAACGGAAGTTATCAGAATGATCAATTTAGGATTTGAATGCTAGGTATTTCGGGACTCTCCGGCGCACATATTCCAAAGTGTGAAAAACGCATAGGCCAGCAAAGATCTGATTAAAGTACACTAAAGCACATGTATAGCAGGAATTTTTGTGAAATCTCTTGAAAAAACCTATAGTCATTCTAAGGGCTTTTGATAAAACTTAAAGAAAATATATAATTCCGAGATCCCTCTTTGTTGTCACATTTTTTGCTCATGAACACATAGCTATAGGGATATTGACCTTTACAATTTGAGATTTCTTGGCCATTAAGACCTTTAAGACCTATATGATATATAGCTATGAATATATTTCAAGAAATTACACCCCTCACTTACCGCCCCAAGCTACCACTTAAACAATCAAGTGTGATTTTCATTCATTTTCCCGAATGTCAGTTTTTAGAACGATCCCTTTTCCGAATTGCGAACGTTTTTTTTTTTCGAACTATTGTGTTGTATTCCCGAACAATATCTTTCTCGAATCACTGTTATCTCGAACAAAAGTTCTCCTGAAGCTCCATTTTCCCGAAAAGAATGTTATCCGAACTTTTAAATCATTCGGGGATGTAAGTACTGAATAACCCAACCGTCAATTAATTTTATTACTAGATAAAATAATATTACTCAAAAATTCGGTAAATGAGAAGCTCAGTAAGAATAACATTCGGGAAAATGACAATTTGGAAAAACGAGTGAAAACGGCAAGGGTATCCCATTATCTAATCATTAAATATGTCGAAGGCCTTGATAAAGTCGGTGTAGATAGTGGGAACCTCTTCACCCCTATCCAAGACGTCCGTCAAGTAGTCCAAGTAAATTAAGAGATCTGAATGCCAGTCCTTGACGTATTATAATAGTAGGATTCAATTTTGATGTTCTTGTTTTTGATATTCTGTTACAATTTTCTCAAAAAGGTTTGGAATAAAACATTTAGGTTGCATACTGGTCTATATTTACTTACATCGCTCTTGTTACCAGCTTTATTAAGTAACTCGTCTTCCAAAAATCAGGATGGACACACACTTATATTGTTATTTAATAATTATAATATATAATGATTTATTACTCAAAATATAAACAATGAGTGAGATAAAACAAAACTGCATGATTTAAGTATGCTATCTGGCTCTGGACCCTTATTAGCCTTCAAATTTCATAATATATTGTAGAAATATTTATGTGGCAATTACTAATACTATTGGTGGATAAAGATTCAGACCTAAGATAGGTTTTGGTTGAATAAACCCTTTTAAAGCAATAAGCAAATAGATCGGGTAAGTTGGGACCAAAATAGTCTAAAATGTCTAAAATTATAGACAATTTCTTAAGGTGAATCATTTCCTCGTCTTCTAGAGTTCACACAAGATCAAAATTTACTATTTTACTGTGCTCAATTAAACTTGTTTCTGATTCAAAAACATTGTTTTAATTAGACTTTTGGAAGGAATTTACATTCTGATAGTAGTCTAGAAATGGTAATATAATCTTTAGAACCTGGCCTGTTGAAAACTTTATGGAATTACGTTTCCGTTCCGTTTCTGGAATTACCAAACTTAAGAGCTGGAGAAAATCACTCGAAAAAGTGCCAGCGGGACATCCGTTTTAAATTTCCTACAATTGTATAACTAAATAAGGTATTGTGCTAAAATTTTTTCACTAAAATATAAGTTGTGAATTTTAATAAATAATTCAGTCAAAAAGTCGAAAATTATGTATTAAGTAATTATTATTAATAAATAAGGTATATCATAAAACACATTCAAGAAAATATTTAGGCAATCTTGTTAAAGCACATAATTTCAAATAACCTGACCAAGAAGCTCATTAGTTAGGTGGAAACTTGCTAAAGTAAAATCATAATAATTTTGATCATTATATCTACCAAATGATTGATGTGGTCTCTCGAAACCTTAATGGTTGTGTGTGAATATGGATAGTAATTATCCTGTGAAATCCGAGCATCAATCAGCTGCCGTGATCTTTGCAGACTACTGCAAAGCACTGTCAAAAAGAAAGAAATCAAATCTAGATTATTTTCTAGGTAAAATTCAGAGATTGGAGGAACACAAAGTCAATGGTCTCAGATTATGTTCATTTTTTTTATAATTTTTTTTTAAATATTACACGTGTTTTGCCCTAAGGCATCATCAGAAGAACATTTAAGTTAAAATAAAAAAATAAATATATATGAAAATATTATTGACGTTCACATTATATCCGGTTTCAAAACTAAATAAAATAAAAGTAAACGAAACAAGCAGAATGAGGTTAAGTTGAACGGGAGAATGGAAATAAAGCAAAAAGTAAAATATGACTTCGAGAATTGAACCAGCGACCATCGGGTTCGCAGGCAAACGCTAAACTTACGTGCTATCCAGGTCTTGATAAAGACGGTTAAAAATTAAATGCAGTTCAAAACTGAAAACATCATAACAACAACAAGACAGTATAGGATTCCTTTTTGCCCTTGTGACTTCTCTAATAAGTCAAGCTTCTTTCGTTTGGGGCACTCATGAAGGATTTTTACATTTGTCGGGATGGATGGAAAGTGTTTTGAAGACAATAAATGGCTTGTAAAAGCCGAGTCTCGGTGATTTCGGTATTTTTGTGTTTGTTATATTCTCCTAAGTGTTCCTGCACTCTCGTTATTATTTTCGTTCCAGACTGACCAATGTAAACGGCATTACAGTCCCCGCAGTTAAGTGAGTAAACTCCCGATTGGGTTAAGGGTTCTTTTTTGTCTTTAAAGTTTACGAGCATGTTAAATAATGTGTTGGAAGTTTTGAATTCTATCTGGAATTGTAGTTTTTTAAAAAATTAGCCACTAGGGAGGAGATACTACCAAAATAAGTGAGGCAATGAAATCTTGGATTTTTAATGCTGGTGTTATGGATAAAATTATAGGAGAGCTTCTATTTGTTATAAAATTTGAAATAAATTTTATTAATTATGCTTAATGGAAACCCACTATTTACTGCAATTTGTTATTAATTTGTATTAATTGTAGCTAATTCTTTTTGAAAGGCGCTTGCTGAAATATGGTATTTTAAATAACCGGTAGAAAAAGGAGTTGAATGCAGCAAATTTATGAGAATAGGGGGAATTAGAATCATACTGGATAATGTTGTCCGTCGAGGAATTCTAGGTAGTTTAGAATATTCTTCAACTAGTATAGGTTATGGAAACTCCATAAGTCTGACATCACTTCTATAGATTTAACCTCTTAAGAGCAACCACCCATTTCGCTGGTGGCTCGAGTTGGCAGAAGACAACAAACAATTGCGTTTGGCAATAGTCTTCTCCTGATTCCCGGACGCAAAATCGACGTTTTCGTTATAAGTATGCTGTCTTTTATTCCAAACAGAATAATAACATAACATAACAATATAACATACCTATTCAAAGCATGATAAGCAAAAATTGACACCTGGATGGTGACTGTCAACAGAAACCAGAAATCGTCCACCTTATTCACCTGAACACCATCAGAAGATGTAATCGCAAGATCAAGTAGAACATTATTAAGAATTCTGATATGATTTATTTGACATGAATTGTTAAAAAAATAAAAAATTTCAGCGTGCCCAAACAGACAGAAAATTAAATTTTCAAAATTTTCAAAATTTCAACAAGTCGCCAATAATAATAAACAAACTAAAACGCTTTGTAGCCTCGGCACCTTTGAAAAAGACAAACGAAATGTATGACCTCAACTTCTGGCCAAAATTTGTAGGAGTAAAGGAGTTTGACTTTTCAATACATAAGGATTTCCTAAACTCTGGAACTGGATTTTTTAGCGTAAATCAAAATGAATCATTTTCAAATGATTAATTTTGGTTAAGTCACTTAGATTCAAATGTTTTTTCAGTTATGCATTTAAGTGTCCAATGTATCCGAAATAAGATTTTAGAGTTTGAGGCTTTATGTCTTGATTTTCTCAGTGAGCACTGAGTGAAATATGATGGAATCGGTACTTTCAAATTAGACAATTATGTTTGTCTTTTACACTTAAAGTAGATGTACTCATATACATGGTCGAGTGGCAATCTTAGCAAAAAATAAACATGAAAAGGAATTAATATCTCGGGGTGATATCTGTAATTTATCATTAGAAATACAGGATGCGCCAACAAGGTGTACGGCTAAGATAGCGCCTTAACTATACGAGGTAGAGCAAAAAGTTCTACAGCAAAGTTGTAGAGTTGACAAAAACCTACGAACTAAAAATATGTTTATGTATTCTGGGTGTGTCACAAAAAAGTTACTATAAAGTATGATTTTCTTTTAAATGGTACGCCCTGTATATTATGGTACTAAAATGTGAGGCAAAAAGAGTACTTTGGTATAACGTTTTTAAAATTTCCATGCGGCGTTGCAACGTAATTAATTTTTTTATGTTATTTTTTGCCTTTTAGAGGGTTCGTTTAAAAATCATAATTAACTTAAAATGTATTCTGCGCCTATGAACCTTGTACCACAGTTAGTGTAGGGTACCTTCTCTAGGCTGACTATGATAATTTGTAATTTTTTAATACAGGGTGTTTTTAAAGAACGTTCAAACTTGCTGAAATTAAATACGCAATATCTCAAATTTTTCAAATGGAACACCCTGTATATTTTTATCTAATTAGGTTTGTCCCTCAAATACCTTCATTTTTTATTTAATATGTCCTATAGCTTAACCAAGTACTTTTTGAGATATTTTCACTTTTCTGTAAAATACTATGCATAAAACGGGTATTCTTTAAGTTTTGATCAAGATTGCTTAGAAACATGGGTTTAAACGTCAAATAATAATTGTCAGATTATTAGTTTTATGACAGCAGTAGACAAGACCAATGTTTTTCTTCAAAAACCATTTTAGAAATTATTATCAATAAGTTAGTTAATCGATTTTTAATTTTTATTGTTCATTTTGTAATCAATATGAATTTTCCTCGTGAGGAATTTGTTGATATTATATATGCCCTTGGAGCTGCTGAAAGAAATAGCCTTTTGGCATCTAGAATTTATGCGCAACTTTATCCTGAAAGGAGACATCCCCAAGCACGAGTGTTTCAAAAACTAAAAGAAAGATTTGAGAGAACAGGAAGTGTAATTTATGAAAAACATGAACGGGTGAAGCCAGTTACAAATGAGGAAAACAGTATGACAGTAGCTTTAAGTGTCGTTGAAGATCCTCATAAAAGCGTTAGGCAGCTTGCTAAAGAGTTACCCTTTAGTGGCTTTAGTGCAACATCAATATCTCGCATGCTTCGAAGCGAAAAATTCCATCCTTACCATATTCAATTGTTGCAGGAATTACTTCCGCAGGATTATGAAACAAGAATGGCTTTCTGTCAGTGGGCGCAAAATAAGATTCGTCAGCCTGAATTTTTAAATTTTGTGCTTTTTTCGGATGAAGCTACATTCCATAATAATGGCAGTGTTAATTAACATAATTTTCATTATTACGACACCAGCAATCCATTCTTCACCCGAGAAATTCATCATCAACATAGATGGTCGCTTAATGTTTGGGCAGGAATAATAGGACATTACGTTATTGGACCGCACTTTTTTAATGGACATCTTACAGGTGAAATGTATTTAAACTTTTTACAAAACGATTTTAATGTCCTTCTACAAACGTTGCCTGATCATGTTCGAGATAGCATTTTGGTTTCAGCATGACGGCGCTCCAGCTCATTATAGCCATGCTGTTAGAAATTTTTTAAATGAGCATTTTGATGACCGGTGGATAGGGAGAGGTGGGCCGGTCCCTTGTCCCGCAAGGTCCCCAGATTTGACCAAACTGGATTTTTTTCTTGTGGGGATGTGAAGGAAAAAGTCTACCAAACAACTCCTACCACAAATGAAATTATGAAAAATAAAATTCGGGAGATTTTTTCAAACAGTCACGCCAATTATGTTGGAAAAGGTTAGTGACTCATTTTCAAAAAGGGCAAACGCTTGCGTACAAAATTTAAGAGGTCATATTGAACACAATTTATAATAATTGTAATTGATCTTTAAAATTTAAAATTAGTGTAACGATGTTGTACATTTATGCAAAAATACGTAAGTACCTACCTAGTATGTAATTTAATTTTGCTGTTTTTTTTTAGCAGTTTAGGTGAATAATTGTGTTGGTTAATTTTTCAACTATGTAATAATAATAATAATTGTAGGAAAAGTAATAATTCTAATTCTTCAATAATTTTTTCTAAGCAATCTTGATCAAAACTTAAAGAATACCCGTTTTATGCATAGTATTTTACAGAAAAGTTAAAATATCTCAAAAAGTACTTGGTTTAGCTATAGGACATATTTAATAAAAAATGAAGGTATTTGAGGGACAAACTTAATTAGATAAAAATATACAGGGTGTTCCATTTGAAAAAATTGAGATATTGCGTATTTAATTTCAGCAAGTTTGAAAGTTCTTTAAAAACACCCTGTATCAAAAAATTACAAATTATCATAGTCAGCCTAGAGGAGGTACCCTAGACTAACTGTGGTACAAGTTTCATAGGCGCAGAATAAATTTTAAGTTAATTATGATTTTTTAAACGAATCCTCTAAAAAGCAAAAAATAACATAAAAAAATTAATTACGTTGCAACGCCGCACGGAAATTTTAAAAACGTTATACCAAAGTAAAGTACTATTTTTGCCTTACATAATATTTATTTACAATAATTTAAAACCATAATATACAGACGTACCATTTAAAAAAAAATCATATTTTATAGTAACTTTTTTGTGACACACCCAGTATACACAAAAATATTCAACCCTACAACTTTGCTGTAGAACTTTTTGCTCTACCTCGTATAGTTAAGGCGCTATCTTAGCCGTACACCTTGTTGGCACACCCTGTATAATGTGCTGTATAATCTGACAGGCTTAAACTTGTAATTTTAACTCCTTCTAGTACTTTTGCTCAGTTTATGTCCTTATTTGAAAATGCATTACAATTCACCTCTGCTAATTATAATCACCACTCCTTTAAAAAATTGATTTGTTAATCACTTCCCATGTCTTTTCTCCCATCGGATTTGTTTCACTACATTTTTGCTATATTTCTTGTATGTACTCTGATAATAATTGTTATTACAATTCTTTTGGTTTTTTTTAAGTAATCTCTCTGTTTAATGAGATGTTATCCCTATGTCTAATATAATATTTATCAAACCTAACATCATTACACATCACATTAGATGTTAGATCAACATCTAACATCTAATATTTTTTTACTTTCTGTTTTTTTTTTGGTTTCCTAAAATAATGCGAAGGAAATAATGATATAAAAATTCCACAATATTGTTGTTACATATACAATGTTCCTAATTACGAGAAAAGCAAGGATATCTCTTTTTGGTGTAACTCTTAATAAAAAATGGTAGCCACTGACTTAAAAAAAACGAAACAAAAATTATTTTTCAAATACTTATGCAGTTTGGAGACAATTTCTTGACTTTTTTTTGTATAATACACATTTTTAGAGTAAAAAAATAAAAACCATCTTTTGCAAGTTCTATGTTATTTTAGATGGAAATGAAGAGTATTTAGCAGAAGATCCGAACTACCTAAAGAAAAATATTACTGGAGATGATATGCGTTGTATTCATGATCCTGAGACAGAAATTCATAATTCACTATCGAAAACGATTGATTTATTTATCAATTTTATCCATTGGAAAAGTGCACCAAGGCAAAAAAGGCTGAATATATGAATGATTATCAGAATAATTTTACTGAAGCCAGCTGAATTATTAATTCCTGAATATCTTGTATATATAGGAATCTTCAGCTCTATTCAAAAGCATAAATCATTTGTTAGAAAAAGAAAATTAAAAAATGTAAAACATCTTACATAAGACTGTTTTCACTAACTTCACTAAACTTTCCAGAGGTCAAAGCGAGTTGAGAAAAAGCCAATGAAGTGAGTTTATATCCTTGGCAAGCTATAAAAAGTAAATAGATTCTGAGGTACTGGCATAAACCAGAAGTTCACATAAAGATCTAGATGAATTTCTAGAGCCTAGAATAGGGTTATCAGAGGCCATAGAACCTGGAAATGGTAATAAGTCATTTTGGTTTCACGTCTTAAACTAGGTCTAAAGAGCTTAAGCTTATCTCATTCTTCTCTGATGTAATATTCTACGTCTGTAGATTATAGTTTGTAGGTTTATCATGTAAATTTTTAGTTTATCTTATCTTTCTCTTAAGGAAATGAAGAATTTCCTTGCAGAATATTCAAACTTCTCAAAGGAAATTCTAACTGAACCTAAAGTTCGTAGAGGCGGATAAGATCCTGAGAGCCACTCCAGGAAATTTAGAATTTGCTCTCGAAACACAAGTGATTAATGGATAAATTATGTCGATTGGAGATAGTGACATAAACCAAATGTTTATGTAAGAATTCTGATGAGTTTCTGCAGACTCACCAAGAGTTATCAGAGAACATGGAAATACTACTGAGTCATATTGGGTTCACATTGGAATAGGTGTAAAGAACTTGGGCTTGTCTTGTCGTTCCCTAAAGAAAATTAAAAGTTTCGTTGTTATTTTTTCGTTGTTAAAACCTTGCGTCGTCATAACACTAGGAATCAAATTTCCTCCAAGCTAAAGGGGGATTTTAGAAATAATTTTTCATTTTAGAGAAAGCAGTGTCGTACTATTTTTTCTTGAAGAATACTCAATTGAAAATCCCCTATGGTCACTCCTGATAAAAAATTTAAAAATCCTATTAGATTAAAAAATTTATTCCAAAGGTCTGCATCAAATTTCATAAAAATATTTCAAGTAATAAAAAAATTATGATTTTAAATAAAAATCTTAAAGTTTTAACACCCTATTTTTCGGAAATGAAATTTTTCTCGATATATATAAAATAAAAATTAAGGCTTGTCCTCAACACAAAATGCGCTTTGCGCTACGCGTTAAAGTTTGGACAGCCTTTATGTTTGACTTCAACATTGACAACCATTTAAATTGTAGCTAAGGTTAAATGAGATAACTGGTTCCTGTAATTAATAATTAATCCCTTTAAGATATCTTTGAAAATAATCCACCAGCTTTTTTTATTAAAGAATGTTCACTTCGGTTCTTTTCACATTTATATATTTCTTTATCTTCGAATCTTTCGAAAGATTTACTTTTATCTACCATTATACTAGTTCTTGCTGGATTGTTTCTCCAGAATTATTTAAACTACCTGAATTTATGAAAATTGCCTCATTATATGCAGAGAACGATAGGTCGTAGCTTGTATCATTGTCAAATAATCCATCATGAGTGAAATTCGTATTTATCTTTATCGTTAACTTTAATGTACAATTAAAATAATAATCAAAATGTAGTTTATTGGGCAACAACATTATAAAATATAAACTATTTAATTAAAGAGAAATATTCCCAAAATGTTCTTCCATGTTATGCAAGAGTGAGGACATTATCATTTCTTGTATAATCTCTGAGCAAAGGTTGTTACACGGAGTATGGTCAATAATATATTAATAATGGTCCAAAATAAATATTTTATATGCGAAACAGCCTTCAAATTCAACGCCCTGTCCTGGTGGGAAGGAATGCGAAATTTGGTTGTCTGCCGATGATTATATGGGGATGCTTAAGATTATATAGGTACCTCTTGGGCACCAGGAACTCTATTAAGTGGGGTGGAGACCCATTTCTATAATGCGATGCGCAAATAGAACACATTAAGATCAACGTGAAATGTGTATTTTAGGACTTGATGTGTTACACATGTAGGTGTGATGTGATCAAACTTTCGTCCTCCCTATACAAAGCGCATGTAAGAATTTTGGGCTAGTTGAATTTTTCTTTTAAACTCTGCTGTAAGGAAATTATACTATGCAATATCACAGCAGTCAAGCTTCGATATAGAGATACGATACCATAAGATATACAGTGATCAGCTTTTTAAAGACATGCGTTTTAAAATTTAAGCAAACATTAAAAATAAACTCCAAATTTCTACCTTTTTTTTTTAAATTCTTACTTTCTACATATAAAATCATTTTTCTATTGTTAAGGAATGCAGGATTTTGCAGGAAAATTAAAGAGATTAAATTTTACTTTAATGGACTGACGTCCAATCATCAAATAGACACTCTTCCGTGTAGGAAACTATGTTTCGATGACCAATCCGAAATAGCTCCTAGATCAAACAGAATCTTGTGATCAGCATAAAGATAAATGGAGTGTGAATCTATGATGAGAGATCTAACGTGTAAATAATAAAAAGAAGTGACAAGACTGGAAATCTGTTAAGGTGATGAAGAAGCAGTTGATAATCTGATTGCACTTCATTCACCTGCACAACTTGAGATGTCAAAAACCATCTACTGACCCGAGAAGAGAACCCAAGCTCATGATTAATGAGATCTGATGTAATACAAAACAGGAGACAAGGTTTCAAGGGTTGGTATAAGGTCTAAGCCCATGCTATCTTGGGAGAGGTATCACTACTGTAGTTTTCCGTATAGCTGGATATTCTCTTTTTTCTCCGCTCGTATTGCATATAATCTAGGTAATGTCTTATCTCTTAAGTAAGTGTGCGCTTTTATATGAGGTTTGCAGAGTCTACGAAGTCTAATTGTTTTAAAGGAGTAAATTAGTCAAAGAGCTGAGTCAGTTCGAGATTAAGCTTATCAATGGTCTTGTTAATAAATACCTGTACTCAGTTGTAGTCTATGCAACTTGGAGAAGAATCAAACAACATTGAGGTTACGAAAATGTCTATAAGTAAAAAGAGTGGGTTAGGTTCTTCAAGTATATCATTTAAATTTAAGAGTAAATAAGCATATTAATTCATGGACTCTAATCGAATAAAGCCTACTGAATCAAGAGTCACTCGAGTGGGCTTATTAAAACCCTGGCTAGATAGAATTTTCTTCTTCTGGTCCCATGACCGTTCAACGATCATTGGCCATGATAATACATGTTGTTTTATTGACAACTGCTCCCTTCTAATTAGAGTCGTTTGATAGTTCGAACAACTTCTAAATCGTTGGAAATGCGATTGAGAACTAGTACTTACTAATTTTTACTACATAACTAATTTTTAGTAATCGCCCCATGTCTCGACTGATTTCTAGACGTTAAGCATTATTTCGGTGAGTTTCCATATATTCATACCGAGATACATTAACTTATAAATCCCTCTTTAACTTTGTGTCATTAACATTGAGAAAACTTAATGTATAGATTATAATAACAATAATATTCACTTAGGTTCTTAGGTATACAGGCGTGATTAAGATTACAATATGACCAACTTTTAAATTTATTTATAAAGAAATAAAATTTGAGGAAGGAATATTATACCCTGCAAAGAGAATCAAGCAATCATTCATGCCATGGTCCTTTGTTAAGATTGTAACACTTCTTCAGATAACTCAGATAGCAGCAAATAGTTTGATAATACTTTGGACGGTATAAGCATCACCTATAGTTTCTCCCCATCTGGTCACCGAGAAGTAGTAGTCGTTTTCTACATTTGGCTAAAGGCTCGATCAGCTTCATCTTTTGCTGAAAAGCTTCCATCTTTAGTACTAGGAAAGAAAATGTCAGTCATAAACCATTTATGCAATCTATATTTAAGCTTTTTTAATTTTTATAAATAAAGTTGTTTATTTTATAGGTGCTTTTACCACTTTTTTTTACCACTACTCCCGACAGCTCACCGTTTTTGCTTTGCACCTATATAAATAATTATTGACACTCGTCCTGTCTTAAATATCAATAATATTATTACATATTTTCTAATTAGTTAAGTCTTATAATTACTAGATCGATAATGCATACATAAAAAAATGCCTATTTCAGCTTTGTATTAACAACTAACATAATTTGGCTGAGTAATGATTTATTTATATGTACATACATACCTGCACGTATTGATTTTACGTTTACGTTTTAGACGAAAACAAATGATTAAAATAGTCCTATGGTTGGAACCTTTGCTGTGATGCTCAAATCACGAGACAGTTTAACGATAACGACGTTTTAAAATACGGCAAAAAAAATGATTAAAATGTTTATTGGTACTGTTATAATGAAGGTAATTATATAGTACCAAGCAACATAAGATGATTAACTTAATCAGTACTGAAAACATGGATGAAAATTGGTTTGATATTTATTGCATGTTAAGGTAAAATCATGTATAGTGTCGAATATGCCTAAAAATAATGTATTGATAGATAGTAAAGATCTACTTACATTAGTTCTTTAATTCTTAAGTCAAGAGGATATTTTATGTGCTGAAGAACTCTACAACTCTTCTGCTACCCCATAACGTCTCTCAATTTCAAAAATGTTTATCATTGAACTTCCTTAATCAGTACTATACAGTGACCGCCTACAGTTCCGCATAAATTCGATAAAAATCAGAGAAATGATTTTTTGAGAAAACGCTCGGACCCGCATCGGTCATTTTTTTTAAATGTAATGCTATATTTTTTATTGCATTTATGAAATATAGGCGAAATTCCAAGCAAGTTTCGTATAACACACCTTATCTCAAAACTCAACTGTTTCAGAAATATTTACATTTAACTAGCAAGAAAGCAAGTAAGTACGTCTATTTACAAATTAAGATAAAATGGAGGATAAAATGATATAAACTGTGAAAACTCTTATTAATGTATCAAGTGTTCAAACTGATCCCCATTTACTTCTTGACAGAAAACAAGACGGTTTACAAACTCATCTAAAACACTATCAATTATTTCGGGTTATATTAGACGTATTTCATATCTAATTCTATTTTTCAAATCTTCTACGTTGTTTGGCTTCTCAATATAAACTTTACTTTTCAGGTACCCCCATAGAAAATAGTCGCAGGGATTTAGGTCTTATGCGGAACTTTAGGCGGCCACTGTATATAGTAACATCCTGTAGACAAAAAATGGGTAACATCAATTCCAAGAAAAAGTCCATTATTCCCACAAATGGTTCTGTTGAAACAAGAGGTTTTTCAAAAGGACCATTTATTAATATCTTTATCTGGAGTTTTCTTCATTTTAACTAAAATGCCTATTTAAATAGAGTTAGACGTCTATATGTTCTCACATATCAGAGTCAGAGTGTCTTCAATGTACTCCAGGTCCCCTTCCCTTGCCCAACGGACATATAAACAATCCTATTTATGGGTTCTGGCGTGTCACCGTCTTAGGTGGCATCTTAAGCGGGCTCTAGATATTTTTGTCAAGCGTTTCCGTTGAAAGATAATTACAAAGCTCCCCTAAACACCGGACTCAATAAAAAACAACTCTTGAAAATTATCAAACAAAATTAATTCTTAATCTACAATATTAAATGAGGAAAGGACAAATTGCAAGGCAGCGTGCTTTAAATTTTAAAATTTACGTTTCCCATTCATTATCCGCCGCGCAAACACACAAATCGTCGACAAAATTAAAAATTGATATCTACTATGAGATTTTTATTACAATTACTCCTCATCAATTGTAATTATGTATGGCATTCAGTTTTATATATATTTGGGAACACGTGACGTACTATCATGCTATTATACCGCCAAATAATAATTATCAATTAAAGTAATTACGTTAGGTCAGTAATGTTTCATTTTGGAGGTTGATACTTATTTTAACGTACTGTATTATCAAGCTGTGTATATATTTTTTCATTGTTCTTTTACATTTACTCAATTTCTATAATAACAGCTGTATTACGCAATTTTTTGTTTAGTAGGAGTAAAGTTAAATATTCAGTAAAGGTTCTTGATTTATTTTTTAAATTTATGGTTGGTTATTTTATGTTGTTTTTAATAAAGTTATTTTGTCCCGAAATAATCCCAAACATGGTGGATGCCGAAAATCGATAGAAGGTTCATGTCACCGGCGTTGGACCTCTGGTTTTTTATAGAACCATTTGGCGAAGCATTGTCGACGATGATGGTTCTGTAAAGAACCATCATCGTCGAATAAGCATCTTTCTCCTGTGCCCGTTGACAATCCTTGTAGACAGTCTTCTAGATACAGCTTGCTGAAAACAGGTCTATGTGCGCCCCTTTGCATCAACCTTCCTTAGTTTGGCGGGAGCAGAAGCTTCGCCTTCGAGACAATGTCTTCTTGTGTGACCTGCTTTGCCACTTTTTCCAGTAATCCAACTTTTGGTCCTAACGTGGACGTTCCCCAATAGTGCCTTAATGATCCACTTGACCGATTTCGCAAAGTCGTCCTGTCCTGGAGTCACTTGCCGGACACTAGCCTTTGTTCAAATTCTTGCAAGGATTTTCAGGCACCAATTTTTCAACTGCGTGTCTTCCACACGCATGTTCCATGTGTGACTGGCCTTAAAGCATCTCGAAATGTTTCACCAGGTAGACTTCTTGCTCTTGGAAGGACATTGTTTGCAACGTAAGGGCGGTTGCCTTTTTCCTGGATAACGAATCGTTTGTTTTTACAATTGCTTTAAACTGACACTGATAAGTATTTCATGATATAGTATTTTCAAACACTAATTCCTGGTTTAGAAGTATCTAGTAATTTAGTCGAATGGTCGAGTAATTTAGTACTCGACTCGTTTGAAAGGATTAAGTCGAGTTTACTCTCTTAGTCGAGTCAGTGATCGAGTTTAGTAAATAGAAATCTTTGGTATTTTTCTCATACTCAACACCTCTGGACAAGCAAGTTTTAAGAAAGAACCAAACAAACAAATCCAAATTCTCGACTTGCTTCAAAAATAAAGCCACGTGTGAACTTTTGTATTAACTGGCCGGAATTAAGTCAACTCGGCTAAATTACTTTACTCTACTAAATCACTGGCTGCGGGCTTTATAGTCCGATTTATTTCAGTTCACTAAGATTTATTTTTTACAATTGAGCAGGACAACTGGATGTAGACTGACGTCAATTTAGATCTCACACCTGACACCAATGTACCATTTTTTTACCGTTCGTTTAGATGTGAATTAAAACACTCAATGTACAAAACCTAGTCAACTCATTCGTGAACAAATTGATGTGAACACACATTGTATATATTTCCTATTATTTATTTCGATGACTTCACAGTATTGGCAATCACGCCAATATTTAAATTTCAACTGGCCTCCTAGCTTTTTACTTTTACTTTGAAACTCACATTTTATTTATCTAGATTAAAATATACATTTTTATATCTATTTAGTATTTAAACTACTATTTTCTAAAAATATGGTCGCTCTTAACAATGGCGTTGTTTTTCATCATATTGCTATGATACCAACATAAAATATATGAATCCAAATATTTTAGGTTGGACATAAATAGAGAAACTCACAAAACCAAATTTATTATTTATTTCGGTTTACGCGAGATCTGTTAATAGTTTTTTAGTGAATATGCCTCGAGGAAGATCTTCGTAAATATTTTGCATAAATTCTTTATTTTAAAACACGAAATTCATTAAAGAGTATTTAAAAAAGTGGCCGCCCGAGAAAAACAACCAAAAAATTGAAGTGATCATAAAAAAATTGCTCAGTCTGATCCCCACAAATCGGAAAATAAAAATTTAAGTGCGTGCTGTTAATGTTCTAAAATGAAAGTAAATTTAAGTTATTTGGGTCTGATGGAATGTCGGAGGTACATTGTCCAGAAGGCAAACGGTTTGATCCCAAGTATATTAAACCTACTGTAAAGCATGGTGGTTCCTGCATGATATGGGGTTGCTTTTTTGAGTACGGATTTGTATATATTTAGATATTCTAAAAAATGTCATGCTACCATTTGCTGAGGATAATTTACAATTGACCTGCATATATCAGCAGGATAACGACCCTAAACATAAATTAAAGGTAATTCAAGAAAGGTTTTTATTAGAAAAGATTAGGGTAGATGGACAACATCAGATCAGCAACAAAAATGATCTAATAAAACTTTTCCAAGAATACTGGATTTCTATTGGAGAAGAAACCATTATGAAACTTGGAATGCATGCCAAACCGATGTGGCGAGATTATTGCCAATAAGTTGAAATATTTAGTAAAAAACTTGGTTTCTCTACTTTTGCACTTAAGAGTATTTTGTTTATTTAAATAAAATCTTTGGTTTTCGTTTATTAGTTTTATTTTACTGAAATAAAATCTTAAAAAATATTATGTATACAACTGCATTACTCTCGGTATAATCAAATAAAACCTAATTTTTAAAAGTTTATCTTTTTATCCGTTAGTGTAACTTACTAAACGTACCCAATGCCAAAATATACTTAAGCGCCTATGATTTATATGGGAAAACTTTGATGTTACTTTCGATGTTACTTCGAATATAAACTCAGTTTGTTTTTAGCCCAACGGCGGGTCGACGACCACATCGCTAAGGCAGTTCCGTAAAAAAGATGTAGAAAAATCAGCGCCCAATCAGCAAGTGGAGCAACAGGCGCCCAGTAAACCCATGTCCGAGAGTCATGTGGCGCGGGTGGCTCCCCACAACCACTACCCGGCCGCTCCCCCACCTTCCTCGGCGACCAACAATGACGCCGCATACCATCGGTACCCATCTGGGACGACTCATCAATTTGCGGGCTATAGGTAAGTTATTTCTGCAGGAAAAAACTTGAAATCAAGTCTTCATATTTTGTCCTCAATAATTTTAGCCCTCAAATGAAATACTCAGAACTAGTAGAGCCGTCTCAACCCAACCCTATATCAACGTCTGTGATACAAAAGCCTAAACCTAAGGATTACACCAATATGGACATGTGCAATGCGCAACCGCAACATTTAAGTAACCACCAGCAATATTCACCTGATAATGGCCAGTATATGCATAAGGATCCTTCACAGGTAAGGATGATTTACGAGGTCTGGCTATTAAATAACGAGACTGGTCCCTCGCCACACATCTTTCCATACGTGTTTTCCATTGATCGAAGCAGTGCTGGAAGTCTCTTTGGTAAGGGCCTTTAGGTTAGGAGCTCTGCCGTTTTTTGCTTTACCGCTTCCATCGACTCAAATCGGGTCCCTTTCAAAGCAGATTTTATCTTCGGAAACAAAAAATAGTCGCACGGGGCCAAATCTGGCGAATACGGCGTGTGTTCGAGCACTGAAGTATGCGCTTACCGGCCAAATACTGCTTCACACATAGCGCGTTATGGGCAGGTGCGTTGTTCTGGTGCAAAATCCACGAGTTATTTTTCCACAACTCGTGCCGTTTCTTATGAACTCGTTCTCAGTGTTGTCAAAACTGATAAATAGTAAGTCTGGGTAACAGTCTGACCCTCTGGAACCCATTCAGTCATCACGATACCGTTAATGTCGAAAAAAACGATCAACATTGCCTTGAATTTTGATTTGGACATCCTTGCTTTTTTTATTCTGGGCAATTCAGGCGTCTTCCAATGCATCGATTGCCGCATGGTTTCAACATCGTATTGAAAAATCCACGTTTCGTCGCAAGTAATAATGTTTTTCATCAGTCCGGGATCTTCTTCTAACCTTTCAAGGAAATCTGAGCTGACCTGTTGACGTAAGAGTTTTTGGTCAAGAGTCAGGTTTTTTTGCACCAACTTCGCACAGAGTTTTGTCATGTGTAATTCCCTGTGTAAAATTTTTCTAACCGTTTCTTTATCGGAGTTTATAGCCTCGGCAATCATCCGGGTGCTCATTCGACGATCTGCACGCACAATTTAATTTTGGTCAGTTTCCGGAGTTGAAACAGTGACAGGGCGACCTGAGCGCTGGTCATCTTCAGTGCTCTCTCGGCCCTTACTAAAGCGCTTACACCACTCAAAAACACGCGCACGAGAGAGAGAATTTTTCCCATAGGCCTCTTGCAACAATTTATAACACTCAGTTGGTATTTTTTTTCAATTTAACGAGAAATTGAAGATTGATGCGTTGCTCTTGTTTTTCGTCACACATGGTTTTCGGCACGAGAAAAAAACACGTTCGTTTCAAACCGCTACTGCACGAATACTATAATAGTGACGAAAACGTGTTTTGGTACGTGCATAGACAAGATATCTAAATACCCAACGCACTACTCGTTTTTTCCCCACCCGTCTAGGGCGCCCGCTAGGCACGCAGTCTCGTTATTTAATAGCCAGACCTCGTATAGAGTACAGCCAGGCATGACTAAGTAATTCTTCAAAAAATGGATATTGACATCCAGCTTTTATGCTTCTACATATTTTTTTTGTCGGCGAAGAAATTCATTATGTGTCTTAACACCGGTAGTTCTTGAACTCTCGGCAGTGTGGGATTCCGTGACCGGTTACCCACTACAGCTTCCCCGTTGGGTGGTTCGACTGGGTTCCCTGCACTGCGTGAGTCTACGTTTATCAGATCTCAAGACATTTCTAAAACATATTTCTTTAAAATATGAATAATTATTTTAGGTCTACCCATCTGGATATCATAAAACACCAGAATCTCACTACTTCTCCAAAGAGCAGCCGCATCAGTACCAACATCAACTCGCTGCCCATCACCCGGGTATGCCCAAGTACAACCCTCTTTTGACTCCTTCAAACATGAGAAAGTACAACCAGTCAGAGAGCCCGTACATAAACAAACTCAGACAGGGCAGGCCCGTGTCGTTAAATGACCATCCGCATTTACAGGACGGTCAGCCAGGGTACTCTCCTATGGAGCAAAGAACTGGGATGTACGGCCAGCAGAATCATCGCTTTTATACCGGTAAGAGCCATTAATAAAAAAAAATCGCTAATTGTTTTTTAATACCTAATCAGAACGAAATAGTTCCTAATTCAGATATAAAAAAAATTTTAAAATTTTTTCTCAGGGTCGATTCCGCAACCGAACCATTACTCCCCGAACCCCAACTATCCAATGAACAGCGCCCCCCATCCGGCGTACGCAAACTATCCGGCCGGATCCTGCAATTACCCCCGATCCGCCCAAATGCCAATGGGATCCAGATATCCTTACATGGAGAGGAGCATGTCGCCCAATAGACGGCCGTATACGGAAAGCATGCACGTCCCTCACCAGATGAACTATCATCCCATGCATCAGAAAATCGCCAGTACCCATAACTACTCGCCACAGTACAGTAGAGGTCCGGAGTATGCGCAGCATTATCAGCATAGGCGCTTGCCACCGGACATGTACGCACAGACGTGTCGACCTGCGCAGTATATGCAAAGTCATCCAGGTAATATTTGCATTTATTTATTTGTTAGTGGTAATTGGACTACTTTTGTCTATTCTAATTGCCATATAATTATGATAAAGTTAAGACTATTCTATGGAAGGCATTATGTACAAGAGCAGTACATTAACCTAAAACTTACGTATGTACACATAGCTAGCCTAAGGGCATGTGTATCCAGCAAAGGATTGTGATAAAAACCATGGTGATACAAGATGAGGTGATCGCTACACGAAACTTCAGAAAATACATATATGTATAATAAAAGTCCCTAATAGGGACACAGACGACACACAAGGAGCAGAAGGTATGAACGACACCCAGAGACATAATAAATGGATGTAAGCTATTATAGCGATATTTATGCAGGGTGATCGGAAAGTCAACGATAATACTGAAGGGGCTATATAAAATCCTCATCCATTTTTTTCAAGAGACCACACAAAATGTTAATAAACAAACAAAAAACAATGTCACGGTCTCATAAGCAAATTTTTATGGCTACACATGTTTCGCCCTGTATAAGCAGGGCATCATCAGGCCTTAGGACCTACACATACACTGTAAAACTGTATACACTGTAAAACTGTAAGTCCTAAGGCCTTGTTCTAAGGTCTAAGTTCCTAAGGTCCTAAATTTGCTTATAAGACTGTAACATTGTTTTCTGAAGGGGCTGATGGAGCAACTCATAACCACCCAAAAAAACATAAAATGATCTTAGTAAAAAATCGATGGTTTTCGAGATATCGGAACTTTAGTGGAAGTCACCAAAATGCTACTCTTGGATCAGATTTTCTATTGTCACACCTTAAAAATAGATATTTTTTAGAATTCTCTTTTAGCTTTGCAATACTGAATAGCCATTTTACTGATGTTATACTGTTAATTTATAACATTTAATAGGGCATCTACTCTAAAATGAAGTATCACTTACTCTTATTTTTAATACCTCAACTTTGATCTCTTATACTGGACCAAAAAATTGTACGGCAACCTGGCTAATACCTTATACCTTAAACTTGTGTTTTCAAAAACAGTTTACTATTATTGTGATAGAGTGAAAGATAAATCTACTTTATGAAAAAAATAAAACAAATTTATAATTATGTCAAAAAATATTGTTATTTAAAGTTGAAGAAGTAGTCCATTCTTACAGTGGAGTTAACAGGTCAATGGGTAACTAAAGATACTTTGGTCGTCCTCCACTATATTTATTTATAAAATATAAATCCGACATGTTTCGGAGATAGAGTAGCCCCAGGCTAGATCTCGCCGCATTTTTGGATAATAACTTTTGTAACTATTTTCGTAATATAAAGGCATTTATTATTATTATTATTATTATATAACATGTCCATCATCAGAGATAACAAATTAAGGGGTTTCGTCAATACACCTTACAGGTCTAGTGCCTCAGACAGGGTTAAAAGGTTAAAACGAATTAAGATACATGAGAATGGGACCAAACATGGATTTACAAAAACTTTAATACCTAATATTGTCATAAGTAATTTTAAATTTTTTTGTAAATGTTTGGTCCCATTCTCATGCATCTTAATACATTTTAACATTGTCTGAGGCACTAGATCTGTAAGATGAATTGACGGAACCCCTTAATTTGTTATCCCTGATGATGGACATGTTATATATCCGAAACATGTCGGATTCATATTTTTTTAAGTAAATTTAGTGAAGTATGACCGAAGTATCTTTAGTTACCTATTGTTATTTAACTTCGAAAAATTTTATTGTCGATGTTATTCATTTTTTATTGCCGAATGAATGCTAGATTAAACCCCACTTAATTTTATTAAAACCAGTAATCATTTTTTAGATTGTAAGTTAACCAAATTAAGAAAGAACAACTTTTTAATATATGTTGTATTATTTTTGTTAACACTGGAAATGAAGCAACTTGATCAGGCCTTAATCAATTTAATTTAAAAAAATGTTCAAATTATTTACATCCATTAAAAATTGTCAGTATCACTCTTAAACTATTTTAACTCAAAATTTATAGAACAGTAGCTTAGATTGAATGTCAGTAAAAAATCAAATAACTATTTTGATTCTAAATTAAATGGCTTTGTAAGTAAGAAAGTATAGTTTCTTTGGCCAAAGTCTAATTATATACAATTTTACTAAAACACTTTACGAGCGGAAAGAAGTAAAAGGTTTTAATCAGAAATGTTGTACAAAAGAAACTTTTAAAAAATTACTATAAAAAATTTTCCAAGGCATAATATTTTAAGGTTTTGGCCTTATTTCCTTCCTTAATAGAACCATGTGATGTGATAAATGTGACACTATTAAACTGCAAGAGTTGTAGTAACTCTCCAAAGGAAGTAAGGTGATCTATATACTAAAGACAGTTAATATAAGTTTTAGAAATCCATTAGTATTCCAGCTTTTATAGACCCAATTCGAAAAAACCCTAAATGGAAAGACCCATTCATATAACAACTGTATCTGAAAAATACGTATTGAAAGAAAAAAAGGTAGAAAGACTTACCTCAACAAAGAGGGCAAAGCATGAACAATACAAACGAAATGACGCACATAGTACGTGTTAGGATAATTGAAAGAAAATTAATTAAGAACACTACCTATGAAAAAAAGAACGAGGATCAGTACGACCTAGTTAGGGCGAACTAAAAAAAGCGAGATGCGTTAAAAAACCAATATTATGAAATTGATACAAGTAAAAACGAGGACCGGTCTAAGGCACAAATAATAAAGTGAAACGACTTTAATATTGAATTTATATTAGTAGCGAAAAAATAAAAACGGTACACTACATAGCTACTAACCTCTGTGGCTGGTCGCGAACCTCCTAGCGATAGTTTATGCAAGTTAAATTGATCTATTTAATAATAACTCTTGAAAGAAATAAAAGTACGTTATAAATGGCTAAATCAATTATTGTCCTTGGAACAAGTACTTAACACTCATATGCATATTCTTGTATGCATTTTTATTTATTTTAATTAATATTGCACAAACTGTACCGTCCCAAAAAATATTGATTTTGCTGATTTGTCCTCCCTACCTAACAAGTAAATAGACCAAACATGTCTCACGCTAAAATTGTGAGATAGGAGGAAGCGTCGAACAATATCTAGGGAGATACAGTCTTTTCCTTGTCTTACCTTAGTAGTTGGGTATATACTGTATGTAGTTTATTGTCTAATGCATTAATCTGTAATATTAATTTGCCAATTCTGTCTTAACTCTTTATTAAATTGTGTTAGTTTAAGGAAATTATTAGCCTGTGGTTTTGAGAATGAATTTGTTGATAAAGGAAGGAGTTTTGAAAACAGTAATTCTTTGCATTGTGTTAAAGTTAGCGGAATCTTTTAGCAAATAAACACCTTTATTAAGGTTTGAACAGTTGATCGATTTGGTTAATGCAAAAGGTGACCCCCAGAAACCTAACTATATCAACAGACTTTATTGGCCTTAACTTCTCAGTGAAAATTAAAGCATTTATCAAAAGCTTGTTCCTGCAAAACTAGCTCTTCTGCGCCTCCAGAGATCCTTCAAAAAAGCATTCAAAGTATTAGCTTGGAAGAATACTGTGATGTCACCTGCAAACATTAAATATTTTGCATTGAATAATGACCCCAGAATAGATCTCTGAGGCACATATATCGTGTTATCTCCGTGGAGAACCACACGAACTGTCGTATATCTTCTAGTTAAAGGATTGATGGATTCAAATTATAGGGTTTCAGCTTCTAGAGATGGAACTTGTGGTCGGCCCAGTTAAAAGATTTATTGAGATCGCAGCAAAGAACTCTCGGTTATAACTGAATGAAAAGATCACCAAAATCAACGTTGTTTTAGAGGTTTTATTTTAAATGATTTTTTGTCCGATCTCATCAATTTGCCTTGGATGGACATTATTTCTGAGAATGACATAGATAAAAAATTAATTTTTGTTTCTAATTATTTAAACACTTTTTGATATTCATGCTCCCATTAAAGAATCTAGATTGACAAAACCTTATGCTCTGTGGCTAACAGAAAATTTGAAGGCTGTCATGAAGGAGCGAGATAAAGCCTTACAAATATTTAAGCGTAGTAAAGAACCTCAAGATTGGGACCGGTATAAAGAACTGCGTAATTTTAGTTTCTGTACTGAGATCCAAAAAAAAGGCCTATCTCTTTTACGAAATTTACGAAATTTACGAAAACAACAAATTCTGTGCATCGAAAAAATTTAAACTTTCCATGTGTTCTATGGAAAATGTTCATAAAATTATTCAAAACATGAAAACTAATTCTTGTGGTACAGATAAAATCACTTCATCTATGTTAAAATATTGCAGTCCATTTATTGATCCTTACATAACTAATATTATTAACAGTGGCATAGAACAAAAGTTAGGAAAATACTGTTTCCTTCGTCCAACTTATTCAAAAGTTGAAAAAATGCAATAGGAATACCTTTCCAAAATCAAAAAAACCAGAGACCTTTAATGACTTGCGCATTATAGCAATTTTACCTGGCATTTCGAAAATAATGGAGAAAATTTCATATAGTCAGATGTACTCATATTTAAATGATAATAGTATGATCTCAGAAGTGCAAAACGGGTTTCGTAAGGGGTATTCCGCATCCTCAACTATTAATCATGAATTAAACAACGTAAAAAATCTCTCTAAAAAAGACGGCCTTTAACTTAATTCATCAAAACTTGTGCTGTTTGGCAAAATAAATGAAAACGAACATTTAAAAAATAATATTAAAATCAAAATACATAACTAAATATTACCATTTTCTAATTCTGCTTGTAATATGGGTGTTATACTTGATTGTCAGCTTAATTTTTCCTATCATGTTAAGCAACTTCTACAAAGGTCATATATATCGCTTAAACAACTATATTCCAACAGAAACCTGTTAAGTACAAAGTTAATGGCAATGTTATGTAAAACTCTTGTACTTTCCCACTTTAACTATGCTGATTTTATTTATGGTCCTTGTGTTCGTCAACTGGAACAATATGTATTCAAAAGGTGCAGAATACATGTATTGGTCCAATTTGTAATTTAAGAAAATCAGATTACGTTTCACATAAAATTAATGAGTAGAACTGGTTAAATATGTTAAACCGTAGAACTCAACATTTAGGTGTTTTTATGCATGGTTTAATTACTAATTTAAAATTTATATCTAAATATCTAAAAAATAAATTTAAAATCAATTTGAGCGTCCATGATATAAATACCAGAAATAAATTTAAATTATTCCGCGACATAATACAAGAACATACAAGAAGTTTTTTATTTATAATGCAATTAAAACATGTAATTCCTTGCCAAACAATAATTTAACACTTTATAATTTAACTAACTTTAAGTCAGGATTTAGGTTGTATTTGTTTAGGGAACAATTGAGCTCCTATTTTTTTACTCACTAGTATGTTATGCTCCAGAGGTAACATGATGGTTGTTTACGATTGCATACAAAGGTATTTGCGTACAGTCTTGTTTTGGTGCAGGTGGTGAGTTTTTCTTGCTCCTCCGTGTTGGGTATAAGTATTTTTTTTAGTGGGAATAATTATTTCTTTATAATATGTCATCATATGTATGATTACCTAAATTTATTTATTAGGGTTAGGTTTAAGTAGCCTTAGGCTAGACTTTGCCCTTTTTTTTTCTTTTTTATTTGTAATATTTGTCAATCTGTTGTTTTTTTTGAATAAAAGACGATTATTATTATTATTATTATTATTATTATTATTATTATTATTAATTAATAATTTGACAGTTTAACGGCAGGCTCACATGCCTAAGCATCACAACTATGCAAACCCTTTGTGACTCTATTGAAACTTTCGTCCCTGGAACTTGCGTACAATTCGAATCTATGAGGACTCCGTACAACAGCTGGCACTTCGCGGCTAGTAATATAATTACAATATAATCTAATAATATAATTTTAACACCTTAATTTCTTCTGTGCAAGTATTTATCACAGTGTTCTAAAAGCTTTTTTACCATAAACAATTTAGTGTTCACTGAAAATTCTATGAATATTTCAGCTCCCGACTTGCAAGAACTGACAGAATCAACGGTTTCCCCATCGGACAGCCTCAAAAAATTCATCGAAACGTGGGGCGTTGACGAGGAGCCTCCAAGCGAGATCAGTTCAGTCGAAAGTGGCCCAATAGGTTTACGGGAAAAATTGAGGGACGATACACCCGCAGGCACGGTTTACATGATCAACGCCTCAGACGTACAGTATTTGGAAAATACCGGCATTCCGATTGTCACTTCTGACAATGGCGGATTTCAACTTGTAAGAATTTCATAAGTCTTGTCGCATAGTCATATAATTAATTATTATTCAATTTTAGACACCCGAGAACTGCCAGTACCTGCTGAAAAACGGACTTATATCGATCGAATCCAGTGGAAACCAAGACCGTGTGGTAAACCTTCAAATTATGGAAGCGAATCCGAAATCGGATTGTATGCTGGCAGACAAACATATCAGACTGACCGAATCCAGTTTAGGATCAAAACCGGATGAGGAAAACAGTCGTCGGATTACGATCCATCAACAAGCGATTTTAAACACGTCTGGTAACGTGGTTATCGATAAATCGCCACAGAAAAAGGACCAACCGGTAGATAAGTTAAATAGTACCAAAGTTGAACTAGTTGATAAAAATTGCTCACCTATTAACTTGGACCATTTAGAACATAATCTTGGTTTGACCGAACCAAACGATAAACAGACTGACAACTGTAAAACCGATAGTCGTAGCCCTAACGTTAATTGTAGTAATGACCAACAGAGTCTATTATTATCAGACGATCTCAGCCAGCATTCGGAAGATAGCCAGAACCAAAAATCTCCCGAATCAAAAAGTATGCCCATCATTGACTTTTTTGCCGGAAACGACGACAGTTGTGAAACTGACGAGTCCAGATTTAGTATGACAAGGAAAAACAGTTTAACTGCTGTCTTAAATTCATTCAGCGAGATTACACAAGACAAAGATCTAAAGCCTAGCTCGGAAGGAAGTGCCGGGACTCCCACAGTAATAGTTACTCCGGAAAGCAGCAGAATGGAACAAGGTTTATGTGATTCTGAAGGTTCAAAAGTTGATAATGACCAAGACCAATTAACCAGTGAACACGTTGTTAAAAAGAGACAGAGAATATTCTCAGTTGACGATATAATAGGGACAAAAATTAAGAGCGCCTTAAAAGATGTTCACGCGGCGAAAACCATTGAGTTTCTTGAAAGGGAACGAGCGTATGCATCTCAGTCTTGTGTAAATCCAATTCGGCAAAGTGATAGTGAAGAAAAAACGATAAAAGTAAATAATTCCTCAGTTGTTCTTGAACTCTCTGGCAAATTACTAAGGATTAGTGTTAGTATAGTGGATGGCAAAACGGTGATTAATGTTAAGCCCATATCTGATTCTATAATTGTGGTGGATTATAATCAAAATTATCAAAAATCTAGCGAGCAACATGAAGAAGAAGATACTGATACAGCATTAGGTTCGAAAGATGAACAAGTTCAAGAAATAACAGAGGACCATTCATTAATGGCAGCTGAAGAAATAAGTCCCGAAACTAAAAACGAAAACTCCTCACATTTAACTAATGAGCAAGAGAGAACACACGAGGACAACGAAATTTTGAATTTTGGTAGTAAAGCTAACGATGCAGAAGCTACAATGTCTGAAGGTGCTGTTAGTGATACTGTAGACCCGATGGCTATTGAAGAACCCACTGACTTTAAGAATGAAGGTACACACCTTTTCCAGAAAGAAACTCCACTTCCTGAGGGTTCTCGGAGTGAATTGCCTAGCACGGAAACAAATCTTTCCGAAGCGCCGAATATTAACCATAAGGAGCCAACTGTTGAAGTTGAAGATCACCCAATGACAGCTGAGGAGATTGTTAAAGTTGAAGATGCTGCAAACCTTTTAAGTGAACATCACCCAGTGACGAACCAGCAAATCTGCAGCAGTGCTGAAACGGTTGATCTCAGAACGGACAGTAATCAAAATTCCACTGAAAGTTTCAAAGTGAAGGATGAAATAGTGATTAAAGAGCGACAAGAGAACGAAAGGACGCTTGAAACCCAAGGTGCGGCCAAAATTGATGAGCAAATTTGTGAAACTTTGATCGGTTCAAGTGAACTTCAAAGTTCACAGGAAGTGGTCGAGAATAAATTCATGCAAGTAGACGAATACATTCAAGATACTGTTGCGGAGGAGACATTAACACATCAAGAGGAGAATATTTCCGTTGAATCTGTAGCTGTTGTTGATGAAACAGTTGTAAACCAAGTTGTACATGATTCCTGTTCTACTGAATGTTTCAATAACGAAAAGGAAGAAGTCAGTTCGGAAACCCCTAAGGGTAAAGAAGCTGAAGTGAAGGAGGACGAAATGGCAAACGGAGAAACTGAACTAGCAGCTGAACCAGTTGAAACTCTTATGCAGCAAATATGTGCTGAACAAGGCGAGGAATGTGATGCAACTGTAATATTAACGGAATCGGATGTGGTTGCAGAAATAAGTGAAGTCTTTGAATCAGAGACTGCAGCAGATGAGGTTATAATTCCAGAAAGTGCAAATGATGCTGAAGAAAATATCATAACTCAGAGTTTAGAAATAGATCATGATCAAATATCTTTAGTGGATGCTAATAATGCTGCAACTGCGCCTGAAATAAATGATAGTATCGCTTGTGACGAAAAACTACCAGAAAATATTGAGGATTTGGATGCTGATATAGCCACAAGTAAAAATGATCCAATTCCGACTGCACTTGAAATTGTTGAGACCGGGGAAGAATCTTCGAAAGGCATTGAAGAAGAAGTAGTATCTTCTCAATCAACCAACAATGATCTCGCCACTGAAACAATCATGGAAAGTTATCAAGAAGATAGCGAAAGTGAATTCGCTTCAGAAGATTTTCCCCTGGAAGATGAAGTTTTTATAGAAGAACCTCCCGCTCACGAATTAGTCGTGGAAGATCCACTGGAGGGCATCGGAGTGATCGATGGACCAAATATCTTGCCACAAAGTCCCGAAATTCCATTGGAAGCGGTTAGCACCAGTGAAACGCTAAATGATCTGACAGAAAAATCAGAAAAATACGTTGACCCCTTAGACACTAACTGCAATATCGTTACTAACGCCCCATTTAAAGAGATCGTGAAAATCAGACCAGAAATTCAAATCTTATCGCCAACATCAACGAACGTAGACGACCAACCCCAAACGTTGAAAGCAAACGTTTATTTAGAAGTGAAGAGGAAATATAGTACGGACAACGACATTTCGGAATCATCGCCCTCGTCAACCGTTACTACAAAAGCGGCAAAAAAAATGTACGAGTCGGATCTGATGCAAGTACAGCACGATATCGTTTCCTCCTCTAAAAAGGAAGCCCCTAAAAATAGGAAATCAAACGTCAAAAGATCGAAACGTTTAACCGAAAGGGGCCAGGTAAAAAATGAGCAAAAGGAAATGCTAAAAATGTTATCTGAAAAGCGGAAACGTCAAAAAGAAAAGGAGCTGATAAAGCAATCGGAAAAAAAAGAGACGTACCAACCGCAATCGGCGGAAAACAGACTTTCGGCACCACCTATTAGTGATAAAGTGGACGAACATGACGAGGAATTTGTTGATTTCCGAGAACTTTTAAGGGCGAGAAAATTGAAAAAGTTGAAAAAATTGCAACAGCTTGAGGCATCCTCTAAAGCTAATTTACCAGAAACCGTTCCGAGCAAACCACAAGAAAGCAAGCAAAAAGAACGAACTAAAAGTTGCTGTATAGAGTGGGAAGATGGATCCAGTTCAAAACTTAACAGCGAAACTCTTAAGCTCAATAAAAAAATTGATGCAAATTGTTGTAAAATGAATAAGGAAATCAATAAAGCCAAAGAGATTACAGAAGTTAAATTAGAAACGGCAATAGCACCTCAGACCAAGGAAGTTGAGAAATATAAAGTGCACAAGAGCATTTGTTCTTATGAAGGTATTCCATGTTCAACATCAAATACCGCAAAGAGAACAGAAATAATCCACAGTACCCATTTAAAAGATCCTAGGCAAAGATCGAAATCATTCCCTGGTAAAATAATGGTTCCAAGTGTGTCCGAATTAATGGAAGAAAACAGTGGCTCCTCAAGCAAGAAAAAAATTACTTTCGACGACTACTTGAGCAGAAAAAGAAAGGAGAGCACCAAAGACATTTCAGAAACCAAACTGAATAAAAGATTAAAACTAGGATACGAACGAACCAACTCGGCTGAATCTATATCCATAAATTTCAATTCGGAAGAGGTTTGTAAAGCCAGAGACTTAAAAACCTCATTTGTGATTCATTCATCTGACTGGGAAGACTCCAACTCCCCAGTGTCTTCACCGCGACCACAATCAAAAGAAGTTTGCCTTATTAATGACTTTAGTGGCCTTATTAGAAATACTTGCGCTAAAAAACCTGTTATAGATTTAAACGAGCTACTACCTTCGTCAGATAAAAAACTACAAGAATATAAGGAGAAGGTGGACTCCCAGCTAAGTTCATTAAACATCCAAATACCAAAAATTAAACCGTACGGCGTGGATAAGACGTCCTACAGACCAAACGCAGGACTATTTGGCTCCCCAAAAACAAACGGTTTGGTCGAACGTTTCTTAAACGACGAAAAATTAACGGCCGAAGAGATGTGCAAAATAAGGAAAATCATTTCTTATAAGAGATCGTTGCAGCGGCATTCAAAAAACGTGAAGTCACCGAGCAAGAGTCCGGGTGGGAATGAGTCTGACCGATTAACCGGTCCGAAGTTGTCCCCGAATCCCACCTACGAGGTGAGGACTAGCGAGGACGCGAGAGAAGTGAGGTTATGCTTAAAACGTGTCGCCTCGACGAGTGAATGTGTCGGCGTGGAAAAGGACTCTAGCTCGGTGACGGAGAACAAAAGCCCGAATAAAAATGTCGGTTACTCGGTTTTTAATAGGTTGGGCGAGGATGGCTTGCCGAAGATCGTCTTCAAACGGAAAATGAAAATTAATATGTTAAGGCAACCGGTGGTTGAGCTGGTAAAACTTGACCTGGACGATTTAGAGCGGGTTAAAGAGAAATATAATGTCACGGTGAGGCAATTGATGTGATTTAGGGACCAAATAGGACATTTTTTTTTCAAACTATACCGGATAGTAGGTTGGTTTTGTTATTATTATTTTTTTTGTTAAATGGTTAATATTTTATTTGATAGTTTATTATTTTGAATGCAGGTTTAATTTATTTGTTACATTTTATTCTTTTTCTTGATTATTATTATAGCGGATGGCCCAAGTAGACGGTAACGTCTTTGTTTTTTTAAGCTTTGATCTGATTACGCATATGCACATTTTTGGCGTATTCAGCTGTGTTTCCAAGAAAACATTCATTATTCCATAAGAGATAAGCGTTACAATAAAGCAAACTCCTAGTCAAGGTCTCATAAGTAGGTAATTGGATGTTCTACGTGAAAAATTACGCATCGTTCACCATTTGTGTAGCATCAGATCAGACGGTATGTATGAGGTGTCAAAATTCAAGGGTTATCCGTAAAGCAGTGTCCAATACATTTTCACATAGTAAACGTTGTTTAATTATAAGCTATTTGTCAACGTAATCTCCGTCACGATCACTACATTTTCCCAGTCGCTCTTGTCTTGAAACTTTTTAAAACCCGTGTCACGCCACCCTCTAGTCGGTCCGCGCAGCTCAGCTCTTCGGCTTTTGAGAATTTCGTTCCCCCCATGTTATCCTTCAAGTTGGAGAACATCAAAGCGTAATTTCTGGGAGCCAAATCAAGACTCTATAGAGGTTGGTCAATGATTTTCCAACCGAATTTGAACGATGAGATCTGTTGGGGGCCAAGTAACACGGGGCTGGCCTTGTTGGTGTCTCTGCGTCGATTGTCGTACCTCTTTTTCGATAGTCGACCAACAGAAAGCCTCTACTGTACCAGAATATCGAATCCCGCAGCTTATCCGCTGACGGCGTTTGTTTACACTTAACAGTAAAAACGTCGCCATTGTTTTAATCGCTCTTCATTCTGTGGCGTTAAGTATTGAACCTTTTTGCACACGTTTGTACCGTCTTTTGCGAACTTACCTACACCATCTACACACAATTTTTATATCGATACATGTCAGTCATGTGGCAGCGAATTTTAATAGGTCATTTAAGCCACAGAAATCTAATCCTTCGCCGTTCACATTTGAGGAGTTCTCGTGGATAACCGGATATATCCACTTTCAGAAAATGTTCATGAAAAACGAAAAACACCCTGTGTGTTTATATTTAAAAATAGTAATACTTTAAGAAGACAGCTTTAATTTAGTGGGGTTGACTAATTTAATAACATAAAGTGAAACAAAAAAAAATTAACAATTCGTCATTATTAGCAATAAAAGTTTGTATATGTATATCCTTTTTTGAACACAATTGACACATAGTAAGCAAAAATATATATTATTTTCTCTTTTTTAAGCAAACTGGGTAAAGTTGCATTTGATAAAAGTAACAAAAGGAAAATTAAATATGTATTGCATTTTCTTCGTGCAGGCAATCGCATAGCTCATTTTCTTTTTGAGTTTCGAAATTTACCGAAGTATCCACATTGGCTCCAGTACTATTACAATGTAATAGATTTTTGTACCATAAAAGATCTTTCCTGTTTTGCCAATCTTCCCCAAAATGCTCCTTCATCAAATGACTTTTTTCTATTTTCTGGTATGCAATTACCCAGTGGTAGCGTGCTAAGCTGTATATTGTCTTCTGATTTTCCCTTCTTAAGAAGTGATTTCCAAGCTGTATCTACACCCAATAATGTAAACCAATAAAATTGAGAGATATTAATTTTAACAGTGTTAATGTTTAAGTGAATTTTTTTGCGTTTTGAAATTCCCTTTATTTTTTTATATATCTTTTCCAGTTCTTTAACATTATGCACTTGCCAGTTAAAATCCAGTGTTTTTACCAAATCCACTTCCGAATATATTTCAACGTATTTTTCTTTTATTATAATGACTGGATGTCTTTTTAAGATTTTCTCCACTCTACCAAATGATCGGTCTGCGGGAAAAAAAGCTATGCCATCGGACTGGAACAGTTATTTATCACTTCTTTTAAATTATCTGGATATCGCAGAATAGCCTGAGAAGGTGTATTCCTTCATAATTTAAGTTCTGAAGATGACTAAACAAAGCAGAGCCAATTTGAATAGCCCCTCTGTCCGCCATATCTTCGGTCCAGACATAGAATATCAGATTACGAGAAGTCATAGAAACGCAGCAAAAGGCATACAAACTAATTTGATGCGAATAAAATTCATCCCCGATAGGGTTACGGGGTAACGATTGCAGTTGGTGAAGGTCGAAGCAAAAGGTTAAGCTGTTATCCGGGTTTTCTTTGGCTAGTTCATAAAAAGTGTGTTCCATAATAAAGTTTTGTCTTGTCCCAATGTCTTTCGGGTGTTTCACTTGCTCTTTTAACCTGGTGCATTTGGAACATACAACTGATGCAGGATGAGAATCCAACAATATAATCATTTAAAAATATGTTTCTAGACATATCGTAACTTACAGTCCTCTGGATCACATTGCCTGGTATGCATTTTGTGCAACTTTGCCACAGAAAGAGTTGCAGAAAGATATATACGTTTTAATTTCTTTCTGTTGTAATGACTTTCTTTTCCTCGCAAGTTACTAATAAATTTTCGTAATTTTTCTTTTTTAAAATAATTGTCTTACATACTCTATCACCTCCCCTTTTCTCCCTTGGAACACTTCTTTCCTCTAAAACTTTTGTTACTGTGATTAGTCTATGTTTAGTTACACTAAAACAACAGAAGAGAAAAATATTTCAGAAACCCTAATCATTTTTTTAATAAGATTTTAACATATAAAGAACGGTTGCGTTCCTTTCTTCTCTTTCTCCATTTTGTCTGCGTCGTTTGGGTGGCATAAATACATAAAAACATATCCTGGCGGACTTTTTCTTTATTATTATTATGGAACTTATATATACTCCATACTCACTTTGCTGTATTTGTATGTCTTACCATCATAACAAGGACGTGTAAAACCTTTCAATTTAGGATCGCGATCTAAATACCTAAATTATTTAAAAATTCTAGTCAATTTGTGTACTTTTAAGAAGCATCTAACCTTACTTCTGCTTTTTAAGCACTTCTCTTTTGCTTTCCCGACATTATGTTTTTCTACTTTCATCACTTCCTTGCCAGTTATAGGACAACAACCAGCATTTGCTTTAAAAAAAAAAACAAATTTATTGAGAACAGGGACTAACTAACTTGATTGATAGATATAAAAATAATGGTAAGGAAAAATGTTCACTTACAGTGAGGTTCTTGCCAAAATTTCCATTTGTCTCTTAGCCTAATTTCCTAAAGGAATCGATTTTTGTATTCCCAGGACCTAAACTGTCTTAGCTATTCTCAATCCGGTGCTGAACGGGTGGAACAGAGCTTCACTCTGTTTTTTTCTTCTTGATTTCGTATTTGTATTATCGCCAAACGCAATAGAGTTCATTGTAATTACTTTAACATATAAATACACAGACAATAACAATCGAATCTAACGATAAAACAACCAAGAATATCGACCTGCATACCGGCATTTAGATCAATTAGCAAAGAATATGGTGCCGGACATAGAGGTGGCCCCATCTTTGAACTTCGTTTGCAAGCCCTAGGGTGAAAATGGCACTTAGATCTCATAGTAGGATATTGGCGGTGGCATCTATGTGCCACATATATTGAGAGAAAAAACCGAAAATGTATATTTTGGCACCTAGATCATTTAGCTCGACCACTCTTCATTTATTGATCTGACGTTATGCTGATGGGCGAAACGCGTGTTATCTTTGACGTGTAACTTTAAATTACGTACATGTGAGACCTTGACTTGGCGTTTACTTTAGTATAAACCTTATTCATGTTTTGAAACATAACTTTTAGATGCACCACAGGTACCCTTCCTTAATTCCTTAATAATGCGATATTCAGTGCGATATTCAGTGCGATAATGAACATTCTGGCACTAATTATGGAATGAAGCTATGAATTACTTTTTTTTAACTTTTTTTTATAGCCGGAAAACAATTGAATGCATCAAAAAATGCAAGCTACGTTCTCTTTATCCTGGGCCAGCTGGTATACATGGGTTAGCATTTAAATATGGTATTTGTATATAATTATTAATGCTTACTTTTTTATTTTTAGTTTTTATTGCACTTTAAAGGGTACATCAAAAATCATATAAAATGAGCTGTTAGCCAGTTTGCTTTATCTTAACCTTCACAGCATTTGTTTGATAATAGTATCATATGTTAACCCACGTTTGTCTCAACAAACTGGTACTGAAAAGGTAAAACAGACATCTCACAATTTGCTGAATTCGGCTCTGAAACTTCCGTGTGCAAAACTTAAGAAAAATTGATATTCATTCCGTTCTACCTAGGGGTTTATAATCATCATAAAAGTTTTACCATAATAATACCCTCGGAAGGTTATAAGCACGGTTTTATTTGCAAACTTGCTAACAATTTTGCAATGACAACTGAAATATAAATAAACAAAACAATATAGAAGAGTTGATCCTGCTTACAGGGCGCCCTCTGTTAAAATGATAAATTTTAATAAGATTCAACATTTAGGTTCATTTGTTAATTTTATAACAAATGTTAGCTATTAGCATTGTAATACTATATTTTGCAATTTTTTACATATGGTTAAAATGAAAATTATAATACTTAAGCTAGTCTTCGTTATTATTTTGCAATTTATCCCAAAGTAAAATTATAGAAAATGTTCCTAAACACATATAACTTAGATTGTCTGGATATCTAAATCAGAAAAAAGTACAATTATTAATATAAATGTATTTACTCGGATAAATCCTATAGGTATATATACTAAATATATATGTATGTATTCAAGTTATTTAAATATTAAGAGTTATTTATTTATGTTGGCATATTTGATAATAGACGTGCGACTCACAAGGAACACTGAAAAATCTAAATCGATCCTATTAGATTTTTTTAATGAATAATTAATTTCTTCAATTTTGTGCTTTAAAGTGATCTTTCGATTTAAAGTGATGCTCACAGGTATTTTTGGAAATTGTTGTAGTGAATTTTATATAATAATGTTTATGTCAAATTATTCGGTGTTGTAAATTTTCAGTATTAAAAACTTTGTGCTAAATTAAATAAAATGCATAGGTATATTTACCTTTTAAAAGACGCAATTTGTTATATACATTATTTAGTCATTTATGCCTGCTACCGATACTCCCACTTAAAAAGTTATATAGTAATAAACACAGGTTTTCGTCAAAATATAACTGTTGCGCCTACGAAAAATGCATTCCAACAAAAAAAAACTAAAAAAAAATATATTTTATACCTAAAAATATAATAAAGTTGCTGTAAATATTACAATAAGTAAAGGGTTATATTTATATCTTACTTTTAAAGAAAAACTTTTGGTTTAACAGGGTGATAATAGGCTAGTCTCTTACTAACATATTGTAATATCGAAGAAAATTATTTATGGTGTACGGTATATAAGATAATATTTATACTTTTGCGACCTGCTGTTGGTGGACGAAGTTAATATATTTTCGGTCAGATAGTTTACTAATTATATACAGAAGAAAGTTTTTCTCTAAAATTAAGTTAATTTTAGTTTATATAGTTACCAAAAAAATAACATTTAGTGCACTATGTTAGGACAGTGTTGTTATGGAATCAGATTTTTTTCACTTTTTGTAAAATGTATAAATTTTGTTATTGAATTATGAGTGCCTTAGCACATTGACTGTTATATTTTTTACCATTTAAGCGAACATGGTAAAATTTTATTGTATAATATTTAAGCACAGTAAATGATTGAATTTGAATTGTTTGTCTTTTATTATTGTAAGATATAGTCGTGCGAATACCACTGCACTTAGGCCTCGGTAAATCCATTGTGTGCCTAAGCTGATCATCGCACACTATTTCTCTATTATTTGATGATAATAATAATAATAATTAGCGGATATTTCGAATCCATAGTCTAATGATCTAGGAAACTATCTTAGGCTAAGCGCGCACTAGCGATTTATTATCGTGCGACTTTTAGTCGCTAAAATGAAGCATTAACAGTTTAATGAACATGCACGCATTCTGCGACAAAATAATCGCTGCGACTAAATAATAGAACCAGTCCTATTTTAGCAGCGCCAGCGACGCGACTATCGCTGTTTTGAATGAAGCATACCTACTCGTAGGGACGTGCACGCATTGCGATTATTTAGCAATACGATTTTCGTTGGATTGGAACCGTCCGACGTTTTTCCTGTTTTCAGTTGTGATTAGTAGTACATATATAATATATTTAATTTTGGGTGTGAAATATTTGATATTAATAAAAAATCATGTCTGACAGTGAAGAAACGACCCACATCGTTCTTGATACTGAGAGAATTATTGTGGAAGTGGAAAAAAGACCAGCGCTGTATAATAAAGAACTGAAAGAATACAGCGATAGAAATGCGAAAGAGAAATTATGGACAGAAGTATGCGCAAATGTAATACCAAATTGGCATGAACTATCAGGTGCAGAAAGAAGACAGAGGTAGGTAGATTATATTTTTATTACTTTAAATAATACAAATTTTAGAAAATGTGCATTAAATTTTGTCATATTGCCAAGCAACTGAACCTTGCGGCGAGGTAAAATAATTTGCAAAATAGTTTCGTACTTGCATGCCCGATGTATTAGCTCTTGTTCCAGCAGGTCGAATGGACTGTAAAAGGCATTCGTATGATTCCTCGTGAAATTTTATACCATCGTGTTTTCTTACAAAATTATGTAAAACGCAGCACGCTTTAATGATTTCGTCAGAAAATTCTATTCCGACATCTAAGGGACGATGGAAAATTCGCCACTTATTGCTCATAATTCCAAATGTACATTCTACCATCCGCCGAGCACGGGTTAATCGATAGTTATAAACTCGTTGTTTTGGTGTGAGGTTTCTTCGAAGATATTGTTTGGAAATCTGTTGTGTTAAAGCGAATGCCTCATCCCCGACAATGACAAAAGGCATACACTTTCCTTTTTCATCGTGAGGTAATATTTGTGGGTTAGGAATGTTTAAGTGGTTACTTGTTAGTCTTCGGCCAAAATTCGAATTTATATTGGAATCACTGTGTCCACCCACATCTATTAAAATGAAACAATAATCGGCATCAACCACGGCAAGAAGTACTGTTGAGAAAAAATTCTTATAATTGTAAAATTCTGAGCCTGTTGTCTCTGGTTGCTTCATTCTTATATGTTTACCGTCAACGGCGCCGATACAATTCGGAAAATTAGTACGGTAATAAAATTCATTGCAAATAGTTATCCAGTCCTCTTCAGATTTTTCGGACGTGTAAAAAGGTTGCAAAACTTCCCATAATTGATGACAGGTATCTTTAATAATTTCTCGAACTGTTGTAGCTCCTAACAGAAATTCGAAATGCAAAGAGTTAAAGCTATTTCCGGTTGCCATCAGATACCTAAAATAAAACGTATATAATCAGTTACATTTTTTTTTTGTTACAGGGAAAGAAGTTCAAAAAAAGTGGAAGAATCTGAAAGACTGTTTTGCGAGAGAGCTTGCTGCTCAGAAAAAAATTAAATCTGGTGAGCCTGCAAAAAAACGTTGGAAATACATCTACTTCGACGCATTGCTATTTTTACTTCCTCACCAACAACCCAGGACAACAAGTGGCAATGTAGGGCCTCCAGGCGATAAGGAAGAACTGTTAGACCATAATAAAGGACCCAGAAACGATGAATGAGAGCTTTCAAACGATCATGGAGGTCCGAGGAACAACAACGAGGAGACTCCACGTTCTTTACCCTCTGCAAAAGCTGCACAGAGGACACCACGCAGTCTTTCCAGCAAATCTTCTCATCAAATATCCACATATGAGGCTTCGTTATTAGAGATTTTAAAAAACAAACAAACGGAGGAAGTTTCAGAGGATAAAAAGTTTGCTCTTATGTTAATTCCTATGTTGGCCAAACTAAACGACGAGCAATAACATTTTGCCAAAATTGAAATACTAGATGTGATGAGAAATGCAAAATTCTTTACACAGCCTGGGCCATCAACACAAACTAACTTCCATCAGTATTTCCATCCAGGCCCACATAATATGCAGCATCAAACCTCTGTACGTTTGCCAGCAAGTTCGCCTTAGTTTTCCAACCAGTCTTATAAAAACTCTTCCCTCCAGACCTACTATTCGGAATTTTCGAATAATTTTGAGTCATCAAGAGATTATGATAGCGAATTATATGACTTTACTAACAATAGGATGCACCCAGTACTTTTTTTTACGTTGTTTTCTGGCGTTATTACGCAATAGCAGAGCTACTACACAAGTTGTTTCAACAAAATCCATTTCGAAAATACACTAATATTGCGATTTATTACTCGCTGTGCGCGCCCAAATTTTTTGTACTCGAAAATATTTGCGATTGCGACTACAGGTCGCACGACAATAAATCGCCAGTAGTTTTGGGCGATATATCGATAACCGCGATATTTCACCGGGGAATCGAAAATCACTGCCGCTACCGGTGATTGACTTTTTGCAAATACGGTGGTCAGTGATCGAAGCGAATACCGCAATCGACACAACACGCATTGGATGACTGCGCTGCAGGAATTATGATATACATTATTATTTAAAATAAAAAATAATATGTGAAGGAAAACGGTGATTTAGCAGATATGGCATTTATAATTTATATCGGTTATATTGTTTAGACGTGGCGGGCACTGCCAAGTCAAAGAGAACATACACATTACATAAACGCTCGACTGATACCGACAAAGGGCGCCGCTTTTTTCTGCGAATGTTATGTAGTCATTTTTTTTTCTTTCGGCAATCGGCGTAATAGGCCAGAAATGTTAAAGTAAATGTGGTCAACACAGATAAAATAAAAGCTTTTAATTTTAGTTTATCTCTGCTGTTTGCGTCATAAACAAATAAGGAAGCGTGTATTTTTATAATTTTTCCTGTAAATTTTTTAATTTTATTGAATTTAGAATTTAGTTAGTTCAGTACCGGTTTCTCTTATCGTAAGAATTATACTGTATAGGTAAGTAAAGTATGGTCTAAGTGATTTTTTTAATAAAAATATTTAGTTGTTTTAGTCCGGATTTGCTTTATAAATTATAATATGCGAATTAAATTTTTTAATCTTGTAAATATTGTTTAAATGAATACATAATATGAATGAATTAATAAAGGGCATGACTGTAGAAAAATAAAAAAATCCACATTAAAGTATTTTACAAGCTTTTATTTGAATGTACTATCAAAAGAATAAAATAAACTTTTCCCTTAAAAATTTTAATCTATTTCGTTCATTTTCAGTTTGTAACATGTCCAAAAAAGCGAAGACTAGTGAAATCTGGAATTTTTTTACGCCTGTTGAAAGTGACAATTATTATGCAACATGTAATATGTGCAAGAAAAGACTTTCCTATAAAATGACTAACTCAAACCTAAGAAAACGCATTACCTCTAATCATCCCTAAGTTTCTTTAACTACATTAAATCCCGGCAAGACTGGTGACACAAACACTAAAAATCCTATCAGCAGTGAAAATACAGCTAGTACCAGTACCAATAACACACCATTACAGTTTGTCGTTACATCAACTTCTGGCACATCAGTGACATCGGCAGTGGCGAAGCGTACGAGTAGACAGGGTAGACACTGTCTACCCAAAATTATCCAGTTATTTGTCATCAATTTATTACGTAATTATTTCATGTAATTGTTGAATTAAAATTAAAAAAAAAATTAACACAGAACGTAGTCGCTCTCCTTACTATTATTATAGTATCTAAACGGCTATAATATCTATCTATCTATAATATCTAAGGCGCGCCCCGCCTGACGCACCAATTAAAATAAAAATGCAGGGCTGACACCCAATTAATGTATACGAGACCCAGGAAGACATATTGATATTTGTCTCTCCGAAATTTGGAGCATCTAATCAACCATATACGCATCAAGCAGGTGACAGAGGTCCGGCCGCATCAGTATTCAGCTTATTACCGTTGATTGAATATTTGGGAAGATACGCAACCTTATGGGCTAAAACGTGACCGCAAATATGCGTGAAAAATAGATGGCGATTCTCTCCAGTATGCGCGAAAATAATTTCGTCCGTCGCTTCTCATTAGTAATCGGCCGATCATCCGAGTCGTGTGGGAGAGTTTTTGCACAGGTTCGTGTTTGCCGTATTGCAATTTCGTAGTTGTTAAAAAATTTTCTTGGATATCATAATCACAAATAGATATATATATGTAAATGTGTTTAGTTTGTGAGACGATGGCTTCTTTAGGCAAAATTAATCAGTGTGCGTATATTAATTAAGACTTTGATTTATAACAACCTAATATGGGAATCTCAAAATCTTATTAGAAAATCTTTAAAAAAATCTAATTATAAACCTCACAGAAAATTATCTATTTTATCTACAAAAATCAATCCGAACTCTTAAAAATACTGTCTCTTCATGTCTATGAGAGCCATTTTCTCTTTTTCTTTTTTTTACTTTAAGAAAATTTTAAATCAATATATTATGTTTATGGTCTTTAGTGTTTTAAGTATTTTCAATAATTGTTTTCATGATAAAATTCATTCATGAAAAAGATAAAAATAAAGCCTAAAAAGCCTTTAAAGTTATTGAGAAACTGGTTATAGTACGAATGGTAGCTTTCCTAATTACAAAAAAATAACATATTAAATGAATGTCGAGTAATGTTTTCATTCCTGGAGAGATTATACAGGGTGTCCATTTATAAACTGACACATTTTAACTGCTTATAAGTCGAGAAGGAAAAATGACAACAATGTGCGGTTTTCACAGAACTTCATCAATATTTTTAAAGTTTTTTTGACAGTGTTGCCAAATTTCAAAATTTACCTGAAATAGGAGGAAAAAAAATTATGATTTTCAAAGGCCGATTTCTCAAAAATTTTAAATGTAACACCCTGTACTTTTTAATTTCACGTTAAAGCCTGTTAAATCCCCTTTCCGAAAATGTATAAATTGTCTTAAATTCATTATTTTTTTTATAATTAAGTTTAAACCCTACAAAATTCAAACTTTCCAAAAAATAGAAAATCGCGCCCTCGAAAAAAGATATTTAATGTGCAAAACACTACTAGATCTTTTTAGAAATGAGCCGGATACCAATTTAATAATGTCTGATGAGGCAACATTTCACATCAGTGGTCGAGTAAATAAGCATAACTGCCGAATTTGGGGAAATGAAAATCCTCGAGTGTGTAACAAATTTGAAAGAGATTCTCCTAAGCTGAACGTTTGGTGTGCAGTATCGAAATTAAAAATCTATGGGCCATTTTTTTTCAAGAAGCAACAGTGAATGGAAACAATTACACCGATATGTTGGAAACATTTTTTTATCTTCAACTTCAGCAGGATGGAATTTTAGACACGGTCTACTTCCAGCAAGACGGTGCACCACCACACTTCTCCAGGGTCGCAAGGGATTCGTTAGATATTACTTTTGGAAACAGAGCAGGTCCAATCGAATGGGCACCTTATTCTCCCAATCTAACCATTCCAGATTCTTGTATATGGGGATATGTAAAAGACGTTGCTACAATCCAACCCCAAGAAATTTGGATGAACTGCGCAACAACATAGTAAACGTTTTAAACCAAATTACACCGCGAATGCTACAAAACGCCTTCGGCAACTTATTTCTCCGTCTACATTTGTATTCCGAGCAAAATCGGTGTCATATTCAGCAGCTAATTTATTAGTTATAAATTAAAATTAATTTCTTCAATTGTTTGTTGTTAAAATTGTTATAAATAGTTTTAATTTAATACATAGAATAAATACTTTTTATAGACATGGCAATAGTGCAAATTATTTAATTATGATCCTGCTAAAGCGATACATAGGCAATTATCAGAAAATGTTCTTCAATTGACAATCAGCGAATATGTATTCTAGGAAAATTTTCAAAAAGGTCATTTACTAAAATTAGCTCTGTAAAAAAAATAATGAATTTAAGACAATTTATACATTTTTGGAAAGGGGATTTAACAGGCTTTAACGTGAAATTAAAAAGTACAGGGTGTTACATTTAAAATTTTTGAGAAATCGGCCTTTGAAAATCATCAATTTTTTTCCTCCTATTTCAGGTAAATTTTGAAACTTGGCAACACTGTCAAAAAAACTTTTAAAATATTGATGAAGTTCTGTGAAAACCGCACATTGTTGTCATTTTTCGTTCTCGACTTATAAGCAGTTAAAATGTGTCAGTTTATAGATGGACACCCTGTATTTGAGCTTGAAGAAGGTCACTTTGCTGCAGCGGTATTCTGCGACTTCATTCTTCGAACACTTTGACTGTGTCAACCATGGAATATTGCTCGGTAAGCTTTCTAGATATGGGTTTAGGGGAGTTGCTCTAGAATGGTTAAAATTTTGTTTTGTTAGACAGAAAAAAGTTTGTTTGGCCAAATGGCAGTTTGTCTGAACTTTGTGTAGTAAGCAGGGTTCGTTTCTCGGTCCTATTTTATTTCTATTGTATATAAATGACCTGGGGTCTCTCCAGATAAGAGGATTCTTCACTATTTTTGCAGATGACACCACTATCTTATGAACAATAATAAAAGCACATTAACCTAGAACAATTTCTAAAGATTTATTAATGATTAAACAGTGGTTTGATGCTAATTTGATGTCTTTAAACATAGATAAGACTAAATTGTTAAGTTTTTATGCTCAGAGCAGTTCATGATTCACAACAAAGAATTGGAAGTGAATAATTTTAACAGATTTCTTGGAATTGTTATCGATCATAAACCTAAGTTTTATGGAGATATGTCAGGAGGCAAAAACTGGCTAGACGATGTTATGCTGTTAGAATGGTTTTAAATGAACTGAGATTGATATTTTTTTTGTCGAAAGTTGGAACTCACTTTCATACAAAAATACCTACAGTATGGAATAACATTTTGGAGTTGCATTAGTAAACGGCTTTTTGACTCGATGTTTGTTTTTAAAAAACAAGCCATTAAGTATATGTGTCATAAATCTCCACGGGACATGCAGACCCCTATTTAAAGATACTTTCCTTGTGTTGCTTGTTTATTGTTGAGTCTGCTTGACTAATATACAAAAAATATAAATTGTATCTTCAAAATAATGGCTCCTTAAAACATTATAATATCAGAAAAAAATACAATATTCCAATGCCCATCCCGAAAAGTGAACTAAGAATTCTCTTATTTACTTGAGCATAAAAATTTTTAATCATTTTCCAAATGTCATAAAAGTCTCCTCGCTTTAAAAAGTCCTTAACGAAACTTCTTAAAAGCAAATATTTTTATAGCATTAGAATTTTTTGAAGATAGTTAGGAATAGGCCAATAGTATATAATTAGTTTTTAGTAAAGATGTAAAGGTTAGAATTTGTGATGTTACTCTAAAAAAATTTTAAGTCGTCTTGCTTTGAAATTGAAAATACATTTTGTGTTTATACTAGTATGTTGAACCCACTATTGTGTATTGTTTTTAAATTATGTGTTAGTAATATGTCGATTAATGTGCCTATTTTATATCATAAAAGTACCATGTCAACAAGTAGGTACCATGTATTTATGAATAAAGTATGTTTTGAATTTTTTGAAATTCGAATAACGCCAGAAAAAAATAAAAAAACCATTTTGCCAAATTTCACCTTTTTCCTGAATATTAGGAAGTATTTGGCATTTTTCCAATTTTTAGATTGCATTTATTCAATCCTGTATAATCGCAGACATCCTGTATAATCTCGATGAGACCCTTCATACTGTTAAACAAAATATTTCTAGTTTTAACTTTTTCTAGTTTTAAGAATTAGTAATTAAGTGTTTGCCTGTATTGCAAATTAAAATGTGGCCTATTTTCTATATTTTATAGTGTTGTTACACCCTTATTCAAAACCTTTTAAATTTTGCGATTTTATTTTTATATTAATTTCAGTTAAAGGTATCTATTTTTCAATATTTTTGTCCAAAAAAAGTGTACTTCACAGATCTCACTACCCTACAGAGTTTTTGAGATATTGGCTGGTTTCACAAACCCGTATTGTCAAAAATCACATTACGGGCTACTTTTTGCAATAAATTATTCACTCTAAAAAACTATAGTATCGTATATAGATATTAAATCTTTAATTATTTAATTTACTCTTTATATTTACGTGAAACCTACCTATATCATCACCTTTATTTAATATTTTTATTAATTTTCTAATTAATAAATAAAAGCTTATTGAATTTTTCTTTTGTTTTTATTTATTTATTTTTGTCTCAAAAAAGGATTTTGGTAAGTAATTTATTATTTGTTAATAAAATTTAAGTTGTAAGAGATAGCACCTTCCAATACATTACTTGACCACCACATTTATCTAGTTATTTATGCGAGATCACAGCGCATTTAAATATCGGCAATAACAAAATAAATAAAAGCGCTGTTATCATCATCGCCCTTGTCTTAAAAAAATAACAAAACGGCCGGGCGCCCAAAGATTCCCGCGTCGTTAAACTGCAAATGGTCAATATAGCGCCGACAAAGAAAAACAAAGTTGATGATGGCTCTTTAAAGACAGAACGTCATATTTTAGGGTAGGTAGGTGTCATCGTATAGGCGAGAAAAAGTGGTCACAATAATTTATTCATTTAATAAATACTTTTGTCATATATTTTGAAATAACGCCAGAAAAAAAATAAAATGATTTTGCCAAATTTCAGTTTTTTGCAAAATTTAGGAAGTATTTAGATTTTATTATAAAAGGACACTATATTGCTCAACTTTCCTCTAATTGACCACCTCTATTGACGTCCTGTATAACCGTGATGCGGGGTCTTTAAACAAAATGTTTTTTTTTGTTACTAGGTATCTTTTTATAGTTTTAAGTATAGTTGTAACAACTGGTAATTGAGAATTTTCCTGTGTCGCTTAAAACTTAAAATATGGCCTATTTTCTATTTCTATTAACATCCTCACTCACAACCCCTTACTTTACAGATCTCACTAGGCTGCACAATTTTTCAGATATTGAATCACATGACAAAATGGGTTACTTTTTACAAAAAATTATTGATCAAGAAGTTATATTACCATTGGTATTAAGTCTTATGAATTATTTAAATTATTCTTTATAATATTTACGTGAAACCTACTTATATCTTAAAATTTGTTCCACATATTTTTTGTATATTAGTTTTTAGTTAATTAAGTGCAACGGGCTTTTTATTTAAAAACTTGACCCTCTTGAACACAAAATGAAGGAAACATAATGTTTGTTGGAATTATAACTTGTATTAAACTTTTTTGGTAATTTTGTAAAAATAGCTTTTTATATATATTTTTGTATTAATTTTTGTCTCAAAAACATATTTTGGTAAGTAATTATTTGTTTATAAAATTTAACTTTTAAGAAATTTCAATATGCCTCCACCCTTAAGTATATCACTTATCACTTGACCACTACATAAATGACACTGTGTTGTATGTTCAAAAAAAATAATAAAAACATAGTTGGCAGCATCATCCCATATCTTAAAAAAATATCCAACACGGCCGCATAACTGGAGATTCCATCGTCGTTGAAAACCTGACTCAAAGAAGCCAAAAGCCAGGTCCACGCAGCTAAAATAAATCGTTCCTAGATTTGACGCTTTGCGGCAGCACCACACGGTGCACGAAACTGAACGGCAATCCGATAGTCGACCGGGTACACTTTTTAACACAGGATTGCGTATCTTCCCAAATATTCAATCAACGTTATTACGTATGCAAAATTTACTCGCGGGAAAGACATTCCTGCTTTTGTCTATCGAAGTCGACCAGCTATTTTATTATGCTGTTGAGGGTTATTGATTATGGACACGCTTGATCTGGTCGGCCGCAATACATCTTCAGTTTTGTTTTTTGATGAATCTGCATTTGGCATTTGATGCGGACGCGTGCTATAGTAATTTAATAAGTATTTTTATTTTTGGGCCTATAGAAAAGGTTTTTTTAGTGGATATTTTAGTGGTTATTTATAAACGACTGTTATTGGCAATTGTATTTTAGTTGTGTTTTTATTTGTCTTTAATTAATTTTAAAATAATGGATATTATGGATTTATAAGTTATGGTTATACCTATATTGTGTTTTTTTGTAAGTAGTATTTATTTTTATCTATCTATCTTTTTATGCTAGTAATAATTATTTTTTCTTTTTTATATCACTACATAATTTTTCTCTTTGAGTTAATATTTCCTGCGCTTTCATTCTCTATTCTATTTCATTCAAGTGAATAATATGGAATACAAATTTTTTTCTAATTAACGATTTTAATTGTTTGTCTACCCGAAAAAAAAGTTCACGCTTCGCCACTGGACATCGGTTGCAATGATAAAATCGAGTACTCAACAAAAAGTTACGACATACTTGCCAAAAAGAATCGGAAAATCAACGGTGAATGAAATAAAAGAAAAATTTTTGCAGTTGTTCTTCAAAGATTTTCAGAGCTTCAGAATTGTAGAGGACACAGGGTTTAGAGAACTTATTCACGTACTAAATCTCTCATATGAACTTCCTAATAGGAAAAAAATTTCGATGAATTGCCATGAAAGGCCATCATACTGGCCAAAATTTAGCTGCAACAATAAACCGAATTGTATCAGATTGGAGCCTGTTAGATAAAATAATTTTGGTAGTTTCTGATAACGCCTCCAATATTAAAAACGCCATAATTAAGGAATTAGGGTGGAAACATTTTGAATGTTTTGCCCACACATTAAATTTGATAGTTAAAGATTCTTTGTCTGAGCCCAATATTGTTGATCTTCTTACTAAGCCAGCCACTAGGTGGAATTCTAAATTTTACATGCTTGACCGCATTGTAACTTTAGAAAATAGTGTAAAAAGCACAATAGCAATTTTAGACCACGAAAATGTGCCTGTTTTAAGTCCTTCTGAATGGAATCTATGTAAGGAACTAAAAAGTAAAAACTTCTAAAGTATTGCGTCCATTTGAAAAAACAACACAAACAATAAGTGGAGAAATTTATATAACAGGTTCGTACGTCATTCCTTTAGTTACGATCCTATTTGTTGTTTGTGCCAATCTTCTAAAAAAAAAGTTTGGTGATAGTGTAGTCCGTGTAATTTATTACAAATTACAAATGTTTTGTGTTCGATTAATAAAAAAAAAATATTTTTGAATGTAGGTGATTCATAAACCCTAAACTTGATTTTATTTTTACAGATAATAATATGGCAACCTACATATATTCATATATTCATTAAAAATAATTCATTAGAATTAAATCACATTAAGCTGAGAGCAATTTATGTGGTGATAGTAGTGATAGTGAAATCAAATATGACGGTTTTACCATCTTCAGGTGTGATAATTAAATCAATAAATATTAATAATATTATGACGAATGTCAATGAAAAAAAACCGTTAAGAGCTGCATAATTCGTATTCGTTGCCAGATACCCAGCTGTTCTTATTTACCAGCTATTTACATTTGTGGTTCAACTTTAATATGTATGTGTTATACTCAAGTAACTGCAGTGATTCAAATCACTGTTTAAAATCACGGTGATTTAGAATTCACTGTCGCCGTTTCACCGGTTACCGAAAAATCACTGTATTTCCCAACACTAAATTCGCCAGTGCGCGCTTAGCCTTACGTGGGAAGATAGTTTCCTACGCAGATGATGGCTGATGGCTGTGGTTTTCTATGGGGACACATGGGAAGATGTTAAATCAAAATTTCAACCTGGTCTGGCCTTAATAAAAAAATTTTTAGACACCTTTAAACTCACTTTAAATAGCAAAAAATCAAAGTTCATTACATTTTCTATAAAGGCACCGTAGACCAGATTTCCAAAATATTAAGTCAACAATATAGAAAATTCTATTGAACAGGTGGATTCAATTAAATACTTGGGTGTATACATAGATAAAAACTTAAAATGGGATCATCATATAATATATATTAAAAAAAAATTGGAGCACTAATCCATAATTTTTATATTCTTAAAGAAATTCTTTCAAGAAAAATACTGATTTTGATATGAAATATTGCTCTGGGGCGCAGCTTACGAAAACAGTATTGGTGCACTTAAAATTGTACAGAACTCAATCATAAAAATAATGTTTAAAAAACTCAGATTGTTTTCAACTAATGAATTGTATGAAGGTGATATTAAGACAATTTTTATTGCAACATGTTGTTCCTATACAGTGCATTTTTTTTATCTCGGGTCATAGGGTTTTACGTGTAATATTTTCAACCCCATGTCAGAACCTGTTCTATTTAATCGATAGGATTGAAACTTGAAACAAGTGAAGTATAAGTTAACAGACTTTAAAAAATTCCATTATTTTGCAAAAAAATTTGCGAGAAACCTATTTAAAATACGTTTTTCTGATGAAAAAGTTTGCTTTTTCTGCACCTCGTAACCTTCATTACCTTTACACTTCAAAGCAGGTAGACAAATATCTGACAGTGACACAAAATAATTTTTAAATTGCTCCATTGAAATTGTTCAAAAACTCTTTAAGATGTCGATTTACACTACGGAGGAACGTATTGAGATGGTTTCAAACTACATTAGAGGAATGTCGGCGCAAGAAGTGGTAGATAATTTTGCCGTGTCTTATCCTAACCGTCCCGTCCCGTCTAGATCAACTGTACAACGTTTTCATGAAAAATTTATTACGATTGGATGCATCGCCAGTTCTCACTTAAAACAAAAAAGAACCGAAACTGTAGTAGACGAAGAATTTAAAATGGAGGATGAATAAACATCATTCTAAACAAACAATTACCAAACATCATCATTAAACCAGCTGTAATTTAAATAAAAATATACTCCTACTTAAAGTAAACCGAACATTAAGTCAGCAAACAATATTTTTCTTGGGCCCCAAATTTTATAACCTGTTGCCAAATGAAAGTAAACAAGTAACATTTTAAAAAAAGTTTAATGTCTTAGTTGCTAATTATATTAAAATGAATAAAACAAAATTTGTGATATACTTTATTTAATATCAATTTTTTCGAGTTAATTTCTTGGTTTTTGGAGGATTGATATAATGATCTACATATAATGAATATTATCTAAAATGTGATCAAGGGCCAATCTCTAGAGCTCATTATAATGCATTATATATTATTAACTTAGTTCTGTGTGATATACCTATATATAATAAATTTAGTATTATATTATGTAATTATTAGATACCTATACTAAATAATCCAGCTTTGGTAAAATCAATTTTTATTATATTTCTTTGTAGAGAGAATGTTTTATGTATATTTAAGTTGAAGTCACATAACACAAGAATTAACGTAACGAAACATTCTTATGTGTTATGTGGTTGAAGTATTGTTTTGAATCATGTGGCACACACAGATACCTCTGTATCTAGGTGTCATTTATGTCTATTGTATTTATATACTGTGCATTATTACCTAATAAATTGAATTGAGTATACAGAGTGTCTTAAGAGTAAACGTCTAAACGCACGGAAGCCATAGAGGTCATTTAAAATTAAAATAACCGTATATATTATTATCCGATTGTTTATGATTTTTATAAAAATCGCTTCATGTACGAAATTTATTTACTTGTTATTTGACACAAGTGTCATAAATATGATTTAGAATTGGCAAGATGTTATTGTTCCTTTCAATAGTGTAACAAAAAAATAGTTTCTCAATATGTTTTATCGTACCAAATCTTAGCGTTTCAAGTGACTTGGCAGAAACAATTAATAAAAAAGTACAGATAAATGATACAAACTTTTTTTGATTGACATTTTTATCGAAGCTAATCATTTTTAGGAAAAAATTCCCACAATAAATTCCTAATAATATAAAAAAGAAGATTTTAAATGCTGCTAAAAATCACAATAAATGAACAACCTGCCCTAATACACATTCATCAACGGCAGAAGAAATTAATAATAAGGCTCTTTTATTAAGGAAATAAATACAATATGTGTGTACAGGGTTTTTCCCCATGCATTCCCTCTACACGGGTTAGGCGAAAATTTAGAAAAAAAAATATATACAAAACTTTTGAAGTTTTATTTAGAATTTTTGAATCCGATGTATTTTTTTTCTATTCTTAAAATGTCAAATTTTGACAGATCGTTAGTTTTTTCTTACAGAACACCCTGTATATGCCTTCAAATTAGGATTGCTTTTTTAGAATTTTCTCGAACAGCTGAAAATCGAATTAATGTAGACTCCTCCGATTTTTGGAACTATGTGCAGAACAAGAAAGGAATTTCGCGTATTCCCGGAGTAATGGTGTTTCAGGATCGTACAATAAAAGATCCACAGCAAATTGTTGATGCATTTGGAACTTTCTTTCAAAGCGTATTTATTGAGTCGGACCCATCTAGTATTAATGTTGGTATTGAATCGAGCCAGACTATTAACAACTCTCTAAATTGCTCTTATAATTTTTCGGAAAATGAAATTGTCACCGCCTCTAATAAACTAAAAAGTAAGTTGACCTCCGGTACCGATGGAGTACCAAGTCTTGTCGTTAAAGATTGTATTCGCGCTTTATCAGGGCCTATTGCCCACATATTTAATCTTATCTTGTCTTCAACAGTATTTTCCGATAAATGGAAGACTGCAAGAATATCCCCGATACTCAAAAAGGGACCGAAGAACGACATTCAAAATTACAGAGCTATATCGATCTTATGTAATTTCTCCAAACTTTTTTAAATAGTTCTTTATAACAGAATATAAGGCCCATGTCAAATTAGACATAGCACCTAATCAATTTGGTTTCATCAAAAATCGCTCCTGTACAGTAAATCTGGCTTGCCTAAATAAGTATCTGTGTCAGCATTTGGATAATAGAGGTCAGGTTGATGTAATATACCTTGATTTCTGCAAAGCTTTTGACCAAATTGACCACTTTGTACTTCTTCATAAGCTAACATTTTTTAGTTTTTCTGCGGATTTAGTTGCTTTGATAAAATCTTACTTACGAGGTCGTAAACAGTTTGTTGAATATGAAGGCTTTAGGTCTCCTATATATGAAGTGTGCTCGGAAGTTCCGCAAGGATCTAACTTGGGCCCGCTTCTCTTTTTATTATTTATAAACGATCTTGCCAATTTACTGTCTTGTCAGAGTTTACTGTTTGCGGATGATATAAAATTATTCACAAAAATAGATACTGAAGACGATTGCGAATTCCTTCAGGTAAAGCTTAACAAAGTAGAGAATTGGTGCAATGTCAATAGACTATATTTAAATGTTAATAAATGCTCTATTCTCTCATTTTCTAGAAAACTGTTGCCAATCAATTTTGACTATAGAGCAAATAATGTTGTGTTGGCCAGAGTGGATGAGGTGATTGATCTGGGAATTACTTATGATGCAAAATTAAGCTTCGCTAAGCATATAGCAAAAATAGTTTCTGACTCTGCCAAATTGTTGGGTTTTGTTTATCGAAACTGTCGGCACTTCGAAAATATTAATACTTTAAAACTACTTTTTTTCACTTACATACGCTCAAAAATAGAATACGGATCTCTAATTTGGTACCCAATTTATAGCTACCTGATTCTTTCCATAAAATTCTTATATAACCTTATTCATAACAAGATTGACTGTCCCACCCTTTTGGATGGATTAAATTTTCGGGTACCAAGAATAAACTCTAGGCATTTTAGATTATTTTATGTAAATCCCGCTAGGACTAATATTTTGTTTAAATCCCCTATTAATATAATGTGTCAGAATTATATTAATAATAATTTACACGAACGGTTCGATATTTTTGTTGACAGTTTAATGTCCATTATAGAAGGTATTAAGTAAATAGGTGATGCAGAGTCTTTCTAGTATGTATATAGATAGGCTGTTTAAGTGCATAGAATGTTAAGCATTTTGATTTTTCATTTTTATACTTATTTTGGTAAATATTTTTTTTTATATTTTTTTCCTTTTATTCTTTCCTGTAATTGGGTAACAAACCTGTTGGAAATAAATGCCTCTTTTTTTTTCATAGTTAAAAAGAGAAGAATTTTCTGATTTCAAATATATATGGTTTAACTAGTTTTAATTAAACCGTTTTGGAAATATCGGGCTCTAAACTTTAAAAAACTTAAATATTATTAGAATTATTTGTTTCCTAGTAAATGTCAAACAATAACAATGCACCCCCTACCAAGATCTTCAATATGTAATTTTTTTAAAGTTTGGAGCCCGATATTTTCGAGACGGTTTGATTAAAAATAGTTAAACGATACATAATTCAAATCAGAAAATTCGGCTTTTTTTAACTATGAGATCATATTTAGGGTGTTCCATTCAAAGAAAAAACTGACCATCTGTCAAAATTTAACATTTCTAAAAGAAAAAACAGATTTTTAAATCGGATTCAAAACTTTAAAGTCAAACCCCAAAAGTTTTGTATAATTTTTTTTTTACTTGTCACCGAACCTACCCTGACCTAAGGGAGGATCAATATATGGGAAAAGACCCTGTACATGTATATGCACATAATTAAGAAAACATGGTATCAAAGGAGGCTTCCATAATGGGCATAGTTGAGTTCATTTTGAGACAATTTAGTTTTTTTTTAATTTCAAATTTGCTCCCATACCTATCGTGTAAATTTATAATTCTTGGCAAGTATCTATATATCTAAATATCTTAAATGTCCTAAATAAACAATATCTTGAGAAGTAAATTTAAATCAAATAATATTTTAGTTGATGTGTTAATTCTTGAATAAAGTGATGAGGGATGTCTATGGATGATGTCTGATATGCAATATTTATTTTTTTCCAACTTTTAAATAAAAAAAAAACAATTTTAATAAAATGTGGGTATTTTATTAAAATTGTTTTTAATAAAATACCCACATTGAAACACAAACTGATAAGCGTATTGTTAATTTTAAAATAAAATTCTATATAAATATATCTCGCATCACTCGTCAGTTAACGCATCAACTTCTGTAATTCTGCAAATTACTTTAAATTTAAATATCGCCCAATAAATCAGGCTTAAATTTCCCGCCATATGCCACCCAAGATGATCGCCCCCGTCTTTGTCAACAACGTCAATATAGCTGTCAACAGAATTTCTGTCTGTTTATTAGGCAACACGCATTTCTCTATATTTGTGTTCTGTGACATAACATAACCTAAGATTTCTGTCATTTGTGAATTTATGTTTTCTCAGGAGTTTTTTTATAATTTTAAGCCAAGAAAATGTTTCTGAGAAATTCAGAAAACAAGATACTAAAATTAGGAATAAACGTTGTTGTTAATAAAGGAAAAAAAAATTTCTCTAGAGAGATTCATGATAGAGCCCCACCAAATGGGGTCAATGTGCAAAGAATCCAATCTGTAGATTTTGTGAGAATGGCATTGGAAAATGTAAAAATTGAAAAACTCGATGATTGGGAAAAATTAAAACAGTCCATACTAAATCATGAACTAAACAGAATGCCAAATCTAGTTAATCATTATAATGTGGATGCTAGGATTATGGGTACAATATCAATCCTTCAAAGGTAATGTAACATTTGAGATTTCTTATAATCTGTTTAATTTAAGAACTTGTTTTCTTAGATTAGATTTATCCAGAAGTTATTTAAAATATCTTGAATCACAGAATATTCGGCCAAATCTGGCAACTTTAGGAAAATATTTAAAATTTTTATATGAAAGTATAAAGCAGAAGGCGAGTAAATCAGAAGAAACAGAAATATTGAGCATATGTGATAATTTGAGAAAAACTTATCCTGTGCTGGATTCAATATCCTTGGAGAGTATAGTTCTGGCTTTATCAGTAACCAGTCGCTGGAAAGAATGTATCGATATTATGACAGTAAGTAATGGTATACTCAATATGCATACTCAATAATTTATTCGTGCTATTATATACAGTTTACATAAGTAAAAAAAAATTAAAATTTAATTAAAAAGAAATGAGATTAATGATTTAATTAGAAAGAAGAGTTTGACAACAGTCACAGATTATATTTTACACATAAAACACCTATTAAAACTTATGTATTCACCGCCAAGCACATCTTAACAAGTGTGTTATATTAAACAACAATGGCACTTACACATACTCAAATCTTAATTAAGGTATTCATCAAAAGAATAAAAAGCATTGTTTATTAGATAATGTTTCACCCTTTCCTTAAAATTCTTAATAGGTAAAACCAGCCTGGTGAAACTATTCTGACACCTTCCTAGATGCCAGTAGTTACGAAATTGGCTTATAATTTACAAAACAGGCATGACAAACACTCCCGCACATACAATCATCCCTAAAATCTAAACCAAATATTACTCTTACTAGCTTTCTTTATATGCCAAAAACTTTGCTTACTCCTTCTGAATACCCCAGGCAGAAATTACATAAGAAAGATAAGAATGTAAAATAGCAAAGCTGTTCGTAACATATCAGCAGAATTACAAGGTTTCTGTACACATACAGGCCTGTGTTGAGTCTCCCCACAAGGCCATTAATATGATCATCCCATTGCAGCTGTGGGTCCAAAGTGATTCCTAGAAAACACTACTGATACATTTTCTCTATATGCGAGATCTTTCATAAAGAATGTCTTTGGTATCGTATGTGTCTTATTACTATTTAAAACCAGTCTGTGTGCACAAAACCAATTTTCAGCCCTCTCTTGTGATGACATGGCTCCAACTAATGATTGCTCATGTGAATCTGTAGCTTAAGAAAAGAGTGGGCCCTAGAACTGATTTTTTAACACTCCAATATTTATAACCCTTTTTGGCAATATCACACACATGATCCTTACTACTGAAGAAAACACTCAGAAATGCAAAAAGAAATTAAAATCACTTTTGTTATCTAGGGCATATTATAGCCTTGACGATTTTTTTAATGATACCTTTTGACCTGTGCTCTGACATCATTTTAGTGTTTTAGTTTTGTTTCCTATTAAATATTTTAATTTACTTCCTCTAAATTCTGTTTTATGGACAGCTTTACTTATTTTTTAATCAAATTTATCAAAAAGATGCTTTTTTTTAATTTTATTTATTTTTTGAATCTGTTTTGTTATAATAAGATTAATTTTGGTAATGTGTGTAAATTTTATGGTAAAATGTTTTAGATGTTATGTTTGTTTGAAATTTAAAGTGAATTTGGAATTTTTTAGTTTTTAGGATGCTTGTACACAAGATTTTGTTTTGTCTTATGTAATATAACACATTTTCTTTTTTTCTTTCTTTCTTCACTCAACAGCTTTTATACTGTTCTGATTGATATTTTATAATATTTAAGTTTTTGTAGAAAGATACCATGATTAACACAGTCAAACTTCTTTGTCAGATTTATAAAATCCCTCTATTATATCTGACACAAGATATAGGAGTTCTGGACCGTATTTCTAGGTTCCTCAAACCTAAACTGGCAATAAGAAAAAAGGCTATTTGCTAAATATTTAATCTTGAAATAGTTCAACTTCCTATATGTTTGCTAAAACATTTATTTACTCATCAATCTTATATTAAAAAACATTAAGTTATCTTATATTAAAAAAATCAAGTCATTAGCAATCAGAAGCAAAGCAAAATAAGCTGAGGCTAGCTTTTTGGAGCGGTTAACTAGCTTTGTTAAACTTTAGGCTAATATGAATTCCAAAAAACCTGCCACTATGCCTATTTATCAGATCACTATTTAACCAGATATTATTCTGGGAGCAGTGGGAGGAAGCTCCAACACATTAGGTCTCAATATACATTGTTGAAGTCTATTTTAGCCAAATCTTGACAAACCAACTCAGAAAGTTCCACTCATACCACAAAGATTGTGAGTTTACCAAGGAAATACAGGGTGGCCATGCTATTTATGAACCAGAGGAATAGCATGGAGCCAAGACCGACCCCTGAGCGACTCCATGTTTTATATTGGAAGCTTCTGACATTTTCCATTGAGCAGACATAATTGAGATCTGCCAGAAAGTTATGAATAAAGCCAGTCAAATGTCACCCTCTTAAATCCACAATGCTCCAGCTTCCTCAGCAGTACCTAGACTAATGCAATTGAATGCCTTAGTAAGTCACAAAATACCGCCACTGAAGCCGTTCTCGATCCTTTTTTTATAGAGGTCCGCTAAAAAAGACTGCATAGCATTAGTAGTATTCTTGTTTAATCGAAACCCAAACTGAACTTCTGACAAAATCTCATATTGATTTAAAAATGCTATTATTTTTAAATATATTGATATAGAATAATTTCCTAGTAACCAATTTAGGGAAAAAGAGTAGAACCAAAATGAAAACAAAAAGTTAGTTTTCTTTTGTATTTTTTCTGTCATTTATATTTCAGCTTCTCTAGCTCCGATTCAATCTGTTAATGGTTTACTTTCTTCCTCATTCCTTTTCCATTATCTGTTTGTACATTTCATAATATTGTCTTTTATAAAAAAAAGGAGAATAAAAGAACTACGGCAAAACCCGTTTGGCATATTCCAATAAGACATGATTTTTTCCCCTAATATTTTGGTATTCCTCTTTAGGTTTCATTTATCATATGATTATAGTTTAGTTAGTTTTTACTAAAAATATTGAGTTTTAAGGACACGTGAGTGTCATAACTTTTTGTCTATTTGTCCGATTTGATTGAAATTTTGGTATTTGGGTTTTTTTAGGATATTTTTGAAAAGTATCCAAAGAAGAGAAATTGTCTTAAAATTGGAAGTTCATCAGATCGCCTTCCTTATGGAGAGGAATTACTAGAATACTCCAATAGAAAAAGAATTATTGATACATTCAGTCAAAGCTTGATCTGGAAGATGTTGAGGGAGTCTAGCAGAGCTCTTATATCATCAATGACCTTTCTGATCTCGATAGAGTCTGTAGGGAAAAGGGTCAAGGATCCTTATTATCTAAATAAGGATCTAAATGGTGAAATCTACACTAAAAATTCTTCGGCCGTATTGCAAGAAAAATGGTTTACTTGGTTATGGTTTTTTTTGCTTATTTTATAAATCAGTTAGTCATTCAGGAACTCGATCTCTTTGCAAATTTAATTAATTTGTGGGATGTGTTTCTATACTTATTTAAATAATTTAGAAAGAACAGATCTGAGATGAACTTCCGAAGCCTACATAGACCAGCTTTTTACGATCCATGGTTATTCTGAATTATTATTTTGTTGACTTTAGGACAATGATGTATTAAGTAAACTTAAAGCCTACAGTGAAAGGTTTCTAAAGGATCACTACTACACACATACAAAGCTCCCTAATTCTATTATAGTTTTGACGACTAAAAACTGTTCCCATCCTCTTGCACCTGAAGTTTTTAAATGGAACCTTACAAATCACAGCATAATGATCTGAAAGTGAGGAAGTAATCACCCTAACATGAACAGACTGGAAGAACAAAAGTTGGTAGACATACAATCCACCTATGAACTCAAGTGCTGTGTTACTCTTGTCATTGAAAAAACATACATTTTCAAGTCAAATCCAAGTAGATAAGTTTCTTAATAAAATAGTCTTCACCAGATCCGGAAAAGTGGCTACACATTTAGAACTTCTTATAAAACCATTAAGCAAAATTGATATCATTATCATACATTATGTAAAACAGTCGGATCGGTGCTTAAGACTTTAAATCTGAACGAGTCCTGCTTGCTTTAAGACTACCGATGTTAAATATATCCTCTATTATCTTATAATTAATATTCTGGTAAATTTTTATGTCAGCCTTGAAGGCTGGGAAACGAAGAAATGTTTTTTGAACGGATTTAATTGCTTCCACATGGTTAGAATAAAAATGTGATCATACAGGCGAGGTATATTCAAACCTAGAATGAACAATTGAGTAGTAAAGCAACTTGAAAATAAGACAGACAATTTACCAGAGTTACGCTCAACAAAACCAAGATTACGCATATACTTATTGACAATCATCATAATGAGGCACAAATGTCAATTTACTATCCAGTAACACACCCAAGTCTCTAATCCAGCTCGATCGCCCAGACCCACCTTCAACAATTTGCAAAAATTGCAATTCACGAAAAATGCTTCTACACACTGACCAAAAAGTTTCAGAATAAAAGTTAAGTTGGTTATTTAGAGATTGCATAGACATCTAATAACACATCATTCAATTTTCTAGAAACTTTTCACATATCAATGATCAGTCATGTCTACTCCACATATCCTTTAAGAATCTGTTTGCGATATCCCATCACCTTTATTAAAATCTAATCTTGAGAGTGTTGATTCGGATGTGCTTATATAATAAATTAATATTTTCAATGTTATATACCGAATATTCCATGTCTTTTTAATTATTTATTATTTATACATATAGAACTTTAAAAAAATATATTAATTAAGTAAAATGAATATCGATGTGACCATGGCAACGTTTATTATCTTTATATGTTCGGAACGTAAGTAGATTATGAAAAGTGGCATTCATTAATGGCGTATCGTATTAAAAGAAAAATTTAATAATAACTGTCTTCTCTTCAGATATAAGAGTTTTATTCAAAAAAAGATACATATTTTCGTTTATTGTAGGTGGCTTAATTTGGTACTGAAAGAACCACACAAAATATCCGATAAAACAAAGAATATAAGTTTTAAATTTTTTTTAGCAAATTTTCCCTATATGCTCTATTTTTTAATGTATGTAATAAATTTTCTAAAAAATAATGCGTCGGTCGGTGCCATAGCCAAGATATTAAAAGATAATCATAAGCTTTTGCTAAAACGTTTGCTAACTTTTGCTAGAAGTCTAGATACCAAGTTGAATATAAGTGATTCAGTCACATCAGGCAACAAATCTTGATTACTGAACACAACATTAACATTATAAACATATGAGCAATGTGTGGTTAACAGGTCAGCAATGGAAATACCAGAGTTAGCATTGGAGCTTCCAAGGAACATGATACTAGGTCTAGATGATGTGGCCTTATGTGACTGAGATCTTACAAATTTTCAAAATTATTTATTTTAACTTCTTTAGAAATTTCAGATGTGGTGTCCAACCTCAAAGCACTAAAATTATCATAATCAGGTTCATAACCTATTTGTTACCTTGCTTTGCTCATTAAGGGTACCATTATTGTGTAGTCTTTACTCGGTTAGGCAATTACTCCAAAATCATGCAAAAAAATACGTTTTTATTCATATTAATATTTTTACTTTGTTAGAATATTTGTTTTTTTTTTTTAATTTTTGTATAAATCACTTTTTTTATAAATTTGCTGAAAAACGTCTACTAATTATTATAACTAACAAAATGGTAAATTAGTGCAATACCACTAAAATTTAGATAATATAAAGTCATATAATAAAGTCATATAATATAGTAAAAACAAAGATACGTAGACAGGCCCTGTACATGTGACATTTAAAAAAAAATTACCCGTATGGGACCATTTTAGCTCAGATTTTTTATTAATTTTAGATACAGGGTGTCCAGAACTCTACTGCTGACGGACTTTTGGACACTCTGTACAGGCAGTATTTGAATTTAATTTTTTTTGTTAGTTCCATAGTGTTTTCTAGATGGCGCGACTTTACATCAGACTGAAATCGTTTTTAAAAAACGTTATAAACAATAATAAATAATGAATAGGTTATAAATAAATATGGAACAGTAATTAATAAATTAAATTGATGAGATAGCATATACTTAATTTGGCAATAAATATTTAAATCATATGCAGGAGGCATTTTTAAAAATGACCTGCAATTGTAAAATATTCCTTCAATGAGTTAAGTTTCCCTAAACAATAAAAAATTGTACTTATGTATTATATATTTGGTACAACTATGATTGTCCCTTGGCTGTGATTAATCTAACATCATAATAGATATTATAATGACAAGTGCACAATATGAGCAGTGGCATACCAACTTTAGCAAGCAATTATGCAAGTTTAGCATATAAATGTGTGTTTTTTTAATGTAAACGTTAAAAAGGAAATGCAAATATATATTAGTTATAATAAATTGAAGTTTTACATTAAGCATTTTTCTAATATTAAAGAAAGAGGTTAATGTTTTTAACTCAAACTATAGTTATGGCTTTAGAGGAACAACTGTAGTACTTATATATTATTTTAAAGGGCCATGTTCTGATAAACTAGAGTAATATAACTCTTTCTTCAGTAAGTCTGATAACACAGGGCGTGGGATAGCCTCAAAGAAACTATTATTCCTATTTTATGTAAATGATCTGCCAATGGCTGAACCATCTTGGAACCAGTCAATTCTTTCTGGGCTGTAAAATGTCCGTTGTATCAGACTGGTATAACATAACTACTTAAAACTAAATACTGATCAAACCAAACTGCTTGTTTTCAGCAAAATAATAAAATGGCTTATGGTCTATAACTATGGAGTCTTTGGACCTAATTTCATGGTGTACACATTCATGGGAATCTTAACTGGAAGAAACATTTTAACTCTTCAATGAAGATTCAACAGCTCATATGTAATTTGCGAAGATCACTAACATTTTGTAGTGTTGAAATTATTTTATTCGGGTTAAATTTTAAATACTAACTGTCCCATTTTTGTATTTTATTTCTCTGGTTATCTAAAAAATAATCCACATCTTTTTCAAATAAACTATTATGGGTATGACAGGAATATGTTAATTCCGAGTCACACAAATCCGTACATCTTCTTATTAATCTGATAACTATTATGATCTGTTAATGTTCTGGGATCATGCTCCCCACAAAGGTTTCAATTTGTTAAAGCAACTTGTTCGTTTTCATAGATCTTACTAAAGCTTTCGACACCATATATTGTGATAAACATACTAAGAAACGCGACCAGGCTGGTATTATGGAAAGTGTCTGGAATTTATTTAAGAGTTATTTATACAATAGACGGCAGTAGGTAAAGATAATATAATTTACGTTTTCTTAACATCAATAGCAATTAAATATTTAGAATAATAATCAACCAGCATTTGAGGTAGGCTGAACAAATAAGACACAATTTGAAAAGTCCACGTTTCACAATTTTAAGTCATTTAAAAAGTCTATTAATACAATATCAGATTGACTATGGAATTATAGGTTGGGGTGATGTAAGGGATTGCTACTTAGATAATCTTAGAAGTAATTTAAAAATGGAGTTTAAAAATAATCTTTTATAGGAGCAAAACTTATCCCAGCGTTCTTTTATAAAAAACCAAATGTTTTTGATATAAGACAACTTTGCTTTTTTACAATAATTCTATTGGTAAATAGAAAATATGACGCACGAAATAAATACTAGATTTAGAAATAACTCTAAGATGGAAGTATGTAGGGTGTAGGTCAAGTGAGTATTTTGTCCCTAAATTTTAATTATTTTTTGTCGAGAGTGTAAAAGAACTACATTTGAAAAATGGTTATTAGAAATAATCAAGGTATTATACACATGTTGCCTGCATACAGAATTATTTGAGGCATTACATTCACTAATCATGACAAATTTCAAATTTTGACTTTATACCCCAAAATATATCTACTATACACCCGAAAATGATAAGAGAACCTGAATTATGACTATGAAATTATTCATAATCTACAAGGTAATTTTTTCTTATCACTTACAGGCATTAGTCACTAATTCTTCTGGGTAACTTGATAATTCGCAATTAATTAGGATGTTTATATTGTTAGAAACAATTTTGTAAATTGGTAAATAAACATTACTGATTAACTTATCATTTAAAAGCAGTGGACATTTAGGCAGGGTGGGGGGTAGAGGCAGGTAACTCAATAGAGATAATTGGAGATATCTAATTAGCTGCCTGAAAGTTTTGTACACACAAAAAAAACTAATAATTGAAATAGTTACAAACGATTTTGTAAACAAATATAACAACCTTAACATACAAACTATTTTTTAGGAGATCAAAAAAACAACTAGAATTTCGACCCCTGTGTATACCGCTGTAGCTTCGGCAGCTTTTTTAAATAAAGAAAACGAACTGGCCTGGGAGATAATTAATGACGCCTTAAGTGAAAATAAACTACCTCAAAGTGGGGCATATATATCCTTTTTGAAAAGAGTCAAATTACTAAGGAAGCAGGAAAATATCCATAAACAGTTGGAAACAATGTTTAAATTTCTTGGAGATTCCGCAGTCAATTGCCAGGAAGAAGTTGTTGATCATCTTATCGGCAACTTCCATATAGGCAGCAAGACAAAAGTAAGATAAACTCGAGGGTTGCCCATAAATTAAGATCCTCAAGGCTTTTTTTCACATCCTAAACGTTGTTATTACAAAACCAATTACAGATACCAAAAGTCAAATCACAAAAACAACAAACGCCAAAACCGTTGTGGTGAGGATCCAAACGAAGTTCCTTTGCCAGCCGTGCGTATCTTTGTATCTCCCTGCATATTGTGTCGTAAGAATTGTAACAAAATAATAGTGAATGTGCCCATGAAGCGCATTACTTACATTGGAGCTATCCTCGGTGTTTTGTAATTTTTTTTGTAATATCCGCGCAAACTAAGCAGTTCGTATAATTAGAACTTAAGAGATTACATCTTAAGATTTCCATTTCTTGATGGTCTTTTAGTTTCTTGGTTTTTGCGCCATAGCTTTGTTTAACCGATATAATACTTTTTTGTTAATGCGTTTGTCTAACAGTTCCTTTTCAGGCGTATCTCATTAGTATTTTTCTTTGGAATTTGGCTTAAGAAGTGATTTGATTTCTTCTGGCGATTTTTTCAACTTCAATAAGGTTATCGTCGTATTTTTGTGGGTGGAATTTGAAGGAGTAACATTTCCTCTTGATGTGGAAGGTTGGTTCGGGAAACTGCACTTAAATCACCTGCAGGCTCTGCAAATTTATTGCTACCATTTATTAAGGGGTTTGTCTGTTACGTTGTTATAACTCTTACTTACGTCTATACGTCGGAACGTCTTACTTACTTATAGGTGCAAAATCATTTTCACTAAAAATTTTTTGTTCAAATGGATATACTCCATTGTACGAAAATCCAGCAGCAATATTTTCTGGAGTTATGACCTGCGGGAATGCATATTTTACTATTCCTGGGATATCGTAGATCCTCATCCTTTTGCCAGGTTTATCGTGCGTCTTATCACATTCATTGTTAAAAAATTTCTAAAGTGATCCGCATACTGAGCTGTCCAGCGGTTGAAAACTTCTGAATGTACTGAAGTTCTGATGGCAATAATCTGTTACAAGAATAGATAAATGACATGAGCTCATGAAATTTTGCCAGTGGGAGAAATTCACATCAAAAGATATACATTGGAGAAACACTGCTCCCTATTGCATTCACCGCCAAGCACATCTTAACAAGCGTGTCTTTCTTGAGAAGTGATTGAATCCACTTGCATTATTCCTATCTATATATTATTTTGTACCAGAATACAGTTTATTTTATATATTCATTCATATGTCCATAGCCCTAAAAACCTTTCACCCTTTTAAACTATTGTTTGCTGCAAACTGGTAAGCAAGTTTTCTGATTCTTGTCGTAACGCCAAAATATCATTTCGCAGCATTATGAACATAATTACCTATTCTTTCCTTTCCTTTCTGGTTTACTTAGGTTTCTTTCCTGGTGAGTAGAACACACTATTATGAGGATGGTATCCTTATATCTTTGTTGTCTCTTGGTTAAATTTTTGTTTGTTTAATAAACCAATAAAGTGAAACATACAGACAACAAAGAAGACAACTGGCAACAACACAGACCATACTGCTTGCCTTATACACTTATTTTCATTACTTCGTTTTTTACCTTTGTTAGCTGCTTCCTCGCAAACTGATTGTCACCTGTCCTTTATTTGTTTTTGTCGGTCTCAGTTTCATTTTGCCAAATCAAATTATGGATATCTGCACAAAAATAATAAAATTTTAATAACTGTATGAACTGAACAGTTCATCTAACCGATTGGCAGCTACCTGAGCTCACGTTATGCTACGACTAATCTAAACTTCAACTTTTCACACGCGTAATACTGGCGGTAAAGTATGTACCGCCTATAACACACAATGCATACGAATAACTGATTTTTCTGTAACTCCTATGTCTAAATTACTAATTAACAGTAACGTTAGACATAAAATACTTTTTAAGTAAAAAATCACGTTTTGGCCGACATCAAATCCACGGTTGAAAAATTTTTAAACGCTATGTTCTGCAGTAAAGGAGCACCTGAAATTAAACTACGTGTTCAGAAAATTGTAAACAGGTGGCAGTATCACCGCGATCTTCCCTACGTCTTTTCAGAGTCACCTTTCCCGTGCCAGTCTTAGAGATATCCCCGATTTGCTAGACAATCGCACAGTCATACGCCCATCCGCAAGCAAAAACTGAACTCACTGAAACTGAGCGCACGGAAACTTCTGCAAATTCCCTACACTAGTCCCGCACATTTTTTATTTATTTAGTCAATGTTGGCGAGGTTGACTCGTTAAAAATTCCGCAAGTCATACCGCCTAGCGTTCCCAATGTCAACGGCTACTAAACCAAGACTAAGTATTTAAACTTCGTGAACTATTTTTATAAAGATAAAAATACCAAAATTAAAGAGATTATGCAAACAATATCTACGTTTACATACGCTACGATACACTGTAACATGAGTAAGAACGAATAAGATCCATCAAATTGCCTCTCATAAGTATTTATTAAAAATTAATTATATATTTTCAATAACTAAACCAATACTTATACTAAAAAGACACATTCACTCAAACCACATACTCAAATAAACTTATTCAAATTAATAGTTAAATTTGAAATTAATTACAACCTAATCTGTCAAAACTGTGACAAAATTAATTGACATACATTTTTAAACATTAGGTATATATGGATTGTAGATTTTCTTTCTTTACAAATTCACAACACAAACAGTTTTATTTTCAAATACCTGTATATGTTTTGCCTCCTAAAATACTCTTCAAAAGTTCCATACCATACACGAAAATGTATTCTTATTTACAATAAACACTAGGTTAGCACCTCAGCCAATCTGATAGCCTTCAACTTTGACTTGTCTTGGGATTTATAATCAGATAATTAAACTGTTATTAGGAAAATAAATCCATCCAAAGACATACGATATTACATTTAAAATTAAATGTTTATCCCAGACACCAATTCCAGGTATCGGGCAGTTTTCGACTGTAGTGAGTATTTGGAGACAAATTTAATTTGTCTTTGTTGAGAAATTGATCGCAACACTAAGTGTTGTCAAGAGGTGCAGATTGGCCATAATAGTGGTGAAGGAATAGTCGTTGAACAGCTTAATTTACCGACAACCCTCGAATATTGGTTTAAAAATCCAATTATGCCTATGTTCTTCCTACAACAAATTATCATAGTAAGAAATTTATATTTCTTATGAAATGTTCAGGTTACATTTTCAGGTAAATGCCAAGCGTGTGGATCTAGTTTGGACAGGCTGGAATTAACGGATGAAGAGTTTGTCAATTTAAAAACGGCATTTTTCAATAACGTACTTATAGGCAAAGATATCTTTGTGAAAACAAATCCGGACGAAATGAAGAAATTCCAGGAGTTTGCCGCTAAGATGACAAAATATGATGTTGTATTGGACGGACTGAACATTGCTTATTCGACTGGACTAAATAAAGGTTCCCAAGTTTTTTCCAATATCGTAAGTTTATTAGTCGTTGAAATGTTATTTTAGTATACACAATCAAATATTGTTAAATATCTGCTGATTTGTATATGTCGTACTTTTTAGCTATGTTCAGTTATTTCCCATTTTGCAAACCAAAACAAATCGATCCTTATGTTGGGCCGAGTTCATATGACCAATTGGCCTAGAAATAATTGGAATTATATCAAAGAAAATGCTGACATATTTTTAACGCAAAACATCTCGGAGGTATATAGAACTTTCTTCAAATCATTTCTAATTGACGAAAACCTTATTTTCTTCTAGGATGATCCATATTTACTATATTGTGCCCTGAATTCTGGCAAAGACACAATAATTGTTACCAGGGATCTTATGAGAAGCCACACATTTTTATTAAAAGAAAGAAAATATAAAATAATGTTTAAGAAATGGTTGGATCAGAGGCAGTGGTTTTTGTTAACCTGTAACAATCAACGAACACCAATATTTAGGTAAAAACGTTGTTATAATTATTATAGTTGTGACGATTTCGTTTTCATTTAGAAAATAACAAATCTATTATATGTGTTTTTATGCACTTGCACGCACAATGGTTATGCTTTACTTATATACTTTTGCCCAAGAAGACCAATGCAAGATCGCGTGCAAAACAACAAATTAATGTAGCTCTTGAAAAAAAAATTAAAAATCTATATCAAAAAAACTTGATATAGATTAGAAAGACATCCGATGTAATGAAAACTTATATTTCTTATCTGCTTATCTCTTACGCTCCATCCTAGGTGAGCGATCAAAAGAAAGCGTGCGATGCGGCCGGCAAACGCGGTTCGGACGATACGCACGGTCAGAGCGTTGGCTTGTCGTACGTAGGCACAAGCAAAGAAAGCGTTGAAAGCGAGTTTTTTATCAGTCCAGTTCGGTCAGTTGCTAGTTGATGGTGCAAACGAGAACAATATGTTGTGGACTAATCAGCGTAAAGTACTATTATTGGATGATATCTTTTTGAAATTATCCACTATCCGAAGGCAAAAAGGAAGAGGAAGCCAGCGAATCTAATTTATTTAGAAAGAGCACGGCGAATTTCATTACATGAGCTGAGACAATCAGGGAATAATTATTTATTCTATGGATATGCAAGAATGTTGCCCAGTACTTTTGATTACATTGCAGAAGTTAGTAGACTAGTAATAAGACATTCTGTAACTAATTTTCAGCACCCTATATCAGTGGAGGAGTGCGTTGACTCAAAATAATACACAAAAGAATCCCAAGTCGTTGGACCCGTTCGCGCGACTGACGCGTACAAAATTAAATAATTTGATCTCCCCCGCCGCCTCAAAATCCTCATCAGTCGCACGCTCCACTCGGAAGTCGCTGACGTAGGACAGTTTTAATGTTAGCTAAAATGTTTTGATAAATACTCTTCGATCGCGTCGCCCTCACTGCACACTTCTACCGCTCACGTAGGACAGGGCGTTAGTGACGATGTACTTGAGATGTCTCTGAATCGCCATGATACTGCCTCCAAACGAAGAAATGGAGAACCATCAGGTTCTTAGGTTCAACTCGCAAATAAAGCGACTGAACTTTATCTACTTCTACATAAACTAAACGAATCCAATGTTCTCCTCACTGAAAATTGGTCAAAAATGAACTAAATGTTATACATATTAATAATTTAACTATTAATACGTATAACAACATAACCATCCTTTGTAGAATTGGCTGTATGATCCTAGCTAATAACACTTTCTTACTGTAGAACTCTTCACAAAATTCATCAATTCACATCTTCTGTGGTGAATTCGTTTTTGAATTCACCACAGCTTTTTATGAGCACAAATATTTACCTTCACTTGAGTTTTGAGTTCTGCTTATTGTTGGAAAGTGTTTTGTCCCTATTCTACTGGCAGGCGATATTAGTGCAAATTATATGGGAGTAAGCACTGACTCTGCGTAACTTAACGTAACTAACTTAATTCATTTAACTTCAAAATGCATGTTGAGTCTTCCACTCGCGTTACGCGGTTTTCGTCCAACACCATTGACTCTGTTTAAACATGGAACATATTGTCAACTGCACTGTTTTCAATTCAGGTAGGTTAAACTATAAACCAGCTAGTTTAGCGAAAATGAGAAATGCCTCAAGCCCAATGTATTTTCTTACGGTCGAATTTTCAGCAGCAAGTATTACAACAGATTCTATCACTCAGGTATTGTTGCTGGATGGGAATCTGTGATAGAGTTATCTGAATTATTGTCATGCTTTCACCGGCTGTGAACAGTGAACGTCTTTAATGCCTGTTTTCCGGTAGTTATCGTTAAACAAAAACAGCGTAAAAAGTCCTGGTTTACTAAAGGATTCAAGACTTCATATAGAGAACTGAGATTTCTTCACTCATGAAGAAAATTCACAGATTGCTCTGCGTTTCATGAATATTTTAAGTCGAATAAGCACTTATATCGCCGACTAATAATAATCTCTAAAAGATATTTCTATTCAAATCGGTTAAATAAAGCCACGTACAGGTCTAAAGAGAGTTGGAGAACTGTGAACGATTGCTGTCAAGCGTACAGCAATCACTCCTAGTCAATCTCTGCTGATGACGCTAATATTTTTTTTATTGAAATTGATGAGAAAGTACAGAAATTTGAGTCCGTCATGAGCAGATTATCTTAGATATATCTTACCAAATTCAGGGTTAATTTTTCTTTATCAGACTTAACTGAGCTTAAAAAAAGTTTTCAATTACTCTCACTAAAAAATAAACACTCTGGTGGAAACGATGGTCAATCAACTAGGTTATTTCTTTAAATGCCCTGTTTAAAGTCTGCCAAGCTTATTTCAGGTCATAAGAGTGTATACTGTATGAACCTTTAAACTTTTGACCGATATGATATGTCCTCTGTCCACACTGTCAAAAATGTATTTATTTATCCACTGGATTAACCCCATTACAAAAATAAATAGTAATCCAAACAATACGATAAAAAATCAGTCAATTTTAATCTTCTCCCGAAGATGTTAATCGTTAGGGAAACACGTGTAGGCGTGACTATTCTAAACTCTTCTCTGTCTCAGTGTTTTTAAGTCCAATACTCTTTGAGTATCATCATATCCATGGTCAATGGGAATTCCTATACCAATTTTGTTTAAGGCAAACCTCTGATAAATTTATTTTGGACTCTTTTAAGATCGTTGCACTTTTGAGAAGTTGATAACCAGATTAGTGAAATGTAGGTGCTCATCAAACCATACACCAAAATCCTTAATAATGTTACAAGACTGGGAGAGTCATGCCATTTATATCACATGCAGGTTCATTTGATTAAAAAAAAAATAATAGAAATCTTACATTTACTAACATTAAGGATTAGCCTACTGGCCATACACCATTCATTAAGCCTATCCGTATTACTCTGCAATAAGATTTGATGATAAGAAGAGATCACTTCCCTATAAAACCTTACTTCGTCAGCAAAAACCGAAAAGTGACTGTTTCTAAAGCAATTATTAATAGCATTTACGAAAATGATGAAAGTAAAGGTATGAAGAACATTGAACAATGGTCCCCTTGGGACATTTCTATGGTTAGACCCACTGAAGACTATGCTAATCTGTTTTAATAATAACCGTGGCCTTGATAATGTCCTTGTTGCGGATTGTCCCGTTCAGTCTTGTTCGGATAAATTTATGGGCCTGGTTGTTAACAGGGTTTTTGCAGGTTGCTTTGCTATTAGAGTGACTTGTCGGGAGCATGGTATGACGATTGACAGCACAGTGTAATTGTCCCTAATTGAATCGTTTCTTGTCTTTATTAGAATGGGCACAAGTTGCTGTATGTAGAGATAATAGATTGTAGTGTGGTATGTCTGATTTTCTTAAATCAACTTAAGTTTATTACATTAAACCCAAAATATGTCACATCTATTTTCTATGAAGGTATAAAAATGTCACCTACCTACCGAGGTGCATTAGAGAGGCGATGTCAAGATTTAAATTATTCTAAAGAGTTTCTTAATTGATCAAATTTATTACTCAATGATTGAATATTTGTGCTATATCCACTTTTGTTTCATTTACATTCAGAGAAAATTTTTCAAGAAGCTTTCAAAAGAAGTTGAGATAGGCATAAAGGTTAATGGAGTGTGCATTAACAATATCCATTATGCTGATAAGTCTGTGTTGATTGTCGACAATATACACGACCTACAACAACTGGTGAAAGTGATAGGAGAACAGACTAAATAAAATGGTCTAAATAACACCAAAATTCGTGATGTCCATAGAGAGTGGAGAAATTTAAGTACCTTAGCACTTGGTTATTCGAGGACTGGACGGCTAAGATTCTTAAAGTGTTGGTAGGTGCTTCTGTATGATATGGAAGGTTGGACATTAAAGATGAGTGCAATACGTACCTGAGATTTTTCACGTACATGATTTTAAGATACCTAGATGTCGATCTTAGACTCGTCAACCAGGAACACGAACTCTTTGAAACAAATCCATTAATTTACTAGTATATACTAGGTAGTTTAAAACCAATGAGACTATTGTTAAGTTTTTCTTATTTTGAAAGGTTAATGGGCACTTGTATAATTACTTTATGTTATATGCATTATAATTTATCAGACTACTATACAAGATCCTATATTTGTTTCCAGGAAACCACCCCATTTTACCCAAGTGGCACAAAAGAATGGCGAGTTTTGGCACGTACCATATGATCCCAAGGATGAGGGTAAAAACAATAAATATCATCGAACTTGGTGTTGTGTCAATATGGCGGGATCCTAGAAGATTTTTCTTTTTTTAATAGTACATTAAGGCACAATAATTGCAATATTTATTTATGCGCCTTAGTAATTAAAGAAATGTATTTTGGATGCATTAAGCAGTGTATTCATTAAAATTACCACTTTTTTAAATTAAATTTGTTTTACTATTTCTCTTATTTTCCTATATAATTATAAGATTTTATTTTAACTTTAAATTAGTAATTTCCGACATTTCCATGAATGACTTAAGTTTGCTAAATAAATTTGGAAACATTTCTATTAGATTAATTAGAGAATTCGACCTCAGCTTTGTTTCTATCCATGTACCATCACTACCGCGAACGCTCAACGAACTGCTTAGTGATATCGATTGCTGATTGCTTAGTTGTGTCTTTTCTTTCTTTTATCACTGACGTCCATGAAATATACAATCGTTGCTTGTCGGGCCTTTTTAAGAGAAAGAGAGATGTGATGGCATTACGTGCCTGGCCCGAGACAAGTCTCTGCGTCTGGCGCCATCATATTTTAGTCCTGCTCACCAATATTTCCTAAAATTGCCACATTTTATCCGAGAAAGTCGTACTACTTCATTTATTTTCAAGACCCAGGTTATATGAGCGGCTGCATTTCCTCTTCGTACCCTAAACCGCTATCACATCCTTTGCGGGTCATTTACCGCTTAATATCAGCAGCTTATGTGGTCTTTATCTCCCAAGCGGGCGAAAAGGATTACAATCTGGCCAAGTCTAACTGATGGACGTGTCTAATGTCATTTCTAATGGAAACGTTGAGAGGATAATTGACAAACATTTAACTGAGGTAATTCTGAAGGCAAATCCATTCCATAGGAATCAAAATGCGTACACCGAAGGAAGGTCTACTGAAGCTGCTCTACACGCTATAGTTGAAAAGCAGAGAGGCCATAAGGAAGTTGCATTAGTACTTTTCTTTGACGTTGAAGTCAAAAACCAAAAATATCTGGGAGGCCCTACAGACCAGGAACTTCATTTGTCGGTTGGATCAAATCAGCGAGGGACGCAAGGAAGTTGTCTGATGCCAAAGTTATGGGTCTAGTCACGTACAATCTCCTACGCATCGGGGTTATGCAGACGATGGACTAGTTATAGTTACACGCAAATCCATTGTGGTAGTGTGTGATCGCATGCGTATACATTTATTCCTGACAAAACAGAGCTTATACTTTACACGAAAAGGAGAAAGCTTGCAGTACTAAGGCCGCCATTAATGTACCAGAAACCTTTGCAAATTAAGCAAGAGGTCAAGTACTTGGTACAAGGCGTGTAACCGTATAGCAAGCTCACGTAAAGTGTAGTGTAGGATATTATGTAATGCCTACTATATATACCGGTGTAATTAGACCTAGACTAATGTACGGCTTTGGTAGACGGCAACAAACAAGACTCGAATGCTCAAAAACTGGCGAGACTCCCAAGGCTGGCCGGTGCGATGGGAACCGCACCAGGTGCAGTGCTGAACATCCTGCTGGGTTTTCCGGAAATCCCACTGTGAATTTAGAGGGAGAAGGAGAGTTTTTTTTTACATCGGCTTGCGTCCTATGCAAAGATAAAAGATAGCACATCTGGCAACATTAACCCAGGGTAGCAGGGTATAAATCCATCACCAAACCCCTGGAGAGGGTAATGCAAATTCTGCTGCCTCTCAATGCAAAGCCAGAGGACATTGAATGGCTAGGAGGTTCATTTAACGTTGACACAACAAGCAGAGAAACTGCAATGGCCTAACACAAATGCTAGATCCCAAAAGGATTTGCAAATATGGTCTTACTGCTAGACATGTTGAATAGGAGGAACTCCGACTGTTTTGGGTTCCGGGACATAGCGGAATGGAGGGCAACAGGTGGGACGACAAATTCGCTAGGCGTGCATCATCTTTCACCGATTATCTTCGAGTCTTACTTTGGACTAAATAACTAAGCAACAGACACATATTCCACATGGTGGACAAATGGGTATGGGAAAAGACTAGAAAAAATTTGGAGTAGAAACTTGCCGACAGTCCAACAGATCCACATAAATGGCAGCAGAACGTAAAAACTTTAATATTTAATTTTATTGTGAAATGGTGCGTCTTCTACAGTTTTGTCCGAATTGACGTTAATACCCTTCAGAATGGTTTATTTAATATCAAACCGCAATATATAACTTATCCACGTTGTATCATGTATCTCTCGAAAACGAAATCCAATTTTTACAGTTGCGCGAACATTTTACTAAATCAACATTTTATTGTAGTCTTTGGCTCCCCGAACAAAAAGTTGAATCGAATCTAATTTCGTGTACGACTTTCCGGAGATTCTGTCTTATCTTTTTTTTGATATTGAAACATGATTTTTGAAATATCGGGGCATGAAATGATAATCCAAAGAGTTGCTATGAAATACAACTAAAGCTAGGATAGCATAGCTGTCGTCCCAGTACAGAGGGTTTGTTGCAGATCTGACTGGAGTCGTAACGGGTCGCGGTAGACTCAACCGATATCTGCCTATCTTAGGCGTGATGCCTTAGCATTTTATAGGAGAATGCTAAGGATGGGCTAGGATCAGGAGAGAAAACATAGACTCTCCCTTCCTGCCACTAGAGGAACTAACTCACCTTAACTGGGAAGGCCTGCTCTCGTTAATTAGGATTGTCCCCCCCCGCGTCATTACTACTGCTACTGCTTACCATTCGGTTAATACCGACTATTTCATGCTTTATTTTTCTCTGTGGTATCTTGTTCGGCTCGACACTACTATAAACATGTTAACCGTTTTTTACACTTTACTTACCAACATTTATTCCCTACATTATTATAACATCCGCGTCGCTTTTGAGTTGAGTTGACTAACCAGTTGACATGTTATGTTTGGGGATGAATATATATGGTTTACGGCTGCCGCTTGTTTCATTTTTACCTGGTAACTTGCTACTATGGTATTCGAATAACACGAGTAGCGCTAGTGCTACAAAGGTGTCTGTGGATATTTTTTTCTTAAAGTACTGCAAGTTGTAATGTTCGTTAAAGACGTGCTTTGGGAGTTGATTCCAGACTTCACTTCTCCATAAAAAGAAATCCCATTTGCAGATGCACCGATATTCATGAATCGCATCTGCCTGTCGAGTAGATGTTGCAGATATAGCTTGTCAGGTGGAATGATATTTGCCAGTTTGGAAAAGCAGATTACTTTCTCCACTGTTACAAGATACCGTATGGAACGTGATCTGTCATCATGTCAGGATGTCTAGATATATCATATTCATGATAATTCTCTAGTTTCGATTATGGAAGGGTGAAAAAAATACACCAGTCCTCAGTCAACGACGCTCTAACTTTTTTAAGCTCACGAACAACTGCGTTTTACACTTGCAAATGAGGTCATTCCAAATATGATATTTTTAAATGCGAACATTCTGCTTTTCAATGACAGAAGGTTATCATCAATTTTACGAACATTCTGAAATATCCGTTAACATTTGTGTTTCTTAGCAATGTAAATATTCCTGGAACATCAACACTGAATCTGTTTTAGCAAAGTTGTCTGTTTTACGGTGAACTAGTATCAAGTAGGTATGTATCAACTCCGTCTATATTTCTACGAAATTGTGGACCATTGACTTAGTATGAGTAATTTTAAGCAGTTATAATTATTATTTTCACTTTTATTTACTTAATTAAAGAAATGAACGGAGCTTTCATCAGGAGTCCAAGAGGACCAGTGGACGGGGGCTTTCTGCAGTCAAATCACCAAAAGCTTTATTATCTAAGATTTTTATTAAAATTTTATTTTCAACAAGTGCAGCCTTGTTAACAAGCTGTTGACAGCTATAATTTATAATATAAGTAAAATATGCATAATATCTATTTAACCTAACAACAATACCTATATAAACAATACTTTTCCCTCACGTACACAAATACATAAACCAATTTTAGCCTAAGAATATATCTTCATACATAAAGCGAATACACAGATAGAAATTAAAAAGAACAAGAACACTATTAAACAACAGTCTTAATATAATTATGCCTCAGAATTAAAGCGAAACTCTAAAGTATTCCAAAATCCACAGGATAATAAAATCTTTTTTACTCCTTGCCTAAATTTAGAGTAAGAATCAAGGCTTTTCAGGCTTAGGGGCAGGTGGTTGTGGATTTTGTTTCCCATATACCAAAAAGAATTCGGATCTCGGAAAATGTAAGGAGTTAAGCACAGAGATTCTAGAATTTTGATCGAAGACAAAGTTAAAATACTGAGATTTAAACAATGGCTTACAGTGTTCCCATTAGTTCCCAACACACGCAAAGCAAAACCAGCTGAGGCAAGGTTTCAAACTAAAAGTTTCGGGTGTTGTAATTATATGTATCTTCATGGCCGGCCCCTGAAATACCCCAGCCTATTTTTAATAAACATGAGGCTGTCAAAAATAAATCGGCATTGCACAGTCAAAGCTTGTCTGCAGTCATTCCTGCCAAACTTGCAAGCACCCTAATTGCCTTTCTTGGAAGCTTAAAGACCCTACACACGTCAGTAGAATCGCCTCAAGCTAAAATTGCATATGCATAACTGATGTGAGTAAGGAAGATTGCAAAATAAGCTGTTCATTCACTAACACATTCAGGCCCACCTTCATGCTCTAAGTTCTCAACACGAAAAGCTTCCCACTAACCATTTCAATGTGGTCCCTCCACAAAAGGTGCGGGCCCAAAATAACTTCCAGGAACTTGACACTGGTGAAGCTGCCATTCTCTCCGTGCAGATCCCTAATAGAAAAGATTATTGTGCTGGTCTTTTCCTTATTAAGCAGCAATATATTCTCCGAGAACCACTCTTTTTCCCTCGCCTGTGCAGCCATGGAACCCTCAAGCGAATCGTTAAGTGCATTAGGTGCCACGGAAACAGCGGTATCATCAGCGAAGAGTGTGTTTCGTTTGGGTATTAGATAAAGCAAGGTCATATTATTATAAGGTAAAAGAAGAACGGGATTCAAGACTGACCCTTGAAGACGCCAATGTTAACCACACTCTCCCCCGACACCACCTTCACAGGTATTTCTGTAGGACCTTTAAACTTTTAGGAGAAAAAATATATTTTCGAAAGAGAATCCCATGATCCAATATTATTTCTTAAAAATGTAGCAGTGCCTCCACCAATATTTTCAGTTTTACATGAAATAGCCAATATGTAGCCCTCCACATAGAGTTTATAACGTCACCCATCCAATGTTCAGTTATGCATAAAATATCGGTTTCTTGCATGGTTAATCGTGTCTGTTAATCTTTAGGTTATTATCTAAATGCCCTAAAAAACTGCTAGGCTATACTAGGCCTATTTATTGGATCACTGCCGAACCAGGTATTATTCCGGGAGCACTGAAACTCCAACACATTAATCTTAGAAATATTCAACAATAAACTGTTGAGAGTCACACCACCGCCTGATTTCAGCATTCGTTTCCGAAAGGTGTAAATCACTCGTACCATATATGTGATTGTGGTATCGTCCCAAACATTGTAAAAAACGCAGCCTGGCCATGTAATTGCTGTACGTACAGGAGAAATAGCAGAGGACGTAAGACCGATCCCTAAGAGACTGCAATATTTTATATATTCATTAATTTTTGTTAAAAATTGATATGTTGTTTTTATAGCATCGAGAGCCATTTTGTAATACATTATGTTCAGATACATTACATTGTTGTAAGAAATATCCAGAACGTAAGTGTAGCGAGCTCGCGGCTGTAGGAAACGCTTTAAAATGTCGGCAATTCTGCCATCTATGTCGGACTACTCTTTAAAATGAATTCGATTCAATGCTGATAGCAAATACCTTCATACAATGGGAAAGTCCAGTTGAAATAGTGACGCCGCTGGTTTAAATTAAGCCTTTTGACACCTAGATTTCTCATCCATGCGCATTCAGACGGAAGTAGACTTCCTGAAAATCCACATGGATAGAAACAGGTTTTCAATGGATAAGAAAGGCTTTCAAGGCAGGCATAGAATTACTAACTGATCCATCGAATAAATATTTGCATTGCAAGAAAGGGGGCTATGTCAAAAAACGTTAAAAATGTAAGCTTCGTGACTTGAGCATCTAGGTAAATGAAAACATTAAAACATTTATTCTTTAAAAACCTTATATTAACGACAATTCAGTTAAAACTCCCTAAAGTTACTCTACATCTTCATCCTCATCATCTTCCTGGTTATTGATCTGGAAGTATCTAAGTTCATAAGAGTCCTTCCCTGAAGCAACAACTCTCAACCAATCCCTAAGGTTGTTCTTCTTCAGGTACTTTTTGGTAAGGTATTTAAGGTACCTAGAATACAGAGAGAACTTTGATCATCAAAAGTATAACATCTTAATATATTTTTTGTGTAATAAGTGAGAATGTTGCTGGCCAATGTATTATACTAGACACAGAAAAAGACTAGCAAACATAGCGAGGTACAGCATTAATTTTGCAGCTTTAAAACGCCACATGCAACTAGAGATTCATTGTGTGGAGCTGGAACTGCATCACATAACAGTAAGATTAAAAATATAAATATTTACCTTTTGGAGAAAGGAATTTCAGAATTGACGACAATTTTGGTGTTCTTTTCTTTGCTTAAGGTGACCTGGTGTTGGCTGCCTTTACCAGCTACAAAGTTGTTGGTTTTTCCATTGATCTTTATCCTGGTCTTAAGATAGTTTTCCTGTAAAAGATTTTAAAAAATATTTAATACTGAAAGCAAGACTATATATTTACTATTTTTGGCTGTAAATTGATACTTTAACTTAATAATGCAGGTTTTTTAAGCACTATATTATATACTATAGATAATGGAAATGTTCTGACCATTGTATTATACTAGCTATAAATAAGACTAGCAAACATAGCGAGGTGCAGCATTAATCTTGCAGTTTTAAAACGCCACATACAACTACAAAAATCATTGTGTGGAGCTGGAACTGCTATTATAATAAGGTAACAATTTACAGCCAGAAAATAATTAAGGAAATAAAGTTGTTACCTTTTAAATTAGACTTAATTGCATTGGATTTGAAACATACCATGTATAGTTTAATTTGTCATGAAAATGTTAATAATCTTATCATGGGCCAAAACAGACAGTCATAAACTAGTCAGTTTATGAATAAAGTAAAATGCAAGTGGCAAACTTGCTACAACAAGAAAATAGGATGCTAATGACAACATTCAGTGTGTTATAAGATCCTGCAAAAATTTTCTTTCAAACAAAGTACTCAAGAAGGGTGAAAACATTTGCAAAGGTTGTTAAGTAAAGAAATCTGAAGGGTTAATCCCTAAAAGTAAAATTAAAATAAATAAGAACAAAAGCCAAGCACACTCTAATAGTTCACCCATATACCAATGTATATTCTACCACCTAGAGCAGACAAAAGGAAAAGATATATATAGAGAAAACTTATTTCCTCTTAGCACATTTTGAAATATATTGTCTACATTGGCCTGTAATGTGTGTAACTGTAAACAGAGACCAACATATTAAACTGATTTATCTATAGCTTTCAAGGAGTTATTCAAACCAGGATTGTTCTGGTATGTTTTGCAACTTTTGAAAGAACTGAATGTTCAACATATTCTTTTATTTGCTCCTAATCTAAAATGGGCAATTGAAAAAATAAAATTGTAAATAATGAAAGTTGAATGCAGATAGCTTCTTCCTAAGATTTTTCACATTAAATAAGATTGGACTTGTATATTTACATGAAAATGAACACTACAAAATCAGCATAAATATTCAAAGTTTGTTGTAATGAAAATGTTACTAGTTAGTGTTTCTTTTTACAGAACAAACTAAAACTTATTTAAGTTTTACTACAATATTTAATTTATTCATTTATTTATTACAGTATCAAAAGCAATGATTGACTGACTACATGACTAACTACAGATCCCAAACTTAATATATAACAAAAAAAACTTTCTTTGCATACATTCCATATAGTTAACCCAAATATCACTTTACAGGAGCCAAATAGAGACCATATTCTAGTTAGAGTAAAACCAAACTTTCAAACAACTCAACACATAACTTTTGCTAAAATTCTTCATGGTTCTACTAACATACCTGAAGACCTTATACTGATAAATCAGCAAAGCTTAAACAAGCATCAAATATTACAAGGTCTTTTTGCTAAAGGTGGCACAAAGAGCACATTAAACTTATGGAGGCATTTCTTTGTATTGAGGGAAAAATTACTTTCTGCACTGCTTAACCACTCTTTTGAAGTCAGTGAATAACAACATCAACTTGGGTCCCTTTGTTTAGCGAAGTATAGATATACTGAGACAAGACCACTAAGAGGGACCCACAGATAGGAAATGATGTTGCTAGGATATTTCTGTCTAATATTCTCGAACAGCTTTTTAAGAACAATCACAGATGAAGATAAGAGATCAAAATTTTACATTTTAAGGTCTAGAAATGTAAATAATAGAAGCCAATACAGACCAAAACTCAATACACCAAAAGACGTGAAGAATCACTTTAGGTACAAATTTGCAGACCAAAGAGTGTGTTTGATATGAAACAATAAATAGAACATGCTATAGACCAGCTGTTCACAAAATTCACCCTTCTAAACTATAATTTCACAAGTCCGAAGTAAAAAATTTATAGTACTGGCATCCTATAATATTTGGAATTCATTTCAATCAGTTTTAGATAAGAGAAGCAAAAAAGCCAAACAGTCCTGAAACAACATTCTAACTAAAACAGATCCGAACCAAACCAAAGAATAAGGGTTCTAATACTAACACGAGGTTCTGATACTGTTTTAAAAAAAAACGTTACTTACGAAGTTTTGGACATCCAAAATACTGTCTTCTACTGGGTGCGTGCAATCAATAACGAACTTCAAAGAGACCTTCTTTTTCTTAAGACCCTTTCCTCTGATCTGCTGCTTTTTTGGGGCGACTTTGCCAGCGGCTACAGCCGGTTTAGTCTGGAATCAACAACAAAATTAGTTGTCTTTCAGCCAGACTAGGTCCCGAAGGACCATTTTATTTAGTTAGTTTAAGGCATCTTGACTCTTAGTAAATGTGTGGTTCAAGTTTCAAGATGGGCTCATTTTTCTGTTTTCAGTTGCATCCTATGAAGATTAAAAAACTAAAATATCACTATAAATGTATGCGACGGTTATTAATTTGAGAACTACTATATAAAATATTAAGAAATGGCAAAGGATCGTGACAAATTTTAAAGATTTATTCGATAGTCTTAAAAGATCACTTACGGGCGCCATGCTTCTCGCTTGACTTTTCGATTGAAAAAGAAACGAGGTAAATGTATTCGTTGACTGGTAAACTATCAGTGTCAAACTGTCAACTATAATATTTGACAAATGACATTGTCTGTCAATGTCAACATAAGGAGGGGCAAATAACGAATCACGAATAAATGAATCACGACGTTGCCAAAGTCTATTTTAATGTCTATTTCTACTTGTTCGACTAGTGCAAAATAATTAATTTCGTCTTGTTGCAATTTCTGTTATCATTTATTTTGGACTTTTCAAAATTTAGTAATTGTTTACACAAATGTTTGTCGTATTATTCATGTATAAAACCCAATTATCGAAAATTAGAACCTCTATTTTTTATCAACATGGACGTTCAACTGCTTCTAACCTGGCTGTATATTAAATATTCCTCCTTGAGTCATTGGAAAAGGGCTGTCAGACTCCCTCTACATAGACCTCTCAACGGCCTTCGATAGTGTCAATCATGCTTTACGCGTGAGAAACCTATCACCAACTGGCGTTGGTGGTCTTTTTTACGGCTATATTGAGTCACATTTATGCGATCACACCCAGTTTGTTAAGTCACGCTTACTTCATGAGAAACTCAAATGCAAGGTAAGTGTTATTAATTATGAATTGGGAGTCACCTTTGTCAAAGATCTTAACAAAAAATCTAGGACTGGAATCGTACCGCTGGGATTCATAAAAAGAAGTTTAAGTATGCAGTATTTGGAAGTCCTATTCTATCTTTCTTTAAAAGCTTATCAATAATCTATCGAATACCTCATTAACAATTCCCGATTTAGGATCCCACTGAGAAGAACTAGGCTAATGCAACTATTTTAACCAGACAGTCATCGGACAAATTATGGTTATTATGCCTACCGAGGCCTAAGCGCAGTTAAATTAATATCACTCTCGTCAAGATCCAGTTATAGAGATTGTTATTTTTTTTATCCCTAGGTCCCTGGTTCTCATATGAATCGATTTACGTTGGTATCCAGGTCTGATATACAGAAGTGAGCGAACGTGCCAAGAAGTAGAAAAACCTTTACCCAGTACACCAACGACCACCAGTGGATCGAATCCTTAGACCATAATTATCTTACTGAGGTAACTGAACGGGACATAAATCGAGAGACATTTGCCGAGTCACTAGGTTGTTTTTTTTTCTTGTTGGCTGATTTAAATTTATAACTTGTAACTGTTATAATCCCTCAAGCAAGGATATCACTACAAATTGTAAAAATCAATATTGAATAGCAGGATTCACGGTTTCCATTATACCATTACTTGTATCGCCCTCTATTGTACAACAAGAAACCTTTATTGATTTCTTTAAATTCATAAACTCTCACTTGGCGACAGCACTAATATTGGATATTACATTGCCCCTACATGAGCGTTATAATATCTCCAGGCATCGGTCCATGTAAGAATTAGCTTATTAAGGATCAATTCGACTTTGAATGAATCCAATCTGAAACAGCGGCCGAGTGTTGATTCCATCTGTGGGTTGCGATGGCTGAAGAAGAATCAGTGTTTCAATCAATTTTCTGTTGTAAAAGAGCCCTTTAGAAGCTTAATCAGGGTAGTGATGACTTGCGATGGAAACAGCCTGGCTCGTTGAACAGTTAGTTTTTCTTCAAGGCCAATTAAAAGTCCAAAGAAATATTTACGAAGGCCTTGAACCGTTTGCTTTGTTGCTAGCTGCACATCTTCCAACAAGATACCATTCGGCTTCGTACGTCACTATATCAATCCGTGCGTTTGCTCAACGAAAACGTCTGGAATAATGTGAGTAGAAGTGTTTCCGAATCCTCTAATGAACTTACAAAAGATCTGTCATAGATTGCCTGAGAACGCATACCTTAGGACTTAACAGATTATCTAGTCAGATGCATGTCATAACAATAATGTCGTATGGCTGGCATTGTAGTACAGATTTAGTGTGGTCATATTACGGCCATGATGTAACTAAAAGAATAAAAATAAATGAAGCAAGTCTCCTTTGAATAGAAATACAATAATATAAATGTACTAACGTAGTATGGCCGATTGTTGTAGCCATGTGTCATTAGCCACTTGCGTGGGTGATGTGAGGCCTAAGGAAGGTCTCTGTCTCTCTTTCTTTATGATTTTCCTAACCTGGGAATTTAGCCAGCTCATGTGGTTATTCAGAAACAGTTGGGTATGTACCCTGGTCTCTAAAACGGATTATGAAGCTTATTTAGACTATTTTAGCTGCTGATTCTGCTATCAGTGTGAATAAATTCAGCTTCCACGTAGGGCACCTAAAGGGTATGGGAAATAGAGTTGACTGACAATTCAAAGAACAACCAACTCTTGACTGGGTGCCGGGTGACACGAATGTCTCAAAGCATCCTGTATGCGTATGAACGAATTTGGTTGTGTCCCCTGAGTTCCCCCAGGAATACGTTATGGCTATTTAACTCTTATATTTGATTTATGTACACTAGGCGTGGGTTTGTTTTTCACTAATTTTCACCCACGTCAGTGATGTAGTGAGTCTAGGAACTCTAAGTTTCAGGGCACGGTAGTCTGCTCCTCCCACAATCCATCCGGTCTGGGTACCGGCGTAAATAGATTCAGCCAACCACTGGGTTGGAGGAGGAAGTGGTTTGGAAACGGAAAAAAAGGAAAGGACAAGGAAGAACCTTGACTGGGTGAACTGTTCTTGACTAAGTAAACTGTACCATAGAAGTCCCACCTTGTAAATTTCAAATTCTTAAACGCTCGTAGCTACATATGGATTTGTTATTTCATTTCGTTGTCAACCATTCATAACCGAGAATAGCCAGGCATAAATATTTTAATTTGAATTAAGTCGAAATATGGAATTCACGTTTATTAAGTATGCAGATATGCATCTTATCTTATGTATGGTCTTGCGTCTTGCAATGCATTGGAAGCAGAAAGGTTGGATGAAGAAAGATGTCCTGATTGCACTGTTCCAAATCAAAAGACCTTTTAACGAATTCACCAACTTCTAAGGGAAACTGATTGAAGCGATTCCACTTATTAAGGTGATATTATTAACTTTCTTTATTGTAATTTTAGGAAGTTTTGAAAGAAAATATTATATGCTGTAGCTGATACTCCTTCAATGAGCATTCGAAAATTAGCCGCTCAGCTTATACCCACTTTACCTACAAAGTGCATGAACTAACTCCTGAAGATATTCCTCGTAGAATACAGTTCGGGAACTGCCTACTAGATCAGCAGCGAACTAATGCAAACTTCATTCGCATTATTCTTTTTACCGATGAAGCAGGGTTTACCCAAAATGGTATTGTGAATTTACATAACTCGCATGTATCGGCTGATGAAAACCCTCATGCCGCTGTTGTTTCTCATTATCAACATCAGTTCTAATCAATTAATATCTGCGCAGGAATCATTTATTGGCAATGTTTTGACTGGGCCATTCGTATTACCGCCACGATTGAATGGAGAACTTTATTTGGAGTTCCGTCAGAACAATTTTCTGGGTTTAATAGAGCATTTGCCACTTGCGAGCCTAACCTTATTTTAGCGTTGCTGTAAGAAACAACCTTTCCAAACCGTTGCATAAGTAGAGGAGGATGCATTGCCTGGCCTCCTCGATCTCCCGATCTAACGCCACCTCAAAACCTTGGTGTATTCAACTCCTGTCGATACTCGGGAGGAACTTTTCCAGAGAATCAGGATTTATTCTGATGTGATAATGACCAATCCAGGGTAGTTGTGGCGAGTACAGCAGTTCACGATTCGTCGTATCCGCGAGAGTATCAGACGTCACGGAGCCCAAGTTGAACCTACTTATGATGTTTGGAATTCATTGTTTCGAATTATTAGCTTCTTTGTTTATTGCATTCTTTTTGATGTTTTTTCGTTTTATAAAAACCATAGGTTCACATTTTTTTCAACAATTTCGATAAGGTGCCTTTCTAAGAACCATACTGCATTTTCAAAAACATGTACTTTTTCAGATTAAACAACTTAAAATGGAACTTCTCTGTTATTTGAATAACTGTAGCATCGCTGAAAAAAAGAACATATCGTGGTTCTTTTTAATTAAAAGAAAACAGTGATTCCTTAATAAATGTTTTTTTCCAAAATGGATTTTCTCGATAATCAATAAGAGTGCCTTTTGTTTAGTTTAAGATTTAAACTATCCGACTTCCAGCGGCGTCTTTAGGGGGCCGTATCTTCATAGGGAGACCCTATAGGATTTTTTTAATAGGAGAGTTCTATAATATTTTTTTATTTTCTACCTGAATCTGAGAGATTCCTCACATTTTCCGGGGCAGCCTGTATATTGGAGAGTGTATGTAGCTTGCAAAGTTCTTAGAGATGGTAATTGCAAAAAATTTTTTAAATACTTGTAAAGCCATGGACTACGTTTAAGAATTGAGGACAAGGACTTCATCTTTTACTGACCACCTGCAACAAGAAGGTGGACGATTTGCAATTAACAATTGAGAGTTATTAAATGGTTTAGTTGCTTTATTAAGATTTTCTTCTATAAATTGAAACGTTTCATAATTGCTATAAAGAAACTTTAAAGAAGCAATACTTTTTCGTTTTTCAGAAGGCACCTTAACTTACATAACTTCCTCATGGTGGATTTGTGGACAGTATACATTGCTCTTTAATGTATAACAGTAATATCGTGTTGACCTATCTTATTGAAAGGCCAGCATTAGTAAGAATGCTTTTTCTATTCTCTAAGATGAAAGAACATTACCCAATATATTTTGTTGAAATATTGGAACAAACCCTTATGATATTAATGGTAAACTATTGAATAATTATCAAATCAAATCGTTTATTTCCATCGACATAATAACAATGTAAAGGAATTGTCAATAAAAAACTAAAATGCTAATAAAAAGAGTATAAAATTACAAAGATGAAAATATGAAAGGAAACAAATTTAAGTCAATTTAGTCAATAAATCTACAGTTAAAGAACTCTGTCAATGAGTAAAAAGGACAGTTAACTAACATGGTCCTAAGAGCTTTCTTAAAAGTTGAAAAAGTCTTAGCTCTCTTTATTCTACATGGGAGATGACTAAAAATTTTGAGAGATGTAATTTCCGGATCATGCTGTACCTGCGACAACCGGGTAAAAGGAATGTATAATTTATCTGCATTTCGAGTTTTATAAACATTAAGATCTCCAGATTTCATGTGGTTGGAAAAATTTTTATGTATTTGACATGCGCACTCCAAGATATAGATGTTAATTATAGTTTGGATTTTTTCTTTTTTAAAAGTACCACGGCAAGTTTCCCTGAAGGAAAGTCTAAACATCGTACGTACAAAGCGCTTTTGATTTATTAGCACTCTACCAATACTGGAGGAATTACCCCAAGCTAATAAGGCATAGGATAGAGTGGAATGCACTGAGGCATAATAAATCTTTTAAGTGTATATGCATCCACATAGTCTCGAAGCTCCAAGATGGCATAATTGCTGCGGGACAATCTATTGCACACAGATTCCACCTGAGGATCCTACGATAGATGTCTATCAATTACAATTCCCAAGAACTTGGTGGAGTGTTGTTGGATGAGGCTACTTGATGACTGCTCTCTAAGGAGTAAGCTCCGGTCCTGAATAGCTCGAATCCGATTGAAAACAATGAAATTGGTTTTAAAACTATTCGAACAAAGACCATTTTTCTGACCACACTCCGCAATATCAGCTATACACTTGGTGGCTTTTGAGTGGATAGACTGATAGTCAGTACCCGAGACAACTGCTAATGTATCATTAATAAAAAGTAAAAACAAAATGGGCCCAAGAACACTACCCTGTGGAACCCTAGTGACAGTTGCCCAATCAGATATGGTCATCTGATTAGTAACTTTCAATCTAACAACCTGGGTTCTAGCTGTCAAATATGATTCAAGCCATTTATAAGCCGGACCTCTTATACCATAATGAAAGATCTTATTTAATAGTAAAGCATGATTAATGGTATCAAATACTTTAGTAAGATCAAAAAAGATACCAACAGATTTTAATTTCAATTCAAAATTATTTAATATATTTGTATAAAGAGATATTACAGCATCTGATGCAGAGAGACCAAACCTCAATCCAAACTGATGACATGACAGTATAGCAAAAAAATCTAAAATCGCAATAAGTCTTCTTTTAAAAGATTTTTCAAAGATCTTTCAGAATACAGAAAGGAGACCAATAGGCCTATAGTTACTCACTTCTGAGGTATCACAACAGCTGATTTTACCTCTTTAGGAAAATATCCAAACTGAAATGATAAATTAATAAAGTTTATTCAAGAAATTTACAAATCAATACTTACATACTAGTAAACATAATTTTTATTGTAAATTCTTACAGGCTTAGATTGCACCTAGATAAGCATAGTATTAGCATACCTGTGTGTGCAATAAATAAATATTGTATAACGAATTTGATCAAAATTGGCATCTATATAATATGTAAATATCAAAACAATTTAATTACTTTATACGAAAATGGCGTACTACATACTAATTGATGTATCAGAGAAACTTAAAAAAATACTTAAGTTATTACAAATGAATTGCTTGACATTTTTATTAAAAAGTTTTTTATTTTTTAAATTCCTGATATCTAGTGGAATTAGGTTGTAAATTTTGGGTGCTAAATAGGTGGCAGATCTGAGATTGAGATTTCTTTTTGATGATGGTATTTTTAAGTGCTTGATAATGTTTTGCCTAGTGTTGTGTTTGAGTTGCATACAATTTGTATTAATCGAATCTTTTAAATAAGTAAATTTACAAAGAGACAATACGTACAGTGCACGAATACTGCAGGTTTCAATAGAGTAAATGTGAGAGGTTGGAAACAGTCTTGCTTTTTTAAAAATAACTTTGAGAATATAGGTGCGAATCAATTACTATACCCTGGTATTTTATTGACTTAGTTTCTTTATTTCTTGATGTGTTGTTTATTTATATTGAACTATAATCTGGACGGTTCGCTTCGGTTAGTGAAAAAGCCATATAGGCAAGTTTTGTCTATGTTAAGTGAGTTTAAATGTGTCAAAATAATTTTTTACAACCTTAAAACCGGCCTTAAATTTTTCTTTCACATCATACCAGGAGTTTCCCCAAAAAATAATGGCGGTATCATCTGCATATGCAAAAATTTTTGCGTTTAGTATCTTTAGTTCATACAAGGAATTAATATATATATTAAAAAGTGTTGGACCCAGGACGGTACTCCACATGTTATAGTTTCCGCCTCACTAATAACGCTTCCAATCTTTACATGCTGTGTTCGACCAGAAAGGTAGCTGGCAAAGACATCCAACACAGAGCCACGCACGCCATATGCCTCTAATGTTTGAAGGAGTATGGTATGCGACACCGCGTCGAATGCCCTAGCCAGATCCAGAAATAATACCAAACATTTATCTCCATCATCAAGTGTTTATGCTATATGGCTAGTTAAATTAAATAATGCATCGTTCGTGCTTACTCCCGGGATAAAACCAAATTGATTTTGTGATAAGAGATTGCTGGCAGTAAGAAAATTAACCAATCTCTCGTTAAGACAGTTTTCAAAGATTTTGGCTATATTTGATATGACACTTATAGGTAGGTAGTTTGTTATGTCTTCTTTGTTGCCATTCTTAAAAATTGGTGTAACATGTGAGAATTTTAAAATACTAGGGACTACACCTTTTTTAAAAATTAGATTAATAGCATGTACCAGTGGGCCCGCTAGGAATGTATGCAATAACTTAATGACAGAGGTAGAAATATCATCTGGTCCCGCTGAACAACGATTCTTTAAATTATTAATATATTTTATAAGCTCATTACTATTTGTAGGTTTAAGAAACATAGAAAATTCTAAATTTGGTACTGAATTAAATGGTTGTGTGGTGTTAGGAATTTTTTCAGACATTTTCTTTCCAATATTAGTAAAGAACTTGTTACTTTGTTTCGCTATTTCTTCTGGAGCTGTAATAATTGAGTTATTTATATTCAATTTATTAATTGTTCCTTTTGGTTTGTATTCCTCTGTAGCATCTTTTATTATTTTATAAAGCTTTCTTAGGTCTTTTGAATTATTATTTATTTTATTTTTATAATATTCATTTTTAGTCGTATTTATTATTTTATTGGGACGATTTCGATAGTTTTTGTATTGCGCTTGTCTTTCATTGGAAACATTATTTTTAAGTTCTTTTTTCATTTTGTCTCGTTTTTTAATTGATGTTATAATTGCCAAAGTTATCCAGGGTTTTAGTTTTTTATATTTTTTTCTTAGAACCGTAATTAATTCAGATTGCTTGATAATCGATATCAGTGAGTTAATTATAAAATCACAAACTGGTATGGGATTATCAAAGGAAAATACATAGTCCCAGTTAATGTTACTTGCAAGTAGTTTTAACTTATTTTAATCAATTTATTAACTTACTTTACTCAATCAATTTGGAGTTATATTTAATAAACATATGATCCAGACACGATCCACTGTCCTCCCTTGTAATATTCATAATTAAAGGTTTAAAGCCAAAAAAACTCATTATAGATAGGTATTTATTATTCGTAGGGTTATCTTTATTAAGTATATTTATATTAATATCTCCCGTACATATATCAACATGATGAGCAGCTAAGGACCTCAAGTAAACCTCAGAAGATAGCGAGACATTCAGAAGATAGGTAAGTGGAGAGATAATATGCTCAGCACATGCTAGCAAGTAACAAGATACCTCGTCTACACCGGATGACTTTTTCCTGGACGAAGATTTTATAATCTCAAATGTTTTACCTTCAGTGAGAGGGAATAGAAAAAGAGATTGGGATAAACTGTTGAAAGGCACATTCATTCCCATGGGTGTCTGAAAATTATCTGTGATCTTTCGCACTGACTCTACAAAAAAAATTATTAAAGGTCTTAGCAATATTGAGGTTGCCAGTAACTTTCTTTCCATTATCAGTAACCAAATTAGGAACACACTTTGTTCCGCGACTTGGAAAGTTTGTGATTGAGTTAATAATTTCCCATGAGGCTCGAGTTGAATTGTTAGAAGTTAGCAACTTTGTTGAATTATAGGCTTTTTTAGCATTTACGATATTTTCTCTATGTACATTCAATCTCCTTCTATAGGATGTCTGTAACTCATGGTCATGAACGGTCTTTAGTTGAGTATGAAGTAGTCTTAAATGCTTGCCCTCATTAATTATCAATGGTGTTATCCACTGATGAGACTTTCTGTGATATGTCTTCGATTTGTTACATTAATGAGTTGATGGTAAATTATACATTTTAAAAACAGAGATCGGTTAACTTTCATGTTTTCTCGATTCAGTTAGCTCATGTTGTCTCTACCAAGAAACCTTATGTCTAGAAAACTGACCCCATTCGAAATTCTAAGCCTTTTTATGCCTTAATTTCGCAAAAAATAAAACATGAAACTAGAAATTACGGTAAATAGAAAGCCATTAATTTCAGCAAATTTTTCTTGACCCACGAAGCGACACCTTCCTAAAACTAAAAATAACGTCAAAACTGTCACTAACATCACTACTGTCAAATTTTCCTAATGTCAGGTCACCCTAAGATGGTTCCCATCCGACATTCCGCTTTGGCGAATCAAGTTTCATGGGGCTCAAAAAAGTAAATCCGAATAATTTACATTTATAGATACATTTTGTGTGCCACTGGCGTTTGGATGGCGAACCTTCCCCCCTCCATTATGAAAAATCGACCGGTCGGCGCGAGCGCCTCTCTCGCTAACTGCGCCAACTACCCGCGCGGCAATCCGGGGAGTTGAGTTGAGAGCAACTCTTTTGCCCGTTCGTGACGTACCCGTAGTTTCCTCCTGATAATTTCGCGATTATTTACCAAAAAAATTTGAGTAAAAAGTGCGCTGGAGCCGGATAAAAACATTCCAGACATGATTGTGGTGCGGGTGCTGTGTATTTTTGTGCTCGGATATTGTGCCGCGGCCTCTGACAGTCAAGAATTTAACACAGGTAAGTTTAAGAATTTCTCACCTGTGTGTGTGTGTGTTCAACATTTCTAAGTAAATAAACGCGCTTACGGCGGCTTTGTAAACATTCGTTTGGGGCCGTCGGCGACTCGGTGACCTTTTTAGATTTGTGTTATTTAGACGACAAACTGGTTTATTAAATTTTTTAATCGACAAAAATCGAATTAAATGTGACGGTATCAGGTGTAAAATGGCGAGGTTGACGATTTCCTTTTGTCTCTTCTCCATTTGTTTTTCTGTGTCTTGGCGACCGTTTCATTGATTCTCCGAATAAAATGACACATTTATTAGCCTGCCTGAAAGCTTAGTTTTACTTAGGATACATTTTATAATCAAAACACAGCTGTTAAACTGAATTATGCATTTTAAGAGAAAGTCAGCTTTATCCTTGCATTTACCTTTTGCTGCTGAACTATGTATTGCAGTTTTATTTATCTCTAGGTTTCATAACATTTAATATCTGGACTTTTATTTGTTATTTCTTTCATTTAGCACAATATCACTATTGTTACCTAAATAAACATTTTGGCCAGACTGAACTTAGGCTAGAAGTTAATTATCATTAACCTCAATTTGTACTTTTTAATCAATATAAGGCAATACTTATGGATTTTATTGACAATACTCTGTATCAACACTATCAGGTATTTCTGTAGGTGAAATAAGGAAAATGCCTTGTTCTAAGACTAAAGTGACCACATTCTTATTGAAACAAAGTGGAACAAATTGAATGACAAGAATTTTAATTTAATTATACAGGATGTCCCGAAATTACATAGCAATAATTTACCAGCTGCATCATTGTCTAAAAATAAGACAAAAACTTCAATACAGAAATCTTGAAAAGTGAATCGTTTTCATGTTACAGGGTGCTTTATAATTCCTATTGACATTGGTTTCTTGTTGTTATTTTTCGAAATTTTCATCATATACTATATACATCATATACTGTCATTATTAATAACTGATTTTATAACATTTTATGCTAATATGTATATAGGGTCGATTAAAATTAGTGGTCAGCAAAAATAAAAATGTCATAACTTTTTTTTTGGTTACTTTTTAATTATGTGGAGAGTAAAATTAAAAAGAACCAACATTTTTGCATAAAATCAGTTAGTTACAATAACAGTAGTATAGAATAACAATTTTGAAAAATAACATCCAGGTGTTTCAAAAATATTAACAAAAAATTATCTTCAATAGGAATTATAAAATACCCTGTAACATGAAAACAATTCACTTTTCAAGATTCTTGTATATGAAGTTTTTGTCTTATTTTTAGATAAAGTTAAAATTATACCCATTTGTAGTTCAGAAATTAATAGTCTGCTATGTATTTTTATACATTCAGAAATTAATAAAGGATTTATTTTAGCAGCACATTATTATATTTTTATATATTCGTGTATATACTTTCATTCCCAAAAAATGTAAAAAAAATCTTGTAGTATTTATTTATTTATTTATTAACGGAATCCATTTACAAAAGTATTACATAGCATACCCATACAAACATATATATTCAGATACAAAACTATCTATAAATCAGTGAAAGGTGTAGATGAATTAATTAATTAAAGCCCCTATGAAATAATATTCTTTAACTGCCCCTTAAAATATGTAATCCTAGAGTCAAAAAAGTTTATCTGTCCTGACAGACCATTAGCACTTCGAGCCATTCGTGTAATTGGCTCATTAATGCCATAATTGGTATGGTGGAATGGGACTGAAAATATTTCTGATTGTCTATTCAATCTGGAAGGCACCCTAAGTTTAAAAAGAGACAATAACTCGGGACAATCTATAGTAGCATTTAAAACCTTATGCATAAAACATAAGTCGAGTAATGTTCTTTGTGACTCCAATGTGGGTAACTTCAGGTTATCCCTGACCCACTGATAGTAATACTCCTGTCTCCTGTAACCACATCTAAAAGCCGCCACCCTTAAAAATTTATTTTGAGTTTTTTCAATCTGCTCAATATAGCAGTTATATGACGGGGACCATACAATTGAGCCATACTCCAAGATGGGCCTAACAAGAGAGCAATAAAGTAATCTAAAAGTAAACAAAGACAAATAAGTTGTAGACCGTTCAATAAAACCCAGCATTTTCATTGCCCTACCAGTCACCTGATTGATGTGACTTTTAAAAGACAACCTGGAGTCAATAAATATTCCTAAGTCAGAAACCTCTTTTTTGACACCAATTGCTACATTATTTATTTTATAAAGAAAAGCAATAGGGTTTCTTTGCTTAGAAAAAGTAATCTTATGGCACTTATTGATATTAAGGGACATTCTATTAAAGTGGCACCAATCAAAGAATAAATTGAGATCTTTTGTAGGAGCACAGCATCAGAAAGGGATGTGATAAGCCTAAATAGCTTCACATCATCAGCAAACATTAGCACACGACAATTTTCAAGTTTCCAAACTCAATCAATCAATCAATAATATTTATTGTATTATTAACAAACTTAACAATTAACAAATATTATTATAATTAATCATAAATAATGGGACATAAACAACAAGTCCGAAACGGAATTGCACTTCAAATTGAGAATGTTATTGAGAGAGCCGCAGATGCAACAAAATTGAGCACAACAATGATCGCAAATATAAAGAAGAATTGGGATAAAATCAGATCAGGATTACGCTGTTCATATATTTTCCAAGCAAAAGACCGCAAAAACCAAATCTACAACATATTTGAAAAGTAGAATTTGGCACGAGCAGTAGACGTAACAAAACCAAGCTTACAAAAATGTGAATAATGGTATAAAATTATTTTAAGTCACTGGGAAAAATTTAAATACTGACAATTTAATTTACTTGTTCATGAAAAAAAATGCTGCTTGAAGGAATATGTTAACACATTAAAATGAAAATACCATTCCAAAAAATAAAACATACAAACTCAAAAAAAACATGCCACATTGCATTACCAAGTTAATGAAATTGCAACAATATGATTGAATACTTAAATGACGATCATAAAATAAAATTTGCTAGAACAAAAAAAGCTTAATCAATCTTGTCAGTATTGTCAGAGTCAGAACTGAAATCAGAGATATTGTCTTCATCTTCGTCAGTCGTAATCACAAATGGCAGAATGTCATAGGCATCACACAATTGTATTGCCTCCCAAGCCTTTTCAATTACCTTTTCTGTATGGTTCTATTTTCTGGTGGCAGTCGCAACATATTCATCAAGGAAGTACTTTTTTTGACTAGGGCAGTTTCTGCGTGCAATACTCCATATTTTATCTTTGATGGCTTTTTCTGGAAAGCCAATATTCTTTTTCTTCAACCATTCGGTCAGTCTCTGCTTTGTCCAAGATTTTCTCTGGATTTCTTCTAATAAACCAGAATGGTAACTTGCATTGTCCATGATTATAAATGACTTTAGGGGAAGATTTGGAACCAGCTGAGTTTTAAACCAGTTTTCGAAGTTTTTCCTGTTCATATTGTCATGATAATCTCCCGTCTTTAATCCACTCTTGAATATTAAATTTGCACCCTTGATGAAGCCATCTTTGGGTCCGGCGTGGACCACGATATAACGATGACCTTAAAAATAAAAGGTAATTCAATTCTCTTCTTTTAGAAATCATTCTTCCAGAACATAACTTTAATATAATTAATAAGTTATGTTCCATGCACATACGAGTAGTGTATGGAGTTAAATTCCCTCATATTGTCTTAGAGAGAAATTATATGAAACTATGAAACAGATGAAATTATGAAGTTAGAGGGCCCTTACAAGGGCAATAGTTTTTATTCAAAAAAAAATCTAAAAAGATAACCAGTTTCACTGTTTTTCCTTGAATCCGTGTGCTTGGTGTCATCTTGCCAGCTACTACGAAATGATCCCTTGCTAAAAATCCACGTCTCGTCAATGAAAACTGGAGTAAAACCTTCCGGACCTATACTTCTATTTTTGATATACTCCCTTAAAAAATTGATTCTTTTATGAACAATATTTGGCAAGTTCATCAAATATTTTCTGTTATTTGATTTTTTCCACTTGAAGCCTATACTATTGGTCCATCTTCTTAAGGAGTCAATGGAAAAATCAAAATATTCAATTTCTTCCCTGAACTTTTCTCTAATTGTTGCCAGTATTACATATTCTTTTCTGGCGTACATAGAATAAATTGTGTCCCGAATTCTATGTTTCAAATATGTTGTAATTTTGGTTTTTGCTGTCTTTTGCTTGGAAGATATACGGGCTGCATAATCCTGATCTGATTTTATCCCATTCATCTTTATATTTGTGATCATTGTTGTGCTCAATTTTGTTGCATCTGCGGCTCGCTGTATCACATCCTCAATTTGAAGTGCAATTCCGTTTGGGACTTGTTCCTTTTCCAGTTGAAAAAAAGCCAATATATTTAAAATCATCAGCTGCGATTGTTCATTATACCTATTATATCTTTTTTAGGCATTATCTAACACTTTTCGAAATAACTTTCAAGAACAAGTTGACAAACCAATATTTTTGATTGACAGTGATGGATATTTCACATAACCTAGTATATAAAAGATGAATAATCATCAGACACCAATTTTTTTCAAAAGTTTGTTGTCGCCGCTGTTTGGAATATGGTAAACAAAGATAAACAAAAATGACGTCATTACAAATGGGTATAATTTCGACTTTAAAGATGTGGCTGGTAAAATATTGCATTTAATTTCGGGGCACCCTGTATATATATTTTATTGTATATATTCATGTACTTGTACAAAAATTTATTTATTTTTAATTATTGGCAACTATAAAAACATTTCTAAAAAATATGATTTTCACAGTCACCTTTTTGATCCGAGTGAAAATGTATGAAATGTAGTTAATGTTCAACTGTGTTTTTTCAGTTGTACATATTTTATTGACATTAGAATCAAATAAATATATGCTTTATTGTCATAAAAGTAAATTTGTTGACAAAGCTGTAAAAAAGAAAATATATACACAAACATGTAAAAAGGTTATTTAGCATGCTATGGTCCATCATCCTAAAGGCATTCTGCTTCCATGAATATGGTTTACCTATACCAGTAAAACCAACATCCCTATTCTTCAGAAATACTCCTTCAAGACTGTGAACCAAAACATACAAAGCTAATGTAATGTCAAGAGTATCAATATGTATAACACAAACAGATATTATTCACTCCGGAAATGTACAATTTTATTAAATGTAAAACTGTAAAAAAAAAATTATATGGTGTAAAAAATATAAAGAAAAATACCTAAAGTCAAGAAAAAGGTAAAAATGACTAAAATCTATCCAACAAAAATTCAGTTATTTCATAATAGCCCTTTGCACCTAAGAGTTTTTTAACACATTTTCTAAAAAGTTTCCAGCTACCTATACCTTTCAAAACTGCAGGAAGAGTTTTTTACCATCAAATATAAAAGTTCTTTTGAACTCAGTGAACTTGTAGGCATAGGCAAGAGCACATCATTAGCTCGTTGACTGCTATATTCATGCCTATTAGTTGTGTTCACACTTCTAAATTTCTTATGAACGAGCAAACAGATTTCAATATAAATAAGGCAGGAAGGGTTAGGATTTTATGAGTGATAAATAGCTGTTTGCAAGACTCTCATACTCACATTACACAGACGTCGGATGGCTCTCTTTTGCAAAACAAAAACACTATTAAATAAGTAATGTGTGCATGCAACCCAGAAACACAAACCATACCTTAAATGGGACTCAATTAAAGAAAAATAAACATTTCTCGCCATGTCAAAATCAACCTCTCCTGCGACCACTTTAAGAGCGTTAAACAATTTGCTGATATTTTTCTACACAATTGCCTCATATGGCCCTCAAATTTTAGTTTATTATCAATAAATAAACCTAAAAATTTATTTTCGTCTAAGTTGTTTAGAATGTGATTCTCCAAAAACACATTATTTAAATTGCATTTAAAATTCATAACACTAGTTTTTGAAATATTTAAACACAGTTTGTTGGAATCACACCATTTCTTGATTTCAACAATATCTCTGTTAACTGTGGTATTTAGATTCATTGCACTCGTGTCATGCCATAAAATTGTTGAATCATCCGCAAACTGAATGAATTTACCTGAGATCCTAAGATTGGCCATGTCATTAATATAAATGAGGAATAGAAGTGGCCCAAGAACTGAACCCTGAGGAACACCACGAGTCACAAGCTGCTCACTTGAAAGGGCACCATCCACAGAAACACTCTGCATTCTAGTATGCAAATAAGACCCAAACCACTGAACAGCCAGACCTCTGAATCCATACCGCAAAACATATTCTGTTGCTGCATTTTATTTCTGGAAGGGACAAATGCAAAGGGAGAGTGCAAGTTCTACAATTTTTAAAATATTTTGATAAGGAATATTATTCTGTTTAAAATGAAGGACTAACTCCATCCATTTTTTGTCTCTGTGTTGCTAGACAGTTAATAATATCAGTTTTTCCACAATGTGAGACCAAAAATTCAGCACTGTCTATCACTCTGTACCATAAAGTCTGTTTTGGTTTTTTTAATAAATGGAAATTTTCTGCTTAGTCCTTCATTAAATTTAAATTGTCTTTTTTTTACTCATCTTTTATTCTGTAGGTAAATACTACAAATAAATAAAACATTTACTGCAAAGCCTAAAAAAAAGTATTAAAATGTTGACTGTTTAATAAAGAGTTAAACCAAACATCAAATTAAAAACAGCAAATGCACTGTTTTGCACTTTTTGGAATTAAGCTGAGGTGTAATAAACTAACTTACTTGTACATTGCCATTTTTTATTTGTTTCTTTATTTTCACTATAATTCTTAATAAATAATAGGTAATATATTTTTACAGTACATTTAAAATAAAAAATGCAGATATTTTCTAGAAGGCGGAGCATTTTAAAAAATCAAAGGCACATGGGACAGTGCACTAAAAAAGTGGTACTGTCCCTTTAAAATCGGGACATGTTGTTACTTTATTTAAGAGTAATGCATTTCAATTAGATAATGTAGGCACTTATGTTTTTCATTATTTTTAATCAGCAAAACTAGGTGTTGAGTCCAATAATGATTAGTTATCTCATCAAAATTCTTCACTATTAAAACAAGATTGATGGCTTTTATTTTGTGGAAAAAAAAACATCCTTCTTATAACTTATTAACCTTATTAACCATTAAAAAAAGAAAGAAAGAAATTTTTAGGGGGTTTAACCATAGGCGTTTTTATTATTTCAAATAAACAATAGTTAAGAAAGAAAAATATACTAACAATAACCAATATACATTTCTAGGCTATAACTAATTTTTCAAAAACATGTTGCCAAAAAGTAACAATTCAGCTCATGTCTTGCCATTTGTACTGCAAAATATCCAGAGGATAATTTTGATACAAGGATATGAATCAATGGTGACCATCAATGGTAATATCAAGGAACTTACAATTTTTTTTGTTTTGCAAGGAGGACTCTTCACTAAACTTCAAGACAAGCACATCAACTTGATAAAATCTATTTATGATTCCATAATATGGTGGTATTATCAGCAAACTTTTCCATTACCATAAATTCATTTTGCAGTTATTGAGTCCCATCTTTGATATGGATAAAATTACCTGCTGATGTGACCAATTCCTCACTCTGATACTTGTGGCTATAGTTGAAATATAGGGATAAAAAGTTATTTAATAATCTTCCACTAGAATAAGAAAATTTAAGGCTGCAAAAAGCCTATGTGTAAAAACAAATAATTTCTCTTCAGGAAAGGTTAGTATAGTTCAAGAGAATTTTTTAATGATTAGCATTTAAGTATCCTTTAGGTTTTATATTTTAATCTAGTTTTGTTGTAACATTACAATAAATAAATGTCATTGATGTGACTTATATTATGTTTTGGCTTTTTTTTAAGTTTGAGAAACTGAATCACTTTGCCTTGCAGTATCAATGGCCCTCAGTTATTTACATACAGCAAAAATAATAGTGGTCCTATCACTGAACCTTGCAGTAAAAAAAACTCCAGATTTAAGGAATCTAGAATCAGACAAATACCCAGTTACTGTAACTCGTGAGTATAATTTGATAGATAGGATTCCAGCCATAGCAATGTCACACCCCTTAAACCATATTTATGGAGCTTAGACTACAGTATAATTGTGTAGATATGATCTATGCAATCTAATGCCTTATATAGATCACAAAACACTGCAACTGCTGACAGAGTCATAGGACATATAGACATTCTCCAAAAAGCAAAAAACAGCATCATGAGTCCCTTTACCAGTTTGAAATCAAAAATTTTCAACTATTTTGGAGAGGGTTGATATTTGGAACTATATGATAAAAATTGGACAGAAACTGCAAGGATAGTTTTTTTATTAAATTTTTTTATATTTACATTCAAAACCCAACCCTTATGAAGAGGGATAATCATTGCCTTTTACATAAAGGAAAAATGCCATTTTACCAGGAATTTTTCATGGCAAAACTATGGCATTTAATGCTGAATCAAGCAAACCTAGTAGTAACTTTGAAGATATTTCATCAGTTCCAGATGATTTATGGTTTTTTAAAGTTTTTAATTGCATGTATGTATTCTTTATGTATGTCTGTATTCTTTAGTACTATATTTGCACAGCTATGTTATGAAATGGATTATGGTTTTCAGTCAAAATTGTGATGCCTGCTGTAATCCATTATTTTTTATTTCTCATTTTAAACCATTTTTTAGGGTAGCTTTGATCTTGCCAAATACCACATAAAAAAATAAGGTAAATGTTCCAATTTACCATTTTGTAGCTGGAGAACAGTAATTGAAGTCTTAAATTGCTAATGTTATTGTTATTGGACATAAATTCAGATTGATCTGCAGGGTACATTTTGCAGGACTATCACATAAAAATATATAGATTAACTCATCAATAAATAGAATCTGTGAAACTATAAACAGTGTTTTATTGAAATGTGGTAATATAGACTTCTTCATTATTCTTTAATGTTTCTGAGTACTCTATAAAGAAAATTGTGATATGAGCAATCTCTGTTACATTACAAGGTATATTAACATGCCTAATCAATGAACTAATTTCTGGAAATCACAGGTGATAATTCCAAATTGTCTGGTTTTTTAAATTTTTTCAGCATTACCACATCCCTTGTTTGTTAATGATATTAGAACTAATTTAGATAAAAAGGATAATATATGTGAGACTTTTAGATTTCAGTAAGACTTTTAGCCAAAATTACATAATGATACAACTACTTTCTTTTAAATTGTATATTAAGGACCAAATGCACTGTGTTTCTTTGAAAACAAATTTTGATAACAGCATAAAATCAACTTTTTTACCTATGAATGCAGGAACGTTCTTTAAATCATATTTCTTGTTAATTATAATTTTAAGTCTGAATTTGTTACTAGACTATCGCGCGACCACTGATCCAGTGTTATAAGTATACTTACTGTCTCATTAGCATGGTGGCCTTCTATGACAAATATAAATAGGACAGTATTGGAACTGGCTTAACAGCTTCATACCGTTATTTTACCGTCAATCAACATTGAAAGACTCTTCTCATCATAGGGTTTAGTCCATTCAAAACTATGTGATGCATTAGGAAATGTCAAAGCTCCTAAGTTAGTTTCAATTTTTAGAGAGCTCAACTCCATCAATGACCATGTGATTGGTGACAGTGATTACTGATAGACTCTATGAAATTAGATTTTTGTTGTGTTATTATTGCATTACTAAATTATTATATAATATGTTAAATAGTTTGCATAATGTATTTAAGAATTTGCCCATTTAATTAGTACCGATTAAATGAATAAAGAACTTGAAATACAGACACTTGTTTGATTTATGTATTTTAAACAAAGGTAAATATTAAAAACAACTGATTAAAACAAAACAAGCCTGGCAGGGATTCATATTGGGGCCAGTTATTATTTTTTCTGTAGAACCAACACAAGCCAAAATACAGCACACTATCAGATAAACCATTCTTTTTCTTTAATTTTTCCATTTTTCAACAAACTTTTTATATGAAAATTAATAGCATTAACAAAAAAAATATATCCTTATATACATTCTCCACTTAACATATCAATTCATCAATTTAGTCTTTTTAACTGGTGTTCTATAAATTTATCATTGTGCCAATTCATAAAGCAGGAAATAACAAAGACATTAACAACTATAGGCCAATAAGTCTATAAGCACATTCTCAAAGTTCCTGGAGAAGTGTATAAAGGATAAACTCATCTCATTCTTTAATGTAAATAATATCCTGTCTGATAACTTGGTTTCATTGTTGTATAAATTCATAAAAAATGTTACAGATAACCACAATAATGGTCATGGGTGTGATATAGAGCTACAATATTTTGCTTAAAATATTGAATAGATAAGAGATTAGGGGATCTGTTTTGAGTGTTCTCGAAGGTTATTTTACAGGTAGGTACCTGGTTAATATTAAAGACATTATGAACATTGGCAACGTTGCACGGCGTACGCGTGACGTAATGGAGAAGGAGTAGCAGTCAAGATTTAGCAAGCAGACGCTTCAATACACACTTTGTTTTTATCTATATTTAATTTTGTATTTATTTGATAATGCAAGTAAAATAAAGTCAGTGTTTTTATATATAAAGAACCACGTCTATTTTTCATTATATGCTGAGTTTCGACCAATACCAGTACCTCGGGATTGGTGATGCCACAGGCGTAGCTGAACAGATTCAGAATGGAGAAAATGAGTCTTAACGTTAATTCTCTTATAAAAATGTCCTCAAAGGAACAATTATATCATATGCCGACAATAGAGTAGTCTTTTTCTATAATTGGTCATGGTCTGAAGTAAATATTTATTACAATTTGAACTAAAAAAAAATGAGATAGATACCTTTTAAACTCACTGAAACTTTCCCTTGATCAAAACCATTTATGGAGCGTTCTCTATCAGTTCCTTTAATAGGCCCTCAGACAGAAGCCTAAAAATAGAAAATTTTGAGCAAATTGTTTATTACAAAGTTTTGTTAAAGACCATTTCCATCTCTTTTATTGTTAATAATATTTGTAATATATCTTTGTTAGGCTCTTTAAGTATTTGACAGATGTTCACATCTAGGAGCAACTTATAACAAAAGTGGACTTGTTAAAATGTATAGAATAATATAATGATTAGTAATTATATATGGATTAGTAAAACTTCAAATGAGTATGCACCAAATCAGGATTTAAAACTTAATGCAAGCAAATCAGCAATTATTCTTTTTGGTTACAATAACAAGTAACATACTTATCTGTTAGTAATATCTAAAAAAAAACACCTCAGTAATTATTACTGAAGCAAAAAATTTAGGAATGTTTTTTTGATAATGCCCTTTTATTGTAAATGCATGTTAAACAAAAACTTGGTATATCATACATGCATTTAGACAAAATAAACTACATAAAAATATATTTGCCACCGAACACTAAATATTGCAATTCTCTTACATTAATTATTCAAAAATTACAAAATACATGCATGAATTTTTCTATTTATATAGTTTTTAGAAACCACATTACTTCATATTTAAACAGTAACTTGATTTTATGAATGTTTAATAAATATACATATCATGTTTTTTATTGTATACAAAATAATAAGAAGCAAAGATCCACCACATCTAAAGTGACTTTTTAATGCTTTTGATAAAGATGATTTTAATATTAAATTATAAAAATATGATGGAAAAAAGCTCTAAAAATATTGGTTAAAGTAATAATTTGTTTAGAAATTCACGAAAGGAGTAGAAAACGTAAAACTGAATAAATGTAAAATATTTATAACAGTGCATCTATTTTTATTATTCTGATAAACTTAGGTTTATCACCTTTAATAAATATATAATAAACTCCCATTGATTTGTCAAGTGATCTTATCTTCTAAAGCAAACTATATAATATAATGTTGAGTGATTAAAAAAAAAAGTTGGCACCGACGTCTGCAATTTTTTCCACATTATAAAATACTACCTTACGTACTGGCGACGCGATGTCGGGAAAATGTAAAACTGGAACTATTAAATTATCAAGATCATTATACCAGTGCAAAGTTATAAATATTATTTCGTAAAGGACTAGTTTACCACATATTGGTTTAAATAAGTTTTCATTAGGCAAATGCTGAAAAAAAATTGATTGATGCAAATTAGGGAGCTCCTTTATATAACATTCGATCGAAATACCTAAAAATCATCATAAAAAAAATATTATTTTGTAAAATGTGCAAAATGCAGTAAAACATTTATTTCATCAACACAGTGTGTAAAGTAGCAATAGCTGACCATCCGATTTTCAACGTAGAGTTGTGAAGAAGCGCGGTTACTCTTGGCTGACAACTTTGACAGGTAAGTGTGACGTATTGTTCCCCCACCACATAAAAATTACGATCTAAACAAAGGGTCGCTGAAATTGGTTATTAGCAATTTAAAGAGTTTTTTTTTCCTTTTTGTTTGATTAAAAACATGAGGTCGAATTTTCTACTCCTCCAGAGCTTGAGCTACTCTTTTCTCCCGAATAATTTTGTTGTGCTTTTATTGGATCTAAAATAAATAAGGTCATATAAATTTGCCTCAATAATATGAATTAATAAAATGGGTGAAGCCATAAATATCTTATTGCCGGGATTAAAATGAGAGTTTCTTTCCCTTTATTTACCTTTCCTTTAGTCAGTAATGCAGACATTCATATATTATGAATATAATACATGGTGGAATTTTTAACTGGATTAAAATCAGTATATGGTAATCAGCCTATTTATTTGTTGAAAAAATAATGATGAATAGCTGAACGTTTTCCCCTACTCTCGTTAAAACGAAAATCGCACAAACGCTTTGGTATAACTCAAAGACAAACTGTTGATCGCGTCATAAAAAGACCCAAAAGTATCATATTTGTAGTCAGAGCCGAATTAGAAATATTTACCTGGATTGTAAAATATTAAGTAGGTATAATGTTCAATTGTTCATTAACGTGTTCGATCTGGAGCAGCAGGAGGCAGTACAAAAAAAGCAAATGGGCCTATTTTGGATTGATGCTATTTATAAAGGATGCTTTTACAGCGAGGCCTACAATCAGTTATATTCCATCCAATGCAGAAGATTTGATGAAGGAAAAATGAGAAAAATAGCGAGAGCTAGGAAGAATTTGTCGATGGAAGTCAATCTGATAAAGGTGAACCGATAGATAAAAGTGCAACACAACAGAATTATGTTTTTCGAACTCCTGCTACTGAGAAAATGATAACAGAGCATGGAAATAAACTGAAAAGAAAGGGTTGCGAGAACGTATATGAGCAGCTTATTGACATAAAGAAAAAAATTAGAAACCTACAATGTGAAAACTAACTTGAATAATGAATGTGAAAACTAACTTGGCTAATGATAGTGATTATCATTTTCTGATGAGTTTATTGCCGCTTATGAAAGCACTTCCACCTGTGAGAAATATGCAAATGAGACTTAATATACAATTTTTTCTAACTACCAGAATAAATTTACCAGAATACACCCCAGACCCAGAACACACCTCAGGTCGAGAATACACCCCAGTATACCATTAACACACCACAATTTTCTCCGTGTGATACAAATTCTCTGAAAACATCTTGTCGAACTTGCATTGTCTTATTTATTTGTAACACGACGTTTCGGTTGGTAAGTATCTCCAGCCGTTATCAAGTGTAAACTGCTAAAAAAGTGTAAAGTTTACACTTGCTAACGGTTGGAGATACTTACCAACCGAAACGTCGTGTTACATTAAATAAATAAGACAATGCAAGTTCGACTTCACTGTTCGACAAGATGTTTTCACTGTACCATTGTCTACCACCTTCAAAAAACACATATTCTCTATCACCAATCGAACAAGTTTACAGTCCACTATCAACTATTGACAACAACAACAATTTACATTATTTAGAACCAGTAAGATCATTGATTATGCCCCAACAACCTTCATCATTTAACGAGACGAAAATGCAGTAAGATTTTCACACTTTTAAATAATTCTTTTAATTATATACATCAAGCATACTTTTTATCATAAATGAATAATGTTTACAGTTAATTTTTCTCTTGAATCAATGCATTTTCGAAATTTTGAACATTTTTCTACTCTTCTGTAAATTCCATAAATAATGTATTTAAATGTTGTAGGTGTCATTCGGAAATACTCATAGAATATTTGTGGTTGTTGCTTTAGCTCATCTTATTAACCCAATACGTTTTTATATAAATCGTCTAATTAGTCATCTATTTTGACTTTAAATGCATGCTACAAAGCGCATATAATGTAACCACGCAATCATCTATCGCATCTAACTTAAGCGTAGACTAAGATAGTGTTGCCAGATAGGTCGGACTCTTTCCCATTAGAGGGCCTCCAGTTTCCCACTTAAAATGGTTTAATTTTTTTTTGCCACTAAATTATATGCCACTATTATTTACAATGCGTAAAATGTATGACACTTTTCGGTTTATAGGCCATATGGTTGAATAAGAACATTTTATTTCGTAGGCACAGCGATAAATAAAGAAAGAAAGCTGTACGCCTTTTTTTAACGCGTGGTTTCTTCATTTTCGTCTTGGCGCTCTACAATTTTCGCTTGCATATCAGCACTTGAGTACTACACCCGTTTTTCTCCCGAGAAAAGAACAGACACAAAGACGCAAGATATAGTAAAAACGAGATAAAAAAAGAGATCCAGTTAATTTTTCTCGCTAGTTATGTTACCCCTAAATTTAATGATAAAACTTATATAACTGTATTTATATTTTTTATATATTGAAACTATGCTTTTGAAAAAACTGAATCCCACCAAAATTTCCACAGAATATTTTGTCAGTCTAAAAATCCCACTGATTATTAAAAAAACCGTAAATTTAGTGATAAAACGACCAATCTGGCAGCACTGCACTTGAAGAAGCAAAAGGTCTTTACCTAACCTCAACATGTAGAAAAGAACGAGTAAATCCTAACCTCAAAAAAATAAAAACAAGCAAAAATAAATAGGCTCGAACACTTCCGCGTCATCCTGCACCCAGTTGTCCAGTTGGTCGTTCTTTGCTTTCCTATCCTTTGGAACCCTTCCTAGATCCTTTTCTGCCCTTGCCCTTTGCCAGTGGTAGCTGAACCTATTCACACCGGTAGCCAGGCCGGATGCATCGTAGGGGAGGCGTCACCGTGCTTTTCAGTGTTAAAAATTGTGAAAATATCGATTCGGGGAACAGGGTACATACCCGACAGTTTTCCCGAATCTCCAAATCGTGCTGGCAGATTGCCTCGTAGCAGAAGCCATTAAAAGTAGCAAGTGTAAGTCCAAATAGGCCCGACCCCGGTGGCACCGTAGGCAAAATGTTCGCGAAGCGTTCATGTGATTTCAGGTTGGAGTCCTGGCATGGGCATGGTTGTTTTCGCGCCGGAAATCAGGCCGAATGCATTATAGGGGTCCATAGAAATAGAGAAAGGATAGAATGAGCCAAAACATGCGCCGATTCATAGAGTAATTAAAAGTATGAGAGGGTTCAATCCCATAGTGACAAGTGGGCACCATCTTTACCCTAAACTCGACTGCAGCGTACGGTTGCGGTCTAACCGAACTAAAATAATTGACATTTGTCACAGTCGGTAAAATAGTCTACTGTAATACCGATGCGTCATAGAAATGAAAGGCAGGCTATTCAAAATTTTAGAATGGCGCGAAATTTAAAATTATTGACCCATTAAATCAATTTTTAACAGCGTAAAGGCTGTGAATCTTGATCACAAACTCTAAAAAATTATGAAATAGTGCAAGTGTCTTAATTTAATTTTTGAAGAGGATAAGAGTGATAATGTTTGTAATTTAAGTTTATTTTATACATTTTTTAATTGAATTCGTTAGTGTTTTGCATTAAATTCATCAAGTTTGCTTTTAAGCTGTTAAGTTAATGCATTTAGGCCCTTCAAAAAAATAAATTGTTAATTGCACTTTTTCATTGATGTTTAGAGAATGTGAAAGAGATTTTACAGCCCAATACGCTATCAAAAAAAGATTTAATGGGTCAATTATGTAAGACAATATTATAGAGATTAAGTATAATATATTTAGTCCTATTTTGAGAATTAAATGCTCGATACTAACAATGTTAATTTCACTGTTATCAACAAATTGGCCAACCATGGTATGTATTTTGCTTTTTACATTTTACATTTTGAGGATATGATACAAAAATTACAATTTATCAAATTTATAAATTAATTATTTATAGACATAAGAACTATATTTCTCAAAAATATGCCTTAAAAATTTTACGTTTACTACCTACTTTTTTGTACAGAGGGTCCCCAAAAATGTTAGGGGCGTGGTAATATATAAAAACTAACCCTGTAATTAAAATAATCTTTATGGAGAGTATGATATTAAAAATTAGTTGACACTGATGTATACCCTAAATTCTAGATGTCATCGGTCCTTTTTCTTAAATATTCAAAGAGAATTCCTGGATCTTACTCCCATCTTATCGAGGTGAGGTACCTCCTTAAGTAGTGATCTGGTAGAATGGAAGTTGTTTCACTTATTGTGCTTTTGGTAGTTCCTAGCAGCACAGCACTGATGATACCTTTCGTCAGACCTAGTAAAAAGTGGTCTAGCATAATTATGTTCATTCTGAACATTATATTGAGATTGCTGGATTATGATAGCAGGTAATAAAGTCAATGTATCTTCCCAAAGTACTTGTGCCTCAACCAGTACTGGGGCATTTTGAATAATACTTGGGCCAGCAATTGGGAAAGCACACTTTCTTAAATGAGTATGTATAGTACTAGTAAATGAAATATCATCAAAATGGTCTTGACATAAATAACACCTTGTTGAGGTTGGGCTTAAACCAAGTATTTTAAACCATTCGGACCTCCTAATAATGTCACTTTCAGGAAATTTAAAGAAAATTTTATTTTTGTATGAATCTTCAATAGGACAATAGTATGTATTAGAACAAGTGGGTAGTATGTATTAAAAATTAATTTTCCTGGTGATGACATTATTAGGGCAGTTTTAAAATGGTACACAACAATTTTAGGTGACCTACAACATGGTGAAAACTATTTGATAAAAAAATTGCACTTACCCCATCCTAGGGATCTGAAACCACACAATAAAACAACAAAAAAGCTTCTACCTATATGATGAAATTACACTTTAATGACTTTAAGCTACATTTTTAACTATTTTTTGTTGAGAAAAAAACAAAAGAACACACCCAATGGACGCTCAAATAAAAAGGAATAAGCAATGGCGACGATCGATGATGCGAAGGTGGGTGATGGCAAGGAACGAAAGAAAATCGATAATCTAATGTAATAATAATAATGACAATTATGACAGAAGTTGGTCCTCGATGCCGTCTAACCGAACTAAATTTCTTAGGTTAGGTTTTAAAACTTGATGATCAAATTAGGCTAGCTTTCAAACACTCTTTTAATATTCATTTCTCTATGCGCCGATTGTCTAATGACCATGGCCGCCATTTGTAAGGTCTAGTGCTGGGACATCGCAATGAATCATCGATGGTGAAATCGAAAGGTGACATCAATGCCTTAAAAAGATCGGTGTTTTACTACATCGATGTCGGGAAAACATGAATAACACGATGTTTATCGATGTTTCAAAAACATCGATAAACATCGCCCAGCTCCATGGTCTTTCTTTCGCGAGAATATAGCTGCATTGCATGTTTCCTGTCACATAAATTTAAAAAAATATAAAAAAAGTAACATGTACCCAATACAAAAAAAATATATTGAAATTTCGATTTGAATGAAAGAAAGAAAGAAAATGTGCTATATTACGTAAAAATAATCTTGTGTACAAGCATCCTACAAGCTAAAAAAACAAAACACAAATACAATTTCAAAAATTGACGAAACAATGAACAAAATTAAACACAAGAAGACAAAACTTTTTGAACATACTTAAATTAAAGATAACTAAATAAAACAATCAATTACTAAATAAAGGTAAACTTGTTGACAAAACTAGAGAAGAAAAAATGAAAAAAAAAACTTGTCCAAGGTTAAAACCTATCATTAAAAAAGTCATTTAGGTTATAATATGCCTTAGCCAATAAAAGCGACTTTAATTATCTTTTAAATTTCTTAACATCCGATATATGTCTAACACACAGAGGAACATGATTGTAAATTATGTAAATTAATGAGTTTTTGGTAAGGGAAGACGTAGGAATAGGTAGGGGAACATCATTTACACGACGAGTCAAATGGCCAGTGTCAGAGGGTAGTTTGGGAATTTTGTGAATAAGAGCAGCTGTTTCTAAGATAAAGAGTGAAAAAAGAGTTAGGATTTTTTCAGAAATGAAGAGGGGTTTGCAAGAATCTCTTAACTTAGCAGAACACAGGTATCTAACTGCTTTTTTTTGAATAACAAAGATAATGTTAAGAAGCCCCTTATTGGTTAAACCCCAAAAAGGCAAGCCATACCGAATATGAGATTCAATAAGTGAAAAGTACACTGAACGTGCAACCACCCCTCCCAGCTCTTGTTTTGCCATTCTTACTGCGAAACATCCAGAAGATAATTTCCCAGCTAAACTTAGAACATTGAAAGGCCTTTCAATGTTCTAAGCAGCTAAATGTAAAATATGATCTTCAAACCGAAGGCGACCATCAATGGTAATTCCTAGGAACTTGCAGCACTCTTTATTCTGCAAGAGGGAATTTTCGTCAAACATCAGACCCTGAACATCGCACTTAAACCCCATAATAGACGTCTTTCTTACATTAAACACGAGCCTGTTGGAAGCACACCACCCTGATAAAATCTGAAGGTCTTCAAGGATACAAGTCTTAATATAGTCAGAATTTTTATGGCTCCACAAAATAAATAACCTCAACTGCTCTAATTCAAAACAAAGAAAATTAATTGTTAACAACAGCTGATCAGCTGTAACAGAAGTGGAAGACCATACAAATGGCAGCCCCCTATGTATCCTAAAATTAGATGAGCAGTAGTCTATGCACATTCTACCTTTACCATATTTCTATGGTAAGGTCGTGCATTGCAAAGTTTTTTGTGTTAAAGTTATAAACTTAGCATAGTTAGTTCTATTAAAGGGAAATGCTGGCAAATTTCCTAGTAGCAGCGCCATAAATAAAAAATTAATAAATATGCCTGTCAATATAGTTAATAAATAGGCGATTTCGGCAACTTTACTTGGTTTTTATTTTGGTTCCCCGTTTTGTTTCTGAAACTTCATAGTGGTTACGACACACCAAAGTTTTCCGAAATTGTTTGGTAGTGGATATTGGTGAAAGTGACAGCTGATAGAAGATTGTCTTGTCTTGTCTTGTTTTGTTGATGGCTTTGCTGCAAGGCAATGGCCAGCCCGATTTGGGGGAGACTCCTTCTTTGTCTGGCTCTGGACCATGCAGGAATCTCCGAAATATCTTCTTATATTACAACTTTGCTCGTTCTGTTTAGCTTGTGACTATAGCTTTGTCTTGTGTCGGCTTTATGGTTTGTGGCTATAATACGGGAGGAAAACGTTAGTATTACAACAAAAGGAATGAGGGACCACACCAAGCACTAAAACAAGCGGGATTGTAGGATACAAGAGGGGTATTGGATAGTTGAGCTTCAAAGTTTAATCTTATTGATATTTATAAATCGCATGATTATTTCTATTGATTCGTCGTCGGGGGCAGACAAAATTTGAGTTATGGATAATGGTGATATTTTCTTTTTTAATACAAAGATTCAAAACAAGTCTAGATCGGATATATTATTAATAGGGCATTCAAAAAATATGTGGTTTGGGTCATCAAACATACCGCAGTCGCAATAAGGGCTATCTTTCATTTTAATCTTATATAGATGGGCGTTAGTCAGGCAATGACCTGTGCGCATTCTAATTATTGTTGTAACGTGATTTCTATCCAAAAGATGATCTTTACATTATTTACTCCTGACATTAATGTGAAGGAAATATTGATTTTAGTTAAATGAATCTGACTGAGAGCCGGGATCAATATCCATATCAAAATTTTGATTGAATAAAACGGTTTTTATTGTTCTTTTATTGTTTTCTGACATGTTTAAAAATGCATCGATGATGCTTTTAACTTCATCTGGGTACCAAGAAGATTCATGAGAATTAAAACTATGAATTGCACTTGTAGAAGGCATTTGTGTTTTGAGACTGTTTTCTTTTCTTAATAAAAAAATTGGAGAGCTAGTTTCTTTTTGGGGTCTAGAGTTAGGGGAAATTAAATTATCATTATGTGCCTTTACATCATAACCTTTATGAATTATTCTTTTCTTTGTATTATTTTCAGAGACTACTTGTTGGTATGATCTTTTAATAGGGTCAGTTTTTGCATGTTGGGTTCGTCTTTGTGATGGTTGGATTACATTCTCTTTTAGATTGTTCTTTTCAGGACTATTTAGGTTTTTAATATTGGGGAAGTCAGAAGGATGATATACAAATTCATTACGTGTCAAATAGGTCTTTTTAACAATTTCGCTTGCATCAAAAAAGGGAATATTTTCGAATGCCATTAACTCTTTTGTGTTTTTTTGCCTAGTATATTCGGGGCAGCTTTTGTCTGTAGATTTATGGGGACCTTTACAATAAAAACATCTAGTTTCGCAAGGGGGGTGCTCCTCTAAATCAGATTTTTTTTCCTCACCACATGTGAAGCACCTTTCTTTGCCTTTATAGTTAGTGCGAGTATGACCATACCGTAAACATCTAAAGCACTGTGTTACAGGGGAGATGTATATAGAAATGGGTCTTTCCAGTCTATAGATATTTAGGGATTTGGGAAGACAAACACCTTTAAATGTAATAAGAACCGAGCCAGTGGATTCATATGTTATATCTTTGTCTTTAATTATTTTTCGGTTTAATCTTTTAACCTCTAGAATTTCTATGCCGGTATCAGGTTTAGAACATTCTAATATTTCTTTTTCGCCTATTTCTATGTCAATTTGCCTGACTAACCCTTTACAAGTCACAAAGTTAAATGGAATATAGATTTTATAGCCCTTATTTAACAGGGTTTTGTTTTTAACAAAATTATTTGCAGACAGGAAATTAATGAATTCTACAGAGATTCTGTTTAAGCCTTTATTTTTTATTTTTTTAACGTCTGTCAGATTTATGTTAAAAATGTCTCTAGCAATTTTAATATTATTAAATTTGCCTACATTAAAACCCACTTTTTCAGTGGATTCTAAATAGACAAGAAATGGGCCAGTATCATTTTTAGAATAAAAAACTGGTTCTTTTTCAAGGTTGTTTTTATTTAATGTTTGAAGCCTCTATTGAAATACTACAAACATCAACATTGCCATTATCTATACCGTCACATTCTTTTAGCATTGTTGCCATGGGCTGGGGGGGGCCGCCCCCCCCTGCTTCACTCATAATACTTTAACTTTAAGCAATGTAATTGGAAATAAGCATGCACAAAATGGAGATTTTTTAGCCAAAAAGCAAATAAAAGCAAGCTAGTATGTAGAAAGCTTTAACCACTTAGAATAAGCTCAACTTACCTTTTACACGCGCAGAAACAGAAAATAAATTAGTAGGACAAGATCGAAACACAGCCTCCAAAAATATAATGTAGCCTGTCTCGCGATCGCAAGCCGAATGCTGATAGAAGATAAAAAAGTAAATAATAAACATAACCAAACTTTTTGAATGCGTTTTATTGAGTTTACTATATTTTCTTATTTTTTTGACGCGTTCTTTCTTAACAATGTTATTTATCATTGCTGGTATAGCTAAAATGCCTAAAAGAAAAGCGGATGTGTGCCTTACTCTTAAGAGTTTTTTAAAGCCTGTTATACAGAATATTTCCTATGTGTGTGAAGCTAGCGTCCGATCGATGTCCAGCACTAATTGAGAACGCAGCATATATGTCGGCTGCCAACAACCTATATATAGTCCGCGCTCACTGTTATTTATTCAATATAATCGATAATGAATACCTAAATCGAATTATGGTGGTTCCAAACCTCTACAAACGAAATTTTTGGTAAAAAAATCAATGAATTGTTAGATTTAAAAAAATATAAACGGCTACAACTCAACAAAGAATTTGGATCAAACTTTTTTATGCAAATCTAAAATATTTCTTAAATCTGGAACGCAGCATATGTCGGTTGCCAGCAACTTATTTATAGTCCGCGCTCGCTGTCATTTATTCATTATAATGCTCGTATCTCCTAAAATTCCCAAGGGATTTTAATAATTTTTCATCTATATATTAACAATACCTGCCTTTTTTCTTAAAGAATATGAATATCGCAATATGTTATTTGTTTACGGCTTCTCTAATGAAAATTTGTGGAGTTGTTGTGTTAGGGAAGATAGATCTACAAGTACTCACCGCATTGGTGCTCAAAAGATCAAGAAATATAAAATTTGAAAATTTGAAGATGTTTGTGGTTTTCTTCCTTTTGCCCATGATATTGCTGTGAAAACAAATAGCTATCACAAAAGTAAGTATATCATTGGAAAGCATATTAAATGTAGTAGTTTTTGCTGAAAAAAAAACACGACCCTATTTACCGAATTTTAGAAAAACGACGACGAAGAAGATACCACTAATTTTGCACATTTCCCAAATGTTACATTTAACTGCTGATAACACCCGGTATAAAAAATTACTCAAAAACTTAAATATACCCACTTATAGCAAATTTAATTCTCTTTCAGATGGTATATCTAAATTTTATGTGGTGGTAAGAATAACGGAGATATTCTTGTTTATATGAAAAAAAAAGAAATTTGATAAAATCAAAAAGTGTTAAATACCAGAAGAACTAACAACTTTTCGAACAAATGTTATACGACTTTTTTGTTGTAAATGACTTGTATAATTACCTCTTAAAGTTTGGCGGTTTTTATAGTAGATACTGTATATACAGAATAAAAGGTTGGACTATTTTGATGAGCGTAAGACACCAGGTGCCATAAGACATTGCAGAGTGAAAAAGGGTATAAGATGCAGCTTTCAGGGTAAAAATGCTCGCAGAAATTCTTAAGAAAATAGATACGGGACCTTGTCAGGTTTTTATTATGGACATCTCACCTCAAACCTGGATTTACATGTATGCCCCAAAATTTAACTTTACTTAAAATTTTATTTTATTCTAACCCCCCGAAGACCTTTCAGGTAATATTCGGTTTCTTGTTCCTATGTAAAAGTAATTAATTTGCAGCAAACCAAAGCTCAGCTGTCGACTTTGCATCAGCAAAGAGAATATACTGAGACACATTTCCCATTAGAATTAAATCATTAAATTGATGAACCAGGCAGTTCTAATAGATAATTCATGATGCGAAGTTAAGTATTAACTTATTTGCTTGGCTATACATTTTTCGAAAACTTTCGATACTCTAGGTAAAATAGAAATTGGTCTATAGTTTGAAGTGTCTTCTGTTTCAGTTCTAAAAGGAAGAAACTTCTCGAGGCATTAATTTATTGGTTTTTTAAGAGGATAAATTATTTGATTTTTACAATGATTCAAACAAGGTTTGTTAAAATTAACTTCAGGTATCTCTCTCACAAGATCACCTGCCTAGTTATAAATTCTGGCAATCTCCCTCAGAAACTCTTGATCACTCAGTCACCTCATACTTCTGAGGTTTTTCATAAAACCATGATACCAATCCTGCCTGAATTTATATGTCTTTTTAGGAAGAATGGAAAAAGTGCTCCAACCAATTAAAAAACATGCTTTTTTATTATAGGCTTAAATTTAAAAAAAAAGAATTTAAAATTTCAAAAAGTCCAGGACTGTGATTCCATATTATAGAAACTATGTACCTTGATTGGTCTAATGGTCTTTTTTTCTGTAGTTTTAGAAACAGATGTTGGTATAAGCTATCTGCCTAAGATGGCCAGACAAGCCTATATCAATGACTGTTGCTCTAGCAAGGTCATTATTAAAGTTTAAAATGTTATCAAGGCGGGAGATTACTTAATTATTTGCTTAAAACTACGCCTTACCAACACGTCACAAAATTTTGTGGTATGACGATCATTACAGTTAACGTACACAGGTACACATTGTACACACAACCAGTAGTTTCCACTATTCACTCCAGTGCACATAGAAAAACATCAGTCTATAACTAAAGTTTGATACATATAAATATTATTTAACACATTAAAATTGCAACTCGAAAGTATATACACTTATTAATAGATACCTGATAGCGTTGATAGAATATTCAATCAACGCTGATAGTGTCCATACATTTTATCATATTTTTCTTTTATTCATCTAAAGAATGCAGAGTAATGAGTTGAGATACTTAGTTGAGCTCTCCCCCTAATAAATACAAGAGGTTCGAGGTATAAGTCTAAGCATTTATCTTATTATGTGTTTTTGTGCAATAAAGACTGACATTGAATTTGTTGAAGATCCTCAAAAGCGTATACAGTTAGTGATCAGAGATTAGGCAGATGCATAGTAAAATTGTTTTAGGGTATCTCGTAAACGCGCAGAAAAGTTGAACATCTTTGAGAGACGTTCTACCACATCTCACAAGCAGGGAACTTTAAAAATGCCACTAGCTTGGTTTTATTGGCATTCAGCCTCAAAGCATGATTGTGACATCACTCCTGCATCCGCCTCACCTCCTGAGAACCGCTGACAAAAAGCCCCCAGATGCCAAGATTAAGGAAGTGTCATCAGTTTATTGGAACTGTGGAAGAGGCTGCGACACCTAACACTGCCAGTTTTCTTTTTACACTATTTAAATGGTTTTTTTTAGTCAAGAACAATATCAGTTTCATGCCTTGCACAGATAATAAAAAATTGCAGTTGCAGTAAACTGCAACTTGTGGAACGATTCAATGATAGCTAAGGGATTATCTGGAATTCAGAACACTGCAGTTTATAATACCAAATTTACTGTCTAAAGATAGGAACCCATATATTTAAAAAATCCAAGGATATAACAAATAATTACTTGTTTTTGCACACTGGTGCACCGAAGGAAATTTTAAGCATTGTAGGAAAAACTCCTTCCTCAATGAAGAGATTATTTAATTTAATTAGTTTATGATGTGCCTTACTATTACTACATCATTAATTTGGGATGGTTGATCAGTAAGAATAGATTGTTTATTCATACTCAGTGACTGGTGTGTACTACAGTAAAATACCAGTTTATTTACATCCATAAAATATCTTCATAATTACAGAGGCGGATTTATAGTAAAGGGAATGTGGAGCGGCAATTTAAATATGGAAAAAGTATATATTTTGTGTTGCATTGAGAATGCTTGTTTCAACTTACATTTCAGACTGTGGAGCTGAAAGATCATGTTCTGCTTCGAAATGTGTTTAAAACTGTCATTGATCTTTCTTAGGGAAAAACAAGCTAAATGCTCTTGCGTGGTTGACAGTAGTCAGATTAGTTCCTGTAATAGATTGTGAAAAAGTTATCCGTGATTTTGCAGCTGAAAAATCAAGATATCAATAACCTGTGAATGTGAGTGTTGGAAACAAGGGGTTCTTGACTTAGCTATAATAATTTAAATAAAATAAATAAGATTCCGAGCATTATTTTTTGTTTGCAGTCCTCTTAAAATAATCAACAATATTATAAACATAAAATTATGCAATTTTTTTGTTAAATAAACAGCGGCAAGCTCCAAAATGTCTAGGGGCGGCAAAAGTTCAAATCCGCCTCTGCATATTTATTACATGGGTTATTATCATTGGGATTAAATGGCTCCATCTTATTCTTCCGAACACCTTAATTACATTAAATAAACCATTTAATTCCGAGAAGGAAATTAAAGTACGAGAGGGTCGCCGATTATAAAGAGGTGGTCCATACCCAACTAAATTTAGTAATAAAATAATTTCGAGCCCAAGAGAGAGCGTATAATAACTGATATGCAAATTTGATTAAAATTACCAGGGACCTTGTACGAAACGAGCGATTTCATCGCCATGTTTGAATTAAGTCTCGGCAACTTTCAGCGGAATTTTAATATTTGCTTTGCACTGAGTGATTCACCGTCGTATGAGATTCAAAAATAGGATATGCGGTCAGACACTTGGTAACTACTCATTCAATTTCGGTTTTTTTTTTGCATAGAAATGAATATATTACTATATAGCAACAAGCTGGCTTAAGGAAAATGGTCACAAGGGTTTATTTTTCAGAGAGTCCAAAAAAGATGAAGTCTCCAAGTAAAAAAAGAAGACGGAGCGTTTTTTAGGCGCACATTAAGAACAAATCTGCTTGAATTTTTTGAGACAAGAATAATTCAAAGCCCCTAATTAGCCTTGCCCCAAGATTGCATATCATACTGGAGATGTAATTCAAATAAAGAGAGTTCTAACTGGTTGCTTACCAAATTAGCTGTACAGCAAAGTCCTTAAAGAACTATAACAGTATATGGTATATACTATGAAACTAGATTTACGTATCTGTAAAAGAAGATTCCATTTCATTAAAAAATAATCCTGTGAGGCCACTCAATTTTACCACTTTATTCCAAATTTAAACGTAGGTGCTTGCAGTTGAATCATTAGGTTTATTCTAGCAGGAAATTAGGGATGGTATGAAACTAGTTTAATGTATATCGCAGCATGTACTAGAACGTCTTTTTAAGACATGACGTTGACATTTCGTAACTCAAAACCGTTATGTAATATGTTTGTTGGTTAGGTTTTGTGTTATTTATTTTGAACATCTAAATGTTTTTCAATAAAAGTAATTATTTTATTATAAGTGTAATAAATATAATTTTTTAAAATGCATACCATTGATGTTAATGGTAATTTTACTACTATGCTGTAGGAAATTTCTCTAAATAGCCAATATTTTTATTTGTAGGCATCCAAAAATTGCTTATTTCACCAACAACAACAGTTTCTAACCAAGAAAATACTCAAACACCAATTCCTATACAACAGTCCCAACAGTTTTCTTTTATAAACCCACAGACAGGAAGTTCGCGACCTTCAGTAAATAAAATATCTTCATTATATAATTTAATTAATTATAATTTTATTATTCGTAATATTACACATAGTGTTTTTACAAGTCAATATAAACGGTAATATATAAAATGCAATTTCGTGATTTAAAACTTAAGTATTAACTAAAATTAATAAATAAAAATTATATACGCACATATACAGTAAGATTCTAAAATATTATTATAATTCTAAACATTTATATACAGTGCGAACGTAAAGGTTGGAATAAATTCATTTAAAATTCAGGGGTATGTTCAAAAAAAAAACGCTCGGACTCGATTTTTATTTTTAACTGCGGGTTTTCTTACTATAATTTTATGTATACAGGGTGGCCCAAAAATAAATTACGGTCATCAACGTAATTTTTTTAAATGTAAACACCTATTTTTTATTTTAGATTTAGGCTCTACATCAAATTCTAAGTACATTTCATGTACCATGTCCTATACCTAAACTCGACCGTTGACGATTGAACACAATAAAAGGCTATTTTTGGAAGAGTTATTTATATCAAGCAAGAATACATAAAAATATTTTAATTAATTTATTAAGTGTTGAAAATGGCTGCCACGAACCTCTTGGCAATATCCCAGTCGATGCTGAAAATCTTGTAAAACGTTATCGATAACAGAAGGTTCTATCAATCTTATTTCTTCCGTTATTCTAATTTTTAAGTCTTCAATGTTGTTTGGCCGATTAACATAAACTTTGGACTTAAGATACCCCCACAAAAAAAAATCTAAAGGAGTCAGATCCGGCGATCTGGCCGGCCATTCAATTGCACCCCTCCGACCAATCCAACGTCCAGGGAAAACGGTATCCAGGTACTGGCGCACGGGACGAGTGTAATGGGCTGGAGCTCCATCTTGCTGATACCATAAGGAATTATCTAATATATCCGGGTCTTCTGGATCGGGGTATTAAGTGGCAAGGCATGGAACCAAGTCATTTTCTAAAAACTCTAAATACCTCTCACCATTCAAGTATCCTTTAAAGAAAAAGGGCCCTATAACCCTGTTTTCAATCACCCCCGCCCAAACATTTACTTTTTGAGGGACTTGGCACTCCATCATCCAGTGCGGATTTCCAGCAGCCCAATATCGGCAGTTTTGCCGGTTTACACTACCATGAAGACAAAACGTTGCCTCATCAGAAAATACAATTTTTTTTGGAAAATTGTGGATTAGCATGGCACAAGTCCATAAGTCTCTCACAAAATTCTAAACGCCTATCTGGGTCATCTTCATTTAGTTCATGAACCAATTGAACTTTGTAAGGGTGCCATTTATTTATACCTAAATACTTAACGACGGATGTCTGGGATATCTGATTTTCTAACGCAATATTACGAGTCGTTTTATGGCAATCTTCTTCAACTGCCAGCAAAACATTTAGTTGCTTCTCTTCTGATATACTTGACCGACCTTTCGTATAATTATCCCTGACATGACCCAAATCCCGATATTTCTGTTCTATTTTACTGACAGTACTTTGAGATATACGTGGCCTATCAGGATACTTGGCATGATAAATTTCACAGACTTCCATCTGAGTGCGCATCCTGTTTCCATAACCAATCATCATCAAAATCTCTATTCGCTCTCGCTCACTAAGACGTACCATTTTTTGAAATTTTAATTTTATCTTTTGATAAACTTAACACAAGCAAAACTTTGCTTAGGCATCTAAATCAAACTAAATTCACTCAAAATTATTTGATGTCAACAAATTGTGACAAGTTAACAATCAAAAACACCAACCACAAATGTAAATAACCAAACAATAACTGATAGGTTGCTTGATATAAATAACTCTTCCAAAAATAGCCTTTTATTGTGTTCAATCGTCAACGGTCGAGTTTAGGTATAGGACATGGTACATGAAATGTACTTAGAATTTGATGTAGAACCTAAATCTAAAATAAAAAATAGGTGTTTACATTTAAAAAAATTACGTTGATGACCGTAACTTATTTTTGGGACACCCTGTATACATAAAATTATAGTAAGAAAACCCGCAGTTAAAAATAAAAATCGACATGTCCGAGCGTTTTTTTTTAACATACCCCTGAATTTTAAATGAATTTAATCCAACCTTTACGTTCGCACTGTATAATTAAAATCTACAGACACTCAATTTAAAAATACTTATAATAGACACACAATATTTATAAAACAGTTAAATTAGGTCATTAAAATTGTTATTTGGGTACTCTCTAAATGAATAAAAAGACTTTTTTTAATAAATAGTTTTTAATTTTTTAAATAAAAGCTTGTTTATTAAGTTCCCTAACCTGCAATGGTAACACATTATAGAAACAAATCCCATGATAAACAGTTCCTCTGTGGGTTCTCCCAAGCCTGCAAAATTCTGGCAAAATAGTCAGATTGTTTCGAGTTGAATACTGATGTATATTACTGTGTGTTAAATATGATGGTAGATTATTTTTTATAAAAGTCAAACATTGCAAGATGAATACACATGGAAAAGTGAGGATGCCAAGTTCAGAATAACAGTGTCAACAACAGTCACGGTGCCCCAAACCAGTCATAGTCCTTATGCACCTGCGCTGTAAACCAGATATCTTCTCCCCGTGAGTAGAGTGACCCCAGTTCAGCACAGCATATGATATAACGGAGCTAGAGTAACCATGATAAGCCAACAACAAAACTTCCCTTGATATAGAGCTGGATAGATTTCTTATTAGAAAGGTTATTTTTGATAACTTAGATGCCAGCTGGATAATGTGGTTTTCCCAAGTGAGACCAGAGTCAAGAAGTACACCCAAGAACTTTACAGATTCATCCTGTGGCAGATCTATTTGAGAGTTTCGAAGTGAAAAATTTAGATGCTGTGTTTTTGAAGCATTAAGGTTTAGTTTGTTTGCTACCAACCATTCCCTCATTTTACTTTCTATTTCCTCTGTACTGGCGATTTTCTGTTTTACCGGGTGATGATGCTGGAGTAGAGTAGTGTCATCAGCAAACAGCATCAACTTATACTCATGTGCCCGGTCTGTAAAATAAGGCATAAGTATAAAGCATAAGGCAAAAATAAGTCATTTACATAAATAAGGAATAAGAGTGGGACTAGAACGGATCCTTGTGGTATTCTATGATGTAATGGCTGTTTATCAGATACACTAGCATTGTATGACACATATTGGAGTCGGCTATACAGGTATGACCTGACAAAGGCAATGCTCTCTGAATGAAAGTTGTAGTAACAGAGCTTGCTTAATAAAATTTCATAAGATACACAGTACTATAAAATACACAGAAAGGCCTTTGTCAGATAAAAGAATGAAGCATAGGTGTCGAAACCCATTTCCAGACCCCTTGATGAAAAATCCACCAAACTCTCAATAGCCAATGCAGTTGACCTGTTACTCCTGAAACCAAACTGACCCTGCATAAGGAGATTGTTATTTTCAAAATGTTGGTACATTTGATCCGTCATGAGTGATTCCAGAATCTTTGAGAAAATTGGCAACAGTGATATTGGGCGATAGTTTGACACATCATCGAGTGAATCTTTGCTTTTATATATTGGTCACCTTATAGGATGTAGGAAAAATGTTTTCTTTTATGCAGGCATTTAAGAGATTTGTTAATGGATAAATGATAATATTTTTAATTGTTTTAATGAGTTTAACGTTAAGATCAAAACAAGGTCTTTGCTCTTTTTATTTTTAAGAGAGTTTATTTTATCTCTAACCACATTGAAAGTCACCTCATGAAATTTAAAAGAGTCAGTGGTGAATCTACCAGGAGTTTAAAATGTGGAAAAATTGTTTGTGGGTGTAGGTAATTCTGAGACTATACTTTCTGCAATGTTAACAAAAAAGGTATTGAAAGTTTGAGCAGTTTGATTTTTTTGAAGAAATAGATTTTTTGAACTAATTAAACTCCACATTGCTGCCTGCTTATTTTCCGAGCTCTTAATAAAGTTGTCATTTGCAGCTTTTTTGGCTCTGCTCAGCTCTCCCCGATAGGACTTTTTATACTGAGTTAACTCTTGCTTAGAAACCATAGTAGGGAGCTGCAAATGAATACTATGTAGTGCTCGTAACCTTTCCCTCATATGTTCCTAAGATGTTCACTAAACCATGAAGGTTTGTTTTCTTTAGGGCCCGATTTAAAGATTTTAGATTTAATAGGGAAACTTTCCTCCATAGTATTACCTATAAAACCGGTAAAGGTTTGACATCTGCTGTTTATATCTTGGTTGGTATTGAGAATGGAGTTAAAGTTAATTGATTCGACAGCATTGTAAAAATTGAACAAACCTTTGTCAGTGATTGGCCTGTAATTCACCCTAACATAAGATGACACAAATATTTTTTATGGGGTACCTATGCCAAGTTTGCTGATTCACCACCCATATTCTTTTAATGCCAAGGCTGCCTTAAAACTTGTCTAGCAACAAAATTTCTGTGGTCAGCAGCATCCCTATTATCATTAATATCTTGATTATCGTCATCTTGTCCGGCATCGTTGGGGTTAAAGGTAGTTCTATGTTTATTTCAGCTTCGGCAATTAAATTTTTTCCGACCCGAATAAAGTGCACTGTATTATCAATTTTGCTTAATTTGATATGGTACAATTGTCGCTATTTTTGCTTTAGCAAACCTAAACAATGCTCAATGACATATCGATTTGTTGATAGCTTTAAATTAAGGTTCCGCTCTACCAATTCCGCATATAGAGGAGAATTTTTAAAAACTCTGCTATCATGAACAGAGCCAGGATAACCAACAAAAATATCAATAAATCATGATCACAGACCACTTGAATCTGAAAATAATTTTAAAAGGTTGAGTGAACAAAATAGTTATTTAGGTCAAAAAATAGAATCTTCAGACTATTTCTTATTTAACTGACCTGGATGGAGTAAAAATTCTTTCTATTTAAATATGAGTCTGGATCATTCTTAGGATTATCAATCTTTATATGAGTACCATCAATAGCCCCAATGGTCCCTGGAAATTCATTTTCTCTGAAATGTTCAATAGTTGTATTTTCAAGATCAGATGGCCATTTAGTCACATTCTATTTAGGACATGTATCATCCTTTTAAGAACGTAAAAAAGGCAGCTAATTGTGATGTAAAATCTATCTCCAACATCTCTAAATGAAGAAGCTTCATGACCAGTAAACCACAAAAAAATTTGTGTTTGTTCATAGGGTGATAGCTTGCCATTTCTACCAGATTGAAAAAACTCACTTTCTTCTATGGCCAATATCTTGAGCCACTTGTCTGCTAACTCGAAAATGCTCAACAAATTCCTGGTTATTGTACAGTGGTACAGTAACTTCGAGGTAGCCTGCGTTTTTTGGTCTCCTGTGGCTTTGGAACAGAATATCTACTAGTTCATCATTATCTCGATACATTAGAATCAAATGCATAATTTGAATCCGAACTTGAAGAGTCTGATGACATTCTGGATTCTGTCAAAACCCGTAATAATTATAATTAGGATATATTTATATACCCAATATATAATGTGAAATTACACATAATTTTATTGAATTTTTTATTTACCTACCTTTGGATATTTAATAAATATAGTAGTAAAAACTCCAAAACCAGCCCTAATACTTTGAAAGCAGCAAAAATCAGATTTCAATTATCCCACAATGAAACGTGATCAAACCACAAGATCAAACTCCAAATCCGATAGACATTTCTTATTGTTTATCTAAATCGCAAACAAAAAAGAGAACAGAGAAGAAAACAGAGTTTTGACATATACCTTGCGCATGTCCCGAACCGAAATCCCTAGGAAATTCTACGGACTACTTTCAGTGCTTCGAAACCAATTTTCAAACTGAACTTTGTTGTTGCTAGAACAGCTGACAGGTAGTCAGAATCCCGGATTAGTTTTGCTAGAACGCGTACTTTGCGCAGATTCCGGACCGTTTCTGTATTAATCAACTTCTGCTAGAACAAACCTATTATTTAATGCTACAGACAGAGACGTTTGTAGCAAAAACAAATCCTAAAATAGACTGATGTGTACCACCAAGTCAAATGTCTACTATCAAATGTTACTGTCCCTGAAATGAATTGCACTGATCTTTGTGATGTACAAACACCAGTTCAGACCCATCCACACAAACTTCTTCAGGAGACCGAATCCTTGTGATGCTATAGAATAATGTGTGGTATTGTCAGCAAATAAAGAAATGTGTCCATTTGAAACAGCAACAGGAAAATCAGAATAGCTATAAGATCACCTGTTGTCTCCCATTAACGAAGATTTAAATCAGCAAAATGGTCGTGGGCTTCCTGGATTGGATTAAGGTATAATTCCCGTAACACACAAAATATTGCGTGAGTATTCTTGGAGTTCTGGAACCCAACGTATGCCCGAATAGCTGCAAGATATAAGCACAGGTGAATTGCACGTAAGTTATACGTGCATTATCGGCCCTAATAGGTGTGAAGAGGAATCTTCAATAGCTACGAATCTTGCGCAACCAGACAGATTAGATGATATATTGATTGATGTCATGAGTTGAAAATTTATCTTTAGTGATTTTTACCTGAAGTAACTGCCTCTTCTCCTTGCTTATTAGAAGCTGTTTGTAGACAACGATTATAGTACACATGTTATAAGATCTAGTTAGACTTCTTAAGGCGTAAATGGGACATAATGAATACGAGTATTAGTAAGTTAATAATGAACAGGAATGGTGAACGGAGTCAACCTTGTGCAACTCTTGGAAATGAAGATCTGGAAAGGTGTTTATTAGTGGTGTAATGTTGTTTGTATTAGTGTTGTATTATATGTGTATTATACAATTGTATTATTATTATTATTATAGTATTGTTGTATTATATGTTGTTTGTATTGTTGTTGTTGTTTATATTAGTGGTGTGTGTTTTCTGTAAGGACGAGTGGACCAGTCTGGTATCCGGAAAAGTTCATAAGTTGAATTTGCCTGGAGTTGGACATGTCAAGGTAGATGTGTTGCTCCATTTAGATATGCACCGTCGATTACTCCTTCCGGAATTTCAAACTACCCAGAAAACACAAGGTAGGGCTTGTCTAGGGTATGTCTTTCCCCGAATTTTTGCACGACCGAATGTGGTCTGTGTTTCGAATGTGATCGTGGTTCAGTCCTTTCATGCTGACTACGGTTTTAATAATCAGTAAAAAACCATATGGGTTTTGAGGCATATAGTTTTATTAAACATACATTCTTTTTATGCTCAAACTTTAACCGCAGTATTCTGTGATCGACAGAGTCGAATGCCTTTGATAGATCACAGAACACTGAGGCACATTTTTTGCTAAATCAAGAAAGAAAAATAAAATATACACCGCATAAAGTGTTAAAGAAAACACCTTTACCTCTCGTAACAGTGCTATCAAACTGCCGTCGCCGCCCTATCAATTTAGGCCCACAATTATTTATTTAAAGCCGTAACCAGACCTTAATGACAGGTTTAAGGTATAGATTTAAACGACGGATAGATAGTATCGAAGACTTTTTCTCGGAACCAGTTCTTTTGAATAAACCACCCAGATGACTGATAGTGTCTGTGTAAGTTATACGTACACAAAGAAAAGTAGATTTATATTGAAATCGAACAGATTGCGTAAAGTGGCGCTTTATGAAAAATATGTTGATGCTGTAAAAAATAAATGAATAGATGATTGAAAGGAAATTGATGGATGACGTGTATTCTGGTTAGAGAAATATCTATAGTGGAATGAAAGCAGGACATTTAATACACAAATACCAGATTAATAATCTGCAAACCTGTCTGGTACAGCAAATTCAGTGCTTATGTATTGGCGGTTCACTTCTCGGGAAAGTCCATAATTTTTATTTTGTAATTTGATATCCTTAGATCTGGAAACTTTGCTAGGACCCCTACGGGAGACATTTCTGCTAAAGTTTTTATAATAGGCCCTAAGAAAATTCTTCTAGAAGATACTGTTGGGACGATACCACCAAGAATGAAATTTACGCTACTTACCGCTCGGTGTGACGACGAAACTCTTAATTATAAAAAACGTTCCGTAAACAAAACTAGTTGCCTGAGTCGTATCGTAGCGGCTCGACCATAATTCAAACCCAGAGATCTTTTATCTCCGTTCCTGCCACGTCATTCGCGCCTAAGTAGTCGTATATTTCTGTCTGACCACCTAACGGGCTACTTCAAACGTCCAAGGAACGATCAATATATATTTTGCTATTTATTTTAATATGTTACTGAAGTATTTTGACCATATCTGCGTAGATACGAAAGTGGATCAAATATTAATCCGAATTTTAGGCACTTACAGTGTACTGGGAAAAGCGCTTGGTGAGTAAAGACAGCAAAAGCTGTTCACAGAAGGAAAATAGGGGGTATTCCAAAGCACCTAGATAATAAAAAGATAAAAGACATCATATTACATTTATCTTCATTTTTGCTTGCTGTTTGAGTTTTCCAGATACCGTGTTTTGATGATTTCTAAATTGTTTCTTATATACAACTGCAAATAAAAATCCACAAATTACAGACTGAAATTTGAAATTATTGGTTTAAACCATATTTACCGAAACTCGCCTCGCTATGTTTCCAGAGATGGTTGCAAACATGTGTACAAAATATATATAAACGATGGACATGCAATTCTTTGCATGTAACTGAATTTCAAACAAAAATATCCATTTATTTTTCTATTCGGTCGTCGCTCACTTTAATAGGAAAACTGTCTACTGTGCGACAGATATTGAGTTGATTTAGAGTCCACACAATTACTCTATAGACCTTTAGTTAAAAAGCCGTACATACGTATAAATATTATCCTAAAAGTATTAGCGAAGAGATGCTACATTTATTTTATCTCAAGCTTCAAACCTACGAGCAGCGATCAGTATAAATTATGTAATGATTAGGGTCCTCCTCTCAGGTAAGTCTGAGATCGTTCTTCTGTGCCGAGAAAGCAACTAGGCTTCCTTCGCTTTCGTTCGACTTGACAGAGTAGTTCCTTAGCTTGTCGGCATCTTCTCTCAGTCTGATGTAAGATTCTGCAGCGACTAGTGGGAGTTTCCCTCCACTATTGTGCCTAGGAACTCAACTTAACCGAACTGCCTTCCTGTCACCCAACTTGTTTAGAGCATCTTGAACCTGTTTGGAACTCTAAATGCCTCAGAAGCTTGTCCATGACTAGACATCAGAGTATTGGTGACGGGCAGCTCATTTGCGGGTAACAACTACTCACTCTGATCTCTATTTGGTGAGCTCTTTCACCAAATCACCTGGGAAGCGGGGGTTACTAACCTGTAGGGCCTCAAAATGACATTCAACGTCAAAGAAAAGCGCTAGTGCGACTTATTTATTGTTGATGAGACGTTTTGCATTTACAACTATTTATTATTAAGCTTGGTTGGAGAAGCATCTTGACCATATGCCAATTTGATCGTCGAATACATTTTATAGGAACCAATTTTCTTTAAAAGTTGATAACGAAGGTTTATAGAGATTGAACGTTTATAGTTTGGATATCATTAATTCACAACTACCAGCAGATCCTACGATGACAATAAGAAATACACAGAAATTCAGCACGAAAAAACCCTCGCAAAGATTAAAGAAAGTAATGCGTTTTCTTAAAGTAAAAGAAAATATATTGAAAGGATAGCTTTCCTTTTAAGATTTCAGAAATCCCAATTTGATTGAATCCACTCGCCTTCGCTCTTTAAGGTGGCTTCGCTACAAGCTGAATGCGTAATTTTTCTCCCCCAGGCCTCTCTGAACCCGCTATATGGCTTAGACGTGCGTTTTCTTAACCCGTAAATGAATTCGTCTTTTTATAAAGGCTTGTAATTGAAAATTGTAAGTGGAGCCTTTATATTATTATTAGGGGTTTTTCTTTAATAGTTCTCGAGTTGGGAAAGTGTCCCACTTTTGATTTAATACTGGATTGAACTTCTCTTACTTTTTTCTTTAGTTTCTATATAAACGATACAGAATCCCGCTTTGGGTTCAGCAATTATAACGTATTTGCTGATGAGGTACCGATGATGCTAATAATTGAAATATAAACTGACGACCCTAAAAGTGATCTTTTTTGTGAGAAGACCATTTCTTCTCACAAAAAAGGTCACAGAACAATACTTCAATCTATCACATGAAATCAATACTTTCTCTAGTTGATCTTGACATAATTCTCGACACTACTCTATATTGAATATTTTAGAGCATTGAGAATGTTAGAATTCCTTAAACGAAGTACTTATAAGAAACTCCATAAACACTCTCACGATTCAATATAGCACCCCAATTTCTAAATAGATAACTCGGGATCGATCGTGCAATCTCGACACTTTTCTCTTTACCTGCGTTATTAACCCGTTAACCTGATGATACTGCACGTCTTTTTTCTGGAAGAACTTGGGAAGAGGCTTCTTCTCATATCATCAGAGAGCAGGGATGGGTCTCAGTGGCGCGCATGGCTGAATGATAATTTGACCTTAATTTGTCAAAAACATTTTTTATTACATTTTCACCTACATTATCTGACCAGCCAAGTGGGAACCACTATCAATTTCATTCATATGTGATTGTAAAAAGATCATTAGAACAGATAAAATTAAGTGTCTAGGCGTATTGGATAAACATCTAAAATTGCATGCACATATCATTTATAGAAATAAAATTCGCAACATATTTTATTAAGTTCTACCTATTACGTGAAATCCTTAACATCAAAATGTTGATTATTTTGTATACCTCATTGGTAGAGTTGATGCTTAGTTAGCTATTGGTGGGTGGTGTAGTCTGCACAATTCTAACCTAAGACCTGAATTTGTCAGAACTCTGTATTTGTCAACTTACTAATAAGTTAATTTTAAAAACATGGTCAAAAAAAATTTTAGGAACCAATTCAAGTTTCTAAGGAGTCTAGGAAAAAATTAATTAATAATTAAATATTGTTATACAGGGTGGTGCGTCGCCGAGCGGGGAACATAGGAGATTAAAGAAAGTAAGTAAGTTTTAACGGGGTCAATTACTGGCTTTCCTGTACATTTTACAGAAAAAATGTAAGATAACTTTTTTAAGAGACCAATCTGGCAAACCCTCGTACAAAGTTTCAAAAAGTTTTAATAAGCGAATCCTGAATTATTCAATTAAATGTAATTGCAAAATTACCAAATTTTCGGTTTAGGTAAAACCAGTATAACCAGGTAAAACCTTTGTCAAATCTGACGTACAGCCGAATACAAGAAATTTTTTTTTCGTTTTATCAATCTCACAACCATGCATTCAAAGTAAGACACGTTAAACATTACTTTTTTATCTAAACTTTTATTTAATATAACGATGAAGTTAAACCAATAACAATTATTATGGATTATTAAAAAAATAATTTTATCATACTTAGAATTTAATTAAACTGTCACTGATTTATTGGCAGTTATTATTTTCCTCACGTCAGTGACAATATTCATTTTACTGGTGCCCGTTTGGTTTAACCTGAACCGAAAATTTGCTAATTTTGCAATTACATTTAATTGAATAATTCAAGATTCGCTTATTAAAATTTTTTGAAACTTTGCACAAAGGTTTGCCAGATTGGTCTCCTCAAAAAGTTATTTTACGTTTTTTCTATAAAATGTACAGGGAAGCCTATAATTGACCCCCTTAAAATTTACATGGGTTTTCTTATGTTCCACTCGGCGACGCACCACCCGGTATATGCAAAATATACTAACTTACATTATTCGAGGGACCATCTTTCCGCTCTTGAAACTGCCACACAGTCTGTCAAACATCCTATATATAGAGAGTATTGAAAGGATATCATGTCTTTTGAAGACTTACTATCATCAAAATTTCTGAGACCTTACTCCAAAAATAAAGTCTTTCTCTGATCGAGATGTAACATTAAGAATTTAATAACTCACTAACATTATCTTTAATTTGGCCTTCAGATACATTTGTTATAGACCATTACTGTCTTTTCTTTATTAAATCTCTTTTATTTGCACCTGGTCAAAAAGCCTTTAGGATGAGATATTCCAACAGAAGTATTATCTGCAAAATTTACTGTCAGTCCGAAAAAAGACACGGCATTTATATTTATAAAATCTTGTTGTAAAAAGTGGTGCAAGCATTGGACCTTGTGGTAATTTCATGAAGATTTGACACATATCCGTTGACTTCTTAAATACTTTTTAGAAGATAAGCCGGAATAGTGAAATATCTTGGTGAGATTTGCATCGTACAAGGTGCGCGACACGGTATTAAAGAGCAGAAAAAATCTTAAAAATACGGGATTGCAAATAAAAGAAGACCTAACAAAATTTCGACTTGGGTTACTTCAAACGGCTGTCGAGCGATTTTCAAAAAACAATGCATGGGTATTAAACGGAAATGTTTTCGTAAAAAAAAGTGATGTGGTGCACCGTGTTAATAACAAACTGGACTTGGATACACTATAATCCAACTCTTATTAATAAAACTGTGGCTAGTGAGCTTTAACGAGATATAATGAGGCTCAAACTTGATACTAGGTATTGGATTTACTTAACAAAAATAAATAAAGGTAAATCTGCATTGTTACTATTTTTTAGTTTGTTCTGGGGTACTTATCTATTTACCTATGCGTTTATTTTATTATTTTTCCTGAAAAAATCCTTATTGCTTTAATATACATATATATTAATTTGATTAAGACTTTATTAATGAGAGTATGTATACCCTAGAAATTTTAAATTATTAATTTGGACTGTGTTATACATGTTTGTACATTATGGTGTTGGTACTTATGCAAACTTTAAATATATTACATTGGGCGGTTGTCAACAAAATCACATACATACTTACATAATATGCTGAGTTTTTTGTTTTACTTATTTCAATTAATTCTAAATGTTTACAAATCATGTTTTTTTTGTTTGTGGAGTTATTTTGGGAATTTTTTCAAAAATAGTTTTTTTGTTATTTTTTTCTCTAGGGGTATGGAGCGCGCAAAATTGGGGCTAACTACGCATAATAGGGAGTCAGGGAAAATGTGGTGGTATGTTTGGGAATATGGCTGATCACTTGTCTTCTCAACATCGAGAAAATGTATATAATTATGTGTCAAATGATAACTATCTTACAGACTTGCAGGGTTTTTTGGTGGGTCATTTTAATGTGAGATCGATAAATACACGATTTGACGAGTCCAAAAATTATATGTCAGAATATAAATTTGATATACTGCGTTTAACTGAAACATGGTTAAATCCAGGTATACCTAATAACTTGTATAATATTCCTGGATATAGATTTGTCAGGCAAGATAGGGCTCAAAGGGGAGGCGGGGTAGCACTGTATATTAATAAAAACATAAGTTTTGCGCTAGTTGATCTAAATCAAAATTTATTTGAATATATAGCTATAAAATTTATAATTAAAAACAAAAATTATATTTTTATCAATATTTATAAAGCACCCACAGTGAGCAATTCTTTATTTCTTGATCAATTTGAGGATATGTTAGGTAACTTATCTGTCAACTATGACAATATTATTATAGTGGGCGACTTTAATATAAACCTCTTAAGTAACTCTACCTACCCCAACAAGCTTAGGCAGTTATTACAAATATTTCAATATACTCAGCACATTCAGGAACCTACTAGATTTGACTTTACACATCAGACACATAGCCTCATTGATTTTATAATCACAGGTCAAAATATTAATTGTACAAAATCTGGATCCCTGGCTATTTGTCAAAGTATTACGGATCACAATTTAATATATTCTCTTCTCAAAATATCAAAAAATCATAATAAGTTTAAAACTATTACTTTTAGAGATTACAATAGCATTAACATTGACACATTTATAAACCAAGGGAAGTTAATATCTTGGGATCGATTGTATAGGGCTAACGATGTAAATGAAAAAGTTTCCATTTTAAATTCCACTTTAATACAAATAACAAATGAACATGCTTCCTTAAAAACTAAAAAAATTCTTGAAAAGTGTTACTTACCCTGGATAACAGATAATGTTGAAAAGTTAATAAAATTAAGAGATAATGCCCACAGAAAATTTTTAAGAACAAAATTAGATCAACATTTACAGTATTACAGACAGCTTCGAAACTTCACAAAACATGCAATTGCTAGGGAAAAAATTTAATTTTTTAATACTTTTGCGAAGAGTAATGGAAGGGCTTTTTGGAGTACAGCAAAAAAACTTCATCTTACATCTAAAAATAATCAAATAGACATTCCGGAAACTCTTAATAACGCCACTCATATACATGATTTTTTTTAGAAACAGATAATGAGCCTAATACAGTACCAAATCATCTCATTGACTTTTATAAGAACACCAAACTAATTACTCATATTAATTTAAAATTCAAATTAATTACCCATGAAAATTTGTTTAAAATTATTTCTAAAATAAAATCTAATACTGTTGGCGAGGACCTTTTATTAATAAGGGATATAAAATTGTGTCTACCCTTTTGTGCGAATGCTATTGTAAATGTTATTAATTCTTGCATATTAACTTCAACTTATCCAACAATCTGGAAAACTGCAAAAATTTTACCACTACCTAAAACTAACGATCCAAAAACCCTTAAAGATATAAGACCAATTAGTACACTTTCTGCTATGTCAAAAATATTTGAAAAGCATATCTACTCACAAATTGAGTCATTCATAGAACAGCAAAATATAGTCCCAACCTGCCAATCTGGTTTTAGAAAGAATTTTAGCACAACATCAGCACTAACTAATATCCTCAATGATATAAGAGAAAATCAAGAACAAACAAATAGTACTTGCATGACACTTTTAGATTTTAGTAAAGCTTTCGACACGGTGCATCTTTATGTAGCAGATATGTACAGGAGTGTTAAATTTTGTAAATTCAATCAATTTGCCGACGACACCCAACTTACTATACCTGTAGTGAAGAGTAATGTGATAGAAGCTAAAGAAAAACTTACTAATGACTTAGACCAATTATTCTTATATTCGAAGAACCATAATTTAAAATTAAACGCAAATAAATCTAAAATTCTTATAATAAACAAAGATAAACAACTTCGTGAACAAATTGAACAAATATTTCAGGTACATTTAAATAATAATACTATACCAGTCCTTCAAAATGCAAAAAATTTGGGGGTTATTTTTGACACAGACCTATCTTTTCAGCAACACATAAATAGTAAACTTTCCACTGCATATTTAAGACTTAAAAATATTAATTATAATGAAAAGTATCTACCTCAAAAACAAAAATATTTTTTATGTAATTATCTGGTTCTGTCCCTGTTTGACTATTGTGATGTTGTCTATGGTGACTCGCTATCATTGGTAACTAAAAGATCCATTCAAAAGATGCAAAACTGGTGTATGAGGTTATCATATAATATATCTTATAGAGAGCATATAACGCCCTATCTAAATGAATTTAAAATTTTAAATATGGCCAACAGACGAAAACAATATTTTTACTGTCTCATACACAGAGTAATAAATACTAGAAAACCCCCCTACCTTTTAGAAAAATTTAAACCGCTTCCAAGAACTACTTTAGGGCTACAGCGTACCGCCAATGACCAAATCTATATTGTACCCCACCATAGAACTTCATGCTATGAAAAAAGTTTTGCATACACTGCTGTTAAAATGTGGAATAGCTTGACACAAGTCCTTAAGAATTCAAAATTTTTGTTTTTTAAAAATTCAATAAATAAGATCCTATTGGAAGAACAGGCTAGGTTATAAGTTTTAAAAGTCACATAAATAAATTTAAGTACTTAAATAAGATCAATATTATAATAACTTCGATTGAGATTTTTTATTTTTTATTTGATTTTTTATTTTTTTATTTCATATTGTTTCTAATATTCTGCCACGCCCTGACTTATCCCTAAAATCTAACTGTCATCAAGACTCGTTTTCCTTCTGCGCGCTCCCATTCTCTTCAGAACTCTTACTTTTAATTTGTCTTTTTGTTTTTTGTTTTCTTTTGTTTTTTTTTTTGGGAATTATTTTATTAAGTAGTTTTTTATTTATTTCTCTTTGCATACTTTATATGTACTATTTTTTTAATTTATTTTTTGTATTTATTATAGTAGCTATTTATTAGGTTAAGGGTCCTTTCGCAGGCGTCCGCTCAGCGGTCACTGTTACCGGTTTTGTAATCGTGAATTGGTCCTTTTTTGTCAACTGTGTATATTATATGTAACTAAATGATACATGTATTTTTTACTTTTGGCAAAATAAACAATTTTGAATTGAATTGAATTGAACTTTTTCTATTATATTCTACCTATAACATAATAGTCTGCTTAATGTATTTGCAACATTTGTTTTATGAGGTACAAGTTTATTTTCATAATGACACATTTGAAATCTACACGTCTGGCCAACGAAGATCTTGAGTGCCGATACTTGGACTATCAAAGACACTAGTTAAAAGGAGAACGATCTTTAATTACAATCCGACTCAAATTGAACTCTTTTACTACAAGTGGAATATCGGGGAATCGGTAAAGCATAAACGCTTTGACTATGAATTCCTATTGCATCGGTATTTTGCACCCAAGAAAGAAAATTGCCCTGCGTATGTATTTTCCTCATCTACATCATCATCATCTGGTTTCACTTTTCTCAGCTCGTTGGTATACCAGTGATTTTTATTGGCCTGTATTATGATGTTTTTCCTAAGACGAACTGAATATTGGAGGAAGCTCTCCGAATGCAGCATCCACATTATCAAGATTTATGTTCCCATCTTATAGAACAACCGTAAGTTCGCTCCCATATGGGAAATATTTAGCTCAGCAGTTCAGCCTCTGTGATCATAAAAAACACCGGCTGCAAAGGGCCTCTACAGATCCGTTACCCAGAGAAAAGTGCACCCTAAGGGGTCAATTCTGGAGCAAAACTGAATGGCCAGAAAAATCGATTATCCATTCTAAGGGTGAAATATAATTTCTCAGGGATATAAGGGCAACATTCCGTATTAAAGTTGCATTAGTGCTTTTTAAATATAATTCTACCCAATGCTTCTTGTTCTAAAATGACCCTTAAATAATCCCTATTAAATTTTGATTCAGCACATCCACTAAAAAAATTCGTGACAGTATTTCGTATTCCTGGCCACGACTCTGCGGTTTATAAACCAAATTAAACCCCCTTATTTTCAAACGCGAATTAATGGGTTTCGGCAACCGTTTAAGCGACTAATTAAAACCTCTAAAGTTTGTTATTCCATCGGCGTATTGGGTTTCATCTCACTCGGTTCGTCGTCATAGAAATGTTCGGCAAAGTTTATTTTCGAGACAAGTAAATGAAACATTTTCCGTGCAGAATCAACAAACAGAAACCGCGGATCTTACAGATGGATGGAATACGCGTGTGTATCGTACGTAATTAGGCGGCTTTACATTAAGTGTTTGTGTTAAAAAAAGTACTTAATACAAATATATTCGAGTTTGATTAATGTAAACAGGGTATCTAAGGTCATGCATCTCTCATGTAAATTAAATAAAGATTGTATATTTTAATGAAAACAACCCTCAGGTCTACAATAAATCAAAAATATAAGGCAGACCACTGATTTGGAACATTCTCTAAATTTCTACGTGTGTCCCGAGAGGTCGCGAGATGTTATTACCGCTCTATTGTCCAAAATATGTCAACTTCGCAAAAAACTAAATGCTGCTAGGTTGATTTTTGACAGAGCTATGAAACGACTCACACGCATATATATTAACAATAAACTATCATAAAAAATATATATCATAACAGTGCAGTATTAATTACTTGAAGCTTCTTACTAAACTACTAAATTAACTAATTACTAAATCATAACAAAATAAATCAAACTAAACAAGACAATGACAATTTTTTTTTAAGAATATTTGATATTTTAGTTAGATGCTATATTTTTTTCCACTTAAATTTTTTTTATCTCTCAAATTTGACAAAAAAAACATATAAAACAGACTCTAGACGGGCCAAATGTATTGGATTTGTCACCACTCGTTTCATTATAAGGTTGCAAAATTAATTCTTTAGATTGTGCTTATCTTGAGCCCCCAGGTGCACTGATATTTCCTCGTGGCTAACGTAAGATCCTTAAGAAACCGTATTGTTACAGTTGTAAATCTAAGACTATAATACTATTTGAAACTTCCATTAATCAACCGCCACATTCGTCTCCATCAAATTTAAATAAACTTGTCCTAAAAAGCCCCAATACACATTTATAGCAATTTTAATGACAGTTTCAAATTAAACCGGAAATTACTCCATGGTGCCACTAGACCGATATTTAATTGCGTCACATCTAGCTTGCTGTCCCACTTCTGATGATGTTGTTGGCCGTTTAGTTGGTAGTGAATAAAAATCGCTGGCCCAACTCCAAACAAAATCGATAACTCAAAATTAACGCCCGATTTTTCTTTGCTCGTCTGACACGAAACGCTCATTTCGCTTGATAAAGCTGACCGTTATACCTGGATTTCGATTTATTCCAATTTGTTGAGATGGGAGTTTGATGTTGCATCATTTTTTTGAGAGAGAGTTACATTTAAAAAATGGTTTATAAATAAATTGCTATTGCAAATTCGCATGGTAGATACTGATTGATGTGCACAATCACAAATATATATTGCAAGCATTAAAAGCTCCTGAAGTGAAAATCTCATAGTTTTTCTAAGATGCGTTAAAAGTGAGCGAGTGTTGTGATAGCTTTAGAAAATACGCGAAAATTGTTAATGAATATGGAAAAAAATTGTGCAAACACCTTCTGGTTAAGGAAAAAGTGCAAAAAGAACTATAAAGAAAGGAAAAATTGAGGAAAATAAATTTCTCATAAAAAGACCGCTCAAAGCAAAAACAAAGAACTGTCAGTATCAAAACCCTCAAACGACAAGAGCTTAACGTCTTCTTCGTGTCTCCTCAGGAAGGGGTCTGGAAACGAGCTTGGGAGGATAGGACAACGAACAACTACGTGTTGAGCGGGTGAAAGATGTGTTTCTGAATGTCAAAAAGAAAAAGTGTTTTTCAATGTTAGATAGCATCTTTTTCCTTGATGTTGGCAGTATTGCTACACACAACCGAAGCAACCAGCCGCTACAGACATGTCACATGTGAAAAGTCGACACGTCAAAAATAATGATAGTTTAAGTATCCGAAGATGCTGAGTGGAAGGCCGTCGAATCAAAAAGGTGACATAATATCCTAACTAGATTTGAACCCATCAGAAGATCTAGTTATGTTGCTCTTAGCTGGCCTACGGATTACAAAGCAGTATTGTTAAATGTTTCTCTCTGGACTGCATAAGGAAACTAAGCTGCAGAAATTCACGAGGTTGTGAAGGGTAAGGACGCCCAGGAGTGTGTTTGTGACAAGACCAAAATGTAAGAAAAACCTGTTTACCTCTTTCAATATGGGAATCGTGAATCAAGACAAGGAATTGATAATATGATGCTGCTTTTTTACCAAAAGATATCAGAAATAATAATTTTTTAAACCCAGTCACCTAAGAAACAGGCTCAGTTAAGTGAAAGAGCTCTGAATATCCCGAATTATATCATCTCATAACTTATGCTCTTTAAGGAATAAGATAAAGGAGCTACGACTAATCATAGCAAGTTGTTATTATCATGTAATTATAAACCCTGAACACTGGCTTACTTAAGGTAAAATGATATGGATATCAAACAATAATTTTCTTTGCTAGATTTGATACCAGTGGAGGTAAACTTGTATTCTTTTGAAGGAGAGCATAAGAAGGGTTCTACATACTCACTATATGTGACCATATTGGGAAAGCACCTAATCCTTCAGTTAAGTTCTTAAGCTAAGAAAAAATATTAAATAAAGAAGGTTTAAGGTCAATTACGCAATTGGGTACTAATAAGTTCTGAAATATTGTTCGATCCTACACTTGGAGTTTTATTTTGGAAAACATTTCGTGTGACAAAAATTATTTATATTGATAAATTATGTGTGAAAAACCCATAATATCTTACGTTCTAAAGAGAAATATAAATGTTTAAAAAAATAATATAATATATAATTATTGTAAACTATATAATAAATACTTATTGAATTGAGAACCTGTCAACTGCTATGATTGGCCTTATATGCATCCAAACTGCAGCGTATTCTAAAACAAATCGCGCTAACTGGAACTGGTCTCCTGACGTCGAGGGCTCCTTATGTACTAGAGAGACCATTGTTTCGGAACATTCACCAACTTTCTACGTATGTCGCGAGATGTCGCGATGTATGCCCGCCGTTCGCTTGTATATTCCCGGCTGTTTTATTTGACATTGAAGAGAGTCTGTAATCATTCATATTTTTTCTGCATGTTCGGACGCTTCCAAACCAGAATCCTTAACTTACCTCCTCTACTTACCTTCAAAAGGAGGAAAATGTAAAATGGCTTTATGAATTATCTGATATAATGCTTATCAGCTTTACTCATTCTATCCCAAAGGCATTGCAAAGATTTTTAGATGGTAAAGTCAGTGCAATAGAATAAATTTGCTATTCAAGGATTTAGAGAACATTCAAAGGTTGATCATGATGACAATTTTGGGTCCACTGAATTATTCTAATACATTTTATCAAATAACTCAGTTATTGCTGATGACACAAAAATTACCGCTTGTGATAAATTCCTTATGATATATAATTATTATATATAATAATATTAATGTGAATTAAGATGAATAATTGAATATTACTAGCCATTTTTAAAGCTCTGATTGGGAATTATCACAGTTTAATCAACAGGTATCACCTGCAATAAATGTCACTTTTGGTCTACTTCTTTTAATTTTTTGTTATTTACCCTGCAGTATTTATCACAATTACGTCAAGGAATATGATGTTCTAGAGGTAATTGTGAAAGCTTATGTAGACTTATATACTCGTACTTTGATGCAATCTTTCCTTTATTTTGCAAATATTAATACTAATTTATTTTTTTATGTGGTTAAGTTAGGAAACTTCGCAAAACTTGTAATTTATTTTAATTTTACTTTATTGTAAATTAAAATAAAAAAAATCATCATTATTAAAACTGAATAATTGAATTTATATCATCGTTAGCATATTTCCTTTGAATTTGTATAATAAGCAGCATGTTTATGCTGATTTTACGAAGAAAAAAAATACTCATTTCACATTATGAATAATGAGTAATTTTTTATTTTTATTTTGCACCTGCACAGTTCCCAGTTTCTACAAGCAATAAACGTTATGTAACATAAAGCAAAGTGATTTTTTATTAGCATCGAAACGCTTATATACATAAATAACTACTTTAATTATATTCCTACTGAGAAACCTATGGGTCCCTTTAGCTCCTTTTCCAATTTTCTCTCTGCCACATACTGTGACCAATTTGTACCCTCTTCCAGCTAGTAAAATTTAAGGGCTGCTTCTCCATAGGAGCCTAACTTATTCGTCTTTTCATCTCCGTTTAGCAATTTCGAAATATTTTACAACGGAATTTAACTAAAGAAGTAACAGTAAACTGCTTAGTAACATCAACAAATTGCAGTGTGTTTGAGGGAAGATTAATATGTCATAATAAATGAAGTTAGAGAAGAATTTCTCTGCTCTATACGATAAGAACTTAGTATCCTGTAGTACATTCTCATAGAGAGCTGAGACTGTCAAAATTGCAAACCTAATAATTGAACTCGTAGTTTTGTTTTGACCGGGTCTGGAGGCGGACGTGCTTTCGAATTTTAGCAAAATAGAAAGCGAAGGAAAATCCCGCTTGAATACTGTGTCCGGTGATTCTTCTTCTGACAAATATTAACCAACGTTGGCTTAACGAGTTTCAATGTTGTCGCATTTTTGTTTTTGATGAGCCACGCCCAGGTGGCGACAAAAACGGCTATCACGAGGGAAAACGTGCCAAAAACTATGTTCTGGCAATGGCAGACCGCCGATTGGAGGTGCACGAGAAAGCTGAGATAGTGGGCGTCACAAAAGACCGCGTGTGAATTTCAAGAGGAAGTGTAAGCGTAAGACTGCTTCTGTTTAGGGACAATTCGAAGGTGTTTCGATCCACTGGCATATTCCAGAGTCCAAGGAACACTCATTCCGAAGAAGACGATTCTATCCTATCGGTTGGAATTGTGATGGTCATGGTTTTCTGTCATTCACAAGGTGTCTATGCTATGTCATACAATATACTATGCTGAACGAACGATTATGCTGAATAATTGGGTCGAATTGAGGAAAAAAGTACTCTTTCGCCATGACAACCCGACGACGAAATTGGTCTAATTGGACCACCAACTGTTGTCTGATCTACCAAAGAGAAAATCCGCCCTATCAGCAGATGGCAACAAGAAAGACGTTAATATAGTTAGTTCGTTATAGAAAAAAAATCATTTTCGGTGTGTCATGTCAAATCAATGCCTGGAGGTACCAGAAAAAATGCAAAACCCAAGGTCTGGAAGGTCGATATCTCGGCTTCTGGATGTGGACCGAAAGGCTTAACCTAATCCAACCCAATCCGGAACCAGTGGACCGGGTGAGTTAATTAAAGTTTGATGATCTCTGGTTGTTTTTTTTTCACACTTATTTCGGCCAAAAATCGTGAATGACAAAAGATGGCTATGGAACGATTGGCCGATGAGGATTACTTAGTTAAAACTCGCCGTGGTACCACCTATATCTTCACCATGGAGGCTCTGAAGAATTTTTTGAAGGGCCGCGACGTAGCCCAGGCCGGATTTTAGATTTATTGTTTTCCAGATTAGTTGTGGGAAATTTGTAGAAAAATTAGGGGTTTTAGATGCAAAAAAAGTAGGAACTTTTGAACTAGTTCTAGTATAGTGGCAGTAATAACGACGCCACCCGCGTTGTGACCGATTAAGGAAAATTAAGCAACTTGAGACTGAAAACTAAATAAGAAAACATTATGTTAAGTGTCAGTATTATATTTTGTTTTAAAGGTCACCTTGGGAACGGGGTTACAAGTCAATAGCAATGTTATTATTTATAGCAACCTCTTTATAAAAGGAATTTTGCTATATAACAACAATAAAGAGATTTAGATTTATTTGGATATATGCGTTATGTGCGAAATAACTTTATAAAAACTAGTGAAGCGACAATTAAATACGTTTTAAAAGAAATGGTTGTCATCGCTAAAGCTTGTATAAACATTGTCTTACACTTATTTATGTTCAAAGGGAGTCTGTTATGATCGCACCAGTCATTCATTTGATCAAGACCTCTTTTATAATCTTGTTTAAGTCTTTTTGGTTGCCCACAATGTTTCATGTCGTCTGCAAATAAAATAAATTTGCTCACAATATTGTCAGAAACATCATTATTAAAAATGTAGAATAAGATAGGAGCACAGTTGCTTTCCTGGGGTGCTCTGCTTAAGGCAATATAAGCATAAAAAATCACTAAATTGAGATGGAAACCCATTATTTATAATTTTTGGATGATCCATCCTGTCAGAGGTCTTTGCGAATTCGTCGATTACATCTAGTTGACTTTTACTATGTGAGGTTATCATAGATTCAGATCTCAAATGCTTTTGAAAAGTTTGACAGAATGGAAAATGTGGGATAGTTCTTCACAATATCTTTTCTTCTTGATTGAAAGATTGGACAAATATTTGCTTGTTTCCAGACTGCAGGAGAGGTTTTTGTGTGAAGGGATAAATAAATGATAATCAACAGAGGTTCATTAAATGCAGAGGCACAATATAATAATAAAACATCCCTGTTCTTGGTCAATAGTTATTTCGACTTAAACAACTCGCTTTGTTTGATATAATATATCTTCATACTAATATATCTCATTCATAAACTCCAGTGCATAATCGTTCATTTTTATGATCCAAATGTCACTGTTAAATTTAAATAAAAAATCCGAAAAATCCCAATTTTGCAGCCATCAGTTTGAAATTAAACTAGAAATTCCGAGTTATTATGCCACTTTAAAAATATTTTATTGCATCACATCAGCACTCTGTCCCACTTTTGATGACGTTGGCCTGACAGCCGGTGCTGAATAAAAATCCCAGTTCCAACAAAATCAATACCTGGCTATCAACGTATAATTTGCCTTGGTTTTCAGGCACAATAGTGTTTCGTATTTTATCAGGAAGATTATGGATCCAATTTGTAATACGCTGCGTCATCAATTTTTGGTTGCTGTCTAACCAATCATAATTTGTGTGTCTAAGATAGCATTAATTATGTTAATTATAATGCTGACTAAAGATGTTCAAACGCCACGAGGTGGTAGGTTCAATATAGTGAAAAATCGCTGTTGAAATATAACATTCTCTATAACTTTATAAATACTTTCTGGGATAATTCGACAGCAAATGAAAATCATGTAGGCATGTCGTCATTAGCATACTCGGGCATAAACATGTGTGACGCTTACACATCCATTTTAATCCAGGCGGACTTAATTAGTCAAACGAAAGGGCCGATTAGGGCGTTATAGCGGGGGATGATACGATCCCGCGCTAAAATGAATGATGACGGACGGCGGAAAATTTGCGAATTTCCCCCATTGTCTCGAATAATGGTCGGCGGATGAGATTCATCTACCATCGGGCTTAATTGTTCGTGGCAGTTGGAAACTTCGGCTATAGGCATTTCTAGAAAACGGAAAACAAAAGCCTCTTATATATTATATAGAGTGAGTTAACTTTCCTATATAAGACGCAAATATGTAGGAATCCACGATTGTTTGGATATTTTTGTTTTCAAATAAATTATGTGTTAGCAAGCACTGTCAAGAATCCTCTCTTGTCAAGTATTATGTCAAGTATATCTTAAGGAGCACTCAGTCGGTCAAGCTTAGACCTTAGATCGTTCCTGTAGAGTGCCGCAAGGGGCTATGCTTGGTCTCATCAGTTCAACTATGTGGTATTAACTTAATTTCTCATTTCGTCTTGACAGGTGTTATGGCAAAGAAACTATACTGGCTTTAACAGGTACTTGCATCTCTTATGTGTCGCTCTCAGCCCTCTATACCCTAGTTGCAAAGTCACTAAGATAATCACTTACTATTTCATAGGGGAATCCGATGGGTGAGCCAGGCTGCGGAGTGAAATTATAGGATCTCCACACCTGCCAAGTGAGCGAATAAATAACCTGAACTAGAAAATCCTGCTTGCGTTCGTTAGGACAGGTTGCCTGGTTAGAGTTATAGATGACCGGAATTACTGGGGTTTGTGAAAAGTGACTTTTAGGCTTACTAGCTGGACTTTGCTTCCCAAAGTACTTCTGCTACTATTGGCTCATAGTGCCTTTAAAGGTGATAATTCATTCATAGATATCAACACGTTTGAGCTCTGTGGAAACCACTTCCATGTTATTTTGCCAAAAGGAATGGCTTTTCGGAATATCGCTAAGCAACGAAATGTTGCGAAGTCACGGTGGTAGATATTGTTAAAAAGTAACAATATTAGTCGTATTAACGTAAAATCAGCCCAAAAATGCAAAGATTTCTTGTTTCAATTTGCAGAGATGGTCTTCAAGGGATTGCCAGGGAGATAACAGTAAAATGGAATGAAGAAACAGCTAGAAATGTTTCATGAGAACTATGCCATGAATAGTTTCATAAGTCTGGTCTACATCTAAATATTCGATCACTGTTTACAGACTTTGATCATCTTGTAAATTTAATTACGTTAACCAATACTGACATTACGCCTATTATAAACTGTTGCCTACAAACTGGTGTGTGGTGTGTATGCTGTATGTGGAAAATTTCCCTCTTAATTCCTTTGGCTAAAATTAATAATCCAACTACTTTCTGCGACCTTAAACCAATTTCAATTATCCCGGTCATCGCTAAATTGTCTGTAGGTATTTATTATTTTTGATTATTATGGACCAATGGATGTATCTCTGTTTATTTTTAAATTACTATTAGTGTTACCAATATAAATGTTGTTTTTCGCAAAAGAAAAGCCGATTAGCGTGGACTGAAGAACGGATAATGTGGGACTTACGAATACTGGAAAAAGATTACTTTTTGCGGTAATTCGAACTTTGGTGTATGTGTGTGTGTGTGTGTATGTAGATGATCACCGATCCAGATTTATAAGAAACAAAAATGAGGCATTTCATAAAAATTGCCTATAGAAAAAAAAGTTTCTATCAACGTCCATGGATTAGGGATGTCTGCTTTCAGCGTTGGAAAACTTCATTTTATTGACGGAACGGTAAACCTTCCTAAATATTAAAATATCCTTGAAGCAAATTTATTAGTGTCAAATCCAATTTGATCACCTGATAAAAACTTTATTTATCAAAAAAAATGGAGCATCATGTCATACGGCCAAGACCACGAAAAAGTAGCTGCAACATAACAGTATTTCCGTCATTAACTGGCCTTCCAGTAGTCCAGATTTAAACATTAACGAAACTGTATAACACAAAATGAAGCAGCAGTTAAGAAATAATCCGCAGCGAAACATTTCTGATTTGAGATGTGGATCATAATGTTAGAAAATCATAATGTAGAAATAATTTTGCTAATATGATGTACGAATCATATGTATATTCTTAAAAAAATATCGAACTTTAAAATAAATTAAAATTGATGTCCGAACATTTTTGTGCTAGGGCTTATAGTACTGCCTTTTGTATGCCTCTGTTGTAGCTGAGACCAAGTTATTTGATATTTATAAATCTTTGTGAGTACACTTGTGAGAATTATAGGAACTATTATATACGAGTGGCGCTACTGGTTGATCTGTGAATACCGTACGATCCGAATATAGCTCATTGGTTTCATTTGGGTTTGATTTTCATCATTATTTGATTTATTATGGATCTGATTATTGCTAATAACAAAACTATATAAAATAAATCTGTTTGTTTTTCGTTTTAAAAACATGTCGATAAACAAAGCAAACAGATTGAAACTGGCATGGAATTCGCGAAATGGAAAAGTTGCTTGCGTGCAATAAAGCACTCAAATACAAAAATAAACCGCCGTTCGCCTGCCATTGCGGCCGTAGTGGAGCGGATAGATTTATATCGAATAATTTAGAGCCTCAGACACGCGGCCCTCGACCGACAACGACCAAAATGGATTTAAGCTTATTTTTTTTACTGGGCGTTGATGACTTTACTTTTCTTCGTAATAAATTTCGACTACCAGCCCTCTCGCTTTAATGATCCTGTAGAAGTGGAATATAAAATTTTGAACAGTACGTGTTTTCAGTTCAAGGTATACCCATTATGAACCGGAAGGACATAATAGAGACATGTTAGGAGAATAGACTAAGGAGTTAGATAGAATATTCCAAAAAGATTTCCCAGTAGATTCTTACCCATGATCGTCTTTTTTTCATATTTGGTTGGCTCTCATCCTTCACCAGGATAACAAAAACTTTCACTACAAACTACCAAATAGATTTCGACCATTTGATGAGTTCTTTGACGTCATGCATCCAGGAGGTGGCTTCCACGTATCTCCTTCGCCGTCCCCAGGGCCAGAACGGGGTTAACTCGAAGGTCCCCCCCGTCAGTTGTCTAATAGTCTAGCGGTTTCTGCTCCTTTATGGCCGCAGAAAAAGGGAGAGAAATTTGTTTCTTTGGTGGTAATAGAATATATGGAGGTATTATGGGTAAGTTCGTTGATTGGCTATTTTCAAAGTGCTTTTGGCCAACCAATTTGTATGGTGAAATAGGTTTTGGCATCCTTGGTCGTAAAACTCTTTTTTTTTCAAATTATCATAATATATAAATCATCATCAAATATAAATCATCAAAATATCACAACATTTTTGCATAAAATTCAGCATGTCTCGTAAATATCACCCCTTCGATATGATACTCTTTTTCATCTACTTTTTTACTGTCTAGTTCAATGATAAAATCAAATGTTTGGTACTGTCAATGGATTCTTAAAATGCACTATTTTTTACAAAAATCACCTTAAACCCTTCGACGTGATATTATTTTTCAGCTCCCTTTTTGCTGACTAGCTCAAATATGATATCAGGTTTTTGGTATCAGTGGTTTTCCCAAAATCCACCATGTTTCGAAAAAATAGAGGGTGGATCAAATATTAACCGACCTTTAGTCATTGTAATTTATGTATGTCATTGATCGAAACGCCATCCTGTAGAGTGTTGGCTGGAAGCCTAAGAAACCTTTATGCAATACCGACTGTTGTTACTTCTCAGTAATAATTTAGTCTCCTTTACGATGAATGAACAGAAAGTCCATCCACGTGTTGCGCAACGCATCATTATCAAGGTTCTTGCGAAAGAAAATGTCTGGCCCATCGAAATTTGGAGTAGACTGAACTCTCAATTTGGGGAATCGACTCTCTCAAAAACTCAAGTAAAAGTGTGGCACAAAAAATTTCGGGAAGGCCGTGTCAACGTTGAAAACAGCTCCCACCCACTACGCCCACGGACAAGCATCACAAATTTGAACGTAGACGCTGTCAAGACGTTTATTTTGAAAAACCGCCGTACTACAGTGCAGGAAATCTGTCAAAATCTTGGAATCAGTAATGAAAGCGTCCAGTCAATCATCAAAAATTCCTTGGGTTTTCGAAAAATTTGTGCTAGGTGGGTTCCAAGGTTGCTGACTGCGGAACAGAAAGATTATCGGCTCCAAGCATATGAGCGTCTTTTGGCTCGATACAAAAATAAAGAAGATTATTTTTTGCAACGCATAGTGACTGTCGATGAAACCTGGTGCCATCACTACACTCCAGAGTTAAAAAGAGCGAGTATGGAGTGGCGGAGAATAAATGAAACTTGTCTCGTAAAAACGCAACCTTCGGTCGGTAAGGTAATGGCGACCACCGTCTTTTGGGATTATAGAGGAATCCTCCATATCGACTTCCTTCACGATCGAAAAACGATCAATGCAGCCTACTATTCCGACCTTCTTGAAAAAGTGCGACAGTCTTTCCGATCAAAGAGACGTGGTAGTTTGCAGTGTAAAAAATGTGCTTCTTCTCCAAGGTAACGCCAGACCGCACACTGCCAAAATAACACAACAGAAAATACTCAAATTGGGGTGGACTTCTTTGGAACACCCTCCCTACAGTCCCAACCTCTCTCCTTGTGATTTATACTTGTTCGGGCCTCTGAAAGAAGAGCTTGGAGGGTAGCGATTCAGCAGCAACCTGCAGGTCGAAAGCTTCGTGTTTAAATGGCTAGAGAGCCGACCTCGTTTATTCTACGAAACAGGCATGAAAAAACTTCCAATTCGATGGGAAAATTTATTCAAAAGGGAGGAGTCTATGTAGAAAAATAATGTAACTTCTTTTTTGTTGACAACTTGTTGCAATAAATTAAAAAAAAAAAGGTCGGTTAATTTTTGATTCACCCTCGTATCCCTAAATGGTAGCCCTCCTTACCTACTTTTTCCTAACTAGTTCAAAAAAGAAAACAGATTTTGGTTAAACGCTAGTCTAAACTTGGTAAACCATTTATAATTTTTTGTGATAATCGTCATAAACCCATCGACGTGGTACTCTTTTTCAACTACTTTTTCTTGACCGCTTTTGGACGCTTAGATCGTTATAAGTTATAAAACCTTGGTCGCGTTTTTAAGAAAACAGTATCATCCTCCACAAATTATACCGTAAGTAGTGTCGCCCCCACAATATCATTAAATTCCATTTCCCTCTTCAGTTATTAATCTGTACGCCCTTTCCTCGTCCCAAGTAGCTATTAATGATCTCACCCCTTGGGAATCATGTTATTAATAATCAAAGTGGGGCCCAACATCACACCCGTACACTAGTTCAAACATTGTATGTAAATTAATTGCATTATCAAACTGGCGCGCTGGATTTAATTTGTGAAGTACGCTGAATTGCTGGAAATTATTGGTGTGATTTATTTGTTAATTTGGTAGGGCTGTTTTGGCTTGGGCAAGTCTTAAGAGATTTTTTCAGTCTAATTTTAGGTGAAATATAGATGTGTTTTCAGTTTTAACTAATAGTTCTCTGATTAAGCTCTTTTAATTATAAACATACAGGCAGGGTGTTAATTTGAGAGATATTTGAGAGATTTTGAGAAACTAAAAAAGTGAGTTACCCCTTGAACCTGATGCACCCCCCTTTTGTCATACCTTAAATTAAAAATCTTTTGAAGTAGTATATACCGGCACAAAAATATTTTATACATTTTTTTAAAGTTTATACAGGGTCAATGAAAGATATAAAGATAAAAATAAATAAAAACTGTTTTAAGTGCTATTTTATTTAATTAGAAGTAAAAAAACCATACTTACTATTTATATACTTACGTGAGGCAACTAATTCTCATATTCAACAAACAGGATCGGTGGAAAACAAAAAAAGAGTTCAGCGGAGAGTACTTCATGAAGAAATAGAAAATCAGTTAGACAGATCTTAAATAAAGATTTATTACATTTTCAACAAGATGGACCCCACTATGTTCTTCCTGTAAGACAATTTTTACATGATGCGTTTCCAGATTAGTCGATTCGGGGAAGAGGTCTAATGGAATGGCCGGCGAGATCACCAGATCTAACACCCCTCGATTTTTTTCTTTTGGGTCACTTAAAAACTGTTGTCTTTAAAACGCAACCAGCTTCACTCGATGATCTTCGGCAACGGATTATTACAAAATGTGCATTTATTCCAAGAGAAGTGTTTCAAAATGTGATAAATGATTTTGAACATAGATTATACTTTTGTTTAGCTTAAAATGGAATGCATTTTGAGCGTCTAATTAAATAAAATTACATTTTATAAAAACACATAGTTTATTTTATTTAACCTATACCTTTTTTTAATCTGGTATAAAATTTAGGAGAAAGTATTGTTATTACTCCATAAGACTTTAAATTTTTAAGTTATTACCATAAAATATCACCTGTATAATAATTGTAAAAATATGCTACCATATTTTATGTTTCATACAAGTAACTCAAACAAACAATACTCTCTTTGATTCAAATAAATACTAATATAATTTTTTGTTTCAGGTACGAAGACTCTAAACTTGCTATAACAGGAAGGCATTAGACCATGATAGAGAAGACTCTTGTCATTCTAACCCGTTACTTAAATCGGCATATGGTGAGGGAACTCGTAAGTTATGAAAGAGCATTCATTGCTGACCAATTAAAAATTTCCTAGGCATTATTTTATTGCTGATTGATAGCGTTAATTAAAATGTATTATAGTTTCCATGTAACGAACTATCAGGTATATGCTTTATTAGAGAACACTAATTGAAACAGTAGTTTCTTTAAATTGGATGTAGTTCAGTTTGGTACTTAATCAATTTGTTAGGCGACAAAAGTGAAAAACTTTTCCTTTTTACAACAGGAGATTATTGGTGCATATGAGTAGTAGTTAATAAAGCCATTCCCTAGTTTCCGCTTGGTACAAGTGGCTAAGAAGAGGTAGACTGATGTTGTTATGCAGTCTAAACAGGATTCTAGCTACATTGCAGATTCAAGTTGCAAAGGCACTGTAGTTATTGAAGCAAGCAGGCTCTAAATAAATTAAATGCTGAATGGCTCTGTCAAGTGGATAGCAGAAAGATAGTAGAAGATGGATAGCAGACAAATACTTGGAAGAAATTCTTTCTTGTTCAATCCGACTTCACTCCGTTATCCGATGTCCAAATATTTTTTGAATAATCATGCGCTAAGGTACTTAAATTTTCTAAGCTTGAAATGAAGCTGAAATGAAGCTATTTCACTAAGACCTAGAATGTCCCAGTTTATGCATTGCAATTTATGTTCCAGTGTTTCCATATGTTCTTGGAGCCTTAGCGTTCGGACATGATAAATATTGCTGGAGTGCGTTTAACCCATTTACTATGTGCCGACGATATTGTGGTTATTGCCAATACAGAGCAATAGCTTCCTTCAGCAAAATTGAGCTTGGTAAAGAAAATCATTCTTCTGAAATTACAAGAAGGCTAAAACTCGTCTAGGCGGCTTTTGGCGAACTAGGATTTATCCTTAAATGTTATGAATTTCCTATATATTCAAAAAGGAAACTGCTTGACTTCTGTGTGATTCCGATACTTAAATATCGACTCGAGACATTAGAAATGAGTCGCACATTTGCCAATAGGCTGCAAACCACCCAAAAGAGGAGCTATGATAGGAATCACTTAAAGGGATTAAGTTCTCAAGGAAGAAATTCGTAGAAGTACTAAAGTAATGGATGAACTAAGGCTTGTGGCAACTAAAATGGAGATGGGCTGGTCATATAGGAAAGCAGGATTACCAAAGATGGGCACATAGGATATTCATTTGGCGTCCAAAAAAGGCCAAAATGAGCATCGGCAGACCTCAGAGACGATGCGAGACGATATCCATAATGTTGTAGCAAGGAATTCGATCAGGCCTGCTACGAACAGAAGAGTGCAAAGGCTTGGAAGAGACATCCAGGAGGCAATGGTGCTGAGAAGAAGGAAACTGGAAGAGAAGAAGACTGTTCCTTGGTTAAATGAATTCAGATTCCTGGAGATAATCACGAATTTTGTCTTTTCGGTGTTAATATTTAGACCTATTAATGAAGGACTGGGTTTAAACCTTATCAGATGGACAGTTTTTTATCCGCCACAACCTAGAGGAATTAATAATTATGCATCCAATGAAATCCATGCGGTTTCAAATGATTTGGGTTTACTCTCAGGTTCTGTATTCTTTAGAGTTTAGCGCATTTGTGAATAGTTCAAGCTTGATGCTTTTGAAGGCTCTTGCAAAAGGATTTGGACAGAGTGACTCAGTGTAGATTTGAACGTTATTAAACGTATAAGTATATTTCTTTCTCCCGCTTCCGGAGTATGTTCAATAGTTTAGATCTAATTAATCTTATATTAGTGTCTACTGAGAGAGTACTCTTTTAAGACTTTTTATTGGTCACTTATACGTTCCATCTACATCTACAAATACGTACGTCATTACGGAGTAGAAGTAACCAAAATATGCAGGCCTAAGTGTACAAACCGAAACTCAGGTGAACAAATTTCGTATTAGGAAAATTCATCTTCATGACTTGGACGAGAGTTTTTCAACATCTGACCGTCACGTAATGTAATGTCATGCCTAGTCCAGAGTGATACCAATGAAAGTTACAGTTTCATCCAGACTCTGTTGAACAAATAAACTTTTTGGTTTTATTCTTGTTTAACTTTAATCGATTTAATACCGCCCACACCCTCAAGTCAGCATGATTGATCAGGTGTAATGCTCAGGCTGGATATACTGCCATCAAGGATATTGTATCATCAGCATAAAGATACAGACCCAGGGTGACATCAAAGAAGATCATTGACACATACCGTAATTCCACTAGCAAAAGGTTTAAAATGATTTTTACATGAACTATGAACTTGTTAGTGACTGTTTCAATATTGATTGAGAAGAACTCAGTATAACATCCTTAAACTATAAAAAATGGTATTCATTCATGTTCATTTTACTTGCTATTGCTTTAATTTCTCTCATCGAAGTCCAGATTCACCTATGTTCATTCCAATAATGTAAAAAATATTCGATTTAGGAGCATAACTTTCGCAAACTTAAATTTAAACTAGTAAATATCAACAGCCAGGTCATTATTGCAACGATCTTAACTGTCGCAAATATACCAGCTGTTCTATGGCAATCTGGAATAATCCATAGATGGTGGGATCGCCGGGAACCTCTTGAGGTGCACGTGGAAAGTGAATTCTTTGGAACAGTGATCTATCCAATATAATTGAAGCCCTCGCCGCTGGGAGGCCAGGTCAAGTCTGAATAATGGCGCGACATGTCTATTGAGTTTGTTCTTCATTCTGTATATTTTTATTTGTATGTCCTTGTATCAATCAGGACGCATTGTTTTTGTTTCTTGTTGTGCTAGTACCATTTCTTACTTACATCTATTTTGTAGTTTACATCACTGTTGCAGTTGTTCCAGTGAAGGAGTTTTGCTGCTACAAAATGCCGGTTCAGGTATTATCTTTTGACCAGGATGAAGCAGTCTGAAACGATGTAATGAATGGTTTTAGTAAAGGCATGGCAGAATCTGTATTTTTGTTTACAGCTAGATTTCATTATTTTTTCCTTCATTTAATCTGTTGCGATGGCTTGATCTTGTCACGCTGCTGTTATCAGTGCCTCTATTTTTACAAGCAACCCATGTTGAGTTTTGGAGATACATCCTACCAGAGTATTTAATTACTTCTTTTAACTTTAGATGATTGTTAAGCCCTTTTTCGAACCTGATTACTCTTCTATTGTCTATGTTTTTGGGGAGATATATTTCATCGACATCGGCGCATTCGCTAATGGAGTGGAGTGTATATTAGTTATTCTTATATTGTGTTTTAGTATTCTGACTTCTGCTTTGGTTCATCTAGTGAGGTCTACTACTGGATTATTGTGACTGCGAATGGTGTTATTGCAGCTATCTTATCTTCCCTTAACGACTTCTTTTGTTATTCAGAAATATTCTTTTATTATTTTGGTCTTTATTCGATTATATTATTTTCTATCATTTTTATTTATCCCAACGTCTTTGGTCTGAGAATTGAATCGTTGTTGTCTTGTCGATCACAATGTTCTCCTATGCTCATAATTTTCCTTTGATAAATGAGCCTTGCACATCTGTCATTTCAAAATTCCATGCTGATATCATCAGTAAATTCTTTTACTAATAACAGTTGTTCAATCAGTTTTTTAGCTGCAGCTGCCAATTTCAAATCGTCTACGTACAGTAGGTGAATTAGTTTCTTTTGGTTTCATTGGTATCCTGTGTTTTTATTGTATTACTATTAATATTTTTAATTTAATGTTTAATGTAAGGTTACAGTTAAAAGGGCAAAAAAAATTAAACGATTATTCTTTTTCTAAAGTTTTTTCTATATACTTCTCCAGAAGGTAAAAAGGTTTTTAATTTTAAAACGCCTTTCTTTTTTTCACTTTACAAATATATATACCAGCCGCGATTTATTCAACTTTTCACATTCATACTGTATTAAATTTCAGTGTGCACCTTTGTGTGCACATGCTTCGCGGAAAAGGGGTTCCCTTCTTCATGCATGATTTATCCCGTTTTCCTAAGGCTCCTGCCTGCTCTAATATTAAACTCGGCGCCGGCATTTTTCATATGAATTCTTTCTATTACCTTAAATTACGGTTTTGAATATTAGCCGTAGTCTACAATTATTATCAAATGTTTTATTTATGAATCTTAAAAATGATTTAAATAGTAATTTTTGCGTTAGAAACATGCATACTGGGCTCTCATAGAACGAAGCAGCGTTGGGATTGATTTTCTCATTCGAAGGATGCGATTTGTTTAATTTTTTATAAGTATTTCTTGATTGATTTGAGAAACTACTGATTGATATTGATGTTGACTGTTAAATGATTGATAGCGATGTAGCTTCATCTAAATAATAATTAATCAATTTTTTTTCAAGAATATAGTACACACCTTATTGGCTATTCCACTGGAAATTTCCTTCAATTGCAGAATTACACCTTGTACGAGACGCCAAATTATTTGCATTAATTTTTTAACGCTTAATTATTTATTTTCGTGTTTAAGTTGACTGTGCGTTCGGTTTGAAATCCTGTAGCACATTTTGTTGCTCATTTATGAAAGTCGACGAATGACGTGAAAAATTGAAGGAATTTGAACATCGCCTATATCATTGTTTGGCCAAAAACGGGCAACATTTTGAACACTTATTGAAATAAAAACTGATATTTTCATGTTTTTGTTTTCTATCTGAACAAATTAAGATAAACGAAGATTTTTATAATTTTCTCGAAAACGAATTGACCGATTAAAAAAAATCAAACGTCAAAATAAAATACTTCGAAAGACCTTTTAAACAAGCTATTACTCTATACCCCTTGCCATTTTTAAGGGGATGATACTGGGGGGCTGAAAGGGGGTGAAGTAATTTTAGGTTAGAAAGTTATCCCCCTTGACAAACCTTTTGACGTATTTCGGCGTTTTTTTTTTAAACAGTGGTTTTCGATAAATCCGTGTTGGGAAGTTTTCAAATGAACACCCTGTATAGTAGGGACTCTTTTCAAACAATAAAAGCCTATGTATAGGGTAGTTAATATTACATGTGCCAGTATTAAACCTATGATCAACAGAAGTAGGAAACTTATCTCTATTTTTAAATAAAAACATCACTGCTTCAAATATATACAATGCACATACAGTTAGTATTCTCTTAGATCTAAAAAGATCTAAAAATACCTCTACATGATTCCAAGTATTGCATCCCAAACATTATTCTAATTACCCTTTTTTGAATGACAAATATACTTTGTATCTTAGAGTTGGCCGCACAGAAAATAATGCCATCCTAGCTGCAGACTTAAAGTTCGTAAAATACAAGGCTCTTCTAGCCTATTTATTTAGGTATTTTAGAACTCTACGGAAACAAAAACAAACTCTGTGTAGCTTAATTTGTAAATATTCAATGTGATCTGAACAGTCTAAAAATTCATCAATATGTATACCCAGAAATTTAATTGATGCCTGCACTTCAACCTCGATATTGTTGAACTTTAGTCCTTTTGCGGTTACTTCCTTGTTTTGTTTTGTTTTAAAAATTAGAACGTTCGTTTTTTGTTCATTCAATATAAGCTTATTTTAATTAAACCAATCTTTGGTTTTTTACAAAAAATAGATCTCTATCCAGGCATAGCTCAGACATGTTCGAAGCCGCCACTAATAAATGTGTGTCATCTGCAAATATTGTTAGGGTATTGCATACTGTTTGATTATTATTAATAATTTCAAAAGGCAAGTCATTTATAAAGATAATGAACAAGAAAGGCCTCAAAATACTCCCGTGTGGTACACCTATTTTATTAACCTGTATTTCTAATCTGCTGCTTTCTACCACTACTTGTTGGACTCTATTATTGGGATAAGAAGTGAACCATTTTAAGGAATAATTTCTCACCCCATATAACTATAATTTCTTTATTAATAAATTTCTATCTAAAAAATCATATGCCTTAGAAAGCTATAAAAATATTCCCAATGATAGCTTTCCCTCCTCCAAATTTCTCAAAACTGCAGAAGTGAACTGAAATATGGCAGTTTGTGTAGATCTACCCTCAAGATATCTATGTTGATTGTCAGATAAAATATTGCACTCTTAAAAAACTGAGAAGCTGATTGCAAACTGTCAACTCAAACAGCTTTGAAAAACTTGGAAGTAGACTGATCGGTCTATAGTTCGCTAGGATTGCCTTTTTTTGTAAATTGGCTTAATAAGTGTACTTTTTAATTAATCTGGGAAAATTCCATGCTTTGATGAATTGTTCAAAATGTGGCAAAAAACTTCAGATATGGTTGGAATGCTTGGATCAGCTCCTTTGATTTATCATGAAACTGAATCTTAGATTATCAATGAAGGGAAATACTCCTTGTCTTTTCCAACACTCTTAGATCTGAAGTGTTTACGTTTTATTGAGTGATACTCACAAAAACCAGTGGGTATGTGATCGTTACAAAAATACAAGATCATGTAGAGAGACTCATTGAGAATAAACTGAAGTAAACGAGGTGTGTTCAATGCGAAAAGTCGTTGCAAACTACAAAATAGAAAAACTCATCCCTAAACTAGACATGTACATTTAGAAGTTTTCTCGAAGTTTGGACAGCTATAACTCTTAAACTATAATACACTTTCTTGGTTTAGATTTTTTAGGATCCATCGTAGGATAGATTCCTTATTTTCAGGAATCTATTCTCCAGAAAATGTCAATGTTTATATGAACTCCCTGAAAATCGCCCTTTGAAGTTTGGAAAGAAAAGTATTAAATTAAACCTGAATATTTTGCTTGGATCGTTTTAAAATAAAATACAATGTGGTATAAGTAGCTTATATAAGTTAGAATATAAATTAGAAAGGAAATGTAGTTTTATAATATTGGTATTTTGTTTTGTATGTATCTATAACCTTAATATAGGTATACCATAGAAAATCATCACTCTCACGAAATAACGCTTCAACAACGATTCCAGTTGTCGGGTTAAACTAGGACACCATATGACAGAATTTTTCGGTTATGAGTTGATTGAGACATGCAAAGGACAGACTATCGTTCCTACTCTTGATGAACATCACCATGAAAGTATTCACTAATCAGGGATCACAGATGATCCTGGTATTGACGCGGTCATGCGAAGACTATTTGGCTCCGTCAAGTATCTAAACATAGAGCACTATTGCAAGTCGAATAATGCGCAACTCTAGAACCTATACCGAAAGCAGGATATAGCAATATATCTATAAAATCCCAACATCTGAAATGGGCTGGACATGTACAAAGAGCAGCTGATGACTGACTGATCAAGATAGTATGTGAAGGAAATCCATCAAGGAAGAGACCGCTGGGACTACTAAGACAGATAGAGGGACAAATAGTAAAAAACTATGTAGATATATGCCATGATGGACCGGAACTTATGGAGGTAAATCGTTTACGCAGCCAAGACCCCTCCAAGAGTTGTAGTGCTACCAAGAAGAAGAATTATCTATAGAGACCGAAATTCAGCAATCTTCAAATATGTTTTTCAGCTGCACTATAGCAATCATTGCTTCCGTCAACAACACCGCTTTAATTTCAACTCAGGCAAACATACTGTTCCAACAATAATAAAGGGCGGCATTATTTTGTTTATACAAATCCTTACTGAGCTTTCGAAAATGTAGCGGCGACAAATCCGAAATTCAAACGCGGCACTTCGGAATGGCGAACTTTTAAATTAAACCCGTGTTGACACGAAAGATGCCTGTAAACGGCCGTTATTTCGTTCCGAAATTATAAATTAGAGTCCTGGATGCCCGATGAGATGGCGAGGGCAGACAGAATAATACTGCTATTAGTCATCCAGATTAAAAAAAAGGCCGAACACCGGTGACGTTTACTTGGCGTTTTTGCTACATAATGTTTCTGGAATTGATTCACGATTTCCATATCATCTGGAGCTTAAGTGCTTTGATTTTTTTTGTTGGCATGTGGCTTAACCATGCAGCCATTATTACGTATCGCATATTTCAACTACTATGATAATTGATTTAAAAATATTCTTTATCCTTTATGCAAATTATGTATTTTTTTTTATGTTATCTTATTTTTTATATCTAGATATATCTAATTTATAGGACGGTTCTTAGCTACATTATGCTATCCTAAGAGATTTAAGACAGTGCGACACACTTCACGCCGCTGGGGTCTGTCAGGGCGACGTAATACAATACAAGGGATATTGACCACGGAAACATAAGGGAATGAGACTTGGAATTAGGATAACTATTCTAATTAAAAATCTAAACTAAATACTAAGTCTTACATTTCTAAGGAAGGTAATTAGATAATTAAATATTTTTGCATTTTCTAGTTCCAATAAATGCATACTATTAAATGGACTAGCCACTTTACATTCCACGCGTAAATTAACCACTAGCATCTCGATTTCTTAAGTATATTTTTTATATTCAAAAAATATGTGATTTAGGTCACCTAGAACATTATAATTTGTGCACAGATCAGTTTAGGTGTACTGGGTAGTAAGGATGTTCAAACTTCATACGAATTATAGTTGTTTTAAAACGCCTTGGCACGTTTAGCTCACTATGCCGGTATGCAGAAGGTATTTTTGGAACCAGTTTGCAATAACTTGTTGACTTGGAGATTCTTTGCAAAAATTTTCCCAAATATCATTCCACTTAACATTTGTATTTTTCCTAATTATTGCGTTTATATCATTGAGACAAGGAAGATCAGGTATGTAGTTGCCGACGGAAATACTATTTTTGGCTAACAAATCTACCAGCTCATTACCTTTAATACCAGTATGACCCTTAACCCATGAAATGTTACTTTTTTGTTAAAAAAGGATAAACGACGTATAAGTTTTTTGTTTTTCTATATTAGGGATTAATTTTATAAGACCAAGCATACCTTCTTTCAATGCCTTGAAGAATAGACATGGAGTCCGATAGCATAACATAGTTTTTGTTACTGTTTTGTAAGGCAAGTTTAGGCAAATGCTCTAATGGCAATTGCCTCAGAAGTAAATATGCTCCAATTTTTGTCAATTTTAAATTGATATTGAATGTCTAAGTCAGGGATGTATATTGCTGCTCCATTGCCTTCTTCACTCTTTGATGCATCTGTATATATATGTATACTCTTATCAAGCTGTGGAAATTCTAATTTAAATTTTTATATTCTAATTAAAAATTCTCCATATTAAATTTTTATCTAATATGGAACTATCTGTAAACGAAGGATATTTAACCACACATGTTTTAACTCCTTTGATGTTTGTCACAGTTTAAGAAAGAGATGTGGAGTTATTCTAAACTTTGCCTTTTATACAGACCATGGTGGCAGAATTTTCTAAGACAATTTTTTAAAATCTTTCCTATGTTACTTTTAAGAGAATAAAGACACCATTGGATACGAGATGTAAATATGGGTAACTTGATTTAAAAAACAAAAAAAATCCGCTGCCTATGGTGCTACCCTTCATCGGGATTAAGCCTTATGGATCCGCCAACTTGGAATTCCTTTAATTTTCTTAGTAACCTCTCAGTGCAAGAGACATTGAAGAAAGACATATTAAATCCGTTTCTAAATGCTCTAAATAAAGAAAATAATGGCAACTAAGCCTAAAGAAAATTACCTGTCCATGGCACGTTGATACACTTGATTTTCCAGTGTATCAATTTGCAATTTGTATACCATTTTCTTAAAAGAAAGAATGCCCGGAATTAATAACTAAAGCTATGGAGCGTTTGATTCTATTTGCCACCTCGTACTTATGCCAGTTCACATTTAGAAGTTTTCTCGACGTCTTGCGATTGCTTTACTCAGCACATTACACATTATTTATCTGAATGAATTACTTCTTCAAATTCAGTTATCTTAATTTTAATTTTAGATGGCAACACAGGTATTTATTCCGGAATAAATGCAACAATGCCTATTTTTGACCTGATTATGGAACAAAAATTGTTTGCTTTAAGCCATATCTGCTTGAAATAATTATCTTCCGTTAACCCTTCAATCAAAAATCAATTTCAAAAACTAAATTGCCATTTGCAAAACACACCAGCGACCGATTTTAATTTAAATTAGACCTGCAATTTCGGCTTGCATGTCTGGAAATAATCGCGGTGCGGTTTTCCGTTTTTGCGGTTTTCGATGTTTTCAATTTACTCGTACACTTTTTTACAATTTTCCGGTCCATTTCGTCGGGCCCATTGTTTTCTCATCTTTCTGTTGTTTTACGCGAAAAAGGAACGAGGTCGAAATAAAATACCAGACTGTGCGCCGCGGAATTGCGATGAACAATAATTGACTTTTTCTCTTGTATGTACCTAAAACGGAAATTGGCAGAAGTTCATTTTCGACTAGAACAAGTTTTATGTTTCCTGGCTAGGAACGTGACGTAACGATTAACTTCCCTTATATCGTAAAATGTAAATTCCTTAACTCGTATCATTGAGCATTCTGCTACTACTATTGATTACATCTGTTCCAATTTTATATGAGGATATAGTGTGTGATTTAGTTGATACTGGTATCCCTGATCAGTCTTTGCATTTTTTCCAGTTAATTTCAAAATTGGGAAAGCAATTCACACTGTTCCTAAACGGATCTTCAGTCGTGGCAACTATGTTAGATTTCGCAACGAATGCAATAGACAAAATTGGAATCAGATTTTTTTTGAGGATGATCCCTTATCACTTTACCATTCCATATACACTCTAGTAGCGAATGTTTCCCTCTGAGAAATTGGATAACTAAGGGTATCCACACATCTGCAAAAAGTCTCTGCTGTCTCAATTCGTTGCGTAAACACTTTCGTAATAGTGTTTTCTTAAAAACCTACGAGTACTTTCTTGAATATCGTAGGACCTACAGGAAGCTACTTCAAAGGGCCAAATAACAATTCTATTCTTCTAAATTAAAAAAAACAAATCCCGAACATCTTGGCAAATTGTGAATGAATTATCAGGTAGAACAAGTCAAAACTCGCAGGATATTTTATTGGATCCAAATGATCTCAAAAACTTACTGTTCCATAACTGACAACCTAACTAAGACTATTCACACTAAAAAAGATCCTCTCCACTACCTATCCAATGTAAATATACATTTGCATTCTCTTTTCAACCCACGAACTCAATTGAAATTAGTAGAGTTCTCAGTGGAGTGAAAGATGAGAATCAAAATACTTCAGTATATGTTGGTATTTCCCTAAAAATCCTAAAAGAGCTTCTCGAAAATTCTCTTTCTGCACTGGCACTTGCCGTTAACTCCTCTTTTGCTAGATGAAGTTTTTCCTCTTGCCTTAAGTTTGCCCACATAATACCGGTTCCAAAGGGTGGTAACTCTTCTGATCCGTCGAACTATAGACTAATTTCATTGCTTTCCATTCTATCCAAGGTAGTAGAACGCTTAGTTAACATACGCATCACAAAGTTTTTTACTGACTTCAGTTTAGCTTTTAACACGAAAAAAGCATTGCAGATATATTCTACTTTATGAGGACTCTTCTTAATTCCTTGAATTAGCGTCTTGGGCAGCGGTGTTCTGTAATTTATCAAAAGTGTTCGATCAGCCACAGAATACTGCTGTTTAAGCTTAACAAGTATGGCTTCCAAGGTGCTGAGCTTCCTTAGATTAAGTCTTATCTATCAGACAGGACACAGTCGGTCTCTATCTCAAGGACAGAGCATCGCATAGCAAAATCATTACTTGTAGTGTTCGTCAGGGGTCTGTGTTGGGCCCACCTCTCTTCCTGATTTACATCAATGATTTGCTAAACCTTGATATTTCAGACAGGAGAGATTGGAGCTTTTGCTGATGATTGTACAGCACTGTGGTCACTGAAAGTGGATAACCCTATCGATCTGCAAAATATTATTGCTCTTGACGTTCAAAAGATCAAGGTTAAATCAACTAGCTCTTAATCTATCAAAAATCCATGTTGTTAAATTTAGAGACAATTTTGGATTTAAACATAGATTGTAATTTGACCCTCATGTGAGCTGTCTAAATAAGAAGCTGGTTTCTGATTGCTGTAGCCTGAAGGTATAACTTCAAGGGAACTTGGTCCCGTTATTGCACAGACTAGTTATTTTACCTTGGTGGAATCGCATTTAAGATACTGTATTCCATTCTGGGATTTCTGTACCCAATATCTTTTTCAATCTTCTTTTGTTTTACGAAAAAGAGCTGTTTGGTCATTGTATCTGGTACATCCACGGGCTCATGGCAAACCACTTTTCATTGAAAATAAAATCCTCACTCTATCAACTCTTTTTATTTTTGAAACAGTGTGTATTGTTCAGAAATGTCTTTGTAATTTTTCAAATACCAGAATTTATCAAACACGCCAGGAGCATGATTTGTGTTTGCCTATTCTTCACTTTAGTTACATATTTATATGGGCATCAAAATGCATAACTAATTGCCATTGAGTGTTCGTTGTATCGAGAATTTTAAAATACTTCGACATAATTCCAAAAACCTTTTAATTGACCATGCATTTTATTCTGTTGATGAATATTTTTTGTTTAATCTCGAGTAGCATTTAGTCTCTATTATGTTTTTAAGATTCTGTAATTTGACCAACAATTGTTTTAGTAAAATATTTTCATTGTTAAATGTTGCTATGCTTGTGAGTTCTTTAAAATTTTCTTGTTTTATTGTATATCTTATAGAACTTAATATTGTCTTCAAGCTTTGTTAATAAGAATTATATATGTTGTAGCTCTTGAACAATAAAGTATGTTATCTATCTATCTATCAATAGATGACAACCACTGTATAAAGTTTAGGGCGTTTCTTCCACATTCCATTTGATTTCTGGCTGCCTGAGTTGTTGATCAATTAAATCATACTGAGAGATGGGACAGGTTATAGTTTTCCAGAGAGCAAATAATCCATATCAGTGATTACACTTTCTGAATTTGTCCAAACATTGCTGGCGATGGTATAAGTAGGTCACCATCAAAGTTTCCCATTAGTACAGGACTGAAAGAACCCAATTTATTTTGCAAACTGATGTTTCTGAGATCAAGCAAATCGTTTACGAAACCCTAAATAGGAGATACTCTTGATCCTGTAACTCTAATTTTGAGCATTCAGTATATTCGATTCCCCTTGAAATTTTATTTCGGAACCTATGCCAGCGTATTTTTCTCTATTCTTTTTACACGATTTGCATACAATTGTCTTAAATTTTAAATAGTAAAAGATAAATTTTCTGTTTTTCATTTAATTTATTTCAATAAAGTGCATGTACTGTATAATAGTTAGGTAGATGGTTCCTTCACCTTTGATTTCTGGCTACTCGAGTTGATCATTAATTGATTAATACTGAGAGATGGGATAGGTTTTGGTTTTCCAGATAGTAAATTGTCCATATCAATAATTACTGTTTCCGAACTTGCCCAAGTAGATCCTAAGGGTTGACTTTTTGTAGCAGCAGATATGGCGGAGGCTGTTTCTGTGCTATTTGTAATGGTAGTCGGCTGTAAAGGCATTGCTGGCGATGGCATAAGTAAGTCACCATCAAGATTTTCTATTAGTTCAGCACTGAAAGAACCCATTTTATTTCCCACACACATGTCTCTGAGATCAAAAAAATCCTTCTCTAAACTTTTAGGTAGGAAATACTCTTGATCCTGTAACTCTAATTGTTGCCCAACGTTTCCGCACTCCTTCGAATTAAGTAAATGTGGGGTCTCAGAAGTGGAGCGGTTGAGCAGAGACTTTTCTGTTAAAATGGGTGGTAAGGGATTAGATGTTATTGTTGGAGTGACGTTGACCAAACTAGCATTTAAACGAGCTGAGATAAAATCAGCAAAATCATCATTATTTTCAGCATTCATTGGTTCAAAAGGCGTTTGGCTACCAATTTCATAATGTCCAGCCGTTGCAGAATCATATTGCTCGCATAGACGTGGATCAAAATCATCAAACACATTCGCATGGTCCGGGACGAAGTTTGCTGCTGGTTCTAAACTCAGATTTTGAGGCTTTTTTGGTGTAGCTATAACTTTGGGGTTTAGTCTTAGGTTCATCTTTTTGTCTGGATCTGTAGAAACCGCTACTGGAAAACAATCCTTTTTATCACTGTCAGCATGATCCGTTTTATTATTATAGTAGTCGCAATAACTATCGTCCCAGTTATCATCAGTAAAATTAATTTTTAAGCCTGATTGAGCATTCAGCACATCGGATTCACCTTGAAACTTCATTTCGGAACCTATTCCAATATACTTTCCCCTATTCTTTTTAGCTTTTTTCCTCTCTTCTCTTAGTAAATCATTGTGTCCAAGAAGGTTTATTAGTTTTTTTACTGTTTGCCTAATATTGGCTCCCTGATCTTTTCCACTACTGTCAATAAATGTATAATTTTCCAAATTTCGCAAATGGTAGATATGATCTCTTGCTGATACGACCACCTGCTCAGAACCATTTTTTATGAGATAACTTAGCACTAATAAAGATTTGTAAGTTCGTCTCCACTGTTTATCATCTTCTAACATTCTCTTCCAAAGCATCGACATTACTTCTGAGAAATGTTCGTAAGTGAATGTTGCGTGGGCTAATTCCTGCATGAGGGCTCCTGTTGGACCCCATGCCTCATCATTTGTTGCTTCCCTAACTTTGGCTTGCATATCTGAATAGTTCATTACAACATTGGTCATTTTATCTGCTATGTCTCGAACTTTCCATAAACTGAACATTTTGCAATTTTTTATTAAGACTGTAAACTAAGGACAATAATACATCGAACAATTATTATTGTGTAACGGGTGACAATGTCATAAAAGTAGAGGTATGACATAAGTATTAGATTAATTAAAAAACAGTGTTACGACCTTTGTAATTTTGGCGGGTTATTTAAATTCCAACAAAAATTCATTCAGAATGAATACCATTTATAATGATGATCACACAAAAGATTAACTGTGAAATTAATAACATGCAACCGCTTCAGGATAATTTTAATAGAATATAAGTTTATTTAATATCATATGACAGAATCTTCATAACGATAATATATCGATGGCATTTTCCCATATGAAATATAATCCGGAATTGTTGTTTTTGAGCGCACCAATGCATTATTTTATGATTATCATACAGCAGTGACCTGTTTGTCGAGAGATTTCAATTCGATACCGTTCTGATTCGATACAGATCTAGGATCTGACTGAAGCTTTTTTTTTAGTTTTAATCTTATAATACATTTTGAGGCTATATGCATACATAAGAAAGGAATAACGTTGACGTTGAACGTCCAAGGAGAATTCTAAGGTAAACCCGAAGTTACATTGGTCGTTACACTTAATTTCTAAGATTTCTTAGATATGTAAGCTATGATTGGATCGATTTGATGTATTGCTTTGAAGCTTCTTGACAAGTAGCTGATGTCATACTCGGTCGGTATTGTAGCGTTTTCTTACAGTTCGTTTGAGTGTGAATTAAAACACTGCACAAAATTAGTCAACTGATTTTTTACCTACTTATAACACAACTATTACACACTTAATACCATGACTTAAGGTACTAGAATCATTTATTTCCTACTATTTGGATTTAAAAGTCGCGCCAGTATTATAAAGATCTAGTTTGATTCAAATCTCCTGTCGTTAAATGCAGACAAAACCAAGCTTATGAGCTTTAAAGGCTCCCTGGAGAGAGTATCTCTTGGGAGCATTACCATTAAGCAACACAGCACCAGCAGGTTACTTGGATTGACCATAGATAAAAATCTTGCTTTTGGAGAGCATATTGTTGGTTTTGCTAAGGCGATATCTTCAGGCTGTTTTTCGGTAAGGTGAACATTTAAGGAACAAGGTGCATCGGTTGGTAGATCTGTTTATTTCGTTTTGATTGATTCGCGTATTAGGTATGGTATTTGTTTCTGGGAAAATGCTAGCCATTATCTCATCCAGTCAAGCCTATTTCTGCAAAAACGGGCTCTCGGTAAATTTCCAGGGCAAAACCGTAAATAACTTGCATCTGCCTATCCCTACATCTACCTTGACGCAGAAATCTATCACCTATGAAGGAATAAAGGTATTTAATCACCTACCACGTAACATTAAAGACGCAACGTCAATTAATATATTTAGACAGCGACTACGTATACTCTTATTATGTATTTATTTTTATTCTTTTCTGCATTTTAATGTGTGACGTTAAATTTGAGGACAAACATTTTATTAATAATGTTTTTTGTACACTTAATTGCAAAGTGACGTCTGTTTTATTATTTATAGGTAAAGTAGGTATTTTTTTAATGGCTTTGTAAACAACAATTTATTGTTTTAAACAAATAAAGCACATTTTGACTTTTACTTTTACTTTAACTATTCAGACTTGAACTGGCTCCGTACAAAAAGGGCTCTCCTCATTAGTTTCTCAGTCAGAACCTCTTGTTTTCCTGATTTAAAGAGAGGCACGATCCAAGGTTGCTTGCACATGGGCAGATTCCAAAGCCAAAAAACTACAACAAGTTTTTATCAAGTTTTCAAGAACTTTCATAGATCCATTCTTCCCGTATGTTCAACGGTGGGCTGTACAGGAAAAATTTATCCACATTCGAATCTTTTACTACCAGCCTTTTTAAAAGAATTGGCATCGAACCAGAAGTACTTGTAATCCTTTATTTAGTGTTGGATACGTACATGAGATACTATAGATCGATTAACTGTTTGGCATCGAAGCTGCGAAAATGTTTTGCTCTTTTTCTGGATATTTGCATTTATTTTCTGCACTATTTTCCCTATGTCACTACTGTACCTCTTGGTTACCAAACAGTTCAGGGTTTCAGGGAGTAAAACATATCCGCAGTTTCACATTCGCTCTACATCCGACAATCAGGCATTGAGACTGTAGTGAGCTGATCGCTTTGTAGAAATTATATTTCCGGGTCTCCTCAATTTCCAGTACTTCCAGGTTTTTAACTCCCACGTTTCGGTAATATGCAGAAACCTGTGTCACTGCTAACTTTGGTGATATTAGAATGAACGAAAGGATTTTATTGCTGTTTTCGTAAATTGGACAATTATAAAATGTTTTTAGTATAAACTGAGTTAATTAATTTCTAAGTAATCCCTTACCGTGGCCAGAATGATTCTGGCTGCAAATTAAATTACTAAGAACTGGTCTATTAACGAACGACACAGTAGTCAATTACATTAAAATTGGTATTAGATGTATTCTCCCTTCAAAGCGTTATAGCTTAAAGTATATGCGACAATGTGATCCCTCTTGTCAGGGTTTTGATAGTGTTATTTCATTAATTTATTTATCATTTCATTATGTTATTTCAGTAGGGTCAGATATTTTAACTGAAGTATCGTCTGCTCACAACTTTACTGTCAGTCTGAAAAGGGTCTTTTGTACTGTAATAACATTTTTAAGGAATTTGCAATATTTATTTATTCAGCTCAAGTTTATTTATGTAGTAACACATATACACGTTCCGACAACGAGGGTCTTGAGTGCGGAAATTTGCAGTCTAGCGGAAGCTTAACTTTTAAGGCTTTGCCTATGAATTTCGGTTGCATGCTAATTCATGGATATTTCGGCATCTAAGAAGGAAATTTGCTTGGCGTGTATATTTTCATAATTAACTGATTCTATTCTTAGCGCTTCCAATTTTATGGCTGTTAGAATGCTTCTATCTTGATTTTTCATGAAGAAAATCCTGCAGTCAACACTGCAGGATTGGTGGAGAGCACATCACGGTCTGCTTTTTCTCGTTTCTGCTTTAACTCGTTATCCCAGTGATTTTTATTACCGTGTATTATGATGTTTTTTAGATGCCTACTAAATATTCCTAATGAAGCATGAATATTATCAAGATTTATATTCCTATCTTATAAAACAACCGTAAGTTTGCTTACATATGGCAGATATTTAACTCAGCAGTTCAGTCTGTGTTACCATAAAAAAGACCGGCTGCAAAAGGCCTCTATACATCCGTTACCCAGAGAAAAGTGGAGCCTACGGGGTCAATTCTAGAGCAAAACTGACTGGCTGGAAGAATCGATTATCCAGTCCAAGGGTGATATATCTAGTACTAGCCAATGGTTTGTTGTTGACCAATTCATAAAAATAGGAGTGAGGCAAAATTTGGCAGTTGATATCAAAGAGAGAGTTGGATATGTTTTTACAAGTAGAGCACAACTCTTGTATCACATCTTGTTATTTTGATTCTCATTAGATTCAGTAGTACAGGAATGTGCCAGAACTCTTGGATTTTGTATTTTTTAGGGTACCTCCAAATATAGATTTTTTAAAAGTTATAACTATATTAGCAGCCAAATATCAATCCAAAGATCACAAAACCGCTAGCTTATGGTGAGATTGAGTCAATTGTTGAAGTGTTATTCCTCCAATAACACTTTGAAAATTCACAAATTTGCCATATTTGACCATAAGGATACTATATTAAAATTTTTGGAGTTATGGAGTTGATAAACTCATAGTTTTTCAACAGATGGATTGGAACCCCAACTTGTGGCGTTTTTGGATTTCTTATTTTTGATTTAATTTTCCATTTTGTTATATACCACCTGGCTTGAACGATTATATTTATCATCTCAGATTAACTTCTATTACAGCTACTATCTAGGTAGCAAATACTTTTCATCTTTTTATGTAGTCACACTCCAATAGCAACTTCCAACGTATGAATTTCAAACTAGTTTCCCACCACATTTTTGAAGTGATTAATAGTCTTCATAATAAATAGACATCAGGACCTGATGGCATTTCAGTTCTACTTCATGAGTGTGTACTCTCGTGAGACCATTCAGTCAGACGGCTGTATGCTGTAAGTCAAGTTTTTCAAAGCAAAAAATGGACTAAAAAAGCAATGTTGATAACTGCAGACCAGCTTCTTTGCGGTCAGAGATTCCTCAGTCAATAAAAAACTCGCTTGGGATCTTGGAGAGAACAACGCGAGTTGATGCCTGGTAGGGCAGCTACACAGATAAAAATGACTTCTTATTACAAGAAAATATATTATCTTGGCTGTTAATTATCTTTAATTAAGGATATACATTTAGTTCAAACTCACGTTATCTTGTCAAAAGAGAATCCACGTTCTTCGCATTATTTTCTAATTATCTTAGCGAATTAAATCCTTGCTATTAGACAACTGTCTTTAAGAATAAAATTGTGAATTTATCGATACTTGTTTAAAGAGTACGTTCTTGCTTTAACCTCACAGGTGCTTTGCGTTGGGTCGCGTAGGTATAACCCCGGTGTTTTCCCTTTGTCGGAAGTTTGTCCTTTGGTCGTTCCAATCATTAGCAAGTTAGACACGGCATTGTCAACGCGACACGATGTATAATCGCATTTTTGTGTTTGAATTTGGTTTTTTCAACATGGACAACATCAATTTTGAAGTTGAAGTAAGTGAAGTTTTCTCTTTTTTAAAGCGGAATGCTTTGGAACACTTGTGGCCTGTGTTTGAAGGTATATTTATATTATAAATATATGTGGTTTTTATTTCTTTTTTTAAATTATACCGGTACCTATATATGCGTGTGTAGATTTAAAATACTCAGTAGGGCTATAATGCATTTTTTACTTTCTTATAGGTATACCTAGATTAGTTTATAAATAACTAAATAAGCATGCATTGATTTTTAAAAGCTTTTGTGTAAATTATTATTGTATCTTAAACAAAATGGTGGACGTTTGCGTTAAAATATTCTTTAGAAGCTAATATAGCTATTTTCACAGGGCAGTCCTGAACTAGTCCGGGATTATTTTCCTAAGTTTCGATTGGCCGATGATAAAATGCGGACATATTAAAAGCAATAAAAATACAGGAAAAGACTCGGGAAAAGAATCCCGGACAAGTTCAGGACTGCTCCGCGAAAACCGCTATAAATTTTCCTAAAAGAAAAAAATATAATCTTAGCAGAAGAGAATTTTCTTACTTTAAAATTAAAATCTTGAAGGAAAGGTTATGTACTTTTAATAAGATAATTATTTCGAGCTAAGTATCGTACCATTTTAGGACAAAATAAATATCCTTGGCGCAAACATTTATGTAACTGTGAAAAAAAATCCTTTTTTATAAAAATATACGTTTAATTTTTTTTCTCTTATATCGAAAAATATATGTATAATATACAGTGTGATCGTTATAGTAAGGAATAAATTCAATGTTTCATTGTCAGTCATCATGTTAATTTTTTCAGAATATTCTATTAATTTATGCATAGGTGGTTAGTCTGGTTAGCAGATATTATCTACAAGTATTAGAGTTTTGGAAATGTAAGTAACTTAGAAACCATAAGCCTAGACAATAGTTATTACCTTCTGGTTTCATAAAATAATTTAAAAAAATAAGACTAGTGCAATAAGTGTTACAGATTTTTTTATTTTTTTTTGATGCTCATAGCATAATAGAGAGTTTAATTTTGCGTTGACGTCACATATTAACGATATAATATTAGTATATGTATTTTGTGAAACTTATGACTTCCATAATATAAAATAAAAGTGTGTTATTAATATTTTATCTTCTTTTCTTTTTTATATCCTCGAAAAAACCTCGTTAAAAGCGCTATAAATTTTGCTTCGATATTTAATATTGAATGCGAAAACTTATTTAAGTGAATAAAATATAAAAAGTAAAATCAAAAACAGTTTATGAAAAATGAAAACATAAGATACATTTTAATAAAAAAATACATAATTATAAAGGGGGTTTAAATACAATAAAGATATTATATACTCGTATACGTATTTGGTTGTGAACAGTCTTAATCCACAAAAAAATTTAAAATTGTGTGAAGCTGTCTAAGTACCTTTATAATTAATATTATAGTGTTTTCTGACAGGCTTAACTTAATTTTATATTTTTTTGTGAGTTATATTACGAAATTTCGAAAAGTTATCTTCCGAAACCGAAATAATAATTTTTGGGTCAAGTAAATAATTTCTTAATACAAGATATTTAATATTTGATGTAAGAACTTAATGATCTTGTATCCATTAAATTTTTAGATTTTAAGCCATTCATTTATTTCTGTCAAAGAAATGTCTTTCAGACAAGTACATTTATGTACATATGAGAAGATCACACGTTTTGAAGTTAAGATTAAGACTCTTGTACCAAAAACATAATGACCTTGGGGAGAGAAAATTATTTTTTTTTCTTCTCTTAGACCAAATAACTAAATAATTTGCTGTTCTTACAATTAGGACATATTTACTTAACAATTCAAAATAGTAGTAGACTAAAGCTAAGGATGTGGTAAGTTTTTCCTAAGGTAATATTCATTTGGCTATATCCAAAGACATGGCGGCCTTGGTTTAAACTCGTTTTACTTTATGTTAAGAGATCCTTTTTATCTGTGTACCACCAATCTTGTGCTCTATCAAGGCTTAATAATTAATAGTTAATATGGATATAATGGATATAATGATTAGATTGATTATGTCTAGGCTGTCTTTTTCAAAGTATTTAACAAAGTCTACTACATTAATCTTGGTGTAAAACTCACATTTTTTGTATTGAACCAGGATCTTTTTGTGTTGTAGAACTCGCCTTATTAAATAATTATACGCATGCATCTCTGCTCCTATAGTCTATATATACATAAGTCCCATTTGATGTCCCATTAAATGGTGGATTAATTATGGTTTTACCTTTTCATTAAACACGTGACCATTTTTAGCCGATATTAAAAAATTTCATCATATAAAATCAACTGATGATTGTCATGTTGTCGTCTGACTTGAAGACATTCCAAAAATAGTGTGTCATGAATAGTGCGAAGAATATATTTAAAAATGTAGACGTGAAGACGAAATTATATCTCTTGAACCTGGCGAATGTCGGTTAAAGATAGCCTCTGGATTGTTAATTAAGTTGTCTTTGTGAACTCTGTTTTCAAAATTGTGAAGGCAATTATTGTATTGGGATTTATTCAGCGGCTTACTGGTGCTCTTTTAATAAATATATTGAGAACTTATGCATGGCCAGTTGCATGGCTACTTAAATATCAGGTATAATTGTAATGTGATAAGTAGTAAAGCCGTGAATATAGCAGACAACATGACAATAATCTCGTCCATCGCCTAGACCCGAAGGTTCGGTAAGGATGAAGCGAGCTGCGGGGTCACCTCGCGACATCTTGGAAACACACTTATAGAATTGGCGAATATTCCGGAATAGTGGTTACCTAATATATAAGGAGCCCTGTAAGGATATAGTTTAAATAGGGTTTTCTAGTAGCCTAAGTTATTGGGTTAAGTTGAGTACGTGTGGAATAAGTCAATTTTTTTGTGTATCGAATATTTTAATTCATACCTAAATGAACAGTAAAAACGATCCAGTTCATTAGGAGGGTGCAGATCAATTTCGATAGAATGGCGGCTTTTAGGATGGGTTTGGTTAGGAAGGATTTAAGTTATACTTAGTTTCTTTCAATGCTGAAATTAAATTCATTGGAAACTATGAGAGATGCTTGATCTTGGGAATCTTCTTTTTATATTCTTCGGCCTCGGTCTGATTGTATAGCGGTTGAAATGGATTAATTCGAGTAATTAAAAGTGGCGGTGCTTCATTTGGTTTTTTTGTCGTTTATCTCACTATGGCTCTCATGACAGTTTGACAAGTTTGCTTACTGATGCAAAAGACTTAATCCCAAAATTGATTTTGTAATGATTTTTTATGATTTTGTAAAAGAACGGATTCTATATATCTTCCATAAAAGATGATTATAAAATGTTGCATCTAAGTACGAAGGTGATTTATGACAGTTAAAATAGTTTAATATATACCACATCTATCGCAGAAAAAGTAACATTATTCATAACTTTATTTAATGCAACTGCATTTTAAATTAAAAAAAAAGAACAACCCAGTCTCATTCTATTTCAAGTCATAAAATTATGTAAATTTATCGTGCCTGGGCATATGAAATATTACGACTTCCACAATATATTAGACCAACTATTTTAGTCAGTCATTTGAATAGCAGTGCATACGGACATAAATAATAAAAATCTTTTTTTATAGACCTGATTATTATTCATTATGCAATATTCAGATTTGCAGAATTATCATTTTGCTTGATTGTTTTATGACTATTTTATGGAGCATTCAGATGTCACACAGTTTTGGAATTTCAACCCGTAAGGCATATTTTGTCCTTCCTATACACGGTATTTTAGTTTATTATTTTAATGCTTGAAGTTCTTACATCAATTTAAATAGACTTATTAGTGATTTAGTACAACATGGCTTTTGACATTGACAAGTCTTAAGGCTTGCTGGCTTGTGATATGTCACTTGTATGAGTACACCTTGTATGAGCATCAATTTCTCAAATCGACGTGCCATTTTTTACTTGTACTATTACTGGCATCAGCACAATTATAGATTAATAACGACATATTTTCTTAGTTAGAATAATAATTAATGTGGTAACAATGCCACCATAAACAAAACAATCGCAGGTATATTTATATTATTATATGCGACTAGTTTTGAATAATAAGTAGGTTTTGCTTTAACAGTGATCAACTATGTAAATATATATGGCCTGGGAATATCAGTTGACTAAATAGCAAACCCTTAATTATGAGGGGAAATACAGAAGGAATGGAAGTTATATTACATTTTTTAAAACTTTTTTTTTAAGTTATATATCAATTATAAAATTATATATTTCTATTTCTTCTATCTATTTATAAAATTATATATTTTGCATAAAATGGACTCTACGAAACTAGGTGCATACTGGAGAATTCCTCTCACTTTATTATTCTTGTCACTCTAATTCTTCTTCTATCTATAAGTTTATATAGGGTGATAATATTTAAAGGCAAAACATGTTTTTTAGGAATAAGTTCTTTTTTACTTGAAATATTTTTCTGAAATTTGGTGCACGGCTTTGGAGTTGAGTATACATTTTTTATCAGTGATGTACGTGCGGGATTCTTAATTGAATATTCTTTAATAAAAAAGGCTACGACAATGCTTCTTCTAAAAACAAAAATTATTTCTAAAATCCTTCTTCAGATTGGAGTAAATTTACATATCTGCTGTTTGTTTGTACAATGCAAGGTTTTGAGTAAAAAAATAAAAACTATGTGTGTTCTTTAAGAGAATTCTTTATTTTCTTCCGAGAATCTAGTTCTCAGAGACTCATCCATGGCCACGAATATCAGCTACAGTTAAAATTTTGTTTGAGAAGTTTGGATATTCTGCAAGAAAATTCTTTATTTCGTAAAGAGAAGGATGAGAGAAGCTAACACCTTTACGTTTTAATCTACAGACCTGGAACCAAGCTTGTTCATTGATTTTTCCAAGTTCTTTGTCTTCCGATAATTTTTGCTGAGACTCCAGAAATTCACTAAGATTTCCAATCGACGGAATCCATTCATTAATCAGTCATTTTTCAAGAGCTAATCTTGAGTTTCTTAGTTTGCCTTTCAGAATATTATCCATGGCCACGAATATGAATGAGCTTTAGTTTTTCCGTCCCAAATTTTGAATATTCTGTAAAAAAATGAGACTCAAGCTCCTATGTCTTAGGAGCCAAGGGTCCAAGACGTAAAACGAAGATGATTTATTGTTTCCATTCTCAAGTTCTTTGGTCTCTCATAAGTCTAGGTGACGACATTAAATTCATGAGGCAAGGATACTTCATTGAGTTTTTGTTAACTCCCTTTGATCTCTGGGAACTTTCAGTGACATTCCAGTGATCCATCATAAGACTTATGAAAGATATTTTATATTTTGGTTGTTTGTAACAGTCTTTACCCTTTAATTTTCTCTGTCTTACAAATGATTTAGGCCTTTGAATAGATCTGAAGCTTCCACATATCCAGAATTTTTTTACAAATAAGGTGGCTTCAGTCAAATTATATTAATAATCATTCGGATATTCAAGCATTTTTGCTTTGGTGCACTCTTCCAATTGATGGAATCAATGAATCAAACGTTTTCGACAGTGAATTATGAGTTGTTGTCTCAAAATAATAAACACGATGCATCTAATCTCCGGTAGTATTTTTCTTGTGACCTCTTTTGCAGAAAGAAAAACCCTTGCAAGAGAATCCTTCATTTCCATATAAGCTGACATAGAACCTGCAGGAGACGGTTTTTAAGACCGTGCATAGTACAAAAAGACCGTGCATAGTACCATTTTAAATCAAGAAGTTTCAATTAAGAATCATGTAGGACACAACTAAAAAAAATTTTAAAAATCGTTCAGCTCAAAATGTGCCTTTTGCTACTTCAAATGGTGTACCAAATTTAATAAAAATATTTTAAGCAATAAAAAAGTTTAGACTAAAAACATTTTTTTCTCAAAACTTTTTGTTTCGAAAACAAATAGTTTCTTGATATATATTTATTGAGATAATTAGGGATTATTGTTCAGTTTTCATTGAATTTGGGTGTATTTACGTTTAATTTGAATTTTGATCGATCGAACTACGTTTTGATAATTTTTCTAATTGTTTAATAATTATATAATTCTAAACAATCTGATATACTCGGTAGATCATTATCGATAAAGAAGTTTCACGTAGTCAACGGAAACGTTTTGTTTTTAAATATACCTCACTACATCTTGAAACGCGGTCTCATATAGTTTGTTTTTAATTTTGGTAAAACTTAATTTAACCAGTGTCAACCTCTTCTATCCTTAAAACCCTTGTTCGTTCAATCTGATAAAACAAGTACAGAAGAAAGCCTGCCCGCTAAAGAATGTTCATTTAAAGATTTGTAAGTAACATTTTTACGTATATCAAAATTTAGATACAGTCCACTCTCTTTCCCTCCTGACATACATATCGAATGTTATCAAAACGCTTTTATTCGGGGGAGAACTGCTGCCTGGCTTCTTACCCAAATAGACGGGGACATAATTGTTTAATTTTGCCACTGGAGAGTACTAGTGGACTGTACTTGTTTATTTTGTATTTTTATCGAAGGACCACAGCTTATCTGGCGCTGAACCAATTAACTTAATAAATAAAACAAAACTTTTACAATACAAAATAAGCTCATTTATTAGATCCGAAGACAGGAAAATGGAACAGTTATTCGTTAAAGCAGTTGCAAACTGTGAATTGTCTTTGCTGTCTTTTTGTATACTAATTTTTTTCTTAATTATACTCACTTCTTACTAACTACTAACAATGGTGCTTATACTCTAATTACAATAGGTTAATTACTTTAACCGATTGTATCAACACACGACGACCGAACTCATAACTAGCGACAATAATACAGGTAGTTTTTACTGGGTTTAGAGTTTAAAGGTACTTACGGACCTTCCTAGGTCATCAAAAGTGTAAAGAGAGAGAGAAAGAGAAAAACCCGTCTTGGGTATTAGGGGTAATAGGGATAATAGGGAAAACTTCCATGAGCAACTTCTCACTCCGATGGCGACTACGACTCGCGACTCGACTCATACACTACTGTGACAGTAACTCAACTCGATTGTATACTGCAACTCTTGGACCAGTATTTGGCCATCAAGAGTCTGGAGAGAGAGACCTATATTAGGATTTAAAGAGTAAAGAGAATGGAGGTAACTCGTGAGCAACTTCTCACTTCGATCGCGACCACGACTCGCGACTCGACTCACACACTACATCTCGGGGACAGTGACCCAACCTGACTTCTACAACAACTGAGATCGACTGTATAACTAATTTTGAACGTGCGACCTTTTTACCACCTTCTTTTACTTAGTAGGTGTAAAGATGTTTAATAAGTGCATCTTTCATCAACAAGGGATGTGAAAAAGGGCTTAAGACCTAAGACTGACAGTTTCATGGCAATTTATGGGTTATATTTGTTTTCTTTAAAAGTTTGAAACCTTTAAAAGTAACCACTTCAAATTGATTATTTTCTGACCTGTGGGAACCTTCTGTTGTCATTAAAATTATGAACATAAACCAATTAAAAATAAATACATCTCGATCACAGAAAATGGTGTTGTTGGGTTATTTCCCAACAGCTTTGCTTATTTTAAACACAGAGTGCGCTGTTATAGTTTGGACTATACAATTCAGGATGCCCTGTATATGGTTGAGGTATAGTTTTTATGTTTAATGAATGGACACAACTCCCTTTACTCAACAATAAAAATTGTTGTTTAGTTAATTAAAAAAAAAGAGCTGTCAACCCCTAAACACTACCAACATCCTCTTTCAAATTACTCTGTGTAAACCATGTCACTGTAATTGTCCAAAATTAGTATTATTAAAAAAAAATTAACGTTTGTTAATTTTTTTATGATAACTTCACTACCTAATTTTTAGCTTGCAGGAGTTATTAAAAAATCAATGTATTATTTTTCATTATGTTTGTTTGATAGTATATAATAGCCAAATAAAAAAAAGAGTACCGTGTCTATGGGTTGATTTCGTTTTTTAAGAGACTTTTATGGTTATTTTTGGGTTTTTATAGATAGTATGCAAATAGTGTTTTTTTCGTCAGCTTAGTTAGCAAAAAATAGCTGAAAATGGCCATAACCATGTTGATGTATTGTTTTGGCTTAGGGCCATATGGGAAGAAAACTGTCATCTGTCAAAAACCTATTTCATTAAACCTATATATTAAAATGTCACAGCTAGTGTTAAAATAGAGGCAAACACCTAAAAATACAAAGTACAACGCGAAGTACGTCAAAGAGATACCATATTGCTAAAACTGTTCACAATACTCCTGGAATACATTCGTAAAAGGGCTAAGTTCTCACGGACAAGGGAATCAATATAATTGGAGCTAGCTGATCGGCTAGATAAGGCTACGGTACTGCTGGCCGAGCTTTTTTTTTTGAAACCACCAAACTTATAAGTCATATAAGGCTGACTTGGATAGCTTTTGGCAAGTTTCAGTTATGTTTTTAAATCTAACCTCCCAATATGGCTGAAGAAGACGACCTTCATTCAATATGTTTTTCCGCTGTTGACAAGGAGAGCAGTGCAGAGCATCCGACTGGCTCAAAGGGCGATAGAATGCCGATCCCAAACTGCGAAATAAGACGAAGTCTAGAGTAGCTGATGCTGTTGATAGCAAGACTGAAATGAATTGTGGCAGACCATATCATTGAAATGGCGGAAAACAGATGCACGAGATAGTTACTGGAGTGGCGACCAAGAGACGAATCATATAGCAACACCAGCCGTCCATCCAAACGATAGAATGATGACATAAAGCACTGCCAAATTAATTGGATGCGGGCGTACAGAATCGATGCGAATGAGAATTTATGAGGGAGATTTATGTTCAGTAGTGGGCACGAAAAGATTGAGTGGTGAGTACTTCAATGGATTTGACTCCGAGGGTTTTTCCATCGTCGATGTGGCTCTCTAGGAACTCCTGTTGACAGTTGCTAATCCTGATTAGTTTTTTCAGTAAGTCTTCGCCTAGTTTTCTGGATTGGTCGAGTTTGAGGTTTTTTACCTCCATGTTCTCCGAACATGTCACTCTCGACTTGTCAGGCTTTCCATCTTCTTCAACAGGTTCTTACTAATTTCACAGGCTGTGAATAATTAATTAATTTTTAAATATTAAGTTTTTTTTTTAAATTAAAATTGATGCTACTGCATTTATTGCAGCGCTAGCTGTTTTATTATTATTCGTAGAGGGAAAAAAAGCAACAGAAAATGTTTAATTAAAAAAATATCTATTTTTTTTGTTAACTTATATATTTTCTGAAAATTCTTCAAATTTCTTTTTTGAAATTGAAGAGTTTTAAAAAATAAAACCAACATTTTCAAAAATGGTGATTTTAAAATAGCAAGATGAGATGGGTTTTCTAATGAGTTTACATTGTTAAATGGTGGGTTTTATTTCTATATATCTGGTAATTTTCGGTGAGTTGCATACTGCACAGAATATTCTTGCGTCACGTTATGTTAAAAATTCCGAAGCTACAACACTCCCTTAGTCGGAGAAACTGTCAACACATCACGTTAACTTTTGATCGACTATAGTGAGCTTCTTTCAATTTCGACTTGAGGAAGACGCCATGCTCTCAGGCCTTAACGTCGTAATTTTCAGTGACCATATCCTTTACTTTAGCGATGTTGTGTTCAGTTAAAGATATTGATGGCTGAACAGGCGAGGCAAATCTTATCAATCGGTTGCGACATGTCCTGCTTCACACACTTTCAAGCGAGGTTCTCGGCTTGGAAATGGTTTTTGAATGTCACACACCCCTACTCAAAGCATTTCAAATTATTAAAAAAATACCATCAATTTGTGGGTCAATGCCGTGAGGGCCTAGGTTGGAACAGTTGTGCCAACTTAGATTTTATATAGTTTCGATAATTTTCTTCTCAAAGCCATATGCCATTCGTTCATATTCAATCTGATTTATACAATATACAAACTTAATATAAACCACTGTCGAAGGCTTTAGTCTAAACAATCCATTCACCTGCTATATAATAATCGCGTTCTTAGAAAATAATGCCCAGAATTTCAATACGCAACAATCGATATTGGTATATACACGTATGTTTGAATAATAATGATAAAAGCTCATTGTTATAACTCAATGTAATGGGATTATATTTCATGCACGGGTATATCATTATAGGTATAATCAGTTTAATCACTGCTTTTGGAAATGATTGCTAAAATACCATAACTGAATCTGAGATAAGAAGTTAAACAATTAATTTAAAAATGTATATATCTAATGAAGTGCCTATATCAGGGTATATTTAATTCAAATGCCCCCCTTTTAAATCAGGTTTAAGGTATACAGGTAATACCTCTAATTGCTTCTGGAAGATTTGGAAGTTCTCTCTAAGATTATAGAAAAACACATATACATATTGTAAAATCTCCAAATTTATAGATTCATTTGGAATAATTCCCAGCTCCCAATCAGGTTTTCGTAAACATTGTAGTACAATAACCACGTTAGTAAATCTCACAAATGAAATAAGATCCGCGCAAGATAAAAATCATAGTACAGTTCTAGAATTATTAAATTATAGTAAAGCTTTTGACACGATCTCTCAGGAGTTACTTCTAGCGAAATTAAAATTTTTTGGTTTTTCTGTCCAGGCTTTAACCCTAATGTCAAATTATCTAAGCAACAGAATGCATTGTGTCTTCGTTATGAAAGATGGCATCTTAGAGAAATCAACTTATTTGAATATTACAACTGGTGTGCCACAAGGGTTTATTTTTGGGCCACTCTTGTTTTCTATATATGTTTCACACATGAATCAAACTTTGCAATACTCTAAATTATAACAATATGCAGATGACTCCCAGATATACAAATTTTGCACTTTATTAAATTACAATACTATACAAACTCAATTAAATAGTGACCTAAATAAATATGCACAAAGTCATAACTTAAATTTAAATCCCACAAAATCTTGCAGGTTGCTGTTTGGTAATAATAATATTAAAAATAACATTAAAATTCAAATTCAAAATAATGTGTTGCCTATTGTTAAAGAATCACAAAACCTCGGCATAATTTTAGACTCATTTTTATCATTTGAGTCACATATTGCTGCTAAGCTTTGTATTACTTATGCGGTTAAAGAGTTTAAATAAATTTAAAAACTTCTTATCATCTAGTAAAATATAGCTTATGCGAAAGTCTTGTGTTGTCATTGGTTGATTATGGAGATATTGTTTATAGTGAATCACTCACAGGAATGTTGTATCGTAAAATCCAAAAATTACAAAACTCTTCTATGAGGTTTGCTAAAAATTATTTTAGTACATTGCATCCAGGTTTTGGAATAACTTACCAAGAGAGGTCAAGACTTTTAAGGAGAAAAAGTTCTCGTTGTATATTAAAGCCAGTTGCTTAATGAGCAATTAGTTGGGGTATGAATTGAGATTGTGAAATATGTCTAAGTGTGCCTGGTGGCTACAAGTAATAATTTCATTAAATTTAAAACACTTAACTTCAGAACCTGCACCTTCCTCTGAGCATTTTTTTCCCTGCGACTTCTTCTAGGCTTCGACACATGTGACATGCGACCACTGTTTTTTTTTTAATAAATATACTCGTTAAAATGAATTTTTTTTAAATGTTTCTGTGATATACGCGCTTGTGCAACAAATGCATTAGGGTGCTTATGTTGTCGGTTTTTTTTATAATCGCTGCGCAGATCGTTTTCACCATATTGTTAATTTTTATATTTTATTTTTTATTGGTATTTAATTGGCGAATAAAGTATTTTTGAATTTGAATTTGAATTTTCTCTGAAGTCTGAATCTTTCTTTGATTTCACCAAGGCTTTCGACATCATAAACCACAACATACTGTTACGGATTTTCCATAGGTGCAATAAAAAGGCATGCTTGAACACCAATCATTAAATTTTTATTTACTACTTCATTTACTATTTCTAATAACTTATTGATTATTTAGCGTACTCAAATCACAACTATAAATTTAACATCGAAATCCAGGTCCCTATATACACCTAATAAGATTCTTCTACTAATTTCTAGAATTTTAACAGAATGTTCTTTAAGTACAAATATAAGTCGAATAATCAGAAGAAGATAGAGCCATAGTAAGGCAACTTTGTAACAGTAGTTTTAAATAGAGTGCCTCATAATATATACTATATTTCTGATTGGGAAGAAATTGCCAGTACATTCCTCAAGGGAGTGTTCTGAGATTCTGCTATTTATTAATGATTTGCCCCCTTTTGCTGTTAGGCTGCTATTTAATGCATTTTGTATGTGACACGTCAGCTTTATTTAAGATGATTAGATTCCTCACTCATTGAAAATATTGGCGTCAGCAAAAATGTCTGTCTAAACACTTAAACGACAAATGGAGTTCACTCCAATCAAGATCATTCAAGATAGAATCCTACACATTTTTTCATGCTAGCTTTCGCTCTTGCCAGTGTTTTGCTGTCTGCTGTGGTGGCATCTCGTTGTGATGGCAGATGTTGTGATATCAGGTTAGGATGGACTCTCTCCCCTCTAACTAACAATCTTTTAGTTGTAAGAGATAGAAATCCATTTTACAACTAAAAGATTGTTAGTTATAACAAGAAGCTTCTGTCGGTACCCTCCAGACATTGAAAGCATAAAAAAAATAAAACCATAACAAATTAAATTATAGTTTCGCCTGGTGAACGACCCGCCACTGACCAAAAATCTACGAGTAAGGTGATTTTCTGAGTGACCTATTACAATGTTTGAATGGAATTTATCACATTTGAAGTAGGATTATATATCTATAATAATAAAATAAGGCTGCACTTTTTATATAGGCCTAATTTATAATTGGAATGATTTAGATCCTGGATAAAGCAGATCCAATTCGTAACCTACGCCTTATATCGATGACCATACCAATGCACGCTTTTACAATAATTTTAAAAATATTCTTTTACAAGGCAAATAACCGGACAAAATTGATCGTAAAAATCCGGACATCGTTTCATAAAATGCCATCCACATAACCGTAAATTTAATACGGGTGGATAAGTCTAACTTGAACTGTTATTTTTCATTCGAAGAGGAAATAACATTTCCTCTTCGAATTGTTTTGCTTGTTTTAAAGAATTTGGATACCGACATTTTGGATACCGACTAAAAATTGTTCAAATGTGATTAGAAAGTTGGCAATCTTAGAGGGTAATGAGGGATGGGATGGGGCTTTTAGTTCATTTGACAGTTCAACAAACAATTGTCTTCATCCAACTTACTTTCACTAAAAGTCAAATATATCCAAAACCGATAAATGAAATGATATCAACAAAATTGAATTTTTTAAGAAAAAAATATGAATATCTCAAAAACCATTTAAAGAAAAAATAGACATCAAAGTGCAATATTTCGAAAAAAGATTTTCCTTTTTATGAAGTTTATCAAGAATGTAAAATAATCTAGACACAACTGGTCAAATTATCTGGCTTATAATTGCAGCCCCTCATACATTTTCTGTAGACAATAATAGTGGAGACAATCGAATGAATTAAAAGGATCAGAAGGTACAATAATAAAGGGGAATGAATATCATAAGTTTTGCGGATGATATAGTGATCAAAGCAGAAAAATTCTTAGTTTTCATTAGAGGATCATAAGTACAAAATTCAGAAAAACTGTTGACAAGCAATCAATTGTGTATCAACAATAACTGCAATACTACCTTAAATATTCAAGATTTATTCGAGCTGACCTGAAAGATGCTGTCATTTATTAAATTTATATTTTAGCAATATAAGTACATTTTAAGATTATTTCCAGATACTTGACAGAAGTCCATGGAGTTTCTCAAAAATCTGTTGGTGAAGTAAAGAAAGTTGAAGTATCTGAGGTGCCAATATTTATTTCTGTTATATATCAGTGTTCTATTAGAAAACTATATGGGCACCTCCTTTACTCTCTTTGCAGAAGACATGGCATCCACCTTTCTCGCAATTGACAAGTTGACAATTGAGAGACAGGGTTCAGCTTTCAACTTCTTACTTCTAACTATGGACAATGCTTACAGCATAATTTTTTTACAAGAGCTTTGCCACTTGAAGATTAAAATTAGAGGACTTAATAACTGACGTCGCTGGCTGAGTACTCATAAAGATTGCGGTAGGAGGTCATGGATCCTATTGTATTTTCTGAATATTTCTTTCTTTTAGTGATTTTAGCATTTAAAGAACAGTAGTAGTAAGAGTTTTCCACACTTCTTTATATTTTAATTTGTCATCCAGACAGAAACTAGACATAATGGATGTTACGGTTACTCTTAATAAAATAAACTAAAAATAATGTGGACCTTAATAAGCTGACAAAAATAATAATTGTACAAATCAACGGACGGTCGTGAAAAATAAATATATCGTACCAAATGAGTTCAGTCGTCTTAGAAGAATCGAAAAGGCAAGCGTTTTGTTGCTCTTCTTGAAAGTCGTCATCCGTTTTAATCGGGGTTTCAGTTTTTAAATACGTAAAGTTAGATTTATTTTAAATTAGTTTTTTTGCTGTCTTTTGTAATCTTATTCTCTCGAGTTGTTACCAACGTGCGTGTGTGTAGTTGCATTAAAGGCTATCGAAGAATAAGAAACATTTTATTTAAAACTGCAAAAGCCCCAAACAATGGGAACTATCATCATGATGCTCCTATGTTACTCATAGCAGAGAAGACTTTGCAGATCAGTTTAAGCCAATGAATAATTAAAGTAAAAGACAACAGGGCATACAGTACCAAAAAGTGATGAATATTATAAGGTTTACGGATGAGAGTAGTCAAAACAGAAAAAATACAGAAACTGATGGGATTTTTAGGTTTCAATCAAAGGCTATAAGAACTGCAAGGGCATGAAAGATTGCTGATGACCTTTAAATCAGATGCTTCTCTTTTGATATTATAGAAATTCAATTTTGTATATTGATAAACAGGTCAACATTTTGTAACCAACTTCATTTTTAATTTTTGTGATAGTTAAAGAAAAAAGAAATTAGTAAAAAAATAAAGAGGTACATATGCTAACAGCAGCTTTCAGCTTTTGAGCAATATAGTCGGTCGTGAGTTTGGCATGAATTGTTTAAATGAGATGCTTACCTTGTTGGCGCCATCCAGTTTTGTCGGAGTGTATTCAAGTTTATCAGAAACTTATAACTGGCAAAAGTTTGTATGTAAATGAAGGGTCGAAGGAAATATAACACTCAGCTAAACACAAAATAGTTTTCAATCAATTTTCATAATAAGTACTAATTTACTTTTAATATTTACACATACATAGTTGTTATAAAAATAAACAATTACCAATAAGCTGTTTCAAAAAAAAGAAATAGATATAGCATTCATTCTGCTTCCACCGATCTATATATAATATTTAAATATACATATAATATTATAACTCAAAGTGTATGGATCGAAGGTTTTAAAAATGATCAAAGACAAAATGTACCTGCTGAATATCTATCTTTGGTCAAAGTTATATACTCATTTATACAAAACAAAGAAATTAAATTTAGTTAAAGCATTTAATATAAGAGAAATGAATTTAAATAAATAAAACAAAAATGATCCTTACAGTTCTCCTATGGGAATTTCACACCCAGGCCAAATCATACGTAATAAGTAGTAGTTAGGAACAGGAAATGATTTCTAGCTACCTAATAAGTAGAGTTCAGAGAATACGGGACTAAAATCTGCTAAAGAAGTATTGAAAAAATCCCAGAAATGATTTTTAACTGTTTTTGCAGATGTTGCGACATTCATTTATACATAATTATATTAATTACTCTACTAAATCGGAGGCATCGAGGGGAGAAGCTAAACAACAGTTTGCACTGAATCAACTACTCCTGACCATTGACAAAAAAAAGATAATTCTCCAGTTGAGGATGATAATGAGGAGGGTGATAGTTGACTTCAAATCATATTTTATCTGGAGTAGCCCAACTATGTATGGTAGCTTGGATTTGTTGTATTCCTCATGAGGAGATTTTCTGACTGATTCTTCTTTCGTTCCAATGCAGGCATATTTTGCTTTCTTCAACTCAGAAACTATGCCATCCTAATATAGTGCTGGTGCACGTGAAGAGTAGTGACAGGAAAGACTGTAGGCAAGCTTTCACCCTCTTAGAATTTGAAATTGACATCCTTTTATTACAAAATATCCACTAAAGTACTTAACATAATAAGATATATATTCACAGGGTGAAGGGACACAAAGTCAATGGTCTCAGAGTATGTTTATTTTGACTTTGTGTCTCTTCACCCTCTGTATTTTAGCAAGTCTCCTTGAAAAAATGGACTACTTTTTTGAGTATGAAACCCCTAATAGACAAGCCCTTGGAGACTGCAGAAAGAAAGAACAGATCAAGTTCTCATTATGTGACCTTTTCAATACCCTATATATTAACATAAATAAATCATTTGAATTTGAATAATATATGCACGTATAATATGATGCAGGATTTATCAATTCTAATGTCAACTGCAACTATCCAATTGAAAGCCTGAGCTTTGACGTATGTGACACACTTATTGGGAAATGTATTGAATATAAATAATGATCTATGATACACATCAAAAGTACAGATATATTTGAAGGAAATACGAGTGGCAGTTAAGGTTTCGGTTTCAACTTTTTAACTTGGTTAGACTCTCATTAATCGGTTAAAACTAGTTTTTATTCTACATAGTTATATATAGTATAGTAGTAAAGATTAATATATTAATTTAAATATTTGTTTTTGTTTTCAGGTAACTTTCTATTCTTGTAATGACTACTACGAATTTTCTCAGGTATGTATGAACGATAATTATGTTCATTTCACGCGCACACGCGCCCTTCAGTTATTGTGTGTTAATCACAGAACACAAAAATATAGAGAAGTGGTAGGAGCATACAAACTGATAGAAATTCCTCTGATAAATCAGCTAGCGTCCTCTCGCTTGGCAACGGAAACTGTTGTAACTAACTTGACAGTTTGACGTGCCACATTGGACCAATCAAAAGGGTAGAGAGGCGTGGCCAAATTAAGGCGGGAAATCAAATTTCATTTAATCTAATAATCTTATTATTTAAGTAATATCTAAAGCAAACGCCTAATCAAAAAGGTCACTTATAGATAAAGGGGCCTTTTTGATTGGTGTAGCATCAGATATTGATCAGAATAAAAATAAAATTCTTCAGCTTTATTTTACATTTCTAAATGAGTTAATTTACTGCAATAATCAATTAACAATAGTGTACTACAAAACACCAATTACAAAATAGAGATAAAAAGTGTTTTGCTTTAATACATTTATTATTTAATTTTCCTGAAAAAAAAACTTAAAATGATATAAGAAATTTACAATAATTTATTATGAATCTTTATATAAATTAGAATTAATAATGTTTAAAATTAATTTGTTAGCACTGAACTACCTTAATTTTTAAATAAATTAAAAAAGGTTGTGAAGATTTTTGTGCTATTTTCTTATCATATATCTAAAGACATTACCATTAGGTTAATAATATCCCTATTTTACTAACACAAACATATATTCAATAGAAGATGAATTAGTCTTGTTTAATATGTACTTGTTTCTGTTTCCTATAGAAAAATTTAACAGATTTTAAAAACTAATTAAAAATATAAAACAGTATTATCCAAAGAAACAATATATCTCTCTACAAAACAAAATAAACTCTTTGAAAATGAAAACAACTTATTTTAGTATAAACATATATCACTTACATAGTATATATTTGTTGGTCTCTTATAATACTAATATTTCATGGAACTATAATGTTAATAAAAACTTAACTGAAAGACACATGCCTACATAAAATTAAAAAAAAAAACTCTTAAAAAAACACAAATTAAAAGAAAAACATTCATTCTGATCCATTCTGGGTGCTCAGCTCTCTTAGTCTCTATACCTGCAAATACCTCTCTATATTCTGCAACAAGAACGACGATGAAGGACGAGAAGCTGAGCTATTTGCCACCATATACCAAGCTTATATCCCTTTTTCTACTAAATGCAGATCAAACAACAAGCAATGGTTCAACCTGAATTGCAAAAAGGCAGTAAACACTAAAAACGCAGCATATCGCAAATGGCGTCAACATCCTTCCATCGAAAATCGGAGGAACTATTTAGCCTCCAGAAATAGCTGCAAGCGAATTATTGATGAATGCAAAGAGAGTCACAACAACAGGATCAAAAACAAACTGCTAAACTGCCCAAATGGAACAAGATCTTTCTGGTCGGTATCGAAAGCCGTTAGTCAAGGTTTTGCTAAGTCGGCCTTGCCATCCCTAACAGCAGATGATGGTTCTATCGCGCTAAAAGCAAGGGAAAAAGCCAACTTACTGGGTAAACTCTTCGCGTCCAATTCTACTCTGCACTCGCAAGGCAAAACACCGCCATATTTGCTAAGGGTGAATTCATCGATGGGAGAAATTTCGTTTCCCCAACGAATTATAAATAAAATTCTTAAAAGCGTAGACACCAACAAAGCTTCTGGACCCGATGGAATTCCAGCCCTAATAGTAAAACGTTGTGCAGACGAATTGACTCCTCCCTTATGTAGACTGTTCACGGCATATAAGCAGGGCCAATTTCCAACAAGCTGGAAAACTGCTCGAGTGCAAGCTGTACCCAAAAAGGGTAAGAAGACGATGCCCTCCAATTACCGCCCGATTGCACTAGTTCCAGTAATATCGAAGATTATGGAGAAAGCAGTCAACCAACAACTGTTAAGATATCTGGAATCATCTGGACTAATCAGCGATCATCAATACGGCTTCCGAAAGCTTAGATCCACCGGCGATCTTCTGGCTTACGTCACACACTTGTGGACGGAGGCCATGCAGAAGCACGGCGAGTCCCGCTCAGTCGCTCTTGACATTTCCAAGGCATTTGACAGAGTGTGGCATGAGGGACTGCTAACCAAGCTCTCCTCAATCGGCATACAAAACTCATTATTGAATTGGATCAAAAGTTTTCTTGAACAACGAACAATCTAAGTAGCCGTCGATGGATACCTCTCCGACAAATTTAACATTAACGCTGGAGTCCCTCAAGGATGCATTCTATCCCCCACCCTTTTCTTGATATATATCAACGATTTGCTAGGAACCACTGTCAATCCAATCTACAGCTTTGCGGACGATAGCACACTTATTTCCACATTTAAGTCCGCCAAACCAACGACAGCCGCAAGTTCTCAGAATCTTAGGCAGCAACAAGTAACTTCAACCAACAACGATATTAGAGCAATCTTGGAGTGGGGCAGTAACAATCTGGTCAATTTTAACGCTAAAAAAACGCAGGCTGCAGTATTTACGATGAAGACTAACCTTGGTGGCCCGGAGCTGGTTATGGCAGGGAAAACATTGCCAATGAAATCATCTTTACATCTTCTAGGAGTAGAGGTCACCAACAGTGTCTCCTGGCATGACCACGTTGCCGAGGTCGCCAGGGCGGCTTCCAAAAAACTCGGAGTGCTTTTCAAAACGAAAAAACTGTATACACCAGAACAGCTGCTGACTCTTTATAAGGCTCAAATACGCCCTTCCCTCGAGTATTGCTCGCATGTCTGGAGCTCTGCACCCAAGCATAGTTTAAACCTGCTGGATTCTATACAGAAGAGAGCTATTCGTCTTATCGACAAACCAGAACTGACAAAGAGTCTGGATAGTCTGGAGCACAGGAGAAAGGTGACTGATCTCTGTTTATTCTACCGTTATTATCACGGTAAGTGCTCCTCTGAGCTGGCAGGCCTAATTCCATCCAGGGCTGTTCCGGCAAGAAGGACGCGTCTAGCAGTTGCGGCTCATCAACATCGAGTCCACCTGCCTACCCCAAGGACGTCGCTGTATCGGGACTCATTCATCTGGAGAACATCTTCTTTGTGGAACGGGCTTCCACCTTACATATTTCCCGACGCATACAATCTACAGCGATTCAAGATAAATGCCCACAAATATGTTCGCGCAAGCACCACTCCAAGAGTGACATAGGACTTTCCTCTTGTGCTTGTGTTTACCATTAAAAAAAAACCTAAGTCTCATCTAGGTAAACGCAGGAAGTTGTCTTACAAAAACATAAAATAAAATAAAAAATAGGCAGTAAAAATTGTAAATAAATTCACTTAATGATCCATTTGAAAAAAAAAGACAAAATAAATGTTTAAATAAATATTTATCGTAGTGTAATAAAGCCAGCAGTATCAGTAGTATCAGCATTATTAAAATTTGTTGGAGAAAACTGATTCTATAGCTCAAAGTCTTAATAAAATTTACATTGCATAAATTGCATATCTCTCCATGTTTTTCTCGTATTGAGGACTGAAGGAACTTATAGAACTAGAAAATATAAATACTCTTACATGAAGGATATTTACAGGAAAATTTTAATCGACTTCTTAATTGTGGAATAGAAAATGAGAGGCCAGACATTTTGTAATATGTATTTATAATAATCAAGTTAAAAATTAAATACTTGAAAAGTGAAACTTCTTCATTGAAATCAACTGAATTTGATTTTATTAAAGACTGAAGATTGACAGTACAAAAACATAATAGTAATAAATAAAAACAGATTTTCTTACCAGAAACGTGGAATTGCTTGCTGCAAATCATTTAAAACATTACTCCCAATATTGAAAGATACCTTTTTAGAAAAAAAGTGATGAATTTAAAATAACATCCTTAAAACAAATAGTAAACTCAACCCACGCTTCCAGCATTGATGGAGATGAAAGACAATCTCAAAATGGAATGACAATGACAAATGATGTTCTACCATTCAATGTCAACAACTATCTGTCAGCTCCCTGTCAATTTTGCCAAGCAAGATGGCCGACATACGATTCCGATTTTCACCATACAAGCTTCATACATGTGGTGTTAATACTATCTTTAACACGAAGAATGCTTTTATTTGTTTCTATAAGCGACATATGGTGCGTTCTTAATTTTGGTTGCTGGCAACCAATCGAATTTCAGGCAAACTTCTTGCTTCAGACGTTTCAACGCATTTTCTCTCAACTTTTATATTACAGAAAAAATAAGAAGGAATCTGTATGTGAAAGATAGCACTGACGATATAAATGACTGACGTTATTGCGCGTCAACACCTTGAGGTCGCGCAACTAGCGATGTTTTAATAGCCTGTAGATTGACTATCACAGGGATAAAGCCGTTTTCTTGAAAAAAGTGATTAAATCATGGACTAATGACAAAAATATAAATAAGGTCGACCGCAATACAAAGGAATCAATAACGCAAGCGTATGCTTGGATAAGAGGGAGTTTTAATAAGAGCGCGGTTTTTCCATTGTTCTGTTCCTTTCTTGAGGCAAACTCCAATTCTGTTGCGAATAATAAATATACCGGGTGACACAGGAAAAAGGAAACACTTATTTTTCAAGATAAACAAATAAAATTTAATATATCGATAGAATAGTAATAAGAGCATCTTGACATATTCTGTTATTTTTTGTTACTTCCAATTTAACAGGAAGTGACACTATATAAGTAGCAAATGCAATATTATTGTTCTCAGAATATTATTTTCTATCGAAATACGTAATAATATACCAAGTGCCTCATTTAAAATAAGAAAGTTAGTGTCACTTCCGGTTAAACAGGAAATGACGGAAAATAACTGGATATGTCGAAAGATGCTCTTATATACCATATAACCATAAATATACCAAATTTTATTTGTTTATCTTGAAGAGTAAAGTAGTTATTAAGTGTTCCCTTTTTCCTGTGTCACCCGGTATAGAGCTAAGAAGCCGATAAATGAAAATATGAGTAGTAGCAAAGCAAACATTTTCTATTTACGAAATGTTAGATATTGCCTATTTTCTATTGCTATCTAAGAAAAGCAAACCGTTGGAATATGGACACACTTTGCCCATGTTTTCGAAAGTTTTAGAAAAAGTTAAGGCATTAATTCAGGAACAAACATAAAATGTTGCCGAAGATTTTGTGAACCAACTTTTTCAGCCATACCATGCTCAATGATGATAAATACCATCTCTATGTTGATACCCAATTAATAATGAGGATTATTACCACAATAAATCGACTTTCTCAAGGTAATTAATACCCTTAAAATTATTTTAAGAGTATGGCAATAGCATTATGTAATGATGGTGTAAAAGAGCTTTTCTGGATATGTTGGGCAATTTATTCTCAATGGAAAAATAATTTCGTAGGAAATAAAATTGTTAATAGTGTATTCCATCTTCCAGGTACTCACACCCGTGCTTCTCAGTTTTTTGATTATTCAGAGCAGTCAACTGAAAATTCTGATAAACAGGGCAGCATTTGTACCAGTAGGTTTGGTAGTTCCAAATCTATGTTGCTGGTCAACAATTGTCTTACTAGCCCAGCTTCCTGAAATTTTCCAATATGAAGAAAACTTTCCATAGAGGAGGGATACGTTAAAAATTCAGTACAAGCAAGTACAAATGAAACCATTATTTTTGAATTTCTGAATGTCTTCAAACAGTTTAGTTAGAGAAAATATCACCAGAATAGCCCAGAGCTTTATTAGAATATATGCTTCCATCAAAAGATTACGATATACTAACCGTAAATTAGACTGAATTACTGGTTCTGTTACCACAATGCACTCTCCTGAAAAGTGATGGAACAACAATGCTTCACTGATTGATAGATTTTTTATTTACACTTGTGATTGAGAGGAGAAATCGGACTCTAGTTAGCAGGAGAGACGCTATCGTTCTCTTTTTAACTTATTATTGCATAATACAGCATATTATTGCAGTTAATACATTGATTTCCACATCCGAGATCCTCGATGGCCAGACGTGTATAAATTTGTATTAGCATTAGAATCATTCATTGCTTCGCTTACTCTTCTACATTATTTCCTTATATGACATTTTCAAAAACGTTTTATAGCTTTAACAAACTCTAAGTTTATAAAAAATTATTAATATTAGTTACCGAAGGGCCCTTTAACCCCAATTTCAGATTTTCGAAGCCATAATTTCTATATAACCAGGTAAATAAGTTAACGCCCAATTTTAATTACGCAAACGAAGAAACGAGTAGTTACATATGACAAACGTGATTTCTGCAAACATTTATCTATCCATCCGTCGCGTCTCTTGGATATTTGAATTAAATTCAGCAATTACCGAGCGCTCCGGAATCTCGCAGAATGTAATTATTCGCTGTGGTATACACCGAAATGCTGCTCCGCGGCAACTAGCACGTAAAACATTTGATTGGTCCGCGCCCTCTCGAAACTAAAATGATAGTTTGCTAAATTGGGTAAAACGTCATTAGACCATTGATTTTCCTCATCTCGGACAAAGTTATTCCAAAATTTGTCGTTAGATGCTGTGATGTGGTAATTTAAATGGCATGCTTTACTTAAGGAATATATATGGGTCTGATTTTCTCGTGTCATGATAATGATAATGTTCATTCTCATCGGAATCATCAAGACCGACATGATTGCGGTAGTGAAAACTGCGATAGTAGAATAGATTCCAAAAATATTCACCAAATGTCACGTTCTCTTACTGTTACTTGTTCTTAAGATCTGGTATCTGGCCTTTAGTCATTTTTATTATTATCATATTTGGTTAGTACTACTAAATAAGGGTAGTGCGAGGCTTTAATTTGGTCTTGTTATAGACTTTCGATAGAGTCAGTCATCGTTTACTACGTAATAAATTAGAAATATTGGGTCTTGGAGCTTCGGTTTTAAATTGAATGATTATCTTCATTGTAAGTAAAGTACAGTCGGTTAAAGACGGCGGAATATTCTTTCAAACCATTGAGGTTAACCCAGGAGTAGGTCAAGGTTCTTATTGTGGACCAGTCTTTTTACTCTGCCGCTTTTTTAAGTATTGCAAAACCTGATGTTTGCAGATAACATGAAAGTTGGAATAAAGATCTTGCTAAGATTTATCGTTGGTGCAATGTGAATAGATAAAATAAGTTGTAGGAGTTATACAAAAAGTCTAAGTTTGCTAGAACTTCCTGTTTATTAGCGAAATTTCTCGGAAAATATCATATTTACGAGAAAAGTTGTAAAAACATTTTTTTTATCTGAGAAACTTTCAAGCTATTTTGATTACTACGCATTTTTAAATTAAACCTATATTTTTCGAGTTATTCTCGGAAGCTTAACTTTAATGAATAAGAGGCCTTATGCCCCATAATCCAGAGTTTTAACCTCGGTTTTCTTGCAAACTATCACTTTTGCGAAAAAAGTTGTAGGAATATTTTTGATTAGGAAACTTCAAGCTACAAATTTGATTACTAAATTTTTGTCCATATTTTTCGAATTATTCTCCGAAATTTACTTGAATGAATAAGTTTTATGCCCTGCAATCTAAGGCTTTCAAATCAGGTTTCTTGAAAACCATCACTTTTACGAGAAAAGTTGTACGAATATCTTTGATTAAGGAAAGAGCTACAAATTTGATTACTATATTCTTTTCCATTAAATTAATATTTTTCGGGTCGTTCTCGGTAATTTCACTTGACTAAAAATCACCATTTTATATTAGCACCAGCATGCCTAGAGGCACCTAATGCAAATTACACCCCGGAAGCTTATATTCAAATTATTCATCCGTTGCCGGCAACAAAAAGTAAATTAAGCCGACCCGATTCTTTTTCCTTTTTAATTTAGGGTTAAAGCACTCAGGAGCGAAACAATAGAATAAAATTATACATCGCATTTAAATAGAAATATACAATTTTCGCGCTTATACATTCTACGGCTTTCGCCGAATGTGCAAAATGGTGTAAGGCAGATTATTTTTCATTTGTAGCGTCAGCTGTGTTTATGTAGGGTTATGGATGATACTCTGGACTACTCGACAATTATATGGTCTTTCTGCTCAGTAAATTTTAATGAAAATTGAAATATAAACTGCCGCGCACAATTGGGGCGCTCAATTTTTTATCATGGATAAGAAAAGAAAAACATGGTGTATGATCTAGAGTTCATATTTTATAGAATTATTAAACATGTTCTTGTTCGATATATCTCGAAAATACGGAATCCGAGGTAAACTGTAGGAATGAGAGGAGTTTGAGACCAAAATTCGCCTCAAAAATGCAATATTTGCCAAGAAATCGACTTTGAAATTTTTGGCTTAGAATTTTTCATTACTTCTTACTAGATATTTTTTTCTAAGGTATATAAGTACGTTTCATAAATAATGGTAAATAATTTAACAGCAGATTTCTTAAAAAAAAATAATGAGGTTAAGTTAAATTTTCCTAGTCCGAAAGTCAAAGATAATTAAGATTTTTTTGAATTTTGTAATTTTTTTGAATTTTATTCATGAATTTTGCACTTATTCTTGGTTTTAACAAAATTTAGATAAGAAGTTTTTTTATATGGAAAATCTTCAAATTAATCTTTTGTAAATTTTATGCTATAGAGTCGATTGGGGGAAGTGTGCGCACTTTTGTGTTTTTGATCGCATAAAATAAAAAATGTAAAAGTCAAAATTGTATAAAAAGAATATTTATTACCTTTAGGTATGCCTAATAAATACATAAACATAATATACAGTTAAACTTAAACATTTCTCAGATAATAAAAGATAATTAAAAAAAAAGTTTTTAAGGCAGTTTGCTTACACTTGTCCGCGAATAAGGGTAAGTGTTCGCAGCTTTAGGTATAAGTGTAGGAACTAGTTTATTGACACAAATCGCACACAAAAATTCCAGTTTCGTACGATGTGCATGCTTCATGCCACCACTGCGAACACTTGGAACACTGAATCCAATTTTCACTCGGAGGCTCTTCAAATTTTTCACTGCAAAGTGGGCAAAAATATTGTTTTATATTATCAGTTAAAATTTTCTTTTTGACGTCTCTTTTTTAAGGGGTAGACGGTCCCGCTTGGGGAGAAACACTGCGCAAATTCATTATTTTTTTTCTTTTTATTACTTTTTTCTTCGTTCATCAAGTCTTCTTTACAAGGACTTGATGTGACAATTTCAGATTTTTGGGCCTTTCTTTTTCTCTTTTGCGAAACTGATGCTTTTCGAAAAGGGCTAATAGTGATCAGAGCTACATGGTCATCTACCTGCTCCTTATTGGCCACAGGAAGTTCGGTTGTTTCATTTAATTTTTTAGCGTTGGGGGTTATCTCCTCTTGCTGACGAATATTTTCAACATCAGTTACCGAAGCGGGCAGAAAGTCATGTTCTTGGAAAATGCCGTCATTAAACGGAAATATCCCAGTGACAGAAAAACCAGATGCAACATTCCCAACTGTTGCAACTTGTTTGTAGGCCTCGTTAAAAAGGCCAGCTATCTGGTACTGCGTTATTGCTCTTCCAGGATGTTGATTCATTCAGCGCTCACATTCTACAGAATATTTAGCTTTTAGAGGACCAAAAAAACTTCTGTCTAGGGGTTGGATCTTATGGTTGGTGTGTGGAGCAAGTGTAAGAATTTCAATTCCCAATTGTCTGCAATAATTGAATGCCTCTAGGTTGATGTGCGATGAAGGGTTATCCAATATTAATAAAACTGGCGCTTCTTTTTGGGGACGGGCATGATCTTTAAAGTGATACAGCCACTGCCTAAACAAGTCTGTGTTTATATATCCTGAGTCGGATACCATACGAACACAGCCAGTTGGCCCTGCATCAAGAAGTTCACCTTTCATCCTTTTCCTGGGAAAAATAAAAGCGGGAGGCACATATTGACCAGTAGCGCTCATGCAATATATCGCTGTTACTGTTATGCCTCTTTCTGCAGATACAACCTTACCTACTACTTTTTTGCCCTTTGCTGACACTATCTAGGTGTTTTCTTTGGAACTGTGCTAATCCCAGTTTCATCCATGTTGTAAACACGACTAGCATCAAATTTATATTTTTCATAAAGCAGATTTCAATTTATGAAAAATCTATCCACTTGAGCCTTATTAAATTCTATCGCTCTGGCAAGACTTGTAGGCGTTGATTGGCGTAGCCCCAATTGCTGGTGTCTTTTCAGGAATTCTGCAACCCAATCGCGTCCTGCCATCTTAGAATTGATTACGAATATTGTTAATTTCGGCATATTGAAAAACTAATCTGCGTAAGGTGTGGATCGTAATACCATAAAACATATTGTCCATAGGTAAGCAATACTCAGCAATTTCGCGCTCTTGCTCGTCAGTAAATGTCGGTCTAAAGAGGCCTAGCTAAACTGCAACAGACTTTAAGGCCAGTCTTTTTCTTAAAGCTGACTCACTAATTCCAACTCGTTCTGCGGCTCCTCTTTGGCTAACACCTTGACCAATCAGGTTTCTCGCTTCCATCTATTTGCGCTTGAGTCACTAACGTTTTTTCTGGTTTTTTTCTTTGGTAATTTCGGGGCATTTTGCTAAAAAATAAAGAAATATAAGTAAATGGAAGAAGACGGGGCAAGTGTGCGCGCGTATACTTATGCGCGTATACCCTGCGTACACTTATCTCAGACAACAACAAAAAGATAAAGTATAAAAATTTTAAAAATAAGAAAAACATATAAAAATCCATTGGAGGTAAATAATTCTCTATTGAACCTTCTATACACTAAATTAAAACTTACCGGATTTATCTTTATACACAACCTATAACACAAAAAGAAAATTGCCCAAAAATTTTAAGAAATAGGTTAAAATTTCTTTTTCAGCCACTTTTGCACGTGGCTGAAAAAGAAAGACGGTCGTCATAACCGACCGCACATCTGCTTCTTAAAGGTGATTTAGCCGTACTGATTTGAATGGCAACGGAACTCCGCTCCCTACTATTTTCGTAAAGATATATGACATGCGCACACTTTCCCACTACGCACACTTACCCTTAATGAATCTACAGGGCGCCACAAGCAGCATTCTGATTTTTTTAATACTCTGTAACTTTTTTGACTTAAAACTACACTTTAAAAATCTCGCTACGATTCACTCTTTTCGAGATATTTACGTTTAAAGTTTTCGCGCTTAAGATAAACTTTTATTTTCCTACTTTGGGTTAAAATATTTGTTAAGTAGGATATGCCTGACAAGATGAATTATTATAAATGTCATTGTCACTATCAGGATTAATGTTTTTGTGAGTTATGTAAAACCTATTTTATTATATTATTCTTTTCTTTTAATTTTCAATTTTAATATACTTGTGTTTGCTTTTTAACACAAAACTGTTTTAATCTATATTATTTATATGTTAATAGATGCTATAATCAATTATCAAATTTATATACAGGGTGTCCCGAAATTACATCGCAATATTTTACTAGCTGCATCTTTGTCTAAAAATAAGACAAAAACTTCATATACAGGAATCTTGAAAATGAATGAATCATTTTTATGTTACACGGTGTTTTATAATTCCTATTGAAGATGGTTTTTTGTTAATATTTTCGAAACGCCTGGTCATTATTTTTTGAATTTCTTATCGTATACTACTGTTATTGTTACTAACTGATTTTATAACATTTAATGCTAAAATGTATACAGGGTCGATTAAAATTAGTCGTCAGCAAAGATGAAAATGTCATAACTTTTTTCTGGTTACTTTGTAATTAATTGAATAGTAAAATTAAAAAGAACCGACATTTTTACATAAAAAAGGTGCTCTATATAATTTTTTAGTATTTAAACTAAATCGGACATCACAAACGACAAATTATATTAACTCAAAAAATGATCAGTTATCTTTAGACGGGTGACAAAAAAAAGAAAAGCATCAGGTCATGAAAGTATTATTAACAGAATGCTAGTAAACCGCAATATATAATATTGGACCTAATAGTAATTTACAATAGCTGCTTATCCCTGTGCTATTTCCGCCAAAATGGGAAAAGACAGTGGTATTAATCGCAAAAAAGGAAAAGTACCTCTAAAGAGCCCATAAATGCAGACCATTTAGTCTAGGGCGGAGCAATAAAAAAAAATTTAAAACATCTTATCTCCGGGTGTCGAATAGTTGCCTTTTAAGGTTATAATTTAATTTAAAAAAAAAAATTTCATTGTGCGATGACGTCTTCAGGTTCCTTTTTGAATGCAAAAATTTAGAAAACTTTGAAAAATCCAATTTTTTTAATATTTTTTTATTTAATGATTTTTTTAGTTTTGGGCATCCCTGAGTGCACAATAGGTACAAAATAATCGTCAAATACCTATAAAAAAGAAATAACGCTTCGCGAAAATATTTTCAGGTTCCTATTTTCATGAACAAACCAGCACCGACTTGACGTTATTTCAGTGCTAACATTTTTAAAATGCCGAAAACGCGAGTGAAGTGCGAAATAGTTGGGACACCAAGTGAACTTAGTGGTAATGTGCTTCCAACATATTCTGATGTTTTAAAGTTGTTCTTGTAGTATCGTGAACATTTTAAAGATAAGAGCAACAAAGATCCAAGCGTGTTAGACATTTGTAAAAAAGTTATTATTGACATTAAAGACATTTGAAAGGCTTCTCTTCCTATCATTTCAGAGCAAAGAATAATTATAAGGTAGGTAGTATAAGGTAGTAAAAAAAATAAACTAGGAAATAAAATTAAAATATTTAAAAGGACAATAGCTTAAAGCTATTCGACATTTCTCCGTGCAAATGTGCTAGTTTTGGTTTGTGTAAGGGTAAAGTAAAGATTTCTGTTATAGAACTAGATTTTTTACAAGACCAGAGGGGTGCAAGACAAATGGTGATTGGCAAAATTGATATTAAAACAACCAAGGCAGTTTTAAAGACCTTAGAAAGGAAAGAGCTTAAAAAAAAAGATTTAAGAAGAAAATTGAAAAAAGTAAAGACTCGAATTTAGACTGTATTAGGATTCAAAATGAAAGTGAAGAAACAGAGGACGACTACTGCAACCCGATCTATAACAAAGAATCTGCCGATTGTGCTAAGTCTCAAGAGTCACAAGCATCAACGTCTTCAAGAATGCCTTACAAAAAGGATTAGTTTTATCTAATGTGGCTGAGGTATGTGACAGGGGTGGACTCTCAGATCGAACTGCGTCTCTCCTGGTAAATGCTGTACTTTCAAAAGATTTCAATTTAGTAAGTGACGAGGACCCATCCCTAATAATCGATATAAGTAAAATTAGAAGAGAAAGAAAAAGACGTAGGAATAATTTAGCTAAAATGGAGAGGGACCAGCTAAAAGAAATTTCCGGAATTTACTTCGACAGTAGAAAGGATAAGACTCTGCTGGTTGAGAAAATCGGATCTTCGTATCACAATAAGCAAATAACCGAGGAACATGTAGTTCTTGTTGCAGAGCCAGGTTCAATTTACTTAGGTCATATGTCGCCTACTTCCGGGAGTGCCAGTAGTATCAAGACAAGTCTTCTTAATTTTCTTCAAAATCATTTGGGTGAAAATTTTAACAACATTTCGGTTGTAGGATGTGATGGCACAGTTGTAAATACAGGGTTTAAGAATGGTGTTATAAAACAGTTAGAAGTATGCTTAGGAAAACCAGTTCATTGGTTTATATGTCTGTTGCACTGTAATGAACTTCCCCTTCGTCACTTAGTTCTAGAAATAGATGGTAAGACCAATGATCCAAGAGGATTTACTGGTCCCATAGGAAAGCAGCTAGGTAATTGTGAAAAAAATCCGGTTGTGCCATTTCGGATTATTAAACCTGACTTCAAATTGCCTCCAATACATTTTACCGATTTAAGTACAGACCAAAAGTACTTGTATGAAATGGTTTTAGCAATAGGAGAAGGTAAGATTTCCTCTTAGTTGAGCGCTAAACAACCAGGAAAGATGTCCCATGCACGATGATTGACAACAGCTAACAGAATATTAAGACTGTATGTTACAATAGAACAACCATCGACTGAATTAAATATATTAGCCAAGTTTGTTGTTAAGGTATATAGGATAGAGGACCAAATATTTTTTTTTTAAAATTCACCAATTTACTTAACTAACTAAAAGGCAATTATTCCGAACCTAGGCTAAATAAAAAAAGGAATTTTTTTTTTTACCTATAACCATTGCTCCGCCCTACTACCTACTATAGGGAAATTTTTAAATATGATGAACTTGATGAGAAAATAGTTATTTACATAACAAGTGTGTAAAAGGATCTTTTTTTATGAATGGGAAATTTATTAATTTCTTTTGGATATTGGTCAAATACAATTCATTTGAATTTGAATAACAGAATTGAATTTGAAAGGGGATTTTACACACGTGTAACATACAAAATATTTTCTACCACCGAAGAAAACATAAAAAAACTTTGCTTGTTAAAATTACTTTGCGCACCAGTGCATAAAAAAATTACTCTACGCACCAGTGCATAAAAAAATTACTTTACGCACTAGTGTGTAAAAAACGTCAACAAACTGTCAAATGTCAAATAAACGTCAAATTACTTACTAAAAGAGTTTTTTAGGCATTAGTGCCTAAAGAGTGAAACTTTATAAACCCTGGGAAGTGTGTAAAGTGAAGTACTTTACGCACGGTAGTAGTATAACGTTATTTCGAAAAAACAATGTGGGTTTAGTAGAGGTCTTTCGGCAGAACATCAATTATTAAACATACAAAAAACACTAAAATATGCTTTTAACTAAGAGTTGGCCACCATGCTAATGGTTAACATCGATAGTGTATAGCATGACGATCTCATTCATAAAATAAATAAATAGAACCTATTTGGCCTATCTGCCTTCCTAAAAAATCGAAAATTCACTCCCTCTATAAATAAAGGGAACCGAGAAATATAAAAACTTAACGTAAAATAAGCAGCGATAAATCAAGGCCATAATGGCCCAAAAAAGGGAACAGAAATTTACAAAATCTGCATAATTTGGTCATTAACCATGACATAATCCCCTGGAAGAGCGAAATCAAATACCTTATTTTCAATTTTTCATTTCATGCCAAGCAACGGGTTGATGGCATCACTATATCCCTATATAGGAAAGAAAAGTAAACTATCAATAAAAAAACGAACTACTCATATAGAAACAAGTAATTACACCTAAATTATTATATGGATTAACCACTTTTGCACACGCAAAAAAAACAGTTACAAACCATTTCCAAACAAATCAGAATAAAGCACGAGAATAGTTGTAAAGGCTTTTAGGAAATGTAAATATCCATAAAGATCTTGCAATGGAGACGAAGTGACTGTTTGATCTAATACGGATCCTCATTAGGCGGTGAGTAACAGGACCTTATAAATCCCTATTCAGCTAAACAAAATAAAATAATAAGCTCTGGATAAGGTAAAGCCGTCCTTTAACAAACAACACTTTTCATACCCTATCTTTCTTTAACAAAAAAAACCTTTTCTCAAGAAATGCTAGATTTCCGCTAATATATGAGAGCTTCGAACGCAGGTGGTCTCACTGGCTTTAGAATGACGAAACTAAGAAAAAAACCTTCGGAATTATGACAATAGGACCGAAGAAATCGGGCTTCCAAGATTAGATTTTTTCATTTTTAGACCACATTGGATTTTTTACGATTATTGAAATATGCTCTTTAAAACAAAATTCTCTATATTATTATAAGATTTAAACTTTTACAATTTTGGACAATTGGAATCTTTGGAACCTCCATTTTTAAGTTAATGTTTTTATTTCAAATTAAAATGTTGTGTTCATTTTTATTAAACATTTACTTTGACTTAAAACCATTAAGGTTTAAATGTTGGATTGGATTGGATGTGTCTGACTCTTCGTTAATTAGAGTTTAAGGTATTTTATAATTATATAAATTAAAAAACAAAAAGGTATAACGGAGTGTAATCTACGGACAAGTGATAAGACCAACGTTTTATTTGTGAGTAAAATTTTAGTGAACCATACATACTATTTTGGGGTACATATATATTATAGAATAAATCTAAGTACTTCATGGTTTCAAGTTCATGGTTAAATCAAATGCTTTCGTGTAATCTAATAAAACCAGAGCAGTCACATAATCATTATCACGAGTTGTAATAATGTCGTTCATAACATCTGACGTAGCAGAGGCACAACTATAATATATTCGAAATCCAGACGGTTCTGGTAGTGAAATAGCGTTAAAAAAATTGCATATTTGAGAGTCAATAACTCTCTCTAATATTTTTAAAAATATTAATAAAATACTTCTACTTCAAAAATAACCAAAATTAGTAAGAGCTCTACTTTGGCACAGTACCAGTTGTAGGAGGTGTGCAGTTAGAATTCTACAGAACTATTTTTATATACAGAACTATACTAATTCTATTTTTCGGAATCATATTAGATTCCAAACTCTCGCAGACTTCAGAATTAAGAAGACCACCTGCGCGCTTTGGGCCTACAGGAAGGCTTTCGGTAACACGTGGCATCTGCTCTTAAGATCCTTGACTGGATATACTCATCTATTGTCAAATCTTTTCTGACTTACTAAACATTCGTCTGGTGGAGATTCCCTATATGGAGAAAGTACTAAAGCGCTTGAGACTTTGTTAAGACTTTCGCTCCTGGACTTTGTGGGCAATTCGAGGCAATTTAGACCGCGTATTTGCGACTTATCCTTAGTAAACTAGTCATGGATTGGCTGGTGATACTGGTCAAGCAAAAATGTGGTCATCGGCCGTCCAGGAATGTCCTCTTCATTCGATGGGCAGCGATTGTATGATACATCCAGACTGAAGTGTTTGCTGTATTGATCGGATTAATGCGGAGAGAAAATCCTGCATTAGGGATGTCGCAATAGTTTCGTGTCAATCTGCTTGGATAGCAGGGCTGCCATTAAGGCTATTACAGCCGAAAAAGTGAGCTCCAAGCTCGTCCTGGAGTGCAAAGGTGCTGGAGGAACCGGTGCAGGTGGGGTGTAAGGTTAAGCTTGTCTGGGTGCCTAGTCACTCAGGAGGTATAGGAAACGATGAAGCAGATTCCCTCACCAAACTTGGATCCGCGAAACGGCAGATAAGACCCGAATAGGCTCCAGTCGGTATAGAGCCATATGTGTAGCTCTTGCATCGATAAAGAGTCTGCTGCAAATATCTGCTTAACAGATGATTTGGCTGGCCACTGTCTTACATTTCACAATCAGTGGGAAGTTTAAGAAGAGGCAAAATATAAGCACTCTTCCAAGATTTCTGAAAATAATATTACATTATTTAATAATATGTAGAGAACTTTAGCATCAATAGATACATATTAGAAAATATGGTGAAAAGGAATAGCTTTTAAATCACGTTCAAAGGAAGGCAAATTGACATCTTATAAATACTTAAGAGAAATAAAAGAGGTCTGCTCTGATCAAAAGATATCGCTATGAAATTCACAAAAAATAGCAAAAATAAGTTCAGAATGGAATTTATGTTAGCCTTATTTAAAATATTATCATGATTAGTAATAAGGACGAACGTATGATATAACAGTTACAATTATGAGGATAGGGCCCATAGTTGCCAAGAAGCCTGCCTTTAAAGTTTTGGATTTTTCACTCTCCTGGCATGGATTTTTAACCCTTAAATAATGCCCGTCATACTTAAATATTAATTTATGTACTATATATGTAGTAAATACAGTAATTAGCTTTAACTGAGCTTCACCGTCTAAACTGAAACTATAAACTATATAATTTTAGTAGTTAGCCGGTTCATAACTTTCCAAGGATAATCATTGTGTTTAAGTAAACAATATTGAGCTTAATTGGACTCAACGGAGAGTGGTCGGCCCAATTTTCCAGGTTGCAGTTAAGCAACAAGGTTAAACATAAAACAGGACTAGCGATATATCCACTTTGCAACTTTCGTCGGTAGTTTCCCTATCCCTAGGTAATCTTGTAACGATTTTAGTAGTATTAAGCTGTCATAAATATTCGTACTTGGCTGTGCTTTGCAGACAGATTTAGTTCACCTTAATTTACCAAATTATTATATGATTAATTTCACCAAAATTTAAAGTGGAAATTCGGGAATCATGTTCCTCTCTTTCGATGACAACTGCTCCATCTTGACCAAATTAAACAACATATTTCTCAATAAAAGTTCATCTGGAACAAAATAAGTTAAGATTGCTTCAGTTAAGAAACTGCGTCATATTATAATGGCCATAGTTGTGTTTCTTTGGGGTCTGAAAGTAAACTGATAAATTTCAAGAGTTAATTTATCTTTTGAACTCTAAATACGCAAATTGCCACCAAAAACACCAAGTACCGCGTAAAACATAATGTATATAAAATAAAAAGGATTACAGCTAAAGAGAATTATGAGTAATATGTCAAATAACCTTCAACGTGATCCCTATCCGTCGTGTTGCGTTATAAAGGCGGCCGCGGGGTTAATCGATGAGTCTGGCAAAGTTTCAAAATGAACCGGCAGGCACCGAAGGGAACAGCAGGTGTCGTCATTAAGGCCTGGCACTCACAAAAGGTCAGAGTTAAATGCCATCGTTCCAATGTTCGCAAAAAGTCACATTATACTCGTAAATAATACAATATCGATTAACTCTAGCTATTTGGATTTTATGGAGTTTTGAACATATCTGCAAATCGATCCCCTGAAAAGCAAATTCATTTTGAGAACGTTTTATGAACCCTGGATATAATTTTAACCATTCTTGACCACTACTGTGGATGATGTTTTAATTATGTCTATATCTAAAATTTAACATTTAAAGCCGTCTATCTCTTGAACACTGTGATGATTTTCCTTTAGAATTAAATGTTGTTCTGATATTCCAATTTTTCGTTATTCTTTAAAGAATTTCGTATGATCCACTGATAAAGAATTATTATTACTAGGAATTATGAAGCTATTATCTTTTTGAGTGAGTTATTAGTTGAATCATCAGTTATCTCAGCCAAGGTATTTACTTCAATTGGGTGGACAGTTGATTACCTCGGAGGCTGTTTATACTCCAGGTAGGCCCGTTTTCACCGAGCGCTACGAGAGGCCAATAGCCTTAAAACACCCAATGAGGCGGGCGCTCTGGACTTTTGTTTGTCTAGTTTTCTTATGGGCAGTGATTATCTGAAGAACCCAGCTACGTGTGCCTCAGCCAGGTATTCCCGTTCATCTCCCAAGTGTCTTACTGTTAAGCACTCTTTAGTGACTCAATGTTGGTTATAAGTTCTGGTCCCAGCGGCAGTTTCACAGATCCCAGCCTTGAAAGAAAGTCCGCGTTGTCCAGCATTACCCGAGTCAGTGGTGGCACCCAAACAAGCTGAATCCTCCAGTTCTCCTTCACAACTTCCTCTAGGATCTTAATACAATCCATCATAGGCTTGAATCTCACATTTTCGGCCATAATGGCCGAGCAGATTTAGACGTCCTATATACCTTTTAACACAGCCAATACTTAAGCCTGGAAAATAGTAGCAAATACACAGTATAGACCACAGAATCCTGCACCAAACCTATTAGAGCCCTATCACTCCTTCCTGCCAGCCATATTGGTTACGAAGCTCCTAAAGTTGACTATCACAAGAGTTGATTAAAAGAGTTGGACATCCTATACGCCCTCGACCAATTTTTATCATGGCTAGTCTCACCTGTCCACCAAGAACATGTAACCTGTACGCAGTTCTCATCAAGAAAAATTCAACAAAGTAATTCCTTTTTTTACTCACACTGTTTATATAGATCCGGTAAGGCGTTGGACTCTATCGAGTTGCACTCAGATCTTTGCTTTCTCTATGCGGCTCCACGAAACAGTAGTACGTGAGATAAGATTTGACAATAGCTAAACAGATCCAGTGAATTTATTAAGTTTACCCGAGAGGCAATAGGGGTCTCTAAGCCCCTTTGGCTAGAGTGTTTATATTAGAATGACAATTACCTAGAGTGGCGCCCGAGGCATGTTTTGTAAATTCTCCTTCTATTCCTTTAGATAGTCGTACAGGAAAGATTGAGGAGTCGATGCCCTTCCTAGAGATACCCTGAGTCGCCAAGGATAGATGGATTTTTTGTGCGTTATTTATGTGCGTGCGAAAACCTACACGGATTTTGAACGAAGTGGTGTCAAACGCCCCTTCGATATCCAAAAATGCATTAATTCTCAGAGCATCTTTTTCACGAATAAAAGTCCAAGCCCGTGGATTTGCTAATTTGATTGTTCATGCCACATTTAAAATAAAAGGGAATATATTTCTATAAAATTTAATAAAATCCGAACATAAACTGTGGTTGGAAGTGCTTTTCTCTAAAAGTTAAAAGAGTTACAAAAAGGCATTGCCGCAGTTAATATTCTGGTGAATTGACGAGTTCTGGAAAAATTAAAGGGTATCAGATCTGATGGTCGAGCTGGTCATTCTGTGGGACCTCTGCTCCTAATCCACTTAGTTAGTTGTATAATATGCCTCACATCATTTCGAAAAGTGACTTTTTCCGAATTTTCAAAGTGCTCTCATTCCGTTAGTTCTGCTCGACTTTCGGTATAAGCCGGTGTTTTCCTAATGTAGGTGATGGAAGCAAGTCGCTGGTATAGTTAGTTCAATTTCGAAAAAAATCAATTTTGGATGAAAAAAGTCGATACGCGGGGGTATACCCGAAAAATGAAAGATTCCAAACTTTGGAGATCAATATCTCGGCTTCTATGGGAACTATTATAAAGATTCCAACGGTCTTGTCTTAGTTTCCTCCTTCTGAATCCAACAAGACTATCCGAAAGATCGTAGCTCCTCTAGTAACTGAGATATCACATTTTTAGGGCCAATTTTTGGGCTCAAAAAACGAGGTCGAAAAATGACTTTTTCCGAATTTTCAAAGTGCTCTCATTGCGTTAGGTCTGCTCGACTTTCGGTATAACCTGGTATTTTCGTAATGTAGGTGATGAAAGCAAGTCGCTGGTATAGTTAGTTCAATTTCTATGCGAACTATTGAAAATATTCCAACGGTTTTGTCTTAGTTTCGTTCTTCCGAATCCAACAAGACCATCCGCAAGGTTGTAGCTCTTATATTAGCTAATATATCGCATTTCCACATATCGCGATCCTTCCTATCGCAATCTCACTACACTTTAATTGTCTGACTCTTATTAGAATAATTTGTCAAATTCACATACATCGTATACTGTTTAGAGCAATTGGGAATAAATTCCAATTTGTATTATCCAAAAGTGACACAATACAGTATATTGTTAATGTTCAAAGAAGTTAAAATTATAAAAATTATAAAAGTCTCAATATATAAGCTTTCAATTTCTTTTTAAATATTGACAAATTGCGTTTTTTTATGTTATTTAGTAATTTATTAAATACGTTTAGACATATGTATTTTCAGAATAACATTTTTTGTGAAAGTTAATTTAGTACACAATAAAGAAAAGTTATTTCTTAGTCTAGTTGGATAATTATTAAAAAAATCATTTGTCATAAATAAATTAAGTTTTTTGAAAACAAATCAACACATTTGAAATGTAGAGGATGTCTGCGAAAGGGAAAGGGAAATCTGAAAACTGGAGATACTATAAACCAAAATGTGAATTGACTATACAATTTTATTTTCTATTTTTCCTTATTGCTTGAGAAACATTTCAGATTTTGCCATAAAACTCGGTACAGGGAGGTTTCCTAGTATGAAAGTACGTTTTTTGTGTTCAAACTTCTAGAGGGCGCCATTTACAGCATTATTTCGGATTTCGGTCGATAACTTATCATACCTCTTGCTATTAACTTTGTGCTACCCTGTATTCAACAAAACAACTACAAAAATTGCTCAAAATGAGCACCTTGATTGTTGCATTTTCGAGCCCGATGAATGTTGTCTTTAATTTCCTAGCTATGGTGGAAAATTCTATGTCGAAGATCACCTTCAGTTTCTACTAGCATATTGTAAACGCGGTTTTTGAAATCGCGCCAGAAGAAGAAATCCATAGGATATAAATCTGGTGATCTAGCTGGCCACTATGTAGGTCCTGATCGACCTATCCACTGTTCTGGAAAAACTCGACTCAGATGCTCTCTAACCAATAAACTAAAATGAGATGGAGCAACGTCTGAAATGTTCTTAACCAACAAGGAAAAGGGGACACTCTGTATCTCGCATACTATCAACTCTTAGACTAAGGTATGTTTGAGTAAATTCATATATTTTGGTCTGTAGTACCTCCAGTTTCGAGATTTTTCAACCTTTCGCAGACACCCTGTATACATACAAGGAACAGTTAAGAATTTAGAAGTGACTAAAAAGTGATCTGCAGGAAGTTTTGTGTGGTACTTTCGCCAGAACTAAATCCCATATAGAATCCTAGAATGAATTTGCATAGTATACACTGATCAACTAATTTTTATTCATTAATGATCTAATATTTTTATTGATAAATCATTGCTTCCTATAAGTTTCATCTAGTACCAAGCCAAGAAACTTTATAGTTTATTGAGGTTGAAAGAAACTACTCTTGCTTAAAGACATGTTAAACTTAAGATTTAATTTAAACTACCGAGCGTCAAAATCATATATGTAAATATGTTAATTCGTTTTCTTAGTATAAATATAAAGCTCATTTAAAATAAACTAGTTGTTTAGCTTATGCAGCAGTTTTCCAGCAATAATGTCCATATTTTATGCACTTTGTTGCCGAACAAGGGGTGATGTATCATCCGCGTATATATGACGTGACTATGCAGTAAGGTCCCAGCACCGAATTTCCCGAATATATGTCCATTTCTTATTGAACCCAGAGTAAGTCTAACCTATGTAATTCTCGTCGATTTGGCATATATTTATTTTGCCATTAATAAATTTCATAATTTCCATTGATTATTTCATTAAATATTTTTACGTTTCGCTATCACTAAGGTGCGTGTCTAAATCCGAGGAGCGCCACCTTCATTTTAGTGTATCGGAGCCGCCTCCCTGTTTTTACAGTCTTGGTAATTTTTGTTTTCTTAATTGATTGACTTTTTTAATATTGCGTAACCAAGTAACTTTGGTATCAAATATACGAACTACCAAATAAAAATGTTAAGCCTTTTCACTAATGTTGATATACACTACAATAAATCCATAATTAGATCTATGTCCAGATAGCAATTAGCAAGTTTACACGTGATATTAATGCGAATTAACGGCTAATGCGAATTAGAGCAAAAACGCTTTGGCGTGTGTTTACCAACGGCTTTAAAAAGAGGTTTTAACATTGATGTTAACCAGCTGCTTTTTATTGCCAACCTAAATAATAATATTTTCATAAAATACTTTGTTTGAGGAGATTGAGTAAATATATATCTAATAAAAGAATATAACTCTTTAAATTTTGCAAAAACACGGTAAGTCACACCACAGCAAAATCAAAGTGAAAATGTTTTCTCCCTGTCTCGGTTTTCGAATCTTTGTTAGTTGGCTGCACTGAAAATTAATGCGAATTTGGATCTTATACACGGAACCCTAATGCGCATTACAGCGATATCATCCGCATATTTAAAACGTTTTAAAATAATGCGAATTAGGAACGCTAAAATGGTTTATGGGTGTTTACACATGTATTTTATCTTAACTCGCATTTCGCTGATGCGCATTAACGGTTGTGTGTAATCATGGTATACGAAGTCTCTTGTAATTTTATCCATGAATGCAGCATGAGCAAAAATAGTGTTGTATTTCTTAGGTGAGAAGTCTTTCGTGAGATTTATAGCATATTGCAACAAAATAGCTGTTTCCTCTGAGAGTGCCATCCATCTCACAAATATCTTTTCAATATTTGTCAATGGTTTGTCTTAGGGAGTTTACTCCAGAGTTTTGCAGATCAATTTATACAAGTAAATCTGCCTTCGAACATCTTTTGGATTTTTTCGTATGGTATTTTAAAAGAGAGCGCGTTATGTTTCCGTAATTTTCCGGAGATTTTAGCTACTCCATAGCACTGAAAAACTTGAAATGGCTCTCTCTACATTATCGTTGAAAGATTTTCCTTGAGCTTATGATTTAGGAATTGATCTTATTATACCTCACTTTTATTTTTTTTAAGTCATATTTAGCATCATTAGAAACAAAACTATATACATTTTTAAATGAAACGTCTTGAACTTCGCAGGTCATTCTTTTCAGTTTCTTCTGACAGGAAAATTATATTTCAGACCAAAGGTCCAAGTCTGGCACGTTTCACAATTTTACGGATATAGCAATCGTTATTTAGACGCTAAGAAAAAATAATGATGCCTCTTAGTGTCAGACTCGCCTGGAAATCCTCTGGAGAAGCTGGAGCGAGTCTAATTGGTCTTATATGGAGGAAAGATATGGGCCAGTTGCCGCTCAAATGTAATTAAGGCCATTGAGTTGGGGGTTATGTTATGAAAATGTTTTAAGGTATAATTATTATATACATTCGTTAGTCCTTAAATAAATTATGTAACAAGACGATGTGTATTGGGTGACAAAATAACCCCCGTGGGTGGACACAAAAAACGGTTTAAAATGGCAGAGGGTCCGATAGAGGCGCGACTTAATGAGACTTTTTTTAGCTTGGGATTAATGAATAACCCAATTTTCGGTCCTTTTAGCCTGCATGACTAATGGCTCGAATTAACCTTCAACTTGGATCTCTTTTTTACATCCTGCCTCTTTAATGGCTGTTCGTTAATTGCAAGGAACATTTTGACATATAAATTGCAAATTATATCGAATATGATCTTTGGTTTCCAAAAATGGATTGGAAATTAAGCATTTATAATATGCGCTTTTGTTGTTGTATTGTCAACTATATAACAACGGTTCAAAAATTATTTGTCCCAAACAAAGCCAAAAATAACAGTTTTTTTGGTAACATCATTTTTTACCCACAATTCTCGACGTGTTTGAGCGAAACCATTCATAAAACTTATGCATATGGATAACCCAAAAGGCCTAAAAAACAGAATGCAACGCTTTATATTAATCCTGTCCATAAAATGCAAATTTTATTCAGCAAAAACAAAAAAAAATAGAAAATCGCAGCTTTTGACTGAAATTGGTAAATCGGGTTATTGTTATAAACTTAAATAATTTAATCAGTGCCCGTTAAATCCCCTTCGCCGATCGATGAATGTGATTTGGGAGGGATATAATAGGTAACAAAATAACCTCAAAATCTAATTAAAAACGGCTTAATTTGAATCAAGCCTATGCTCAATATAAATTAATTTGTTTGCTTAGAAATCAAGTTTGGAATTAATTTACTATCCTTTTAAATAAATTAAAATCATAGAATGATGTAGTTTACCGCTTAAACGAATGGGTGGAATCTTGTGAATCCTATATGTAAAAAAAACTATGTCTGATTTCCTGCTTATTTTTAGTTAAAAAAAGAACATTACTTTGTAAAAGTAACATTTTATTTATTTGATATCATGTAGATCGTTTTTCCTGTAAGAAAATTTCTTGTGTTGAACACTAAAAGCAATAAGTACTTGCAGTTTGGCTCTAAAGCATAAGAGTTTTAATTGAAAACTTTCTTTGACTGATTGTTCCATTGAAATGTTCTGTCGTCAACAAACAAAGTGAATTTACGGAATATTTTGAGATTTGAGGTATACAGGAAGAAAACAAGAAGAAAAGGTATACACTTTGTGCCTTGAATCTTATGCTAAAATTTTATTTACATCTTTTTAATGATGCCATAAGACACATAAGACCCTATTTTTTGGTTAAAACACACATAAATTATGAGTTGATTAAATACGTGGCTAAGATAAACAATGTTGTCACGTGTTTAACACACTTGAACACTAAAAACTATACTTTAATTCACTGATTCACTTACTATTTTTAATCACTTATTGATTATTTAGCCTACTCAAATCAAAACTATAAACTTCAACCTAACATCGAATCTGGTTCCTATATATACCCAATAAGATTCTTCTAGTAATTTTTAGAATTTTAACCGAATGTTCTTTGTCCGAAAGTGCAAATAGAAAGTGAGTAACTTTGTAACATTGCCCTCCTCTAAAATCTGATTGTCCTAATCAGCCTGACCTGCATATACCTTAAGCCTATCTAAATGAACTACTTTTATCTTTGCCTTAGGGCTGCGCTGGATTTTATACACATCGTTAGTCCTCTTTACTACCACATATAGACGTTCTCAGGCTGGCATCAGCTTTGGTGATTTCCCTTTCTTTCTTTAAGGGTTCCAAAGCCATATTTTGTCCCCTTCCTGAACAATTTGCTTTAAGGTTGTATAGGGTCTTCAAATGGGTGCTTGCAATCCTTACTCTGATCAATTTGTGAACATCGTGCAGTTTTATTTTTATTATATCATCCACATAGTCCTCCACTGCGACTACTTCATTGCTTGAGGCACCAAACACCAAGTCCCATTGTAAACGAAATTCTCGGATTGCGGATGTAAGGCTGTTGGTCGTGTTTTGTAAATCTCAAGCAGTTCACAAAATTCTTGGATTCGAAATACCGTCCTTGATCAGAATAATGCTCTATAGGGACCTCATATCTGCTGAAGACATTTTTCAATAAAACTTCAGCTACTGTCACCGCTTCTTAATTAGGGGGAAGGCAAAGACTTCAGACCATTTATTAAAATACTCAATGCCGACCAGGATGTACTTCTTGCCCTTGTTATCGGGAAATGGACCGGCTATATCGATGACGATCTTTTCAATGGCAGTCTTACATTGTACTTCTTCATCTTACCCCTGGATCTTGTATGAGGGATTTGACTAGCTACATATGTCGGATATTGTCAGCATCACGATTTTATATTTTCACAGTAGTTAACTCAGTAGATACTATCCTGGATTTTATCCAGAATCTTATTTACTCCGAAATGAGCCTCACTTGCTCCACTATGCATCGCCTCCAGGTCTTCACTGGAATCACTAACTGTTTCTTTCATCGGGGCCCTCCCACGCTCTCATCCTCTTGAAGACTAGTGCGTTCCACTGCGCCTATAGTACTTTAAACGTCAACCTTCTATCTGGTCACTTCACCTCGGTCTTGGTCTGCCATTTTCGTTCTACTAAAGAATTGCTGATATGTCTTCGCGTTGGTCTTTTATTAACTCAGCAGTTTTCTATCTTCACCTCAAATATAAGACTTATATATGACATACCATTCCGCTCTTCTATTTCGGCACAATGTTTGCATTGTGGCTATCAAGGTCTCCCGGATAAAGCGTCTGCGCTGTTATGAAGTTTACCTGACCGATGTCTCACGTTGAAGTTGTACTGCTGCAACTTGTCTAACCATCTTACGACTTATCCTTCTGATTGCTTTATCTGCAATAACCATTTTAGAGTTTCGTGGTCTGTCATAATCAGAAACTTACATATGTCTACATAGGTATTTCTGGAAATGGTCCACCACTCTGACAATAGTTAGAAGTTCTCTTCTCGTGACGCAATAATTTCTATCCTGGTTTGACAACACTAGGCTAAAATACTCGATCCATAGAAAGTTTTTCCTTTTAGAACGAGAATATTATCAAAGCAAATAAGACATGTCTTCCAATAAGTCCTCGTAGTATAAATTCCATTAACCTCTCGAACGTACCGGAAGCATTACACAGTCTAAATGGCATAACATTAAAATGATACAGGCTATTTCCTGTAGAAAACGCAGTTTTCTTCTTGTTTTCTTCCTGAATGCCCATTGGCTAATATCCATTTTTTAGATAGCCGAAAACCAGCTTGAAACGCAAGAGTCGAAAGCGCATCGTCAATTCTAGGAAGTGGGTAATTTTTTTTTTGATGGCGTCATTTTCTGTAGTTCTCCATCTAGTTGATCCATCGTTTTTTGTCACTAAGACGATTAGAGAAGACCATGGACTGTTTGACTCCTCGATAATCCCCTCCTTAAGCATGTTCTTTTTAAAGGACGCTACCTCCTTTGGTAACAAGTACTCTTTCAGGTAGCTGGATTGGTTGAGTCTTTTCAGCATTTATTTTATGCGATGCTATAAGTGTGTGATGCTTTGAAATGCTTTAAAGAGCTCAATCCAATCCAAAAAGTTGTCTTTTTATTCGGGTAATTTCGGACTGTGTTTACTCAGTCCACCATCTCGTTTTCTATTTTCTGTTGTGTTGCTCCAATTTCTTTCTGTTCGTTCGCTCATAAAAGTAGCTTGTATTAATTTCTGGAATCTTTCCTCTTGTTATATTTCTCTTGGCGTCTTCTTTCCTCATTTTGCCTCCGCCTCTCTTTCTCCTTTTGAGTGTTTTGTTAATCTTCGGGAAATTTGATGACTTAATAATGTAACAATCTTATAAACAGCGAATATACAAGCTGTTCTCCGGGAATCATCTCGTTTGGCGCCTAGATCTAAAGGTGCGACGAAGATGGAGCGACATCTCGAGAGACACCTGAAAAGTTAACGATTTTTCCGCTAGGAGGCCAAGTCTGAATATTGGCGCGACTTTCAAATCAAAATAAATAGTTGGAGGAAATAAGGACAGTGGTAGTTTCAGTGGACAGTTAGCAGTGTCTCTAGCAGTCATGTATTGTCAATGTGTGTGTATATGTGTAGTAAATCAGTTGACTATTTTTTGCTTGTATTTTAATTAACACCTAAACGCTAAATTAAAAACTCTACAATAATTATAAATATTAGTATCGTTCTTTAAACTAAAGTCTGAATGAACTTTTACCCCAAAAGCCTAAAAAATGCCAGGAATCATTTCCATTTTTACAAAAAGATAATAAAACCCGTCAAACACTTGAAATAAAAAATATTGGACATGAATGAAAGATATGAATAATAATATTATGAATAATATTTTTAATTTCTATATTATATAAAAATAAAGGAGGGCGCCCACTGAATCGGATCGGCTCAGTCGGTTCGGCACGTTCGGTCCGTTCAGTCCGTAACTAGCGCTCATACAATCGGCAGAACGAAGACACGACGACGTTTAAAAGTGGTTCGACTATTCGAGCATATAGAAGTATTGTAATTAAGCTCCCGTTTAAGCGTTTTTAAAAAAAATTACCAGTTCCTCAGATTCTGAAGAGGATGTTATGATTGCAGTAGCCTGTGCTGAAGTAGAAGCGGTAGAAAAGCGTAGGAGATTTTGGGTGTATGATTTTTTTTGAAAAGAAGAGATTTCGGAGAATATCATCATATATTTTATGATTTGCTGGAGGGCGAAGCAATGTTTTTCAAATATTTTAGAATGTCTGCATCCAAATTCTATGAACTTTTGAAAATTCTGAAACAAGAGACAAATTTTCGGAAATCGATTCAGCCGGAAGAACGACTGGCCCTGACACTAAAGTAAGTTTACATTTTTTTTTTCGACTTTCAAAAGAAAATCATAATTGCAAATATGATTAAGTGTGGACTAGTTTTTTTATCTTCGTCTCCCTGTTCAAATTAAAAAGAATTTTACAATATGTACCAAAAAGTTTTAGAATGTAGTACAAGGCATGCGCAAATTTTGATGAATATAAAACTAGAGGTTGCAGTCTCTTAATATGGCATCCATCGTGATAACTTCCTATGTTATTTAATTTGAGCCTTGTGTTTTCTTTTCTTATTCTATCAAATCAACGGTTTTTAAAATTCTTTGAAACAGTTCCTCATTTTATGCGAAAAAATGCTAAAATAGTCGCAGGCTTTCGGTGCAATCGGCAAAAGTTGCCCTCCCCACAATATGAGATCGTCGCCGGAGAAAACCGAACCAACCGAACGTACCGAACGATTCAGTGCACGCGGCCCCATTTAAATACATGTGAAGCAAATCCGGCCGATTGTACCGACCGTGCCGAGTCGGTCGATGCCGGTTCAGTGGGCGTCGTGCTTAACGCTGAATGCCTGGTGCAAAACTATTGTTAAAAGCCTATATTATTTTAAAAGGAACAAAGTTACTTTTAAAATAAAGCTGACATTTTAACACGGCACCTGTGTGATGTTTTTTGTACATCATTACGTACATTACTGACTGTATCGTAAAAATATAATTTTTCAAAGATTCTATAATATTTCGAAGGAGGTTTATCAAAAAATATATATATTTTTTCTCTTTCTTAGACCTATATCGCCCTGTCTGTCTAATGGTTCGCTGAGACTTAACTGGCGTTTTTTGTACGTGATTTAATAAAGTGTTTTTGTATTATTATGAATTTTAATAAATTTACGTAATAAAATGTGTGTGTATATTAACAATCCCCAAGGGAAAAAATCGATTTATTTAAAATGTTTTACCTTTTAGTCTAAAGCAAGTTTAATTAAATCGACTTTTTCAAGTGAGATTTATCCATTTATTAACCGCTTAGAGGCTCCCTGTAAAATGAAAAAGAAGCCAACGCAAAAAGGTTACAACATATTTATCAAATTAAAATTTTTGTACGGTCAATAAAGCTTCCGCACTAAGCATTAAACTTAAAAAGATCAACGGAGTAAGGGTAAATAACCTCGATCTCTCTCGAGGGTTAAAAGGGTAAGAGGAGATCCTTTCATCGGTTGATGCAGGAGATTTTGACAAATATTTAATGAAGAGCCTTGATCGTTAAGAGGCGAGGTCGAGATATTTCTTGAAGGTTAGGGGAAAACCTGGACGGCGTCGTGAGTGACGACTAGAGTTGTGAATTTTTAATAAGGTCATCGTGATATACGAAGGCGAGTACGGGGATCTAAAGCCACTTTTTTTCCTCTTTAAGATGCCATTACTAAATTTTAGAGCCGACGCTTTGTCTTCGTGCCATCATCATCATTTTTTTTTTCAAATACGGACCTAGTTTTTCGATATTAAATATTAAAAGTGCTTTTAATTCCGAATTCAACCGGGTATTACAAGTTGTGGTTCGATCAAGTTTTAGACATTTTTTAAGCATTATTAAATGTTTTCGATGAATCAGAAGAAAGTAGGCTTTAGAAACAAAATGGTCGTCATAGAGACATGCTTTTTCATGTTTTCGTGCCTAAAATATTAAGAACAATATGATTGAAAAAAATTAATTTAAAGCCTGCTCGATACAACTAATTTAATGCCGGCTAAGAAATCAGTCTAGCAATGTTAACAAACAATAACAATATATAACACGAGTACAAACACAAACATTAAATAACCAATAAAAAGCTAATAAAAAAGTACAAAATAAAAAAATCTACGTAGATAATAGATGTTCAAAAAGATTTCCTTAATTTTTTAAGCATAAATAGCATCTCCTTATCATCCCAACACATTACTAAGCATCATTGTTGTTATACTTTCAAAAGCCTCGAATACCAATCTTAGAAGTTCTTGTTCAAAATTGTTTTTGTAAACTTAAGTTTTAATATATCCCCAAAGAAAGAAATTTAAGGGAGTAATGTCAGAGGAACGTGTTGGTCATGATCTTCTCGAATATGTGCTGATATGTCTTAGAAATTTAGTTGATAAATATTCCCTAACTACTCTCTCTATTGTATTATGAGCAGGTGCTTCATCTTGTTGAAATCACTGTTTGAATTTCTGCAAGAGGCAAAGCTTCCTCTAAGTCATTTAACAGTAATTCAAGGTAACGCTCAGATTTGAAAATATGGTGGTAAATGAAAGGGTCTAAAATTCTTCTTCCCGCAATACCAGCTAACATATTGAATCCAAAACGCATCTGGTGTTGAAAGAACTATTTCATCAAACGAGGATTTTCTGTGGCCCAATAATGGTGATTCTTCTAGTGAAAATCTCATTTTTCGTTACCATGCATTCATTAGACTAGATGATCTGGGTTAGAAAATTGTCATTATCCTGACATTTTCTCGTGTATCACACTCAAAATGTTGAACGAGTTCTTGAATTACAGGGACTTAGTCCATGACAAAGTCCGTATTTATATACAGATAAAACTTGTTTTAAAATGAATTGCGCCGTGGAGCTGTTTCCGTTTACGTTATTTTCAACTTCTCGTGTTAAAATACCAGGGTTTTCGGTAACAGCTAATAAAACGTTTGTGACTTTGTCTTGGTTGCTTGGTTTTTGTCGAGAATGCACAGGTTTTTTAAACTCACTGTATTTTTTTAGATTGTTTTTTTTACTCAGATTTTAACTTACTGAAGGTTCTTCTGTTTGGCTGATATTTATTCACATATATCTGCTTCGCGTTATAACTTAAAATTGAACAAGCTAATATATCAATTTTTTTTTCATTCTAAAACATTTTTACAAAATAAATTGAAATATGTAGTGTATAGTGAAATAATTCATAAGTTAATGTCGAACCTCAAGTATCTCTATGATTACCATGTTGTCTCCAAAGCCTACTTTCTTCTAAGCCATCGAAAATACTTAATAATGCTTAAAAATGGTCTAAAACATTATTGAATTACAAATTGTGATATACCGTTGAATTCGGAATTAAAAGCACTTTTAATATTTGATATCGAAAACCAGGTCTGTGGTTTTTTCGGATATCTCTGGAACTACTCGGGAGCTCTTTAGATTTCAAAGCGGTATATTAATGAGCCCCCAAAGCAGCTAAGTTCTTCCCATTTAACCAACTTTGTATCTCTCATGATTACGGAGATCCCTGTACTGGACCATTTTATCTTGGGCACGTTGTATACAGGTTGGGGAATTGTAGATTACGCATCGTTCAAAATAATGGCAATACCATTTCCTCTCATCGATAAGCGACCGCATCCGATGATGCGTATTTACTGTTTTTTATTTCTACGGATTAACCCTAATGATATCAGCATGCCTCATTTTGATGTACGCTAGACTGTTTGCTGAATTTTAAAGAGCTATTATTATTTTCTCAACTTATGGCTACTTGTACCAAAAAATTCAAATTATTAAATAGTTTATGAGGGCAATTCATCAGTGCAATGTGGGGATTTTTTATTTTCAATTGCATTTAAAAATATATATGTTCCTTGCGAAAAAAATGATTTTAAATGTAAGTTTTAAATTTGCGACGTCTTTTTGTTTTCCAATTTATCATAAATACCACACTAGAAGGCAAGAACCTTCTATCGAAAGAGTCCAAAGGCAAGAACGACTGGAAAAAATGTCTTGTAGTTCTCTAGAACTGGATCAACATGATCAACTAGAAGCGTTGAAGAACTGGGTATGGACCATAAAAGTTACCAGTATTTGGAAAAAACAGTCCAAAAGTCAGGAGATATTTTCCGCAGACCACACGCAAGAATGTAATTTTGTGAAACCATGCTGGAAAAGCAAATTAATTTTTTTATCAGCTATTCTATTTTCATATGAATCTTTTATATTACATGGGAAACGCAGCCCTTCCGTAGTTCGGGAAATGGTCTTCGGAAAAAGAAACATAAGTTTACAATTCCGTCTTCAGCATCCTCAAAATGTTTGTTTGAGCTAGTATCTTGGACAAGCATAATTATTATAGGTCCATTTTGTATGCTTTAAAAGCTCAAAAATACTGAGTTTTTGCAAAACCAGGTTCTTCCTGCTAATCAAATCCTCCCTAATTTAGACCTGCGTTCGGCCTATTTTCAACAAGACCACTGTCCTGCTCATAATGCTATTATGGTTAATATAAAGAATTAACCATAACCGAGGTTATATAAAGTCCATTAGAAATAGTAGGCTCAATAATTGAGAGGAGTTGCAAGAGAAAATTATTGAATGTGTCAATTTCATTCCACCAGAAAGTCTTTTAGAAGTACGAAGTGTCTTTTATGGCAGGCCGCAGGTTAACTTATTATTTAGCCGAAGAAGGAGGTCTGTTTGAGCCATTTATTTGAAAAATTAATTTTATTTATAATTCAAAGTCAGATGTTTATTGACGTCGCGTCGTACTGGAAAAAAAATAATAACTTAGCAGGCTAGTAGCAGAACGCGCGAAATGCATGGATGCGCGTTGCCATATTTCGCCTTTAAGCACCTCTCTATGGTCGCATGGTGATCGAACCTCAAGCCTGTATATTGTTATAAGTCCGTTTGCAGTACTAAAGTGCTTTGATCGAAGCAAAGTTTCAGTTCTCGTATTAATAGATCACGCAAAAGCTCTTGAGCTTATTAACAATAATATTATGTTTTCATTTTTTTTTATTTATTATTTTTTACGTTCCATTTTGCTGTATCTTACGCATTCTTACAAATAAAATACTTAATATTTCTTCTGTTCTTCTGTATCTTTTCTTCCTTTCTTGAAATAAGAATTTTTAGTATTAATGCTTTTATAAAACTTCCTATACTGACAGATTTCCAGATCTATTATCCATATATCCAGGAAGAAAGTAAACCAGAACAATGCCTCTTATAAAACAAAATACACAAGTAAATTTGTTACTTTCATGGCACAGTCATGCAATTTCTATCTATATAACGCCATGGTAGTAACATTTTCCGGTGTAAATCGGGAGTCAACTTATCCATTAACCCCTTACGGAGTTCGACCACTGCGGCATAGTTAACCACTGCAGTAAATCCTGCCATTAAAAAAAATAAAATAGCAAAAATGGACGAATTTAGAACTTCATTATTATTATTATTATTATTATTATTATTATTATTATTATACATGACCTAAGTAACAGTACGCAAATTTTAATAAACAAGTAATAACACATGATTAACGACTGAATAATAATTATTCTATAAACTTAATAAAGAATATGTTATTATTAATAGTTGACGCTAATAAAAATACTTGATTTGAATAAAACTCTTTAAAATGATAAAGAGTATAAAAATTTCTTTTCAAATATGAAATATAAAATTCATATTAAAAATAAATATTCTATAGTTACTAATCAAAAAAAAAATTGAAATTTTTCCTTAATATAGAATGGAGACAAGTAAAAAAAATAAATATTACTTTTTTCTTCCAAACCATATCCGCTAATGAATATTTGCAATAACATTTTCCAATGATTCTCAGCGAATGCACATCATGTATCCCTGTCTGTTGTATTTTCTACAGTATCTTTCACTCCGCATGATGTGCTCCAGATATGCCTTTTTTCTCTTCTTAAAGATTTAAAAGAGTTCGCGTCTTTTTTAATATTTCTATTTTTAATATATGATAACTAGTCTCAAAAATTACTCAAGCGTTTCTCAAACTTGCCACGTTTATTCAATGCGACATTTTAATTTGTTAGCTTACTAGCTTCTTAGCTAGATGCCTTTCTGATCTAAGTCAAGCTTTTTGAGGCCGAAACGCAAATTGTAAGTAGCTCATATTTCTTTCACACTTTTTGTATATTCTTCAGTATATTTTCCTAAGGAATATTTTTAATGTTTGGCTCACCAGATATTGTTATGACACAGTTATGACAGAATAACCATTGTTTGAGGAAGTGACCAGTATCATATAAACTGCTCAACAATCGAACTGGATATTTTATAAATTACCGAAATTTGCCTAAAAAAATAAAATTCATCAAGTTGCGTTTTATGCTATGAGTAATTCCTGTTGATAGCAAATATTTTTTGTCGTTTTTTTCCTTTTTTTCATACATTCTTATCTCTTTTAAAGAATTCGGTTTCAAAATCCTAACAATTTAGTCACATAAAAGTGCTTGTATAGACTTTATTATTTTATCATTTATTAATGTTACCAATAAATCTCTTTACTTTCTTAAAAATAATGGTTCTACGACGGTTAGAAACAGTGCAACTCGAGCAATTAGTACGTTGGCTACAGGAGAGCCTAACTCAAGAAGAAGTTGCTAACCGGCTAAATGTGTCCCAAAGTGTCGTGAGTCGTGCATGGAATCGATATGTAAAGATGGGTCTGCAGCTTACAGGCATGTTGGAGGCCGAGAACGTGCTACAACTTATGCTCAAGACCGCTATATAACAGTAACCGCAAGAAGAAAGCGAACATTTACGGCTTCGAGAATTAACAGCTACTTAAGGCATGCTACTGTGAGGGTAATTTCTAATCAGACTGTTAGAAGAAGATTACATTCGTCCAATTTAAGAGCCAGACGACGTGCCACACATCCATGGTTGACGGGGGAACATCGTGCATGCAGAAATCGGTGGGCAATAGAACACAGTAATTGGAATTTTCAAAACTGGAGGTCTTGTATGTTTCCGGATGAGTCCAGATTTCGGCTACATATGTGTGATGGTCGAATTTTGGTGTGAAGGGAAAGGGGACACCATGAAAGCGATATCATGGAAATTTGATGGCGCCCACTACCCTTTTTGGTGGCGGTTCAGTTTGCGTTTGAGGAGGCATATGTTTCGATGGCCGCACCGATTTAGTGGTGTTAAGAAATGAAACAATGAATGCTATACGATATAGAGACATTATTATAAAGAACATAATTGTACCATTTTTTGGTGCAATAGGCGAAGAATTCGTTTTAATCGAGAGAGAATTTTCAATGATCGCATTGAATTTCATGGCATTACCAGAATGGACTGGCCACCACATTCACCCGACATGAATTGCATTGAACATGTATGGGCCGAAACATGTATGGTTTAATCTCGAAGATTAAACCAGCTCGAACAGCCACCTCTAACCTTAGAACAACTAGCCAATTAATTACCGGAAATATGGCAAAACATTCCTCAACACTACATTAACAACTTAATAAGAACTATGCCAAACAGGGTGACAGCACTAAGACGAGCCAGGGGTGGACCTACGAGGTATTCATTTTCATGACAGGACTTTGGGGCACGCTTTACTATTTAATTTTTTTTGGGGCTATTGTGACTGAACTTAATGGAGATTTATTTATTACATTTAATTTTGTTTTATTGTAAATCATTGGCAAACTAAAATTGCAGATTTTTATAATATCCACTTCGATTGTTGAGCAGTGTATAATGCTGAACACTTTTTGCCTAAGATAAAAAACAGAGTTTGCTACATTCTATAATAGTGCGTAGTAGAAATCTGATTTTCGCCATTTTTCTAACTTTTCTTTGTTGAATGATAATGATAAACTTCATTTATTATGGTTTATTGTATGATTTATTTAGTTTTTTTTCTTTGTACTTTTGCTGGAAAATAAAGACCTTTATGTATCTATCTATGTAGTACTGTGATGCTATTTTTTGTCCCGAAGTATTATTGCCACAAAAATGCATAACTTTTTCTAATTTACACTTTATGCCACTTCCGAGATAGCCATAGAGATTCTATGTAAAAGGGACACCGTCTAGGTGTATATCTAAAGCAAGATCTGCACTTATAAAATATAATAGAACATTTAGCTGATACGGCTAGTCAGTAGACTAGACGGAGGTTTAAAGTGGTAATAAAGTCCTTACCAAATACATTTTAACCAATTTTCCGAATTAATTTTTATCGCAATCAACTGAGTGTTTTTTTAAGCTTTATTCTCAACTTGCAATATTATTATTAGTAGTTTATTATTCTGATATTTCTGATACAGTAATGTTTATCAAATTACTTATTATTACTTTGGAAATATACCCGGCTCTCTTTTCTTATACTTTCTAGAATTTGTAAAAAATTATATTTTTCTTACACAGTTTATGAAATTGCCGAATGATTGAATCTTGTGGGTAGGTAGAAATATTATATTGAACTAAGACCGCGATATAAGGCTGTAAAGAGCTTTTTTTTAAATATATCCATGTCTTGCTCTTCTGACACTTTTTTAATCTTAAGGGAATGATATTTTTCTTATAGAGGATATCAAATTACTTAAAAAACATAATTTAAGTAACAGTCTGAAGGATACATTACTGAGATGGCGATATAGGTCTTAAAAAGGAAAACATTTAAAAGAACATTGAACTCTTCGCATTTTTTTATATGATGTTATCCCTTTTCCGATACCTCTAAAATTTTTGAAAAATTATATTTTTCTAGTACAGTGTATCAAATTACGTACGAAAACCACATTTAAGTAAAAGTTTTAGCGATGCATTTGATAAACAGAGCGATATAGATGGAAAAAAATATTCTTTTTTTTTCAATTTTTTTTTTGAATATATCCCTTCTTTATTTTTCTTATACGTTTATAATCTTTGGGAAATTATATTTTTCCGGTACAGTTTATCAAATTACGTACGCAAAACACCAGCCTCATCGTATATCTATGATTGAGATATAGGTTTGAGAAAGCGAAAAATATGTATAAATTTTTATACCAATTATCACCAATTTAAAGAACAAAATTGCCAAAGACTATCCAAAAAATATGATGAACTTCACAGGAATAGCCAAATTGTACGTAATAAAATAAATGGAAAATAACAAATTTTTGTATATCAATATGGAAATTCAGTAACTATAAATTAGTAGGTCAACGCCTTAATCAAATATTATATGTATCAAAATATGAACCTTTTCTTATATTCACACTTTCCTTTCAATTGACAGGGACCTTTATAATAACATGTTCGTTTGAACTCAAACACTCGATACACAAAAATAGTCAATTGATATATTAAACACAATGACTTAAGACTACTAGAAACATTTAATTACATGGTATTTATTTACTCCGACTTAAAAGTCAACCTAGAAAAAATATTCAGATTGACTAACTGCCCTAGAGGCGAGTGATCCATATACAGGTGAGGGAATCGATCATTACGCATAGAGAGGTGCTTAATGGCGAAAAGCGGCATCGCGCACGCATGCATTTCGTGCATTCTACTACTTACCTGCTACGTCATTGTATTTCAGTACGAAGTTAGTAATCTGAATTTGATGTGGCTAGTAATACAGTTACTTGCAATAAAATTTCGCAAAATATAAAACAAAAATTCACAAGTAAGCTCCAAGGATGCTACGGCAGCTCTGCTAGGTAAGTGGCACAAAATATAAGTTAATAATATGCAGTTTATATCTTCCGTATAATAATGGACAACTTCTCCCGACGGAAGAACTAAAAAGGTTAATAAAATACAGTAGGGATAGTGGTTTTGCATTAATCGCGGGGTGTGACGCAAACGCGCACAACATTGTATGGGGAAGTACGGATACGAACGCGAGGGGTACGGCATTATTAGAATATGTAGTATCGCAAAACCTTGAGGTAACAAACGTAAATGCGGAACCGACTTTTGTCAATAGAGTTAGACAAGAGGTTATCGACATAACGCTGGTAACACGGTCATTTGCGGAGAGGGTTGAAAACTGGAGGGTATCACAGGACATAACAATGTGCGACCATAGAATGATCCGATTCGAATTCGGTTCGGATAAGGAGGAACAGCCCCTCAAGAGAAACCTGAGGGCTTCCGACTGGACCAAATTTAAAGAGGGTCTTGTTCAGTCCATGGGTACTCTAGGTGGAGCCATATCCCCCAAAAAGGAACCAGATGTAGTACGTCTAAACAGTATACTCATCAGTTCTTACGAGGCCTCATGTCCTCCCAGGAGAGTTAACAACAAGAGATTGCCCTGGTGGAATGACATTTTGGACCGTCTCAAAAAAGACGTAAGAAGGTCGCACCACCGCGCTCTCAAGGGGGGAACTCAAGAGAACTGGGATTTATACTTAACAGCTAGAAGGAAATTCAAAAACGAAGTTCGACGATGCAAAAGAGACTGCTGGTGCCCAGTGATGGACAGTCTCCTCAGGAAGCTAGAACTTAAAGGATTCTATGCACAGGCATACGCGGACAACGGACTAGTGATGGTCACGGGTAAATTCGTGAAAACACACTCTGTGAGCGAATGCAAGTCGCGTGCAGGATAGTGGAACAGTGGTGTCGGGAGACAGGGCTGTCGGTCAAGGCCGAAAAGACTGAGCTCATTCTCTTTACTAAGAGGCGGAATTTGACAGGCTTTAAACCTCCCATTATGTATCAGACTCGCCTAACTTTGAGGCAGCAGGTCAAATACTTGGGAGTCATTTTAGACAGCAAGCTCACGCTTAAAACTCACGTAGAGAAGGCAGCAAATAAGGCAACGGCCCTAATATGGCAATTACGGCGAACAATAGGTACAAGATGAGGTCTTGTACCTATTGTTCCCCCGTTCTTCAGTGGCTTTATACCGCAGTCATACGACCTAGGATCTCGTACGGATCCGTGGTATGGTGGCCAGCCGTATTGAACGTCACCAACGCCCAAAAGCTGACCAGACTGCAAAGACTGGCCTGCTTGGGAATTACTGGAGCTATGAGAACAACACCTGCGGCACCACTAAATATTCTTCTTGGGCTACCGGACCTCCCAGTCTGGATTGAGAAGGAGGCCATGGCGGCGTATAAGAGGATGAGAGATGGCGGAGGGTGGCGTAATGTTCACTTAGGACAAGGCCATATGACGATTGCTCTCAGGATGTGTAAGAACATACCAATTCTGACATCTAGATGCACTACAGAAAGTGCCAAACTAAGGTTAAAGAAGGGGTTTCAAGTTGAAATCCCGACAAGGGAAGAATGGTCGGCGAACCAAGTTAAAGAGCCAAGTGGTTTCCAGGCCTGGTACACGGATGGATCATGGATGAAAAGCACCAATTCAGCCGGAGTGTACAGGATGGAAACGAACACAGGGGAATCCTTCCCGCTAAAGAAACACACCACAGTTTTCCAAGCGGAGGTGTTTGCTATACTCGAAGTAGCGAACAAACGAGAGGCATTGGAAGGTAACGGGGGGAATTGCATCTACTCCGATAGTCAAGCTGCCCTCAAGGCGATTCAGCAATAGTCCAGGAATGCAGAGACGCATTGGAAAGGCTTGCAGCACACAAGGAAGTGAGACTGAGGTGGGTCCCAGGACACCAAGGTATTAAGGGCAATGAGCGGGCCGACAAACTGGCACGACAAGGTTCCATTAACCCCTTCGTAGGCTCCGAACCTTCTCTCGGTCTTAGCAAAAAACAAATCTCCCAGGCACTTAATAATTGGCCTGGGAAAAAAGGAAGAATTGGAGAAGGACAGAAAGATGTAGACAGGCCAAGGAAATGATACCAGACCATGACGGCTCTAAAGCAAGGAGACTGCTAACAAAGACCCGACAAAGTATCAAAGACTTGGTGGGAATCCTGACCGGGCACAACAGTCTAAACAGGCATCTACACCTTCTTGGTATAAGAGAAAGCCCACTCTGTCCGAATTGCGGTACAGGGGAGGAAACTTCATACCACATACTAGGTATCTGTGATAGGTGGAGTCGCCTGAGAAGAAAAATTTTCGGAGCAACGACACTCCAGCGGGAAGATCTTAAAGATCTGGACTGGGACAACGTGCAAGGCGTTATTAAGGACGGGCTGACTCAGTGGTGACCGCGCATTGGGAGTGGAGGCGTAGGGGTGGGTTATTCTGGGGTTGGCGAAAAGGGACTGCTCAGACCTACTTGCCGAGCTCTAGCTCCCCCACCCTTACTACTACTACTACTACTAAGCAAAAATTCAGGCATTTTTAAAATATTTTTCTGATGCAAGCTTTATATACATCAGGTATTAACCCACATAGAATCATAATCTTAAAATGTGATCCTAATATATTATATAAGTAGAGATATTAGATGGTCCCCTAAAATACCAGCCCAAACATCCAATTTTCGAGGATACTTAGTACTGAATTAAAAACTTCTGTACTCATTTTTCCAAGACCAATATCTAATAATGGAACGAGTGTGTTCCTGATATAACGGCAAAGAAGATTCATCTGAAAATCGAATATTTCGAAAAAAAATTTGTTTAAATTTGCTTTTTCCATCAACAAAATTCCATTCTTCGCCACTGGTCTTCAGGTAATATCTGAGTTTTGGAATATTTAAAGATTTGTACCCATGTTTTTTCCAAACAGTTTTATGGTTTATACTTAGTTACCCTTCAACAGTTCTACTTGATCTATTCTTACATTCGTTCTTGCTGGACTCTTTAGGCAAAAAAAGGTTCTTGTATGTACTTTATTGTGGCAACGCACGTCTCAAAATTCAAATCTGCATTTAAAATTGTTTTTTCGCAAGGAATCGATCTATTTTCAAATATAATGGGAAAAAATCCCTACGTTGAACTCTTTCGGAAAGAGTATTAACAGCCATAATAAGTTAATAAAACAATAATAGCGCCTAAAAATTCAACAGTGCAGTCACATAGTAAATGAGGCTTGCCAATATTTTTATTTGATTTTCTGTAAGAAATAGAAATAGCAAATATGTATCAGACGACCGGAGGCGGTTGTTCATCGATGAATGGAAGCACTGTTACTATTATTTTGGACAGTGCGTAATCTTGAATTCTCCAACCTGTATATTAGATCATGTTTCGTATGTCCTGAGATGTTGTGGGGGTGCCCGCCGGTTGTTCCATCCTTGTCGCCCCTTCGGGTCTAGGCTATACACAAGATGATTACCTGGTGTTATATTCACAGCTTTTAATATCGTAACAGTATAAAGGTCTCCTCATAGCGGAATTAATAAACTTCCATTATATAAATAGTTTGAAAAGTGGAAAAAAATGAATTTACATTTTTATATCGCCATCTCAGGATATATAGATAGTATTTTATTACTATCCATATGGCGTGTCATAAAGGATAGTAATAAAATAATGTTTTTGTATGTTATTGAGTAAATTGTGCCAGAAAATCATTTTCTGTTCTGTTTATTACAAAAAATTATGTTTAAGAACAGTCAACAGATAAAATCAATAAAGCTGGTGGTGCTAAATTTCTAAACATAATTTTTTTTCTATATATTGTTCATTTGGAGCTTTTTTAGATTTAATTAAAATTTTCTTATATTTACCTTAATTAATGTATACAAATTTAACATTATGTTTATATAATGTGTAAATAATAGTCTTTTAGGCTAAATGATTAAAAGCATATTTACTACTATATTTAGGTAATTCGTATTTTTTCTAATTAATATTTTTTGTTTCAGGTACCTACACTAGATTTCCGACTCACGCCCAAAAAAAATTCAAAAGCATGACTGGTCTGTCAAAGAATTCTGGTAATAATAATATAAATTCATTGAGACTTTGATTCCCAATACATTTATAAGGTAAGCGAATGGTCAAAAAGTAGACAATGCAGTTTTTTTAAACATATTTATGACCTCTTGATTATAACTTCAGCTGAAATATGTGCTGTTATTATTATTTAATTATTTTTATTTGCTTTTTAATCAAAATGTAAAACTACCAGCTATAAAGCCTAAACACTGACAAAAATAACTAAATTATAAAACATCCCACAAAAACATTTTTTGCTTTGGCTCGTTAATATTTGCAATCAATTTTCATCACCGCGTATGAATAAATCGAAGCATCTGCAAAATCGTTCCAAAAAAATAAACAACACGTAATGGAATATGTAGTATTACATATCTGAAATGATGTATTAATATTCGATGTGGACATAATCGATTTCGATATGATGAGCTTTGGTTTTTTTGATTATGATATACATGTATAGGATGTAATAATGATTACGGGATTATAATAATGTAACGTTTTTAATTATTCCTATGGTGTAAATTAAAAAACTCTAATTTTCACACTTACACTGATTTATTATATACACCTTCATTAAACACAATGACTTAAGGCTAGTAAAAACATTTATTTACCATGTGTTTATTTTCTTAAAAGATTAAAAAGTCGCGCCAATATTCATACTTGAACTAGCCTTCTAGAGGCAAAAGCTCTTTATATTAATTTTTTACGCGTGTCCTGAGATGTCGCAAGATTTGCCATTCTTATCACGGGGAATTGGAGGATAGCGAGAATGCTGGAGAATGGCTAATATACAGGGTGTAACATAAGTGATGACTTTAATTTTAAGGGGTGATTCCTTGTCATATTTTAAGTAAAAAAGTTCATATAAACATATGTCCGGAAATGCTTCGTTTTCGAGATACAGGGTGTTAAACTTTTTTTTTTTAAATCGATTTTTTATTAACATCTCATAAACGCATTTACCGAATTTGTTAAAATCTTTACATCTTTACATCTCAGCACGTCTCGGGCCTCCTTAAAAAAAAATAAAATACTTTAAAATTAACTAACAAATTACCAGCATGTTTATTATTTAACAACTAAGAAAAAATCTTAAATAATTTTTTTTGCAAAACGCATACTTGACCGAAAACAAAAATTAATAAGATGCTATTTTTGATGTTTAAATTTTAATGCAATAGCGTCGCAAATGGTTACCTATTTCAAATTTATTTGTTGTTTGTGTACGCCACCATTTTTTTTATGCGAGATATTTGTACAAATTTAAGCAATTAAAAATACGATCGCTTAATTTTTGTGAAAAATAATAAAAACTTACTTTAGTTTTAAATATCATCAAAATTTTATTAAATCAAATGCTCGAAATGAGAACCACGACTGTCAATACAAGCACGCAATCTTCTTCCCATCGACTGGCGCACACGTTCGAAAATCCCTGGTGTGTTGCGTATGACATTAGAAGAGTTTAGAATCCGGTTTCTCAAATCGTTTTCATCCACAACTGGCATCGCATAAACAAGCGATTTTAGATATCCCCAAAAGAAATAGTCCAGAGGATTTAGGTCTGGAAATCGTGCTGGCCATAGCTGAGGTCCCCCCCGACCTATCCATTGCTGAGCAAAAGTATCATTTAGATAGTTTCGAGCGACAAGACTAAAATGAGCAGGTGCACCATCGTGCATAAACCACATGGTATTTCTTGTTGCTAGTGGTACGTCTTCTAATAAATCTGGCAATATTTCTTCTAAAAATTGTCTGTAAGTATATCACCATTCAGCCTAGGAGGGAGAAAGTGCGGTTTGATAAGATGATCACCGATAATTCCAGCCCAAATATTCACGGAAAACTGCTGTTGAAATCCACCTTCTCCAATGGCATGGGGATTTTCAAAGTCCCAAAGATGGTTATTGTGGAAGTTTCTGATGGCTTCCAGTGAAAAACAGGCCTCATCTGTGAAAAGAATTTTAGCCGTAAAATTTAGATTCTGGCCAGTTTTTTGAAGAAACCACTGGCAAAACTCTAATCGTGGAGGAAAATCTGTCGGCAACAGTGCTTGCACCAGCTGAATGTGGAATGGATAAAGTAAATTTGTGTGCAAAACCCTTCAAACATTTTCGTGGCTGATGTTAAACTGTAACGATAATCTTCGCGTGCTGGTTGACGGATCGTCTTCCACTGCTTGCAGAAATGCTTCCTCTAGTTGTGGCGTCATTATTACCCTCGGTCTACCAACGCGCTCAGCATGAGCATTGACAGATCCAGTCTCACACAGACGGCATGGAGTCTTATTAAAGTTCTTTCTGCTGGAATTGGTCTATCGGAAAAGCGTTCATGATAAATTCGACGGGCTTCTGCACCATTTCCATCTGCAAGGCCATAAATGAAATGCATTTGAGCTAATTCGGCGTTATTCATAGTTATCTGCATAGTAAAACACATTCAACTAACATTACCCAGTACCTGGTAAATTTTAATGTAAGACATAGGAATGTTCTTTTCAGAGAAATTTTTTTACATACCTGCATAAATATGTAGTATTCTCAATAAAATCAATTTTGAAGCATTTTAGGTTTTTTTTTTATGGAGGCCCGAGACGTGCTAAAATATGGTTTTTAAAATTTATTTCTAAACGAAGCAAGATACGAAAAAAAATTAAAAGACAAAAAAGTTTCATTTTTAGATGCTTTATTTTAAAAAACAATATCATACTTACAAAAAATGTACCGGGCGATATTTTTTTTACAAAAAAATCATCCGACTTAGCCCGTGGGCACGCCCCTGAAATTTCTAGGCCAGATGTGAGAATTCCAAAAGGTACCTTATAAAGTGACTAACAAAATGTAAAGATTTCAACAAATTCGGTAAATGCGTTTATGCGATATTAATAAAAAATCGATTAAAAAAAAGTTTAACACCCTGTAACTCGAAGACGAAGCGTTTCCGGACATCACTTATCATCATCGTTCATCACTTATGTTACACCCTGTATTTGCGAGATCACTACAATAATGATGACTGGTTGGAGACGTAGTGAACCGTGACCATAACCTTAGAATGACAACTGCAAGAGAAAAGAGAGATAATCAAAGAGTTTATTTATAGCTAGATGAGAATAGCTAGCTAGGTAGGGAACTATTCTTTACAGTACAAGTGGAAAAATTTCCAAGAAATTGAAGTCTAAAACTTACATGAACACGCAGGCTTTTAACACTTCACTGATGACGTAAAAATGTACATCAAGAATTTTTTTTTACTGATCCCAGAAATGAATTTAGTATAAATGCCTTAATACGAAGTCGATAGAACCTGTGTTTTATGATGGCATTTTGACCGGAAGGAGATAGTTAACATCCTAATATCTGGAACGCTGGAGGATTATTGGATAATATTAACTTGGAGAGACGGCAACAAATCTATTTCTAACAGGATAGAGCACCTCCACATTAACTAAATAACGTAAAAATATTAATTAATAGACTATTTAACGATTCGATGGCCATCTAGCTCACCAAACCTAACCCCTCTCGCCTTTTATTAATGAGGTTACATAAAGAATGAAGTCTATAAAAAAATTTACAGAACCGGTGATGAACTTCAAACATATATTAGGCAAATAACTGGACCAATAGATGGAAGATCAATTTTAAAAGGTAGAAGACGCGTGCTTAAGTATGTATTGAACAAGATGGCGATGTTTTTGATCATTTATTGGAAATTAAGCAGCCTTATTTGATGTTATTTTTATATTTCAAAGCCAACTTGCTTAGATTTGGTAAAATTATTCATAACGGTACAAGGTTGTTATTTTTAGGTTTAGGTTATTAGTGTAAATTGTTCGTTGTAAATTTTTTGTTAGGAAAAACTGTCATCTTTTGATTTATATAAAAATGTACAGGAGATTCCATTTAACAAAAGTAAATTTTTCACATGTTCTCGAAAAGGCGTTCGAATGTTACTCACCAATAAATACCCAAAAAGTCTAAATTCATTTCACTCAATTCAGAGGTATTTAGAAAAGTAAAATGTTATTTCTTGCAAATTTTCGGAGACAAAACTGACTATCATGGATGAAATTCCACAAAATTATTGGACCTTAATTTGTTCCAAAATACTTTATCTTCAAAAAAAAGTAGAACATCAGCAACAACAGATTCACAGATTTTTAATCTTTCCTACAAATTTAATATTTCCAGGTTAATGAGCCTATGTAAAATCCTCATTATAGCCTTAGGCTGAGTGACAGAGTTCTAGACGAACAGGTTTTTCTAGATTATATCCCAGTTGGGATGGTAATTTACAAAAATCTCTGTGCATGCCGCATGATGCTAAGTGGTTGAGTCATCTCCTCTAAATTTTACACCTCCAAGTTAACCAGTTTAAAAGAAATGATCATAATCACCTCTGGATGAATCTCAAATCTCTAGGCTAAGATGTTTTTTTAGATTTTTACCCTAGCTAGGGTTGAAATTTAAAAACAAAATCTTTTGGAAGGTGTTCAGTGGTTGCTTAAAGAACTACTTCAAATTTCATGTTTCCTGCTTAACCAATCTTTGTAAAATTCTGGTTATTGCCTCTGTCTGCTCTTTACACAAAATTGTTGTCTAGATTTAATTTCAGTTAGGCGTAACTTTTTTTTCTCCTAATCCAAACTCCACTTTAGAACAAATTGTCAGTCGATTTGCTCTCAATACGATTTCCTCCCAAAAACTGAAATTTGTCTATTCTTAGACCACCAACAAATATGTCAACGATAAGGAGCATCTAGAGCAGAACTGACTGAAGAATGAAGATGTTTCGCGCTACTAGCAATACCTACATTTCGTATAGGAAACAGTTGTGCCAATTTGATTAAAACATAATTTTACGCGGGCTTTTTAAATAAATGATTTCCGGCAATCAACTTGCCCAAAATCCACAGTGCAAATTTAGATTTCAAAATGTATATGTAAACTCGTCCATTATCAAAGCATGATAAAACACAAAAAAAAACAAATGTACTAATTAAACTTGTCGACATACAATAAAAGCCCAAAAATAAATTCTCATAGCATGTTTACTTTAACGCAGAAAATCATCCAGCCATTAAATGAAGCAGTTTTTTTTAACCCTTTTAATGTTTTACAATAAAATAAAGTAATTTCCATGTTTCACCCTTTTTTAAATTCGCTACGTTGCAATTTATGTCTCGTGGTATTATCTAACTGTAAACTGCACGAATTATTAATTTTTAATTCAAAAAACTTTTTGTAATTTAATTTTCTCATTCCAAAGAAAGCCCCAATCTTACCACTTAATTAGATATCAAACACCCCTTAAAATATTCAAAATACATATATGGCTTCAACGTTCTTTAGTGTCTAATTTACTCTCGCTAATTAGCTAACTGAAAATAATACTCACCAGGTGATTATTTTTACCTCCCCAGTATAAAAAGTTCCCTATAGGGGTGTTAAAAATGATTCATACATATTCGTAATACTTTAAGCCCATTGTATGCTATTCTCTGTTTGTGTATGACCATTGACAAGTTTTAAGCTGTGTTTAATAATTTAATTTTAGACCGTAAATGAGTTTAATTATAACTGTTTTAGTTAATGTGGGATACTGAGAGGAGAGAAATTTTAAGTTTTTCGTTAAATTTCTTTTTGCGGACAGAGAATCTGATCCAACGTGGTGTTTTTGACTAGTATAATAGTTAGTGATGTAGCTAACCTAGAAATTTGAATCAAAAGTTCGTTAACCCCTTAGCATTTCAATTCCGATAAACTCTAAACAAGCATCTTCGTCCAGAAATGTAAGACTTAGCCAGAGGTGATATGAATCATGATATTTGGAGAAGTTGTTCTATATCCTACCATTGATAATCTTACAGAAGGGTTTTTTTAAAATTGCAATCCTAATTAGGGTAAAATTATGGAAAACGTCTTTGTTTAGAGTTTCAAAACTCGGACAGAGGCGATAATTATAATTTTACATGGACTGGTTATCCAGAAATAATGAAATGTGGAGAATATGCAAAAGTATTTTTTTTAAATTTAAACCCTAACTAGAGTAAAGTCTAGAAAAATCTTTACCTAAGGATGTGAAACTTAGCCAGAAAACATTATAAGTATTTCTTTTAAACTGTTTAGATGTAGAATTTGGAAGCTATACTTTTGAGTCGACCACTTAGCACCATGCAGAGATTTTTATGATTACCGCCCCAACTGGGATAAAATCTAGGCCTCTTCGTCGAGGGATCTAAAACTCAGCCAGGGGCGATCAGTATTTTACATATACTCGTCAACTTGGAAACATGAAATTCGGAGTAAAACCAGATTGTGAGAAACCATCTGTGAACCGGATCAGATCTTTATGGGGTGTGATGTTCTATTTTTCTCTGTTTAAAAATTTAAAGCTCTCGCAGAGTTTCGGATCTGCCAATTTGATCAAAATGAATATATTGGCATTGTCGACATTGTAATCAAGGAAGTCAAAAATCCATCATCATCATCATCCAGCCAAACGCGTCCATTGTTAAACATAGGCCTCCTCCATAAGTCTCCATGTCCTTTTATCTTGTGCAGTTGGTAATTCTTTTGAGGTCGCCCGTCCATCAAGTTGGTGGTCTTCCTCTACTTCGTTTGTCCGATCTTGGTCTCCATTCCGAAATTCTCTTAGTCCATCTGCCGTCTCGCAATCTCGCAATATGACCGGCCCATTTCCACTTTTTGCGATGCGTGTTACAATATCGTCGACGCCAGTTCTTCTGAGTATTTCTTCGTGTCTAACCCTATCTCTCAACCTCACAGCAAGTATAGACCTCTCCATTTTAGGTTGTATTATTTGTAGTTTTCCCATACTTAATTTAGTGAGAATTCTACGTCATACGTCAAAATCATTTTTAAGTATATCACTGAGTAGGTCTGGTTATCTCTGCCAATTTTTGTTTCGTGTCCGAGGTAAACGTACTTATCCACGATCTCAATTTTGGTGTTTTCCAGTCTGATTAAAACACAGGTACCAAGTTTGTTATCATTTTGGTCTTGTTATAGTTTATTTTTAAACTAACGTCCCATGTAGCTTGTTCTAGTTGTTCCAGCATTTCTTTAGCGTCTTTCAAATCGTCGGCTATAAGGACTATGTCATCTGCAAAGCGAAGGTGGTTTAGTTTTTCACCATCTATGTTCACACCCTTGTCACCCCATTCCAAAGTTTTAAATGCATATTCTAAGACTGCAGTAAACAGTTTTGGAGACATATTATCTCCTTGCCTGATTCCCCTTTTTATTTTTATTTTCTTTGTGATAGTATGTAGTTTCACTGTTGTTGCTGCATTTTCATTAATCTGTTGTATGATCTTAAAGTATCTGTAATCGATTCTGCAGTCTCTCAATGCTTTAAAGATTGAAGTTAATTCTACCGTGTCGAATGCTTTTTGGAAATCAACAAAAATAAGGACAAGAGGTTTATTGTATTCCACCGTTTTTTTTATCAAGATCTGAAGGCATTTCTAAAACCTGGTTGCTTGACTCGTGATTTGGTACTAACTGCTTCAGCTCTTGCTTCCAATTTTACCAAGAACGATTTGGTGATCTTGTGGTTGAACGGAACATATTATCCTACATCTATTATTAACGATTTTATTATTCCCTGTAAAAACAGTACTTTCCTCGTTATGACAAGCCCTTGTTTTGGACCAAGTTGCAGTGTTGTATATAATAGTAATCTGTCATTATATAAAGCTTTCCATAAAAACAACATTGACCTAAGTCGAATACTTGAATGCAATTATGCTAATCATTTTGCTGATTTGGCTTGTATATTACATGGCCAGTAATAGATCAAAAAATAAATAGTTCACCTAATTTTATCGAAAGCGTGGGAATTGCGTCTGAGCGTCTGACTGGTTCTGACTCTTTTTTATAGATGAGACCGTAGAGGTTGAAGCTTCCTTTCATTCAACTGCAATATCAAAATTAAAGCATTGTAGTGCATTTTTATTAAATATTCAATCCCTTTGGAATAAGGTGGATGAGCTTCAACTTCTGCTTGCTAATTTTAATTTTCCTGACATTGTTATATTAACAGAACATTGGCTTAGACCTAATGAATGTTTTTGTATTGATGAGTATGTACCACTGTCAGTTTATTATAGACAAAACGCTCTGCATGGAGGAACTGCTGTTCTAATTAGGACACATCTTCAAAACTTTTTCTGTACTGTTGATAAGTTTGGTGATGCCTCAGTTGAACGGGTTTTTGAGTGTTCGGTGTGTTTTTGTAAATTGTTTAATATGTACGTTATTTTTATATACCGCCCGCCCTCTGGGGATATCAGTGTGTTTCTTGACAGGTTAGATTGTCTTCTGTTCCAGCTCCCTATTCACTTGCGTGTTATCTTGGCTGGAAATTTTAATATTAATTATTCAAAGGTTTCCTTACCGCAAAGAATTTCTCTTGATGGAATCATTTGCACTCACCATACATATTAATGCACCCACTCGTATTTCGTCCTCTTCATCGACCACTATTGATTATTTCTGCAGTAATTTGGACGGTGTTACCTGTTCAGTGCACTCAGTGGGTATATCGGACCACGAGGGGGTGTATGTCCAATTCCCTGGTGACTTTGAAAACAAATCTGGCCGCCGCATTGGGAGAGTGTTTAGTGGGAACAATTTTAATTTATTTTCTCAATCCATTTCGTCTGTTAACTGGAATACGATTCGGGTTGCTCCACAACCATTTTCTTCCTTTTATTATACATTACGTGATAAAATAAATATCTGCTTTCCCTTGGTTAGACTTAAATCCAAGAGACGAAACCCATGGATCACCGCGGGACTAAAAACATCTGCCCAAAGTTTGCGATGCTTAGCAAGACTTCGCAAATCTATTCACTATCAATTCATCAGGTCTTATTTTCAGGATTATCGGAAAATTTATAGGCATCTAATAAAAGTCAGAAAGGAACTGTATTACAATGAGCGCTTAGATTCGTCCGGTAACAGACAGAAGGAAAGTTGGTCAATCATTAACGAATGTAGACAGTCTTCTCGTCGGCGGTTGGTTGAATCAGACTTGGGGCTTGATGATTTCAATGACTATTTTTCTAATATTACTGAGAAGTTACTGGAAGCAGTTCCCAGTGACGGCGATTCATTGCAGCATCTTAATCGGAATGTTATCAAACAATCATTCTTTTTCCACCCCATAGATGCCACCGACGTCCTTGAAACAATTCAGTGCTTGAAGAATCATAGGTCTTCGGGTTCCGATGGTATCTCTTCACGTCTGCTGTCACTTCTGCCTGCGAGCGCTTTAGGTGCTTTGGTTTGGGCAATCAATCAGTCATTTCTTCAGGGCGAGTTCCCATCCTGTTTAAAGGAAGCTATGATTATCCCTCTTCATAAGGGTGGTAGCTTAGACCGACCCTCTAACTTCCGTCCCATATTAATTTTGTCTACCCATTCCAAGGTTCTTGAACGGCTTGCAAATAAGAGAATTGTCTCTTTTTTGACCAAATACAATGTGCTGTCCCCTAATCAGTATTTCAGTCATCTAAGGGGACGCAGGATGCCATTTTCAGATTCTTAGAGAGTGTATATCTTTCTATGAACTCCAAGGAGGCTGCAGCCGCGGTGTTCTGTGATCTGTCCAAGGCCTTGCGCGATTGTGAGGATCATGGAATACTGCTGTCAAAGCTTGATTTTTACGGATTTAGGGGAGTGGCTTTGAGGTGGTTGAAGTCATACCTGTTTGGCTGCACCCAGAGGGTGGTTGCATCTGGATTTTTGTCAGGGATAGCACATCTTAAATGTGGTGTACCTCAAGGGTCAGTGTTAGGTCCTATTTTATTTTTATTATACTTTAATAACTTAAGATCTCTATCACTGCATGGACTAGTGGTTCAGTTTGCCGATGATACTACAATTCTGTGGCATAACAAAGATCAAAAAGTAGTCAGATCTCTCATAGTAGAGGACCTTCACAAAATTAAAGAGTGGTGCATCTGCAATCAGCTTGTATTCAATGTTGATAAGACTTTTGTTCTGGGCTTTAAGCGTAATGTAGAGGGTTTTTTTGTTTGATGAGCAGAGCCCACTACATGGTAGGGATTATTGTCGATTTCTCGGCCTCTTCATTGATAAGAGTTTAAGGTTTGACAACCACGTTTTGGGCCTCGCTGCTAAACTTTCTTCTGGTTGTTTTGCAGTCAGGGTTGCCAGGCATGAGTTGGGGGGGTTGTTTGCTCGTTCAGTTTATTTCGCCTTAATAGACTCTCATATCCGTTATGGGTTGCCATTGTGGGGTTTGTGCTCCAAAGGACTCCTTAACATAATTTTTACTATTCAGAAAAAAGCATTAAGGTATCTGTGTGGTGTTGGTCTGAGAGTCTCTTGCAAACCTCTTTTTGTAGCTGAAAGAATTTTAACAGTTTTCTCACTCTTTATATTGGAAACTGCAACACTCATACATAAGTCTGTAAGTCCAGCATCCTGCACCAGTCATAATACTCGTCAAGTGGGCAACTTATCTCTTCCAATCCCCACCTCCTCACTTACGAGAAACTCTTTTATATTTATTAGTCGTAAAATATTTAATCATGTTCCTTTTTCGATTAGGACTGTTACAGACCTTAAAAAGTTTAGGAGAGAACTAAAGAAATTAATCTTACCAAAAGCTTACTACAGCATTGAAGAATATTTTAACGACTCATTTTAATATTTAAAATTAATTATATATCTGTTGATCACAATTATTTTATTTATTTATTTTTTATTATTCTTGTTTTATGTTGGTTCTCGCCTTTTCTTTTCTTCTTTTTTGGTTTTTTCTTTGCTTGTATAAAATATGCTTCTATGTACAATCAAAATCGATTCTGTATTCTGTTTTTGTCCTGTATCCTGTATAACCAAATAAATACTTGTATTATAAATTCTAGGATTAGGAAGCTTTTAGCACAAGTTTGTAAACTTAGCAAATAAAGTATATTTTGACTTTGACTTTGACTTGACATTGTAGATGATCATTTGTTCCATATCCAAAGCGGAAGCCAGCTTGTTCTCTCGGCTGGCAGAAATCAAATTCCTATTTCAGTCTGTTGGTGATAATACGAGTGAAGAGTACAGAAAATCCATGGATAAATATAAAATATTACTTTATGAAAGATTAATTGAACATCAATAGCAATATAATAAAAATGGCAAAAAGCAACAATTATATTTTTACTATAGTAATTCTTTACTCGACATCTCAAGTTTTACATATCAAAGTTTAATAAATTGATATGCCCAAGGTATCATACTGACACAGCACCGTAACGAATTTTGAATTCTATCTGACTCTATCACTGGACTTTCTACCAGCTATCAGAAGGCGTGGTATACGACGTACAATAGTCCTTTTATCAGAACACATTTGCAGGTCTGGTCAACCCAGGTCCTCGGTGCGAAATCAATGTACTTACTTCCAGTAACAAGTGATTATTTAAAGAGTTCATTTAAAAAGTCATCTATGGTTATCTAAGATACTGATTTTTAAATCAAGGTTAAAATAAAAACTCTAATTCTAGATCTTCAGTGACTTTAATGTAGTAATTATGTATATAACATGTTTCGCCTTAAGGACATAATGAGATTAAAAAGAGAACGATACTGTTATTTCTACTCTCATCGGTCATGTCAGCATATGTGAACATTCTGTGAAGCGCAATTGATTTCTCTTTTACTTAAAGCTTTATCTATGTTGTTTGTTGCATGTTCATAAATAGGTTTTTTGGTATTAAAGAAAGAAATTGGCCTATGAAGATTCCTATGGAAGATAATATGCACTGTCCTCGCTTTTTACAAATTTTCCTCTGGGTACCAGATTACATCCCTATGTGGTCTAATGTTCCGATGTTCTACTCGTCTCTGTCTGTCAATTTAGCTTCAAAGGGCATGTGGAAAAATTATTTGAAAGTCATGTGAAATCAATCACTGTAAAAAAAGCATTCCTTAGTTTAATGTATTGTATTTTTACAGTTTGCTGATACTCCTATTAGGATTCGAATCGGTATTCTTATTATTAAGTTTTTCCAAATATATTTTAATTCCAATCTTGCTGCTCCTTTAATTACTGCACCCATGTTAACACCGCTTCTCTTCACTAGTCTGTACAGATTATTTGTCTCTTGACATGATTTGCCTGAATCTCACATGATAAATAAGGGTATTTCTTTTCATTCAGAAACTGATATTATATTAAAAATTTTAGGATTAAGATGGGATCCAATTGCAGATGCATTTTCTTACAATTGTTCGAAGACACATTCTGATTGCACTAAACGTACCATGTGACTTAGCTCGTACTTTTGATTCACTTGGTTTCTTAACTCTTTGTACCATTTTTATAAAAATACTTATACAAATGCTATGGTCTCCTGGTATTAATTGGTATGAAAAACCGCCAACAGAAATTGTTGAAAAATGGATAAGGTTTAATTGAGCCCAGTGAAATAAATAATCATTCTATTTCCTTTTGACATTGTTACAACGTTTATTATTTACCTTAGATTCTGTAAGTTCCCTTAGGACTTAGGTCTGATTATTTGTGTAGTTTTTCCTAATGTCTTCTCTTGCACAATCGAGTATTACAAACATTCCTGTCTGAAACACGTTTCGCTCCTTGGCAAATCATCATTTCCTTAAAAGTGAAAGATCTTCTCGGAATTCTTTCCAAATATTCCAACACCTGTACTCCAGATCAGATGCCAACTAGCTTTAATGTTGCTTATGTTCCACTATTTTCTGCCTGGAAATGAATGGGCATATAAATTCATTTTTTAGCGTTTTCTATAGTCGAAATTTTTTAGTGCGCTTTATAATAGATTTCCGTGTTGCAAGATTAAAAAATGGCTTCTTACATTTGTTTTTTTTTGTAAACTCATGGCGCAAGTTCAGCTCACAACGACAAGAGAAAGGGATTTTTGCCGGAGTATGGAACTTGAATTCTATGCTTTTAGATTGTCCACACCTCAAATGCTTTCAAAAAAGTTAAATAGTTTTGTTTATTATATTCCCGTATGAATGACAGTGACATATAGTCTGCTATTGAGCAACGTAATCCATCCAAATTATACAAACAAATAACTGATTTATTTTCTATTAAATTCATTTTAAAAAACGCTTGAAATACAATTGCATTTAATAACGCACGTATGGCACAATAGTTCTATTTGTGCATAAATTTGATGCTCATAAACCCGATGCAGAATGACTGCAGATGTTACGAAAATTAAAAAATATATGGTCGGGCCTAGAGACAGGAAGGAAACTTCTGCGATTTGAAAACGCGAACCAGGTATATATTGCAAACAAGCCCAGAACAGATGAATTATTCAAACAGCCCTAAGGCGAGTTCAGGTTTATTTGCTTTTAATATTATGAACAGACATTTTCATAGAGTTTACGTATTTTGTGGTTATATTGCGTAAACAATGGGAATTGTCGAGTATATTGTAAGGTCTTCGTTTTTTTTGCTACACTTGATTTAAAATGAATACTTTGGATCGTAATTTCACAATAAGATATACTTTCTTTATTGGTACATGCGAGTATAGCAAGTCATCAACTCATATTTCCTGACATAACATTTGATATGTAACATTGAAACTCTGTTTTTCGACATTTCTTATCCTAAGATAACTTGGTATGTTGTTGTATCTCAGTTATTTTAGTTGGTTTGGTATCATATCTGAACAAATATCTGTTCATCATATCTGCTACAACATCTTGAAGTTAGACCGTTTTTTATTGATTAACAGAAACTAAGGTTCTACCTATAGTCGGGTACAGATTACGTATAGAGACGCCGTATCGAGAAAGATTTATACTTATCCATTTCTCTTCGTTTTTGTTTCCATTAAGGGGACATAGTATGGTTGCAAAAGTTGTCTTTTGGAAAAATGCATTATTTATATTTATTATCCGTCTTTTTTTCTTCTAGCCTCAGGAGAGTAAAATATTAAGACTCCCACAGTATATTCTATATGGCGCCCCTACTTATTTATTTTTAAAAAAGATGAATAATCTAAAAGCCGACATAAACAATAATAGAATTCCCACTGCTACCTTAAAATACAAAAGGAAATGAATAATGAAAGAGTCATAAGAGCCAAATATACGGCTGATTATTCTTTCTCCCCATTTTTTAGCTCCTAACACTCAGAAAATTGGACCCGTCATTTCGGCGTATTATCCGCAATTTCTCCAGGCAAGCGAGCGAGGAGACAATTTAAAGCTGTAGGCTCGGTCCATTTCAAGAATATGCCTTTTAAATGGAAGAGACGGATAAAAGTTATGATCTTTTCTATTGGCCTAGATCCCGGAGACGATGTTCCCCTAGATTGAATTTACACCTGTGAAAGTGGAAACTAGGTTTGGGTTCTTCGGGTTGAAAGGGCCTTTTAGAGCTTTAAGATATCCATTTATATCCTCGTTTTGTTTCTATTCTCGGAAGTATTAAATCAGGAAATTTGTTCTGTTTAGTTTGAGCACAGTGTTCGAAGGATAGGCATTAGATAAATTAGCTTGATAATACAAAACCATATGTATTTACCGTTAGGCACGAGAAGCTTTCAAAGGCGCGTTTCCCTAAACTGGATGCTTCCCTATCTTGGATGCCGCCTGGTAGGCTTTATCTAGTAATAATTAATCAAGGAATTCAATCAGTAAAAGTTTGGAAAATATCTTTTGTAAATTGTAAAATTTATTGTTTTGTTTTTCATTGTTTTTTTATACCGTCCTGGAAAATTCTTTCCTGAGTTCCTAAATACCCGTATATTATTATTGCAAATTGTTATAAACATTTAGGCAAAGCGTTACGCCAAAGAGAGAACGATTTACGATGTTCCTATAGAGAAACTACAAAAATAGACGCCTAAGGTCATTAGTCTATGGTAAATCAATACACATAAGACAATACCTACACTACAACTTCAGTCATCCTGGTTCAACAAAGATGGGAACCCTCTATTGTAACAACTGCTTCCTAGGCAGCTACAATATGTAATAACAATTTTGACCTCAGCAGGGAAATAGAAAACATCATCAAAAACTTACAGCAGAACGGGTATCCAAGGAAACTAATAAAGACAGCTATTAGGAAAGCAGGAGAGATAACAAGGAAAGAGCCACAGCAATCGGAGGATTTTACAGGATTTTTAACGATTCTGTATATCAAGGAACTTTGGAGAAACTCTGAAGAATTGCCACAGATCAAAACAGCCATCACTTCGAAAATTCTATTGGAAAAAATCTATTGGAAAGTATTACACAAGTTTTTCAATTGAGCCAGCTTATTAATGAGCCAACTAGAATAACTCTTAATTCAGCAACATTAATAGATCTAAATAGAACTAACTTTTTTAAAGATCTGATCATTTTGCGACTTATATAGAACTAAACTTTTTAATTGAACAGGTTCAAGCTAAAACGGTAAAATACAGAGATCTAAAAAATATTAACATTAAAATATAGTTTTAATAGAGATATCTCGTTAACCCGTGGGAGAACATTTAAATATACTTATTATAAATTTCTTTAATATTCATGCTCCCATTAAGACCTTTCAACCTGATAACAAACATAAATACTCGCCTTGGATAATAGAAAACATAAAATTTTTAAAAAGATTAAGAAACAATGCTTTAAGACGTTATAGAAATTCGAAATCATTAAAACACTACTCATATTATAAGGAACTAAGAAACTACACTACTTGTGCAATAAGATCTGAGCGAATGGCTTACCTAAAAAATAAATTCTCCAACTCTAAATATATGAAGTATTAAACAGGGCAATAAAAAAACTATTTCTGCTAAGTTGGTTAAGGATTTAAATAGCGTAAATCCATTTTTTATAAATTCAGTTCAGCCTATCTAACCGCTTGATAATGACCTAATTGAATTTTATAGGACAAATACTAAACCAGGCATTACGAATACTCTCCGTTTTAAGTATACTACACCTGAAGAGGTTGAAAAATAATATTTAATATTAAGAGCATGACGTTTGGATGGGACCAAATTAACTCTACGTTCTTACTTATATTACCTACATCATAAATAATTGCCTTAAAGTAAATTATTTCCCTACAGCTTGGAGACATGCGCTTGTAATTCCACTACCAAAAATCGATAAACTTACGGACATGAGTCGAAAATTTATGAGAAGGTTTTAGAAAGGCAAATAAGACGCTTTGTTGACAAATATAATATCGTTCCTTATAGACAGTCCGGGTTTCGCCGTAGATATTATTGCTCAAGTGCAATGCTAGCTGTTACAGATGCCTTGATTAAATCAGTAAACGATGGCCAAGTTAGTGTTCTGATTCTCCTGGATTACACGAAAGCATTTGATATGCTAAATCACTCTATTCTCCTCGCAATATTACACTATATTGGGTTTGGTGACTCTTTTGACTTATACAATCTTATTTGACAAATAGGTCTCAACAAGTTCTCTACCAGGATAAAATATCTGATTCTCTCTTGGTTCAAACAGGTGTTCCTCAGGGAAGAAAAGTAGGTCCTCTATGGTATAACATTTACACCTCACGTCTCATAGAGTCTCTGCAGGTCTGTTTATATTTATCAATTCTTTATTATTCTTTCTACTTGAGTGAACTTGAAACTGTTAAGGATCGTAAATAGGGATTGTTATTAATCAAGATATTTCAATCTCTTCTAAGCATCCATTGAAAACCCCAATAAATCTAATATTATTCTATTTGACAACGAATCTAGTTATTGTTTAGATCTACATATAGATAACACTATAATTCTGATAGTCGCACAGGCTAAAAGTCTGGTTTTGATTTGATGACACTAATTTGCGTTTTCGTGAGCACAACCCTAAAACAGGAAAAAACATATTCTGCTCTCAGACGCATATACATCAATCGCCACTCTTTACACAAAGAAATCAAATTACATATTATTATTGTTTTGTGAATCCTTGGTATTGAGTCAATTTAATCATTGCGACATTATTTATGATCCTTATTTGGATAGTTTTGAGTGACGTAGAATTCAAAAAGTCCAAAATTCGTGTCTACGGTAATCTATGTCATCAACATATCTAACCCTTCTTGCGTCATTCCCAGTGGTGTAATATGTATAATAGGAAGAAATTGCATATACACGTTTTTTGTTTCAAACTATTAAAACCAAAAAAACACCGTATAGATAAGATATACTGGGTATATCAAATCTGCTGTGAACGTGGCCATTCATAGATAGGAGAGATAAAGCGACCAGTAGAAATCACGGCAAAAGAACATTGAAAGTGGACCCGAACGGGAAAGGTTTGGTATAGCCTACTATACATAATAAATTTTATAATTCAATCCGTCCTATTGTGCAGTTTTATTTATGTGGTAGATGTTTGAACGTAATTCACTGTGATCTGTGATCAGATAAAACGGGTTGGGTTGGGTTGAAAATTGGAATTATGTCAACAAGCGAGCCCTTAGATGAAAGATTCAAACAAACATTATCCCGACAGGAATGCAGTCTCTTGACTTTATTAATCTGACTGTACCACTAAAAATTCCTAGGACCAGCCTGGCGAATTTCTTTCTTGCGTGCTAAAATACACATCTAATAATATGCAATAGAAATATTGAGGCAAAGCATTAAGTGAAAGAGAGAACGACCTTCTCTTTAGAGATGCTAAATAATTCAACCGATAAAAGTTTTGAAAGTATCCTAGTATCCTCTGTATATTGTGAAATGTATTGTCACTTTTAATTGTTTTATCTACGCTTGGCATATTCTTGTGTGCCTATGCCATGTATTAGTTTATCCTTCTCTAGATGACATCAGTCATCCCTACTTTCAATTTTGATCAGACTCTAATTAGTATAAACCGCTATCGTTCTGTTTTTAACTTATGACTTAGACTTGTTATTGCAAGTTATTAGATGCATTTACGCACCCAACACCTTAATTTACGGGGCTGGTATACATATTAGTATTTCCTAGCTGTGATGATGCTAATACTGGTTGAAAAAAAACTCTTCAATTGAGCTTCTGGAGCAAACATGATTCAACCATAGTACGACATGGAGGCAAACCTTGAGCTTTCCCAGTTTTGCAGCCTATATGTACAGAAAATTTACAGAACGATAATGAAAAATTTATTGATCTCTCTAGTACAATAATGCGGCTGATAGTTGGGAAACCTGTTCATATTTTTGTAAATTAAACCGACAGTATTCAAAATGAGCAATGAATGAAAAGAACGACAATGCGTTCTAGGATATTCTGGATGTCTTCTACTATTGTAACACAAAAATTGAATGAAACTGGTGTCTGGGTATCAAGGTACTGGGGTAGTGGAAATTAGGGTATGTTAAACCGAAAAATAAAAGCACATATCTCAAGTGACATTCGAATTAAAAGAAAAAATTTTCAGCTTGATTGAGTTGATTTGAGTCGCACCCCTGAAACAGCGTGCAGTGTCTGGACAAGCGGTTTATGTAAGCAGATCATAGATCGGCCAGACAAATAACTCTCAAATGTGTCATTGAAATGACCAAGACACAGCACTGCCTTATCTTAGAATATCCTCTTATAGTTAAATTTCTGAGATCCTCATTTTCATTATATCTATTTATTCCTCGTTTATTCCAAGTAGATTGAAATTATTTCTTAATCAATGCTAATTTACACCAATTACTATGGAGAGACACATGCAGATACGTAACTTTCTTAAAGCCTATTTGAATATTATTACAATTTCCATAGAAATGAATGTATGTGATAATAATCCACCAGAAGGTATTTCTCCGGATTGCTCGTTGCAACATACTAAAATTCAAGTTTAATTCGCATCGGATGAAACGTATAATCCCATCATGCCTGTCGGACATGAATGTCGCCGGATTCCGAACCGGATATACCGAGTCGTTATGCGACAGATTATGTGAATTTAGCATATTTTGGAAAAGATCTGCATTATTTAACGTTAACAGCGGTCTAATCTAGACCGACACTAGTTGGTATTAAATCCTTTAATTAACGGCCGTTTATTCATTAAATAACAACGCACATCCAGATATAATTTGGTAATTTTGTAACTTGCACATCCAAGAATTTAATTATCCAACCGTTTCTGTTATTAGCATGGATCCTGTCGAATATTGACTCGTGGAATACGCAATGAAGGTATATAGGCTATTAGAATCACATGCCGTACAGGCATGTGTATAGATAGAGATCTGAATGAATAATTCATACACTAAACAACTGATATAAGAGACATTTATTAAATTTTGATTGACCCATATTTTCTTGTCGTTTTATTTAAATCTGAACAATTTTTGAAGATACGGCGTGTAGATTGACGCCCAGATGCGATTTTTGACGCGAGATGCGACGTGACATATGGAGCAACGGTTTACACTACAAGTGTGTCACTCCCCTAAGGGTTATTTAATATATGAATTATAATATATTCTCTGGAAATGAAACGGCGATGTTAAAAGTAGAAACGTTCAATTTTATATCGTCAATAACATCATCCCTGTCCCTTGAAAGTTTTTAAATTTATTAATCCTCGACAAAATCGTCTATTATAACAGTGCGAGAGTCGCAATTAAAACGATTAGAGCCGAAATATCCATATAACCCTTAACCCTATTCTTGTGCTGGTGTTGCAGTAGGAATTCTGCTAATTAAACCAAAACAATAAAGGCAACTGCAGGAACAAAATTTCTGCTGCTACATTAAACGAATAATTCTAATTAATATCCTAGGCATATGAACTGCAATACGAACAGATACTGATGAACTGCATACGGAAAGAAATAGCAACCATTTTTTCTTATCATATAAAAATAAATAAATAACTTATTGGAACCAACTATCTCACGATTGATAAATTATCATCATAAGTAGAAAGGCAATTTTCTTTTTTGCCTGCTCAATATTCATGCATTAACATAGAACCGAAACAGGCAACGCGTTTAGACAGATAATTCAGTACTTGCGCTTATGTCTCAGAGGGAAAATGTGACTCGGTCGCACGTCTCGTTCTACTTTAAACAGTAATAAATCAAACTCTAAGTCACAGGTCTCAGTTATATTCAATACAAAGACAAAAGATGACACGTGTTTCGCCTGTACTAGGCATCATCAGATCTTCTGTAGGACCCCTTGACCAAACTATCATTACTTTTTTCACATCAATAAATACAGAATATATCCTATGAATCCCAAAATTCCGTTAGTCTATAGATTGCCCAAAAATATATAAGCTCGGACATCTGGTCCACCCTATGGTCTCTTTTAGTGATTCGCCATGTTATTTATTATTAGCTCAACAAAATTTTAAGAGAGATAAATTAGTTCAACAATATTTATTCAACTAAAAATTCAGTTGATTTCGGTAATAATTTAAAGCCGGCTACTCACTACGCGATACTAGTACAAGTACTTGACAAGTGTCGAGTAGTGTACATGAAGACTACGTGAAACTCGGCACGCAACTTGTACTTGCCGTTCGGAGTCGGTAAATCACTCGATGTCAAAGGCGCCTAGTATCGAACTTGGCAAATCTTTTTCTGCGCGCCACATTACTTGACGACTTATTTGGGTTAAATACGGCACGTTTTTTAGTAAATGATGGAATGGTCTAATGAGGTAGCCTTTGAATTTTTGGACCTTTATGAGAAAGAAATAATTATTTGGGACCCGCCTCACGCATTACACAAAAACCGAAATGAAATCTACGATGAATGGAAGCGAATTCAAACTGAATTTTCCAAGGAAATCTCTATAGTAGAGTTAAAGAAAAAAAAGCAATCCCTTATGGCCACCTTCAGAAACTGTTTGACCAAAGTGAAAAAAGTGGCGCTATTACTAACGACTTATATAAACCTACCTGGTTTGCATTTTCGAGAATGGCGAAGTTTTTAACTCATCACGATACACCATGAAATATTATCAATTCAGAGGTAAGTTTTGTTTTATTGTTGATTTAGGTACATATACATAATATTCTCATGGTCTCTGCACCAATTCCCTGGAATAAATTGTCCTTCTACTTCCGAATCGAAAGTTCCACTTGGTGAATAAATTGAGCATGAAACTCGACTTTTTCGCGAAAAAATATGTAGAAAACAGCAAGTTAATGTGATAAGGGTAACCTTGTCTGGTTGTAAAAGCATTGGTTTCCTCAATACTCGGAACACCGACGACATTATCCCAAAAATTCGTCGCGCACGTGAGAGACGGTAATTAAATTTTCTTTACATGCTTTCCTTTGTATGGGTACCGGGAAAAGGTTTCAGCATACGGCTACTTAAGCCAAATGCATCGTCAACTACAGTACGGCAAAGCTTTGCCGATAATTAGTTCGTCTCGAGAAAAACTTAATTCGTTATTTTCAATTTTCTTGAACAGCTCAGTATTCCGCCAAACAGCTCCATCACTCAGCCTACCTTGACAACCACAATCCACAAAAGTAAAATAATACTTCGCATCGACGAGGGATGAATTGATGTTTCAAAGTGGTTTCCATTCGTCGATATACATTGCTTAAGTACTAAAGTAAAATTTTAGCCCCTGTATACATTCGTTTCAAGTTATTTCCTGACCCCCTCCTCTAATTTTTCCTACTTACATAATTTTTCCAAGTAATTTGATGTTAATTCTCTTAATAAATTAAGGATTAATACAAAAGGGTAATGACGGTCAACATGAAACACGACGCGCTTGTACTTATGTATCTCAGAGCTCTGCAGGTATTTTTCAGTAACATTTTTAAATCAGCTTTTCTAATTTTTGTTTCCAGAACCTAGCACATCTGCAACCAAACGCCAGATAACTTCTTTGGAATTTCGCACTACAAAAAAGAGTAAAGTATCACAGGAAGTCATTTATGATTAAATGGAAAAGGCGTATCAAATAATGCAGAAAAAAATCACACCCAAAAGAAAAGGATGAATGTGACGTTTTTGGAGAATTAATAGCTCGATGACTTCGAGCACTAGAAGAAAATGAAAGAGACGACGTAATGCATGAAATGGAAAATCTGATGTACCAAGCACAAAAACGATCTTCTCAGCATGCATTTTCACAGCGACTCGAGCAGCATTCAAATTATTCCCAATTCACGCCAATTATACATTCGAATAGGCTTATTTCCATATAACCAAACCCAATACATTCTACCGTTACCCCTTCACCGTCAGATTCTCAATTATTTTCAAATCCAGCATCAGTTGCTTCTCGTGAAACACACCCAACTGTTACCCCATTATCGTCACCGCCATATTCGCAAGCAGATTCCAACCCACCATCAGTCTATATAAAATCACGGAGCCGAGAGTGCAAAATATTTTTATGAAAGTTTTGAATAAATTACTTTTTCTGTTAGAATATTTTGATTTATATGTCGTTTTGTAACTGTTAAGTTGGAGTTCATTTCAGTTCTTTTGCTTCTTAGTTATTAACCTTTCCTTTATTATTACTTTTCATATTGAATATTACTTACTTTTGCTAAATAAATAAATTAGTATAATTTACCTTAATTAAGTATTTTAATTCTTGGATTAAAGCACTACATACTTCTTACTATTTTTGATATTAATTGTGGAGACACTTTGAACAGGTAATGCAGACTCTGATAACTATCATCTGTTGCTAAAAATCGCGTTATGCTAATAATCGAGTTATTGCTAATCGCTCCTTTGCTGGAATAGCTTCTCTAAATTGCGTTTTTTTTTTAAACATGTGGTCCCACTTTATTAAGAAAATATTCGAAATGTTCCAGTGACATTCGACAAAAATTTTCAAATGAGCCAGTAGGTTCTTTCAGAAAATCTACCATCATGTTCGTGCTACAATACCTAAAAGATAGAAAATATATAAATTATATTAATCGTTATCGTTCAAAATATTACTTACCTTCCTCTGCTTCTGCTGAATGATGAGACCTACCACCTTCGCTTTCTACGCTTTTAGTTTTTCATTAACAGATAGCCACTGGTCATCACCACAAATGCTGTTGCCACTTCAATTTCACTATCAATTTCCATATTATCACTAGCATTAAAAAATACTTTTACTTGAGGTTCTCGCAAAAATGGCCATTTGTCAAGTAACTGAGTAGTGTGTAGACCATACTTAATCTTATACAAGTACTTGAACAAGTACAAGTACACTGATCTTTTGAATAAAACGATCCGAAAATCGTCATAGATAATTTGATAACCTTGTTGAATCTAGTACTGGATACTGGAAAAACTGGAAATTTTTAAATTTAACGAACGATTATTCAGGCAGATTATTGGGTTGGCTACGGGTTCTTGTCTCTCTCCTTTCCTTAGCGATGTCTTCATGCACGACTTGAAACTTAAAATTATGAAGAGTTTCTTTACCAACAATATAATTTTTTATGAAAGATATGTGGATGCTTGCTTTAATGAAGTACACCTCCAAATATAGAGAAGAAAAATCAGAGGATACTTCCCAGACTTATTACTTAGAAAATGAAAAACTTCCTTCGATACTTACAGAAAACCTACATGCACAGGTAATAAAACATAACACAATTCTCCTTAAACTCATCATATATACATAAATTTGCTGCTTTCAATAGTATCTTCCAACACTATAATTATTTCATTAATACTAAAAACGAGAAAGATAACTTAACTAAATCGGGAATCTATTTGTTGAGCTGCGGAGATTGCAATGCGGTTTATGTAACCCCACAATCTGGGTGCAAATTCACGCTAGTATTAGAACACTTAAGCCTATATAACAAACATAGAGATCAGAATATGAAAGTATTAAATGAGTGTCCTAAAGGTAAAAGGTTGGACCTCCTAGAAAAATCGGAAATAACAAAAGCCAAGAAAAGTCCAGTGCTAAATTGTATCAATTGTGTGAATATATGTAAGATCTGTAACTTAGTTTAATTTATGACTGTTTAATTTGGGCTGGCCTCTTTGAGAAAAAAAATGGTTATTTCTTCGTCCTTCTTTACATTAACTTTTACCTGTATTGTTCTTAGTAAAGGAGAAATAATATTCTACTCTTTATAATTTGTGACTTACCTAATACATTAAAGGCCAAGTACTCAGGATCAGTTTCAAACTGATATAAAAGTGCAGGCATGCGCTGGACACGTTAGGTGGGATAAAGACAGTCCGATTATGTTGGGTTCCGAAACATAGCGGAAAGGAGGGCAATAAGCTAACGAACTAATTCACCAGGGTCGGATTATCTGTCTCACCAATTAGCCTCGAGCTTTACCCTGGACTAAGTAAGAGACATTTCCGATTGTGAGAGCCGGAATTATTAAATATTTATTTATGATTGATTGTTTAAAGAAATGATATTCGACGCGGATACGCACAAGTCGCTTACCTCCGTTTTCCAGGACTCTGGTATGCCATAAGATAGTGACTACTCACTTTATTCACTAAATTCTAGGAAAAATAATCTATCCAGATCGTAGTCTTGGAATAGGCTTTGCAATGTATAATGTTACTTGGACCCGGAAGGACACGGACGGTACCATGTTAGATGAGTATAGACCGAGCGATATTTCCATACTGCTTTTTGAAGCGATATTTCGAACTAAACGCGTTTTGTACGTAAATAGTGTTGGGAAATAACCCATTAACACCCTTTTCTGTCATCACTATGTATTTATTCTTATTTGGTTTATGTTTATAACTTTAAGGTCATCATCGATCCTTAGAAGGTTCTCACAGGGCATAAAACAACCAATTTGAATGTGATTACTTTTAAACGCTAAGACCATGAATATAACCCATAAGTTGCCATGTCAGGAATGAAAAAATTAGGCTCCTAGGTCTTAAGCTCTTTTGCGCATCCTTTTTTCATGAAGTATGCACTTATTGAGCACTTTTACACCTACTAAGTAAAACAAGCTGGTAAAAAGTTATACGGTTAAAGTTTAGTTTACACAGTCGATCTCAGTTGCTGCTACAGTCAGGTTGGGTCACTGTCGCCGAGATGTAGTGTGTGAGTCATATCGCGAGTCGTAATTCCGATCGAAGTGAGAAGTTGCTCACGGGTTGTCCCTATTACCCCTATTACCTTTACTCGTTAAACCCTAATATGGGTCTCTTTCCAGCCTCTTGATGGTCAGTTACTACAAGGTCCAAGCGTTGCTGTCGCCGAAAAGTAGTGTGTGAGTCGAGTCGCGAGTCGTAGTCACAACCGCAGTGAAAAGTTGCTCACGGAGTTTTCCCTATTATCCCTAATACCCAAAACAAGTTTTTTTCTCTCTCTCTCTTTTCACCTTTAGTGACCTAGGAAGGTCCGTAAGTACCCTTATACTCTGAACCCAGTTAAAACTACCTATATTGTTGTCGCTAGTTATGATTCTGATCGTCGTGTGGTGATGCAATAGGTTAAAGTACTTAACCTATTGTAATTAGAGTATAAGCACTATTGTTATTAGTTAGTAGGAACTGAGTGAAGTTACCTGCTAAGAAGCAAAAGTCAGTGTAAATAAGGTAAATAAGATATACAGAAAGACAGCAAAGACAATCCATAGTTTACAACTGCCTTAATGAATAACTGTGCCATTTTCCTATTTTCGGATCTAATAAATGAGCATATTTTGTAATGTACAAGTTTGTTTCATTTATTAAGTTAATTGGTTCAGTACCATATAAGCTGTGGTCCTTCGATGAACATAAAAAGTTAATAACTACAGTCCACTAGTACTCTGCAATGGCACAATTAAAAAATTGTGTTCCCTTTTTATTATTCAGCTCAGCGCTGTATAATACTTATGGAATAAGATTAGTTTACATAATTTAATATTATAAGACATAGAAATTACTAGAAAGTTAAATATAGGTTTTTCTAAATGAATTATGAAAAAAATTGTAAGTATTATTATAGTTATTTTAACCATAAATAGAACCAGTTTCCCAAATATAAAGTTTAAATAAATGAAAGATTCCTGAACACATATATCCTAGACAGCTGGACATGGGCATAAAACCAGAGAAAATTGGAGGCTGAACGGTGTTATAGGAGAATGCGAAAAATCAGGAGAGAAACCTTCCTGCTACGAAGGAAACTATAGGACCTTACCCTGGCAAGGCCTGCTCTCCTTCATTAGGAGAACGAATCTTCTTCTTAGGGAGCAAGGGACGCTGGCCAGCGGTAATGACTGGATTTCAGGGTTGGTGGAAACAGACTTTTAGACCCGTCGGACAATGTTCCCTCATCATTTTTACTACTACTACCTAAAGACGGGTATACATTGAACGGAACGCGCCTGCAACACGCTAAATATGTGCAATTAGTACCGGGCTTGAGGAGGCGCGCGCGCCTCTTGTTGCTATCCATTTTCTGTCGGTTTTTGCGACGATATCAAAGGGGCGCGCTGGTTTTAATTAGTACGGCTTGTAGCAGGTTCGAGAGAGAAGGATTCGGAACGATATAAATAAACTATTTTTAGTATTATTGATATTTTCTTGCCATGTGGACTGAAGAAAATTAACTTGCCTTAATTGAATTATATAGGGGATACCCAAATTTATGGGTTCCTTAAAATAGGGATTAAGGATTAACGGATTCGAGCAGAACTAAGGGAATAAGAGCACTGTGAAAATTCGGAAAAAGTAATTTTTTTAAATCGTTTTTGAACCAAAAAATGGGCTCTTAAAATGCGATATCTCGGCTAATATGAGGACTAGGACCTTGTGGATGGATGGTCTCGGTGGATTCGGAAGGATGATTTACTTTATTTTTGTCCATTTCAAAATGGCGGCTTATTAAAAATGTGATTTTTTATTTTCTTATGTTACATTCCTTACATTCCTTATGCTTAAAATGATTTTTTCATACTTAAATTGGGTGTTTGAAAATTTCTGATGAAGCTTACTCTCCTAATGGATAAAAATGGTGCGTAGTAAGTGCGCGGTAGGCGCGTCCCAACTAAAAATACTACCAATCGCGTCGTTTGCGCGTCCCGTTCAATGTATACGCGTCTTAATACATTGATTTCAGCACTCAAGACTTCCGTTGACTTTAAATATGTCTCGTCAACTTTTGATTATAATTTCAGAGTTTTCCTACCAACCTTTCAGATTTATTTATTTATTTATATTTTGTAAGCAATGTATTTACTTCAGAATCTTAGGCAACATCATTTATCAAAGTGTAAATCTATTCAGAGATGGAGTAAATAACACAGCAAAGAGGAAAAACGCGATTGAAGCTCGTCGCATAAAAAATCAAGTAGCGCAACGCGGGTCGTAATGGCGTATTAAAAAGGCGGCAAAAGTAATTACCCCTCGAGTTTCCCCTGAAAGGTTATTCTCGCCTCTCCATACTCGATCGGAATTATGTCATGCAGGATTTAAAAATTGGATTTTTGAATACGAGACCCGCGCTCATACGCGAAGTTTGCATGCTATTAACTTGCTTTTAGTAGCGGCCAATACATTGAGAGAGCAATTTATTATTTTAACTCTTTTTACTTTTTCTACGTACGCTTTGATCAATGTAATTAGCTGGTTTTTTTGGAAGATTGAATATTATTCAATCATAGGCCTTAAGCATTAAAAAGCTTTGATTGGATAACCGTATTCTAGGATTGCATAAATCAGACTAGAACATGACTGAATATGACCTGAAATAGTCATAGTAGGCAGCCAAAAAACTCTTCATGGAAATACTCCCAGCCAGGTCTCTAATCTAGTACACTAAATCGGAATACCTACCACTGAGATTTTGAATATTTCCATCCAGGACATCATTGAAGTAAAAAGAGAACTTAATAACTTGACCTTATTAGAACGTGGCTCCAGTAGAGGCTGAAATATATGCATTGAGTTTTATCAACTAGAAACTGTGTGAGTCTATAATGCTTGTTGCTGTTTGAGTAATTATTGAGACATCTATTTCGGATTAATGGTAAAAGTGCTAGTGTAATCAGCGAAAGGAATATAATTCAGTACTCCCCTGAAAAGTCATTGGTAGTCCTATGGTTGGAACCTTTGGTGTAATACTCAAATTACGAGACAGTTATACCACTAACCAAAACTCTTTATTTTTAATCTCGACACGTGTTTCGCTCACATCTTCGGGAGAAGATTAAAACTGGTTTAAGTAGTAAAAAACCTCAGTTTTAATCTTCTCCCGAAGATGCTAACATCGTTAGTGAAACACGTGTCAAGATTAAAAATAAAGAGTACGAAAAGTTAGTGGTAAAACTGTCTCGTAATTGAATTTGAGTCAATCACAAAAGTAAAAGAAGAGGCATTGATCCCTAAGGAATTCTATGTTTTATAAAAGTAGGTATTAGTTAAAAGCCATAATATGGTAATTTTTTGAGAAGTGTCTGATGCAAGACACAATTAAACGCATTAGTCAAATCTAGGTATGAAATTGAAATTGTCGAAACAGTGGGCTGCCAAAGCAGTTGTGCATATAGGTCTCCTGATGGACCCGTCATGCCCCACCGGGGGTTACCACAGCCCAACGGCCTTAGAGAAACCGAGAAGGCTCTCTGGTCTGAAGGACCTAAAGTCACTCGGTACACTGAAAGTGTTACCCAAGTATTTGAACCTGGCGCGCGTGAGTGCTGGGCACTCCCCGACTACATGGTCAACGGTTTCATCCTTCTCACAGCACTATCGGCATTCCGGGTTGTCCGCAATACCGATGGTATGGAGATGGCTTCTTAAGTGCCAGTGACCGGTTAAAAGACCTGTCACTAGCCGAATTTCGCGTCTTTTTAGGCGTAGTAGATTTTTGGTGAGACAGGCAGAGGTCCCACCTATGTGCGCTTTGTCCTGTCTCATACCAGGGGAGTCAGTCCATCTTTGGTGGGTCCACTTGTCCAGCAGACCCTTCATTGACGCGACCGCTACGCATTTGGCGATACCAATTATGGGTTCCGGCCCCATCGGCACATTCGCAGATCCCAGTCTGGCAAGAGAGTCCGCCCCCTCATTACCTGCATGGCCTGCGTGGCCAGGTATCCAGACGAGCTGAACCCTGCAGCCAACCTGCACCAGTTTTTTCAGAACTTTTATGCACTCTAGTACAAGCTTGGAGCTTACCTTTGCGGCCGTGATTGCCTTAATGGCAGCTCTGCTGTCTGAGCATATTGATACGACTGTATTGCGGTGTCCGCAGCTTAGGATTTTAATACAGCGAATACTTCGGCCTGGAAGGTAGTGGCGTGCTCCCCCAGCGAGTATGCCCTACTGGTATGTGAGATCCCACCACAAAGCCCTGATCCAGCTCTGTTATTTATCTAGGCATGAAGCATAGTCAAAAACCTTTCAATATATCACGCAGAAGACATAATAGCCAATTATAGTGCTTTTTTTGTTCTTAATGAATAAACCTGAACTTTCACAAAGGACAAGCAGTTCCTAGATTGGTTTTGAAAGCTCGTAAGAGAGCAGAAAAAAGGTGTACTAAGAAGTGCCTTAAGAAGCTTGTCTAACAAAGATCACTGCTGATAATTGAAAAGCTACAAAGGAAGTATAGGGGTTTGATACTGAAGGACCTTCTCCCCAAGGTGGTACTAGTGCCCTGACTCTCGTCTTGAAGTTTTGTCAAAGAAGTAACAACGACGTTTTGCTAGGTCGGGAAGACTTTTGCTAACTTGATCTGCAAGTGTTACATACTTACGTTCGTCTGTCATAGAATAGACATCCAGGTTTTGATCCATGAGGTATTACATAATATAAAACCTTAATTGAGAATTTGTTAATATTGCCATGTATTTTCAAAGTCTTTTTCTAATTTTGTTCTAGTATAAAAGGAGAAAGAAAAAGACTATAGGTGAAACAACTTGCTGTAAGTCTACTTTTGATTTCAACAAAAATCTCGTGGCTTAATAAATCTATTTAAAATAAAATAGTATCAAACATATTTTTGTTTAAACATTAGACTAAAATCTGTTTTGTGGATATCTCCACTTCTGCCCTAAAGCCGAATAAAACGGACAAGGAAAGAACAGTGATATGGGTGGGTAAGAATTTCGAACCGAGAATGTCCAATGGCCCGTTTAGAATTAATAGAGGTCGGGATGAAATACCCTCTCTGGGGCTATTTGTTATTTTCTACTCCAGTTCAACTAGCTTTCGATGGGTAAAAATTACTCTTTCATGAATGTGGAGATGTACAAATTAAAAAAGTCAATATAGATATTGTTACATTCAAAGAATCTCTCAGATTGTCTTATTTATGAGGAAAACTTTGGATGTAGATTGTCAAGAGCAAAGCGCAGTTGTGAATTATTATTTCCTGTTAAACAAATCCGCTGCGGAATCTATTGTAATGCTAGAAGACAGCTTCCAAGAGATTGCATAGGAAATGCTGTCGTAAACGAAACAGAATCTATGACTGGTTTTCCCGTCTTAAAAAAGTCAACTGAGGATCAAGCGTAAACGCCTGTTTGGACGTCTCCAAAACGTCAAAAAGTGACGAAAACGTTGACAAAATAAATGCTCTTCTTTGTAAAACCCGTCACCGAACCATTGATAACCTTTATGAAATATTTGTGTAATCATGGAGTCTAAGTTGCACATGTGAGAGAATTGACCAAATTTTTTCCTTGCTTTCGAACCTTAAATTTTTTTTCATAGATACAATATTGAAAAAGCATCAAACAAATCAGTGCCTTGCTCGCTCGGCTTCAACTCACTGACCTTCTCGGAAAAATGCTCATCCAGGAAGACAATGCTTAATTGTTTCTTCTATTTCAAAGGTGTACATTCCCTCGGGTCAAACTATCTACTAAAAGTTTTATGAACATTCAGGGAAAGTATCTGAAATAAAAGAGCATCTTTGGCGGACAGGCCACCGGTTCTTCTATCATTGACCAAATACAACATGACGCTTAATGGCCCTACTCTACTCACCGAATCTAGCGCCTTGTGATTCTTTTTTTGTTTTCCAGACTTAAAAGGACAAGAAAAGGAAAGCGTTTTGTCATTGTGAGGGAGGTAATTGTAACAAAAAACGTTGAAAACCTTAAAGGCTATAAGTGAGTATTTTATTTCATTAGAACTGATATATTAAGTCATCTCCGCGAGATATGACCTAATTTATGTAAGCTTGACACTATTGAAGCTATATTTATTAAAGTTCAACAGCAAAATTCTTTATTAGATCATAGATTACTGCTGCACAGCAATTGTTGACTCACCTAATTAATTATATTTCCCTCCTGAAAAGAAAAGCTGCCTAGGTGCGCTGTGGTGAAGAACTGATGTAGTAAAGTGAAGTACTGATTAATACAGAGGAAACTATTGCATATTAGAGTGTTCGCAATAAATTTACAGTCAAACCTACCGGGGCACAACTGATTAAAATGACCTAGTTCTTGTTGCAGTAGTTCTGAATCTTGAAATGGATCTCTCCGAACGATAGAGTATAAGATCATCTGCAAAAAAATTTAAATGAATTATGAGTTATAGCACTGCAGCACTCCAGAAGGGACTTCAACAATATGAGGCATAACTTCTTCATATTTAATAGCAGGCAGTGGGAATGAGTGACTCAATCAGGCTTTCCCATCAGAAGATAAGTGATTCCTTAAAGTGACCAAGCAGACGATGGTTAATCCTAGTATTTTAACTAAGTATATAAACCAAGGGAGGATTTTATTTGATTCACAGGAATATTACTAGTTACTCTTTTAAATAATATAAAAACACCACAGCACATACATTTTTAGTTGGAATGTTTTTTTCAAAAGCTGAAATTTAATCACTCAAGCAGATAAGAAAAAAATAAACAACTACTATCTGACCCAGAATGCAAATTAGGGCCCTCCTTAGTGAATCCCAGCTCTGAAATGAACGTAATGGAGCAACCGTCGCTGCGTAATGTATAATACGAGGAAATTATAATGGATGGCTTTCTGCAACAGACCGAGCATTGGGCAAAGTGGGAAGAGCTTAACTAAAGAGAAATAGTGTTTTTTTGGTGGTGTTTTTTCATTTTTATTTTTGCAAACAATATATAATATAATAGTTTTATTTTTATAAATTTTAATTTTTGACTTCGACTGCATTTAAAATTTGGGAGTGGGCGAATAAAGATCCAGTTTATTGGCTCAGCTTTGTTTAATTTCTCAGTTTCACATCATTTTCTCTTATCAGATTTGCAGGAATCTTTTGCATCATTATCATATTTTGTGTAACCTAAGGTTATGTGTATTGCGAAGGTAGCTTTAGTCACACGGATTATCTTCAGACATAAAATTCTTCATATTTTTCTACTAGTCATTTGCCCAATGGTTTCCCACCTTTGAGGATGTAAGCCAGTGTTTTTATTTATTAAGTTCCACAAGGTCACCCAGATTATAATAATTTGGTTTCATGTTACTACTGATTGTAGATTACTTAGTATAATAGTAGTAACAATCTATCCTTATTTGTAGATTTTTTATTTCTTAATTAAAATTTATACTAATAAACTGACACTCCTACTTAGATAACAATAAACAGTTAAATAGGAGACAGTTTAGGGTACATAATACACACGCACATCGGTGTATTTAACTCGTTAGGCATTACATTGATAATTCAGTAGCCCGACCTCGTCAAACATTCATTTGATGACGGAAACCCGAACGATGCCCCAGAGTCTGATAAAAGTTGGAATATTGCTTGATAAACTGTAAGTGATTATACGTGCGCTCTGTTAAAAGATTCAAAACCTGAGTGCAGTAAGCAATTTGAGTTTATTTAATACATAAAAATTACAAGAATAAACTATTAAGACACCAGTAACAGAATTAAAGCATCAAGAAAAGTAATTTATGTTCATAAAAGGCTGATGAATGATCCCAAACACAAAGCAGAATTCCTAGTTAAAGTCTCAAAAGTACCATACTTCCATATTGCGGTACAAACGCAAAGGAACGCACCATCTGTAAGCCTCAGGAAAACTTAGGAAGATGAAGCATCATTCCACAAGAGCCTTAGAGTTTTTAGGTAGGAACGTGGTCAACAAGAAAATGACTCTGTCGCAAGATGTTGGAGAGTGTCAGGAATTGAGTTCTAGAACCTGAAGAAAAATCGGATATTATAAAATGATTAAGCAAGTACTGAAAACCGGGCGTAACGCCAAAACTAACCAATATCTGCTATTATTACTTGCAGTAGGTGATTTTTAGTTGGTGGAAATTAAGCAAAATATATTGCCATTCACGACCGGACTGGCAATATATTTTGCCGCCATTCGGACATGTATAACATATCTATGTTATACTCTCTATTTTGCATCCAAAAAAGGAATCAAAAATGTATAGGCATAGACATGAACCACAACACTCCCACCGAAGCATTACTACTAACTGAAGCTAAACTAACACCAACACGAGATAAAAGGAAGTCCAAGATCATGTTAATACAACTGCTTGGAATCTGAATCAAAAATTCCGAACAAAGTTTAAAAACATCTGAAACAGCAGTAGAAAAAAAAGGAATAATCTCTCCTCATGCTATACTAAAGGTTACGAGGGACCAAAACTCATTGGCCTTGGAAAAGCCAATGAGCGACTCTAGTCTGAGAGATTTTATGTCGCTGGGCAAATCCTGAGCGCTGGGTACTCTCTTTCTATCTTTATAGCTATCTTTCTGTAATCTGGGTCGAAAGCTTTATAATGTACCGTGGCAGGTGCCGCTCCTCCATAAGAAAGCAAATACATTTCTACACGGTCTCTGACTAAATGGTCGTAATTCACCTAGGACATAATTATAGCCTGTACACAGTCCTTAGAGCCTCGAAGTGAACCACAAGTTGCAGGGACGGAAAATTAAACCGAATCTCAACAGTTGTTGTGAAAGCCATCACATAGGTCGGATGATGCTTAGGCATGCGAGACCTTGGAATCTATCCAGATGCGCTTTAATTTTTGCCAATACGCGCCCGGCCACCAAATTGTTATTATTGCCTGAAGTGTAATGGTAATATGAATTTTCTCATTTATCTGTTTCCTGAAAAAACATCATCATCACCCTTTAAAAGGGCGATGCAAGAATCATATTTTCTTTATTAGAAATGACCTCCTTCCTTAACTGCGTTAGTTACAACCATGATACCTATCGTGTGTTGGCTTCAGTCATTTGCTAGAGCTTGCTATTACCAATGAGACTTTAGCGACCGAGTGATTGGCACTGGCAATTACCCACTAATTGGTCAATGATTTAGGGCGGATGGTAAGTGTAGACGGAACTAAATCTCTCGGATCTCCGGGGAGGAAGTAGTAATGACCGCGAGTATGAAAACAAGCAAGTTAAAAATTGGCACATGTATGAATCGAGAATAACTATATACGAATACGTATATACGAAATGAAAAGACTGAAAGGCAGGATGCATACTGTACTTCTCGGCGATGATCACCGACATGGCGTTGCAGTTCATATTTCGAGATACATTATCCGTCACCAATTTTGTGCCTATCTCAGACCGTCTCGTGTCACGTCACCTCTTACCTGTACAGACCAATACTAGGAAACTAAAAAAAATCGAACAATTCTACGAACTGGTCAAACAGGCGATTAAGTAACTATATCGAAGTCCCGCTTAATGAGATCCATAACAAAATCATCAGATTCAGTCGTCATTTAGATATTAACATCCTAACACAAAGATGCCTTGGCATGAGTCAAGAACCACCAGTTGGCCTCATACACCAAGTGAGGTCTATGAGAACCGGCTAAGAATGGATCTATGCGGTGAGGTGTTCGGCAGAGGTGTATACTTTCATATATCTTGCTTAATGTATACTCGGAGAACGTCGTTAAAATCCACCCTATTTTTGAAACAATGGGGAGCCTCCATTGTATCTCAAGGCTCTAATTTCGGACCAATTCTCAGATTCTCGGATATACTCGGTGGACAAGGCAATTAAGGCACTTGAAATGATCTGGGGGCAGGCACTAAATCAATTGCATGAATATAAATAATCTAAGATTTGCTTAATATATAGTTCTTCTAGCTGGAACAGATGAAGACCTGGATATATTAATAAACAGAATAATCATAGTACGTGAATAAGATGGACTTCAACTCAGAACAAAGAAATAGCTGGACTCAATTAATAATGAAAACGATGACTGCTCGTAAGAAAATCTAATCCATGAACATGCAGATTTTTCTGCTGTAGATATCTAAATCTAGAATTATATATCCGTACTGCATTATGAGATGGAAACCTGGGCGCTGATTGACGAGAAAAGACGGCAAGGATGAGATGTGGCTGTACCTGAATGCTGAGCATTTCATAGGCAGAGAGCATGACTAACTCAGAGGTGTCGAGACATATGCAAAAGACAGAGAGGTACTCTCAACAATTAGGAAAAGAGATCTATAAGTAGCAGACGAAACTCATGACTGAAGAACGTACGAGAGTGGTTTGGTTGTAGCAGCAACATTTAGGACTACGGTCTTATCTTTCTCTTTCCTAATGCAGCAGATATGTTATATTTTTTTCTAATCGTATTCCATCCAAATGAAATAATTTGCCGACGACAATATGAACATTTCCTTAAGGATAAGTACATTCGCTTATCAACACACGCGAGAAACACTAATGCTTTAATTTGGAAACTCTCATAAAGAAGTAACTTTACCAGCCAAAACTCTGTAAACCTCATCATAATATCGAGGCGAACACTACCGTTTTCTACGTTGCGTTGTTAATTCAATTAAATCCCACGGGAATTGCAAAGTAGACGTCCCGTATTAGAGGAATCCAAAGGGCCCTTTGAATATATGTGAAATGGGCACAATGGCACATACGCCAGCACAAAGGGAACTAAATTCACGTTAATGCCGTTAAGTCGCTCATATTTCCTCCGGTTTGGAAGTTGAATGGGACCTGCATAATCAAAGGCGAGATGTTTTGAAATGATGCTGTTACTACCAGTGAAGGGGTTTTGGAGTTGGTGGAATAAAGAGCTGAAATTGCTTATTATGGTTATCCTTTAATAAAAGAGAAAATTAAAATAATTAAAACTTAAATCAGAAAATATATTAAAAATAAAATCAGAAATATTTAAACGAGCCGCGGATTACTCTCGAGGCCCCAGTTTCCTTGACGATCTATTTGTAGTGAATATTTTGAATACCTCTCTCTTGCTTAGTATCTCTTTAATCTGCCGTAAAGATCAAATTACGTTGGTTGACCTGTAGTTTAAGTTTCTGAGGCTCTTTCGAAGGTTGGACATTGAATATGAATTCAATTAACAGGCGTTTGAGATGTGGGTATACCACAGAATCCTTAGGACACCCTGGATGTCAAAACTGACAAATAAGGAAGTTCTTAGAAGAGTCAACAAGTAACGCAAACTCTTTGAAATCATTAAGAAGAGATAAACGAAAATATGAAGCACATCATACAGAGTTAAAGACACCGATTCTTGCAGCTGATGATCGAGAGCAAGATTGAGAGAAGACGAATCATGGTTGCGTAACATCCGACAGTACAGCCACTGATACCGCAAGGAATAGAGAAGCGATGGAAAATGTTCAACCATCCATTAGTATAAGGATTGGAAGAAGAAGATCTTACTAAAATCGGTGTATATGGTATTTGTTTCAAGACCTCTTGCGAAGTAGCGAAAGATGGGCCAGATGTGTATACATATTGTAATGGGATTTTTAGTCCCGGGGGTTCGTAGGTCAAAGAAACCACTAATGTCGGGAAATCTCAGTTTATTCACTCAGTTATGGGTTTAGTTTTAACACCTTTTAATAATATCTGCTCTGCCTCCGGGCGGAAAGACAGAGACCCTTCTAGTTCTCACCCGTTGGTGGAAACTTCTAGACCCGACAGTTTCCACCAGCTGAACCATAAGTAATATTACTATTATTATAATTTGAGCTAAAACAATCGGCCTATGTAGCCTTGCTAATGCATCAGAAAAATTATTTGTGCCCACTAAAAGGGACGAAATATGAGGTGGAAAATGCCTGGCTATAATGCAAATCAGTGAAATTTCGGAAAAAGCCGGTTCTAAGTGTTTTGCCATTGCTATATACTTAGTAAAATGCTCAGAATATGAACCACCCTCATAACGCGCAGCTTTTATTTGAAAGGTCACGTCCAACTGTCTTGTCTCATACCAAAAAAAATTCACAAACGCTGTCTTAAAACTATAAAAATCAATAAACGTTGTAAGAAAAGACTCGGCCCAAGACTTTGTCTTTCCTATAAATTTCTTAACTAGTAAAAAACTAATTTGGTTAAATGGTACCTGATACGCTCTACATACAAATTCAATTTGGTTTACAAAATCAATAGGATGAATGCTACCATTATTATCAAAATTTCCTACACTACTAAAAATATCTGAATTTAATATGTTATGGATATTTTGTAACGGTGGTTGGTGAAAAAAATTACATTGATTAGTAGCTGGACCCATCGTTGATAAAAATGGTTGGCTGTTAAATCCCTGATAATAGTTTGGAGAGGGGTTACCTGTGGCAGACGCTATTATCGGTGTTCCTGGGGGTTCCCGGTATGGCAGCAACCCTCTTGTTGCGGCTGTTTATCCATAATTTCTATGGATTGCGCCCGTTTCAGCACTCGCTCTCGTAGAGCTGTTTATTTGGCCTGCCCCTGTAGATGCGTAGCCTTATGGACTCGCCCCCGAAGCGACATTTGCTTCTTCACTTCTCCCCAGAGGTTGTAATGGTCCTGTCGTATTCCTCTCTTCGGTTAAAAAGCTCCTAGATCCATCCATGTTTGATGGTCTTCGAGATCTTAAGTTCCTCGGTGAATGAACTACTGGAGGTCGTGGATTACCCATAGATGTGGATTCTTTGTCACAGTTGGGCAGCCAAGTTGTAATGGGATTTTTAGTCCCGGGGGTTCGTAGGTCAAAGAAACCACTAATGTCGGGAAATCTTAGTTTATTCACCTCAGTTTCAGGTTTAGTTTTAACACCTTTTAATAATAAAATAGATAATATAAATTGCTAGCCAAGAAACAGGACAGTTGTAACCTTACCTTTTAATAATAAAAGCACTGACCCGGATTAAAACCTTTTAACGGAATTACGGAGTCAAAGGCGCCACACTTCTCTATTAAATGGTGACAAACGAAGTAATAATCATAAGACTACTCCGAGCAGAAATTTAGGCTTTAAAGAACGTCATACATTTCCCCAAATAAAGAAAATATTTAAGACGCCCCATATTCTAATGGAACAAACTATAGCAAAGGTAGAGGTCGTTCCGCTACAACATATCCATTTATGGAGTCCTTAATTTAGTGTTAGCCGAAGAAATGTATTAATATATATATATCTCAAGTTAAAAATAGAAAAATAGCATTAGTGTTATCGTTGCGTACGAATGGTATTGCATGAGTATTTGGATGGGTACCCAAGAAAGAAATTGACAAACTATGGTTAGACAAAGAATTCTCCTGAAAAATGGAGAAAATTGAAAAGAGTTCACGTTAAATAAGAAACTTTTATTAAAAACTGAATCTTCTTGTGTTCTTCAGATAAATGCGATTAAATTAACAACTTTCATTTCATTCAAAGAAAAACTTTAATTTTTAAATATTTATGTTTTTCTGAAAAAAGTCTTCTGCAAGTTCCATTACCGAGTAATACTATTACCTGCAGTCAAGGGATTTTGGAGTTTGATTTTGGTGAAATAAAAAGGTAAAATTGCTTATTATGATTATTCTTTAATAAAAGATAAAATCAAAATAATGGAAGCTTAAAAATGCAGAGATTACTTCAATGCTTGTGGGCAGCTTTTCTCAAACTTTAAAGTATAATCTTTAGACGAGCCACGGAGAACTCTCTATCTAAAATTTCCTGAAAAATATGTATTACTAAAAGGAAAATCGAAAAATAAACCTTCTTAGGCCCGAGTTTCTTTGACATAAACTTAATTAGAAGGTTTTCGAAGTTTTTTCCCTCCTGGGGAGTTGCAAACTCTTTTCGAGAAAAGGGCAACTTTAAGGGAGAATTTATTAAATTATTTAATGATCTAAAGGGAGGAGACTCGTTAAATTAGGCATTGTTCAGTGTGATACAAAGAGAACTGGGAGGATTTCAGAACGATAATTTTTCGTATAACGTAAGTAAGATAAAAGGGCTCTCCCAACCTGGTAACGCGATAGGCAAACTTATTATTGTCTTCTTTTAAAGGGGTATTTCAAAATAACAGATACCAAAGACATTGTTACAGAGTATTGATTTTTTGTTTATTTTGTTTTTAGTAGTAATATACATCCTGTCTAACGTTATATGTTGAGTTAGGATGGGACCATCATTAATTTCGTTCATCCCAAGTTAACAAAACTGTCACAGGAGGACAAAAACAAACCTAAAAAGCTCCATCACTCCTTAGTTTTCGACGAAACACGACAGGGATTCTCACAGTGCATCGAATAGAAAGGGATTTCAATTGGACGACGTTATATTTTCGGCTGTAGTTTCGGGTAGATGATAAACGAGACAATCTTATGGACACGTTATTGATTTTAGAGACATAATAGACTAACGTTGAAAGATAACGGATGTGAACATTAAAGTATTATTTACACTTACTTTAGTTATTTATAATACACACAGAGCTTACACTTACATCAGTTCTTTATAATAATCATAAAAAAATATTAACAGTCATTAACCATCTACTTCCTTTTAAATAATAGTGACAGACTTGAGGAATTTCATAACAATGCCATAACATGAAAACCCCACCACAGAGCCATATTCAAATACTAAAAGGACAATGCAAGTAAGGCACTTGCAATGATCTGGAGATTGAAAAAGAAAAAGATTTGCTGACGATATAATTCTTATTATACATGAACAACTAGAGATGCTATGAAGAACAATTATAAATAAACATGTGTTATGTAAAGAAAGCAAAGCCTGTATTATCATAATATTCGTAATATTGTCTAGTATACCACAGCTTGAGGAATTTCCTCTGAACCCTCTCAATTTCATCATTCTAAATGCCACACCATAGAGCAGAATTCCAAAAATGAACGAACAAAATAGCAACATCATGTTGACCAATGGTAAGTTATCGCCAGACTTTTCTGGATATTATGCAACACCAGCAAAAATAATAGATCAGAAACTTCAATGCCATTTGTATTCAACAAACATTAGATATCTGCAATGCTTAATACAAGGGCCAACATTCAGCAAAAAGAATTGGTCCGCAATTCGAGCCTTGAGACGGCAACGGAGGCTTTCTATTGTTTCAAAAATAGGGTGGGTTTTTCCGACTGTACACGGCCTGCAATGAAGCTAAACAGTCAACACCAAACTGACGCTTCAACGCATACAGCTGTCCTAATTTATTGCATAGTAAAGCGTGAATGATCCTAGCAAAGGCTTTTGTAAAGACCTAACATATTTTGGAATATCTGACTGTATGGTCTGTAATAAGAAGGATTTGACAATGAACTTTAGTAGTTCATTGTCAAATCTGTATATACATTGTATACTGAGTCTTCACAAAAAAAGAGGCAAGGATGGCATCAGAGCTAAGAAAGCACTTTAGATAGAAAGAAGAGCTGTAGTTGTATCCAGATTTTGTGCAAGATAAAGTGGATAAGAATGATTACCCAAAAGCCTGCAATTTATTTAAACTTAAAGGTCTCGAAATACAGAGAAATTCTACTCTTGACTGTCTTGATTCGACGTTGAAATTTAGAATGGTTGTATTGATTTGGTGTTGAGTTGGCTCGTTTCTTCTTTTCAATATCCTACATAACTTTGTTAAGAATATTAAAATTAAAAACGATAAGAAAACCTACTTATTAAATAAATATACCTAAAAATAAGTAAAAAAATAAGTAATTCATTATGAATTCGTCCCAACAATACACATTTTACTTATTTTCATAAATATTATTAAAAAATATGCAATAGAATATGAAAAAGGTGACTTTTTATCTATTACAAGAGACTACTGTCAATCTCATGACTAGGAATCATTGACGATCGCAATAAAATTATGCTTATCATCTGCAGTGGGATTAGCTACACAAGAAAAATAATATTCGAGGACGATTTAGGACATGCCTAAAAAACTCTATATGGTAGAATATGAAAAAGTTTTACCCACTTTTTAGCATAATTGTCCATCTCACTCTCATGCATTAAAAATCGGAAGGAAACAGAAAGTTAGTACCTAAAAGAAAATATTTTTCCTTGATACCATGAACGAACAACCAATACTATATCTCACATAGACCTATGTTATATATCATGCTATATATAACATAGATCATATATATTTGACGTCCTGGAACTTCTAAGGGACTATAGAGTCCGCTAGATAGGAAAATAAAAGGAAATTGTCTTTTCTCTAAATTAATGCATGAATGCCCAGTTTCGATAGCTGAAATTAGGGATTGAAGATTAAATCAATAGACCATCTATCGAAGACCATCCATGCATCGATTGGAGTGACTAGTGTTGTTTCAAAAAATGGATTGATGGATGACCGCTTACGTCAAATGTAGACGCACAATATGCTTCTTTTGAGGCCAACCACGTTTTGAAGGCTTAAAAAAGCGATAAGAATACAATAAGAAAAATTGCTTGACAGTGACCCGAGCTTGCTCCCCGACATGTTCACTGAATTAAAATTGAATGAAATCGATAGTGATGGAGTGACAAATTACAGTTCAGTTTGTTTAATTCCGATGACATTCAGTGTATGAGATATCCAGTCCTGCTCAAGAATCAGGAATTACTTCCTTTGATGAGGATTTTGCAGATAACCCGCTAAAAATACCCTTTTTAAAATAACCAAATTTATTAAAATGAAAGGATTAACAAAGCTTACTGCATGTATGTAAATCAGCACGAATAATAAAGCACCGAAATGAATAGCAAACAAAAGAAACGGGGTGGAGAGCTTTGACTGTATTCACGCGGCGGGAGCAAGCTGTTTGCTGCTTTTGTAGTTGCGGTGCTTTTGTGTTAAAAACCAGCGGATTTTTGCTGGTTGATAGCTAAGTCCATTAAAGACCCGAATGCACCGACGTGTTGTCCGCTCAATGTTTTGTTCTGCTAATATAGGACGGCAGGATGTTTAAACCCTATCAGGGGGAAGTAGAAGTGGAAGAGATTTGGACGTACCGTTTTGAAATAATATTTTCTAAATGTTGTTGTTTGCATCTGCATTCGTGAGCCACGTTCTACTTGTAGTAAATATTTTATTCCTTGTTTTATTTGCACAGTATTTCTTTCATCTGGGCACCTCAGAAATTAAGTTACCTTTATTGACCTGTAGGTATAGTTGCCATTACCGATTTTTTATCTCCTTTGATTTTACCGGAATAATCCGAACGTATTACAATTTTTATCTGCTATTGTATCAATATTTACAAATATCAATATGTTTTAATGGGGTCAACAAATGATGGATGGATAAAGTATGTTTTATGCAACACAATCTATAAAAACATACTTGCATATTTATCTTATCGTTAAAAGAATAGGTCTAAAAAAATAATAATCCAATTGTATCAAGCGCCTTCCCATTTGGCGGATAATGAAGAAATATGTGTGGTGGACCAAAATTAGCAAACTACTAGGGTGACTCAACTTGAGCAGCAGCGAACAGCGTTTGACAAGCATGACATTTTAAATATAAAAATTCCCCTTATGTCATGCCATGAGGGCGATCTATGTAAAAATCCTTATCGGCTAATATTCCGATTTATTATATGCTTAAAGTAATTCAATGGTGTATTTTACTTTGACAAGAGTAAAAAGTGTTTAATCGGTGTATATGATATGTGTTGCAAGACCTCTTTTAAAGTAATGAAAAAATTTATAGCAGATTCGCTCAAGGATAAAACAGTACTAAAAATGAGCTATCAATCCCTTCAAGTCATATGGAAAAACTATGTTGACGTTTGAAGTCAGATTTTGATCAAAGTCCATTACAGATGCCAGGATCTGGACCAGGAGCTTGAACTTTATTTATATTTGCGTATTATAGATTATCCCATTTAAAATATCCTACAAATAAAAAACGATACATATACACGGCTGGCTAAAACGGGTCTTGTATGCTTCAGCTTCCAATATCAAATCTCCCCACCAGTTAAGAAGAAGACGAAGCATTTCTTCAAACTTACGAATTCCAGCAGTTGGATCAGCAAATGAACATATAAAACAACCTTATTTATCGAGAGCATTTCATATTTGTCTGACTATTGCCAAATTAATATACCATCGAGATTGTCATCAGTACTACTTAATTCCATATTCGTATATTTATATTATATACAGAAAAAAAAAGTTTAGCAAACATATTGATTTTATTGCTTCCTATCATTAAAATGCACTTCCTAAGAAACAGTATTAATACCTGATTCAAAAACGAACAAAGTCCAAAATATTTTAGGTTATGGTCTGGCTCACTATTGGCCTGTTTGTATGTTGTCCGCAACCTTATTATGAAAAATCAATTTTTTAAATTCTTTAGATGGTTTAAAGGAAGTTACTGGTAGAAATAGACAAGTGTCCTTGAATTAAAAACGATGTATATACAGGTCTGGCCAATTCAGATCTTGGATGCGGTGTATTAACTTGCAAACAAATCTGTCTCACAAGTTAAAAAGAACAAACTACAATATGCAACATGCAACAATATCATTTCTTTTACTCCCTCCCATCTACTTACTATAGTTGGACTCTAATTGAACGTATGGAAAGCCAAGATTTGCAGCGTATTACGTTTTTCCTCTTATCGGCAAGTAAGGAATCCATAGGAAATTGCTCAAGAATTTCTATTATTGCGTATGAATGTTATTGCATGAGTATTTGATTCAGGAAAAAATTGACTAGTTGTCAAGAGGAGATCACATTAAGCAACAAAAACTTTATATTAGAAGCTAGATCTTCTTGTGTTCCTCAAATGAGTTGCGATTCAACTGACAACTTTCAATTTATTATTTTATTTCCCCAAAGAAAATATTTAATTTTTAAATGTTTTGTATTTCCAGAATAAGTCTCAAGCTCTAAACATGCTGCAAGTTTAATTTCCATAGTTTTTAATAGGGGATCATTTACAAATATCAAACCATTACATTCATTACTCTCAATTTACAAACATATTATAACGTGTCAATTTAATTTTTCAGATGACGCCCCACATTTAGACATATCCAACCTCGAGAACGGCTACCACGGTATCGTAAAGGAGAACGAGACGGTCGTGGAGGTGACACCTCCGATTCGGGCAACCGGTGTCCAGGTGTGTCGATTCCGGATCGTAAACAAGCACCATGGCGAAGCCCCTTTCGAAATTGAGTTACGCGAAGATGGACATGCGGAGCTCAGGGCCAGGCGGAGTCTCAACTGTGAGAAGCGGAAGAACTACAAGTTTGATATTGCGGCAGTCGGTTGCAATGGGAAACAAAGTGTCAGGTAAGTGAATCCAGTTTGTCTTTTTGGTTACAAGATTGCTTTTATAGGTAGATCAAAGTATTTTGGTTTCTGTGATTCAGTTTTAGAGTTTTTACATCGTAATGTTTCAGGGGGGTATAGTAATTTCCAAAAGAAAGAAAGTTTTATTAGAAAGGGCAGATGTAAATGCATTACGCTATATTTTCCTTCGCCCTTGTAAAGTATCTCTTTGACTCTTTTATGCACTTCTTAGAGGCCAAGTTACTTTGGTTGAGCTGTAATTGACCTCACCGATAATCTATATCCTTTGATCTGGGCAGCTTAGTCTGGATGCATGAGAATTTTATGTGCTATATATTTAAAATGTATAATTTCTTTACGGAAACGTATATAGAACCTGCAAAAATCTTTACCGGACTAATATTCCGACTTTAGAGACTTGTCTATTGATGTTCAGCTGTACAGGTCTGGATTGGAAATCTCTGTTGTCGATTTTTTATGTATAATTTTATTTCTTAATCGTTTATATAAAAAGATGGACATATAAAAGGGCTAGGTTAGTAAACAAGTTCATATAAACATAAATTAAAAATGGAAAATTTAATTAATGGCTTTTTTGTCCCTAAAATTTTCTCCATATAGTGCTTCGTTGAGAGAAAATTATTAAAGTCTCTGGCCTCCATAAAAAAATAAAATGCTTGAAAATTGTCATTTGGAATAATCTGTACATATATAAAAATAGCTCTGATAAGAAAATTCGGATATTTTAACATTAACATTTACCATGTACCGTTAGTTGAAAATCTTTTAGTGTACAGATAACTATGAATAAAGTCGACTTAGCTCAAATGCATTTTATTTCTGGGCTTGCAGATGTAAATGCTGCAGAAGCCCGTCGACTTTACCACGAACGCTTTCAATAATGCAATAGATTAATGCCATCAGAAAGGACTTTCATAAGACTCCATGCCCGACTGCGCGAAACTGGATCTTTAACTGCTAATGCTGAGCGCATTGGTAGACTGAGAATAATAATGACTCAACAATTAGAGCAAGCAGTTCCTGCAAGCAGTGGAAGGAGCGTGTCGGGTTGTTGTTTTGAATCGGTTGTTTTGATTCATTTATTTTCCGATAGGTGACGCGTCCTGTATTTTTTAACTTGGGTTTTTCCCGATTGGCTTTCTACAGCGGGTCTCTGTGTCATATGGAATTCCACTGATTTATTCGATTCCACACGTCCCAAACTCTGTGCTCGACAAATGTCGCTAAAGCGAGACGTCCATTTTTAAGTTAGATACATTTTGCTACATTACACAAAAGACTAAACAAAAACAAATAAAAGTAAAACAAATCTAAATGTCGATATATTTATCATATGATTTCTTTGTTTATTCTAAATAGCCGTTTAAATCGTGTGTCCTCGATAGAGAAAATATTTCTTTCTTCCCTCATCTGACGTCTCTCCCAATTTACTGGTCTTAAATCCTCCAACCGCTCCTCCTCTTCAGCAACTTATATGTTAGCTATATTTATGGGCAACATATCGCCAAAGTCTCAAAAACTGGAAGAAAAATACAATATAAAAATATGCACTGCAAATAATATACAAACAAGGTTCTCACTCTACACAAGCAAAAACAATTACCGAATTTATAAAATAAAATATTAATAAGGTATACCTAGCTAAGTTAATTAAAACAGACAGTATAACCAATAATAATAAAAACTGTAATTAGTTTTTAAAGAAAACAGATAAAAATTAAAAATATAAACCCACAGGACTCAAAACATGAGGATGATGATATGAATGTAGTAAACACGAAGATAAATAAAAATACTTTTTAATTTTCTGGTATTGGTATGATATCTAGTGAAATTACTAAAATAAAATTCAAATTTCTCTAAAAATCATCAAATTCCTAGTCGAATATCCGAATATATCGGAACGGCTGTCAACTCCCGCTGCTGTTCTGGCTGACATTGCCATCGCCATCCTCACGTCATATGTCATTCGGTTTCAATATATTTAATTAAGAGACTAAAGTTCTAAACACTATAAACTTCCTACCCAAATTAATATTTAGTGTCCAGTGCCTGTCAAACGAGATTAGTGCTCTTCACAAAATAGGAATAGGAAAGAAGGAATTAGCTACCTATTTATAAATCCAATAATCCCGGGTACTCCAGTGGTGTACTTTCTCGTGTGTTGTGTTGTCTAAAACTTTTCTTTTTAGTTTGGTTTTCAACTTTTTATTATGAACATTAAATTAGTATGAAGACCATTCCACAAAATGTCTATGTTTATGGGTGACGTAAAGGCAAAACATAAATGCTATGTCCCAGGCTGCATAGGGCTGTATTCTAGCCGCTACGTTTTTTCAACGGATGCCAAATATAGACAGCAATGGATAATTATTATTAAAAATCCTTGCTTAGAAAGCACTAGTGAAATAATTCAAACAGAACACTGCGTTTGTGCCAATCATTTTGCCCCAGAGTTCATTCTACCCCCAATCATCAGACCAAAACACTAAGTATCAAAGCACTTAGAGAGGATAAGTTGTACCACGTGATATGGTACATGAATGTAGCCATATTTTCTAATTATTATTCTTTTGTAGTACTGAACATAATTAATTTTATGTCTAAATAGAATATTGGTGTTTTTTCTAAATATAATATTAAATTAAAATGCTTTTGAATTACCACACCTACGATACCATAGGACGTTTTATTAATCCAATAAAAAAAATTATTCACATATTTGTTTTTACTGGATTAATAAAACAGCAGCCAGAACCGAAAGCAAATCGGGAAAACCCATAATAAAACATACAGTGCCTTTATCTATCGGAGAATCAATGAAACAAAACAGCTTCTGTACTGTACTGTGCGGCAAATCGATGACCTGCCGTGCCATCTTTCGATCGAGCGGACAACTTAAAACAGCTCGACACATTCATTCCATTCACTTTCATTTCTAAAGGGGGATGTTCTGTGAGATTATCTTTATTGTATTGAGATTATCTACCACAAGCCAAGATGTACAAGTACCATGCCAAGAGTTTTGATACACACGTGCCACAATAAGAGTTTTGCCGGTGGTTTCTTTAAAAAAATGCGCAGAATCTAAACTTTACGTCTAAAATTCTATTCACAGAAGGAGCAAGTTTTTCACCGGAAGCCATCAGAAACTTCCACAATAATAATTTTTGGGACTACGAAAATCCCCATGCCATTGGAGAAAGTGGATTCCAACAGCAGTTTTCGGTGATAGTTTAGGCAGAAATTCTTGATGATCATCTTATCGGACCGCATTTTCTCCTTTCTCTGCTGATTGGTGACACTTACAGATAATTTCTACAAGAAACATTGGCAGGTCTGTTAGAAGAAGTACCACTAGCAACAAGAAATACAAGGTTTTTTTTTATGGTAAACACAAGCACAAGAGGAAAGTCCTATGTCACTCTTGGAGTGCTGCTTGCGCGAGGTGCGAGTTGCAAGGTGGTTTATGAACGACGGTGCATCTGCTGATTTTAGTCTTGTCTCTAGAAACTACCTTAATAACACTTTTTCTCAACAATGAATTGGTCAGGGGAAACCTCAGGCATAGCCAGCACGATCCCCAGATCTGAATCCTTTGGACTAATTCTTTTGGGAATATCTGACATCGCCTGTTTTTGCTAGGCCAGTTATGGATGAAATTAATTTAAGAAACAGAATTGTAGATTCCAGGAATATTTCAACATCTGCGACAATCGATGGGAAGAAGATTGCATGCTTGTATTGACAGTCGTGTTTTTCATTTTGAGCATTTATTTTATCAAAAATTTAATGATATTTAAAAACTCAATTAAGCTTTTATTATTTTTCACAAAACTTAAGTGACGTATAAATAAGCCAAAGGATACCTTATAAAGTTACCTATGTACATTAACAAACTGTAAAAATTTTAACAAACTCGGTAAACGTGTTTTTCAGATATGAATGAAAAATTTTATTTGTATTTGAAAAATGTGATTTAACAAATAAAGTTTAGCACTATGTATCCTGAAAACGAATCGTTTGCGGACATGTGAACTTTTTTAATTAAAAAATTACAAGAACTCATCCCTTAGAATTGAAGTCATCACTTATGTTACACCCTGTATATAGAGGGAGCATTACCCTGATAAACTCTCTTTATAAGTCTGCCCTGGCTGGCGACTGGATCAAAGCGATGCTGAGGGATAGGAGAATAACTACCTCACTACAAGGAGAGGTGGTGAAATTCGATGCTTCACAAGGGTGTCCACAAGAAGGTGTTATTTCTCCGCTCCTGTGGTCATTTCTGGTCTATGACTTGCTTGCTATCATTGCTGATAGAAGTCCAGGCATACACTATTGATTTAATAATCCTAAATAAGGGAGACAATGAAGAGAGAATCACTACTTTATTCAAGAGGTGCTGTACGTCATACTCAAATGACGCGAAGAAGAATAAATGTGCATCAATCTTCAAATGGTAATTGTGCTAACACTAAACTAAGTGTGTACACTAATCACTTACTTTACATGCATTAAATTGGCCTAGCTAACGTCGAGTGTAGATTAATAATTGAGAACGAAGAAACGATGACAACTATTTTATGTGACAGTCGAGTGCTGCAGAAAACCAGTCTTGGGACTGACTCGCCAAGTGGAAGATATTAAAAATGCCTTCCTTAATGAATGCTAGAACTCCTCGAGAGGGTCGATTTAATGGGGGAAAACGAAGTATGTGCCACAATAGACCAGCGGGGAGCTGATAATCGACCATTTACGACTGGTTTAAAAAGAAAGTGGATAGACGATGATTATGGACTTTTATAATGCTAAAAAGTAATCAGTAAACCAGAAACTAATATCGATTTTCTGAGAACTGTGTGTGGCGTTTGTTAGGTAACTAACAACAGATTATTGAATTTCCTCAAAATGAGGATACCTCTAAAAATATCTCTGGAAGTAATGCGTTCGAGACGGACAAGAGGAAGTTGGTAGTTTACTAAAATGGTTCGTGCAGAAAATTACCCTGTGCTACCCGATTTGATTGACTTATATGAAATTTCGATTTCACATTTCTATCTAGCAAATCCTGCCTATATTCCTTTGGTGGAGGCTTTTGACCTAGTGTCAACCAAATTGGCTTATCACAAACATTACCTAATGGAATGTGAATTTGCTCAACACAGATGGCCCTTAACAAAACATCAAATCCTTAGTTATGATAGGCTTTTAGTGCGTCACAAAAGTTAGCGAATTGTATTATCTCTGCACATTTTGGATAGCCGTAATTGTTGCTGTAGAGAGGTAGCTGATATTGAATATGTTTTCCCGAATTATTACTACGTGAAGCGTAACAATATCTAGAAAAGTGTTAATAAAATAAACCCTACCTGAAAACTTAGAGTCGCCCTTCTATCATGAGGTGACTCATTTCTAATAAGATCACAAATAAAATCAGAAACATAATATATTGAACTCAGAGTCCAGAGGTAACTGCAGAAGATTCTGGCCAGTTGATTCAGAAATAGAAACCACCCGAATTTGACAAAAAAAACCCAATACAAACAGTATAAATTTAATTAAGTTTCTACTACATTACATAATGACTTTGCTTTAAAATCTCCAACAAGCAAACCTAAATAATTCCATTAAAACTCATTTCTATCCGGAAGAAACTAAATAAATATAGTTTCAAAATGTACGTTTCTACCCGAGCCGCAATCTGTTATTTTACCTTTAGAAAACTTTGAATTTTTAGTGCAGTGCAGAGGAAAACTTTGTGTTGTTTTATGACAATTTGTTCTACCGGCAAGAAAGTGGAATGGTTTAAACTATAGGAACAAGAATTTTAATCGAAAGAAATGTTTAAAGTTTTTTTTTCGCAAAGGGACCGTTTGTTTAAATATGCATGCAAGGTGATTTACGTATTATTAGACGAAAATATAATAAGCCATAATCATTGGATAAAGGTGTATTTTTATTTGTGATCTTTTGATATTTGAAGCCGAGTGCACATGAGATACCAATAATTATGCTCGAATTTGGGTCACCCGGCATACGTAAAAGAGTTTTCAATGTAAACAACTAATTTTGGCACTTTTATAAATTCCCTTGTATATTAATGACACATCAGTGTAACTGACCTCAAATCGTTGCCTGCAGAGAAAATTTACTATGACGCTTTTTTTGATTACATCAAAGAAGAGTCGTGCTACGCGTCCAAGGACCTTTTTCCTTTTTGGACGTTGTAAAATAAATATGTTTAAATAAAAACGTTTCATATAGTCATAGTATTTAGGCATAAATTTAGGACCGTTTTTATAAAAAATCCAATATTTAAAGAAGATTCAATGTATATGGGTTGTCCGTAAGAATCTATCCGACAACACTGGCGGGAAGCTTGTGTTCCCCACTGCAAAGATTCTACTATACTATGTTAATAATAGATCTAATGCTTATCTCGGACGTACTGTTCTACTGTTTTATCCCGTTAAAAGTTCAGGTTCGAATGTTTCTAATATAAACATAATTTGAAAAAAATTAAAACATTATAATAATTGTCAGCATACCCGAAACAATAAATTCTACATTTCCATTCGATTATCCAGGGTGCCTAAAATATTTTAACCACATATTCTATGACCTAAAATAATTTTTAAATTTTCTATAAAGTAGGTCCAAAGCGTCTTAGTTTTTAAGATACCATGTATGTTAAAGAGGTGAAGAGTAAATATTTTCAAAATACTTAACGGTTTTGAAATAAAGTTTGGTATACAGGCACTAAACTTTTTATGCTTTGTTTAACGAACTAAAATTTAGTATTATATTGTCCTCATAAGTTGGTCATACAGGGGAGGCGTAGAAAAAATTTGCCTTAAATTTGTTGTTTGTCGGTCTTTTTTAAATTGAGCTACAGAATTTGAATATTGTTCAAGTAGATAAGGTACTCTTTTGGCACTTCGCTAGAACTCGTTTCCGAGACAAATGCTTTTGAAAATTTAATTACAAATGAATTTTTTTTATTTTAAAATTTACAATCGAGTTGCGGATAAATAGGCCTTGGAAGACGTCTGTTTGTGTTGCTGGACGTCATTGTCTTTCGTCTTTGGACGTCTTTCTGTCTCACCAACTTATGAAGACAATCCAATACTAAACTTTATTTCAAAATCGTTAAGTATTTCGAAATTATTCACAAAAAACCGCCATTACCTCTTTACCTTTAACATACAGGGTATTTATCCGCATCTCGATTGTAAACGTGAAAAAATTATTTATAATGAAATGTTCAAGAATTTCTCTCTCAAGAAAGGCGGTTCTGACGGAAACCGAGTTCTAGCGAAGTGCGACAAGAGTATCGTATTTACTTAAAAAAACTTCAGACTTTCAAATTATGTATTCCAAATTACGAAAAATCGATAAACAACAAATTTGGGCCAAATTTTTTCACGCACAACTTGTGTTACCCACCTCGGACGATAATCCAAGTTAAGTTTTAGTTCGTTAAATAAAGCATAAAAAGATAGGAATTGTACCAAATTTTATTTAAAAGCCTTCAGGTGTTTCGAAAATATTTACAAAAAACAGCCATCACTCCTTCCTTTTTTAACACCCTGTATCTTAAAAACTAAGACGTTTTGGACCCTACTTTATATAAAATTTTAATCTTATTTTATATCATAGCTAGATATAATACGTGGTTAAAATATTGAGGTGTAATTCACCCAATATAATCTAAATATAAGCACCGTCATTTAACTCTCCCTTATCTTTTCTTTGGCCCCAATCAGGAATAGTTTGTTTATATTAATACCATTTTACGTAAAGCATCAGCTCTGAGCGAAATACGTAGAATTAGTGAGAATTAGCCTTTAGGTGTTAGGTCTATTTCGATTTATCATGCAATCGACTACAAATTCGAGTGCATCCGAGAAGTCCACTGCGTTTAATAGATGTTATTTTCTGGTTTATATTTCTTCTTTTGAATTTTAGTGAGCAGGACTGTTCAGCGACTCAGCGTTCAGCTCAATCGGTGCATATCGAGTAATATTAATTGGTAATCGTTTGTAGTTTTATAAAATTGCGGCGCAATTTGGGTGAAAATTAATATTTCAAGGACTAAATTTAGGTAAAATGAGCAGGTTATATATAACTAATAACATTTCTATTATACAGTTTTAACATTGGAGCATTTTAATACTATTTGCAGCTCCGAGAATTTATCAGACGAGGAAAGACCCGTACCTCCACTGGAAAACCCCTAAAAAGAGGGTTGAATTTAATTAAAAACATAAACCTGGTTGGAAAAATGATGCCGATTTAAGAGGTTGGGTTAAAGAAAGTTAAAGAAGGGATAACGAGCGGGAGGCATATGGCACAGTCTGCAATAAAAGTATTAATATAAAAGCAAAAAAACCAATTTACATTTGTACCACATTTGTGACTGAACGCAATACCTACATATATAATACAATGCTATGGATCATTTGCCAAAATTAATAAGAGAAATTTGTTTCGATTCAGAAATTTTAAAATAAATTAAAATTGGCCGCACAAAATACTCATCTCTGGTAAAAAATGTAATCAGTAAACAAAATAAAATAAATATGATAAATATTCTAAAAACAAACAAAAAATACTTAAGCTTAACCGTGACCTCTATTAATAACATATTAGAATTTGCGACACTTACTCTAATACCCATGAAGGACACTTTGAAAAGAACCAAATACTCAGATGGAGCTAACGTTATGACTGGAAAGCACAATTGGGTCATGAGCAGATCAAAAGAAGATGTATAGAATATATTTTTAATGCATTACATTTACTACAGCGAATTTTTGGATATAGTTAGAGACATAAACATAATATAGATAATATAGACATATACATAATATAGACATAGGTTTTTAGCGGTCCTAATAGTCCTAAGGAGATTGAATTGCTTAAAGAATTTTAAAACTATATACAACATAAAATTTTCAAATTGAAAGAACTCGTCAGTGATCTCGTGTTATTACTAGTTTATAAGGTCTGATGATGCTTTCTTAAGCGAAATATGTAACCTTCGGGACATATAAAAAATATTTTGAGACCGAGACTTAAGGTTTTTATTTTTTCTCTATAAAATTCTTCATCCTACGCAAACCAGGTGGCTGTCTTTGGAAAGTGTTGTGGTGAGATTACTAGAGTAATATGATGCTTCAATTTTAATATAATTATTCAATACAAATGCGTCGTGTACCGAGCAACTACTTATTACGACAACTAGATTGGCACGTTTAGAAGAACCACTAACAAAATGTTTTCTACATTTCCTACAGTTCTTTTTCCTTTTTTTCAATAACGTGAATAAGGAAATGTAATCCTTACACCCGAAAAATCATAAAATACGTGAAGACTTATCTGCTATATATAAATCATTACTAGAATGTTTTATTGAAAGATAACTCATTACTGCAAGCCCACCTACCAGAAAAAATACTTTCGAAAATCCTGAAAACTATTGATTATCTGATATTTATTTGGCTGCTGAACTTTCTTTATCTGAAAAAAATTTAACCAGTCAGAAAAAACACATTCTGCAAACCAGATGTTTAGACTTCTTTGATGAAAGAGCCTCAACACATAGTAATTTTTGTATTATATCAGCAACAAAGTTAAGGTATTAAACGTTAGCAAAGATAGAATTTAAGTGAATTAGCATATATGGTGGAGAAAAAATTATCCCAATATTGAAACTTGAGAGTTATTTGGGAACTAATTTGTCTACTTCCCAAGCAAATGCCCAGGAGTGATAATTTTTTTCTATTACTAATTTGTTCCCTACCTATATTTCTATATTCTAAGTCTAAACATTTTGCTCTTCAACTTTTGAAGAATTTTGATTGTAGACACAATTTACTTGCGTTATATGATACCTATGTCACTGTCATAATATATGCCTCTCCTGCATTTAAAATTGTTTCAAGTCTACTACTGGAATACCAGTTTATCAAAAATATACTTTATATTGCGATCCATTCATATAATGAAATCCACTTTTTGAAAATAGAAACATATGTTTCAAAATACTTTTAATCCCAAGGAAGTTGAAACCTTATTATTAGATGTGACTTTGCAAAAATGGGTCTCTCTAGAGAATAATACAGTAGAACTCCGATTATCCTTCTGGATAACCAAATGTGTACATAAAAAAACATAGGCAGGTTACTTTGCATTTACCGTAAGCAAATACACACTGTGTTAAAGGTCTTCAATTATTTTTAATCTTCTGACGCATTTCGGCATTCAGATTACATGAATATTCAATTTTAATAGGAATATTTAAAAAAAAACTAGCAATATTAAACTGTTAAATATAGTGGCAGGGACTAGGTACTGTAGTTCCTTTAGCACAAATCTTTCGAAGTGTAATTAATGAGTGTGAAATAGAAATACTAGATAATGAATGGCGATAATTGCGTAATATAAAAGTCGATTTTGGTTCTAAAGTCAACATTGAACTTTTTTTGATTTTTCTCAAAAATAGGTTGTTTGGAGATAACTCTCACTTATCGAAGATTAGTTATTCTTGCCTCACTTCGTCAATATAGAGTGAATTTTTTCCCAGGTTAATTTACTTACAATTTACCAACGCAATAAGTTATCCACATCTCGTATTATAGGGTTTCTGCGCAGCAGAAGTTATATATTGGGTCAAAAGAATACACCTGTTTTAGCTTTGACTCCAAAGACCTAATCAGTTTGCATAATTCTCAAATGTATAACACAAATTCCGAACTAACCAACTCGGAATCAGAATACGTGTCATTTCAGTTATATTTTCTAATTTCTCAACAAATTAACTATGTTTTTATCAAGGTTTTTTAGGGAAGTATATATGTACATTTCGTGTGTGTTAACAAAACAAAATTTTAATTAATTAAAAATCTACTGTTATGAGTCGAGTTTTACTAGAAAGTTAAATTTACATCTGGAAACACTACTTCCTTGAGCTGCTGGGCGCGATAGATCTACTTCTCACGTTTCTCGCCAGTTCCGAATTACGGTCCGTAATTTTGGGACCCAGCTTGCGCAGATATTTTAATACCCTAAATTTTTATACAAAAATTTGTTGATGGTGGTTTTAGAGACACTTATTCGTCAACTATTTCGATTTCATCCCAAACCGATTGCCATGCTTTACGCAATTCGTCGTGGACGTCTGTTCGTTCATTTTTAAATTCTGTAACACATCTGTGCAAATGAATGTACTGTGAAAATGATTTACAGGAGCAATATTTAGAACATGTGGAGATGGATTCTTAACTGCCAGTGTAATTTAATCCAGTGTAGCACCTAGATGTTTTACTGTCCTAGAGTATTTCAGCTGCACGCCATTCAGAGAGGTTGTGTGCCAAAATTATACTTTATCCTCACAACAACTTCATTCATATCCAAATATTATTCGGCAGAATTTTTTAGTTCACCTTATGCGACCGTCGCATTTTTAACCAGCCTTAAATTGCCCAAAATCGCTTTAAAGTTTAAAAAGTTTCATCCCCATTTATTACCAGTTTCAAAGGCCCAAGTTTTAATCCACTTTGGTTGGCTTATATCATATTTTCTATTAATATGGCATGAAACTGAAATTGGGTTTCACGAGACGAATTTTGTAAAAGGGAAAATCTGGTTTGTCACGGCCTTTTGAGTTTTCAGCTCGTTTCGGCTCGAGTTTAATGGATTTCTATTAGTTCAATGAATATTAGAATGAGGTGGCAAGATGGGTTAAATGAGGTACAGTAGATATACTATTCATATAAAATGTCTACAATGACAGAACTAGTTTCCAAAATTGCAATTTTGGACGTCAAGTTTTGTTGTCCAATAGGAAACAAATCCTAATAATAAGACAATTATTAAAATATGAGACAGATAATACAATAAATTCCATAATATAACAAATAACAATATCAAACTCACTAACTGGTGCAATATACAACGAATAGTAGGTAATACATTAAATACTTAATCAACTAGTAGGTAATCCAATTCTATCTAAAAGAACAGATTTAAAACAAATGATCTGTTTTCGACCTAACCCACTAAACCTAACTTAACCTAAGTATATTAATAAAGTACATTGAAGATATTGGAATAATATTTCAGGTATTTACTTATATACCTTTAACACCTATAAATATTAATTTAATATAAAACTACATACAAAAAATTAATAAGAATATGATTAGGATGAAGGCCTTTTAAAACTAATTAATGACTGTAGGATATATTTTGATCTGCATAAGGATCATTAAATAGATATTTGTCTTCTAAAAATAATTTTTAGAATATTTTATAATAGCTCGTTCTGGCGATTTGGTAAGAAAATGACCGTTCAAAGTGATGGCTGTTTGATGTAGTGTTTTGGCATTGTTAGTCTACCTTCAAACCGAAGGTTCAAATGGGTTACGTTCGTCCTATAGCTTATGTACAGGTAAATCGGTAACTTTTTATTAACAACTTTAAAAAATAAGACCATAGAGTGTAAACGTTGTCTGTTATGCATATAAATTGGTGGACTGGAAGTTTGACTTATAAAGTCCTATTTACGTATCCCGTATATAAGTCTTAAACAAGAATTTTCTGACGACTGAATTCTACGCATGTCTGCCTTTTTAAACAATATCCATCTATTTATTCTACCGCAATAGTTTAATTGCTATTAAACGGAACTTTCACAAAATAGTACTTGTAAGTCTTTTCGTCAGAGATTTTCTATGGTGGTAAATTAACTTTAAATTAAAATACCCTTTTTGTATACATCTGTTGATATGCTCAGTAACGCGCAATTCCTGGTTCATCACTAGTCTTAAGTTTTTTAATTTTTTTAGCCCAAATACTGTTATTCTCGATTTTGATGCATTTAGTTTTAAGTAATATTTTTTCAATATTTCTTGGACATTTTCCAGATCATAATTATAAGCGACTACAGTTTGTTCTGATTCATCTTGGTCAAAAATAATGTAGGATTGCGTATCCTCATAATAATAGTGATGACAGTTGGATAAGAAAGCAGTAGGGAACTGGGAAACATAGAGGGAATAGAGCAAAGGTCAGCTGGGCAGCGCCTGACTGAATAGGCAAGAAGCCTGATGTTATTCCTCTGTAAGATACAGCTTGCGTTCTACCACATAACATATTGGAAATTAAGTCCTTTGCGCCATCAGAGAACCCCAAGAACCCTAAGAAAGATAATGACAACTCATGATTTAAAGTAGCGAAAGCCTTAAAAGCCTTAACTGAACATCATTTGAACCACTTGCATGCTCTCTCTGTCTTCTTGTATATATAGATATATTGATATAGGGAACAGCAAAATTCAAAGTTAATAATAGATTAATTGTCATCATTTGATTGTTCCATATTTTAAGTAAAAACACGAAACTTCCACAAACAGCAGATTGCTGAAGAGACAGTGCATGAAATCTTGAAAGCAATATCTGCTGACTGAAGCTCCTTTTAGGGTATACATCATCCAACGCAAAACTAATATATTTATGGATTTTTCGTTGAACTAATTCGAGCTTGTGAATATGCACTGCATAATTAGGAAACTATAATAGAAAAGGAGGCGTGATTTTACTAGGGAGTTAAACAAAATTATCCTATTTGAAGTAGTAGATATTAGGTTTGTTCTAGCGTATAATTTTGGATGGTTTAATACCAATTTATTGTACTGCTTTAGTGCGCATGTTTAATCCGCAAACTGGTAACAAACGGTTTTTTGCTAGAACGCTTTTACGCCAGGAAAATCAACGGCAACTTTCATGTCAATTGTCAAGTAAGCTTTTCTGCCTCGTTATTTGTTTTTATAATTTTGAGGTTAAAAAAATACTCTGTTAAGATTTTTGAGCAATAACATGGCTTTTTTTTCGAGTAAGTCTAAAATGCTCAATGAATTCTGTATTATTGTAGAGGGGTCAGTAACATCAACATAACCTTAATTTTTGCCGCGCTTTTTAATTTTGCTTAAGCTTTGCCATCAGCGCCGCTGGCAAAGCTCCCTGGTTCATCAGGAACTGCATTATGTTCATAACCTACCAAGAAGACATGGATCAATAGGAATATGATTTTTACGAGTCTATCTGGATTTTAGCCTAAATCAACATTTAGGCTAAAATCCAGATAGACTATAAAAGTCGATTTTGGTTTATCAACATAAAACATGCTGATTGGTGGTTGGTCATAGGCAGTATTTTAGTTTATAGCTTCTTATCCTCTGAGTCATTTACCACGCTCCCACAGAAGATTTCCTCTGAAGCAGAGGGCAAGATTCGATTCTTCACACCTCCATCGCTTGTCAGGGACTTTTTTTTCACGTCGGCGTCGATGAAAATGAGTGATTTAATTTCATAGATGAGACAGATGAATATAAGAGGTATGTAGGTATACATCCAGCAAGATAATGCTACACGTTGGGGATTGTTTAAGATTATATTTGAAACGTTGGAATACACTATGCACTTTCTAGTATACAATCTAGATCTAAGTCAGATTCAGATATGCCATTTACATCAATTGTCAAACGTTCCCAATATATTAGTTGAACTTGCAAAGCAAAAGAGAGGATATTATTTTATTCCAGAAAGGCAAGAGTCTCGGTATGTATCTCGATTCACCGTGCGCTTATACTACTATTAAATGAGAGTATCCCACATTTTAGTTTCATTACTGTTTATTACTTGATCCATCTACGCGGTTAGTTTGCTATCAGTTTACTGGAGATCACAGATATCGAACGTATTTAATATTTACGCTTTAGAAGAAACACCATCTAAGAAACTGTTGTATAATCTCTTCATCTATTTCAATAAGCACAAACCCAGAATCTCAATAAAATGAATGTAAAAGATAATAAATCTAACCCTATAAAATAAGATAAAGATAAGATTTCAAAATTAAAACTTAATTTATAATAATAAAATCTCGCAATAAAAAAAATAAAGCAATTAACCAAAAATCAGCAATAAAAACTAAAGGAATCAAAAAATTAAGCCTATATTTATTATCATAAATTGTCTATAAGCAAAATTTTATCATTACCAAAAGCAAGAGCTATTAAAACTAATAAAGAAAGTCCTAAAGCTCTTTCGCAAACTCTTAAAGATAAAAAAAATTGCTAAAAAATACTCAAAATCATAAAAAGAAAAATTTATAAATATAAATACATAAAAAGCCAAAACAATAAATTCTAATCTTAGTAATGATAAAAGGAAATGGCTATTTTTTAACCCAATTTGTAAGATACCTGAAAAAATAATAAAATTTAACCCTACAACGGTATCGATATTTTGCATACGTTATTGGTATCGATACGTAAACTTTACGTATTATGTTTTTAGATCCACTTATCCCCATTTAAAAGTAAATTTACTTAATTGTAAATAAAACTATGTTATTTTTATTTAAACTGAAATATAATATTCAAATAAAGACAACTTAAATACATGTATTTTTATAATAATAAAAATAAACAACTTTATAAACTTAAAACTCAAAGTTTTTTTTTATAATCAGATGCACTTAGTGCACTTTCTTTTGGTGTCGTCCGCATATGGCTTTCTTGCATTTTAAACAGTACGTTGTGGTCATACTCATTTTTGAAGACGGACACATATGGCAATACGTTCGGCGTCCTTTTTGGGTTACTTCAAGTCCCTCTTCTTGTTACGGTTCTGGATGTTCTTCTTCCAATACTGTTTCGATTATAGACCGTAGACCTCGATTAAAACGTGGGTTTTGCATCAAACGAGACTGTTGCCAGGGCCGTGTTAATCCCATATGCAAATCCTTCATGTACTGATTCCTTTGCACTGGTTTACCAATATGTACTATAACATTGTGGTTATAAATAACAAATGAATTTATTGTGTATGTGTGAATTATTTCTGGTTTACCTATTGCTGAATTGATAGGTATTGTTTCGTGCATAGTTGATAGCAGTAAAACATGTTTATTGCTTTTAGACTTATACGAGACTATTGTTGCTTTTTCAGAATATCCAAACATTGACGTGAGTACTTTCTTGTCTTTGGTATTTTCTATAAGTTCTGCTGGAACTTTCCACTTATTTTTCCTCAAAGTGCCCACTACAGTCAGTTTGTATTGATCTTTTAGCAACTTTTCGGCAAGAGGCATACTGGTAAATCAGTTATTCATCGTCACATTTCTGTTTGATCCATGAATGGATTTTGTCAACGTTTTTACAAAATATTCCGCTAATGGAAGACCATTAGTTTGGGTAGACTTTCCGATATAGGGAGATGCGTCGATCAAATATTTTGTCGAAACGTCACATAACAAAACAAGCTTTATGCCATATTTGGCAGGTTTGTTAGGTATATACATTCTGAACGAACAGTTGCCACGAAATCCAACTAACTGTTCGTCAATAGTGACGTAAGACCCTGGTTTATATGAACTTCTACACGTAGTTATAAATTCGTTCCAAATATTTTCCACTGGTGCAAATCTGAAAGCAGTTCTTCTTTCTTCACGGGTTGTTTTGTCGTCAAAACGTAAGCAAGCTGTTAAAAATTCAAATCGTTTTTGGCTCATTGTAGCACGATATCTTAAACCACAAAAAGATGTGTCAAACATGGTAGTTGAACTAAGGTGATTATCTTTTAAATTTGCAGCAAGAATATATAAACCGATTAGTGCCTTTACTTTCTCCAAATTGGTTTCGGAAAAAGTTGCATCATTAGCACCGTATTTCTGCTTCGCTAAATTGATTTGCTGATTAGTAAATTCTACTATTTGATTAAGAATATCGTCGGAAATAAATGATTGAAAAGCTCGCAAAGGATCGAGAATACTCCGTAATTCAGGTGATGGGTCGGGTTTAACGTATACTATGTTTTTTGATGCTGTCTTACCGTTATCATTTTTTAGTGGTTTAGAATGCCACGTGTAGCCATTTTTTTCGATCAAAACATCTGTGTTAGCAATCACCACAAGGTTTTTTTTGATATCACTTCCATCTTATTTCAAAACCTAAACAGACAGATAAAATGGGTTATAGTTAAATGATATATTACCTAGTAACTTATTACCTGGAAAACATTGTTTTCTTTATTTTTAACGCTTCACTTTCTTTTACTTTTTTTCGTGATTCCACCTGAAGTTGAAGGGCAATCTTTGCATTCTGTACTATCACTCCAAACATTTGACAATGTTTGCACGTTTTAGACATTTTACCCGTTATTGGTATCGACACGTAAAAATGTCGGTTAATAATATTCGCGTAATAGTATCGACACGTAAATTTTACGTACGCTACCGTTCTAGGGTTAAAAAAAAGTATAAAATATTAGCATTGTTTTAATAATTTAGTAAAAATACTGGTCTTGTAAACCAGAAATAAGATTTTTCTTTTAAAACTTCAGGAAAAGAGAACTCTCTTTCATTAATCTCCAAATATAATCTTTTAATAATTTCAATAATCTCCATAGTATTATGGGGTACCATGGATATAGAGAGAGTTTTTATGATTCAAAAAGAGTTAGAATTTTATTCAAAATACCATTCAGACAGTCTTGTCAACAAACTTTGGGGAGAAAAAGATTTTAATAGTGGCTGGAATTTATGTTTTAAAGTTTTCTTTAAAAATAATTTTATTATTATAAAAATTTTATTTAAAAATAGAAATAAATTTATTACAGGTGGGTGATGGACATTAGCATCATATTCGTGGTAAAAACAACTTACTTATTACTAAGCATACTCACTACTTTTATAAAAAGTCTTCTTTGTATTCTGGAAGTTATCTTTTTAATTTGTTACCTACAGAAGTAAAATTGGCAAAATTGCTAGTAAATTTTAAAATTAAAGTTAAAACCCTGCTCCGTAACGATGTTTTTTATACGGTTGGAGAGTTTGAAACCTTTTTAAAATATTATAGATATTAAAGTGGATACTGCAAACCATGTGTTGACTTTTATGTAATTTTATCATTGTTAGAACTTTTTAATTTATGATGTTTTATTTTTATTATATGTAGCGCAAACTATGTTATTAGTTAGAATATCAAAGGACTTAGCATTGCCGTGGAACTATGGGCAGTTTGTTTGCTTGCAACATCTCTGATGTAATGATGCCAAATGCTTACGGAAAAAAAGCACAAAAACAGTACTACTGTTCCTGTTTTCATAACATATGAAGTATTTTCTTTAGTAAAACATGATAAGATACTCTATAAAGAGGTCAATATTCAAAGTTTAATAAATGCAAATAACGTATATTAGAGACAAAGGAAACAACATTGCATCGCTGCTTGATCGCATTGCTTATTTTATCGATTCAACGAATCTTAACCAGTGACGTCGTTAAAAAATAATTAAATGGTAAATATTTATTAATAATAGATTATGGTTTGAATTATAAATAATATTATAGTTTATGAACTCTCTATAGTACTTCATTAGAGTAAAGGTACCTATCCAATAAAAAGCATTTTTATGGAAATTAAATATTTTATAATTATTATAGATTTCTTAATAAGTTTTTATCATTCTACGTTTCTGATGATAGTATCAGGATGTTATGACAGCATCGGTATTTACGTGTGAAAAGATCGACTTAAATCGAGTTTTTTTTCGGTGCGGCATAAACGGCACAAGTTTTTACCATTGTAACAGTTCACAAAAACACTCAAATGAGACCTTTATTCCTTTTTCAAGCAAAAACTAAAGAAAAAACACAGAACTTCACAAATGCCGAATGTAAACACAAAGCCGTTTGACTATGATATTTCACAAGATGACATCAGCTTTTGCTTGCGATGTTGCCATTCCAAATTTTTTAGAAGCGGTTTTAGGAATAAAAATGTTATTAATTTTTTTTTACTTACAGTTATTTTTGCACTTAGAATAAAATATATCTATTTCTACTTTTTATTTTTAATCCAAAATGTAATATCAATAAGGTAAATTAACATTATTACATGCGTTGACATATAGCTGAAAATGTCCTCTTTTGAAAATGTGTGTAAACTAAACACCCCCTTGCCCCTGTGCACATGTTGAACCCAAACAAAGTTGTTACTTACTAATTCTACTCTTTCAATGTTCTAAGAATAAAACTATACTGCTGACCCTATCGGAGTTTTAGTGTACGTTTTGTCAAACTTGATCCTCCCTTGCATAATTTTCTCCCTCTTATTCGTCGACATCCGATATTCAAAACTGAAAGGCCCGATGGACAATTTCCTGTTGGCAGCAGCGAGGGCGACTTCGTGGAGATAAACAAATAAACCTTCTCCTCCTGTGACATCCTTTGGACGCCCCTTTCTCTTAACAGCTTTTTAAATAAACCGGAAATGAGAATTTTGATTTAAATTTAAGGCGATGCCGGCCAACAAATTTATTAGGGCTAATTTCGTACGTATATTAAGAAATACCACAAATATACTTAGCGTAGAATTTTCGTGAAACTTTGGCTCCATCCTGTTTTACTTTGTCTACAACATCAATGAAGAATTTTCATTACTAAACAATTTTGAAATATCGGCAAAAATTCCCCATTTCAGCCCTAACCAAGATAAAGTTTAGCGCAGAAAACTTCACTCATAAAGTCGTATAATATAAAGTTAGAAGGAGTTTATTACTTCTTATAAGAGTTATTTTCTACTTACTTTGTAGGTACTTAACCGGATGCAAGGCAGAGCGGAACTTATGTTCTTCATAGAGTAAGAAAATAGAGATTAGTTTTTTGTTTGTCTACTTCAATTAAATACACTTCTTTTGTCAAATCTTTCGAGCATGTGTTGATTAACTTATGAAATAACTTATTTATAATAAGATAACAACGGCAAAGTCTTGACAGTCGTTCTTTACTTTTAATAAAAAAACATTGTAGGTATAAAGTAACTGAAACGTGCAGAGGGTGGGACGAATACTACTGCACTTAAGCCTAGTAGACTGTTTGTGCATTTCTGTTGAATAAGGAAAAAGGCCACCCGCCCAACGAATCAATGGGACTGAAGACAACAGAACAACTTCGGATCTCTCTAAGCTAAGGGATGAGTGGGATACAACGAGAAATCTTCTTCATTGACGAGGTTTATATCTTCTCCTCTAGCAGACGATGTCTCAAGAAGAACGTTCGAATGTTCCTCAACTGCATCCATAGCTTCAACGTTAATGGTACTTCCATCCGCCGGCTGACTCTGAAAGGGGTCTGTCTTAAATTTTAGTTCCAATGAGGTGTATCCAAAGCTCAGCATCGAGGATTTTGCTTTGAGGGTGGTCACCAAGTCTTCAAGTACCAGAATGTGATCCTTTGTAGATACCGTTGTGGTCTGATGGTGGAAGCGACACCATCTCTTTGTTGATGCATCCAATGGTGGCAATGATACACCCAACGACTTCATGCACACTAGGCAACATGAAGCGATTGATTTATGTGGTGGCGTTTCGCCCAATTTGGCGAAACATCAAACAAAATAGTACGTCATGCGTTTTTATCAAGATAGAATGGAAAGATAATTTTGTTTTATCATTTGGGAATAAAATATAATTGCATAAAGGTGGTATGGAATCCAAGAGATAAAAATGGGCGTATTTGCTTTGAATTCATCAAGCCATCATTATTAAACTCGAATATTCATTTTTCCTTTGCCAATAAAACCGAAGCGATGGATAATCCACCATAATCCACACTTGGCTTAATTCGAAACATTTATTCACACTCAGCTGGCGCTTAGGTGCATAAAAACCAATATATTTTCATATAACGTTGGCAACGCAATACAGCGCAAAAGTGCACTAGGTCTGCCTGATAATTGCGTTAAACTTCAGGTTATGAGGGGCATTAATTTTCGGTAAAAATCCGGGAAAACGTCGAGTAATCCCGTAATACGTGGAGCAACGGGAATTTTCGTGATCATATATATCTACCGTCCGCTATATGGATTTTGCGTTTGCGATATGGAGATTGACGGGCTTCGGGAAAGAGAATGATGATCTGGCGACCCGATAAAAGTAAATTAACTTTGGATGATTTATGCTTTTTTTTAATAGAAAGTGCACGCAATTTGAATTAAACTGCTTAATATTATAAAATCAACTCGTGTCTCATCAGTCTTGTTAAGATTTTTTTGCCTGCATCCTTTGATCCTACGTGAGGGCTTTTGGTAGCTCCCTCAAGACCTTTCACTGAATCTATATTTCATAAAGCATGTAACATACGAGGCGGTCGTTTGGTGTTCCTGCACGAAAAAAGCAGAAATTAAAGCCATCTGGATAGAGTCCAAAGACTCGCATGCCTTAACGTAACGAGATTTATATGAACGGCCTTACCTCAGCCCTTGTGACTTAACAGATTTCTTGTTTGCCCACTGTGCCACAATGAAATTCAATGTCTTTGGGGTCTTCATAGAACATTGACGATGTTGGCGCTGATGATGACCTGTAGACGTGAAAAGCATCTGCCAGTAAAGGTTGAATTATTTTACTGGAATAAAGTAGTCGATAGTAGTAGATGATAATATAAATAAAGTAGTCTGTGAGATAAGGGATCAGATATTGCTCCATCCAGCTCCACGAAATATCTTCTCAGGCATAAGGTAAATCGTTGTTATGATTGATATAGCATGATTTTCAACGAGGGTCTGATTGTACTTCTTGGCTCCTTCGCTTGATCCATTTATTAAGAGAGTTTCATCCAGAAATTAATCAACCGCGATTACAGAATGAATAGTTGTTTCTCCCTTGTTCTTGCATGTCAAGATAATGTGAGTTAGGAATTTCTGTGGTGTCCACTAACTGAGGACCCAGTAATTGCAGGAAGATTTACATTGAACACCTCCTGTCCTACAGCGATTTCACATTACACTGGCAAATGACAAACCGTTGTTGAACGGGTACTGAATATACAATATACACCTTCGGCTCAATAAGTTCTTGGGTAGGAAAGCCAATGTATTAGCCTACAATAACAAGCCTAAGTCACAAGTTAAAATAAGAAATGAATTCGGCCTTAAGTAAATGTAAAGTTGGCCCACACGCATAATTTACTACATTTCTCCTCTCAGCAGTAAGTGGGAAAGCATTGTCATTCTCCCTTTAATTTTAGGCTGCTTCGCCTATGGTTTTCTGTTGCATGTTAGTGCCTGGGTATTTCGGCACTACAGAAAGGCATTTGACGGACGTTTCTAGGATCTTTAATTAAAAAAAAACTATGACTCTACGTGAGAGCACTAATCCCAGGAATGTTCCAGAGCACAAAAACTGAAATTTTAAATGACATTATTTCTTTCAGCATAAGGACACGGTATCTATTTTTATTCATATTTCAAAATATTTTCTTTCAATTTTGCTGCAATAACGACCACTTTCTCAGAAGTTTTCTATTATTTCAAATATATCGGGCTGTAAAAGACATTTTGTAACGTTGATATTTAAGTAACTATTACGTGCTGCAGTTCGTTAAAAGTTTCATTTTATAAGAAATCGGGGGCGTCATAAGAAAAATTAATGCTATTGAATTACGAAGGGACTGAAAATAATTTTGGAGGGAGTATTATAAAAACACAATTTGGGATTTTTGTTTATTTAGGGATACCCTATATAAGAGCAGGATTTAATAGTTAGAAGCTAGGACCAAAGGAGATGGACTCCGAGAATAAGAACTTACTGAACAGTCAAAATAGGGATTACTTTAAATAAAATTCATTAACACCTAATAGATACAAGATTTATGTGACCAAATTCTGGAGGATTGTAAGTACAGTTTCTACTCTCAAGCAACATTTTATGATTTAACACAAAAAAATGAAACAAACAACGAAAAAAAAATCTTGGTCTCAAAAAGTATATAATAACTTATAGGTGACAGTTTTGCTTGAATAACTAAGCATGATCAGAACTACATAAAATATAAAATACACCTCACTGCAAGACAAAGTTTATAATATTAAAAGATAAAAATATTACCTATTAACTATACGATAACAGTTAAATCGCCTAACCACAACAATATACCCCTTATAAAAACTTATAAAAACATTATATTAAACACGAAAGTTGAATCCTTCACGATCATGATACAACAAGGCAGCCAAATTGAGCAGAAACCGTAGAAACTTTGAATTTTTTAATTTTAAGCAGAAACGCATGGATACTCCTAAGAGAATTAGGCCGTGGATCACGCGTACAAAGATCAACTTCAACTTTCTCGCCAAACGCATATTATAGTAGTAACGTCCAGAGCACCAAAAGACAAAGATCACACAATAAAAGCAAGAGAGCTCAGATACCTTAAAAACCTCAGCAAAAGAGTCGGTACACTCACAGGAGACAAAATAGTGACCTCAATTCGAGATCGTAAGCCAGTAAAGGCATTCGATAACATTAGACATATATTTTATTCACTGTAGAAAATTTGAGATCAAATGGTTGTCCGAGTTTTTCACCGAAATTCAGAAATTACAGAAAAACTACCTAAGAAATTTAAAAGATTTCAAATCATAGCGTTTCTGACATAAGGGAAACCGGTGGGCTCACCCAAAAGCTATAGACTCACAGCATTGCCATCCGTGAGTTACACACTGCTCGAATGCGTGCTTGATCGGTTATATACAGATAACCAAATAAGCCAAAAAATCTTCGACGAAGGTAGAAATTCCAATAGTACAGGCTAGTTTCAGACCGAGACGAAGCTGCATTGACCAAGTTCTCTTGCCCACCATACATATCGAAGCAGAGTTCCAAAGAAAACAAAATATGGCAGCCGCCTTCATCACCTATCGGCAGCTTACGACACGGTTTGGCGAGAGGGCATCAGCGATGATAATATAAATTTTTGAGACTGATTCCATGCAAAATAACAATCCGAGTGCTGCTGAACCACAAGATATTCTAATGGGATCTGACACAAGCTTTTCAAAGAAACTCAAGAGCGGTCTACCTCAAAGAGCGGTGCTCGCGCAGCTATTGTTCAACGTATACTCAGACATGCCCGAAACTATGTTAAAAAAACATTGATATGCCGACGATTGTGGACTTACTATTAGATGCGGCTCATTCAAGGAAGCAGACGAAAATCTTAACGGCTGATCTCAAGAAGTTCGGAAATATTTCTGGAAATGGGGACTGCAACCAATCGCTAGCAAAACAGATATAACCTTCTTTCACCAAGACAACAAACTTGTCAATAGAAAACTCAGTGTCAGTTTGAAAACACAACTGTCAACAATGATTTTTGGCATTGTTTAATCGACTCCTCTAGAATGGGTTCCAGTTAGATCCCAAGAACAAGAACAAAACTTAACCAAAACTCATACTTAATAAAGGTTCAAAGTATCCACTATTTTGTAAAATACAGTTCTCAACTTTTTCCTTACAGTGGAATGGAATATAAAATTTAGAGATTTTGATAGTACTGCTCTAGCATATCTTCTCTTATTGAATGTATTTTTGACAGTTGACATTTTTAATTATTTGTGCGATATATTGTTCAAATTCATATATTACTTTGCTTTTGTTGTTGTACTTTTTGAGGTTTGTTTTTATTGTTAAAATGACTGACACCAATACTCAGGCAGGACACCAGGAAATATACAAGATCTTTTCCTATATATTGACCCTCCCTCTACAGGAGTTAGGTAAAAAATTAAAAAAAAAAATATGCAAAACTTGAAGTTTTACTTAAAATTTTTGAATCCGATGTCAATTTTTTTTCTTTTAGAAATGTCAAATTTTGACAGATGGTCAGTTTTTTCTTATGGAACAGCCTATGTATGACTTCATAGTTAAAAAAAAGATTTTTTTTAATTTCAAATATATATGGTGTAACTAGTTTTAATTAAACCGTTTTGAAAATATCGGGCTCCAAACTTTAAAAAATTTAAATATTGAAGATCTTGTAAGGCATTGATATTGTTTGACATTTACGAGGAAACAAATAATTTTATTATCAATAATATTAACCAAAATCATATAAGTTCAAATAAGTTTAAATCATATTATAATCATATAAGCTTGTATTAATAATGGTGGTGGTCATGTAGAGCAGTTATACTTATTTGGATTTAATTTAAAGTTAAGCAATTATTAAAATAATGTATTGTCAAAAAAAACTAAATATCGCCTAATAAATATTAAATCTTTAGGTTTTTTTTTCTTAATTCATTTATCTTACACAACGGCAAAAACATATTGTCTTCTGAATCATTTGTTTTCTAATAAACTTGAAACACTAACAATAGACAGCCTACCAAGATCTTCATTATGTTATTTTTTTTAAACTTTGCAACCCGATATTTCCAAAATGGTTTAATTAAAAGTAGCTAAACTACATGTATTTGAAATAAAAAAATTCAGCTCTTTTTAACTTTGAGGTCATATATAGAGTGTTTCATAAGAAAAAACTCCCCATCTGTCAAAATTTGACACTTCTAAAGGAAAAAAAAATTTGACATTGGATTTAAAAATTTAAAGTCAAACCCCAAAAGTTTTGCATAATTTTTTTTTTTTTTACTTTTCACCTAACCGCCCTAAAGGGAGGTCAATATATGAGGAAAGACCCTGTACATCCCTTTTATGTTCCAATTAGAAGATCGATAAGAAACCATGAAGATACAAACGTTGTGAAATACAACGAAAATCCCCAGATCCTCTTTCAAATTTAATAAAATGATAAAGCTTCTTTTTCTAGTTGTGGTAAAGTTAATTTGCATAACATGCATTATTGGTCCTAGGAAAAACCTCAGTGGCGCGGAAAGTAGATCACCAAAATAGGTGGAGTGTAAATGTCTAGTGCGGAGTGTTGGGAAATAGAATTAATGGCTCAATCTGGGCTTATTATTGATGGATATTTAAATATATATCATATCTCAACTTTTTACAAAATATTTTGCCAATACTGCTAAAAGATGTTCCCATTGACCTAAGAATAAATATGCGGTAGCAACGTTGGTTGTCCAGGACATTACTCTCAAAAAATGCGTCGAAAAAAAAAGTCGAAATTATACCCATTTGTAATGACGTCATTTTTGTTTATCTTTGTTTAGCATATTCCAAACAGCGATGGCAACAAACTTTTGAAAAAAATTGGTGTCTGATGATTATTCATCTTTTATATACTAGGTTATGTGAAATATCCATCACTGTCAATCAAAAATATTGGTTTGTCAACTTGTTCTTGAAAGTTATTTCGAAAAGTGTTATGGTATAATGAACAATCGCAGCTGATGATTTTAAATATATTGGCTCTTTTTAAACTGGAAAAGGAACAATTTCGAAACGGAATTGCACTTTAAATTGAGAATGTGATACAGCGAGCCGCAGATGCAACAAAATTAAGCACAACAACGATCGCAAATATAAAGAAGAATGGGATAAAATCAGATCAGGATTACGCAGCCCGTATATCTTCCAAGCAAAAGACAGAAAAAACCAAAATCACAACATATTTGAAACATAGAATTCGGGACGCAATTTATTCTATGTACGCCAGAAAATAATATGTAATATTGGCAACAATAAGAGAAAAGTTCAGGGAAGAAATTGAATATTTTGAGTTTTCCATTGACTCCTTAAGAAGATGGATCAATAGTATAGGCTTCAAGTGGAAAAAATCAAATAACAGAAAATATTTGATGGACTTGCCAAATATTGTTCATAAAAGAATCAATTTTTTAAGGGAGTATATCAAAAATAGAAATGTAGGTTCGGAAGGTTTTACTCCAGTTTTCATTGACGAGACGTGGATTTTTAGCAAGGGATCATTTCGTAGTAGCTGGCAAGATGACACCAAGCACACGGATTCAAGGAAAAACAGTGAAGGTAAAAATTTTCTGGTTATCTTTTTAGATTTTTTTTTGAATAAAAACTATTGCCCTTGTAAGGGCTCTCTAACTTCATAATTTCATCTGTTTCATAGCTTCATATAATTTCTCTCTAAGACAATATGAGAGAATTTAACTCCATAGACATACTCGTATGTGCATGGAACATTACTTATTAATTATATTAAATTTATGTTCTGGAAGAATGATTTCTAAAAGAAGAGAATTGAATTATCTTTTATTTTTAAGGTCATCGTTATATCCTGGTCCCCGCCGGAACCAAAGAGGGCTTCATCAAGGGTGCAAATTTAATATTCAAGAGTGTATTAAAGACGGGAGATTATCATGACAATATGAACAGGAAAAACTTCGAAAACTGGTTTAAAACTCAGCTGGTTCCAAATCTTCCCCCAAAGTCATTTATAATCATGGACAATGCAAGTTACCATTCTGGTTTATTAGAAGAAATCCAGAGAAAATCTTGGACAAAGCAGAGACTGACCGAATGGTTGAAGAAAAAGAATATTGGCTTTCCAGAAAAAGCCATGAAAGACAAAATATGGAATATTGCACGCAGAAAATACCCTAGTGAAATAAAGTACTTCCTTGATGAATATGTTAAGCCTTTAGGACACAAAATTTTGCGACTGCCACCATATCATTGCCAGTTTAATGCAATTGAAATGGTATGGTCAGAATGTAAACGAAAATATGATCAATATATTTCCAATTTTAAGGGGTCACCTTCAGAAGTTCTGAGTACATGGGGTAATAAACGAAATTTCTATAGATCATTGGCAAAAATATGTCTTTCATACAGAAAAGGTAATTGAAAAGGCTTGGGAGGCAATACAAGTGTGTGATGCCTATGACATTCTGCAACTTGTGATTACGACTGACGAAGACGACGATGACGAAGACACTATCTCTGATTTCAGTTCTGACTCTGACAATACTAACGAGATTGATTAAGCTTTTTTTGTTCTAGCAAATTTTATTTTATGATCGTCGTTTAAGTATTTAATCATATCGTTGCAAATTCATTAACTTGGTAATGCAATATGGCGTGTTTTTTTTGAGTTTGTATGTTTTATTTTTTGAAATGGTATTTTCATTTTAATATGTTAACATATTCCTTCAAGCAGCATTTTTTTTTCATGAACAAGTAAATTAAATTATCAGTATTTAAATTTTTCCCAGTGAGTTAAAATAATTTTATACCATTATTCACAATTTTTGTAAGCTCGGTTTTGTTACGTCTACTACTCGTGTCGAATTTTACTTTTCAAATATGTTGTAAATTTGGTTTTTGCGGTCTTTTTCTTGAAAAATATATGAGCAGCGTAATCCTGATCTGATTTTATCCCATTCTTCTTTAAATTTGCGATCGTTGTTGTGCTCAATTTTGTTGCATCTGCGGCTCGCTCTATCACATTCTCAATTTGAAGTGCAATTCCGTTTCGGACTTATTGTTTATGTCCCATTATTTATAATTAATTATAATAATAGTTGTTAATTGTTAAGTTTGTTAATAATACAATAAATACTAGAAGATTTTTTTTAAATTTTTTGGTAATGAAAGTATATACACGAATATAAAAATATAAAAATATGCTGCTAAAATAAATCATTTGTTAATTTCTGAACGTATAAAAATACATAGCAGACTATTAATTTCTGAAGGCGATGGTAAAGTTTCTAACCTGATATTGATTGGCAAAAATATCTACGCCATACGTTTTTTCTCATCTGGATGACTACAAATTGGTATAATTTTGACATTACAGATCGCTGGATTAAAAGGTATAGTTTGTTTCCGTGGCCACCTAGATGTCCTATTACATCAGAAGATATGATAAGCGTATTTAAAATGATCTAAATTCCTATCTGTTGTAGGGAAAAATGGAGAACTGCATTTTACAACTCTGACACTTTGAACATTTGTAAAGTGTGTTTGTTGTTAAGGTTTTTGGTATTGTTTTTTTTTGTTATAACCCGTGTCAGTCAAGTGTCAAAATTTCTTATTTCGATAATAACTCAAAAAGTAAAGAAGATAGTTCACTGCGGTTTTCACTTTTTTTCTAGTAAATTTAATCTACTTTTCGATTCTGCTATCAAAATATTACCGTGGCACTTAAAGTTTTGTGTAACAGTTTTTTTATTTAAATTACGTCTCCTACCAATTTTACTAAAAACTTTCGCATTCTACTTGATCCAGTATTTAAAAGTACTTATATTCAGTTTTAAAAAGCCCAAATTAAAGAAAATCGTATAAGTAGTTTAAAAGATATAGCTATTTAAACAATTACATATTCACTACCTTAGCCTAGTTTATGAAAGGTGCTACGCCAATGATTCTTTCACCAAGATGATTAAAAATGTTTCTAATCATGTTAAAAAAGGTACTTTAAGCTGACATTTTCCGGAGATAATTAAAATTGAATTATTGACCTTTTAATTGACCCCTAATTGTTTTCCTACGACCAAATTCTGAATTTAAAAATAATTTCCAGCATTTTCTCTTGGCCACTTTTATAATGTCAAAAAAAATTCAAACCATATTAGATTGACAGTTTCCGAGACTAATCCGTGATCCACCCTAGTGAAATACCTTGTATATGCTTTGTATCTTAATGTGCTATTTACTAAATGAATAAAAAAATGCATTACTATATAGTACAGTTATTTAATGTGTCGCCTGTTAAAAACCTTAGTACCCACTTAAAAATGCATCTTAATCATTTGGAGAGTACCTCTGGTCCAACTTTACTGACCTCGGGTAAATTAATTTTTTGTAGTCATTACATTGTATTTTTGAGGTGTATCCCTAGGCTTTTAAAATATAACCTAAAGCAGATAAGTAAATTAAAAATAAGTTAATCACTAGTTAATCCTTTCGAAAGAAGCCGGGCTCAAGGAATCTCCGAAGGGAGAGTTAATTTAAAACTTCTTCTCATTTTGAAACTTTCGAAGGATGGGGATTAAGGAAGTTTTAAGGCGTTATTTTACTTGCTAACAAGTAAGCCGGCCCCTTATTAGACACCTAGAGATTCGAGGAAATTTATTATCGCGAAAAAACTCCCCTGAATAAGCAAAAACACTATTAAATATTAACCAACACGATCGGTGTTTTAATAGTGGAAACAATAAAATTTAAACCGCACAACAGACCAAAATCAAAAATGAATATCCTAAAATACACCTGTGCGCTGGGTCGGTTGACACCCCTGGCTACATGTACTTTAGCTGTAACTACAAATTAATGGTCTGTACAAAAACCGCCATATTTCATCCCTTTTTCGTTAATTGGACCGAAATAAAATTGAATATTCTACACCGTGTTTTAGTGTTGCACCCCCAGAGAATTTTATTTTGTTTTCCCGGTGGTTTATTTGTTTTTATTTAATGGCGCGACGTATTTGGTCGCTCGCTTTTTGTATATTTTATTTGGAACTATAAAATGAATACGTAACTCTTTAGAATAAAACAATAAGGATGAAATTTCATAACCTAAGGATGTTGTCAATTACTTATAGCTTGTGTTATGCACACTAAAACTAACTCATAATACAAAATGCCTTATGAAACCTGCAACTGGTTTTTTTTTTTACTTTTCAAGCCGTAGGAGACTCTACTATTAAAGTAAATTAAAAAACCACCACAATGCCTAAAGCCATAAATTAAATTTTGGTCGAAATAACCTTATTTCCGAATATAACAAAGACCTGAAAAGTAAAGTCGAGTGTTTTGCCGAAGGTATCATTGTCAACGGAACCCTTTAAAATCGCGAATAGAGAAAGCAGTTCGCTTTAAAGTTGGAGTTCGGCCCATAAAAAGGAAATTTAATTAAAAGGCACCACCCAAATTAGTTTCGTTTATGCCGCCACTCTCGAGTGTGTTCGGAGCTGAACTGGGAAGAGGTAGTAAGGTCCAATGAATTTCTATGTTTTCTGTTCGTCGAAAGTGGACTACTTACAATAGTTTGACTACTAGAGAAAATGTTTAAATGGACAAAATACTTTGGAAAAACAATTTTAAGGAAAAAACACGTGATCGTGAGACAGAAGGTAGATACGGAATAAGTATATTCTATAACAAATTTGAGATATACAATTTTCGATTCCAAACCTATAATATATTTGTTATAGAGATTACTTTTGATACTACCGTCAATTCAGTTTTGTCCAATTTTTGAATGGAAGCAGGATTATTAGATGGGTCCACGGTATAAAAGTGACACAGTAAAAGTAAGTTTTGTTTATCCTCCCCCCCAACACCACTGGCATTTTCGGTTATCCGCAATACCTATGGCATGGAGATGGCACCTTTAGGTGCCCGTGCCTGGTGAGTGCCTTAGCCTATTTCACTTTAGATGGTTGGATCTGTCTCCTTAGGGTCGACTTGCTTAAACAGATTGATAGAATAGTATTGCGGCTTAGAACTTTGAAAGGCTAGAAGTAACATATCGTGAAACTATGGGCAGTTTGTTTGCTTTCAACATCTATGATGCAATAATGCCAAATACTTATGTAGACATTACAGAAAACACTTTATAATTCCATAAAAACTTATCACTTAATTTGACAGACACAAAACATTGCTACTATTCCTCAATTAAATATCAGACATTTTTTAAATAAACTATAATAAGATACTCGTTAATGAAATCGATATTTAACGTCAAATGAATATAGATAATGTATTTTGCAAGAACTTAAGAAAATAAACATAATAAAAAATAGATCCAACCACATTTCAGAACATCTGTCCAACGTTCATGAATTAAATAATTATTTTTCGTTAGTGAATACCAATAATTAAAACATTATTATCTTATCTAAATAACAAGCTCAATATTACAAATTCATTTTCATTTATTTCTGTGGCAGATAGCTATATATTAAAAGTAGTTTATAACCTAAAATCAAATGCAATTGGCCAAGATCAATTAAATTTAAATCTTATTTTATACTGTTGACCATTTTTAATTCCTCATATTAGACATCTTGTAAACTTTTGCTTGATATCAGGTATATATCCTGATTCATGAAAGCAAGCCAAAGTCAGTCCATTGTGCAAATGTAACAGCCCTGAAGAATTTAGTAACCTTCAATAAATCTCAACACTTTCTTGCTTATCCAAAATTTTAGAAAACGTAATGGAGACTCTGATTGGCACTTTTGTAAATTCTAACAATATTTTACCCGTTAAATAATCCGGTTTTAGACAGGGGCATAGTTATGAGACAACTCTTGCTGAGGTCACTATTTAATTCTATAAATTACTATAGATTCAATATTAAATAATTAGATTTCAAGAATGCATCTATTCTTATTAGGGTAGACTACTCTAAAGCATTTGACACTTTAAACCATGAACTAATTAAATCACATACAGATAGGTTTCAAAGGGTTTGCATCGGTGACTCTGTTTCAATTTGTGTAAAAATAACAGCTGGTGTTCCTCAAGGAAGCATTCTGGGTCCTCTCTTATATTCTATTTACACTTCTACAAATGTCTTCAATACTATGATCACCATATGTATGCTGATGATACCCAATTAAATTACAGCTTCACTGTTCCTGGTACCGAAGAAGCCAATTTAAAAATAAATACAAACCTTCAGTATTTATACGAAAAATCCACAAATATGCAGCTTAAACTTAATCGAATCAAATCCGTAGCAATTGTCTTTGCCAGTGACATTCACCGAACGAATATAGTTAATGATCAATACCTATATATTATTATTAATATTATTATTAATTATTATTTATCAATAATTCGTGTTTTAAGACACACATTTTCAGCGTTTTGCTTAATTTTATTGTATCGACCAAGTATCAGTTTTACATATTATACAAGGTGCTGACTTCTTCAAAGGTACGCTATTGCTATATCGTAAACTGATCTCCCTTATCTCTTTATTGAAAATATGAGTATATTATTTGGTATAAATCAAAAATATAAAAAAAAGTTATTGAGAACAATGAGAATGCCTCCTTGTAATATTATTTTTTAGTAGTGAATACTAGAAATCTTACTTAAGTAGCACCAAATAGATTAACAAGATAAATTAAATATTAACAAGATAATAAAAGATAAATCAATAGAAGTAAACTTAATTACAAATATTAATTAAGAAGCTTTTTAACCATCATTTAGTTAAAGAATACATTGTGCCATTGTTTCTTGATTATGCTAAATTTCTTAAGGATCTATCTGTAAATCTAGCGGTGCAGAAAATAGAAAAAAATGCGTAAACTGAAAATAAACATTTATTAACCTACAAAATATTTTACACCTTTTATTTTAGAATAATTAGTTCCAGATATGTCAAACAAACCTCACGTCCCCATTGGAATATCTTGCATTAGATTTTAAACTGATAGATAGGTTATATGACTATTGTAGAAATCGAGCAGCAAGTAAGCCAAGGGTGTTTTTTACCACCCGTTTTCAGCCTCTACTCAGATCTTCTCACAGCATCACACTCAATAATTTGCGATATGCAGATGATACATATTAAAAATTGTCTTCACAGCTAATCAAGACACTGCTAAGAACCTCAAAAAAGTCCACAAAGGATATCCGCATGCAAAATACAGGAGTCGAGAGGTATCAGTGTCAACGATTCCATGGACTCATCAGTAAGAAATAAAAATTTGCATTGAGAAAGTCTATGCATCCTTTGTGACGATCAAGATATTCTATAATAGAGATATGAGCCTGCACTTAAGAATTTGGGTATTAAAATGCTATTCATTTTCAGAATTTTTTATAGTGTGTAAATTTAAGTCCTCACCATATATTGCGAGGGGAAACGAAAATCCTCCTTGATATGGACCATCATAGGATATAGAGAATTTCATGTGACCAACATGAAAGTTTTGAAATGAATAAAGAGGAAACACAAATTCTGCTTGAGGAGAAACTTAAATATGTTGAGCTCATTATGGTATTAAGTTCCATAACTCATAATCCAAGAAAAAATTTTACGAAAAAGATCATGTGATCTATTGAAAAGAGACGATTATTAGCGAACCTTTTGATACGCATTATCTTAAAGGCTTGGTTGATGATAATTCTATATTTTTTGAGTTGCATAGCTTGATATTCCGTATAAAATAGACAAACAGACCCAATGTCTATGGCAATGTCTTTTATATTGCTATGCCGCGTCGTTAAAGTAAACTTCGAGAAAAACTTGTAAACAATTTTATCTCCTTTGGTAACCTTACTACGTTTGTATATGCGACTAATTGAGTCTTTATTCTGGAGCGGGTCCCTACAATATTGTGAAATTGACTTAGGCTAACAAACCATGATATTTAACGAAGCTGTTCTGTTTCAATCACGGCAAAATTGTTACGGTAAATATATAGGCGGTATATTCCCAATGGAAAGTTGGACGTATCATCACAACAATATTATACAACGTTTATTGGACGCTGCTTGTGATTAGAATTATATAGGTAAGCAGTCGACCCTATAAAATTTGTTTATCTTGCCTATAATAGGTTGATCATGTCCTAAACGTTATTTAAAAGTAGAGTTTTTTAGCATAGAGTGTTTATAAACTTGTTCCAGCTATCATTATTATTTTTGTGCAATTTATACTTTGGTAACCTGCTACACCCGCTTTATCAGTTGGATGAGTTAGCCTTTTAACTTATAACTACATATTATGATAAATAAACATCAAATAATCCTAAATTCTTTATCCGCACTTTAGAGTTATACATAGAAACCATCTTATAGCTTTTTGAATTTCCACGCATGGCCGAGAACGTCTCCTGATTCGCGTGACGTCAAAAGTTAGTTTAAGATGTTTGACTTAGGGAATAATTTACGGAAAAGACATGCTGGCGCTTGTGTTAGTCGTTTTTTGGTGTTTGAGAAGTGTGTTATTCATGTTTTTTAAATTTATTTTAAATATCTCTTAATGTAATAGTGTAGGTCTCTAATAATGTTCTGATTTTGAAGCTTTCACTTTCGAGAGTAACTCCTGTAATAGTTTTATTGTATTCATTCCATTATCTATTTAATCAAGCCATCGAGTTTTTTGCTGCTTTATGTATCCTTTCCAAATACGACACAGTGCGTCACAAGCGCACGTTAGGTATTTGGCAACTAGTTCATTAGTGCCAATAATTTAATGATTTAAAGTTCGTATTTCTTTGCGTGCGATATACTTTTCCATCCCCAATGCAGGCTCTAGTGCAAGAGAGTCATTAGTCAAATCTCTTATCAAGTTTATCCAAACTTTTCAAGGTTTAGAATCTAACGGTTTCCCAGCCTCTTTGGTTTCGGTAAGTAGTTCCATACCAGGTTCTATGTAAGCCTGGGGTTAGCTAATACTTTCAGGAAAGCCTGGATGTTATATATTATTTCACGTTCAAGTTTTGTCAGAAATCATTAATCACAATTATTGTCAGGCTTTGATATGTCTGTGTGCCATCAGATCCCTGCGAATCTTACAGTCACTATCATTCCACTCTTCTCTGCTTGGATATACAATTCGGATACAGTGTGAATTACGTGTAGGAATAATGTGATCCGAATTCCTAATATTTCATCCTGATGCTCAGAAAGTCCGAATTCTTGATGCCTTATCAAACGAGTTGCTGAACATGTACTGTAGCCCCAGTCTGGAATGACATTTAGTTGTTTATATACTTTCAGATTTACTTAGGTACCTGATGGAATTAATCTCAAGATTGACCTGTCAGCTGGAAATAGCCCGAATTTTTACCTAAAAAGGATTAAAATAATAAATGGAATATAATATATCAAATTGTTTTATATAAAATATATAATATAAAATGAACAGAGGTATATAAACTGCATAACAATTTAGAAAATATACAGGTAATATTAAATTTAGGGACCTCTACTTTAAAACCTAAGACATTTAAGACCCTGAAGTTTGTCGTAATATTAAAATACCCTGAATACCCTGTTCACGTTTCAGTGAGTCACGTTTACAGTCCTCTTTGGGTTCATTTTGTTATCCTGTAGTTGATAATATTTACTATATTAAAATTATTACGTAATAATTTTAAAACACTTTGATTTTAGTAAAGAAGGACTTTAGTTTGCAAAAAAATATATTCCTTATAAATTCTGCAAACTACGTCAAACTTTTAAATAGTATAGAGATTAGTTTCATCAGTAAAAGTAATTGAAACAATGTTTTACAGCCAATAAAAAACAACTAAAAACAGGGTGTAAAAGTCTAAAGGAAAAAATCAATCAAAATTTTTTTTATTGCCGTACGGAAAGTACTTACTTGGCACACTCTCCTAAGTTGATAAAGTTTACTTAATACTGAATGAAATAATCAGAATTATAAAATTACCTCATTGTGGGCGAAAAAGAATACTATTGCAAACCAAGAAATAGCAATATAATATAATTAGTCTTGCTCTAAAAAATGCTTGCCAGTATCTCTGGCGAATTTTTGATAGCATTCAATTTGCCTGCAAAAGGTCTTGGTTTTAAATCCGCTCAGTGTTATATAAATCTTAATTTTTTTTACGATCATGAAATTTAGTTTTAAATGTTAATATTTTTTACATTAAAATACTTTTTTTTTAACATTCTGGATTGCTCGTTTTTTAGTTGGTGCTTACAAGTGACTATTTGTTAACCCTTCGAGCTATTTTAAGAAAAGACAAGAAAACATTAACACCTTTCAAACAACCCTTAAAATAGGCCCTTCGGTTAATTCGGTGAGTGCTCTGTGGCAATAACGTGCGCTAATGAAATATTCAGGACTTACTGGGCCGGTGTTTCGGTCTGAAATATTATAGTTTTAGGCTGTTTTGATAAATCTCACCGATAGTTCATCGACTGCAACTAATTCGCCCTTTATCGGGGAGGTCAATGTATATTTTATAAGTACCTTCTTGAATGTAAACTCTTTAATCTATTTTTTCTTTATTTCAGGTAAGCATTTCGTCGAACCAATAAAAAGAACGTTCAACTAAATTTGTAAGTAAGTATTCTACTTATATTTTAAACTGATACAAGAGGATACTGCTAAAGAGTACAAAGTACTTAACACTAAAGTATATTTATTTCCAAGGTAGATACGACGAAAACAAACGCATGCCCGTGACACGCCACCTGCGCGTGATCAGACACGGCGAAAGTATTGAACAGGGCCGCACTTTAATAATAATATAATATGCAAGAAGTGAGTTTTTTATAGTGCTGGAAAGTAATGATTCGAGAATATTTTAAAATATTGTCGTAAAATTTTGATAAAACAATAGGGATGTAGCAAACACATTTAAATATTTTTTTTTTGCATTTTAACCTTATTTTAATTTTAAGGGGCGGTAGGGGTATAACTTTGGAATTTCAAATGGAATAATGCGTTTTATTCCTAACATTTGAATTTACATGATGTAATTAATCGATATCTATAATATACGTTTCAACACAAAAATGAAAATAAACATAACAACTATTATTCTGATGAGCTGGAAAAACTATCATTATCATCATTATTATCATCTACGTGAATAATAAGTTGTTCCACTTGCATTTCCATAATATTATCTATCCTCCACATTTTGCTTTCCACCTTTTGCACTACATGTTCGATACATTTTTGCCACTTCCCGGGTGTAATGTTCATTAAGGCGCGATTAAAAAGGTCTTTCACATCAGATAACTTATAGGTCGTATTATGTTTGGCAACAAAATTCTTCGCATCGGCCCATATGAGCTCAATTGGGTTGAGCTCGCAGTGATAAGGAGGCAAGCGTAGTACAATTTTATTTTGAGTCTTAGCTATTTCATCAACTATGTAAAGTCCAGTGCAACGATATATTAGAATGGTCACCCGTCAAAACACCAGCCAAACAATGTCATCCACCTTCTATTTACATTGTTTGGCAGGTGGAATGCTGGTGTTTTGACGGGTGACCATTCTAATATATCGTTGCACTGGACTTTACTTATTGTATTGCGACTTACGTTGTTTTACAATATCTAAAAGCTGATATTTTAGCATTGTTTTATCAAACTCGAGTTTCTTCAAACAGAGCCAGTTTTGAATGTCGGCTTTTCTTGAATTACTTGTTGGAACTTTTTCAAGCTTCCGTGAATGATATGGGGCATTATCTAAAACTATGACGCTGTTGTCATCAAGCATGGGCAAAGTTTTAGAAAACCATTGTTCAAATGACTCCTTATTCATTTCCTTGTGGTAATCGCCTGTCTTTTTCGATTAGAAACTCCAAAAAGCGTCATTAACGAATCCATCAATACTGCCAATATGGAAAATTATCAGCCTCTTTCCTTTTCCTGAACAAAAAAAAAATATTAACCAACATATTTTATAATTTTCTAACCCACCTACCTGCAGGATTTTTGAGCCCTGTTGAAAGTCCATCTATAAATGCTCTTCTTGACGATGTCAAAATTTCATCCACCCAAGCTTTTGGTGTTGTATGACCAGCATTTACCAAGGTCTCGTCTAAGTAGTATAATTTACGTTTCTCATTCCTGTATGCCTTTATTGCTACCAAATAATCTCTCCTCCATCGGACAATTTCTGGCCTATCTAGCAGGATACTATATGCGTATTCAGTAAATCGGGATCATCGTTAACCACCCTGAGAACCTTATCTAAAGTCGGTATTTCGTTCCTAAAAAAAAATCGTGAACTTTCCTCCGTATTGCTTGTTTTTCAATTTCGCCCAGCGTTTCAATAAGATTCATGCGATTCTGATTGGTTTTCGGTTTCGAAAATGAATGCGATTGTTTGTATTCTCTGATAACATTGAACACAGATGAACGACATATACCAACTTTTTTTGCAACACTTTGAACAATATTTTCTTTGAAAGAATCAGGATGCTCTCCCAGTTCGCACTTAAAATAAGTTCTTTCATCTCAACACTTAAATGATTTTTCTTTAAACATTTTTTAGTTGGGCTATAATCAACATAATTTTGAATTTCGTTTGCTGTGTCTGTGCTAGACATTTTACTTCTACAGGCAATTTAAAAACACACAAGCAGTAATGCACTGTAGCAAAAAGTCACGAACAATTAACAAAACTAAATTAAACTAACATCACGTATACGTATATATACAAAAACAAAGAAAATGCAACTATGAAATTAAAAAGCAAAGCAGCGATGAACACGACATTAGGCGTAAAACTGATTGCAACCCTGTACAACGATACGCCGACCGGCCTCGATTGCAGGTGCACGGCGTTCTTCATTTTTACGACCAAACGACCAATAAGAAACTTCGCACGTGCTGATCAAGCGGTAGCCGTGTCTATCTTGGAAATAAATATACTATACTTTTACCCAATCCTCGAGTATTCTATTTCTTTAAAAGATTTAAAAGACGCGTCAATGTTCGGACGTTAACTGGCCGCCTAGGAGAAAAGGTTCTTTATATACTCGCCGGCACAAAATTCCGCCACCCTGAAATATTGGCCAAGTTTGATGTTTTATAAATTTTTTATTTTTTATCAGATTCTCACGATTTTGCCATCAGTTTTTAAATACATTTGTTGTAATTTTTTTTAAATCATTTTGTAAAGTAGCATTTTTCGATTAGGCTATATTATACAGGAGTAAAACAAACTGTTGCTTTTTCTCGTAATTTCAAAAGACCCTGTAGGAAAATTAAAGTGGGTAATTCTGTTTACATAGTGATCCTTGTAATCTTGATTCTTGTAATCTTGATCCTTGTAATCTTGACTAAGGTTTGCAAGATCGCATTTTGAGTGGACTCTAGAACAGTGGGCAAACGTACTATTCACAGATGAATCCAGGGTTTATTTAAGGACGCCGGATGGTCGTGAGCGGCTATACCGATGTAGAAATGAAAGATATGCTGACTGCACCATTTCAGAATAAATCTCATATCGTGGCGGTTCAGTCATGATTTGGGCGGGTATTTCTACCGAAGCACGCACCAATCTTGTATTTATTGAAAATAAAGCTCTAACCGCCCACCGTTACATTGAGGAAATACTTCAAGAAGTTGTTGTCCCATTTGCTCCATTCACTGGGAACCAATTTACATTAATGCATGATAATGCTAGACCTCACGTTGCACATGTAGTGAGCGAATATCTGGATGAAGTTGGACTCCCAAGATTGGAATGGACCGCATGTAGCCCGGATCTCAACCCAATAGAACATCTTTGGGATCAACTTAAAAGGGCCGTTCGTCATCCTCCTGTACAACCACAAACCTTGCAAGACTTACGCTGATCGAAAAATATGAGGCTATTCCTCAAGAAAGAATAAGGAACCTTATTCATTCGATGCCGCGAAGACTGCAAGCTGGTATTGCTGCGAGAGGAGGAAATACACGCTATTAAAATTGGTTTTTTTTTAATTAACTTTATGATATACCTAGTGTTTGTTTCTCCTAATAAAAATACGCTTCAAATCAGCGTTTTAATAAAAAATTTGCAGCTCGCAGCAGAAATGAGATAATGGAATGAATCAGAAATCAAAATGTTTAGAATAGATCAAAGATTACAGGGAACAGTATGTAAATAGAATTATCCACCTTAATTTTCCTACAGGATTTTTTGAAATTACGAGAAAAAACAACAGTTTATTTTACTCCTGTATAATATAGCCTAATCGAAAAATGCTACTTCACAAAATGATTTTAAAAAATCAGAACAAATGTATCTAAAAACTGATGGCAAAATCGTGAAAATCTAATAAAAAATAAAAAATTTATAAAACATCAAACTTGGCCAATATTTCAGGGTGGCGGAATTTTGTGCCGGCGAGTGTATATCACTGCATGCGCCCCGAGATGTCGCGAGTTGTGTCCGAAACCGCTTGTATATTCGCCGCGGTTAAGATCATTACAATATACTTTAAATCTTACAAATTAATTGTCCAATATTAATGCCATAACTAGTCAAGGAGTTATAGGAAAGTCCATTTTCAAAAAGATCCGATAAAGCAAATACATATCAATTAAAACTCTCATTCTATAATACCTTATTTCCATAACAAAATGTCTTGATATAAGCAATAATAAAGAAAATTACACAAACACTTCAAATATTAATAAACAAAGAATAACCGAATTATGAAAAAAAAAATTAAATAACAAGGGTTCGTTTTTAATCCGAAAAGAACATACAAAAGAATTTTTTGTCCTTTCCACTATAATTTGTAACTTTCAAGATAACGAGGGTCGTCGCCCATCACGTAAATCGGAAAATTCAAAAAGATACGAAAATAGGTATACAGAAAAGCCTCACTTACCTTTTAGTATTCAAAGAGGCTTGTCAAGGTGGCTGTGATAAATCGTCTGGAATGTTTAACGGACTATGTAGTGCACATACGATTTGTTATTTCAAATATTTTAAGGGTTTTAAATGTTATATGTGTATTCGCATACCATAATTATGTAATCTGTGCGAGAATATTCGTTGTCGCACTCGTACGACGAGTATCTGTGGCGCCATTTAAGTCATGCTTCAAAATCATGAATTAAGGTTACTGAAGTACTGAAAACGTTACTAAAAAAAGTTACTGAGGTAAACCATTCAAACAAATAATGTGTTGTATAGCTGTTATACCGTGGCGCCATGTAATATTCATATTTTAAAACATGATTCAAGGTATCTGGAATCAAAAAGATAAGTCGTTCAAAACTCTACACTCATGTTGCCCTTCCTACTTTCCTATTCCCCAGTTATTAAAATGAAATTAAATTCCTGGTATAAGATACGATATTACTGCAGAAACCTGATTTTTTTCTCTATGGAGTTTTATTCAATCATTGGTCCTCTGCAATAATAATTGCTTGAACAAAATTCATGTTACGTCTGATAAGTTTATGTTGTTAAGTGTCACGGTAAGTGACATTTTAGATTATTTAATATTTTAGGCGCATATAAGCATTTTTTTTGTTTATGTGGGCTGAAAAAGATGAAGTATTATCAAAAATAATACCCAAATTCTTTGCTTCATTAACCACCGGTACTAGTGTATTGTCTATTTTAACCAAAATCTTGAGAAACATGATCCTAGAAATAAGAGACACGATTTTGAAGTGAATATAAACCAGTACAATGCGCTGTAGACACTGCAACTAGGTAGAGTTGCTTATACACTGGTATACAATAAAAGGAATGAACTGAAATATTTCAACAGGTACGTATCTACTAGTCTTTTTATTAGACTAGAGCTTGCACTGGGGTGCCAACCAGTACCACATACGGAGAATTAGAGCCTGGGTAAGGAGACTCACAGAAACCTTCAGATTGTTGAGAGGAGACAAACTTAGAACAGTTATAGGGCACTATAGCTGTTCTAATTAAGGGACACCTTAATAGAACTGTGTGTACAATTGAGAGCTGACTTATCATCTGTAAAAATGAACCATACAGACTGCACATCATATAACTTGCGCCTTGTGAGAGAGACCAATGAAGAACTAGCTCATTAGCAAAATAATTATAATGAAAAATGCCAAAAGTACGTCTCTGAAATATAAAAAAATATATAAAATATTATTTGTCAAAGCCGCAAAGGGGAATAAAATATTTTATTAGTTGTAACCTTTATGACGATACTATATAGCATCATAACACATACTATACAGGAATTTAGTGTATTCACTATTTTTGTTTTATGTTGCTTTCCATCCATTGTAATAAAGTTGTTTATGATCGGTCTAGAAGTTTTAATAATGATTTCCAATTTATACTATCCTGGTTATTACTTCATTGCAACCATTTACATATTTCAGGTTATAATTTTTGATCCTATAGCTCATAAATCAATAAATCTTAACTATGCTATTTAAGTGTAGCCTATTTAATACATTAAATACACATTAGCTCAAAATCTCCTAAATTTGCTATTTATTCTAGCTGATAATCTGTTCTCCGAACAAGGACGCGTGTTATTTCTAGGTTTTAGCTTTCCGGACTAAGCTATACATGGACACTAGGTGCATTTGGAGCATATGGACCGCAGAGAGGCAATTAGCGTATTTATCGGCGATTTCGTAAACGGATTTCAATTTCCAGGTTAATTAGTAACTTTAGCTCGAAGCGACCGATAATGGAAGCGATGCCACGTATGCCCAAAGCGGTATTTATCCAGGCGATGTTCATTTATTCATGTTCGAAATTTCTGGACGCCGATTTTGTTGTCCGAAAAGAAATTTTCGCTCTGAAGTTTTATTTACTCTTTTTAGCGGATTTTGTGTCACTATTTAAATAGTTCCACAAAATTTAATATAATTTACTTGATTGATTTATTAAATATGCTTAGTAGCTTTTTAAATAATTCCCTTGAATTACTTCGCAATTTAATATCAAAAGTCAAAATAAGCATTATTATCAAAGAACGTGTGCCTCAACTTAAGTAATTTACTTAAATATACTTCCTCATAAAGTTGTAATGGCAGACATTACTAACATCTACTCAGATGGTTCTGAAGGCTAGGGCTGTAGCGTACACTTCAGAGACCTCTAATCTGATGAAACATAATGCAAGAATCTAATGAATCATAATGCCACCTTAAGGGGCTATGCCAAAATGTTCTTTAAACCGAAACATATGGCATAACCCTGGCGCTAGAAGAACTAATCAGCAATAGCACAGCTGACAAAACAGCGTATCTTCACACAGGATAAATACAAGCAGTTCTTGCGCTGTCTAGACCCGCGCCTTACGTGAAAATGTATAAAGCAATACCACTCCCCGTGAAAGATTCCACCAATAACAAGGTGGAAGTTAGCTATCAGGCCGTCGATTCTCTAGGGAGCTATCTAACAAAGGGCCATCACTCTTAAACCTAATAAATATAATGAGACAAAAGGGCAAACCTTATTGTACTTAAGTATCACGAGTAGCGTCAATGCTACGAAGGTGTCTGTAGATATTTTAAGTTCTGCAATCTTCTTGCGTTCTTCTTGTAATTTTCGCGACATACGCGCTTGGAAAATACGTGGAAGTTGACTCCACCAACTTGTCCGATATAGCAGATATAGAGTCCCGATACAGCGAAGTTCTAGGCATCTACAGATGTACTCGATTTTCATGAGTCACATCTGCATGTCGAGTAAATCTTGCTAATATGGGTCAGTTCGGAAAAGCACTTACCATGATGGTAATGATAAAAGAGAGTCAGATCCGCATACCTTCCTTATATGCACCAAACTGTATAAGCTTCTAGTTATCTCTGGATCTCTCCTATAAGACTTATTCCATTCATCAGAGTAGATGACGAACTAAGGGTGTCTCCCCTCCTTTCTGAACGAAGGCTCTCAGTAAGGAGACAGCTGACCAGAAGGAAACTACGTCTGGTAGCAGGTAATTCTCACTGATCACTGTTATCATGACGAATTGAGCTACTTTTTTATATTTAACTGATTTTTTCATTAATCTTTTTTGGTAAAGTCAAGATCAAAATATTATGAGAGCTCCAATACATACAATAATTGAGGAAAACGTCTTAAAGAAAAGTTTAATCTAACAGGTAAATAGAAAAAAATACAACGCAATCCTACAATTCAGTAGAAAAACATTTATATAATTTAGTATTCCTTTAGGCTGTATAACTTCGTTTTAAGTAGATTAAGTCTCTTTTAAAGCATATAAATGTTACGAGAGGATTTTAGTTCTTTACTTTACAAGTTTCTTTCGAACATGGCAGTTGTAACTTTTGCGGCGAGTAAATAAGTCATTTATTGCAGTTAAACGGTTTATTTAACTCAAACCAACATAGAAGTCGGACTAACTTTTTGGTGTTGACATTCCTTACAGCGAATGGTTGCCACTTGTGAGTCAGTCGCACAGCCTTATGAGGTGGTAGCCAAACCAAGGCTTTTATTACAGCCATGATGTGTCCACATAGATTGAAGAAGAGATTTAAAAACTTGAGAGCATACCAAGTCTTTCTTAGTTTACAACATATTCTATATGGAACAAAAATGTCCTCATTTGATTTTTGACGGGCGCCATGTAGAATTCTCTCTGGGAGACTTTTCTCACCATTCACCAAGACATACTCTTTGTATTTTTCAGAAATAATTGAGTTTTTGAAACTTTTTGAGCCGATATGCCATGGTTTAAAATGTCAATTTACAATAAATAACTTTAAAATGTCGTACTGTCGAGCGTAGTAACATTTTTTTATCGAAAGAAGAAAGCTTCTCTATCGAGAGAGGATTACAGCCTTCATAAAGAATGTCATAAACTTATACTAAATTCAAAAACTTGGATTAGGACTTAATGAAAAAAATACTTTAGATTATATATTAGGTGGACCAGTATTCCAAAACATTCGCTAACCTTCCACGTGTGGTTCGAGATGTCGGCATACCCGGCGCTCGCTACAACTTTATTTAGCTGATATATTCGTGCCATTTATGATCGTTACAATATCTGGACAATTTGAGAATATTATTTGACATACTATCTGTGCCACTGGTGTTTTTGTTGGTAAGACTAAGTTAGATGCATTCCTGGTCATGTATATGAAATTCTGATAAAAACCTATACCAATTTTTATGTACAAGTGTCACGGTCTCTCCTAAAACTCCTATAGAATTAATTCAGGTAATAGAAGTTTGCTGGTTACATCCAAATATACATAACATTTTTTAGTCGGGTTCAGAGCTGCGAAGAAGATTCGTCATATCTGAGTCTTAGTTATTCAAGGTTTGCAGAAGTGTCAGCTGATTGTGATCTAGAATTGTCGTGTCACGAGCGAGCAGAGTACATTTTCCTATAATATCTAGTAAAGTGAGATAAATTATGAAGATCAGAAACAACAGTGGGTCCAAGACAGATCCCTGTGGAACACCTTAACCGTTTCATAAAATTTCCTACTGCGACAATACTCGAATGCTGACTCATCCGCAGCAAAATTTACGCAATCAAATGCTTCTGATAAATCACAGAAAGCTGCTGCGGGCATTTCTTCATTGTGAGGTTTCCGAAAACCACTATATTTTACACCACACTATTTTACACAGATTAGAAAGAAGCAATAGGATTTTGTCATTTTGATAAATCTTTTAAGTCTTTTCATTAATGAAGAGGTATAACTTTAGATAGCTTTAGACATGAAGCAGATACCCAAGATATACTTATTGCCTTAACTTCAGATTAAGTTCCCAGAGCATTATCAGGTATATTAGAGAACCATGATGCAGATAGGCCATTCCTCCTTTTATTTTTAATAGTCTCCTTTTATTTTTAAAGTTTTACTTAATTTTACAGAGGTCGCATTACTCAGCCTTTTTGCTCTTTTTGTATTTAAAGCCCAAATAACAACCTCATAAATCCTAGAAGCTTACAAATTCACCATTAATATTTCGGAACGACTTACGCGGTAAGGACCACATTTTCTGTGACCGTACACATTATGGGCATTAAAAAAGCAGAAAAAAAAACTGTTTAACGCGCCTGTTTATTGGCCAAAGCTAGGGCGGCAGTAAAAAAGAAACATCCTCCGCAGTCGTAACTTTTTTGTTGCTCGAATTTATTCGAGCGAGCTCGCCCTATGGACGATCCAATAATCGTAAATTCGATCGACACACTATTAATGCACCATTTATTTATTAAAGCAATTAGCCAATATTGCATAGTTTAGTGTAAATTTATTGCGTTTTATGCTGATATTTATTGTTACTCTCACGATGACCCTATTAATTGTTTATTTCCCTCTATAACGATACTGGAAAATTCGCGAATTACAATTGTCATGTTAAATAATATACCGGTCGGGAAATGAATACTCCAACCATAGGATATTACATAGTATGTTAAAGCATATGAGACAGTTAAGGTGGGGTTGGTATTCTTCAGGAATTTGTGTAAGTAAATTTAACTTCTGCGAAACTATAAACAGCAATTTCTTCGCTTTTTCTTTCGCGAAACTGCAATTTCGCGAATTTCTTCTTCTTCTTCTTCTTGTTACAAAGTTGTCTTACTACGGCCCTGTCTTGGCCAGATTATTCTAATCAATTTATATTCGTTTATACTTATTTGTACTTAAGGACATTCTGTTAGAGTTCTAGAAATTAGTAGAAGCTTCCTATTGGATATACATGTATATACGGACCTGATTCGAGTTTTTAAGTTTATAGTTGAGATTTAAATATGCTAAATAATCAATGTGATTAAAAATAGTAAGTGTTTATGTAAGTGAAAGTTTAGTGTCCAAGTGTGCTTAATTATTGAACCCACGGGAAATGAAATCGGTAATAATTAGTCGTGTCAGAAAAGGTATAAAAAAGGGCATTTTGCAACACAAAGAATTAGGAAAGCAGAGGTTGAGAGGAAAAGAGGTTAGAAACGAATTTTAAAATTTTTATGGTAAATACGAGAAAGGAAACGTGCCAATATATACCAAATGAATAAATTCATGTCCGAATTAATGGATAAATGGAAGAATGACGAACAGGAAAAACAAGATAAGGCGACAGGATGAGGAAAGAAGCCAAGAGAAACATGAACAAGAGGAAGGATTGCAGAAATGAATTAACTGCTTTTATGGGAGAACGGGCAGTAAAAAATTAAATAAAAGAAATTTGGGTAGAACAACGGAAAATAGAAAACGAGATAGAGGTAATAAAAGAGTGTAAAGAATGTAAACAAATTACAGTCCGAAATTACTTGGATAAAAAGGTAACTATCGTGGGATTGAGCTCTCATAGCATCTCACAGAATATAAATCCTCCAGCCTTTGATGACCAGATTTCTTAGACAATGTACAAGCGACAATTTGTAGTAGCTGTAGCAGTCAATGGCTGGGATAATGAAGATAAAGTAACTTCTTTGGTGGTAGTTCTTCGAGGATCGGCCTTGGTTGCTCCGGGCAGTACCAGCTTCTCATCAACGAAACTATGAGACATTGGTCGTAGCCCTAGAGAGCAGATTTGGCGACCAATATGAGCAGCTATACCAATCCCGAGTAAAATCTAGACATCATATCTGACCAGCAAGTCTCACTTAAGTCACAAGGTATTGGTGGCTGATATAGAAGATGAGTTTATTTTGGGAACGGATCTTATTAGACAGCACGGATTCTCATTTTACAACAGGCTAAATATTCTTAGATTTAGTTTGGAAGGATTTATTTTGTCAAGGCGCAGCTGCTATAAGGGTTGTGGCAGCAGATTCTGTTCGTGGGGATGGTGATAGTGAAAAGATTATTTTTAGAAGATTGGAAAAAAAATTCTAAGTGCCGCATTGGATTGATCCAAATGCTGTAAATACCTAATGGCAAAGTCATTGGGAACATCAGGTGACATTCCCACAAGAATTGCTAACATCCTCCCCAATAGTTCTAAGATAAACAAGGGTGACTTGGTGGCTCTATACCAAGCAGTTTGATCTGTATCCAGATGTAAAGAAGATTACGCAATTTCTTTGACCAAAAAGACTCGACACGAATCTGGACAGCCTCGCAAAGGATTGGAAACATCTTTCTCTGGACGAATTGAGCAAGGCCAAACACTCCACCACCGAGCACAGCGAGATCTTTGGAGAGCCTTATGGTAAAACTGGAAAAACTGCTGCAGCTAAGTATAAAAAAATACTTACTAAAAACAGCTCATGTAGCCCTAAAATGGTTGTTGCAGATAAAACAACCAGAACAACATGCTTAATGAAGGGATTATTAAGGACTTAAGAAGGAAAAGTTGCAAGATTTTTAGAGAAGTTGCAGCAGTACAGCTTAACAGCGGTCGGGTAATGTATATAATAAAGCAGACGCTATATTCATCCTTGCCAGCCACAATCTTAACTTGTCCTAAATTAGAAAAACGGGAAGAGTTGGCCTATCTAAGAAGTAAATAAACAAATAAAAAACAAAGTCATGGTCTCATAAGCAAATTTTATTGGCTACACGTATACACTGTAAAACTTACAACAAAAATCCATCATCATGATACAAGTGGATTACTGCCAGCCGTTAACAACAGTTTTGTTGGTGAGAGAACTTCGTTTACCATGTGACTTAGTGTTTGGTACCTCAAGCAATGAAGTCATAGTGCAGAACTATAGGGATAATGTAAAAATAAAACTGCATGATATGCATGAATTGGCAGAGAATGACTAAGGATTGGAAGCATCTGGATAAATACCCGCAACTGTATTAAAGCAAACTGTTCAGAATTTCAGCCAGCTGACAAACTGTGGCTTTGGAACCCTCAATGAAAAAAAAAGAAATCACCAAGGGTGATGCCAGCCTGGAAAGGTCCATATGCGGTAGTAAGGAGAATTAATGATATCGGCTATAGAATCCAGCGCAGCTCTAAGGCAAATACAAAGGTAGCACATTTAGACAAATTCGGGCTGATCGGGATGAACAGATTTAAAAGAGGGGCAATGCTACTTGCCTTACTATGGCCCTGTCTTAGCTGGATTGTTCTAATAGATTTTTATTCGTTGATATTTGTACTTAAAGAACATCCTGTTAAAATTCTAGAAATTAGTGGCAGAACTTTATTGGGTATATAAAAGGACCTGACTCGATATTAAGTCTATGTTTTTAGTTGTGATTAGAGTACGCTAAATAATCAATAAGTGATAAAAAATAGTAAGTGATTGTATGTGAAGTAGTAAATAAAAGTTTAGTGTTTAGTTTTTTAATAGGCGGAAAAAACACAAAGTCTCGCACTCGAAAGTCATAAAATAAAATTAATTTTTAAAATGGTTACAACTACAATGACGTTACTAGTGTTCACCTGTTCAGGTCTGATGATGCTCATTTCTTAGCGAAACATGTAACTTAAGTAAACATGTAACTAAGTCATTTTATTATATGACTTTTGAGACCGAGACTGTGTTTTTTTGCCTATTTAAAATTATATTGGGGTATCTTTGGACGAAATAGACGAATTTTTCCAATTAGTGTTTTTAGTTAAGCGTGCCTAATTATTGAACGGATGGAAAATCCGTAATACTCTCTTTCTCTGATTGTCAAACAGGTTGATCCACCTCTGCATTAACAGATTTATGACAATCTTGTAACCATCATTGTTGTTCAAGCTTATAAATTAAGGATGATTTCCAATAACCTTATAATTTGTATAAATAAACATTTTGAAGCACGTATGTGCACGTGCGACCAGTTAGAAAACGTACTTACGCACAACCTGCCGTTGAAAGTAAAATTAAATAAGTCGATTAATTGATCGACAAGTCGGCTATGTTCGCAGGCAAGAGTCTCGTTCCTTGCACAAAAAACCCTTATTGTACAGTATGTGCAAATTGGTAAAAGGGATTGAATGTTTTAGTCTATGATGACCGCCGTGACTCATGTGGCATGATGATCGCATTTGACCTCTTGGTAGGTTTTCTTATAGCCTTGATATATCCGCCCTTGATAGATTCCAAAGAAAAAATTATAAAGGTTTTTTGCACTTGCAAACATAACATATATTGACAATTGCAAACATTCCTGAGCGTGATTGATCAATTACGTCTTCAGCCATTAAAATTCATCGAATATCTTATTGCATTGCATTAGCTACTCCTTGAACAATTCCCTCTTGGACTTTCTCTTGAGGTAAGCAATGACCACTAATGTCAGAAACAAGGACCGTTAAGTCAATCGCTTGCCATCCTTATTGTTTATTTCTAATTTCTCCTTATTTATTTCCTTGATCTTATCGATGAAAAATTTAAAAGAGCAATTTTTAAAAAATTAAATTTTTATCGTGTTTTATATTCCAAACAGGATAGCCAAGCGTCCTCGTACTCGTTCACAGATTATTAAGTTAAGAGGCCCGGATCTCGTAACTATGTTGTTTGAAAATTAAATTTCCAAGTCAGACTGGCCGAAATGAGAAAACTAAAACTATAAACTATTCAAAACAATTTTCCGGCCTCTCGACGGCGGCTTCGCGGCGCTAACACCACCCCGGACCGGCGATGTTCGCGGAAATTTCTTTTGACATTCTGGCGGGAAATAAATTTGAAAAAGCTCGGTTTCCGGGGCCCGCTCGGATATATCTCCTGATTTAAAGTACTCGGCGCTTATAGAGGCTAAATTTCGTGCAATATTTTTAGATGTGAATCCCTTGAATTTGCACTGAATTTGGGTTAAAACAAAAATGTAGACTACGTTAGATGGTTTATATGGTTATGGAAAAAATGAATATTTCGCTAAATGTTTTTCTAGATCTTTTTAATTTTATCTTTGAAAACCATTACTTTCAATATCACGACACGCAAACTTTTGGGCTTGGAACGGGAAACTGTCACCATTATATGCAGATTTTATTATGCAAGATTTACAAGTTACTCCAATTAATGGATAGCCATTTTAAATTCCGTTTTATCAAAGATATGTTGACGATAATTTATGGTACTTAGCAGTTGTTCTAAGAAACTAATATGTAACTATTCAACATCCAATCCCAAATTTTAGTTTACTTTAGAAACGGAAAATAATAATCAAATATCATTCCTTGATATTTTAATCATTAGAAAAGAAACTGCAACTTTGGAAACCAACTAGTAACATAAGTCTAAATGTTCAGAGCGATACATTAATTAGTTTTCTTTTCACCTTTAAAGGATAAAATCAATAATTAAGAATTTAAAACATAGATCTCTTCCACTAGCATCTGAACACTTTCACAATTCAAATTCGCATTAAAAGAATGAATTAAAAATGTGCTTTTAGATAACAATTAGTTATTTTCACTAAGAACCCAACAGTAGAGAAATATTCAAATTTTAATAACACATAACAGAATCTCAAAAATGCTGCAAGAAAATGAAAAACAGAAAACTCATTTAAATCAAATATAAGTTTTTATATTCCATGTGGCGAATATGATAAATGCTACACTTACTCATAAACCTGGTCGTCCCGATTAGCCTGAGTCTGTGTAAATGAAACACCTTCATATTTGCCTTAGGGCTGCGGTTCTATAGACGACATCATTAATCCTCTTATATAGACGCATATAGACCTTCCTAGGCTGACATCAGCTTCGGAGCATTTCCTTTTCGTTCATTGAGGGTTCCAACGCCATAGTTTGTCATCTGAAATTCTGAACAGATGCTTTAATACAGTTAGGGGTCCTTATCCGGATGCTTGCAATCCTTAGTCATTCTCTGACCAATTCGTGCACATCGTGCAGTTTTATTTTTACATCGTCCACATAGTTTGCCATTGTGGCTTCCTTGCTTGAGGTACCAAATACTAAGTCACATGGTAAACTAGGTTCTCTCACCAACAAAACTGTTGTTAACGACTGGCGTTAATCCACTGGTATCATGAATTACCGACCTGTAGGCCAGCAAAAAAATTGGCAATTTGAGATCCCAATCCTTTTGAGGTTCATCCACCATCGCGTAAAGATGTTCTTCGATAGTATTGTTGAATCTCTCCACCATGCCATTGGATTGTGGATGTACGGCTGTTGTTCGTATTTTAAGTGGCAATTCCAAGCAGTTCACAAAGTTTCTGTAACAGCTTGGATTTAATTGAATTCCTTGAGCAGAATGCCACTCTAAAGGGCCCTGAAATCTTCTGAAGACATTGTTGACTGAAATTTCAGCTACTGTCACCACTCCTAGTTTGCGAAGAGCAAAGACTTCTAGCCATTTCCTAAAATAATCTATGATTACCAGTATGTACTTATATCCCTTGTTGGTCTCGGAAAATGGGCCCGATATATAATGACGATTCTTTCGAATGGCAGCCCCACCTTATACTTCTTTATCTTACCACTGGATCTTGTATTAGGGCCTTGATTAGCTGCATTTGTCGAACATTTTCAGCACCTTGATTTCATTTTTAGTAGTTAACCCAATAGAACCTGTCTTGGATTTTATCCAGAGTCATGAGCTTCATTTTCGCCACTATAGTACAGTCGTGCTGTATGAGAATGGATGCAAAAATTAGATAAAGGACAGTAAGTTGTATGGGTTGTAGTTTTGACAGTAAGTTGTATGGGTTGAGAGAGTGCAAAAACCAAAAATGCGAACAAAAATTCCGAGGGAGTTTTTTTTAGGGAATGATTGGGGATGGTCTTGGATTGGCGCTACCCCTTTGCACTTTGACTACAACTTTGACTCCATGGGATAAATTGTTCAGAAAAGGAGCCATCTTTTCTTCCACAGAAGCGAATTCATCCGAGTTGATTTAGAGGGTGTAAAAAGGGGGTGAAGTTTTGAAATATTGGTTTTAAATTAATAATTTTCTTGGGAAAAATCCCACGAATTTTGTTTAAATAGCAAAGTTATAGCTCTTAAAAAGACGCGTACAGTGATATATATATCGACTAAGCAAAAAATTTTTGACGCCCTAAAAAATTTATCAAAAATCCAAAAAATGTTCATTTTGAAATAACTCAAAAACTATACATTAAAGAAAAAAGTGTTGGATATACAGAAGATGGAGAAAAATTTTACCTTCAATTTGATAGTAAAAGCAACCCTCAACTCCGTACGTAAACTACCCTTATGGTGAAAATTTTGAAAAGCTTTTTTGGAGAAACTATCGACTGTACGATGTTGCTTCTACGCAATAAATTGAAGCAAAAAGTCTAAGCTATCATTTCTTCTACATTAAAGAGGTGATAAATTGCATTTTAAGGGCTGTAAAATTAAGGGGCGCATATTAGAAACCAGTTTTTTCGAGTTCTCTTTGGGTAAGACTTTTTTGAAAGTTAAATAAATTCTTACCCGAAGAGATAACTTTCTTCCTAGGAATCACTAACTGTTTCTTAATATTTTTTCATCGGGGCTCTTCCACGCTCAACCTATCCTCGATGATTAGTGAGTTCCACTGCGCTCATAGTGATTTAAATGTGTACCCTCTATCCGAAATGCCACTTCATCTCGGTCTTGGTCTGCTGTTTTCTTTCTACTGTAGAATTTCTGATATGTCTTCGCGTTGATTCTTTATTAACTCAGCAGTACTCCATCCTAACCGCCTACCACAAACCTCACTATTCTCAAATTTAAGACTTCTTAGATATGCCAATCCTTCCCGTTTTTCTACTTTGGGACTTGTGGTTCAGCCACAATCCTATTGTGGCTGGCAAGATCTTTTGGATACAGCGTCCTCTTTATTATACATTTTACCCGACCCCTGTTTAATATTGAAGTTGTACTGCTGCAACTTTGCTAGCTATCTTGCGACTTGTCCTTTTTAAGTCGTTAATAATCTCTTTCTCAAGCATGTTTTTCTGGTTGTTTCATCTGCAACAACCATTTTAGAGCTGCATGAGCTATCCTAATAAGAATCTCTTATCCATATAGGTATTTGTGAAAATGGTCTACCGCTTTAACAATAGCTAAAAGTTCTCTCTTTGTAATGCAATAATTTCTTTCTGACTTTGGCAGCACTCTGCTAAAGTACTCAATGAATCGTTCCTCGCCATTTTGGACTTATGATATAATATTGCTCGCATCTGTATTCAAAATGTCGAAAGCCTACAATTCTCGGAAGTGGGGTAACTATCTTTCTTGGTACTGTAATTAATTTTTCTATAGTCCACACAGAATCTAGAATCAATCTTTTTCGTCCCTAAGACAGCTGGAGAAGACCGTAAACTGTTGACTCCTCAAAAATCCCCCCCTTAGGCATGTTGTTTATAAGGGACTCTAGTGTTTGGTACTAGACAAGGTCTTCTAGGTGGCTTACGGATTGGTTGAGGATTTCAAGTATTTATTTTATACTTAACTACTCCAATTCTTCCAGTTTCACCATTAGGCTCTTCAAAGATCTCGCTGTGCTCGGTGGTGCAGTATTTGGCCTTGCTTAATTCGTCCGGAGAAAGATGTTACCAATTCTTTGGAAAGTATTGAGATTAGTGTCGAATCTCTTGGTTTACAAAATCTCGTAATCTTCCTCACATCTGGATACAGATCTTACTGCTTAGTATAAAGCCATCAAGTCATCCTTGATTATCTTAAGGCTAATGGGGAGAATGTCCGCAATCCTGATGAGAATGTTACCTGATGTTCCCAATGACTGCCATAAGGTATTGGATTGGACAGCATTTGGATCAATCCAATGCGGCTCCTAGAATTTTTCTCCAGTCTTCCAAAAACATTATGTTTTTACTATTACCTTCTCTACGAACAGAATCTGCTGCCACAACCCTTATAGCAACTGCGCCTTCACGTTCAATAGACAAAATAAATCCTTCCGAAGTGAACCTAAGAATATTTAGCCTGTTGTAAATCCGTGTGGTTTAATAAGATCAAATTCCAAAATAAACTCATTTTCTATATCAGCCACCAATACTTTGTTACTTAAAGTAAGACTTACCAGTCGGATATGATGTCTAGATTTTACTCGAGATTGGTCTTGGTAGTCTCGTTGGTGATGCGGAAGTTGTGGGTTGTTGATTTAAAACCAACTTCATGCTAGTGTTGCCGGATACTGCCTAGAACTAGATAGCGGTGCCTCGTAACGGATTTTATAGACAACTCTTGTAGAAGAATTATTGTTCATCCTCGGTGAAACGATATATGATTCGAACCCGAGACCACACGATTGCATCGTGAACGCTTTGCCCACGGTGCTATCGGGGTCGGCGCTGAATCTAGTAATAAATGGAATGTCCAACTCCGATGGCAGAGAGTTTCTTTAAAAGTAAGGGATGATATATACTATCAAAATCCTTTGGAAGGTCCGTAATTTCATTTGGGATATATCACGTACATATGTTCTGAATACGTACTGAAACAGTCTATTATAAGGCTATTTTAAACCTCGTATTGTTCTTTTCATTTAATAGTTTTGCACCTACCAAGTTGCTTGTAGTATAATGTGCATAACATGCAAATACCTAAAGTAGGTCAATCGATAAACCCGTTTGTTATGACATATAAAGAAAATGAATTTCATTTATGCTTTACCTATCATTTATTCGCGCCAAGAATCAGTCTTTTTTAGGTCGAGTAGTTCTTTTCCATGAAGTTTTTAAAAATAGCTCTTTTCACTCGGACAGTATTATTTTAACAAGACAAAAGGGTATCTGCATATTCTATTCCGCATTATATTTTATGGTAAAGAAACACAGCTAATATTATACGAAACTGGCATAAGAAACAATTAAACTAAGCAACGTCTATCTGATAAATCTTCTATTTGTGTTACTCTAGTAAGCCATGTATGTTATTAAGTTCTAAGAGTTTACTCATTTGTTTGCTGTCGTCGCCTGTAATATAACTTATTTTCTCATGAATGCCTTGTAGATTGGGCAAAGGAACGCAAAAGTAAAATACATCAAAGAGATTTGTTACGTGAAAAATGAAGTTTTATTAAATAAATATAATAATAAATAAATCATCAATTCTATATTACAAGTAAATTCTAATTCTAAAATAATAGTAATATTATTAAATAGTAATCTATTTAAATGTTGTATGGTAAAATCAGGCAACAAAATTAAATGGTACTAAATTTTTAGCGGTCGTAGATTTTGTCCGCATTCAAATTTTTTTTCGAATCTTGGTACTCGATACCGTAAAATTATATCAGCAAAGTATGACTGTGCTATAGGATTTCTATCTTTATGTTAATCGCAAGATCGATCATCGTTTATCTCTTTTCAGTAGCCATTTTGAAAGACTCTTATTTTGTTACTAGTAGTTGGAGTTGGTCAGTTAGTCAGTTTCTTTGGATGCACGTGGTAATCTAAGCAAAACTATAATATTTTAAGGTTAATTAACCATCCTGTGCGTGAATTTATGTAATGGTAATTAGTGTTGCCGTGACGATTACTGCTGTTGAGTATTTGTGATATTAGCCATAACACATGCGAACTCCATTGATTACCTATCCTAGAAGTAGCTGCGGGAATGTGCCTAAATAGCTATATTTTTCCCGAGTTTGATAATAGCTTTTTGCCCTATTCCTTGGCCATCTGTTATCACAAACACCAACCTGTGATACAGTACAAAATGCAGCAACATACAAGGAATCGTGCATTTAATCTTATGAATCATAAGTTATAAATTTTTTGCATATAACTTGATTAACTTATTTACTTAATCAAATTAGAAAACATCAAAAAATATCTAAAAATATATTATAAATTACATTAAATTCTCACTTGTAAACCCAATGTCAATGCATGCGGTAGAAGTCATGAGTAATCACTGCGTTTAGATATTTAATTAATGTTCCTTGCCCCTCTTTCTAATTTACGTATTGTTTACTAAAAAAATATGAAAATTGACAATGTACAAAATGTATTAATTTAGCAAATTTTTTTTGAAGGTCTTGGTATTAGATTCTTGAAAATTCATGGTAATTTTGATAATAGTAAAGCTAATTAAAATTCCGATAGTTAAGATATTGAGTTTTTTTTATTTAACAGTAGAGAAAACATAAATTTCTTATTCTTTTCACCCTTATGAAGCAGTGGCACAAGGCCACGAGCCGGTATTTTGCTATTTTTAAAAGGATGTATCAAATAGAGTGAAATTTATTTTTTATTATTTATTTATTTAATTTTATGTTTGGATTATAATTTTATTTTCTGATTTTACGCGATTATAACTAATAAATAATGCGGTAGCAAAATAATAGGATTACGATAGCGTTGGTCCAGTAAAGTCTCGTTTTTATATGAGTTGTTTTAATCCTTCGTAACTCTTGTGCTGTGCGCGCCCTTCTCTCTCCTTCTGTTCATTCACTAAAATCTATGTGTATTTTAGTATATTTATCTTGTAAAATATAGATAGAAAGATACTTGGGCAGTGGTATAACAGTTGTTTGACAACTGTGTCATCGTGTCCAGATGTTTCTTATTGTCCTGATTGCATCTCTTCCAAACTTGCAGAGTAGAAATGAAGGATCTGAAAGATATTTTATGGCGACCAAGAATGCCTCTTTTATTGTTGACTGGCTTCAATTAATAATTCCTCTCTGGATTTGGCAAAGGATTGGGGCATTGGAAGGTCTCTGCTAATCATCTGCACATAGCCCTCACACTCTCACATCCTTTCAATAATTAGTCCCATGGAACTGTTCATGATACTTGCAGATGTTCAAGTTGCTAGTTTTGGTCCCAGTGTCGACTTTCTCAGAGCCTTAAGGACACCAATATCGGAGTGGTTAGTATGCTTTCCAACCTACCATTCAAGATTAATGTGCCAGGAGCATCTCCAAAGACTCAGAGCCTTGCATCTTTGAAGTCCAAAGAAGTGAGTAATATGACTGTAACGCCAAAAGAAATCTTCGAAGAAAAAGAAACTCGACAAATTTGGAATTCTGGGATTCTGCAGTTGAAGCTGTCAGCTTTGAAACTGATTCAAAGCAAGAACAACGATCGCGCCTGGATCATTCCATGTGGATATTTCTGTGAAGGACGTTTTGGTTTATCTAGACTCTTATGACTTTAGAGTATATGAGTGAGAGGGGCCATATCTTTAAACCAGAGTAAGTTATTTAAAATTGGAGGACACAAATATTATGGCTCCGGCTCTAAGTCTACTAAAAAAATGAGGAGTCCTATTTCCAAATTTTCTTCAAGACTGACAGATCGCATGGTATTCTGCCTCACTGTGTTGCATGTGAGATGGATTTTGTGATCACTGAGTGATCTCAGTTCTGGCGAGTTTGTCATTTTTACTATTTATAGATCGAACTGTTCTGAGTTTTGGAGTAAAGGGTTTTTTTGCCAACTTAATAATTGGCAGGAAAAGAAATCGGAATCGACTCAGTCTCAGAGGGTGATTGATCTTTTTTTCCAGATTTAGGCTTTATCCTGTTATTAGGCTACTCAGAGGTGGATCTTCACTATGGAGTTTCTCAAGGATCTTTCCTTGGACCTCTTTCATTTTTGGTGTATGCTAATGACCTGTCCCACTGTCATCCTAATTCCATCTTTCATATACTAGTTTGCAGGTAAATAATTTATAAATGTTGCAGCAGTCACCTGTCAAGGAATTTTTGAAAAAACTGTGGTATTTCTAATGGATTGTGTTTTTAAAACATACCAGTTTTTTCTTTCGTGATGCTGATAATAAATAATAGTCCTTGAATAAAAAATATTAAAATTTGCTTGGCCAGATGCTTATTGAGTTGCGACTGTTTCTTTATTGAATTTATTAAACAGGGTCCGGATGTTTATTGAGCTTGCGTTGAGGCAGAAGAAGAAAAAATGATACGCTGCTTGACATATTTGACAATAATGACATACCCTTGTAAAATATGGTAATACAAAAATCAGAATGCTTATAATCGTAGAAGAAAAAGAAGAAGCAAACAGATAAAAATAACATACAGATTTGAGAATACTGGTATATCTTGAAAAACATGGCATCACGGCATGCTTGGCTGGATGCTGAAGGAGTTTCAAATTGCCAAGGCTCACACATGAAGAAGAAGAAATAAGAAAGGAAGAGAAAGATAAAGAAGAAAAAATGACACACAGCCTAACAAGCCTGACACTACTGGTGTATCTTTGGATACATAAAAAATATCACGACATGCATGCAAGTAGCCAAAGTTTAAACTGTGGCTACTTGCAGGCTGGAAGTGAAAGTAAGTTGACGACGAAGAAGGAGAATTAAAAGAAGAAAAATAAAAAAAGAAGAAGAAAAAATAACACATGCTTAACAGTTTTGATAATACCGACGAATTACGTTAATTTTTTATGCATTAAAATGAAGGCTAAAAACACCCTCACATTTACATCGAGAACAAAAGGTCTTTTATTATTTGCGCGTCCTTGTGACAAGGTGAACTTTTATTACGTTACCAGAGGCAAGTTGTACGTTCAAGGTCTACTGAAATTTATTTTATGAGACATTTTCCAGCAAAACATTAGCACAGCGTGGAGAACCTTCAAATGTGTAATTGAAGTTTTGGCATTTTAATGAGAATTTCCGCCGCGCTCGGCTTTCGAACGTTTTTTTAAATTTAGGCCCGCTTTTCCCACTCGCTACATAAAAAAGTTTTAAACGTGTTTACTTACGGTCTTAGAATTTATTTTATTTGGGAAATTAAAATTAGGTAAATAAATAATTTATGAATACATAGGAAAAAACAAATCCTGTTTCCCATGTACATATTCAGTTATCTATTTCGTTCATACCATACCATGGTTCATCCTGTCCAAGGCTTTGGCGAAATTTATATACACACAACCGCAATGTCTAGGGATATTTTGAATAAATTTGTATATATATTTTTTAATATGATCTTTTTTTTTAAATTTATTTGCAAGTTTAAGAGTAGTTTATAAGGTAATAAAAAAACCCAAAAAATTTTAAATAATTTATATTTTTTCTAAAAAAATGCAAAAAAATTAAAGTTGTTGAGAAACTAGGTTTTACAAAAATTTAATTCTTAATTTTAAATTAACAAAAAATAAACAAAAACAATATTCAATAACTTGTATGACCTCCACGACTGTTCACAACTGCTTGACATCGTCTGGGCATGCTTAGAATTAAATGATCAATATCATCTTGGGGTATCTCATTCCAGGCTTCTTGAAGTGTCAGAAACAAAGTTCTTCTATTGTCTCTTGGTCTTTCCATACGAAGAACTCTTCTTTGAAGCATATCCCACATGTGTTCAATGGGGTTTAGGTCCGGGGATTGAGGTGGCCATGGTAAGACATCGATATTATTCATTTCTAGAAACTCTCTAGCAACCCTTGAAGTGTGTGGTCTGGCATTGTCGTGCATGTAAACAAAGGTTTGACCAATTGCTGCTGCATACGGAATAAAAACCTCAACGTTATGCACTTGCTGTAGCATGATTTGCAATTCTGGTGCTGTTACAGTGGGGCGTCTTCGAGCATTTAAGTGTAAAAAGCGGTCCTGTAGAGGGGTTGTAATACGTAAGCGACCTCTATGCCTTTCCGCCACATCGCCTTCTTCTCGATACCGTGCATATAAGCGTGAAATTACGCTTTGAGTAGTGCCCATGTTCACTGCAACCTGTGCTTGCGTCATACCACCATCTAAAAGGCCCACCGCTCGTATCATTTCTTCTCTCGTTAAATGTCTGCGCTGCATGGTTAGCAAGAACTATACTGAGCTCTATGAACAAACTTTTTTCCAAAAAAACGCAAACACTTTTTTTTGGTAAAAGAATTCAAGACAATAAATAACGATATGTGTATTTGTTTATTTATTTGAGATAAATAAATTAAGTAGAAAAATGTACAGTGTGGTTTAAGCAGTCTAAAATAAGGATAAAGTCTAGATATTTTTATATTTATAGCAAGTAAATAAAATTTTAACAAATTAAAAAAAAAATTAAGAAAATTCTAAATTATCCCTAGACATTGCGGTTGTGTGTATTTAACATCCATCTCATACGCAGATTAAAGAAATATTGGGTACCATTTTTGTCTGCCTCAGAGTAATCGGTAGTTCATGGGGTTACTTCTTCCAAAGACCCCCCAGTATTAATACTTTTTTACTAATTTTAAGCTTAACCATGACAAACGCCTTAACATTAATCTTCGGATAACACGACATCGTTATCATTATTCCAGGTCTTTGTACCTGAAAATGCAATGCAGCTCGACCGCATTATGGTAGCGAGGGTGTAATGCACTTTTTGAACTCGATTTAAGTTACGATAACGTTCACAACTCGAGCCGTATCTACGTAGTTTAAATGCATAAAGTAAAAGCTTCGCATTTAAAGATTTTATAGAGCAACATTGGCACTGACGTATGAGTAATTAATCTAATAACTTATTATGTAATTTAATAGCAAGGTACGAAAGGTGCTGATTTCTGATGGGCATGCAGTTTCCTACTTGAAGTCAGAAAGCACATCATACTGATACAACAGTATTAGTAAAATGCCTATATCCCTATAAATTTGTTTACTATTACAGGATTGTTTAAAATTTTAAATCGGTGCTGAAATCCAGAGTGGAATGTCAGGTAATAAGGTGGATCTCATTGCACAATTGTTTTTAGTAATTTCATCTATTTAATTTTTTATATTTTTTTGTCATTTAAGTGATCTTTAGACTTCTAAGGCGTGATGGATAGTCTCATTAAAGTAAGACGTAAAACAAAGAAAAAGTTAAGGTAATTCCTTCAGGTTAAGTGCTAGTGCGTTTGGAGTTAAACAAGCAATGATATTATCAATAAGCAAATCAGAAGCGATCAGGAAATTTCCTCTCGGCGCCCTTGTTAGTTCATTAGGCTGGATGAGAGGGGCTGTCACCTATCAATAGACGTGGTATTCGCACCAACCTCTTTAAATTACAGATACATTAATGTAGGTTACGCTTATCCAGTTTAAAAAATACGCAACGTTCTGCATGCAGTTTATCTGAGACTACTTTTTTGTATTTAACAGAATTTAATTCGTCAGACTTTCGCATAGTCGCCTGCCTGAAATGTATTCGGTATTTTGTAATGGCTGTGGTTGGTCAATGCTGGAATTGTTGTATTATTCGATGGCATATTTAGTCTGATGCCAAATGATCATCAAATATTTGTAAGTAGAAGTCCATTCTTTAAGTGGGAGTATAATATAGCGGATTAGGAAGGACGGGAGCAATTATCTCCACAGATGAAAATGCCAATCTTTTGTCAAGAGAAATGCAATTCGATGATTTCACTCACTATTATCAGATTCGTACACTACGTGGCTGTAATGTTTACAAGTATGGTCTGGGGGTGATGAGTTCACTCATTGCATTTGCATTTGTCTCCAAAGTCTTCCCACCCTTCCTAATCCGCTATAACATCAGAGATTCTTGCAAGTCAGTGAGTTCTGGTTAAATTTTTAATGTTTAAGCAATTATTTTCTCAGTTGACAATGAGAATCTATCTAAGATACTGTTAGATTGTCGTAAATAGGGAGAAATTAACTTTTCCGAGAGATATTTCGGGACTCTATTATCAAGCGTTAAGTGACTTATCTGTTCTAGTTATGAGGTAGCTTCTAATGGTCTGCTTTATTAAGTTTCACTCATACCACTCTCTCTATGCACTAGCTTAGTAAAACATTTTAATGATGTGCCGAATTGGCACTGTAGTCAAAGATTTCTAAACATATAGAGGCAAAAAAAATAATAAAAAAATATTCCCGTTTATTTCTTTCACGCTATAAATTCTTATGTAAATCAAATTCAAAACCGCATACGAAACGCTTTGGTCGCTCGCAATCAGGTGAACTGTTTTCCGCGGCTATGCTCGGTTCTGTCGGCATTTTTCATTTTTCCAGTTTCTCGCATGACATGCAAATCGCCTACAAGTTTGTACTAACCAACGTTGCGGCGGCAACGCCGTTGCGACCGCAAGGCGATCGTTGTTTGTTTACCGGATGGAGAATTTTGCCATTGCTAGGAAAATGCTTCATTTAGACAGGAAGACAGGATTGAAGGAAAATTATAACCTTGCCTGAAATCGAATAAATGAAATGAAGCTAGGGGCATCTTCAGAGATTTGGAAATACAACATAATCTGGAAATTCTTTTATATCTTCTGCAACTGGTTGCTAACATTTTTGCACTCTGTTTTTACAATTTCAAATATAAGTTTGTAAAGTGTATTCTGACTTAAAAATCTGCTATATCTGGACTTTACTGCTTACATACTAAGCAGGAAGATAGAATTAAAGGTAAATTGAGTAAATCAGAGCAGTCTAAAAGGTATTTCCAGAGATTTGGGAATACAAAATGATCTGGAAATCTGTATAGGCAAAAAAATTTTAATAATTACTTCAGTGAATGTTCAAATAAATCCTAAACCCTGGGGAACCATTGAAACTCTGTGACTTACTTTCACGAAAAAGTAATATACTTTGAGTCATTATGCTCCTTCTGTATTTTGTACAACTGGTGTCGTTATACCTTGTTTCACACCTGTGTCTTAACACAGAAATTGAGACTTGATTATCTTCAGAATTTCAAAGCAAGTACAGGTTGCTGAAGTGCCTTCTAACTAAAAGACGTGAACTTTCTTCTATGCCTGAACTTTACAGCTGACATAGTAAAAAAAGGAGATAGAATTAAAGGTAAATTATCCCGTCAGAAATCGAGCAAAGCAGAGGAGTCTAAATGGCCTTTCCATAGATTTGCCAATGCAACATGATCTGAAAAAGTTTACAAACACAACGACAGTTTAAAGGCCATAATTCAAGGCTCAAACAAATAATGCTGAAATTTTTTTCCGGTTTAATCTCCCTTCATGCGCCACCTTTCTTACAGTAATTACTGGACTATTAAACCCTAAAGCCCTTTAAATTGCCAACTTTAGGTTCACCGAACTGAAGTTTTTAGTTCTAAAATAGGACACGCAAATCACCATCGTTAGTCAATTTAATGGCTTATTTCCCGACGGAATTTTCCAATTTCACCAGCAAATTGCAGGCCTTTCAAATAAAAACTAGCAAGCAAAGAAATAATGTGTTTAGCAGAATTAAATTTTATTTAATGCGTTCATAGAATATAAACTGTTCGTATTAAGTGAATATTCATCTAAAGCCCTCAAATCATTTTACGGACGATTGAATATACAACCCTGGTTTGAGGCTATGGGTAGTAGTGGATTAAAGGATATTTTCTCTTGTGAATTTTTTTCTTTGGCAATTTATACCTTTTCGCGTCGTTTGAACTCATATGTTACAGACCTCAACTCCTGATTGTATAAAAGGTTACGGCATAAAAATGGAATTAATTCTTATTATTAGTTAAAGTATATATTAGAACACATGCATCAAAATCAGTCAATCATCGTAATCAGTGGACATATATCTATCGGGTCACACCTCTATCAGGTACCAGAGCATCCCATATTTTCGCACGCCATTTTATGTTAATTACAAGAATGACCAATATTCTGCTTACATTCCCAAATAGCGCTCACTTATGTTTAGATTTATTTGTATGCTATTTAAAATGTTTTTTCTTAACTCAACAAAAACGATACTCAACATCCATATGGTTTATCTGTAGCCGCTTTTCCCAGGCCATCAACGGAAACTTTTGATAGGAAAAATCGTCAAGATTTCAAAACTTTGTTTATTGAAATCTTGACGAATGAAACAACAAATTTGTTTTTCCAGTCTGCAGCTACCAGAGATCTCAGGTCTGTCCTTGGATTAGCTTGTACTAAGAAAAGTTAAAGCAATTAGATAAAAGTTTGTTTCCACTGATCAGATGGTCAGACTTGTCCAGAGTTTGACATCGACAGTAGTTACCAGAAGCAGCAGTTATTTCTTCTAAAGTTTTTCCCGAGTGAAGAGTATTGGAATCATCAGAAAAGTCAATAGCACTTGCAAAATGACATACTTCATATAATTTTTTTTTATGTAAAAGTTGAAAAATGACCAGAAAGATTCTGGGAAGCGAGTTTCCTGAAATCAATATACAAGTCGGGCGCAAACCTTCACAGACGCCACAAACTTACAGCCCAATCATTAATTTTGTTAATTTTTTCTAAAATATTTTAAAGTTTGTTGTGTAAACTTTTGTTGGCTATTCTAGATCCAGCCTTGATTAATCATCAATTTAGCAGTAAACAATGTAGATCGACTGAGGAAGGTCCTGCTATTGTTTTAACCATAGTGCATAGAGCAGGAAATCAAATCATGCAGATCGACCTCATTGTCGGTGGGAGATCAGCTGGGTAACATCCATACTGATTTTTCTAAGGCCTTAGTAGACATAGTCCATCAAGATCTTTTACTATATAAGTTCAAAATCCTTGGAGCGGATAGTCGTCAGTTCGAGCTGACAGGAAAAAAGTGGTCACAATTTCCAACTTCCATGTTCATAGACAACCTCTGCCCACCCCTCTTAGCGATAGGCCAGACTTGGCCTTCTTGGAATATGATTTAATAAAAGACTTTCAAGGGGAGTCCCACTTCAATTCAATTCTTTATTCAGTGTCTTGTTAGATGACATTGATGTGTGTTTTGCACATAGTGAGTGTCAGTCATTTGCTGACAAACTAACATTTAGCTCTGTAGCATACAACAAACTATTAGCTTGATGCTGCTGCCCTGAATAGAGTAAGATTAAGTAAGGACGTGGATGTAATTCTTGATCCGTCCGCAAATGTTCGTTACTATATTCCCTCTATCCTCGCCAAGAGTTTTTAGATACTTGGATTAGTTGCTTTCTAATTGATTATCAGTTTAAACCATGCAGATTAACTAGGAGAGCTCTTTTCTATTTCTCCTCGATTTCTGCAAGGCATATTATAAAAAGTCGAGGTCCTTCGAGTGGATAGTCTTCAGTTCAAGTCCTACAGAGGTTGTACTTTGTACCTCTTTTATTCAATGTCTTCATAGATGATATTGATGAGTGTTTTGCATTTTAATATCAGTTTTTTTGCTTTTTTATTCTGTAAATTTCATCGTAACTACTATCGTGATGTGGCTGCCCTGAATAGTGTAAACTTAGGTAAAGACATAGGCATAGTTCTTGACCTATCCTAAATTTCCATATTTCTTTTGTCGTCATCAAGAGTTTTTAAAAGTTAAGTCAGGCCTTGATTGATCATCAATTTGTCATTCAACTAAGCAGATCGACTGAAAGAGCTTTTAGGAGAGAAGACACCAGATAGATACCATCCATACTGATTCCTCCAAGGCGTTCAACAGAGTGCAACAGGATAGTTCTCTCGTTGGAACTGAAACGGAGCAAATAGTCAGAATTTTCAACTCCCAGTATCATCGACAAACGCCCTAGCAATCCCACAGACGTCCTACGGTTGACTTCTTTTGTTCAAAACTTTATGGATGACTCGATGAGTAGTTTGCAGATCTTTGTTGACGACTTAAAATTTGACTTTGTAACATTTAACGTAACTATTACCCTGATAGGGTTGCCCTGAATAGTGTAAACCTAAGGACGTGAGTGTAACTTATGATCACCCATCCCTAGATCTTCATTGTTATGTTTTTTCTATTGTCTTTAGGGTTTTCGGATTCTTTGATTTGTCATTCTTTGATTGATCATCAGTTTGGCTGATGCTGAATGATTGCGGAAGCTCCTTGGACGAGGATACCACGTGGATAACATCTATGTCGATTTCTCTAAGGCGTTCAACAGAATACTACGTGATATTTTGTTGTGTAACTCTGTGGAACAAATATCCCTCTCTTCTGAGCTGATAGAAAATAAATAGTTAGATTTACCAACTTTCATTCTCCTATAGACAACCCCTTAGCATCCCACAGAGGTATATTTCTCCTATATTTTCAGATGCTTGGTTTTGTCAGACCTGCTTAACTGATTTCAATGCCCTTATCTCCCTCGAACGTATGTACTAGTTCATATACACTAAATCCATGAAGATCTATATTTGATTCCAACCTGATCTGCCAAATAAAACTAACGTAGAGTGCCACAAAATTATCAAAGCTTCTATGACTCCGACAAATGAAAAAAAATCAGGACAGCCGTTATATAAGTTTATAGGGAGTTTTTACTGCAAAATGAGTTACAACTACAAATGGAAGAGCTGGTATTTCTGCATCTAAAATATCTTGATGGCTTTTTAGGTTTTAACGCATAAATGCGGTTAAATTTTGGAAAAAATCTGGCAGGCGCTAGTTTATCGCTCATTGATATGGAGTTTGCTTGTCTTTATTTGTGTAAGTTCCTGATAAATGAGAAGCTTTAATTGCTCGTTTGGGTATATTAACCCATACTACTATATGAAATATTTAACAAATACACTTTTTATAACCATAATTCTTCTTTCCTCCAAAAGTGCAGTTCGTCTTTGCGTTCCGTTAGCGATATCCCAGTCCGTCGGGAATTATTCACAATGCATTGAAAAATGCGGTAATATTTTCATGTCGATCGTCGTTTTCTTCTCCGTTTTCCGCGAACGAACAAGGAAGTTTTAATGTTAGAGAATAATAAATCATTGATGAACTAGTTCCGAGATAGTTCCGATGTAGTCTGGAAATTGATAACGAGAGCGCTGAATTGGATCCGGGTTATTCTTTAAAACGACGGAATTGCTACGGACCTATTTACGCGAGTTAAAGTTTCGTCATTTAATTTAGATCGTTGGAATTAAGTAAGTAGTATTTTCAAGGGTTTATAGCTTCTAATGGATATTCAAGAAAGATGTGCATGAATAAAACTTTATTGTTTAGAGGCCCTATTTCAGCTTATAAAACTGTAGGGTTGAATATTTTTAATAATACCACCAGTTTGTATTTATCTTTTAAAATACTGCAGAACTTTAAAGGGTTTAAAATGGGGTCAGACACGTGGACTATTACCGTCGTTGTCCTGAAAACTAATTTTCTTAATTAACTAGGTGCAAGACGCGGCGTCAAAACAATGGCCGGAAGCTTAAAGTGTTTGTGGTTTTGTTTTAGTGGAAATTGGGTCTATTTAGAAACTTTATATTAAACTTTGAAACACCTTTGTTCCCACTTTTGTGATCGTTTACTTAAGGTTAATTTTCTGAAGATCTGCTGTCTTCGTAATTTATTTGCATTTGTTATAACCATACCTTATGCCTATATACCCGTCGAACTTAAAAAACTAGCTAAATACTGTAATAATTAAGAGAAGGTGAAGGTTATAAGTTACACACTATCATACGTTACAGGAGTTTTAGCTATTTTCTTTACTTAGACATCTGTGACTTCAGCAGGTAGAAAAAAATCTCCAGGAAAAATTTCATCATTAAACAGAAATATTCCTGTGGTTTAAAAGCTTTTTACAGCTGTTTCCATAGAAGCAATATGAAAAAATGCCTTGGAAAACATTTTAAGAATATCATATGATGGACACATGGGGTCCAAATGCAGACCAAGAAACTTAATTGTAGTGGGGGATATAGAATCTCCAATACGCCAAATAAAAAGGGACTTCCTTTCTCAATCTCATTAAGTCAATTTTGCACAAAGACATTTGCTTCGCTGCACATGAACATAATAATCTAAATATCATCATTATATTAACAAGCACCACATTCATATGTAGCAGAAACTAAATGGCCCTAAAGATGAAGCACTTTACGTTACCAGAGGCTAATATTCTTTAAAAAACCAATAACGCAGTCTGCATTAAAAAACTCAATGTTGCTGAATAAACTGTGTTACCCAAATATTTAAGCATAGCGCGTGAAAATGCCGGGCACTCCCAAAAACGTGGTCCGCATTTTCTTCCTCTTTCCAACGACATCAGCGGCATTCCGGGTTGACCGCAATATCTATAATGTGGAGATAAGTTCTTAAATGCCAGTGTCCAGTTAAAAGGCCTGTCATGAGCCGAATTTCGCGTCTTTTCTATGATCTGTGTATATCTCGGAGCAGATTAATACGCTTTATTAGGATTTTCTGTCCACATTTCAATAGGGCGAAGAGTTCAGCATGGGAGATAATAGCGTCTTCCCCCAGCGAGTATGTCCTGCTAGTATATGGAGTCCAGATCATAGAACCCTGCTTTAGCTTTATTGTTCATTCTGAAGCCATTTGTACACCAGATGGTCTTTCTGTTTAGCAATGTAGTCCTCCTGACCATTGGAGTCCTGCTTACGATATGGGTCACAAAACCTTTGCAATCTATTATCTTAGGTGCCATATCCTCACTGTTCATCAAAGAAGAGGACATTCCTGTACGGCCTGTGACCAGATTTTTATAAGATTAGTTCACCAGTTCGTAGATGACCAAGGACAAGTAACCTATGCTCAGCCCTCATTGCCTCGAATTACACCACAAGGTGTCAAGCGCTCTAGTTAGTGCTATTCGCAAGCAACTTGTTACGTGGTGCTTCAGTATGCAAGGTGTAAAGCTCTTTTGCTTTCTCCTTACAGGGCCACCACATTACATATCGTATGTGAGAAGTTTGACAATAGATTGTAGGTCCAGTGAAAGATCAGTGAATGCTGCATAGCGGCGGCGTCCCTCCTCAGGCAAAGGATGACTAGGTCGTTAGCGCAGGCCTGCGTATACAGGTTTAATATATCAGCCCGGTTTAAATATTCGATCAGGCTGTCGACTACTATACACCACAGGGTTGTGGACAATACTTCTGTTAGCTTCTAGTTGCCACCGTCTTAATAACCTAACTGTTAAGTTGGCCGGTACGAAAGTATGTCCTCTATCCATCGACATTCGAAAGCTTGGCAGATAATTGTGAAAGAATGTTGACAATTCAATATCAAGTCACGCCCCCAGACATGCCTTTTCATTTCAAAGAGCACCCTTCACCTTTATCACGAGGTGGTGTAAGGCCAGGTCCTGCTTTTAATCGTTTGTTAGGCGTACTGTTGCACATGCAGTTTTAATCAAGGTACTTTCTTTTAAGTATCGATCAATCAGCCTCTTCATCGTCTTTAGCAAAAAACTGGTAATGCTGATTAGTCTGTAAGATTTAGGATTTGTGTAGTCGTTTTTTTTCTGATTTTGGGGTAAAAAGTTGTATTTTCCTTCTTCTAAGGCTTTTTCCTTGTATTATCTTTCTTAGATAGAGATCTTTTGCCCCATTGAGTTAAAAGAAATATCCAACATGAAATTCCTTAGTGACAGACATCCAATTTTCTACAAACAATTCCAGGTGTACCTGCAACTCAACCAAGTAAAGAAGAACTGCGTCTAGGTTCAACTTCAAGTGCGGTAAATTCCTACCTCTTCTCTTTTTTTTTACCTCTCGACGTAACTTCGGTCTCTAAGTAAGTACGATTTTATAAGAGACAAACAGGTACCCCTCAGGGCATATAAAATGTTGTCATCGACTTTGTAGACAGCTTTGGGGAGAACAAAGACAATTCCTGCAACTACATTGTTATCTATTTGAAAGGAAATTGATTTAATCATTACACGCTCAGTAGAAAGATTGGGTCTAAAACCACATTCTTCATTATCTGTATCATTGTATATAGATCTCTCAAAGACTTTCGGCGCTGTATACAGTAAAGAGATGTGTCAATATCTTATTAGATCAGTGGAATTATCTTTAGGATAATTGTAGTAGTGATATGATTTCTATCAGTAAAAAATCTCTTTTTTTATAAACCTCAATACGTTACTGCATTTCTGATTAAACTCTGGAGAAATGCCAAAATAATCTGAAATCTGAAATCTGTGCCTATCAACCATGGCTAAAGAAAATGTCTTCTATGGGAAATTTAAATCTGGAATATAAAACAACTTCTTTTGAAGATCTGTTTTTACTACAAATTTAGCTAAAAAACTGGTATTCCAGGTATGCATTAAAAGTCTTGGAGTTTATTATTTGCCAAGAAAAAACAAATTCTAGGTATGTTGTATAAGTTTCTAAAAGCATCAAAAACATACCAAAGTTAATGCATATGCACTAAAACGTCATTACTGGCTAATGCAATGGTATTTCGGCACCCAAGAAAGATATGTGCCAGGTGTGTATAGTGCCATCCAGATTAGTGGTGGACGTATTGGAAACTCGGCAACTACTAGAGATAAAAAAAAGTTAAGTGAAAAAGTATAGATGGCCGAGTGAGTGGTGAAGGAGGAAAGGTAGGAATCGGGAGTCTAATTTACCTCCTACGCTAAGATTTCATTTATTTACTTCTGGGTTAGTGTTTGGAACTGTTATATTCATTAGTTTCCATATTATTCTATTGATTACTAAAGGCACTAAAACACCATAAATGTACAAAATGTAGTGCAAGTGTATTGAAACGGATCACTAATTAAATGCAAGTTAATACAATTCAGTCATAAAGGGTACTTATAAAAACAATATAAGGCATATTAAAAATGATGAAAACATCTGAAATAAATATAAATAGAGCTCGACAAAGCGACACGATATCACATATATTTCGTTTCCCAACACAGAAAGTATGTATAATATGAATCAAATGAATTGTGATGAATGAGGAACTCAGAAAATACCATAAAAAAAGGTTAAATAGTGTAACGTGGTTTTTAAGTAATAGTTGCTGTAATATTCTTCCTACCATAAATTATTGGTCTTGATTCTAGTCTGTATTATTTCATTGTCTATATATAGATTGATATTATATAGTACTACAACTAATGGTGAATTATGGATAAAGCACATTATTCAGCTTTTAATAAATTAGGCTGAATTTATAATAATTCATTTATTTCTGTATAATTCACCCAAAGAACATGGAATTTTATTTAACGTATTTTAGGATCGAATAGTATGTTTTTACTTGAACCCAGAGGGCATATTATAGGCCCGTTTAGTATACAATCGATACCAATTAAGTCAATGAAAATTGTTTAATAATCTGATCATAAAATAGCGATGTGTCCTAATGAATATATTAGCGGAAACGGAAGAAATTCATGAAAATGGAAGCAAAAAGACTAAGTTTATTAAATACGGTTTTCAGACCTTGCCTTTTGATATACGAGACATAGAGAGTAAATATTTTATGCCCAATAAAAGCATTTTAGATAATAATATAATGGAAAAACCGTGTAGCATAAAGGGCAAATAATAATAAAGGGTTATTAAAGCGCTTCAGCCTTAAATTAAGCCTTTCTCGAGGCACTTTTATTATAATTTTATATTACGTATATTTAAAAGCTTTTAAGTACGCAATGTTTTACTGTGTTACAAAAACGTAGGCTTACCTGAATACCAGATACAAACCAAAATTCAGCCTTAACTGGAACAAAAAGGAAATATACTGTAACGATCTTAATCGGAGCGAATTCCTTTGGATGAAGTGAGCCGCATTCACAATTCGTGACATCTAGGGGTGCACGTGAAAAGTTACATATAAGGAGACCTTGCCGCTAGGGAGCCAATTCAGGCTTCGATATTGGCACGACGTTTAAATTGAAATAATAAATGTAAATAAGTGTTCTAGTAGTCCTAGGTTATTTTCTATAATGTGTAAGCATGTCGTCAATCAGTTGACTATTTTTGCGTATCGAGTGTTTAAATTCACATCTAAATGATACAAATAATCACAAACGAGTCATCAAAGATTCACAATTTAAATTTCAGATGGCGTATAAACCATTTTTATGAGTAACACAAAACGTGTGTCGGTTTCAAATATGGAACATAATATTCCCGAAGGACAACGGCATATAAAATGTACCCGATATAAGTGAGTGATAAAATTTAACCAAAAAGAGCTATAAAGGTTTTATAGGTGGCAATGCACGGAAACGAAAAATATTAGGTTATGAGGTTGTTAAAGGTATATCAACACTGTGATGGAGTTTAAATGTAATAACTACATTGCTTATATCAACATTGTGTGTCACTTGACTTACAAACATGGATAATATCAGACTATTAAAAATAACAAGAATTATGAAGGCAAGGAATTTGGTGCTGATATACACATGCAGTTTGGGCTTAGAATTGTCGGACTATGAATGTAATGAGAGGTACTGATTGAATCCAGGTAATGGAAGAGTCCTATATTAAATGCAACTAGAAAAAAAACACATCGAGATTTCGGCCCGGATACAGTTTTGTTTCAATTTTAGCCAACATAACGGACGAAACTTTGAGTGAAAATGATGCCGGTAAATCCACGGTTCTTATTCTGCTTGAATGTGCAAAAGCTTTTGACACTGTCAAGTGTTTTTTTTTTAGAGTCCTATCCCATCACCGATACTTTTTTTAATTTGCTCATATAATCTATCTAAATCTTCAACTGCAATTATGATCCGTATAATGATGACATGACAACAAGTTGGAGACAGATGTTCTTTTGCAGTCGCAACGTCTCCTGTGGAGGTCTCTTGAAATTACCCCCATGCTTTTTAAAGAGTACGTAGCGTTCGGTAATGATAGGCACTTAATTATCTCTTGAGAGTTTGCATTTTGGCTTTTCACTATCATGGATCACTTTGAAATGACTAAATATGTACTTTACCTTGAAGAGAAATCAGGCAGAATAAGATCTTCTGACATTAATGTCGCAGAAATTTCTGGAAGTACAGGACTTATTTGGAAGGTAAATATTTCCAATTTAAGTAAGAAACTTTCAGAATCACAAATATTTCTGAAACACTTTCTCTGCTGCTATACCATTCATCTTTTGGTTCAATTATGTTGGGGATACTCGACCCAGAGTATCTTTGGACTAAAGAAGACTTGGTTGTATTAGTGTTTTACACTATGTCGGATACAGACATGACCGTAGGGCAATATTTCCGAGATTGAATATTCTCACATTGCTATTAAAAGTAATCTCAGCCTCTCAGAACTCATGCCGATACACATTAGTACTTCACCGGGAATATAGCCAACACTATTTCGAGTTTTCATAGAGTTGCCAGGGTCATAGGAGGAGCAGATTTCACTACAGGATAAAAGTGCTATTATTGTACCCTATTACTAGTAATTCTAGCAATGCCACAGAAAGAACAACATTATTCAAATAGTCGGTAGGAAGAATTAATATGCGTTCTCAGAAAGGTAGCGTAATTTTTTGAAAAAAACTGATATCCCAATTTTATCAAGCTATATCTAAAGCTCATCCATATACACCACTTAAATTAGAAAAACAAGCAGACCAAAACAGATTATATGACAATTATGACACTATACCGGTTGACGTCTCTTCAATCGAACGATCTTTTTTTCAATTTTCGTTTTAGTTCAATTTTCTGGCTGTGCTGAATCACCAACATTTGCCTTTACTTCAGTTAAAAGTGCTATTCTGAAGGGTGTCATTTTAATTGATTTTGTTGAGTGTTCGATACCTTTACCATCGGCATTTATTCAGGTTATTAATCCATCAGGGAGCATCACAGTTGTCCCGTACAGCGTAAATATGACTTTAACTGCTTATGCTATACGCTACGTAGCGCTCTCACTGGAGATGCTCTAATAACGTATAGCTATGAAAGCGTTCCTTCTTCAAAAAATCTTGTCCGTATTATTGATAATATAGTCTGATGTTATGATTCTCTAAATTGAATAATGAATATAGTTTCAATAAATGTTATTTTTTTCAGGTATGTACTTCCGAGTCGTATGGTTTTCATGGCTTATTGGCACTATTTGTAAGTATATTTTATTAGCTGTATCTTAAAGTGTGTTTTTTAAGTTTTTTTATCATGCATCATGCTATTCTAAATTGAAAAATATATGGTCAAGCAGTGAAAGTGAAATAAAATGTAGGTACAGAATATAGATGGGTTATGAGGCGCACTTTAATTTTTTCAGTTTTGTTAATAACTCAAACTTTAGATAGTGGGCCAGAGGAAACCCTAGTTCACTCCAGGAAACACCACTCAATGTTCAAAAAGCGACAGTATAATGTGAAGTTTCGGCAAAAAATACCATAACCGTTACTTCCTCACTGCACAACTTGACCGTTTTTCGGTGAATGAAAGCACACTTTTTCAACAGGACGGGGTAACAAGCTAAACTGCAAGAATTTCAATTAATAAAGTATTCAAATGACTTTTTCCCAGGGTGTATCATTTCTCGAAATCGGAATATCAGTTGGCCACCTCGGTTCCCCGACTTAACTGTCTGCGACTTTTTTTGTGGTGATATTTATAGACAAGAATATTTGTATCAGATCCACCCAGGACAATCCCTTAAACAACATATTCGTAACGAGATGAAATATGAAAATCTGTGAGAATCAACTCCAATAATGCATAAATGTCACCGGGAGACTTTTGGCGGATATAAATCAAATGGCTACATTTTAACTAACCATTTATGACAAGAACAAGAAAATATAAAAAAATATTTCTTTGACAATAAAATGAATTACGAATACTGATGAAAGTTGTTGGTGAACTTCTTTGGTGTATAATCAAATGTATTTGGTTGTTGTTTTGCCACTTCCGGTTGAACGGGAAATTCACTTAATGGATGGTCGTATATATTTTTCAATATTTTGATATAAATATAAATACGAGCCCACAGGGATCAAATGTAATAATATGTCGAACCATATTAGCCAAGATAGGAGAGTGACAAACGATTTGGATTTAATTAGTGAATGCATTGTGATGGAGTACTTAGAAAACATCAGGGAAATTGCAACTATAAGTCAAATGATCATATCAGTACAATAGTGAAAATGGATAATTGGTTGAGAGGACAACATGAACTTTTGCTAAAAATAATTGAATTTTTCTATCTAAATGTCATATGAAACACATGAAAGTGTCAGTTTTAACACATATTTTATCAGGAATTGTAGAATATCATGGGAGCCTTATATAGATGATCAAATAGCTATAAATTTTGTTGATTATAATAAAATTAAATTTTATGGTTATAGACAAATATTTTGTTGAAAAGAGATTTCTTTAAAACTTTGACATGACAGATAAAGCATTATAGGCTAGTAAAACTATGGGTCCAACCCGGAACAAATTTGGGACAAGCTGAAATTGTCAGGATACCTTCTGTAGGTTGTCGACAATGTTTCCTAAGAAATCGCACTAAATCGCATGGGCCGTACTCTCCCAATAGGGCTTTAAACTAAAAAAACGTGCTTTTTTATTATTTTTCAAAAATATCTAAAAAATTATTATCTTTTTTAAAAATCTAGAAGGAAACAAAATTATTGCCAATAAAAATACCGAGAAAATGGTTTTTTGTTTTTTAAAATCGGCCTAAAAACAAAAAAGTTATGGGCTTATAAAAATTAGGCCGATTGGGCTTGGATTCTATTAAACTGCTTTTGGTAAATTCGACTTTATTAACGCTGACGCAAATTAATTGGATGTTTTTTATAACAAAAATATGGTAGTTGTCATAAAAAACCAGTGTGAAAAATTGTATACAAATCACTAGGTATGATTTAATATTTTAGGTAAAGCGTTAAACGCAAAAATAGGTAAATAATACTATGCTAAAATGTGCTGCTACTCATTCGTTTAATAATAATCTCAAATAATATTTAAAAAAAAACAGAAACATACTATAAAACTAAAGTCTGTATGGCATGGTACTTAAATGACACTTTTTAAAGAGTTAGGCCAGTTGTATTTATTATTAAATTTGATACCAAACACAGTAATCGTGTCATACAGTCATAAACAAAAAGTATACTTACTTTATTAAAACAAATTTTAATTAAAAAAAAAGAAATTATTCTATACATTCATCATTTTCAACAAAAGACACATTTGTTGCATTGTCACAATACTGTACAATGCAAATTGTACAGCTGGATGAACATTTAATTCCTACCTTTTTGCAGGTACACGTTTTGGAGCATACTGACTTGCATCAACAAAATAATAATTTTGTAATAAAATCGGGAGCGATGTCCTTACTGTTTCTTTGTGGGTCTAAGTAACCGTCCTTTTCCACCCAACCCCACTCTCTTGGATCTAAATTATTTCCCAACCATGACTGCACCTGAAGGTAAAACCTTTTAAGATGTAATTTGAGCAGCTTCAGTTGTCGGGGGTAAAGAAGCTAGCTCAAAGTTACTATACAGTTTTTGGCGTGCAATTACCTGATTGTATTTTACATACCTAAAAGAGTTTAAATTTTGGCTTCTCCTACTGCCGTACCATTTTAGAATAAAATTTTCACTGAATACCCCTTTAAATTGAAGTAAATCTTCGGAAAGTTTTTCATTTTTAGACAAAAAAAATTAAAGCACTTTTTTTGCCCTTTTTAAAGAATGCCGATATGGTATCGCAACCCGACATTGCATGAACAAATAATATGTTTTTAACTATTGCAGGATCTAAATTCGATTTTAATGTATGTATATTTGTTATTTTGTCCATTTTGCCTGCAACACCTGGTCTAAAAAAATACAGATTTTGTGTTTTGCAACGTTCAATGAGCAAGACAAATAAATCTGTGTCTCGTCCAACAACAAAAACATTAAATTGACTCTGCTCGGCCTGTGTTGCTGCGGTCACGGCAATCATATAATCTGCATCTGATTCTGATTGTTTAAGCCGTAATGGCCTAATATTTAAAGGCCCATAAGTTCTTTGTTTTTAAGGCGATTTTGAAAAACAAAAAGCGGTTTTGTAGCTATTCTTATTGGCAACAAATTTCCTCTCTTATAAAATTTTCAAATAGTTTATAATTTTTGAGATATCTTCAAAGAAATTTAAAAAAATATGATTTTTTAGTTTTAAGTCCGATTGGGCGAGTACGACCCATGCGATTTAGTGCGATTTTTAAGGAAACACTGTCGACCATCTAAAGAAGGTATCCTGAAAGTTTCAGCTTGTCCCAAATTTGTTCCGGGTTACCCCATGTAAACACCTTAGTTTTACTGGCCTATTAAGGATGTTTTCTAATACTCGTAAGCTAATTTCTGGATCTTAAACTGTTGAAGTTTCATAATAATGTGAAAAATTCGTAATAAATGTCAATATTCCAAACTTTCTTGGGTCCTTGGTCTCAATGTAAGTAAATTAATAAAAAAATAGGAAAAAAATGCAAAAAAAAACGTTCAAATTAGCTAAAGGCGATTAGGTAGAACCAGTGAGCTAAACTGAGAAATGGTTTTATGAGAGTTAATCCTTACTAAAGCCATATACATAAAATAACGTAATCGCTTACTAATATTTCTTTAGTAACTAATTTATTTACTATTACCTAGTTGTATTCGTAATAACAAAAAGTCGATAGTTGTTCGTCGATAAAACTGCATTTATCCCATTAGTGCATTTTAAACGCGATTATTTAGATTTACGGTTATTTAAAAAATTAAGCACCCAAATCGTCCCTATAGAATTGAAACCGCGATTACTTCAGCTACGTTAAGCCGACGAACGTAAATGCGATCAATCCAGAAATTATTTTACTTATGGTCGAACAAAACCGAGACTATTTCCGATGGAAACCAAAGTGGGCGACTTCGGGGGAATCCGCACGTTGGGTTTTCGAGGCGAGAAACATCGATACAAAAGGATATTCACTGAATAGAATATTGTGTAATTAATGGTTTAAATGTTTGTATATAATTTTTGATTTATTGGTTTAAACGATGTTTTTTGGTGTTAGGTGCATCAATCATCATTATTCTATAAAATTCGGAGCCGACAGATGCAATTGAGAATGTTGCTTAACAAAATCTGCCATAATGTTTTTACTACTAGTGCTAGGAAAGTGATTTTAAAAGTTTAAAGTAGAAGGTTCGTTTGGTGTTTTTATCGATTTTTTGAGAAATATTTAGCTTTTGAGATACTTAGCAATTTAAATTAAAGAATGTTTTATAATAAAACCTGCTGTAACTTTTTTGCTGTTAGAGTTATGAAAGTTTAAAAAAATTAAGTAAAGAAAGATTAAAAGTTTATTTAGCGTTTTTTGAAAATTTTCAACTATTTTTAACATGTTAATGGAAATTGGACCTGACCGGTGGACTTACGAAAGCTTCCTAAGAAAATCTGCTGTATCTTTTTTACTGTTTTACCAGTTTTAAATAAAGAAAGGTTGAAAATTCATTTGGTGATTCCTTAAAACATTGAAAGACTAGAATTAGTAAATAACAACTTTGTTTGAGTTCAAAATGTGCTCAGGGCAAAAGGGGGTGTTTTGTTTACAACATTCACCGATTTTCTGTTGTCAATTTTACACACAATTTCAAAAGAGGAAATTTTCGGCTATATATTAACATATATAATAATGTCAATTTAACTTATGCCGTTTGTCCCATGAAAAAAGGCAATTCAAGCCGATCTTTTTACAAGTAAATATCGATACTGTCATAACATCAAGGGAGAACTGTCATCATAAAGTAGAATAGGGGATAATAAAAATAATCCTAAATAAAAACTTATTAAGAAATGTATGAAAATTATAAAATATTGAATTTCCATAAAAATGCCTTTTATTAGATAGATAGCTACCTTTACTATAATAAAGTACGTTAAAAAAACGCATAAATAATTTATAAACGGTAATATTGTTTATAAATAAAAGCATAATATATTATTAATAAATATTTCTCATGTAAATCTTTTTTCACAACGTCACTGGTAAAGATTCCATGTGTCCGTGAATCAACAATGCGATGGAGCGGCGTTGCGATATTGTTGCCTTTTTCTTAATATACGTTATCTGTATTCATTTAAGTTTGAATAATAACTTCTTTATAGAGCAGCTTATCATATTTTGTTGAATAGTAATATTGTTTTGTGCCTGTCAAAATAGGTGGCAAATTTTTATGATATTATAAAGTATTTTTTTTTGGAATTTCTACATAAGGATTGTATCAGATGTTGCAAGCAAACAAACTGTCCAAAGTCAACGGCAATGCTAATTCTAGCCTTTTAATGTTTTAATGATGATTCAATACGTTTTTTTGATAAATTATTACTTTTTAAGATATCTTAGAAATTTTCACTTTACAGATGGGCCTAAGAGTGTTTCCTAAGAAAATCTGTAATTTTTTTGCTATTAGAGCTAGGAAGCTGATTTCTACATTTTTAACTAGAGAAAGGTTAAAAGTTCATTTGACATGTTTTTATGCATATTTTTAAGAAGCTACTAGTTTTTGAGATGTATATGAAAATTGGTTCCGACAGTTACCTTTAAGAATGCTACTTAATAAAGTCTGCTGTAACTTTTTTGTTATTAGTAAAAGTTATTTCAAAGGTTTTATATAGAGAGAGAGTTTTAAAGTTTATTTGTGTTTGCATAGATTTTTCGAGGAATTATTAGTTTTTGCGATATTTTAGAAACTTGGATTATATAGATATATTTTAATTTGTTTCGTAAAAAAAATGTAAATGATTTATATTGCTAATTTTTCTTTACACTTTTCCTTAAAATCATGCGCTTACGTATTATTTTCTGCATGTAAAACAAAGGCGTCGAGAAACCCAAATAATGAAAATTTTGTGACTAACAAAAGGCCCTTTCTAAATGGTAGATCTTTGTACCTTATGTTAGGGATATATGTTTCGTTCAGAGTCTTTGTTTAAAACACACTTTTTACGGTCACCGATGTAATTTTTCTTTTTGACAAGGTGTAGAGAACCTGTTTGATCTCTTAGTTGGCATTAAACTTTTGTAATTTGACGTTTTGTTTTGAGGGATTTTTTAACAAAAAAGTATTAAAAAACCAAAATTTAGTGTTCTGAGATTAATTTTGCAAGTATCGAAACGTCGTCATTTAGAGCCCGTTGCAACAATTTCTGGGCCAAAAAACAGAACTTTAATTTATCTTGGTTGAATAATAAAAGTACGTTGCTAATATTGATTGACCTACTTAGCGGTTAAAATGTCCGCCATGTTATATGCTCGTTAATATATTAAAACTGATTCTATAGTAAATCTATTACATGTCCAAAATGAAATTTAATTTGAAAACTCGTTTCCCAGTCACTCTCGTCATTTCCATGCCTGCGAATTTAGTATATGGGCGGCATGAGTTGTTTGCTTCAAAAGTTTTTGGGTGGGTTAATGTATCTTATTATATTCAATTAGTTTTCATAGAACTTATAGTTGTATGATGCAGAGGTTCCCAGTATTTTCCTAATAAATGAAATATTTTTCCTAAATTGGACGTAGTTATGCAGAAAACTTCCAACCCTCAAAAGTAGAGTTTTGAGTAAATCAATATTATTCATTTTTTTAACAGCAATTTAATAGTATACATTACAGTATAATTCAAAAATTTTTTTTTTATTTTCATTCGGCAAAATATCCCATTTTTAACAAAGTGAAACTAAGAGAAAAATATTTTGTTTAATATTTTTAAAAATACAGCCATTTTTTTTGGGGTTGGTTGCTTTCTGCATTATTATGTATTAATAAAATATTAATCAAATTTAAAAGATCCTTACAAAAGAAAAATCATTTATTGATAAAAAAAATCATTAAACATCTTCAAGTTCAAAATCAAGACTGGCTATGTTATGCCCGTCGATATCTTTTTCAATGTTATCATCTCCTTGTATTTTTTTGTACAAATCTTGGCAATCTGATGGGATAAGATGCATCATTTCGTTAATATTTGCAAGTTTTTATTCAGCGATCATCTTACCATTGGGCCATAGCGTACTCATTAAAAAGTCTTCTATTTTTATTTTCGTGCTATTCCTTCCTTCCTTCTTTTTAATATCAATCTTGTGTACAGGTGCTTCAAATGAATCGTGCTGAACAGTAAGCAGAAAATGGTTCATCTTTTTTTTAATATAATCGATCTTATTTTTAACCTGTTTATTTTTTGTCTCTCGATGCTTGTTTTTCTGTTGACGATTTTTTTTTCAATCATATTGACACTCAAAAAATCACAGCTATTCATTTCCGTTACCACAAAAGGTTTTTTTTTTCGACATTATTTCATTACCTTTACATATTCGGAGGGCAGATACAATCTTTGCTGGTTTTTTAATGCCGACTCAATTTGAGCAAAATCAGAGTCATTGAGTAAAAAACTAAGGCCTGAACATAAAAATTTTAAAGTAATATCAGTCAAAGTAGATGATTCATGTAAGATAGCTTTTAACATAAGAGTTAGTTTAATATTGCGGTTTTGTCCACCGCATGAATCACTCCAGAGAATAAGATGTTGGACGCTTTTTTCTGAGCATTTATGTGTTTAAGAAGGCAGAAACCTACCTCTTGAGCCCCTCTTCCTGCAACGCCTTCAGCCCAAACGTAACAGAATCCCTGACTTGGTTATGAATACCACAGTTGTATACCCAGAGAGAGAATTGTTTGTTCTCTGCGATAGTGAGATTTATATTTCAGATTTTTTTTAATTTGTTCAATCATCTCCTGAATTTTCGCCTCTGAAAGTTTATTTTGCCCTCCTTGTTTAATACCTTTTTGGTCAGTTAAAGAAATTTCACCTCTAAATTTCTTAAGGGCGGTATTAACTCTAAATGTCGCCTCACTTTGTCTTGTATTTTTTAGGTCCTGGAGAATTTTCTTTTTTCTGGATTTCTACCATAAACACGTTTTTACGGAAGCTGCTGTACTCCCGCTGCGATAAAATTTACCTGGCAATCATATGACCCTAATGACCAGAATCTTTCAAACTCTAACTTTCGTATCTCGGCAGGTCTAAGTTCTCTCCCCTTATAGTTGTAATATTGTTCATTGCTATTCCTTTTCTTTTTCCTTTCTGTCCTGTTTTGATTTTCGAATTTCCTTTTTCTTCCTTTTTTTGGTCCTCCCGCATAAAATTTTTCTAAAGTGGTTTCTGTTAAATCACTATCAGCAACGACATGTTTTGAAAATGTTGGTTCATAATCTGAGCTAGAAGATTCATCACTTGAAGCTTCGTAATTGGGGTCGCGAACAGAGTCATCGTCATCCTCCGATTGGTCATCTTTGGGATCATAACCACCGGAACGGTTTATTTCCAAATGGCGAATATCTAAAACTTAGAACATTGAAAGGCCTTTCAATGTTCTAAGATCTAAAATAAAAAATAAAACAGCAATTATTAATCAAAAACAATCATCAGAACATGTAATTTTCTTACCATGAAACGTTTGAGTCAATAATTTCTCTTCCTCCCTGATAATAGGTTTGTTAATAGACTCACACTCCTTGGTTAATTGCCTGTCTCTTATTATTGTTATTTAATTACTAGTACATAGAATTTAATTTGTAATAGTATCACCTACTTTTTCATTTGTTTCAGAGGAGTCTAGTACTTTGTCCGTTTCTATTTCATTAAAACAACAGAAAATATATTATTAATTTTTATTTTAAAAAAATCTAAAAAATAACTTACCTCTTTCCTTGCCCTCTTGTTCTTTTTGTTGAAGTAGATTAAAAATTTTACTAGTACGGGAACTAAACATGTTGTATCACAAAATAACACACTTTTTACTTATAAAATATCATTGAAATACTCAAATTTTTGAAAATTTATCACTAGCCAAAATACACAAAACAACAATATAATTTTAAGGTTATGTGCAGATTCCATAACGCAGAAAACTACCAACCAACGTAGTATCGTCAACAATTCTCTTGCATTTAACAGATTTTTATTTAGGCAGAAAGCAACCAACCCACTTGGTCGCATTAAATCACTATTGATGCAAACCAAGTGGATTGGTATTTTTCCGCAAAAACCGAAATCTTAGAAGGTTAACAAAATGGGTTGGTTAATACAATGATAGTTATTAGTTTAATGTAGATAAATTTTATGTGCTTAGTACGAATTTAAGCCTATTGTGGGTTGGTAGCATTCTGCATAACTACGTCCAATTGTTCCTGACTTTTGAAAAATTAAAAGCAGAAAGAAAGATTTTGAAAAGATTTTTACAAATTTTAATCAGTGGTGTCTGTGCATGATTCTAAATTGAATATTTTTGATTACAGATGATACGTCACTGCTTTTTTTTTCTTTTGTTCGTACGAATTTCGAGCAAGAAAATTAACACTGTGGGTGTTCTGCCAAGAATTTTTTTATTTCCTCGAAGTATTAGACAAGACCAAGCAAGAACAAAAGACTATTTACGCCTTCAAGCTATTGGCCTTCAGATAACTTTTAGTAAGGCTTCAAAAATCTATCAGCATCATTGAGTAATTTTCTGGTTTATGTCAGTACTTCCAATGGAAACTATTCATTCATTATTTAATGGTTTTTCGATAGTAATTTCTGACTTTTCTAGATTGCCTCTCAGGATCTCCTTTAAGGCCAAAAATATTAGCTAGCCAGTTAGAATTTCCTTAGAGAAGTTTGGATATTTTTTATTTTATTAAGAAAAGGACGAGATAATCTAATACCTTTATATTAGGTCTACAGACATGCAATCAAGATCCTTTATTGAAAAGTTATTTGACTTCTGATAACTCTTGGTGAGGCTCCAGAAATCATTAAAATTCTTAAGTGAACTTCTAACTCTCGCAATAGTTTTAATCGACGGAATCCAACCATTATATAGTTGTTTTTCCAGAGCGAACAGTGAGTTTCTTGTCCATGTTCACGAATATCAGCTTCAATTAGAATTTTCTTTAAGAAGTTTTAGTATTCTGTAAGAAAATTCTTTATGTAATCCAAAGAAGGATAAGATGAGCTCAACATGACTTATAGTTATTTCCAAGTTCTTTTGCCTCTAATAAACATTTATGGTTTATATCATTGCCTCAGAATCTATTTACAGAAGCTTTTTTTTTTAACTTTCTTTGAACTTTTAGTGATATTCAAGTGATACATCATGGGTCTTAGGTAAGATGTTTCACATTTTGGTCCTAACTGTCTTCACAATGGAATTCATAAATTAATTAATCCTTTTTGCAGTAAATTATGAGTTTTTGTGTCAGGGTCATAGGTGCATCTCATCTCTAGTGATATCTTTATTTAGGTAGTGCGGATCTTCAGCAAGAAAACTCTTTATTTCTATGTAAACTGACATAGAACCTACATGAGATGGTTTTCATTTTTTTACTCCAAAACTTTACATCGGACAAAAAAAAGCAAAACAAAAAGTCTCTAACTTGATTGAGGATTTGAGAAAGATTATTTGTTTTTAGAAAAAATAGTAACGTGCAATTTTTAAGAAAAAATATTTAATTTAAGATCACGTATGTACACCACTGTTAGAAAAATCTTTCAGATCAAAACATTTCTTTTGCTACTCCAAAGGCGTATATTTCATAAAAACATAATTTCACATAAGTAATAAGAAAATTACAGAAAAAATCAAGGCTTTTCGTTTGACAGTATAAAGTAGAACTTTGGTGTATCTTTTGATGACTTCATTAAGTGTCTTATTTTTGAGGATAAGTATCGAAATGCTGTTGAGAAATGAAGAGCTGGTGACACTCTCTCTATGGATTCAATATTATAGTAGACTGGGTGGATCTCCAATAAAAACCGGACAAGCAGACTCTGTCTAAAGTGAAGGTGCTCAACGTGCATACCTGACGTAATACATCACCGATGATAAACTGAAGCAATCATTTGAAAATTTCGGCAATGTGATGAGAGTGAACAAGATCAAGGATTACGTTTTTTTTTCATTTTAAAGATAGAGACAGCGCAATGGAAGAATTAAATAAAAATGAAATGGTTCGTTAGAAACAGTTATAAAAGCGACCTGGCCGTCTGATAAGACGAAGAAGGAGAAAATTTTGCGGATGCCAGAGAGAAGGATGATGCAAGTTAGAGCAGGGATGACAGTCGAGATATTCGAACAGCTGTCAATGAAACAACAGTTGTCACTTTGACAACAAACATTATGATTAACGATCGTTTAACGGTCATGGTACCAATAGAAGAATAAAAATCAGATATTTCCGATTTTCCTTGATATAATAATATAAAATAGTGTTACAAAGACAATGAAATATGGTTAATATAATTTTTTTCTGGATGAACCTGAAAAAAGTATTTCAGTAAACTATTTACAACCCTTAAATTACTCATTCCACATTTATATTGTTTTTATTCACAGTTGTTCCATTTTATTCATGAATTCTCGGTCATTGACAAGCAATTCTTAGAAGAAGATTGGCACTTGCTTAACTCAATTAAGGAAATTAAAAACTCAACTCCTTCTCTAGGTAGAACTGGAGGTCCTAAATTATCTCCTCTTAACCCAGCCCTGTCTTCTTACAATGCTGGCCTGAGTTGTCATTCAGACAAGCTGCACCATGCAGCCCACCTTCACCAGAGCCTCTCTTTTGCTATTGTGTGCAGATTTGCTGCCCGAGCAGACTTATGGGACAGTATTGCGTTGTCCGCAGTTTAGGATTTTCTGTCGGCTAGAGATTACTTAATTATTACCTTTCAGATTCAGAGACCTTAATTTGACAGAGACCTTAGTTTGAAGCATACCTTAGAGATGGCGCCATATGTCCTCATTGCCAAACAAGTAAAGGCACATATTTAAAAATGGTGGTAAACGAGATATGGAACAAGAAATAGATAGAAAGTATTTAAAAATATTAAAATCAATTTAAATATAGCCTGAATAGTAAGGAAATATTATAGATTTGAGAAATTATTTAGAGGAAATACATCAGAAAATCTAGAAATATAACACATACCTTAATCTACCAATTACTATAAAAAAATTAAAACAAAGAAAACTAAATAAAAGGGCAAAGAAGTATTTAAACAAGAATACGTCAAACTTTAAGATGAAATGAAAGATGGACCAACTAAATAATCTAGAGCGAGGACTGAAAATATAGAAAAAAACAATATTACAGAAATGCTATATTACATTTTGTCTACCGGTACGGTTAATGAATATTTTGGGGGTGGCAATTAACTTGAAATAGCAAGTCCACCAAACACAGAAATTAGTAACTACAGTCCGACCATAATTGAGTGGTAGCATACGATCTTAAGAGCTTACCTATAGTCCTCTTATAAAACTTCATGGTTCACTTGGTCAGAAGCTACATATAGTGCGTGCACCTGATGATTGCCTCAGTTAGAAAGTCTGTGAAAGTAAGGAGGTTAAGTTCTGTCGAACGGTTGGCAAGAAAATCATATTAACGATAGTAAATAGATATAATCAACACTAAACTAGTAAAATACTAACTAGTGAGAGCGTTCGTCAAAAAATACTTATTAGTATCACAAATACAGAATATTTTACCCTATTTCAGATTTTTCTCTTTACCTAATTTAATTTCTGCCTCAATTTCTGGGTCACAAAATCTACGAAAGCCTCTTTATGTCACGGCACGTTTCATGTATCGAAATCCTATTTAGAGCGTCATCATTAAATTTCATACGTTTTATAAAGTTGCTGACTTTACCGAAGATAAACAAAGAAAGTTTGATCCTTTTTAAAATTCCTAAAGGAGGCGAGGTTTAAAGAAAAATATGTATTGGGTAGCTCAGTTTATTAGTCCTTCAAATATAGTGAAAGTCAGTTTAAACGAATTAGGGTTAAATCTGACTGTAATAAGACTGAAAATCTTATTTTCTTTCTTGAAGTTGCTTGCACTGACCAATGCGCATATAGATGCAAGACCACAACGAAATCTTTTACAGCAATCATGAAATCTGTTGGAGCTATTGACTTCTCTAATTATTTCCTGGTCCTTCGAACTAGATTGCATACCACCACACTTTGTGTATAACATCCCCTTTGGCTGCCCATTGCCTTTATTTCTTACGAAAAAAATTTGCATATATAATCTCGGGATTATATTTTATAATAGATGAAGATACACAAATCATTTAAATTATTAATCATTTCTTCATCTCTGTTCATGTCAAGTTTTATTTCTATAATAAATATTTGACTGGTTATTCTCTACGAACATATTTGTGAGGTATATGTTGTAATGTTTTTCGGCCATATTTAGCCTAAGATATAAGACAAGCATAATTTCAATATTAAAAAAAAAATGACATTTGGTCCTTTGAACCGGATTTGAACTAACATAATAGATATTGTTCGTGAGACTTAGAAGTGGAAAGTATGATGTGTTCATGTGAGTTTTTGAAGAATTATTTCCTTTTTTGGTGCTTCTTGGTACCAGGTTTGGCTTACAAAGAAATTTTTGCAGTATGAATTTTTAACCTCTTCTTCATGTCAAGTTTTACTTCTTTATTGTATTTTTTTGGTTCTTCGGACCGGATTCTACATGAAATTTTAATATCAAGTTCAATACTGCATAGAAATTAAGCAACATTCTGCTGTAAAAAAAAATCGCCTAAAAGCAAATGTTTTCATTTAAAGCACAAGCTATATAACCAAATCCATAACAAAGAGACCAACAAATATGGAATAAAAATGTTCGATTTTGTTATCATATTCCGCGATATGTTGTCGTATATCCGTTTACAGCATCAGTATTGACCGATGCACCGATATATCTAGGAGATAACGTGGCCAGCATATGCGATATCGAAGAAAAATGTTAACGAAATTTACGAATTTAAAGCCTGGGAAAACGCTGTGGACAACAATAAAACGACAAGCCGTTCCATAACAAAGATAAGCGATGAAAAATGGCGGAGACGCTCCGTGAAAATATTGTTGCTTTCCAAAGAATTTAAAATGGTCTCTATATGATTGTAATATCCTACATTTATAAAAAATATTGCTATGAAAATGTAAATACTTTAATTATTCTCATAGTGTTTTTGGACTGTTTTGCTTGTATTTTGTAGTTTAAGTGGATTAGTTAAGTTTATTCAGGGTTCTACATACGTTTAATTTATTATTTTCACCTATAGTGTCTAGTTTTTTAGTAGTTCATTGTTTGAGGGCCTTATTTGGGCATCAAATTAGGTTATATTATTGTAAATTTCTATAGCTTCAATTTTCTATAATTTGTTTACGGGCTTGCTTTGATTATTCATCAGTGTTCTCTTAAAATTATTGATTTCTATCGGCAAAAATAATATAGAAAATTCGAAAAATTTCTAAATTGTTTCCTGGGTCTTTAAAAGGGACCGCGGTTCGTGGGATTTTAATCAGTGTTGCTCCCTTGGAAAAAATTAAACGACAGTCAGAGCGAGACCAGTTGAAGTTTTTGACGATGTCAATAAAAAGTCTGTTCCTGGCATAGAATAGTATTTCTGGAGTATGTGTGTTTTAGAAGTTCAATATGTTAGTTGACAAAATTAGAATTTTCCCTTCAAAATCATTAAAGATATTTCTATGGAATTACAGTAAAAAGTAAGCTTTTGTGTCAAAATAGATGTATAGATATGATTCATATGTATAAAACGGATCAAAGGCATGCTGAACACTGACTAAAATTATTTAAAAATTGTCTCAACTGCCTTCTAGAAGTCAAAAGGTCCAAGTAAGTGATGGGAAAAAAAAGAAATCTGGAAAAGTGAAAAATAGATTCAACTGCTTGACAATAATGAAGAATTTAGATAAGCTACCTTTAAGATGTCATGAGTTTTAATGTTTTTAATTAACCAATTAAAACTATCGAGTGGACAAATTATAATGGACAAATGTGAGATTGCAAATCATTTTAATGACTTTTTTTGTAAAATTGGGGAGAAATTGGCGGATAAAATTGATATTCCAAATGATTATAGGAAACAAGAACCATGGTGTCCAAGAAGCCTATTTTTATTTCATAAAATAAATGAACTTGATGTTGTGAGGACTATAAACAAACTAAAAACAAAAAAAGTCTCGAGGTCATGATGGAGTTTATTCCGAGATTCTAAAAGAAATTGTCTATGAAATTGCCTCTATCTTATCTTATTTAATAAATGTTTGTTTTTAAATTGAAACATTTTCAAATGCCCTTAAAATAGGAGAAATTTTTAAGGAGGGAGGTAAAATGAGTCTGAATAACTATAGGCCGATTTCACTGATTTAAATTTTTTCAAAAATCTTAGAATTATTAAATTCCAAATTGTTAATTTTTTTGAAAAAAATAATATTATATCTGATAATTAATTTGGCTTTAGAAAAGGCAAATCAATAGAAGATGCAATTTTATCTCTGGCCGCAAAAATTTATGAAGGGCTTGATAAAAAGAAACCTGTATTTATAGATCTTAAAAAAGCTTTTGATACGGTTTGTCATAACAACTTATAGGAAAATTGGAGAAATTGGGCATCTGAGGAAGTGCTTTGAATCTCTTAAAAAGTTATTTAGGAAACAGGTCCCAGTTTATTAACATTGAAGGACTTAAAAGTAGTACAAGGACTATAACCTGCGGGGTACCTCAGGGAACAGTGCTTGGGTGCTGGAACCGGTCCTATTCATTGCTTATATAAATGGTCTTTTAAAAATACCGACGATACTGTTATCTTTTATGAAGGAGAGTCGTGGATGTCTTTAAAAGAGTTAATTGAATTAGATTTTAAATATGTAAGTGGTTTTAGATAAATAAATTAACACTTAATGAGCACAAAACGAAATTTTTGCAATTTACATCCTATTCTCATACTTTGCCAAATTTTTCCACCCTAGAAATAAATGGAAACGTCACAATCTCCAAAATTGATGTTGTCAATTATCTCGGTATTATGATAGACAGTCACCCAAGATGGGACCAACAGATAAACTATGTAATTACAAAAACTAGGTACCTTGTAACCAGATTTGATAATTTAAAAACAATATTCAAAGTTGACAAGCTTAAAACAATTTATTATGCCCTAGTTCAATCTATGTTACAATACGGAATAGTTGGTTGAGGAAGTGCGAGAGCCTGTTATCTTAAAAACTTAGATGTAATTCAGAGATGGATTCTTAAAAGTCCTCTACAATCAAAATAAAACTTATGCGAGCAACCATGCTCAATCCATAGTGTTCGATTTGCGACAATTATATTTCTTCAACATTGTTATGTGCATTGCCAAAAACAAAATAATTCTCCGACCAATTGTCTTCCAGAAACCCTAAAATTCTTAATAAGTAAGGAGAGATCGTTTAAAAAAATTAAAAGATTGGATTTTTTGTAAAAGACAGGCAAACATTTCATATGCTTTGCAAGTAGAAACATATTTTAAATAATTTTAACAACAGGTATAAATGTGTTTGTAATGTATGTACTACATGTTCTGTGTCAGGATAAAATGTTACTAACACTAGTTAGTTAATTCGGTGAAGTGCCCCTAACTTGAGTAGAACCCCGAAATGTAGAAGTTGTGAAAAATATGAACTGTGACTTTATACTCTATATAGACTTTTCACGGATTTTGTTTTTTTTTCTTTCCCTAACAAGCTTTACCGCTTCAGGGCGTATTTATGTTTATTTATGTATTTATATTTGTATGTATGTATTTGGCTATATATGGATTTCAAATCATCGTAAATAAACATTATTATTATTATTATTATTATTATTATTATTATTAATTAGATGCCAACTGTCTGAAATAATTGAAAAAATTACCTAAACTACGTTTAACGAGTCAGAAAGGAGTGCAAGTAACTGAAGTGAATTACAAAAAAGGTGAAAACCCATAACGTTAAGAGTTTACTTCATCTGCTTTACAATCATGTAAGACTTTAGCACTCTGTAAGAAGTAATTCATTACTTCAAATGTTCGAATACAGATCAAAGACATGTTCAACTGCATGGAATGATTCAAAAATTCCTTCCACTGCCTTTAAAGAATCAACAAATTATTACCTTCAGAGTCAGAGAGTGCAATTGATAGATATAAAAAATGTGAAATATGAGAAGAAGAAATCAAATAACTGATGGGGCTAAAGAAAAAGGTCATAAATCACTTAAGGGGTCTGCAAAAAGTCAAAGACTCTAACTGCAAGAATTAGAAACTTAGATCAACGGCCTAGCCTGTAAGAAAAATGTCTGGAGTTTAAATGTTCTAAAGGAGATCAAAGACATGCTCATATCTGGAATTATTCAAAAAATAATTATTAACAGCACAATTAATTATCCTAGACTCTTTTGGTTGTTTAATTTATCCATTTGTCCATGATGACCTCGCATCCTGATTGCTGCGGGCAAGTTTCAGTCGAGCCTCTAAGAATGTCATCGCAGTAATGCTGCCAGCGGTTCAACTGATTCTAAAGTTACCTCTTAATTGGCGATCTGATCAACGCTCTTTTTCAATAAAACCTTCGACAAGAACAATTAGCAAAGTTGCTCTCGGAAATGTGTTGTCTTTTTTTGATATCCATATTGGAACTCTGACATCCAAGTTTTCAAAGGTGGGTGATTTTTGCTAGAGAGCTTTGTTAGATTGAAGAGACCACCGCGGTAGGAACTAATCCTGAATTGACGTATGATTTATGTACTGCACGTCCTCGGTACATTTTGAAATATTTTCTATATAAATTTATCATACTAGAACGTTAATGAATTATCGGCAAGCTAATTGAAATTTAATAAAATAGTACCAGTGATTTTTTTTTGAAAAATCGTTCATTTAGTTTTTAAAAAATATCTCGCCTGAATTAACTTATAATTTAAATTACTCTTTTATCACTCAGTTTAGGGAAGGCTAAGGATTTTAATTATTTTATAAATTTGGTTTTCAGTTTTCGTATTCATAGCTAACCCTCGTCAGATCCAGACAGAGGATGTGCTGAGGGATTTTTGAGGGAAGCGAACAAAGGGTGGAATTTGTTTTTTTTCTCAATCTTTCTATTTTTTTTAAAGTACTTATATTTGTATTTAAAAAACTGTCGGACGTATCATGGAATGACGGGTTTTGATCGAGTTTTAATTGATATAATGAATAAAATGAATTAATTTTCTCATCATTGATATAACGTCAATGGTATTTTGCTAACCATAAGTGCTAGTTCTGGTCCTTCGTCCTATTGGTTACTTACAAATCTTTCTTTTATCTTTTTTTTTAATTCAATTTAATAGAGTGTAATAAATAAAAATAATATTTTAAGTACCCCTTTGTATATAGAAGCGAGCATTTTAAGAATAATGTTTTATTTATTTGTTAATTAAAATCGTGAATGTATTTTTTTGTGATTTCATTATTTTATTCTTCCCTATTTAGATTGTAATAAATAGTATTTAGGGTAATTGTCTAACTCTCATTTGTCTTAGACTCATGATCCTCAACCAAGTCTAATTAATGAGTAAATATATATACATGTTGGAACGTAAAAGGTATATCTAATAGGTGGTATCCAGGTGATTCTAACAAAAATTATACAGGATGGATTAAATGAGATTTCTTTTAAAGAAGGATCTTCTGGTTTTGATATGCGGCTTAGGTTTTTTTATAATTTGGAAAACCTGGTTCGAAAACAACAAACGTTCTAATTTTTTTTATTAATTAATAAGCCTACTCCCACTAATTAAGTGATGGGCCGCGAGCATTTATGTTGTGCTGACCGCATCTTTTTTAATTTACCTTCCTTTGCCTTTGGACTTTTTTGGAAAAATATTCACTCAAATTTTGGACTTGAAATAGTAATTTTTATTATTATTAAGTTTAAATTTACTATTTAATACTCGGAACAACAGAGTGCGATCGTCTACTAAGGGAAGATGTAGTACAATCTTATACTCAGTGTGAAAAGCAGCTTACAATTCTTCATGCTTTCTGCTAATGACGCTTATCTGTAGATTCATGTCGAAACTTTGGACTAACTCATAGAATAGAAGACAACTTAAAAAGGGAAAAAATACACTTTAGACACGTTAGACTTCCCAACAAACATAGGCCTATTTGAATATATTAAATCATATCATACTAACCAGTAATTATTAAACCTATCTACTATATGTTAAGGAGGCCAACAAATTATAATACCTACTTACCCGTTAAAGTAGTTATTTATTTCGAACACAGCTGACCAATGACCCAAGATTTCCACTTCCCATAAAAAAATTGTAGTAATCATATCATACTCTGCTCATACAGTGCGGCTCTTAATTGTCCTCCCTCTTATCTTTTGAATGCGGTTATATAAAAATTTGTAATTTGGCATACCTCATTAGCAACCTAAATAGTACATTTTGGTTCCTGGCTTATTTTGCAAAACTTAATTAAATAGTAAGGGGGTCAGGCGATACATCGTTTGAAAACTCCCACTGAATGCTTTATAGTCCTAGAATATTAAGTTATGATTTCTATCCATAGCAAAATGGCAGCCTTTTAAAATCTACTTTTCGCATGTTTATTTCCATTTAAAATAATTAAACTTATGGTAACACAGAAATGTAACTATTTCACTACAAAAGATGTTGAAAATGTGCACCATTAACTTCAAGACAGTAAAATAATCTATTGGAGAACTCTTCACGAACATTTTGGAAAGTCATCACGTAGAAAATAAAAAAATGCCAGAGGTATTAAATCGGGCGATCTGGCTGGCCACTCGGTAGGCTCTCGATGGCCAATCCACCAATTAGGGTAAGTATTAGTCAAATATTCTCTAACATTTCTGCTAGAGTGAGGCGGTGTCCCATCTTGTTGAAAAACTGTTTCCAACTCAAATTCATGACGATTGTCTTTAATAATCTCAAGGATCAGTGGTTCTACTGCATTTTCCAAAATGTTGAAATAAAGGTCCCGTCAAATTTTGGTCTAAAAAGAGAGGCCCAACAATGTGATTCGCCAGCCTACAATTTTATTTTTTCTGTCTATTGTGTGTGTGTTTCACGGAATATGTGGGGATTTACGTCGCTGCAATAACGGAGATTTTGTCTATGAACATTACCATTCAAAAGAAAAATACATTCATCACAGAAATAAATGTTCTTCATATAAGCAGGCTGGCGTCCTATTCTCTCGGTCATTACTTTGCAGAATTCCATACGTCCATTAGGGTCATATTGTAGGTCAATTGATGAACCAATACACCTACACACAAATTGCACCTAAATAGATGTAGTAAAGAAAATAAAAATGTGAAAAATAAGATTTTGAAAGGCTGCCATTTTTCTATGGGTAGAAGTAATGATTTAATATTCTACGGCCATAAAGCATTCAGTGGAAGCTTTCAAACGATGTATCACATGACTCTCTACTTAATATAATTTTTGGTTTTGGTCCCTGCTAATGGTGTGTGCCAAATATCAAATTTTCATATAAACGCATTCAAAGGATAAGAGGGGGGGGACAATTAAGCCAGCTCAGATGCATTGAGAATTTCTGCAATAATATCAAAATGAAGTTTGGATTTGACAAATTAATGAAGAACAGAACTAGAAAAGGAAAATGGCACAAATCCAAAGGTCTTGAGATCATGCAAATGTCGGGAGGTTAATGCTATGCAGAGAGACAAAGCCCACAAATGCCTAGGAATCGTCCAGGCTCGAAGAATTGCAGCCAGTAACAGCTATGCTTTCCTCGTTGTGACATGCAGCTTTGGAGTGATGTGGACCCGTGGACTTAAATTAACTTGGACGAGCTCAACTGTATTAAAAGTCAGATACGTATTATGAGTCAGCTCCACAAAGCATCGCAAACATAATTTAAAAGTTCCACCTGCCTAGGGCAGTGGAGGGAGAAGGACAGCAGACAAATGCTTTTGCCACATAAGCCAAATCGAATTGCTCAGAAAGTATTTCTTCAGTAAAGAAACAAATTTAACGCTACACAGAGCAATCGTTAGCTGAGATAAAAACTTAAGAAGTACCGATGCGATTAAGAATACACCATTACGATGCTTCATGGCATGCAGGAAACAAAAAGAATTGCACGGGTTTTCCAATTGTAGGGTACCTGCCCTAAGCATCCTTACGAATGATAACATTGATAGTGTAGCCAGTGCAGTAAATGGCTAACATTAGGCAATATCTTCCTAGAGACTAAAAAATTCTTATGTGTGATACAAAATCAAACTATCCCGACAAAAATCCTGTCTCAAATATAGTGTTAAGGATGGAAAATGATGGAAGCTGATGCAAATTGAGGCATGTGTGGTAACGAACGTGAGAACTTAGAGCATCTTCTTACTGGATATCTGAAAATGGCACCACGCGAATACATTACAAGGCACATTAACCTAGCTAAAATATTACATGGTTAAATCGCCACAAATTCAGACTTGTTAAAAACAAACTGCTGTATTCCCAACACATGCCGCAGACAATCCTAGAGGATGCAAACTATAGGGTCTACTGGGACAAACAGATAGAGAAGTACAACATAATAAACTACGCATTTTGGTGCACAACAAACACGAACAAATAAGACATCCTAGTTCGTGTCTTATTAACAGGAAAACATCGAAAAGTACTTACCGCTTGCCGGCAAATATGTATAGAAATATGATTAACATTTTCTCAAATTATAGACAAAAAAACAACCTGAATTTTGTATGCAATGTAGCCTGTACCGAGTTACTTTATAAAGACGGGGATAAGGATAATATACGACAAAACACTGAGTTTTTCTTGTTTGAAAAAACTTAAAATACTTTTATATGCAAAAAGTAGGCACCTAACACTTTTGTGACATAGTACCAGTTTGCCCTTGAAAGCTTAAATTTGGGCCAATAGTTCGACCCAGAACATTTACGTTGTCAGCAGAAGCAATTCGTTTATTACCAATCATAATGTAAGCATTATTAGCAATAGTAGCAACTATATTAGAATCATTTATAAAATGACGTATAAATAAAATATCTGGCCTAATGGATTCGTATAGTATAAAGCGAAGATTTAAAAAAAAAAAGAGAGAGAGAGACGATGATAAATGATTGTCTCAAGCAGAATCGAAAAACGATGTTCGCGTGAAAGCATCCAGGTTTTTCGACTATAATAAGAGTAGCCTTAGAGGATAGAGAACACTATCGATCTTACCATGAATAAGAAGTTTTATACATAAATTACTGATATATGACGAAAAATTCTACATCTAAAAGATTTTTTCAATTTTATCTCGCAGAGAAGATTAATTTCTCATGCAGCAATCTAAATCGAGCATTTTTCCGCTCTTGTTCCTCCAACTTCTTTAATTGCCTATTCATCCTTTTCCAAGCAAATTAGCACTCATACCTAAAATTAAATATTCTTAAGCTTTAATTACACGATGCAAAAGAGGAAATTTTCAATTAGAATTTTATTAAAAACAACGTAAAACGTTTAACGGAGAATTTATAATGGTATTAAATGTTAGTAAATATTTATCAGCTATGCTTTTAAAAGAATAATTAAATTAATATTCTCATAAAAAATTAATTTATATATAATATTAAAAACAAGCAATATAGAAAACTACGATCATATTAAAGAAAATGAGTTATTTAAGTAAAATATTGTCTATTTAAAATATGAACACAGTATTTATTACTATCTATCTCTTGCCTTTTAAATATGCGTTTTTTCTTATGCCATTTGGAAATTTTATATTCTATATGTCTGATGAAATTATTTCATATTCCTCTAGTTATATTATTTTCAGTAATGCCATCTCGCCCATTATGCCTTTTGGTAGTAATTTTTTTTAATAATGTAATATAATATATTATATAATAGTAATATGGTTATTCACCAAACATGCTTAATAGAGTAGATGATGATCCAACAAATGAAGGTTTCTACTTCTTCACAATCAAAATCTCCTACACCTCATAAAATTATTGCTAGAAAGGAATAGCATTATGTAGTGGTATCCAACATTCCATCCCACTACACAGTAAATCAACTTGCTCACTCCATCAAAAAAAAATGCTGACCTTATCTGATGTTTTCCATTGCCGAAGAATAAGAACAATTCAGACTCCACTTTTAAAATTGGTGTTCAAAATGAGGATCTTTTTATCCAGCTGAAAAAGCCAAATACTTGGCCAGCTGCTACTGTAATTGATGGTCTTGAAGTGTGTCCATTGTCGCCGTTGGTTGTTCGGCCGATTGGCTCCGATAAAGAGGCGATAGCTGCAAGCAAGTCACTAGGACGGGAGCATGTCACCATCAAGTTTGTGGAGAAGGCCAAGGACGATGATGGGTTACAAATGCACCCGATGATTCCACCAATAGTGCGGCTGTCCCAAAGTTCGGATGCTGATAATGGACGTTACTTGCTGGCTAGACTGAGAGACGCATCTATCTTAAAAACCCTGAGGCTCTTCTGGCATACCTCCACGACCAACCCTCGAATGTATGTTTTGAAGGGCACACCAACACCAGTGTCAAATTAATGCTGGCATCTGAGGGACTACCTACTGACTTAGATTTCCTGCGACGTCTTTATAACCGCTTCCACGACGTCTATGGTATTGGCTCGGATGAAATTGAAGATCTCTCTGCTTTTAGATCCTTTTTTTTCCTCTGAAAGACTTTTACGGTTTCAAAAAGTTAGGGAAAGTCATGCTAAATATTTTTCTAGCGGTTCCCCATCTAGAAATAAAAATTTTTAGATAAAGTGGCGTGAAAAGAGGATCAAGCACGCTCTAATAAATTGGACAAAAGTTCAAAAAATCATTAACTATTATAAAGAAATTAATAAATTAAAATAATTTTTTATAATTATAATTAAATTAAATTATTATAAAAAAAGCAACGGAACAACATTAGATATGAAATTGTTTAATAATTCAAAGATTGTACATATATTGACTTGAACGTTCAATGTTCTTTCAAAGTTATATTAGTTTTTTAATGGGGAAATAAAGCAACAGCTGCAGCTTTTGTAGAACGTGATTTTTTAAAATTCTATAAAAAATAGTTTTTACTTTATTATACGTCGTTGTTTTTGAAATTTTTAGGTATTTAAAGTAAGTAACCGAAAAAAATATGCAAATTTAGAAATTTGTTTATAACAAAATTTTAAGCTGATAAACAATTATATATTGTTATTAATAATGTTTTATTGAAAATATTGTAAAATTCAATTTGTTCAAACAAAGTTTGCTTACAAAAGGAATAAATTTTTCGCTAATTATTTAATATTTGTTTGTTTATCTATCATGAAAATGTAAATTCGTTAACAATTTAATTAATTAACAATTTGTTAAAAAATTAATAATGAAAAAAAATTTAATAAATAAAATAGCACATTATATTTTTTCAAATTTTTCAATTTAGAAATATTATCTTTAAAAAATTATTGAGTTTAACATACTCGGGCTTTGACGATATATTTATCTCTTTCTAATATGAATGGTTATAAAGAAATAAAAAATGCAAATTTGATAGGAATAACACGAATTATAGTAACCTGGGGTTTTGATGACTTAGCTACAACGGATTTTATTTTAGGTAACGTATATACATACATAAGTAAAAATATTCTGCGCCATAATATCACCGAATCTGTTTAAAATCTCCTAATATTACCTTCTTCCCATCTGAATATATATATATATGATACCTTTCCCATCGATTTTCCGGAGGATTATCTAACAACGTATATTCGCGTAAAGTATTTCGTGCCGCCAATACGATTTATGGATCCAGATTATAGCTCAGAATTCCCATTTTTACACCCTGTGACTATATTAGGAGGGTATTAACTTTGCTGAAATGGCATAGGAGATAAAATAAAGAATTTGGGGTATCGGCGGTCGAATTTAGAGAAAGAGTGGCCTGACTTTGATCGTTTTACTGCCATTTTTATGTGAATCGAGTTTATTGAATTTTTGTGCTAACTAAACGCAGTTTAATTTTATGGAATATTAATGTAAATAATTATTACAAGAATGAATAAAGAAGGTCCAATATAAGAATTTTACCATAGCATAAAGAGACAATTATTGGAAACCTCTAACTCAGGCCTTAGTGTAAAAAAGGTATAAAATAAATATTGATTGCGTCATTTCGGAAACATATCGCTAGACCCAAAGGTACGAGAAGGATGGTGCGAGGGACGGGCACGCCTCGCGTCCTCTCAGGACACATGTAGAAAGTTGGCGAATGTTCCGGAAAAAGGATGTATCTAATATAATATAAGAAGCCCTTGCCACTAGGAGACCGATTGAAGTCTGAATATTGGCGTGACTTTTAAATATAAATAAATAGTAGGTAATAGATACAGTGTAAAAACACGTTTTTAGTAGTCATTGTGTTAAGTGAAAACAAATTAATAAGATTATAGAACATCAGGAGAAGACTACAAACCTATAATCGGCAAAAGTTATTTTATTTCCCAGAACCATTATGCTAAACTTCACAACAGTCACCAACACACTTTAACTTAATGTAACTTAAAGAATTAGAATATATATAAAGATTTTTAAGAGACCCTTAAGTGACACTGGAGAGAAGATCCTAAACTACCACAGACCGAAGCTGACCAGAAGAGTATCTTAAACCAACTTAAGAGACAACAACAGATTAGGCATTAAAATATCTGAGAAGGTACAATGAAATGCTACCAGAAGACAAGGATTGACGTGATGGACCTTGAACCCTTAAAGGAGTAATATTCAAAGGCACAGAGCAGTTTTTCTCCAAAGATCTAACAACCATTATAGAAGAAAAGGTTAACAGATCTCATAGGAAGTAATATATTTTTTTACCTGACGTGTTCACACAGTTGTCAAAATTTCTTTTTGATATTATTAAACCAATGTAGGGAAATCGAAAATCTTTTGTTAGAAATTCTGCCCACTGTGTAGATCTTCTTCAACTGGTCCATCAATATCAGATCTAACTTTTTAACTTTGTTATGGAAAGGTCTATGAGAAAATCTTTTAACGTCATTCGGGGCTTTATCCGCAAATTCATTAAGGACATACCTTTTAGTCTGTCACAGGAGGATCTTCGGTGTGTCTTCAGAATCAGTTTTAAGTAACATATACATCCAATAGATGTATCTTTATTAACATGAAATGGTTTGAAGAATGTTCCATCAGCATCGCTTAATATAAACTTAAGCTTTGGCTTCGGTATGTGGACGACACTCTTCATTTAAGGTAAAGGAAGAAATTTAGGTCTAAATGGGTTTTTGCAATACAGTCTGTCTGGATCTTTTTGGATGTTGAACCTGCACATACTCCGAACAGCACATACAATATATACTGAGTCAAAGGGCCAATATTCTCTACAGGGAGAGTAATTATTTACTACAGAAAGTGGAAACTCTTGGTGGTAAAAACTAAGGAATGTAATCTAACTTCTCTTAATGTTCTGCGTCATATTTTTCTTATTACAGTTGGTCGTCATATAAATGCCACGTACTTTGTAGGATTTCCTTAAGTTTTATTTAATATTTTTTTTTTGTAAGAGGGTTGACCAGTTTTATCAAATATACTTTACATCCTTAATATTTTAAAGGTGCCAATACAAAAAAATTACGTTGCTCATAATTGATGTTGAGTCACTGTTTTGTTAACATAACAAAATATCGTAAAGTACCTTCAACCTTTGTTGCTGTTGGACTGTCGCCAAGACTATGAATCCACCTACACTAAGTGTGTAATAATAGTAAGCTAAAATTATGTTAATGGGCTATTAAGGTATGCAGTAGTGAGTGCATCATTGATTGAGTAGTTGGTTAAAATATACTTAACAAATCGTAAATGTAATATCATGAATAGCACGGTATAATAGCAATACGTGTAAAGCCAGTGTGTATGTGATTAAACATTTAACATAATAGATATTTATGTGTAACACCTATGTAAAATGATTTGTGAAATTTTTGTCAGAATCCTCATTCGATTTTACGCGAGTAACATACACATTTTTTTCTACTACCGAAGAAAACATTAAAACCAATCATAAATTCTAAAAATTTGAATGTTTTCAAAAATATCTAATAAAATTTTCTAATGTAATGTAAAAATTTCTAATGTTTTTCGCTGCTCTGACATTTCACTACGTAGTCTCTATGTAATTCTACGAGAATGTTAGACTACCAGCCATCAATGAATGTTGTGTGAGCAAGATGGAATAAGAGAAGGTGTTATTTAATTACCATCGTCCACCCATTTTGGTATTTAGGAGTTCTTTTATACTACTTTTGATGAAATCTCACTGCCTCACATCTTTGCGAATATGTCTAAGGGACCCGTAGTCAGTGAATATTTTTTGTCTTTACTCTTCTGATATTTTGGTAGTACACTCTAATTTACACTTTTCATTGCCGGAGTTTTTGACACATATTTTTGACCTTCTCATAAACCTTTCCGGATTTTGACGATGACCTATACGATTGACCAGTGTTCCTTAATTTCTTGTCCACATTCTTGATCTAACTAGACACGTTCCTTTTTCTCTTATTTTCTTCCTTAATTAAGCCTGTTACCTCCTTTGTTTGATCCTCGTCATTGACCATTTCATCAGGATTAACTTCAAGTAGTTCTGATGAAGAATTTTTAGAATTGACTGATTCAGCATTATCAGTATCCTTAGCACAATCGTCTGAATTATAATTATAGGAGATTATAGAGCAAAAAAACAAATAAGAGAAAAAGACTTTCAATAAATATAGTAGAAATAATATATAATAACCCATCTGTATGATTTCTGGTTGATCTATGCCTTTCAAAAGTAATATTTCGAGTACTCAAATTTTCTTCACTATGTTAAACATCGCGGATTATTACGTAAGAGGCATAATTTTCCAATAACTTTGATTATTCTTAGAATCGGATTCTGTAAGCTTTTCCTTGGCTAGCTTTAATAGTAATTTGCAATGCTAACTCGTTTATTCCCAAAAAAAAACTTACAATATTATTTTATATCTCTTTATCGGTATTTTGCGTCTTTTTAAGAGCAATAGTTGTCTGGTGAGATGGTGAGATAGGCAACCCCTCTGCCTGCAGATGTGAAAGCAAACTGTCACATCTCAAAAAAGTACATTGAACCAGTATTATATTTTGCAAGAAAAAAGATGCATTTGCCTATGACATTGTTTTATTAGAACTAATTCATACGGTGAATGAAATTTGAGTCAAAGACAAATGCTGCATTTTGTCACTAAAAGTTCAGAAATCTGGCTGTTTTGTGATTGTCATATTTTCTCTAAAACATACAACCGGTCACCTTCGCAGCTACTAAATCAAAGAAAATAATATTATCTTCTCATCTGAATATATATAAGACATTTTTCATCGTTTTTCCTCAGGATTTTTTAACTACGTGTATTCGCGTAAAGTATTTCGTGCCGCCAATATGATTTATGGATTCACATTACAACTCAGAATTCTCATTTTTACACCCTGTGGCTGTTTTAGAGCAGTATTAACTTTGCTGAAATGGCATAGGAGATAAAATAAAGAATTTGGTCGTGTTTAGAGTGATAGCGTCCTAATTTCGATCGTTTTACTGCCATTTTTATGTGAATCTAGTCTAGAGACTATTAAATTTTTGTGCTATTCCAAAGCAATTCACTTTTATAACATATTAATTTAAATAATTATAGCAGGTTCAATATAAAAATTAGACGTTAGCATATAGAGAGACTTATTGAAAACTTAGAAACATCCAGCAAAAATAGAAAAACTATTGAACAAATACACATATTTAAATTAATGTATTGATCCTAACAGCCGTAAATATACCAGTTGTTCTCTGACATTTAAGATTCACCTCGTGCGTTGCCTAAACCCGAAGGTGCGACAAGAATGGAGCAAGTGATAGGTAACATTTCGGGACACGCAGAGAAATTTGGCGAATGTTCCGGCACAGTTTTTTACCTAATATATAAGGAGCACATGGCGCAGAAAATAAATAAAGAGTAAATAAATGCTTCTAGTAGACTTAAGTCATTGTGTTTAGTAGGTTGACTATTTTTTTTGTAATAAGTGTTTTAATTCACACCTAAACAAATAGTAAAAATGCTATAATAATTACAGAACATCATAGGAAGAATACGAACCCATATTCGCCAAGACTAATTATATTTGCCACAACTATCAGGCTGTAGTTTTCTAGAATTAGTTTGTCTCAAAAATGTTATATTTTGCATGAAAAAAGACGCATTTACGTATATGACACTTTTCTCACTAAAACTAATATATGTGTTGAATGAAATTTGTGTCAAGAATAAATACGTTAACTTTTTACCAAAAATTTAAAACTTTTCACTGTTTTGTTGTTCGCAGCTAATCAACAACTGAAAAATTATGATATTCTTTGTTTTAGAGGTTGGACGACAAACGCAAACGCGATCTCATATAACATATGAACATATGCGTCACCTCTCTAACAAAAACTATTGATACTTTTAGATCTTTTTAAGCAAACAAATTTAATTTGATTTTTTTATTTACTTGTGTCACTTTTCCAACAATGTTTTGTTTAAAGAGTTATGGAGTTGAGGGTTACGTGACCGTATACAAAAAATATGTTTCTTCTATAAACATAATTGAATAAGTTTTAATTAGTTTAATTAGTTTTTTTTTAATCGATAAATTATTATTATTGAACAAGGATACATTTTTTTATATTAAGAATTGTACGATTTAAAAAAAAATCTTTATTATTCATTACCTACTTCTATTATACAGATTGTAAGAAAAGCGGAGACTGCTAGTCTATCTATGGTAAACATATTTATCCAGAGATGTCTCCATGGTTTCGTATAACTTAGTAGGAAAGTGTTCAGGAAAAATATTAATTTTGAAATATTTGATACATTTGTATTACCCACGTTTTTTGGCCAGAAATCGGGTTTTTCAAACGTAATTGAAAACAAATTCTTAAATTATACTGCCGAATTGTCTGCATAAAACCACTTAATAATTTGAACTATTTTAAACGGAGTATAAATAGCAATTATAAGTTGAGAAAGAAGTAATTGTGATTCAACAGTGATTCATGAGTGAAAATTCAACAGTGCAGCATGCAATATACAGCAAAATTATTACAGCCAATATTATTATGTGATTATATTATTATATATTTATTATAAAAACATTGTATTCATGTTTTTGACTGTCTTTGTTATTTTTTTTTACTTTTTTTATTTTACTTTCTTGTTAATATTTTTATTTACTTTCCCATTTTCTTACTTTTTACATTTAGTATAAGAAATTTGACCAGGTACATTTATGTCTTTTGTACCCAGTTTTGTATATATTTATTTAGTGCTTGTATCTTGGCTTCTATATTTGTGTGTTTTGCTTTTTATGTATAGCTTTGTCTACAACATTTTTTAAATTTTTTTGACAATAAAGCATATTTGATTGATTGATTGAAGGTCGCTAATCGATGAGAGAAGGCGGTGTTGCCATGCAGGCTGCACTGCAAGTTATCATCCAAGATTGGTTTAATAAATAATAAAAATTGCTTGTTAAATAAATATAAATATAAATCTGAATTTTAAATTATATTTGTAAAAAAAAGAAAATATATACTTTCTATTAATAATAAAACATATCAGATGCAAATTATTGCTTTTCGTGACCTCATACGCACCTATGAAGTAACCAAGTTTTGACCAAAAATGGCAAACGGCCGCCGCAATTTAAGTTAAAGCTTTGCGTTATTCATGTTTATTGACAAGTTATTTAATACTTTTGCACTCATATACGAGAGTATAAATTATCTGTTCCACTTAAAAATAATATATTTTATAATGGGCTTGGTATTCTGATTATAATATGAGAACATATTACTTTGAATAATTAGGTTATTTTTATTTCGTTTATTATGCATAATATCAGCGTTTTTTTTTGTCAGTACACCATTGAGCAAAACATTTTAAAATAATATACATTTCAGGGTACATTTTGCGTCAAGGCATGATATTCTATTTTTTTTTGATCTGAACGAAAAATTATTTTATGAACTTTTTATAATAACCAATTTTAAAAGTCAAGAATGGAAAAAGGTTTAACCAAAAACAAATATGAAAATATATAAACTCCACAGTCGTAAATTAAGGTTTACACCCTAAATAAAAGTCACTACTTTTGGAATAATTCAATTTATTAGTTCGATAATTACAGATGATTGATACGCAGTTCCCCTTTTTTTGTCCCACATTTGCTTAGCTTGGCCATATTGTTGACTTAATGTTTTGGGTGGTATAGACTGGGTGTTTTTAAATATCTGCATACAAATATGTAGTTAAATTTCACCAGAATACGAGTAGCTTATACTTATTTTAACATTAAATGTCTACAGGTGTATTAATCTTGGTGGGTAATTGTAGTTTTGTATAATTTACTGGTTTTTTGTGGCCAAAATTGCTATCTATAGTAAAGACGTAAGTATCACTAATAATGAGGAATTTATTTCTTGAGCCAAAACCAAGAAAAGTTACAGGCAGATTAAAATGTAATTTGTTTTGTAACGATTAACTATATCGGTCACGGATAATTGTCTCTACATAGATTATGAAGCATTGCATAGTGAAGAGCGTTGATCTTCTCTCTGAGCCTTATGTATTCTATTTACGGACGTACGCTTCCTTTCTAGATTTCAATTATGTGCTTCCCTCATCCATGCCAAACCTGTCGTGAGTTTTATATAGATAGACAGCGTATCGACGGGCGTCCGCTGATTCGATACTGTAGCAAGTTTTTTGTCCATCATTCTTGAAATTCTTATCCTTTTTACCCTCCTTTATTCTTGGTCGCATGACCTGCAATACTCTATTTAAGCTCAGTTATTCTCTCACCAACATCTTTAATCTGGTTTATACGTCTGATGTGTTAATTTCGATTTGCTAGCGATTTTTATTATGTGTTTTCATATTTGGGACCCCTACGTCATTACTGGCAGTGCACATTGGTTATACAGTCGACTTTTTAGATGTATCAAGATTTCCTATTTTTCAGTTTTCCAAAGGCTTCCCAGCCTTCTTCTTCTTCTTCTGCATATCCCTTCGGTTTGATTTTCTCTTTCCAGTGATATACAGTACATGACTTAGGTATATATAGTCTGATACATTTTCTATTTTTTAGTCTCAAATGTTTATTTGAGGGTCTTCTTTACATAGCACTTTCGTATTTAAAAGACTCATCTGGAGTCCGATTGCTGTCGTCTTCTACTCTAGTCCCATCTTTATTTTTCTTAGGTGCTTGTTTGTTTTTTGATATCAAAACAATGTCATCTATATATCTAAGCTGGTTTAATAATAAATGGGAGGCCATTTATTGAGATACTCTTATCCTGCCAGCTTACTTTCTTGAAAACATCTTCTAGAGCCAAGGTAAATAATTGTGATGATAGCGCAAGTCTTATCCCTCTTAGCATTTTTGATAGATTTTGTGATGTTATTTAACTGAGTGTTGAATAACAGGTAATAATATAAGCAGGTATAATAATGAGGTGTTGTTTTGGTATATATGTTTAATGATGTTGAAATATCTGCTGTCTATTCTTGCATGTGCAAGCAACTGCAATATCGCTAATAGGGTGCAAATCCGTTCATCTTACTGAAGGAAAACTTGTCGATTTAGAAAATATACAATAACGCCAAACGTTTTTTCGAACACAGGCTCAAAGGTATTATCAAATTATGTTTCAATTTTATTATCAAAGTGTAGTTGAATTTATACATATACGAACGCATTTGTCGGTCCTACTATAAAGCCTATAATAGATGCATTCTAAGTTTTAAAAAACCATTAATAAAATGTTCCGTTTGAATCTTTTGACTTTTGGAAGAATTTAATCACATGGAATAAAATCTGGTTGAAATAGGTGTGACCTGATTTATTACCTCTGGGTATTTTTGTTACCCACGCATTACTAAAAATGTCTTTTTAGGATCAACTCGATGTTTGGTACAAAGTAGACAGGTTGTAATTAATTTTATTTAAAACATTTGACTTATTTATGGAAGAGATTTAAAAAAAAAGTATAAGTGTTAAGCGTTTTAAATTAAAACGCTTAACATATTAAAAAGTGTAGTGGTGTATATTTTAAGTTGCGAGTTATATTTAGTATATGTTTTACAGGTTTACAAAGAAAATTCATTACTTTTGCTTTAGTTCAGACTCATATCTATATAAGTATCTATTAGGATATCGTCATTTAATTTAGTTATTTAAATTTTACTCATTAAAAAAACCATCAACACCACTTATATACGATCCTTTGATATACATAGGTAAGGAAACGTAAAATGTATTAAAACAATTTTGGTGGAATTTTTTTAAATGTAAAATATTTTATGACGCTAGCACGGGTATCCCTTTACGAAGTATTTCTTGGTTTAAGCTCATACTGCCGTAAAGAAACAACGGGGAAAATAATGAAAAGAGGGAGGTTATAGAATTTTATTGTTTCCGGAAAAAATAATAAAGAGCATATATATACGATGTTTTTCTGAACTAAATTTGAAGTATGTGATTTTTTATAAAACTTTGAATAAAGGAGACGTTTTGCGGTTCATAATATAACTACAAAACGAGTATGCAATTTCTTACAGCGATGGTGCGTTTTTAATTTTCTTCTAGAATAGTGTTTAAATTTTTTTACTTTTATCAGAATTTATATATAACATATAAACTTTCGCGTAATATTTTGTGAAATTTTATTGCAAGTAATGCACTTATTCGGTATCCCTAGCAAAGTCAGATGCTTCGGCGTACTAAAAATAACGACGTAGCAAGCGAGTAGCAGAGCTCACAAAATGCATGCGTGGTCGTTGCCATATTTCGCCTTTAATGTGTAATGGATTCCCCAACCTGTATATTATTTTTAAGGGGGACATCTGCCCTATACTTTTTGTAGCATAAATATTATCTAATTTATACTAGATCTATACTGTTATAAAAAGTATTAAATTACTTGTCAATAAACGTGAATAAGGCGAAGTCTTAATTTAAAATTACGGGTGCTCTTGGTTACTTCAGGTGGCTATGAGGTTGGAATATGACGACGCCTTATCACTATTATTACTAAGTAAATTATTTTACTTTATTTTTTCTTTAATGAAATTAAAAAATAAAGTAAAAATATTTTAAATACAAAACAAGCTCTAAATACCTAAAATAAGGTAGCTTTTACTCTTTGATAACATCTTAGACTTAGTGGAACTACTAATACTCTACAGATATACAAGAAAAGTATAGGGAAATCGTAATAGAATCTAAAGAAGTACAGAACAAAGGACAAGATACATAAAAATATATACACAAAAAATTATCCGGAATAGGATGAAGCGTTTAATGGAAATAATCACTTCAATAAATTTTCTAATCTCAGAGCGACGTGCAAAACTTTAACGAATATTTGCTACCGTGATTATATTTCAGATTTAGACCAATTACTGTGTACTGACCCTAAAAGCTTTTGGTATCACCTCAACAGTAGAAAGGCAGTAAATAAAATTCCAAATTCAATGTATTATGGTGATAATGAATTTTCTGGTTGCGAACAGATAGCGGAGGGTTTTGCCCAGTTTTTTTCAACTGTCTACAATACTAATATAAATTAAAATAACAATTATTATATGGGTCAACAGGTGGGAGAAAATATGACAATTCCTAATCCCCAACTGTCTGTTGGTTTGATTTTTGATAAAATTTTAAAATTAAAGGCCAAAGTTAGTTCAGGTCCTGATGGGATACCAAACTATTTTTTACAAAAATGTGTCTGTACTGTTTCTTGCCCTTTATTGGCTCAGCACTCTTTCCGTCATTATGGAAGCATAGTTTTGTGGTAACAATATTTAAATCAGATAATAATGACCAAATAGGCAACTATAGGGGCGTTTGCATCCAGTCGGCCATTCCAAAACTGTTGGACAGTCTTATCTACGACCAAATTTATTTCTATTGCAAGAGGCTGTTGCTTAATCAGCAGCATGGGTTTAGTTCGGGCAGATCTACGATCACTAACTTGTTGATCTATCAGCAGGATCTGTTGGATGCCTTGGAGAGGGGATGTCAGATGGATGTGATTTATACAGACTTCTCCAAGGCTTTTGATAGAGTCGATCACAGAATCTTGCAGGAGAAACTTAGAGTGTTTGGTTTCTCCAATCATATAGTTGCCTGGTTCACAAGCTTCTTGTCAGGCCGGACTCAGCAGGTTAGATTGGGTAGTGCTAGATCCAGCAATATCAATGTATGTTCTGGTGTACCTCAGGGTGGACACTGCTCATCATTGCTCTTTAACATTTTCATTAATGATATAGCTACATGTTTTGAAAATAGTGCCTTTTTATTGCTTGCAGATGACCTGAAATTTTATAGAGTAATCCAGACTCCCAAAGACCAAATTTTGTTACAGAATGACCTGAATAGGCTAAATGATTGGTGTGTCAACAATATCTTATTCTTAAACATAAAGAAATGTAATTATATTAGTTTTCACAAAAGAAGTAAAAAAGTTGTAACATCATACAATATAGAGGGAAGCCCTGTTCAGTATTCTGATACAATCAAGGATCTTGGCATTTATTTTGACGATCATTTAAATTTTAATATACACATAAATAATATAGTGGTTAGGTCCTCCAGGGTTCTGGGTTTTGTTCTGCGTAACTGTAGAGAGCTATCAGTCGAGACCTGTAAGAGAGTGTACATGTCTTTGGTGGTTTCTTTATTGGAGTATGGCTCAATGATATGGTCCCCCTATTACATGAACAGCTGTCTGACCCTTGAAAGGATTTAGAATAAGTTTTTAAGATTTTGTCTATTTAAATTTAATTTGGAAATACCGAACGATCATGTTTATGATGATGCACAGGAAGTGCTGGCTATGACAACATTGAAAGAAAGACGTATTCGTGTTGATTTAACCTTTGTATTTAAGCTTCTTAGTGGTCTGATGTATGCCCCGACCTTCTCGGTAGAATTAGCTTCAATGTCCCCTCAAGACTCTTGAGACGAAACCGACTATTTGCTTTGCCTTTTCACAGTACCAACTATGCCACTCACTCCCCTATCGAAAGAACCTTAAATATGATCAACCATGAGGATATTGAGGTTGTGAGCATTGGCTTGTCTAGTTTTAGGAATCAAATTAGAGAGATTGTGTAAACTCTTCTGTTGATTTTATGTTGGTTTGCCTGTAAAAACATATTTGTATTTTAGCTATTTTAAGTTATGGTTAGGTGTAACTAATGAACTTTGTAATATTTTTTTTGTAATGGGGTTGATCCCGTCTATTAAATAAATAAATAAATATTGAAAAAACTAAAAAAGTCTTAATCTACCTCGAATTCCTGGAAGTAGCCAAAATTTACTTCAAGTGAGTGCAAAAATTATCTCAAATATCCGAAAAAAATAACAAAATTACTTTGAATTTTGATTCACCAGAAAAAAGTTAAAATCAAATGCCTAAACAAATTTATTAAAAAAATACGTCAAAATCCTGGAATAAGATAAAAATTGCTTGAAATTGACTGGAAAAAATAAAAAGCACATCAAATTTCCAGAAAAAGACTAAAAATAACTACCTCAATAAAACAAAATCAAAAAGTCAAAAACTACTATAAATTTCCAAAGAAGGGTAAAAATTACTGAAAATATCTAGAAAAAAGTAAAAAATATAAATAGAGATAGAAAAAAAAATTAAGCTGTTCGGAAAAACACAAAAATAATATTAAACATCTAGAAAGAGAAAAAATGCCAACAAATGTAGCAAAAAAAATTAAAATTCTAGTAGAATTGAAGATCTTAAGAAAGGTCTAAACCACTAAAAAATTAATAAGAGCTTATAAACCAAAACAAAAGTTCAGTTAAAAATACAGGGTGATTTTTTGTTTTGATTTGAAGTTGATATTTTTTTTTTAACTGTGTATAGAACTCGGTAAAATAAACATTTTTTTCAAATAACTTTATTCAAAAAACCGAAAAATAAAAAAATTGCATTCCCAAAATGTTATAAAATGAGTCCAATACGGTCCTCTCTAATTCAAATAAGTTGTTCAAAGTTGTCACCATTAACTTCAACACAACGATTTGCTCGACATAACCACTGTTCCGTAACGGCACGCAATAGAGAAATCGGTTTTTGTCTAACTGTTGCCGCAGCCTGCTCAATACGTGCTATTAGTTCTTCTTGTGTGTCGATAGGCGTCTTGAAAACTAAACTTTTCATATACCCCCACAAAAAAAGTCACATGGATTTAGGTCTGGCAACCATGCAACTGGTCCATTTCGGCCAATCCACCGATTTGGGTAACTTATATCCAAAAATTCGCTCACTTCTCATCTAAAATGGGTAGGTGTTTCATCCTGCAGGAGCCACATAGCTTGCCTGATATTCAGTGGCACGTCTTCTAACAGAACAGGCAGATTATTTTGCAAAAAGTCCAAATAAACATCGCCCGTCAAACGGTCTGGTAAGATAAATGGTTTAACAAGTATCCCATTCACAATTCCTGCCCACACATTAGCAGAAAAGCGGTATTAAAAATTGGTTCTGCGAATTGCATGGGGATTATCAACAGACCAAACATGCGTATTTCGAAAATTGTTAATTCCGTTTCGGGTGAATGTTGCCTCGTCCATGACTAAAATTTTGTTCGAAAAAATAATGATCATTTTCATGTTGTTGTAGGAACCATTCACAAAACTGAACTCTGCGGGGGAAGTCTTCAGGCAGTAGCGCTTGGACACGTTGAACGTGAAAGGTATTAAATTGATTCTCGCGCAATATTGTCCATACTTTTGTTTGACCTAATCCGACCTGCCCTGCAACAACTCGAGTACTTGTTGTTGGATCTTCTTCGATGAGATTTAAAATTTGTTCTTCTCTATGAACATTTTCAGGTCTCCTTCCTCTTCCTGCATGCCCTCCACGATGTTCCCGTAAATCGCCAGTATCCCTAGCCCGTTGAATAAGATTTATGAAACTTCTGGGTGTAGGATGATTCCGCAAAGGAAAGCGGTCTGCGTATAATACCGAAGCAGCAGCAGCACTTTAAAGACACTCTCCATAAATAAGCAACATATCCACAAGTTCATTGTTTTCATAACGATGTGCCTTTTTTAGGATTTGCAAATTTAAAATTAATAACAATAAACCAAAAGTTTCTAAGACTAACTAATCGGTACAATGCGTGATCGATAATACAAAAATTCGAGCAAAAACTAAACATAAACAGACGATAAAAAACAAACCCATATTCACTTTTTTTATTCTGTATGTCCCTTGTTTTTGAGTGTATCGAAAAAAGTTATTTGAAAAAAATTTATATTTTACCGAGATCTATACACAGTTAAAAAAAAGTATCAAGTTAAAAATCACCCTGTATAGTGAAACCTGATTACTGAATCATATACGTGCCACTTTCATTTTTTTACCAACTTCACAACAATTCCACAAGGAAACCGGCTCATTACACTGCTTAAGTATATACTTGAAAGAGGAAGAAGATGATGATAATGATGATGAAAAAGAAGAAGACAAAAAGATAACTAAAGAGATGAGAAGATACATATTTTGGTCTTGCCAGGTTGATTATTGTGATCTGGGCGTAAAAACTCTTTTAAGTGCAGACAAAAATCATGTTGTTGAAAGTGAACAGATCCGGAATATGTAAAGAACAACAAGATTTTAGGCAGAGTAGGTCAAGACAAATTTAATGGAAAACGCAATTGAATATAACAGTATAGTACCTTCAAGTGCTTTTGTGGACTTTACGAAAACATTTGATAATGTGAAACTAGGAGATCAGCAGCAAGATTTTAAAATTTTTCACTTAGCTATTAACTAAGAAGACACTTATTCAATAGTAATAGTATTAATTGTCTAGAGCTTGTATTTTCTTTAGTGAGCCTAAACAAAATAAACCACTCATGGACAGAGTGATCTCTTTTATATTGCTTTTTTCTTCACTCCTATAATTTTTCCAGATGCAATATGTCCTAAAATTTAATCCATAAATGCAAAATGAATTTTTTCATCACCAAATTTTTTCATTAACTTACACCTTTAACAGTAAGGTAAGTAAGGGACTGAGTGACATATAAGCAATTTGTACCAAGTGAAGATATGTGCCCATAAATTCCAAATCAAAATGTACCATTATAGCATACTTTTTTAACAAAAATAAGCTTCTTGTCGAGATTTGATCGGAATTGCCAACGACAAGAGATATCTAAAGCCTAAGAGACTGGTCGCTACTTCGTGAGAAGCATGAATCATGACTACAGATATTACAGAGGGCTTATTCTTGAAATATGGGAAGTGGAAAAGGCAATAGAATAATTTATTATAGTATTTTTTTATACATAAATCATAATGGGATGAACAGGGACAGATATTTTTTTTCATAGATATTGTACTGTGAAGCAAATACTGAGTTCTTAATAAAAGTTTCCGTATTACATTTTCCCACTTCTTATTAATCAGAATTGTTAAATAAATAATAAGAATGCAAAGTATGGAAAAGAAAATCCTAAAGTTACATTAAGTCAGCTAGCATATTCCCTAATGACCTTCAAAAAATTGAAAGAGTTTTAGCACTTTTACGATGGTTTATCAGTATAGGTTAGAAACCCTCAGAGAGGTAATCATATCCACATATGGGTTAAAGGAATATATGCCTAATAATTTGTTTGCATTTCGAGGCCTGTAATGATTAATATTTCAAAACCCAACAAAGTTTGTGGATTTAAAAGAAAATCACATGAATACTGGAGGATATATCATATATTATTATATTTATGATAGTAGTAATTCTTCTTTTCTAAAGGTTTCTCGACTCTTTCACTTCTCTAAAAGGAATTCTCACATGGTAAGGATAATAGGTTTTTGACAGATCAATGCGCCTTCAATAGTGCAGCAGTGCTGAAAAATTGCTTTGTTAGTGGCGACAGAAGTAGTGCATCTGTTCATTCCAGGACAAATGCTTATCATTGATAATGCTTAAAAATGTAGATAAGTCTTGTTGAATTATGGTACTTAAACCCTCTTTCAGTTTAAGCTTCTATCTTAGACAACTCAAACAATGATAAAACTATGCTTTAAACTATTAAGAGAATGACCATTTTGTTGATACTAGTAAAGAAGATCAGCTATGGATTTGCTTGCTCGCATATGAAGACTAGTAGTTCTGACCTGGGACAAATGCCGATGTATCGTCAACAAATAAGCTGATATCAATGTCCTTAATTAAAAAATGTAAAATATTAATAAAAATTAGAAGCAAATTAAGAACAAGGATACTTTCCTGTGGAACAGTAGATTCAACCTCTACCCTATCAGAAAATGTCACTTAAACATTTGCTCTCAGCTTTACAGCCTGGATTCGATTTTACAAATACAATTCAAGCTATCTATAGGCAGCTCCTTATACCTAATAAAATATCTTACTTAAAATTCTTAAAAGCATAATGGAGTTTATAGTCAAGCGGTTTAGTAAAAATTCAAATATACTAGCAGATTTCACTTTTAAATAAATATTATTTAAAATAAAGGTATAAAAGGAGTTAGGAGCTGGAACCAAACTGAATGGGATACGATGATCTTTTTCATAAGTTTTTTGGAAATTTTTAAAAACACAAGTAATAAGACAATAGGTGTATGATACCAACCATAGACGTATCACTCGTGAAACTAGTATTTTTGTTTTAATTTGTTTTGGAAAATATCCATATTGAAAGCATAAATTAATGATTAACCAAGTTTAGGATATGCACGAAATTTCAGGAAAATCCTTGGAGTATAGAAAAAGTTTGAATTTTGGTGATTTGAAACAAATGCGTTTAGCATTTACGTTGCAGTAACCTTATTCTGTCTATCTGAGTTAATTTTCTTGTATTTCTGTGCATCGGATCTGGACTTATGGACGTGGGGCCGAAAAAAAGTAAACTTTATGCCTTGCGGCCAATTATGAGGCTATAGTAAGCCACCTTCAACTTCTTTAAGTGCCATGACTTCAAAGGCTTTTTATTCCTCAGACTTTCAAGGATGAACTTGGTTTGTCCTAGGTTAGTTTTAAGGTACTTCAACAGATAAGATTGAGTTTTGTTTTAAATTTGAGTAATTTTCTTCTTTGTACCCAAATACAAAATGGTTAACATTTTTCATTAATGTTTCTAAACTTACCATTCATTCAATGTAACAATCGCAACGAAATAATAAACTCGAAGTCATCAACCAAAACTTTATTAACTCAAAAAGTTGTCCGAGCATACAACTTAGTCGTAACACTATTCTGTCCCGTATCTAGACACCTCAAGGGAAAATGGGTTCGAAAAATTTTGAACTAAGCAAGATGTAATAAGTTTCGTTTTATCTCTTATCTACGACCTCTACGACTCTTGTCTACGATCTCTACGAGTCTTAGATGTGTGTTTTATTTTATTGCATTAGTTACTTTTTGACAGTTTAAATTATATTTTTAATGGCATTTGTTACTTACACAATTTTAATTATATTTAAGGGTTTTTAATAGTTCGTTAAGATGTGAATTAAAATACTAGGTGCATAGAAATAATCACCTAATTTATTTTACACGACACACAAAATACAATCACTTAAGACTGCTAGAAATGTCTATTTACACTGTATTTATTTACCACTATTTATATCGATTTTAAATTCACTCAAATATACCGACTTTAACTAGCCTCCTAGTGGCGAGGGCTCTAAATATACAAGCTAGACCATTATTCTGGAAGATTCAGAGAAATATCTAGATCTCGACAAGCTCAAGAGTGACCTATAAGAACATCTACCATGCTTCCTATATTACAACATAACGGTGACCTAAGAAAGACACGTTTAAGATGGTCATTGAAAGCTGTATAGCATTAGGAAAAATATTATCAATCAATGTGCCTTGAATTCTAAAAAGTTCATAAAATGCTTGCTCAAAACCGTATAAATTAAACACATCAATAACATTGCAGGAGCTCGTAGATCTAGAATTAGTCCTAGTTAAAATCACCACAAATGAACAATAAAGTATTGGGTGTAAGTTTTACACAGTTGTAAAGTTTTACACATACATTTTAGCAATTTTCCAATATAAGTATAAAAAATCTGAACCAGGAGGACGACCAGACATCAAACAAGGATTTTGATATTGAACGCAGTTTGTATCACAGCAGCAGCATACTTAAAATGATTTGGTAATTAAAACTATTTATTATCAAGATACTTATAAGGTCCAACATCTACCTAACTAAGATTGCAACACAATAAGCGTGAGAGTCTATGCAAAAGTACGTAGCTATACCATAATTATTAAGTTTAAAATATGTTGCCTGTATATCGGTTTTAAGCCTATAGTTCTTACTTATAACCAAGTTTCGGATATACACAAAATTTCAGGAAAACCCTTAGAGTATAGGAAAAGTTTGAATTCTGGTGATTTAAAACGAATGCATCTAGCAATTACGTTGAGTGACCTTATTCGGTTTAAAGCTTTAGTTTTCCCTGTCTGTCTGAGTCAAACAGAAGTAACTACTTTTTTGTATGCCTGTGCTAAATTAACATTAGAAGCCGTGCCTGTGATTGTAGCTTTGAGATTATCTTGGACCGTTAACAGAACGTTAAGCTCATTTTCTTCAGTTATTGAACTACGACCAATTTTTTGAGTATCCTGACCTGGACTTTGGATATTTTTAATGATGAACTTATTTTGTTCTCAAGTTAGTTTTAAAGTACTTTAAAATGTCAGAGTGAGCTTTTTTAATTTGAGTAACTTTCTTCTTGACCACTAACAACTAACACTAACAAAACCGTTATTATTTCCCATTGATGTTTGAAACTGCACCATTCATTTAATGTAACAATCGCAACTAAATAATAAACTCGCAGTCATCAACCAAAACTTTCTTAACTCAAAAAGTTTTCCGAGCATACAACTTAGTCGTAACACTATTCTGTTCCGTATCTAGACACCTCAAGGGAAAATGAGCTCGGAAAATTTCAAAGTAAACAAGATGTAATAAGTTTCGGCTTTATCTCTTGTCTACGACCCTCTTGGATGTGTGTTTTATTTTATTGCATTACTCACTTTTGGACAGTTTAAATTATATTTTCAATGGCATTTGTTACTTACACAATTTTATTATTATTGAAGCGTTTTTTACCTTTTGTTAGAGTGTGAATTAAAATGCTCGATGTAGATCGATTGTTAAACATATCCTTTATTTGTGGACAAAATTTCGAATCATATTTAATGCATTACTGAAACTTTGTTTATTTAAAATTCTTGCATTTCGCGTATCAGAACGAGATTTCAAGTGCCCCATTGGACTTGAAATCAGGCACCTTTTTTACTGTGGGCTCTTACAGGCGTTGGCAGTGATCATCAAAGGTAGACGTTGTACAACGTCGAGCCACGCCTTAAACAACATTTCGAATATCTTCGGGCTGTTTCTTCTTTCACGAGAACTTCCTCGATATGTTACAAATTTTTTAGTGGCTGCATCCCATAATTTGGTTCTCTCGAGGTCTTTTATTATTATTGTGAAGGATACATCCCGGAATGTTTTTAGCCGATGGATTGGGCTGATTTAATTATTCCGTTCTTCAAATGAACATCATGTGGCTGTTGCCATTCTTTCACGAGAACTTCCTTGATATGTTACAAATATCTTAATGGCTGCATCCTATTATCTTGTCCTCGAGGTATTTCATTATGTTGTTGAAGGATAACCTCTGGACACATATTTTTAGCGAATAGATTGGGCTGGTTTAGCAATCCCAGTTTCAAAGATCTAACAAGGATAACCTCAAGAACGAACATACTTTAACCATTTCGTTAAAATCTGGATTAACATGTTTCTTAAATTCTTTTTAATACGACTCTCCAAGTTGATCGCACTGATAGTCAACCAGACTGTCCCATGAATCATGGTGGGACAAACAGCTAAGGAAAAGAAAGATGCACTACAGCAGAAACCGAACACTACACATTGCAACGTTCAAAATACGATCTTTAATATCAAAGGAAGGGCTCACCGAACTTAAATGCGAAGCTGAGAATATTAAGAGGGATGTGAACAACTTTTCACATTAAATCACGACATAACCTATACCACACGGGGAAGAGGAACTAGATTCCTAATATATAGGTGCCATAATGCAAAAATAGTTCCCTCGAAAATTTCCATCATAGTAATCTGTTTTGTTCTGAAGCTGACCTCGAGAACAGTATCAAGATGATCATGAGGTGGACGGTTTCCCGAATAATATAACTACGTCTCTCAGTGCCAAATAGGAGCAGTATGCGATTCTATGTGGAAATGTCAGTGCTAAAGTGGTAGTAAAGTAGGATACTGGTGAGACCACTTTGGAAAACCAAGCAGAAACGAGTCACCTCGCTCGTTTGTAGTAATGTTGGACTATTTTAAATGAATAGCTTTCACAAGAAAAAGTTAAATCAAAAATGGATATGGAAAAATTCAGATGATCAGACAAGAAACGAAATAAATTATATTATAATAAAAAAAAAAACACATCAACATCAAGGATGAAACACTATTTACTAAGTTCTTCCCTAGAATCGACCACAGACTCGTACTGGCTTAAGTGGTTATTAATATCGATTTTAGCACTCTATAGATGATGTGTTGGTAAACTGCGATGCAAAATCAAACGAAATTGAGCTAAAATATAAGGCAAATTATTTAAGAAAGAAGAGACCTTCCAAGGAAATATGGAATAGTTGCTAACAACAAGCAAAAAAAAAGAAAAAGAAGTGGTGGAAGCCATAAGACCTGAAATTAGAGCATTCAGAACAAATTACATCCAACAAACGATCTAAGATAATGCGTATGAGGGTTACGAGAAAAAAAAATGAAATCAAGAAAGAATATATAATGAAGCTGTATTATACATAAGCCACGACGAACTCGACGAATCAAGGTTTAGATTGTGCATCACAATACATGAAATAAAGTTCGCGCTTAGATAAACAAAGAATATCAAAGCTTCTGTAGAAGAGAATACAGTTGTAGATACAAGAAAAATTGGTGATCCACGTTGACTAGAAAAGTTTGCGATGGTATAAAGTTTTATCATCAGATTACCTTAAAGACATTAAAGATTTTTTTTTAAATTTTGTAGTTCTTGTGGCGTTACAAGTTTAGGGATACAAATTTAGTTCCGTATTGAAATTTTTATTGGTGATAAGGAAGTAGCTCTGGTAAACAAGAATATTTATCTTGTTCTGGAAAATCTATATTTCAACCAACGTGCAAAATGAATACAAGAGTTTCACTAGCTAGTCTATGGAAAGGTTGCGGAAAGCTTTTAAAGCGACATGCTTTAATATTTCAAGAGAAAGATGTTTGATCATTCAATGGACCGACGATTTAAAGAAATGTGCAGGTAACTAATGACAAAGAGTTCAAGACAGAAAGGAATGGACAGAAATGAGAAAGCTTATATCCAGCAGTGAACACAGAAAGCTGATGATAATAATATGATGATTATATTCTTCTTGTTCTTTTTCTTCGTTATCCCTTTGTGCTCCCTCTTCTTCAATTTCATATTTTTGTATATCTTTTTCTGTCCACTCTTTTTTCAACTTCTCATTTAAAGTATGTTTGCGCTGACTTGTTATCATTTAATTTTAACATTCTTAGTCATCAGTGTAGTAGTCTCGTTAAATATAGAGAATCTAGTTTATATTAAAGCTGAACCACTTGACTTGACTGACATTATTTTTCTATTGGGTCTCTTAAAGACGCCTCAAAGTTGCTTTCAGGTTGTGTCACCAATTAGTCGCTGCTTATTTATAACAGCGTAGATCCTTACGGGGATGACACAAGACGAAATTAGAAACTTTTGCTTTTCGTGTTATCGTTCTATTTACAAAACATCTGTTGCCGACATTTTCCCGATGATGCTAAGGTGAACTGCCGCTTTGCTTTGCTTCGAAAATAAAACACTCTCCGCGACTTAATTTTGGGATATTTTAATTAAATTCCCAGTAAACCGTTTGAATATTCACTGAAAGATTTAACGCTGTTTGTGTCACTGGTAATTAATTAGTTGTCTATTTTTGTTCGAGGCAAACGTGTAACTTTCAGTTCTAAGTTTTAAGGATGGAATTGAGTTACCGCAAAAACTCTCCAAGTTGTAACTTGCAAGGAGAAAAACAGTTTCGCGATCGACACGTAATTCCCAGAGCGTAGCAGAATTTCCCATTTTCTCGCCAAAAAATAAAAACAGAAGACGTGTAAAACTACTTATTGCTCGATACCATTGTAATGAAATAGTATCTTCTTGTCTTTTTTTTCTTTATTTTTCTTTTATTTTATTTTTTTTTTGTTCAGTACACTCAAACTAATTCAATTTGAACGTTTTTTAAAATTACTTGACCGGCTGACATTTTTCAGGGTATATCTTAAATTAAAGAACAGTCAGAAAGTTACCAATTTAGTTGCAAACATTGTGATGACCGTATATTAACACCATCCTCCGCATCTACTCAGATCAATAGTCCACTATTGATCTGAATGGAAGAGGCCTCTCTTTATAATTCTACAGTTGCTAATCATTTTAAGCTGTGTGGGTCCTATAGGGCCAGTAGTAGAAGTTAGTCTCAGCAGGTCAAGATTATCAAAAATGTGATTCCTGTCTTTTTTTTTTACATTTTTTTCTTTAGTTTGTACTAATTTAGGGTACTTAAGCTAGAGAGTTTGTAGAGTTTCATGTGATAAAATTTTTCTACTCATCTGTATTTTTATTTGCATGCTTTTTGGTTTAATTTATCAGAACATCAATGCATCCAACTTTCTAAACAGCAGATTTCATTAAATTAAATTTACTTAGCAAAAAGATTCCATGAAGCTGACATCTATGAATCTCATATATTCGTCCGATTTTTAGGACTACTCTTTCTGCCTCTTCTTCTATCTTTTATCTACTGCTTTTCAATTCATGCAACATCTCGCACCTTATGGTCATATCGTCATTATTGTCAAGTTTGCTTGAGATATTCTGCTTGCAAAATTTGCATTTTTCCTCATTGACAAAACTTATTGCTATCTCTCTGGTCCAGTCCTGTGGATGTTAACTACGCTGACTGAGTCTAACCCAGCGGCCTGCAGCCTGTCAGATGATAACAATATTCGTCGTGTTTGTGGAAAAATTAAAATAATATGCAAATGATAGAGCACTTATTCAGTGGAAATACATGACAAACAAGCTAAATTTCAGGAAAATCGATCATTAATCAATTGTTTATTAGACTCTTTTGTAAATTGGCCTCAAATTCAAAATATGCTTTATTTTCTATAAATGATGGAATCAGACTATGTTTTCAAAATATGATTATCACCAATATTAATAAGGACTCCATTAAAAGGAGACCCCCATTAGATGAGAATTAATTTTCTTTAATTGATTTTGTCTTACACGACATACAAACTTTTTTTTTCTACTCTAATACTGCACCTTCCAACACACAATTATTTTTTGCAAAAAAAAATAACTTAGCCAACAAGTGGTGTCATCTTCAAACTGAACGATCTAATAATCTTGACCCTTAAAAACGTGGTAGGGTTAAGGACTTCGAATGTACATATTTTTCGAGGAGTAAACCAGTATCTGATCAACTGAAAAGTAGGTCAACGGTCCTCTTTAACCAATCTGGCAATCAATTTTTGAACTAATAAGGTATGAAGGCACAATGGAAAAGTCCAGGAACAATAACAGTGCTCTTGCCCAATAGTCTCTCAGAAGCTTTTTCAGAAGATTCTCCAGCCAGCCATTTTTGAGAGGATCGGCTGCAAAGACACTAGTAATTTTTTTGGAAAATAGGAATAATTGTTTCACTTTTTAGGGGAAGAGTTGCACTGCCAATCCATATATGATTTAACTTGTGTGACTTCCCTGAAGTGCAAAACAGTACTAGGAACTGAGATTCTTGAAATATTGTTCAATGGTGAAACATCACTTTCACGCAAGTCATTTTAACTGGCCGATATTGAAATATCTTTACTCTAACACCGATTCACCCTCTTACTATTATAATCCTTGACATAGTTGTTAGCGGATTCCTGTCTCTGCAGGATCAAGTAATTTCACTGTGATCCCTACGGGTATTAAAGAGACTGATGGGCCTATTGCTTGCGTTGGTCTTCCATAGCATCCTATTATTATAACTATTTTCATATCGTCATTTTTCAGCAAAAATTGAATTTAATAAATTAAGTATAAATGGTAAGGCGTAAGGCGACCTCATACCTCAATTTTGAAGCTTCTAATCATTTAATTCATTCACTCAAAGTATTTGGTGCCTTCAGAATCATAATGAGATTTAATAATAGTGTTATAAACCATTAGGTTTTTTTCTAACTATATTGTAACATTTTTGACAGCCGCAACTATATTCCTACACCCGAAGGTGCGACAAGGATTGAGCGAGCATCGCGATATCTCTGGACATACGTCGAAAGTTGGTAAAACAGTGATCTACCTGATCTACCTAATATACAACGAACCTTCGCCGCTAGGAGGCCAGTCTGTTCGCGCGACATTTAAATCTTTCAAGGGGATATTGTCTTTTGTGTATACGTGTATAATAACATCAGTTCATTATTTTTTACATGAAAATAGTCGAGTGTTTTAATTCACACCTAAACGAATAGTAAACGCTAAAATATAATAAAAATATAGGCCATATATTCATTTATTATTTATTTTTGTTTCCTCAATATGCTTTTATTGATAATATACATACCTATAATATATATATTCGTATATCCCCCTGCTTCGAACCCTCTCTAAGGTTATGCTCCCAATTCACCGCACCTATTGGGCATTCATCAACGTTCCTCACGTTCCCGTGGAAACCGACGGGAGAGATAAATACATCAAAATCAATTTCGTGCTGGCATTTTTTGCGTCATATATTTTTTTGCAGACTCGGATGAAACCGTTTTCATTCTGGGGCTCACGTCTCTTGTTTTCCCCAGATTAATGACTTTTCAAGTGACCAATAACATTTTAGTAGTCCATATAAGAATAAAATACTAAAGCGGTGCTTATGACGGTTTCTGGGAAATCGATTTGAGTATTTTCGAGCTTTTATTGTGTAGTTTGGGCGGATGGCGAGGCACAAATCGGTATTTATTGCTACTTAGTAGAGAACCTCAAAATCGCACTTTTATTTCTATTTGAGAATCTGAAGTTGAGTGTGTTATTTTAAAGGCATCTCTTGCATAAAACGCGATACTTTAATTATCTATTTATTTATAGTATTTAATGCCAATGAGCAGCAAAATGTGTATGTCACGTTTTGTTATTTAGATTTTTGTAAAGCCTTTGAGAGCATCAAGATTGAATGCATAAGTTTTAATGCGTTAAAATCAATTCAAGAGCTTTTTGGCGAGAAAACTAATCAGCTTTCATATGAAACGAAAATCAATGAAATAGCTAAATCATTTTTCAAAATATTTCGATTATTGTAAAGCTCTTGATAAGATCTTCTCAATCTATTAAAAAACAATTCAATAACTCCAAAATCACTATATTGAAAAGAAAAATTCAATATAGTGATGGTGATATAGTGAACCTCTAATGATCTTTTTGATGAAAAAACTGATCAGCTTTTTTAAAAAATTACAATCAATAAATCATTTAATGAGTTTTCAAAATACTTGAAATATTGTAAAGCTGCGTCGTCTCTATGTTATCCAACCTTGTGGTGCTCATCCAACTTTTCAAAGAAGATGCCAAGAAGAAGCTCTGACACATATAGTCTAATTACAAGTTGATCCGTATCATTTGCGAAGGAAAGATGATAATTGTTTTGAAAAGAATTTCATTCACTAAGTTCTTTACATAATTATTAAATAGTAGAGGATCAATGACACTGCCCTTGGCTATACCTAGGAAAATAGCATCTCCTACCTTTCAATGAACTACCTTTGGTCTTCTCTTCAATAGAAGTGAGTCAGTAGGATCAATTTATGGCCGGACCAGACATGCCACCTCTTATTTTCTTTAATAGTATTATATGATCAAAAGCTTTCGGCAGCCTTCCTCTAAAGCATTTTTTCTAAAAATTTAGAAAACATGTAGCAGGGTTCACACTTTCCACTATTCAAATGCCGATATTGTGCGTTGTTCACCAGAATTGGTGATCTCCAACTAGAAGGCTAATCGATAAGATGTAGCTAAGTTTAGTGAAAAGCTGTTCAATGCTGAGAAGAGTTTAGATGAGATTTATAGGTGGTTTTTGGTGAAATTATCGTGGCAGCAAAAATCTATAAGTAGACACTTTGACCATAAATTCGCTGTCAATTTACGACTAACATTCTTCAGTCCTTCTGTATCCTTTAGTATACAGTGCGGCTCTTAATTGTCCCCCCTCATCTTATCTTTTAAATGCATTTATATAAAAATTTGAAATTTGGCATATATCATTAGCAATCTAAATACTACTTTGGTCCCTTATTAGCTTATTTTGCAAAACTTCAAAATGGCGTTTTGAGGGCCTACCGAGTGAACTTTTTTTATGGGGCTACTTGAAACAAAAAGTCTACGTCACCCAGCCAAAATCTATCTTCAATCTACGTCAAAGAATAATTGATGCATGTCGCAATATTGATGTTGCTACTTTCCTAAATGTGAAGAGTTCTCCAATAGATTATTTTTGTGTCTTGCAAGTTATTGATGCACATTTTCAACATCTTTTGTAGTGAAATAGTTACATTTCTGTGTTACATAGGGTTGAATTATTTTAAATGGAAATCAAAATGCGAAAAATAAGATTTTGAGAGGCTGCCATTTTGCTATGGGTAGAAGTAATGAATTAATATTCTAGGGCCATAAAGCATTAAGTGGGAGATTTCAAACGATGTATCGCATGACTCCCCTTTCTATTTAAGTTTATTTTTTAAAATGGCATCCCGCCGCCATTTTGAAGTTTTTCAAGATGAGCGCCAAATTTAAAATTTTTTTATACGCATTCAAAAGATAAGAAGGCGGGAGGTCACAATTAGGAGCCGCACTATATAACGCAAACTCCCACATCTTAAAAGAAAAAAAAACTTTTCATTATATACGTAATTCAATAAATTTCTCAGTTCATCTAAAAAGAGTAAGTACTGTAGGAGATACCGCACTTTAAAAATTACCGAAACATTCAATTTTTTTGAGTTTCTTAAGAGCTATAGCCTTGCGAATGGTCTCATTGGATTTAAGAGGATAAAATTAGGGAAAAATCATTATAATTACTAAGAAAGCACTTATAGATTTTTGACAAATTATTAAGAGAAAAGAACTTTGACTGTGAGAATCAGGGATACTGCTGTGAACGCTTTCATTATAATGTTAGAGACACCTCTTTAAGATGACTCATATCTGACTAATAACAAACAGCAATATAAAGATCTCAATGTGTATTGAGCATAGGTATTTCCAAGGTCTATGCTTGGCCTCCTTGGGTTTCTTAAAATACATTAGCAACCTAGCTTCCATCAGCACACACTTAGACTATTTGCTGATGATTCGTCTTTAATATGGCTAGGAACAGATATTAATATTTGAAGGAAAATTACTGTGATATTAGAACAATAATGAAGTGGTGTAACATCATGTGGTTAACAGTCAATGCTGCAAAAACTAATGATTTAAATTTCAACATTTGGGAAGAAAGCCAGATATTGTGGGACTAACATCTCCTGTTGAGTCGTTCTATCCACTAAATCCAAACCCACCGCCGTTCTTCTACAACCCCCCCCCCCCGGATCTGCTTAAGTATTTTCCAAAGAGAGGACATTGCTTAGAATTCCGATGTTTTTTCCTTCCCTCTTTTTCTTTTAATTCAATAATTTCCTTTCTAATACTTTATAGCTATTCCAGTTCGTTGGACTTAATAACATTGTACCAACGATGTTTTTTTATTTAGTCTTCTTTCCAACTTTATCTTTAATTTAAGTCCTCTGTTATAAGATCATTGATTTTCCAATGCTTTTAGCTCATTTCATGTTCTGTTTTTTTTCTCTAATTACTCAAACAATGTAGTTTTGACCATGGTGTCGATTAGATTCTCTGGACTCATTTCCCTGATGCTCTCGTAAATATGCTTGCTCTTTTCAACATGACATGTGGTGTGTTCTTCATCATCTGCCTGATCAGAGTAAAAAACAGATGGCTTCTCTACACTTTTTTATTGTCTTCAGGTACTATCTGAAAGTTTCATGATTGGTGAAGCATTGTGTCAAATGAAAATTCATTTCTTCGTATTTTCTTGCCCACTTCCATGTTTTTTATGAGCTTAAATATCTAACTCCCATTGGAGCTTTCATTCTATTCATTTTGCCATTTAATAAGAGTTGCTCGCTTTTATATCTTCTACTCTGAAAAAGCCTTTTTCTTTCATATGCCAGTAAATAAAGTGGAATAAGCGCCCAGAGCAGCCTTTAAAGAGAGCCTGCACTAAGCTTTGCAAATCTTAGTGCCGTCGGCCATATTGGTGCTTCGTATAACATGACTAACTGCACAGCCATAGTCAAAACTCTTATTTGCAGACGATTTACCGATCCTACTTGTAGACATTCTCACATGTTTTTTTGCGATCTGTCAGACAGTAGAATCGCTTCCGTCATTTTTCTGGGGCTACCTGTCATTTATTTGCTTTCATCCACTGCGTTGGTTTTCAACATCAGTTCATTAAGGTCCCTTTCATCCCCTTTCATCGTTCCTGTCAGACGTTTATCGGGACATCAATACGCATCACTCGATCATATAACGTTTTCCACAATGTCAGATTTTAAGTGTTTGTAAATAGTGACTTAATACTCAATAAAACAAGTAACTAATTATAAATTTTACTTAATAAGTAGACACGTAATTTATCCTAATAAATACACACGACCAACACCCAGTACCTGTGACAAACCAAGTTAAATCGGATATGATATATACATCGATTAGAATTGCAGCGTGGTGTCTGTGGTGCCTTTCCGGTCTGCGTATGCAAGGCGAGGTATGGAATTAATAATTTGCCCCTGGCGTGTGTCATATCTTGTCGACATTAACGATTACAAGGAAACAATGCTACGAGTTGCTACTGAATTTTTGCTTTTTCTGCTCATACCGTTTAGGATTTGAGCCACGTACAGCGTTAATCCGCGTAGGTCGAAGCAATACCTCCATGAAATATCTGACGGAATTTATTTTTAATTAACCCTAAATTGATAGTTTAAATAATGTCCCGAGGAAATGTGTTAAACACTTTAATAGTTATACTGTATAGTTGGTAAAATTAGCTAATGGATTTACTTTATTGCCCACGGTTTTAATTAATTGTTATTGATTGATTGTTGGGTATTTTTGAAAAAGTTAAAATAAAAAAATGAAATTAAAGCAGTAGGATGTCATCAATGTTTTCAATGATACTGGCAAGTTTAGTGAACAATTTTTTTCTTCCTCTCTTTCTTTTTCGCCTTTTCTTTCTCGGACAATTCAGATTTATCCATAAAATTATCTGGCTCTAATAAATGTAACAGCGTTTGACTGGAACAGCGTTAATAATAATAATAATAATAATAATAATAATAATAATTATAATATTACAATTATACTCCAGAGCCAGTTCTTGAAAATGGCGAGTATAAATTGTACTGGGACCGAACTGTTCTCACCGACCAAAGAACTGTCAACAATAGACCAGATCTTATCCTGGTGGATAAGCGACTAAGGAGAACCACGCTGATTGACGTTGCTATACCTAATAACAATAACCTCCAAGGAAAATACAACAAAAATATCATCAAATATCGAGATCTTGAAGGGCAAATCAGACGGCAATGGGAGATGGAGCATGTTTAAACAATTCCGATAATAATCTCGTCAACTGGACTTATACCAAAAACCCTTGTAGAGAACCTCAAACAACTGGGACTAAGTGAGCACCACTACAAACACATGCAAAAAGCGGTGCTACTGGGGACAGCACGGGTCGTCAGAAAGTTCATGGGTACAGAAGACCAAACACCATCCAGGGCCCGACAACCTGGAAAGGGTCCCCTCAGAGCTTAATCCTTTTGATATCTTAGATATCTGGGATAAGTGAATTTTCCCCCGTAAAACGAGAGTGTGATTGCCGCAAGGCAAAAATCTATAATAATAATAATAATAATAATAATAAATGTCTTTGGATGTAAATCTGTGGAGTAATGTAAATAAATAAACAAAATAAATAAAAGACTTTTGAACCATTTTCCCTACATGTTTTCTAAATCTAAGATGAGTTTTAAACACACTCAAATTTTTATACTCGTCTACGGTTGGGATGTTATCATCACCTATATTGGGTTCAAAGTTGTGTTCGGCCCATTGCTTATTTGGGTCAAAAAACATAACTGCTAAGATGGATTTATTTTTAGAGTGATCTTAAGATTAAAGCTAATACGAAGTGGCGTATCATCTGCGTATTTCACAACGATCTGCAAGAGGTCTACATATGTTAAATGTATAAATTATGGAAAGCAGAGGCCCCAAGATAGAACCTTAAGGTACCCCTTTAGACACCGGCTAGAAATTTGAAGTCTTTGTCTCAATTTGTACTTTTTTCGTCCAGATAAATAATCTTTACAGAAATTGAATTGAAGTTTTTCACTTAGCAGCCGGTGATCCAAGGTTTCAAAAGGTTTACAAAAATCTAAAAATACTAAACATGAAGTGTTCCCATTGTCTGCTTCTTAAGTAATGTTATCCAAGATATTAACCAATACCGAAGATGAAGTACTGTAATTCTCGCAAACACCTTGGACATGACCAATAGTAGGCTAATGGGACGCAAGTCAGAAATACTGTGAACTAGATATATTTTAAGAAAAAGAAGAACTTTCGTAGCTTTTCACTGCTCAGGAAAAACCGAATCTTTGATCCTACTATTAAAAATCTGTGTCAAGAAAGGCAAGCGCAGGGCCGTATTATTTAATCATTTGTATTGACAACCCATCACAGCCAACGGTATTAGATTTAAGCTCTTTAATAGCGTTCAATTAACAACATCGGTGTCAGAAATATCCCCCAAGGGGAATGTATTAATAGTGGCACGATTCTCCTGATAATATTTTATAGTGGTATCGTCTGCAGAAGGAGGGTTTTAGAGATCGGTCGGGTAGTCTTGCTGTGTTGGGTATTTCGACATCTTCTGATTTTTGAATCACATTATCAGCATAGCAAAAAGTCCTCCTCTTTCTGCTGTTTTAACTTTTTTCACTATCTCACCATACTGTACAGATTTCGCTTTAGGAGCTGCATCTCATCATTCTTATTACTATTGGATAGTTATTTTTTAACTGCGCGACAGCTTTTAAAATCTTGCTGGCGGTATATTTTAATCTTTCTTCGAACGTTAAAATACGGGCTGCATCCCTTACCCAAGTGTGGTTCAAAAATTTCAAAATGTTTGCGCAGGGGATGACCATATTGATTAGCTTATCCAATGAAAAAATTGACAGTATCTTATGTCCCTTTAGTGAATTTCTCATATTAGGTGCAAATTCTATATGATTTATTCCACTTTTCAAGAGATAATAAATATATGTATATAGCGATTTAAAAAAATCGATTTTGAGAAAGAGAACAGGAGGGTATTAGTTTAATAAAATATATGTGAAAAGGGAAATAAAATAAATTGATGTGTATCACGGGCCGACTCGGGAGTGTTCAATTAAAACTTTTTAAATTTACTGCGCCGCCTCGGTGAATTCTAAGGATAGATATAAGGGGCGTAAAAGTACGGCGGATTTGGGAAGTTTTGAGAAACGAACCGGATATCGTACAAAAAGAGCGGTCAAGAAAGTTCGAAATCTTTGGCTCGAGCTGGTGATCGCACACCATGAGAGAATCGAGAAGTTTCAAATTTACGAACAAAGCCAATTAAAAGTTTTCCCGGCCGTCCTCCCTACTGGTCTGTACTCCACAGTGCACCAGACCCTTGGCAAAAAGTTTGAGTTTTCTAGATGTTAGATATTTGGAAATCTCGAAATCGTGCCAATTTAAAAGAAACTGCTGCAAGTTATTAAATTTGTAGAATTATATAAAATATAAATTTGTAGGCAAAGTGATAATTTTGCACCTGCATGTGCTGCTGAGAGGAAGTCTGACCTTTTATTGGAGTCTAGGATGCACCTAAAACATAGCTGATTTCATGAAATTCCCATAGGTGTGTGCAATTTAATATAATCAATAAAGTATGGTATTCGTTCCTTAAATTAATTAATTGTTTCGTCTATTAGAAAACAAATTAAATAAATTATTTTCCAAATGTAATATCTAAGCTTTTAAAATCTTGTCCAACGCCTTACTGAACTCACTGTACAGAAATTCTACCTGTATTTGACAATTGGTTGCAAGGAAATTGAAAACCAAAGAGTAACAGAAAAATCCATAAAGATTCCTTAAAATTAGTCGAAACGTGAGCAAAAGAAGGTTTATTACAAAGAAAACTCACACTTTGGGCGTCAGAATGTTTATTTATTAGTATTTTCACTCAATTTTCGGCGAAAAAACTAGAACTAGAAACATTACAGCAGGAGTATTTTAGTACCTTATTAGGTTTAGAAAAAACGCTCTGAATTGCGTTTCGAATGGGATCATCTTAAGCTTACTTTTGTTATTTTCTGCTACCTAAGAAAAGCTTTTGACTGAGTGCTTCGACATTAATGAGTATATAACTTCAGCCCCGATAGTAGTGTTCGTATATCGTTTTACGGCTATTTCTTCCTTTAATATACACAATAAATGATCTTTCTTTGAATAGCGCAAAGAAAATCTATGATCGTTTGGAAATTGTTTTTTACTTGTGTAGTTTAACAAGTTACATAAGAAAAACATAAGTTTATTACTCTTTTTTATGATAATTGAGAAAATTCAACCTTTTAATTTTTTTCCTAAAACAATTTTTTTATCGTAGATTTCGATGATTTTTTTGTCTTTCAGGTCTTGGACATCACTTTAATTAAGAATCCAGGGATTCAACTTAATTTTCTATAATTTTAGAGGCTTTTTAGGTATTTTAAGGTCTATAGTTAATTCATAAAAAAGTTTTTAAGAAAAGAAATGCTGATGATGTTTTCCAGACTTTTGGACAGTAATTTTGTAAGTCTTCTAAAAATTTTACGTAATTCGTATGTCTTCCAGGGATTTCATTTAAATTTTCAGATTTTTTTACTTTTCTTGCAGTCATTTTTGTGTTTCTTTCTTTAAATACTAATTCGGTATTTAGGAGGGAGTGCGTAGATGACCTGATCTTAAAAGCAAATTCCTGTGATTCATAGACGTTCAAAAACATGTCTATAAATATGTTAAGGATTAATTCCTTAATAAAAACCTAAAATACATATATACATATTATACATTAAATATTCTTGTAACGACTTACTGCTACTAACCATATATACATATTATATACTAACCATGTATACGAAAACTCGTGTATCGTAATGGAGTTCATAGGCAACATACAGAAAAATTCGCGTACCTTGTATGAATATTTTGAATGACATTTTTTTGAATAATTATGGAAGATCAAATAAAAAAAGGAAAATTTTATAGACTTAAAAAAGCGAAACGTACTTACCCTACAAATTTATCGATTACAAGCTTACGTTCTTGCTGCTTCTGCTTTTTTTCCTTGCAATTAACACAAGCTTTTCCCTGAACTCTTTCTTAATAACATTCCTTTTATAATTTTCCTTATTTCTCATTTACTTTTATTTGCTATTTCTGACATGGATAGCGTCGGAATAACTCATTTATTAATATTATTATTTTTCATAATATGGTTTCGTTGCAATAGATCTTAAAATCTTTCTGCTGATATCTCCTAAGTTTTGCTCTCTAACGTCTACGAAAGCATCTAATGTCTAAAATTTATCTTGACTTACTTTGTCTGAAACTCTGTTGTTCTTCAATATATGAAGAATCGCAGATTTTTTCTTCTTACAATATAATTTAATAACACTTGAGCACAATAAACAACCTGGCAAAAGCAATATCAAAAACAACTCTTAAATATACTCTTTCCTCCACCCTATATATATAACTGATTTATTAATATTATTATTTTTCATATATGGTTTTGTTGGACAAAGAAACACTGAAATTTCTCCATCGACCCAACTTAATTCGGAGCTTAATTTTACTTGAACGATATTGCTGGTGAATTAAATTTTGTTACAACTTCTTTGCTCGAATTGACAGGATTAGTGCGCTAAGTTTTCTTCAGCTTAGTGCCATTACTGCAAATGTAAATGTGTCAATAACACGTCATTCTCAAAAAAATCTCATCCAGATGGAAAATTTGGCTGATGATGATTGTCTAAGCTAGATCCAGAAAAGTAACAGAAACAGAAACAAAAACCGTAACAGCCATCCTCAGTAGAAGAACTAACTGGGCGGGACTGGAACTAGTGCCTTCTGGTCAATGTCTTTTTATGTGATCTGCTTTGCCACGTTTTTAATATTCCATGTTCTGGTCCAGGAGACTACGTTTTCCAATATCCTCCTTATTTATCCGCTCTGACCCTGGCCCTTATTCGTATTCTTGGCAGGTTCGAATTCAAGTTTCTTATAAGTGCATATACTCGCTTATTGGATTACTAGGTGGATATGCTATTAGTAAGGCTTATCTCATTTCACCGTCTGTCGATAAATGCTTGAAGTGCCCAATGTTCCATAATCCTTTCTTGGACACCTGGACATGCTTGTCGAACCAAACGTGCAATATCAACTTCAAAATTCTTGCAAGAACTCCCTTGACTTGTGGCACCGATTTTTCAGCTGCATGTGGTAGATATATTCCAGGTGTGACTGACCAAAAAGCATTCTGCAAATGTGCTCGTAGACGTCTTGCTCATCAAAGGACATTCTATGTAGGATGGCAGTGGCATCTTCTTTTAAGGCCGACGTATAAGCAGTCGTCTTCTCCCTGGTGACCAACCATTTACTTTTGATGTCGCTTTAAACTGACTGATAAGTGTAGATGATGTAGTACTATATAAATGAGGCGCATCCGCTTGACATATTCTGTATTTACATCACTTTGTTCTTGTTGTACAAGGTGTCCCAAATTCGAAGGTGACTATTGGAATCTCGGACATCGGAAGAGTTACAGGGTCGGTTAAATAGAAGCAAAGTTGCGCAATATGGAGCTTCATAAAATTACGTTTAAAAAAAATTTTAAATTCCGGATACTTTCGGAGTTATCCCAAAAAAATCGAAAATTGTCAAAATCGTTTTTACCTTCTACCGACTTTATTTAAAGAGACATCGGAAAACTAAAAACAGTTTTTCATTGCCACTTTTTATGTCCTACGACAACTCAATGGGATTTGTTAACAAGTTTATCTGAGAAATTATCATCAACTCTGTTTTATATATGAACCAAAGTTATGAAATATGAGTTTTTATAGAAAGTACTAGAAGGAGTAATCGGATATGCAAGTGCGATACCTCATTTTAAAGGGAATTAAAAATACTTTTTAAAAATGAGAAAATATAATATGGCGCCCATGAGAAAAAATAAAGTTGATGATGATCGAAAAAGTAACGAAACGTCGGATTATTTTTTTTTGCGTCATGTTGTAGGAAAAAGTGGCATAAAAAGTGGCAATGAATTTTTTTTTTGTTTTTCGATGTCTCTTTAAATAAAGTCGGTAGAAGGTAAAACTCATTTTGACAATTTTCGATTTTTTTCGGATAACTCCGGAAGTATCCGAAATTCTAAAATTTTTTAAACGTATTCTTATTAAGCTTCAAATTGTGCAACTTTGCCTTTTTTAACCGACCCTGTAACTCTTACGGTTTTCGAGATTCCAATGGTCAACCTTGAATTTGGGACACCCTGAACACTACTAAAGTTAACGATAGAAATATGAACTGCTTAAAAATAAATATAAGTAATAGATTCAAAATTAGTGAAACAGTATGAAAACAAAACAGATTATATTTTTACAATAAAAGAACAAAAAACTATAACATTTATCACTTCAGGTGACAACATCTTATTCTTTAAGAACTAATCTGTCCTATAGAAGGCACCTTATATAAGAAAGCATTTATTAGTATGTTTACATTTATTTAAAGGCATAGCTCTTATATTCTTAGGAAGTTGATATAGAAATATTTGGGTATAAGGTTGTGTCTGTACCTGGTGTGATGATTGTGGACATCACCATGTCCCTTATATGAGCTCTATCCCCTTTTAACGAAAAGCAGACAGTTTAAGATATACTGGAAAGGCAATGTCAATATACAAAACTTCACACAAGTCTGTCTACAATTATTCCTATATCCCATTTCTGCCATACCCGGCGAATGGCTCTTCTTTGAAAACCAAAGATTCGAGACGCCCAGGTCGCAGTTCCCCATATTCATAAAGCATAGGACAAGACAGAATGAAACAAAGCAAAGTAAGCTGTCTTTAGAACTGGAAGGCTCACACATTGAACTTATTATCTTAAGGCATACACATCAATACTGAGCCTTTTTGCCACCTGGCCTATAAAAACATCCCAGTAGTAGTCAAGTAGTGAGTCGACGTAAACTTCTAAGAAGTTGAATCTGTGTTATTGTTCACCTTACCAACATTACGTAGAGAGAACACTAGCTGCTGAGTTTTGCTCTGATTAAGAAGCAATTGTTTGCATCAAACGATGCTTTGCCATCGACCTGTGCAACCTCCATTCTCAAAAGACCCTCCAAGAGAGTCACCTGAAATGTACGGGATAATGTCATCCGCAACAAAGAGTAAAAAGCAGTAGCTATTTCAGCTAGATGTAAGTCTTGGATATAAAGTAAAAAAAGGATGGGACTCAAAACTGAGCCTTATGGCACTCCTACACTCAATTCCTTTTATTGGGACGTCGCCTCCATTCTAACAACCTGGGTGCTATTTGCGAATTGTAATTTTAGAAGAGAAATGGCTGGAATGGCAAAGTTCTAGAATTTCAGTTTGCGTATCAGAAGTAAGAAGGTCCTGATTCTCACAATCGAATGCCTTGCTCAGGTCACGGAAAAGAACTGCTGAATACCTTACTCACTCAAATAAATCCAGTTGTTGATTCAAGAATGTCCAAAACGGTTTCCTGTTTTCCCGAAACCCAAACTGAGAATCTCCAAGACAACCATTGTCATCAATAAAGGGAACAAGTCGTAGTGCCATGCTTTTTTCAATAATTTTGGAAGCTACTGGTCAAAGACTAATTGGCCTATAGTTTGATGTGTCATTTAAATATTTAAATATTGGCCATATGACCATTGAGTCTATTTCTGAGAAAGACTCCCTCCTCAAAGCACAAGTTGATTAATTTGGTTAGAGAAGCAATTATCAGATTTTTTATTGTTTTTAACAGATCCACAGTAAAGCCAAAGATGTCCTGACTAATTTTATTTTTTAAACTATTAAAAATATCCCTCATTTCGTTGTATGATAATTCTGAGTATTTAAATGAATTAGTTGGTCAAGAAATCTTATTGGTGTTGTCTTATAGATTGGATAATTTAGAGAGAATATCACATGCTAGGTTCGTAGAAAAATTCATTAAAACTATCTGTTAAATTTGAAGGAACGGCATTTGTGGCAGACTACATTTCTGTTTTTATTTGTTATATTCCCTCTTATTTTTGTTCCTGTCCATTACATTGTTATGAAACTGCTTATTGGGTGCACCCAATAAGCCCAGATTCTCATTTGTTTTGTTGTGCTACTGACTTGATCAGAGCGAATGTTTAGTAATTTTTGAGGAAAAACTTGCCAGTACGCACATTCCAAAACCTTTTTCCAATTTTATAATTTAAGTTTAGTAACTTTTAGCTTTTCTCTAAGCTTACTTTTGAAGTTTATGAGTGTGGTAGAGTTTTCTTCTAGTTTTGCAGAATTTTCCACCTACTTAGTTTCCAGACTTTGCAATATTTGACTTCATATCTATTGATATCGCTTGCATCAGCAAAAACAAAGTGTTTCGTGTCATCGCCTTCTTCAACTAATGCGTTTTGATGCATTTGCTGCTCCTGCAAGTCCACTATCTTTTCTGTTTCTGTATCACAGTCCCTTTCTTTTAGTTTCCTTTTCACGCAATTTAGTCCCATTTATTTCAGTTCACTAGTATTTATTTCAGCTCTCTCCTCATACCTGACGTCAATGTAACGCGTTTACTGTTCGTTTAGGCAACAACTGATTTATTACACTCGTTCAAAAAAAACACAAATACTTCGGAAGCATTTATGTAGCACTATATTCGGTTCCTAGTTGACTTCATTTAACACGTTAACTGCCGTGAGACATAAATGTGATGTCTCATCTTACTTTCAGTAATAGCCGCGTGACATATCTGTGGTGTCTCAGAGGTAATTGTGTACTAGAGCCGTGTGAGCCTTGATCGGCATCTCAGCCCTATATAAGTTATATGGAGCTGGAAGAGCGCGGCTGTAACGGTCTGACACTAGTTTTGGTTTTTGAATTTGAGACTCGAAAGTGGATCTCCATGGTTTCAAAAATAAATCATTCATAAAATCAAAGTGTATAGAAAATAAACAATTTTGTTGATTAAAATACAGCATAAAAGAAAGAAAGGCAAAAAAATAAACGAAATACATCCAAATTTAAATATTTCAAAATTATTTGGTACAGTTATGTACCTGAAAAAAGCGTCCAGATTCTCTTTGAAGCTTTTGATAACAAATAACGCATCGACGCCTGTTATCAACATCTTCCAAGGAATGTTGACGCCTGAGAAAATTGAAAGGCTTTCACTGTTCTTCCAAAGCAACATTTTGCCTGGGTTGCTCAATATCAAGACTTAAGAGACTGTTTACGATCTCCTGCTTGAACTTTGTGATGGACAGTTTTTCATTCGCTACTTCTTGATGCAAAATATGTGGATTTACCAAAGCACTGCCAATAAGAAGCTCTATAGCAAGCTTACGGGACCACTTCACCCCTCTGTGTAATGAAGTGGTGTAAGACTTCATTTGATCCGAAAGATCAATGTAGGTTTTATTTGCTTGTTGTAGTCAACAATCGCAGCAGGTTTTCGGAATTCTTCATCATAGTTTCTAACTCATCAGTGTTTTGTGGATAAGGTAAGCACATCTCTTTTATCCTTCCACTTTTGGATAATTACACCTGAGGTGCTTTCAGCTACCTCGGTTTCTTCTTTTCTGAGCTTTTTGTTGATCGAAGAGTGCCAACTAAGTGAGTGTTTTGACGTCCTTTGTCAAGTAAGTAATTTGCAAGAGTGAGTACTACTTTTTGTGAAGATTGGCCATCTACCCGATCTTGCCACAATAAATCAACGTAATGTAAGTATATCCCTTTTCGATGCACAGCTTATAAAGTTTTATTCCGAACTTGGGCATTCGGAGGAAAAAGGATACCTAATACGGATGCTACGTACGACTCTGCTTCACCAAATGACAGGCTCAGGCAGATGGAAGTGAGACGCAATATTTGTTGCACACGGCCATTGATTTAAGTTTTATGTGTTGAGACCGCGTGACCATACGAACAGTCTCATAATAAAATTAGGCAGTCAACGTGTTAAAAGTCACGCCAATATCCAGACTTGTCTAAATCACTGTTCTCGAATATTCCCGAACCTTCCCGAGCCTCCAAAGATGTCGCGCGGTGTGCCAATAACACCTCTACAAAGAGTCTACAGCTTGTGGCACCGATAGACGTAAATCCCAAATGACGATATATTTGCGGCGGTTAAATCTTTACGATATTAACGTTAAGGAATTGAGAAAATTGATAAATAATATTAAGGCAAATAGAAATTATTAGAATTTAAATGTAAAATAAAAAGAACATTATTCAACGTATATATGTTATTTTAAAGCCTTATTACATTTTTTGTGTATCTTTTTTAATAAACTAAAGCGAGGTCTAATTATATGCAAATACAGCCCGCACAGAAAGTAAAATATCAAACCAAAACGGAGATGTTGATCAAACAAAAATTAAAAACATTGCATCATCACCAAAGTAGCCCTGGATACATGAATGAACCCTCCCGTTCTCTATTTTTATTCCCGTCGGGCTACGCTTTCAGGTAAATATTTGACCAAACCGAAAATTCCCTCCGTTCCCAAACTGTAATTTTTCCATACCTCGAAATAATCCTGGTATTTACCCGTTGAGGGTTGGACAAATCGCTGATTCAATAACCGAAACAAAGCAAAAGTATGGATTTATTTGATGTCGTTGAAAAATTTGTGTAGTTTTATCGTTCCATCAATAACTTCATATTTTATAAAATATTTATATTATATTTACATTGTATGGAATTCCTTGTAATAGTTTTGATAGATCAATAGTAAATATTTCAGTAGTGACAGTCCCAAGGATTTGACCAGTCAGTCACTATTCTTTGCTAATTTATGTTTTTGCAAGTTGATTCTGGCGCATCGTTAAATTTATTTTACGAATATTCGATTAATAATTGCTGAGACATTGAATATTTTAAAGGGACAAGTATAGTTAAGATTCAGTCGGCTCATTTATTTTCTTGTATCTCAGGAATTTGCAAGAACGGGATTCTGAGCTGTAACTTTACAGATAATTAATTTTTGCGCATCCTCAAATTCATAATAGGAATTTTCTATCCTTGGTTCTTCTCATATCGATGAGGGATGGTTCTCTCTTAAAAAGAGCTATAAAATGCTTGTTATAGAGACATGTTTGTTAGAGTTTTACCTTAGAAACTTTTTAACGAAGTTTTTATATTTGAAGAAGTAAAGGGAGATTCTTAAGAATGGGTTTCTTATTTAAATTATTCTGTTAAGTATTTTCCGAACTACAGCTAAACTTTGGCTGAGTTAGATTTAATAGCATTTTAAAATTAGCTTTTATCCATGTTAATTAGAAAATTATATCAGTTAGTTTTTTGAGATTTTTGCCTAAAATTATAGCAATTTCATATAAATAATATAAATATAAAGGAATTTTCTAAGTTATACTCAGATTTATGAGTGATGGTTATATGCGACTTTTTCGCAACAGCTGTAAAATGAGTTATAAAAGGCTTGATATAGAGATATTTCAGAGTTTTACCCAAAAACCTTTTAACGTAATTTCTATATTTTATTAAAATGGTAAAGATAGATTTTTTAGAAAGTTTTCTGTATGAATTATTTAAGTATGAATTACTTAATTCTTAAGTGAAAAATTTATTGAGCTACATCGATTGTTAGATTCGATGGATAGATCCTGAAAGTGCCTATAAACTTGGTTTAAAATATTCAATACTATTTTAAACCAAGTTTATAGGTACTCTCTGCTGATTTATGTCTTTGCTAATTCATCCTGGCGCATTCTCAAACACATATATTTGATATTCGATAAATAATTTCTGAGAAATTGAATATTTTACGAAGACAATCCTACTGAAGATAGTCACTCTTTGCTGATTTATATCCTTTCTAATTAATTTCTGCGCATCCTTCATTTCATTTCATGAATATTCGATATATAGTGTCTGAGGTTTTGAATACGTCAAGGAGATAAGTCTGTTGAAGACAGTCACTCAGCGCATTTTATTATTTGCTAGCTCAGGAAGTTGTAAAAATAGGACTCTGAACTTTAATCAACCTTTGTAGATAATTCAGGTTAGAGCTTCTTAAAAATCATTTTATGAATCACTTCAGAAATCTTTTAAAGTAAATTTTAAAGTGGCAAGCCTTTAAGACAGTTTCTCAGTTGATTTATTCCTTTGTAAGCACAGGAATTTGCATGAACAGAATCCTGAGTTTTTGCCAAACTTTACAGATTAATTTCTAATCATCCTCAAACTTATTTTATGAATATTTCAGGACTAATTTCTGGGTTATTAAATAAAATACAGAATGCTAAACACCATAAAACATATCTGCTTACCAACTTTGGATCCGAAAACTCAAACCATTGGAAGTTTCGATATTTAAATATTTACTTTTAATACTCGGCATCGACTTAACGAGCAACCATGCCATTTTTGGTCGAGAAAATGGAGAAAACTTATTACAAGTTTCCGCACAGCCTGCGTTTAGAATCCCCAAAAACTCCAATAAACCGAAAAGTAGTTTCGTTTCCAAGTTCGGCATTGTGGTCTCAAAGGGTTTCGTGATTATACGCTAAAATCCGCTATTTCTTTTTTGGGTCTCCACTTAGATTTTGCTCTGAAGTTCTCCCAGGGATTTTATGATATTACTTTTTGCTATCGCGACACAAAAGTAGGGTACAGCATAAAAGCTTAATCTTCTCGTTATATGTGAATGATATGTGAGAGAACCATAGTCTTGAGCTTTCAGTGCCTATTTTTTAAATTTTCCAATATTCGGGCTTCACAGATGTCCCTAATTTTGGTATATATACCCTATAAAATATAGTCAATCTCATTACGCAATGATAACAAATTAATAAGAAAAGGCACTATTATATTAATGAGCTTTAATATACGACGTTATATGTACAATTATTATTGGTCCTAGATTTAATGTGTACACACCAAATGGAAAACCTATTAAAAGTAGCTTAACTAAATTTAGACTGCGTTTTTCCTCGGGATTGGATCAAGCACTTCTCGTGCAAAAGGTAATCTCGGATTAAAAACAAACTCGCCTGATTGATTTTTTCAGGTAGACACGCAGGCATGCAGTAAATGGTAATAGCTCGGTGTGATTACCGGAAAACAGGGAAAGTACCTTCGGGTGTTTCAGAAGGACCTTTTATTCGGGTCTTTTTTAATCAGGCACATAAATTAATCAGAGGAAAAATTGAAATTGTTTATTTATGTTATTCACTACAAAATTTTACTGATTTATTTTGAAATTCCGTATGGATTAAAAGTGTGTACTGGTGTATAATACAATTATTATACACCTACACACTAAATACAAAGTCTACTAGAAAAATGTATTTACATTGCATTTATTTCCTACTATCTATTTATATTTAAAAGTCGCGCCAATATTTAGAATTAAACTGGCTCTTAGTGGCGAGGGCTACTTATATATTAGATAGACCACTTTTCCGGAACATTCACCTACTTTCAAGGTGCGTCCCAAGAGGTCGCGTTGTTCTTGTCGCTTTGGATGCCATTGACATGATTTGGAAATATGTACGGAAGAAAAGCTGGGATAATCTCGGCTCTTAAGATCGTTATAATATAAAAAAGCTTAAATATAGCACACTAAACTTCACAAAAAAAGCTTTTTTGAAAGAAATTTAAATGAGATAAAAACAAGTATATCAATCAATTAAATATAATATTTACTACTCACCTATTTACTATGAGGCGGGCACACCTGATAACACCAGGCAAAATCTCGGGACACACGTAGAAACAATGGTCTATCTAATATATAAGGAGCCATTGCTGCTAGGACGCCAACTGACGTCGGATTGGCGGGACTTTTAAATCGAAATAAATAGTAGCAAATAGATCAGTGTAAACAAGTATTTCTAGTCGTGTCACATACCTAGAACTTTCTTACGATTTTTACAATTGTTGTTTAGGCTACTTCCAGTGTATAATTTTAAGTGACCGTTACAATTCTTTCTCTGATAAAGAGAGGGCAGCAGAAATCCTAAGATTCTGCTTTGCAGGTATACCTGAGGGCCCTTTTTTCCAATAATAAAAGCAACTGGAAGTGCTTTTTTTTAAATTCAAACACTCGATACACAAATAGCCAACTAATTTATTACACACTTGCACATTTCTAGAAACATTTATTTACACTGTATTCATTTTCTACTATTTATTTCGATTTAAACGTTGTGGCAATATTCTGACTTATACTGAACTCTCCTTCTAGCTGCAAGGGCTCCTTGTATATTAGGTTGAATATTCCAGTATAGTCGCGAACATTCTACGTGCGCCTAGGCGATGGAGGAAATGATTCCCGAATACCGGAGAACATGGCATATTTATGTCTGATAAGATCGTTACAATTACTGTAATATTTGCTGTATAACTAGAATGATTAGTGTTAAACTTCATAAAATGACTTATATTTTGCCTAGTTTTTTTGAACACACAATGCAATGGGAAAATTTCGGTATTAATTATGAAAATTGTTATTTTTTCAATAATAAGTGGCATAATATATTGTCGTCGAAAGTTCCGCTATGTCAGGATAATTTAAAATTTAAATGGTATTGCAGTAAAACCATCTGTGAATTAATAAGTCAAGCCAGGAGATTGTACCAAGGCAATAAATACTGTTGTTTTCTTATTAAATAGAATTAATATGAATTCAGTTAAAGAAAAAGGACTCTATCATTTATTTTCTGAAGATCTTTTAACTTAAACATGTTTAAACAAGGATATTTTTAGCAAATCTGGACTGAAGCAAAATGGTTCTAGTAATTCCGTAGGATCTACAAGGAGAAACTACCGCATATTAAAATTAAATCTGATGATCAAGATGAAAGCGTCATTAAGTCCCAATTCAAAATAGTGAGCTAGTAAGACATGGAGGGAAGGAAGTCGAAAGTTTCCAAACTTTTACAAACAGCCCTAGGCTCTGAGAACTGTGCGTGGAAAGTTGCAAAATAGTTGTTTCTTAGTACTAGCAGGATTATTTCTACCGAACAATGACGGAGAGTTGTTAGGCGACACACTCAATATACTCTTGGATCAAAGACTATCCCAATTTGAGGCACTTGATCATTTAAGCCATCAACATCTCTCATAGCAAAAACCATTATTCACCTTATTCTTAACTTCCTGCTTTGCTGACACTACACCCTGTACTGAACTTTTTGTAGTATGATTCTAAAAATTTACTAACCCGATCCTCGACTTAATCAAATGCCTTGAAACAAAATGTTCATTACGTCAACAAGCATATCCAGTGCTGTGCTTTTGTTTTGCCTAAACATATAATAATAATATCATATATTTGACAATACTATCTTACTGCAGACTCTGAGCTTGCTTAATTTTAATAAACAACATATTAAAAGCATTTTAAAAACTAATTAATGATTGTATGTTTGAATAGTAAAACATCCTTACGGTTTTCAGAAGTTAATCTTTTATTGGTCGTATGAATCCACAGTATGAGTTTAGTTACTCCAGTTCTTAGTTACTTTCAGTTCTTGCATATACATATTCCGTGTGGTTAGTAAAGCTCAATGTTGAGTCCAGGTATATTCCCAGACATTTTACACATTTTTTTTCGATTATAGTCTTTCCATTTATTATCACACAAATGGACTCCTAGGCCCTTTCTGTTCTGTTCCTGCTGATACACAAGTCCGGTTTTTTCTGAGTTTCATTTTAGGTTTTTTTCAATGCACCACTATTTCATTTGTTTCAGCTGATGTGCATTTTTGCACTTATATCCGAGCTGTCATCTGCAAATGGACACAATATGTCCAATAATATAGATTCATGTAGATTTTTCACGTGCAACAGGAACAGAAGAGGGCCCAAAATGAATCCTTGAGGCATACCCTGCTCCAGAAAGACAAGCTCCGAACACCACTGAATACCCTGTGTTGTATAACATATTAACTGTTTTCTATGTTATATGACTTGACGAGATTAAAGCAAAGATCCAAAAACCGTAGAGATGCAATTGCTTCATAAGAATATCGTGGTTAATAGTGCCAAGGTATAGCTTGGGCTTTATAATGGGGCTATTTTAGCGAGCTTTAAAGCTTCAGGAAAAGTCCCTGACTTAAACGTTTTATTTATGATAATACTTAGTGGCTTGCATATATATTTTGCTACCTGCTTTATAAGAAGAACGGGAACTTTATCAATTGCTGACGAATATTTGTTAGGGATTTTTATTAATAAGTCGCAAATTTCTTGAGAGCTAGTTGAATTTAAGAAAATACTATTTTGAATCTACCTTTCAGGCAAGAAATGCCTTCCCAATTGTCCTGGAAGATTCAAAATTAAACTGGCCACTAACAACCCTTGCAATATCTACTGATGGTTTCCCCAGTATTATTTTTTAATGACAATTCTTTGGAGTTTCTTTTTTTATTACTTTGATTATTTAGTATAGAACATGCTGATTTGATTTTGTTTTTTGAATTTATTATTTTACTGTTGTTGATTGATTTTTTCTAATGAGATAAATACTTGCGATAAAGTTTTTCTCGTTCTTGTAGTACTCATAAACCTCTTGCGAATCAATTTTTTTTGGCCATTTATAATCCTTGACATATTTACTTTATTCTTTAGTTTCTGCATTCACCTATTTGGTGCTGTTTTGCTTTATCCTAGAACGACTTACAGGAAATGATAAATTGAAGTAGAACTTAAAGGTTTCTGCAAATTTGTTGTCAAATCTTTGGTCTACCTTCTTGCATCACATCATGCCATGATTGATGCAAGAAGGAAATGGAAGATGCCTTCATCCTGATCCAAGTGTGTGATCAGATATATTATTATTTGTGAAAAACGTTTATTTGTGCACGATATTTTTTTTAGTTGATTTAAACATTAATTAATTGACCATAATGGTTTGCAATGTCAGTGGTGTATATGCTAGAGTTGGTTTTATTTGAGTTTAAGTTTGTAAAGATGTTATCCAGTTGTGTACCGTCTATTTGACTATTTAATCCATAACTCAAACACAATTTTTTTTAGGAATTCGCTGTAGGATCAGAGCTTGCAATGTTATAGTTAAAATCTCCACAGACTTTAATTAATTTATTTTTTCGTACTAGATACAGAATTAATTAAGTCAACTACTTTATTTTGAAAAATATTAAGGTCTCCCAATGTAAATCTGTTTATACAAGTGACAGTTACTGTAGTTTTGTTCATATTGAATGGTGACAAACAATATTCAAATTCTTTTTCAATTATTTCTTTATTACAATTAACTTTTTTTACAATCAGTTCTTTTCTACTGGCAATAGCTAATCCTTCACCTTGATTTACTTCTCGAGAGATAAATCGCTGTAAATTAAGGTTGGATAGGTGCAACTTTTCAATAGCATTTCCTTGTACGCAATATTCCGATATGCAGAGAATATCGGGAATCATTTTTGTACTAAAATTAAAACTTCTTGTTCTAAGGTTTTGTTGTTCATACTACGTATGTTCTGATGAAATATTAGTTTACAGAGTGTCCGAAATAAAATAGTCCACCCTAAAAATCTTGAAAAATTATTTTTTAACCAAGAACGGCCGAACACGTCAAATTTAATAAGGTACTTTAGGGGAATAAGGCCAAGCTAAGAAAAAAAATTGAATAAAGTGAAATACTGTAATGTTAATATTTAGTTTAATACACCAAAGTGCTTATAAGGTTATATTAATTTTAACAAACTTAAAAAAATAGTCTCTAAAAAAACTAGAAAACAAAAAATAAATATTAAGAAAAATAACGCAAATCGGCCTTATTATCCGATGGAGGTTTAATAAAGCCTATACATAAAAATGGCACAACTCGTTAATTGGGCGAAGTTTAGCAGCCATCGGGACACTCAAAATCATCCATGTCACTGACTGTTAAGCCAACACATTCCTCATGGTACCATTTAAGACATTTGCTGCACTGCCTCATATCGGCCTGCCTGTCTTCTTCACATCCATGGCAATACCATTCGGTACTTAACTTTTCCCTGGAGCTTTCAATATCTTTATTCAATTTGGCACGACTTTTGTTCTCCTCGGTAAAAAGATCTCTAGTGACTGGAGTTCCTTTGTAGTTTAGAGCTTTTTTTGATTTTTTTTAGATTTTTCATTAGTTTTTACTGGTGTGGGCAAAAGCTCATTAAAAGAAGTGACTTTTGTTGTTCGTCTCTTTAATTCAGCGAGTCAGAAGAGTAAACATTGGAATAGGAAAATTTGCCAGACTTGTTGGATTCCATTCCAGACGGATCAGGTTGAGGAGATTCAGGTGGACGCCTTATTTCTTTGTTGGTATCATCCGGTGCCGGTACGTCTGAGAGAATTGAAGGAGCAAATGCTGTTTCTGGAATTGCCTCGGGATTTAATGGAAACAGACCAGTAGCCTTAAAACCGTTTATAATGTTACTATGTGTCATGCATTTAGACCAAACATAAAAAAAAAGTATGATGTTAAAACGTGATTTGGTCAGCTTTTTGTTAGGATTCCGATTCAAGAATAATAATACCTCATTATCACAATGATGCTCAAATGAACGATATACAGATTTGTCGAGGGGTTGAAGCTCATGTGTTGTATTCGATGGCAAACAGTAGAGATCTATATCAAGTGAGTCGCCCACATCAACAATTGACAAATCAAGATGACAAGCTGCACCATCAAAAACTAAGAGGCACCTTCCTGGGCTTTTGTATCGGGCTAAGTGCTTGAGGAATTCTTTAAAAAGTTCGTTAGTCATGTAGCCTTTACTTGATTTTTCCACTAGAGTTCCTGGTGGCAAATTATTATGTAATTCTGGCTTTAGCCTCTTTCCTTTAAAAATAATCATAGGAGGTATTGGTATTCCAAGGGCATTGACACATCCTGCAATTGTCACACTCTCTGCATGTTCTGACGATTGAAAGTGAACACGTTTTACCCCTTTCTTAGCTAAAACGGTTGGCTGGTGGTGAATAGTCAAGCGGCATCCTTTTTCATCCATATTATAAAGTCTTTCAGGGTGATTAATTATATCAAGATCATCATACATTTTTCCTATTTTTGAAAAATGATCATCAACTATAAATTTATTAAGTTTTTGAGCCCTAGCTGGATTCATAAACTGTGCTTTTCTTTTAGAAATTACAGGATTTCTCTTCACAAAAGCCTTTAGCCAATCTTTACCAGCAAGTTTTGAAGTTGTATTAAATTGATCAGCAATTTTATTATCGTCGCAGAATCTGAATACCAATCAACGAAGGATCCGTGGAGTCACAGGTAGACCTATTTCACTAAATCTTATTATTCTTTTAACGAGATCAGCTTCTTGTTCTTCTTTTAAAATAGATTTACGACCTAGTCTTTTTATTAGGATTCCATTCTGAACATGTTTTCTAATGGTTCTTCTGGGAATATTAAACCTTGCCGCAGCCCCATATGTACTCAGAGTACCGCGTTGAACAGATCGAACTGCTGATATTAAATCCTCCTCGCACCAAGGTGCCCTTTTAGTAGGCATGATGTTAAAAATCACTGAAAATAAAACGAGAATAGTTTAATAATATGTTAATAAAAACATTAATTTGTCATGAGGATAATAAGGCCTACATGGAGGGTATATAAGGCCTATAGCTTATTTTTATAGGCCTTATTACCCATCCATGACGAAATATTATGTAAATTTATTTAAATTATGTCGGCTAAATTAAATCTAATAAACTATTGAAATCACAAAATATAAAGTCTAACCAAAATATCTGCAGTTATAAATTAAAAATACAATTATAAATACTAAAAATACTTACGTTTTTGTTCGTTGTATCCTTATATCACACGCGGCGACCCGTCGACACAAGTTGTTGGAAGTTACTGACGCCACGAAAGCGAGGAACGCGGGTAGTCCGTTCGAATGTCATTTGTAAATGGACCAATAGGAGACGCGGACCCAACGCAATCGATTTACGATTAATTTAAAGCGGTTTTTTTAAATAGAGGCCTTATTACCTGCAGGTACCTTATTAAGGGGGATATTTATTGACAGAAATTGCATTTCTCTGACTTCGTTCCCTCACTGTCCAGAGCCTCCATGTCAATTTTTTAAATAGGAATAGGGGTCGAATAATACCTTGAGTTAAACGTAATTATTTATTCTCTACACAGCCCTATTTTTATTTTTTTTATTTTGTCAATTTTTCTCAAGAAATGTGATAATAATTTTTTTTCGGGAAAAGAGTTCTCTCTAATATTTCAGCCTTTAATTTCTTTTCGTCTAGCCTTTAATGATGTTTGAGATGACTCAGAGATACCTTACATTGGCACTCTCTAATTTCTGGTCTTCACCCAACTATTGTATGACCTGTTTTGAGTAAATGCTTAAAAGAAACTTTTACTTAAAGATATGTACACATTTCTAGTAACCAAATCTATGTTAGTAGAAGAGTATTATCTATCCGAAAACAATAATAAATAAACAACGACGTAACATAGAAATAGTATGTTTACTAAAAGCTCATTAAACGCTTTAAATTAACATTTATACAGCTACGTTATTTACCTTTTCAGTGGCACGAAATGGGGCCGAGCTATTGTTGACTACTCTAATTCGCTCTGGTCCAATAAATACACGTACGATAAACTAACGTTAAATATTTACCAATAGAAATAACTAGTCAATAATTTAAATATTTAAGTTAATTTATTAACAGACACAGGAATATTTAGAGGAATATAACCCTTATAGACCTCTTGGGTCACAAGATGAGCGAGGGTCGAGAAAATAAAGTTACTATTTAGTATGGGTCTAGACGAGATGAAAGACCTCATGAATATTGACGAATTAACGTTGAGGTTTCTAGCCTATGTAGAAATTATTTAGGTGTATCCCGGAAGAGTGATAAATAACTAATTAGTTAGCGTAAGCGTAATTTAACAGACCCATAGCCGCTTGCGGAGTAATTGAATAGCTGTAATATGGAATAAATTTATTTAAAAATCAATATTAATCAAACTTTCTTCACCAATTGACTATTGGTTGATGTCAGGTGGCATTTGAAGAGTAGACTCTCTACTACACTTGATCTTAGGAAAGATGAATCGTCCATCATTATCTTGGTTGTCATTCCAGTTTGATTATTCTGATAAAGTTTCAAAATACCAAAAACCAAGACTTTTAAACTTTAATAGTCATTGACGTATTAAAGTGAGCTGGGACGTATTTACAGTCGCCATAATAGTACTACCGGAAGAATTATTCGTAGTGTGGTTGACAAATTAAAGTCGAATGGTTCAGTAAACAATTAACCAACATCCGTGCGTCTAGGAGAGACAAAATCTTCTGAAACCATTAGTCGGTTACAAGAACTCCGGCCTTTTACAGACCTCAACTTGGGGAATTTCGGCCTGTAACTTGGGTCTGCACCCACATAAAATTCAACTGATCCAGGGGCTGAAGGTACACGACCATGGACAGCGAGGTCTGTTTGCCCTCGAGCAGTTAGAAGCTGATTCTTTGTTTTATTTTTTTCTTTGAAAAATCTTTTTCATCCATGAGGCTCATTTGGGAATAAATGGATATGTCAACAAGTAGTAATAGAAATTTGGGAGGGGATCAAAATCCAGGTGGAAAGCATAAAAGTTTTTTTTGGCAAAGTCCAGTAACCTTCGTTATCACTGCTGACCTCCCTCTATAAACTTGACCGCGAGCTATACCTAATAAGTGACGCAAGTTGAGCCTACAGTGACCCTTAGGGCTCCAGCGAAGTTCGCACTCGTTTCAGTAGCCAGGCTGCCTTTGCTTTCATTGGGTTTGAGAAGTTTTTTCAGTATTTATCGGTATCTGCTGTTGCTGGTCAAGTTTTCCCTACTTTTTTTCATGCCCAGCTATCTAGGCATGGTAAAAAATATGTCAACAAACAAAGCATCCAGTGAGGTCCAAACTCTTTGTGGTGGATGTGACCTTAGCGACTCTTAAAGCCAACATAACTTGTCATCGGTCAAATTTAGTCTGCTTTATTTGCTAAAGTGATGAAAAATTTGACATATCGGAGGCACGTCGTTGTGTGTTCCTTGGAGAGTCAACCATAGAGTCTAGACTGGATATCTTAATTATATCTTATGCGACGCTCAAATGTGTGAAACTTATTTAGATAAATTTACTTATAGTCCAATTACATTTAAGAGACCAGTTATAAACAAATTTGCAACGCTCCTTTTTTGCTAAACAATCCAACGCCTGCAGCTGAGAGTGCCTCTTGGTGGTGAATTAAGATAATGTCATTTTAATTCTGCTTAATTTAAGACCGTTTTTGAAACTTCTTTCTTATGCTTACCACATAAAATTAATATTGTAAACTATTTTGATATCTTAATCGCTTAAAACCATCCCCCTATATAATTATATATGGAACTATAAATATTTAATATCAATTGTTCCACCCCAAACTAAAAGCCATTTAATCTACATCCCTAAAATACCGTAAATTCATCGACGCGTTGGGTTATCGAACCATCCAAAAGACAAGATTGGTTCATGTAAGGGCACCAGAAGGGCGAAATCAGACGCGTGCACGGCGTAAGTCATGCGACCCTTCATTTTACCCCCGGTGTCGATGGCAGCCTGTTTAAACTCGGGAAAAGGGAGAAAAGAAGGAGAAGCGGAGAAGATTGGAAGTTGATATCATTTTTATGTTAAGGTTTACAAGCCCAATATGTTGTGTAAATAAAAATATGGCGGAAACGAAAGCCAGAAGATTTTAAAATTCCGTTAAAATAAACAGTAAATAAATTATTGATTTGAGCTCAATGTCATGAAAAAAAATTATCCATGAAACCTATTTGTATTGATTGATTGTATGATGTAAAAGTTTCGCCTTGATATCTATTTCGATGCTCTGTAGCGTCAACAGAACTATTATGTTTCGATTCATGCAGTTTAGCTGAGACACTGGAGACACTATCTGGAGGTCACACAAATCAGTGCGCGTTTTTGCTGAACTTTCACATCTTTGTAATATGTGTTTAAACTGTATATTCCTCAAATCATATGTAAATTGCCTTAAGTCACTTAATTAACTTATTTTTTTTTCTTTTTAGTGCCACTGTACATATCACAGTATCGGACGTCAACGAGTACGCGCCGACGTTCACCGAACCGAGCTATGTAAGGCAAGTAGATGAGGGCAGGATCTATCCGGAAATTGTCAGGGTAGAGGCTACTGATAGAGACTGCACTCCCAAATTCGGCGATGTTTGTAAATATGAGATATTGACCAATGATCAGCCGTTTGTCATCGATATTGATGGAGTTATCAGGTAAAATAAGTTAGGGTAGAACCCTTTTACTATAATATAGCAATCAATTTGTCCAGGGTACATATTTTCTCAAAACATATTTTTTTACACCATTACCTGTGGTTAGATAATTTGGGTGCTAAACAAACTATCTGTTTTTTTTAGAAATACCGAGCCTCTTGACTACGAACGTTCTCACAACCACATTCTGAGCGTCATAGCATATGACTGTGGAATGCGTCAGTCTTTCCCAGCTTTGGTCACAATCAAGGTAAACCGCGTATGCAGACTAGGATGGAGAGGGCTTCCAGAGAGAGTGGACTACGCTCCCATGACTGGCAAGCAGGAGCTGTTCCCTAGCGCCAGCTTGGAACTGTGTGACGTCCCATGCAATGTTCGGGAACTGAGAGCCAGAGTGGACTTAGCTACAAGGTAAGTGTTTATTTAATTCTTTAAGTGAAATCTCAAATAGGTCAATGATTAAAGATTCTCTTGCTTCATATAGCAGAGAAGATCCCACGTATTCAGTTCTTGAAATCCAAACTTAAAAATAATGGTCATCTGCAAACGAAGGACAGAACCTCATACATCCATATCTATCGGCAAATGACCGACTGGTCGTTTTGATTCCTTGTGTAAAAAAGTACGATCGATTTATCCAATTCAGTGGAATGACTTTAAAACCATAGGTTCTGCAACATTATTTTGTGACTCACACAATCAAAAGATTTGGATCAGTCCTAGAAAATAGCTGCCGCAGTAAAATATCCTGGAGTTTGGCTATAACTGGAAGAACTTTAAGAAACCACATTTCATCTTGAAAACCAAACATTTAGGAAAAAAGAACTCCAATATTTGAGATCTTGCCAATTTCTCTTCAGCTCCCCGGAAAAAGAGCTGATTGGTCTAAAAGCGGAATGATTTTTTTGTTATAAGAATGAGAGATTTAAAGCCTCCTTTAAATCTGAATCTGAAGTAAATAAGAAGTATCTGGCATACTCATAAATATCTTTAACAAAAACCTATCTCATTCTCAAAATCATTTGTTTGTATAAACCCCACGGAACCAAAAAGAAGAAAGTAGAGATATTTCTATTTGTTAAGTGCTCTAATCTGTCTTCCAAATGATGAGATCGACCTACTGCAATCGGTTGAATGAAAAAATTGTGGCAGATAACTTCTGCCTTTTATTCCACTAATACTACCCCATGCTTATTTGTTTGTGTGTTTATCATTCTTCTTTTATTTCAGACATATTGGTAAAGGTTGTGACAGAGACACTTATTCAGTCCAATCACAGCGCAAACTGTGCGGTGCCTCACCGTCTGCCATCGATCTCTTACCATCTCCAGGTGCGGGTGCCGAGTGGACCAAACCCTTAATCTCAGACGAAGGTAAAAAGTAAGTTTACTTAACACTCTTACGAATTTAAATCTTCTGTTTCTTAGGACATGAATCAGACCAGATGTTTGAATTTGACGGGAGCAGCACGGCAGTTTCTATCCCAAATTCCGTTCTCGATCATAATTTGCCCAGCACATTTACCATTGCTACTTGGATGAGACATGGAGAACATAACGGACAAGATAAACATACTAAGGAACATATTTTGTGTTCTGCTGATGACCATAGTAAGTCTATTTTTCTATTTTAGGCGGTAGTTAGGCAATTGCTTTGGAAACTTTAAGGGCAGTTAGCACTCAGTAAAATAGGGAAAAAGATAAGACACGTCCAATGTACGTAATTTCTCTTGGTGGTGCTCAGAGAAGCATTCTTTGGCAGAGTTTTTACTGATATTTTGCGATCAGAAAACTTAAATTAACTGTAATCTGCAAAGTGATAGGTCATATGACCCTTAAATAATATCATTTATGTTGTCATGTCTTTTTAACTCCATCCTAATAGTTAATGACGGTGCTCTAACAACGAACCCGAAAAGCTACAGGTCTTCATCAGTCTCCTATCAGACGTAGGAAAACTCGTACAAAGACTAATCCTAAAATACCTAGAAGCCCTCATAAGGCTGGGCCAAGCCCTTTGCAGAATAGAAGTTTCTTCGTTTTCGATAACAAAAATTAATCTATCCTTCGTCAGATAGTACCTGTATTTACCAGTATTTCATGTTGATGAGGGGTGGATGAATCTTTGTTAATGAAAAATGTAAGTTTCACTTTCTTTAATATCACGTTACATGCTAGTACCTTTTCCATACACTTTGCAGAATTACATTATTTGTTGTTAACTCTAAATGAATTAGAGTTGAAAATATTCAAAGCGGCTACATATTTTAAATCCAACAAATATTTTGTTTCTAACTCCTACTATGTTCCACAATGTCCCTAAAAGTCTTAATAGTTTTTTAAAATTTTCTATTTGAACTATTATCACTAGTAATTCCAATGTTCTGCTTTCTATGTGTCTCGATTAGATCATGTGCAAAATATTCCTCAGTCAAACCCATTTTTTCGCACATGGATTTTTCTTTTTTGGAATGAAGATATCTGATCACCCACTGCCCCTTCTTTTGTCCCTCTCATACCTCGAATTCCAATTCCAAGAGAACTTAGACTTATACTTTGGTTAATTAATTGCTTTGTTTTGTTGTTTGTATCATTTGCACATTTGCTTTATAAGTGTAACAACCATAGTAACGTCAGACAAGACTGTAGCATAGCATCATCCTTATTGTAACGGAGTTATCTGCATATTCTATAGTGATATGTTTATTTTCCAACATGCAGTCTTGAGTTTTGTTATACCTTTATTGATACTATATCGATGTAATTGTGAGGCATTTAAAAAACTGAAGAATTAGTTTTAAATTATATAATTTTTTTATAAATTTTCATGTAGGAAAAAGGTGTCACCAACTCCTCAATTCAGACGTATAACGAGAACAACAAATTAAATTTAATATTAGCAACTGCCTTTTGTCATCCATTTTTTATGCTATCCGCAGGAGGAAATAAAAAATCCCTAAATTATAAGTATTTATTCCCCAAAACTTTACTTTGGCTCTTAAGGATTCTGCATTTTCTCCCCTAGGTCATTAATTTACTATTTATTCAGAGTATTTTATATTTTATAGATCCGCCTGTACACAAAACTTTTGGTAAGACTCTGGTGTGTTTCGTATTTTATTTTTATTAAAAACCACATAATAACTAAAAGAGTGCGATTTTTGCCCCAACTAACTCTTTGGATATTACTAAATAAGAGCTAAACTACCCCGGTAACATTTTTGTTCTACTTAATCTAATTTTAACGGTGTTTGACTATAGTTTATTATCTTTGCATGCTATTACTAATATTTGAATCAATAATTTATTAATTTCAGTGAAAAGAAGTTAATCTTAATAAAACTTTAAAGTCGAAAATAAAATAAAAGAGCAAGATTTTAGAATAGATCTCAAGTTTGGCGCAATAATAATAGCACCCGGAAAACTATTACTATATAGTCTGAAGCACTCACGATAGTTCGGAATAATTTGCATGCCAAACTAAGTAGAATATGCTGCTGTTGCTGCTGTTCCGCTGCGCCAAAAGTTGCCTTGGGCGAACCCCATTGAATCCGGAATTGAATAAGGATAATTAATGTGTAGTATAAGTTGGTTAAGTCAATAACGTCACTACTTATTGCCGCCTGACGTCTTGTTTGAATGCCCCGGAATCTTAATTTTCATTATTAATCTTAGGATATTATTAAAATACAGAAATCGTTTTAAATGTTTGAAACTTCAAATTTTGGAGAATCTAACTGGGTTTTATAAGGAGTCGCTTACTTTTGTATTATTGTTATTGAACAGTAACTGTTCTTTCTCCTCTTCTCCTCACTTGATCAGACTCGGTTTATTAAAGAGGTGAGCCGTTTTCTATTGAAGAGAGAATTATACAGCCCTCATCAAGGGAGGGATGGTTTGGAGTTGAATCAGCCAAAGTTTAAAAATACCTTTAGTATTTCATTGGAGATAACATACCATCAGAATTCATCAGTTGAGCCACACAAAATATATGAAAAAAAATTATTTATCTCACAAACAGACAGTTACTATTTTGCAAGCTCCAGTAGCATGTTTTTCACCTAATGAGCACACTTTGGACTTGCCATACCGTTTTTTAGCCAACGCAAGCAGGTCATACCCGAAATTAGTGATATCTTCAAACATGGTGTAACTAGTGGAGCTGTAAGCCTCAGTAAGTTCCACAAGGCGCAAGGTATATCTTTCTCTTTGAAGTGCATTCCAGGAACACAGTCAATATCACCTGGACCAGAAGTTTCTCCCTGATCAGCAAGCTTGGATTCGACTTGGTGGAACCTACAAATAGTGTTTTCCCAACCACAAATTTTACTAATATTTGTATAGTATTTTCTTCAATTATTTTACTTCTACAACTTTTCTGTACCCGTAACGTGCAGAGGGTAGCGCGAACACCAATGTACCTAGAACGCTATTTATGCACTTACAACTCGTCACTCAGCCTAAGGCATCCACGAGAGGGACGCTGTTACTAAGGGAAGATTCCCTGATCCCCTAAGCTGGGTGAAAACCTCTGATCCTACCAATTGTGTGCCTACACTGCTCCTATGAAATGTATGCTCCCTGTATTTTCGTTGTGACATGGAAATTCTAATTTAGTTTGCTAGCCAGTCTAACATCAAAGTACTTGACCTCCGATGCATAACTAAGGGCGGGTTTAGGTGGTTTTTTGAAGTTAATGGATAAAGAGTCTTTTGTATACTATTTCTCTTTTATTTTAATTCTTTGTGGTCCATCAACATATCTGGCACCGAAGCTCAGAATACACTCCACTACCGGGAAAAAATATACATATTTTCCAGGCAGGTTGGGTTGGAATCTGATACTCTATGACAAAATCTATGTCAGCTAAAAGAATACTCTTAACTGCCTAGAAGAAGTAAAAATAGCGATGGAGCAAACGATGCTTGGCATCAGTCTTAGGGTCAGGAAAAAATCTAATAACGAACTAAAGTCATGAATATATTAACACGTATTGCTAAATTCTAGTGGCAATGAGAAGGGTATATGGCTCGACAGAATCAATCAAAATGACACACTGACGACCAAGATAGACAAAACGAAGCATGGGAAGAGCATAGAGAAGTTGGCATGATGATATCAAACAACAAGCAGAAACCAGATAGTTTCAGGGGGCACAGAATAGAACGGCGTGGATAAAGATGAAGGAGGCCTACATCCAGGAGTATAGTTATTACAGAAAAACGCCGAGAAGGTATTACCATAGTATTACCAAGTATTACCATTGGTAGATTATATCAACTAATTAGCTCTATTATATTATATTAGCAGTCAGAAGAGCAGCTTGTATGGATAGTAGCAAATATTGCTTAGCTTTAATTAATTGTCTCAGAAAAACCTATTCCACCAAAAGGACCATTTGTGTCAGAAAAACTTGTTGGTCTCTGTTAAGAGGAACCATCTACAGCTCGTCATCGAGTCCAAAGAATTAGCCAGAACGTGGGAAGATCGTCTGACCCCTGAACTGAGAGAAAAACCTCTAGTGTGCACCTACAGTATGAGATATATGCTACCTGTATTCTCTTTGCGATATGAGAGTTGCAGTTTACTATCGAGTGCCAGAGAGAAGAAGATCAGAGTAACCACCAACTTGTTTTGTGAAGAAAAACCTAATGATGGTTTAGGTGTCCTTTTGGGATTAATGAATAGAGAGTATTCCGCATATCATTCCTCTATTATTTGGACTCTGTGGTACATCAACGAATCTACTGACCCTACCATTGAGTATAGAGCTAGGTCTATTGATCGGTCAAAAGTGTCCGCATATTGCTTACGGTAAAATAGGTTGGTTGTCAAAACTTGTCCCTTTTGAACATCTTTTGCAGAGATTTTAAGCAAAAGAATAATAGTATTTGGAAGTGGTATAATCTTGACCCCTGGTTTTCAAAGAAACACTACTCTGACTTCCCTTCAGACTAGTGTCCTAGGGCCAAAGGTAAAATAAAATTTTAAACAGCTTTGTTATAATTAAAATACTTTTTTATTGCGTTATTAATTATTGAAATTCTATATTCATAATTAAAACAGTAAATTTCCAACCGAGGCAATTTATTAACATTTCCAGGCTTAAAATCAATTCTTCCCAATTACAAATTTCCATTCCCTATAACCGATAGGTTTTATTACGCAAACATGAAATTCAATTTAAAGTTTCTCGTTCGCGCTGTAATATTCGGTATGCCTAAAAATTGGTATGCCGCATGCCGTGCATCCCGTTGCTGATATATAGATAATTTCTGCCATAATTGGATTGGCTCATTTTAAAAAATTAGCCAGCCGGTATGGTTTCGGAATAATGTTCCCATTTTCCAGATTTAAAATATTTTCTTTTAACAGAATTCGTTTATACTATAACGAAAAGTAAAACCAATCCAACTCAACCTTAAAAGTCAATCAAAGACATGACTGGATATGACGATGATCAACAGACTTTTCAATATCAGTTTATTCACGACACGAAGGGGCATCTCTCCATTTCTCCTCTCTTAGTACAAAACTAAAGAACAACTCTCTGCCAGGTATATGAACTGGTAAGGCAGAGCATTGATGACTTTTGATCCTTCTTGGTAAATTCAGATTCAAATTTAAATACGTTTTATTTGCCAAATATTAAATTATACAATAATTTTTATTTTGATGATATGGAACTGATAATGAAACCGTACCGTATAATTGAAGAGAGTACCGATACAGCCCTGGTACAACTTTATCTATACAATGCTTTCATTTCAAAACAAACCACACTTAATAACTTCTTAAAAAAAATCGTCATTTTAAATATACAGGAGGACGTTTAATTTTATATTTGACAAAGTTCTATCAATCACCTCCTCACCTCCAGTTAACCTCACTTTAATATGTCAAACGAGAACCTCCATTGTGTGATACATCATTGTAAGCAGCATTAAAATGTCTATTCAACAGTGCCAACAAAATTAAATCAGTTGACGTACCAGCGAATAGTGACCAAAAATGTCTGGGAAGAATTAATATTTTATTGACTTCAAAGTTTTGTATTTAAATGGCTTTTCTAAATCTGATACATCATTTTAAAGGGAATACAACCTCCTATCTAACTAATCCTAAAAAGACACAATATGTTGACATATAAGTAAAAAGTAAGCCAAAATGGTGGTAATAAAAGACGTTTTATCAACTTAAAGTTTACTAGGTTAAATGGTTGCGTTATAGTGTCACACATTATTTTAAATGGTAAGCAATATAGTAAAACAAGAAGTATCCTGAAAAATATAATGTATGGCAACGAAATTTTCGCGCCATTTTTTTTGGAAGAAAAATTTAACTCAAAAATACAATATATCCTTGAATCGGCTAATTTTTGGAAAACCGGGGTATTTAAACAGCAAAATTCATGAAACCTCATCTGAAAATATTAATGATTTAAAGGATCGAATTATTCGAGAATGTATTAGCCAACAAAGACTTGCCAATGGTGTTTGTCATGAGGAATTCGGAGCATATTTTGAGCACTGATTAAATTGTTTATTTTTTAAACACCTTTTTTACACCCTTACTGTTTATATGTTTATAAACTCACGTTTTTTTTAAACCCTTGGATGGTAGATTTTATACCCTTTAAAACGATGGGGTCCGCAGTTGACATATCAAAGTGAGGTTAGCTGGAGGTGAGGAGGTGAATGACAGAACTTTGTCAAATATAAAATTAAACGCTCCCCTGTATATCTAGATTGACGTGAAGAAGTTATTAAGGTTGTTTGATTTGAAATCAAAGCACTATATAAGTATATCTAAGAATTAAAAATATATTCACTATGGGAATGACAGAAAAAGAATATGCCTGCACTACAGGTAAAAACGGCTGTCAGTCTTTGGAGTAAAAGGCAGAGGTGGAAACATCCCAAATTATTTATTCCTGGATCTAAGTCCCAGAAATCCAATATTTTTAAAGGTGGTTGCTTTAATTGAGGATTGGTCTAGAGGTTTTCTCTTGAGGTGTCAGCCTGAACTCCCTTCAAGAAAAAAAATATATTTTTCCAGGCAGTTGAGTTGGAATTTGATGCTTTATCTGCTCTACATAAGCTGATCGAATGCACTCAACTGCTTGGAAGAAACAAATATTTTTCCAAGCAGTTGGGTTGGATATTGATTCACTAAGTACTCTACATCAGCTAGTAGAATGCATTTAGTTGAAAGAAGAACGTGTTAGTGGTATATGTGAAAAAACTTCATTGAAGAAGTCATTGTCTCACACATACCTACTCCACCAGAGCCACCACTTAAGCCAGAGGAAATACGTGGAGACAACATAACAATAAAGTGGCAAAGGACACAAAATAGTGGTACCGGGCTAACTGGATAAAATCTAAAAAAAAATTAAAAATCCTGAAAGAAGTTTAAATATTTTTTCAGGCAGTTGAGTTGGAACTTGATGCTCTATGTACTTTATGTTAGTTGTCAGCTGTATGTAGGACTGGTGTGATTCTTGCATCACCAGGTTTGGTATTTTTTCTGTTTATAATGTGACATATGACTTATAATAAGATTATTAACTCGTAACTTCTAAGTAAATAACTATTAAATATCTTGTATCAAGAGCAATCAAAGTTTTAAAAAACATTTTTATAAAACATCCCGAAAACCCAGTGCGAACCTAGTGCTCTCCATCATCCTTATATAATTGAATTTAATTCGAACTATGGTGGCGATCATTCTGGCTGATCAAAAAGGAAATCTTAAATACTTAATCAGGACTTATGAATTCAGATAACCTAGTCATACTGTTGAAATGCAGTAACTAATTAGAGAGTTGACTAAAGTGAGGTGAGAAACTCCCGTGAGAACCATGTAAAGTGCCTCTAAAGAGTCACTCTTTTTATTCAAATGTTAAAGAAAAAACGAAAAGCTGTAAAATCATGCTCCTAATTCCCAAATATAAGAATTATCATAAAAGCCATCCCTCCCGTTACCCTCATACCTCGTTCTCCGGCTGATTCATCCAGAGACGGCCCAAGTCTGAAGCCATTTGGCCCTTTGCCAGTCGAAATAATGAACTTTTAATCCAAAAAGAAATATGGCTTATTCGGAATTGATTGCGGCCCACGGCGGTTTTTTTTAACACGCCAGCTTTTCAGTCGGCTGCCAGGAAGCCGCTATGCCTTGTTGGCTCGAGTAATTATGATGAATCCTAATGATACGGAAACGGCAGACGTATGAGTAAAGTCATATATCTTTTTCGACTTTTTAATGTAGGAACTAAAACTATAAGGAAATAGGGATATATTCTATTTTTATCATTTGATTTGGAATAGTGGAAAAATTGTTCATCTAAGGTCAAACTTTGAAATAAGGCTGAGAGCATATTAATTGAACATTTTAAGGTTATTTTAATCTCATCAAGTATTGTAGTACGCAAGCTAGGATATGGTTTTTTAGATAGTAGGGATTTGAAAGCGCTACTGAAGAGGAGTTGATTCATTCCGTTGTGACTTTATCAAGAATTATTCGAAAAATGTGAGACTCAATGAGAAGCAGATGGTGGCCACAGAAGACCAAGTAAAATAAGACGAGGAGTTAATCCAATCTATACCAGAGGGCGAGGGGAGACCATAACACACCCTTTGCGCAGACATTGGAACTACTTGAGAAACAAATATGAGTAATCGATATTGCAATACCAATACCAACTGATTCACGTCAAGACAAACGCGGAATATTTGAATTCAGTATAATTAAAGCGTGCAGGTACTACACTTTCATAACATGAAAGAAGCAAACCTAAAATTTATAAAAGGAAGTGCGAAAACAATTTTATATAGTTAAAAAAAACAAATTAAATTAACTTAGATAAAAAGTATATAGAAGAACTAAAGTCCTTGGGATTGAAATATAACACATATGAGGGCTATATTGCTTAAATTCTTTTTTTCTCTTTCCTAAATTTTTTGTTGATGAAAGTAACATCATTATTGAAAATTGAAATAAAATAGACATTAGGATAATTTCGTTAACACTAATTTTACAATACGTCAGTTATTATTGTATATTCAAAAAATTTACTATAATGACTAGCGTGCTGAAAATGATTGAAAGTTTAGAGCTTTCACGCGCGAATTACAAAATTCCTTGGGCACTAATTTTTTAGCAAGAAAATATTTTTTTATTCAAAGCCGTTTTTGCCGTTGTAAAAGCGTTGTTTAATATTCAAAAACTATACATAGAGTCTTCTATTGTTCGTGTTTGTTGACACTGTAAGGCTTCGAGCTTTGAAAACTCAGATGAAGTCAAATGATTGGCAGCAAATTAGATGATATAACACTTTATAAATGGGAACATAAAAATAGCAGAGACAATATCTACTTTAGACTTTGATCATTGGAACAAAACAAAGCTGTGGCAAATACACATAAGCGACATACAAAGATTAACTCCTTTGTAGTAAAAATGCCATTTATAAAATGTAGTTGATGGTTGCGAACAAGATCGTTTTGTTCAAAATTGCCCAGGCCTTTTGAAATTAAATATAAACGAAGGAAAGACATTTGTGCTTAAATTGCCTAAGAGCGGGATATATGGTTAAAAACTGTTACTCACGGTCTTCTAAAACATGTACAGGTAAGCCCAACACATTTCTGCATTTAGTCTCAAATCATGAATCAAACCCGACAGTTTTGACATTAAGCGAGATAAAATCAATAGGGATATTCTGCGAGAAAGTATAAATTTGTCGTCTGTAAACTTACGATGGAACAAGATTGCTATAGACCGTATTAGTTGATATTTTTTGATAAAAACAATAAGCCTTTTGTAGCATGAGCTCTACTCTATGTCGATTTTCAAAGCAGTTTTCTAAATAAACTACAGTTATCAAATAAATCCGTTAGGTTTAAAATTTACGGATTTAAAGAATTTTTAAGATTTAAATCAATCGGATTACAAAAGCAAATGTATAGCCCGCGTTAAATCCAAAATTAACGGTTTTTGAATTGATATTTTTTGTTTAGTAGGACCTCACATAGTGAATAGTTTGGTAAACTCTAAGTTTGACAAATGCAATTTGAGTATTCCTACAACAACAAACAACATAGCTTTAGCCGACCCCAATTTTTATAAAGCGCATAATATAGATATGCTAATCGGTGCTGATTATTTGTGGGATTTAATTTGTGAAGGCAAATTAAATTGGGCCTACAAGGACATTTTGCTCAAAAAACGAAATTCGGTTGGATTGTGTTTGGACGTATAGATGGCGAATCGAATCAAGAAAGATAGTGTAAAAAAGAAGTTTCCACATTTAAAACCATTATTGAATGAGGAAAAGGCTTATGAGCAATACTTTGTAAATGGATTTAAAGGTGAAGAAAATGGTCATTTTAACGTTGCGATTTTTACTTTATCTTTATGTCTTAAAGGTAGATTTGCACGCAATGAAGCATTTAAATTGGAATATCATAAATGTATAAAAAAATACGAAGCTTTATACAATATGCGTAAGGTCGGGTTTTTAAAAACAGTAGTTTGGCGACCAAGCTCTGTGTTGTTTTGATTCATCCTAGCAGCTCCTCGAAATATCACTTAGTTATATTCAGATGAATCGACCGACAATTCAGTCAGATTTTTACCATTTTAGTTCTTTACTTACAGCACCACTATGTTATTTAGCTGCAGACATAGAAAAATGTATCGCATGTGTCAAGTTTACGAAAAAAAAATTCTTTGCAACCTATACATGACAATAAAGCTGAAAAAATCGAGTTACGAGTTACTGATAGTTACCTACGGTACCGAATCGGCAGCATTTTTAGCAATAAGCCATTTTTATCAGCTATGAATTAATTGCGAAGCAGAATTTCCTCTAATCTCACGTATTATAAAAGAAGATTTCTATGTCGATGATCTCCTTACCGGTTCTGATAGCATATAGAAAACTGTCGAAATTAGATTATTATTGTTTTGGTACTTGCTAAAGCGGGGTTTCATTTACGAAAATGGGTTTCTTATAGCAGTAAAGTTTTAAAAGAGATAAACATTAATGATAAGGCTGACCTGCTTGATATAGGCATACACGAGAACACAAAAATTATTATTTTGGAATGGCAAAAAGGTTTCTTTATAAAATTACTAATGCATATACATGAAAAATATTACTAAACGCTTAGTTCTATCCAAAATATCGCAAGTATTCGATCCTTTAGGCTTATTAAGGGCAACCATAATCTTAGCTAAGATTGTTTGTTACAGCTTGCATTTTGTATAGTTTGCATTCAAGATGGATAACATATCGCGATCAATTAAATTCATTAAATAATCTTGAATTAAGCCTTAAGTAGTCTGTCATAATCCCCGTCGTATTGAAGTACACGGTTTCTCAGACGCATCTTCTTATGCCTATGGCGCATGTGTGTATATTAAATTGACAAATAAAAGTTGAGATACTTTTGGCAGGCTTATTTGTGCCAAATCAAAGGTAGCGCTGCTCAAGACACAAACTATTTCTAGGTTAGATTTGTAGCTAATCGTATTATTGCGATTTAGAAACTTTCAGAAATTACACAGCGGCAATATGTTCTAACTTAAGACACTCCAGTGGATTGTTTTTCTCGTGGTGTCAGTCCAAATGCGTTGTTGTCACTTGATGTTAATTGGTCAGAGGTCCCACTTGGTTAAAACTTCCTCAACATAGTTGTTTCTCTAATGAGTTTCGTTTAAGTACAAGTAAGTTTGAATGCAAGAATAGTAAATTATCAAATCTACATCAGATCTAGCTACTACAGATAATCTAGACAGCGGTGGATGATTGACAAATTCGAATTTTTAATATTATGAAAAACACCCTATCATTCTATTTTCAAAACATGCATTTACCAAATTATTATTTCTTAAGTGGCATAAAATACTACTTTATCCAGGGATTTAACTTTCTAGCATTCCTGAATCATTTTGGCCTATATCAGGGCGTAATTTGGCTAGAATAATTTATCACAACTGTGTTTGTTGCTTGAAAAGTAACCCTAGGCCTATTTTGCCAATAATGGGCAATTTACCAAAAACACGAGTAAAGCCAGTGTCACCATATTTTGCTACTGATGTAGACATACCGTTTTTTTGTTAAAGATAGGTAAGGTTTTAGGATTACTAAATCTTATATTTGTTTATATATCTATTTTTTTTTTTAAAGCTCTACATCTTGAGTTAGTTTCGGATATGACTATGAAATCAACTCTTATTTCTTTCGCGATTTTCAGATAACACAAGCAATTGTCTTGGATCTAATCAAGAAATAAAATAACTTGGAATAATTTTACAGGACAATAGTAAAACTTTGACTGAATCTTTTACCAATAAAGAAATTTTATGGTCTTTTATTCCGCCTTATTCTCCACATTTTGGTAGTTTGTGGGAAGCCGCCGTACAGGCGACCAAATCACATTTTAAGCCTGTTGCAGATAAAGCTTTATTAGCTTACGCAAAATTTTATAATTTGTTAGTTCAATTTCAGAGGAAGTCCGACTCTTAACACCCTTATCTAGTGACCTTGCAAACTCCATCCCATTTTTTGATCGGACGGCCATTAATGACATTACTTCGTCCAAATCCAGAAGCTGCAGCAGCATTTATAATGGAGAAGATGGTAACTTGAGTATCTTCCCCAAAAAAATTGAAAAATTTATAGGTATCTAAATACTTCAACGCTAACAGAGTTTAAAAAAAGGACAGTAAATATGTATTGTAAGGCCCATAGACTTAATCTCGCTGTAGTTGATACTTGTAGCGACGTTCAGGGTGCAAGTGAGGTTTTTAATGTTTTAGAATCTTTTTTTGTTGACTTTTCTGACCCATGGAACCATAAGGCATTCAAAGATATACAAACAGAATTGAGAATAAGTACAATTCAATCAAGTAGGATTTCAGACATAATATGGAGTTGTAGAACCAATAACTGTCAAGCGATTATAACAAATTATTTGTCAATTATTTCAGTTTTAAAAGACGAAATTGAAAAAATTTAAATAGAAAAGTTGTAGGACCCCTTCGTCTATTATCAACTAGGATCACCAGCTTTTGGTGAATATATTTTTACTAACTGAAATTTTGACAATTGTCATTTTATTAAGCAAACAATTCCAGAGCAAAGCAAATATGTTAGGAGCATTCGCAAAAATAATATATGAAATTTTAAAAACTTAAAATACAACATAAAAAAAACAAGAATCATTTAATCATTTAATGAACTGGTATTAATGAAAATGATATTATTCTTTGTACTGGAAGATCATCCAAGAGAAAAAAGTCTGCTTCAACTAAGGCCTATAGGTTATGCTGAAAATGAAGATATTGCTACATCTACAGGAACAAGTTGTAATGAAATAAAGCAATTCCGTCTCGATACGTATTGTCAATCATGTGAAAATACGATTTTTTTAAATCAGCCAAAAACTTGCTATTGCAACAGATAATTTTTTGAAATTAATTTATTAGGAAGTGAAAGTTTTATAGAACAGTATAGACAATTATTTAATATTGACAAATATTCCCTAATTGCAAAGATTTAAAACTGCATGGAGGGTAATGTCAATGAAACTGATAAGTTTTTAAACCTAAAATCTACTAATCAAAGGCACATTTTCCAAGATATTCAGACTGCTTCAAGTAGCTCTGATACTTCCGATTAGATCAAGTACTTGCGAAATAACTTTTTCGACAATTTCGACATATTAGAACGTGGGTACGAAAACAAATGAACCAAGATAGATGTAGCAACCTTTCACTTCTCAAAATTATTAGTGATGTTTCCAAAAATATTGAACATGAAGAAGTTATAAAAGATTTTTTAAAGACAGAGAACCTATAATTAGCACCCTCATAATATACATGTGTTTAATATAGGGTGGTCCATTTAACTTAAGACATCGCAATATCTCGAAAACTAAACATATATCCAGAAAATGTTTCATGTGAAGTTTGAATGGTTTCCAGGGGGCCATAAAATGACATCATTGGTTTGACATTGAGTGGATGTATTCAAGGTCAAATGAAGGTCAACTTCACTTATTTGCATAGAAACATCTATTTTTTTTCATAGTATCTGACTTCGTCAGCGTTAAAAAATAAGTAACTTTCATCTGACACTTTTTTACATGCGACCTCTCCTTTTCAAGATAATAATTCTTGATTCTTTTAAGAATTTTTTCGTTGACAATGACATTTGTCCTTGTAGGTAGTATCTGATGATCTATCAAAAGGTGTGAAAGTATCTTATGATAGAGAGAATGTTATTATCAACAAAATCGAAAACTTGAAAATAAAACGTACAAAGTTCAAATAAAAGAAATTGAAACAAACAAATTATTTCAATAAATTTTCAAAGTGTTAACCTTCCACTTCTATACATTTTTCGACTCGCTTTCTAAACGATCGATGAACAGAGTGCAGCATCTGTGGAATTATCTGCCCGCAAACCTCCGTGATTCGCAGCTTCATATTTTCGGGAGTCGTTGCTGGATCACGATATACGATCTCTTTCAAATAACCCCATAGAAAAAAATCTTAGGGCCTCAAATCAGGTGACCGTGGCGGCCAGTGGACTGCTCCACCGCGATCTATCCAACGTCCATTGAAGTCACGATCCAACACTTGGCGCGCAACGCGTGAATAATGTGCAGGACAACCATCATGCTGGTACCACATATTTAGTCTTACTTCAAAACACTCATCTTCCAAAAATACTGGTAGAATCTCCAGCAAAAAATATGGTATTTTTGGCCTGTAAGGACACCATTAATAAAATAAGGTCCTATGACTTTATCATTGATGATGCCACACCAGACATTCACAGACCATGGCCGCTGAGGTTCTATCGCTCGAAACCACCTGGGATTTTCAACGGCCCAATAATGCATGTTATGACGATTAACTACACCATAGTTTGTAAATGAAGCTTCATCGGTGAATAAGACGCGCAGAAAGAAATTGTTATTTTCATGCAACTGATTTTGGGCCCATTCACAAGACAACACTCGATTTTGAAAATCATTCCCGTGAAGCTCTTGATGTAACGACAAGTGATACGGATGAAACTTGTGGCGTTTCAAAATTCTCAGGACACTTGTTTTGGAGATTCCAGACGCAGAAGAAATTGATCGTGAGCTGACTCCAGGATTATGGGGAACTGCAGCCAAGACGGCAATTTCATTATTTTGACTAGTAATGCTTCTCTTTCGTGATCGATTTATCGTTCTCCCACTTCCATCTTCTATAAAGTAGTTCACTACTCGATAAAATGATGCTTGCGATGGAAGTCGCCGTTGAGGATGTCGCATGGTATACAGTTCGATGGCTCTGTTACTATTCCGTTCAGATTCACCATAGATAAGGACCATTTCAACTTTTTCATTTATTGTTAGGCATTCCATAGTCACTCAACAAAATAGTCAAATACTTGAGAACTGAACGAATACTGTGAACCAAAATAATCTCTCATTTACTTTATTCATCAGTATTTGTTTACAATTGTCTGAAATACCTGGGATAAACACGTGAGATCTGTTCACTATAGAAAATTCAAAAAATCATTTTGCAATACTTCAAAACTCGCCGCCATTTTGAAGTATTGCAAAATGAGCTAGGGACCAAAAAATAGTATTTGGGTTGTTAATGATGTGTGCCAAATTTCAAATTTTCATATAAACGCATTCAAAAGATAAAACAAGGGGAAGACAATTAGGAGCCGCAAAATAAATTAGGTAATATTAACTCTGTTTTTTGGTATTTAACTCCCGAAGTGCTGTAGTTCGTATACAAGTACCACTGAATGATTTTTTTCTTGTTGGGACACCTAAAACCGCTACTAAAGCTACACTGATTAACTCTATCGTGACTTTATCAGGAAAGAGTGTGAGAGTCAATAAGGAGCAGAGTTAAAATATGAAAAATCCAATAGGGTGATCATTTTCAATAACCAAGATAAATTATTTTTATTCCTATTCACGTTCTCCTAACTTAATACTAAATTTTCATGTTTTAACGTGTTTCGTTGACATAATATTGGAAATAATTAATTAACCACATTTCTCTTGATTTGTACCCACATTAACAGGAACACCTCCAGTTGCTAATTTATCAAATATGCCAATATTTGCCGTTGTTCTACATGACATGCAGTTACTGAAAACCAACATAAATTAACGCAGAGTAAGACCGCTCGAACAAACTGTCTGCAACAAGCAACAATAAAGGGCCTCGAAATGGGTATTTCCTGGACAGCGAACACATTTTTAAAATGTTATACGTACTTATTTATGCAGTTTATAAAATTGTCCATAAATTTCGCTCGTCACCAGACGGGCGTGTATGTCCTGGAATAATGCTGGAAAATCGTGTAAACATTTTATTTTGAACTACATAAAATACAAAGCGGGCAATAATTCTAGCCGAGTGGGTTATTTGTTTTTGTGGGTTTATTTGTATAAAATACACCTGTGAAAATAATACATGTTATCAAGGTATGATGACTTAATAATACATAATGTGGATATAGATCTCTCAAGTGCTATTGTATCGATTTTACGCTAATATAATAAATCATATTTATTTTATGCATGAAATGAAATAGATATTTTTCGTCCATTCGATCGTTTTATTTTATAATTACATGCATTATTAAATTTGTTAGCATAAAATCATTGGTAAAAGAGATGACACTTATTCAGGGTTGGACAAAGCTGCTTCAAGCAACGCATGTTTTAAGGCTTCACCTATACATTAAACGCAATTAATCTAAACTAAGAAACGAATAAAATATCAACTAGATCAAAGCCTGTACATTATATTTTATTTGCACTATCAAAATTTAACTTACTAACACCAATTAAGCGAAGTCATTATAAACAATGAAATACATTTCTGGGTATAAATTCAAGATTCAAGTCCATTTAATCAGGTCCACCACTTTGTGTGGCTTTATAGATTCTAAGGTTTTTTTCAGTTGCCAATTCCCGATACCGTGGCAAAAGCACTAGTTTTAGCAAGGGACCCGTCAGCATTTAGTCATTCCACTATAGGATTCGGCACCCGTCTTTATTCTGATTGGTTGATTTAAATAAATGTTAATGCGGCCAACTATGAACCATTTAAAGTATGGTATAGCGGAATGTTTAGGCGATGCTGAAATCCGAAGTGAAATGTCACGTAGTATAATCATTTATAACGGGTATTGAATGTACAATGTATGTACAATGGTAGAGGGGTGAAATGTGAGATTTTGGTGGAAGCACCTAATCTTCAGTAACATATAGCATATCTTAACGCCTGCTGAAATTTGAGATGCTTTGTACCTAATTTTAGTGTAGACGCGACTCAGAAGCAAATACATATTATTTTGTTTAGAGAATTCAGTATACATGGTGGTATTAACCTCTTTACTCAACATAAATCGTAGAACTTGTATGTGTATTTCTAACTGGAGAAGCTATTTAGATTAAGTTTTCAACTAAGCCATGTACTTGATATGTTTTTTTTCTCTAAAATGAGGCTAGCCTCCTCCGGTATTGCTCCGCGGCCTAACTATGTCAAGTAAATATTTGTCTCACTTCTTTATAGCCGTGAAGTTAATTTAGAGCAGTATTTTCAGTTAAGGAAAATATTCGATAGTTCTATGCTAACTGTAAATGAAAATTTTTGAGTAGGCTTAGCCTTCATTGCCTATCCTGAACAGCCGCTACTGATCCTAAATGCTATAAGTTAATGTTTTTGTCTTGGGAGTTTTATGTTATAATAACAAGCATCTCTCTCCATCAAGTTCTCACTTCTTTCTCGGTTCCAAAGAGTGCCAACTGTAATAGATCTTAGAGATTTCAATTCCTTTTAAGAGTGTCAATAGCATACAACTATTATTAGCCTTATAAGGGCTTAATAAACTCTCAACTTTAGTCCCTGCATTCAATGTTTATTTTTCCAAATGATGTTGCGCAAGTATCCATCAATCATTGCCGCTTTGATTTCTGGGCATTCCTATTGCTGGTAATATTGACTCCTAGATATTTTAAACTCATAACTCAATCCTTTCATAGTTTGATAGCTTACATGTCTAAGGCTTGTTGGATAATGTGAGTGATTATGCTTTCTATATCTTCAGCTTCTGATATGAAATCACATCATATGACCTATGGTTACAAAGGTGGACGTGAAAAACAAACCGGCTTATCACTTTCAATGTAGTCTCCCTGATTATGTCCTCATGATTATTCCAGCAGATTCGCTATTGCGGGAAGTCTTTTAAGGAAACGTCTTTCGAAATTAAGTTTTAATTCGGTATTCTTTTCAATGTGCCAGCTTAGCCAGAATCCCTTGGGTGTCGTATGAATAGAGGAAGGAGCCTATGAAGCAGAATAGTGTGCGCATAAGAAAGCATAAACTAAATGTAATAAATTTGGAGCATCTTCTGCGCAGCACAGCCTCGCGTAGACTACGTAGGACATCCCTACTAAGACCATTTTTTCTGACTTTTTGTCCCATTTGTTCCTTTGAGCTTTAGGAACGTGCATCATGGCTATACTACCAAATATTATAATGTGACTTACTTCCGGCTTATGTCCAGTCTAAACTTCAAATGGTTTTCTATCTCCCAGACCGCTGGCTATAGACCTGTTTCTTAAATAAACAGCCGTATTAACAGCTTCGGCCCAAAAACGCTTATGCAACCCAGCATCAAACACAAGACATCTAGCCTTCTCTATCAAGGTCCTGTTCATCCGTTCAGATAGTCCATTTTGTTCAAGTGTGACAAAGGCCATACGAGAATACTCATCCTCCAAAAGTAAAAAATATCTAGACCCACCTATGAATGTAACCTCCATCGGTCCACATAAGTCAGCATGAATGACCTCCAAAACACTGCTAGCTCTAGAAGCTCTTTTTGGAAATGGCAGACGTGACTGCTTACCTTCATAGCATGTAATGCAATTGTCCGTTCTTTTATCTAGGTCACCAGTACACTCCAGCCCCGTAACAGCCCCATTCTTCATTTTTTTTAAATCATGAGAATTAATGTGCCCCATTCTCCGGTGCAAAATTTCTCCGGTTGCTGCAGCCAACATACAACTTGCTTCATTTTCAGTACAGTAGACATTTAGCCTATATACATTATCAATCAATTCGGCTGTAGCTACTAGAACATCTTGCTTATTAAAAATCATGCAACAATTTTTTACAAATTCTACTTTGTTGCCAGACTTTATTAACGGATAACAAATTAGTTGTCAACTCAGGGACACTATAATAGGCCTTTTTAATTGTGACATCATGCACCTTACCTCCGGCCACTGTTTGTATGAAGACCTCTCCTTCGCAGCTTACAGGTATTCGAGTCTTGTTGACTACCATTATGTCTTCCAAACTCCTCGAGTCACTTCTGTTATGTATCCAGTCTTCCCATACAGTCAGATGTACACTGACTCCAGAGTCTATGTATCTTTCTTACTAAATTGGCCATTTAAAAAAACCACATTAAATGCATTGGACACACCCCTGCCAAAAGCATTCTGAGATTCAAAATTTAATGGACACTTACTTTTAAAATGGCCTAACTGCTTACACTTATAACAGTTTAAATTAAGTTTAAAAAATTAAGATTAAAAAGTTTATCTCTCCCTTGACCACCTTTGTCATAACTTTTCTTTTGTTGGAAACTGGCAGCACCGCCTTGAGCCTTACTACGCAAGAAAGCACCTCCATTTCGCTTCTCGATATCACTCTCCATGTCAACAGCTTTGACTTTATGGCATCTGTTGTTATGGCTATTCCTGAGTGCTCTATAGCCATGATCATAGTGAAATATTTATCTGGCAAACCTGCCAGAAGCAAACATCCTATCCACTCATCGGTGATCTGAAAACCAGTGCCCTTTAACTTTTAACCCAATTCAATTAGATGGGTTACGTATGACGCCATTGACTCACAGTTGTCAAGCCGCATAGAAATTAACCTTCTGAGCATATTGATTCTCCTGCTAAATCCTGAGTTGTCAAACGGTGCTTTCAAACGGTCCCATACATCCTTCGCGGTTTCAGTCTCTTTTATATGCACATACAGAGCCGCATCTTTCGTTAAAAATTAACTAGGCTCGTGCCTTGGCAACCTTGGAGGAATCCATTTCAGTCCCGAAGATGCAATCCTTTAGATTGTCGATTATCAAAAAATGTTCAACGGCAAATGCCCAGTCATGATAATTATCGCGACCGATCAGCTTCGGAACACTACTAATATAGTTCTCAGCCATTTCGCGTGCACTCAACAAAACAAATCAACAATTTATTTGCGGACTGGGCCCATAACCTGCTAAAATAGGTGAAATAAAACACACATGTCGAGTATTCAGCACGGACTACTATTATATTTATTCATTGACATATGACGTACACACACTGACCTTGACAGTAGTGACACATCTTGAGGTATGACACATGACATTATAACTAATGAGCTTAAAGGTGGTATACAGTGTTCCGATATTTCAATACTCATAACATTATTACAACAGTTTGTACTTTACTCGAACTAAAAAACATCGACAGAACCACAATTGACTCTGCTCGAAAAGAATCTATAATGATCATCAAACCCAGTAGATTTTGAGTTTCTTGGATCTTTTTAAATCACACTCATGAAATAAAAATCCACAATCTTTGAGAGTGAAGTTTTATTAAAATAAATTCATTAGCTTTACTAACAGTTTGTTGGAAAATTAATACCATTTTCAAAAAAAAAGTATATAGTAATATTTACTTTAAATTTATTTTTCTCTTTTAGAAATGAACAGACACCATTATGCTTTGTTCGTGAGAAACTGCCGACTGATCTTGCTGCTGCGTCGCGACTTTTCCGAAGGTGACTTGAATATCTTCAGGCCTGCTGAGTGGAGATGGAAGATTCCACAGGTAAATAAAAAAAAATAACTAACCTTTCAGTTTATAGCTAACCAGAGCTAACCGTTGGGATCATAATAAATTTCATGGCTGTTTACCCTTTTCTCTTTCCTAGTTTCCTTCTTTTTTGTCCGCTAGGGTTTCTCGCTCAATCTATCTTCATTTAATAATTACACAGCCGCCATTTCAGTTTCCAGGCTTCTTTACTTCATTACTAATTTTCTCTTTCTCTATTCGGCTAAAATGTTTAAAAGCGACTACAAAATTAAAGAGTCATCCGTCTCCGGGAACGGAGCAGTTTTAAAACTAAATTGAGCGAACCTAGAAGTTTTAGCACTAAAATTAACGGCTTAACATTGTCAATTAGGATAATACTAATATGCTTGTAAACTTACAACTTTTAAAAGCTGCAAATCGCAACAAATTATCCTGGGCTTTTTCCATTAGGTATTTATGAATCTGACATCACAACACTATTAAAATGTAGTATAAAGATAGATTCGGAATCGAAGATGATACTAAGATCAGTATTTGGACTAAATCTGCTCAAAATAGTATTGTTGATAGAGCAGTTTTAACTAACGGGGATCTTTGATCTTAAATAACTGACCATACTATATTTCGCCGCATTAAGCCCCCCAGTCTATTATCATTACGAACAATTACATCCAAGAAATCCAGATAATTTCGAAGAAATAAGCCTATGTTAAAGAATACGTTTAAATCATCGGCAAAAGCCAGTCTATGGCAGTTGAGTGAACTAATCAAGTCGTTGATAAGTAAAATAAATAAAGGATCTAGCGGTAGAACCGAGGTAGCATTAAAAAATTTGAATCTCAAGTTCTCATACACCACAAACTGTGGTCTACCAAATAAGTAGTAATGAAGCAGATTAATTAGCCTAAAAGCCATAGCAACTTAATTCATTCAACAAAATATAGTTAGCAATCAAAAGCCTTTTGGAAATCAGTATATATAACATAAACTTGAGACTGAGTATCAATGTACTCACAAATATAACTGGAAAGGCAAGATACATTAGTAATACAAGCTCGGCCTCTGAAAAAAATCATGCTGATCAACGAATATAAGACCTTTGATTCAATATTATTTCCAATATTTTTTTCAAAATTGCAGAAGATTCAGATTGGCCTGTAGTTGGCTACCTGGTCAGAATTCCCCTTTTTTAATGTGGGTCATATTTTGGCAATCTTCCATATATCTGGAATTTGCTTGCTTTCGTCATGTCTTTGCTTTTGACCTACAACAGGCAACAAACCTAAGTATATTTTTACAAGAGCAAGGAAATAAATTTTTATCATTAAATTTATATAAAAATGATTTAATTGTGGGAGATGTGCACATATTTATTTTAGATGGAACTATGTGTTATACATTATTAAATATTATGGCACAGGGAAATTTTTTTAAAAATATAAATGAACCTACTAGGGTAATATTAGACACATTACTTAAAAAGCAGAACGAAAGAGAAAAGTAAAAACACCAAAGTCACGGTCTCGTTAAATATATTTTTTTTATCTTTGTTTTATTTTTTTTTTTTGGTCTCTTGGCGATTATCTATTCAAAATAATATTAACAAAAACATATATTTTAACAACAAAAATGCAATTTTTCCTTCTAATGTCTGTAACAAGTATTTTGCATATAAATACCCTAAAAAACTATTCATGAAAGAACAGTGTACAAGGGTGTCACAGTAATTTGTAATACTTACCAACGTATTTACGATACTGGAAGTGGAAATTCTATTGAAGTTGGTGTTTATTCAGGTCGGTATCCTCGTGAAGCCAAATATTTAAAGATGATCCCACTACAAGTACTAGAAAAGTTGCTGCTAATCTTGGTTTGTCGCCATGGAAGATTTGCAGTACCGTGCACTGAGAAGGAAATTATTTTTTCCATGGTATCGATGCATAAAGACGATGAAGAAAATGGTGATGCCATTCGCAGAAGCCAGTTTTGTCGTTTTTTTTTTCTAAAATAGTGGCATTGTGAATGAACAGTTCCTGAAAAGCATACTATGGATTAATAAATCCAATTTTTCAAGGGAGGGCATTACAAATTTGCATGAATGTGTTGATACGCAGGAAAATCTTCATTGAAAAAATCTACAACGAAAAAACAAAGATTCTTTGGACAAAGATTAATCCGTTCTCATTTCTTGCTTGGAAGTTTAAACGGCGACAGTTATCTACATTCTTTGCAAAATGTTCTTCCGCAATTATTTGAAGCAGTTGGAATTTCATAAGACATGCAAATTATTTTCCAGCACGATGCGTATGCCAATTTTTGGATGATACGTTTTCAAATAATTGAAGGTGAACCAATTCGGTGGTCTGCTAGATCTCCTAGAAAGTTAGAGTTGGTTTTTATTGACCAAGAGACCATTTAATATGGTTTAACAAAGGGTTTTGATACGGTTACTATAATAGACTTGAAGAAATTGAAATAAGAAATAGAGGAAACATTGAATTTGCTACAAAGTTGTTCTCTTTTGATCGAAAAGAAAATGTCGATCTGAATATGTCAATCTGGCAGTACCACAGGGTCTTAGTATTCGTCTGATAGCTCGAAATCCCAATAAGATGGTGTTTATGACTTTCAGTGTTTTATTTGCAGGATTAGTTTGCAATGGTTGAAGACTAATTTTAAGATACGTAATTTTATTGTTTTTATAATGCACATACTGGTCTCTGCCAGATAAGTATGTTTAGATTATGTAAATATGATATATCATTTTTCCAAGAGGTAGGTCATATCAGGCACAGTCAAATGCCTTAGGTAAATCAAAAAAGGATGCATGTTCATTTTTGGTTCAAAACCACTGAGAACTAACAATATATCAGTCGGTTTTAGCATAAACTTATACTTGCTTATGAGTACAGAAGTGTTAGAAATTACCCCTCTTTCCACTTACTGCTATAATACAATTTTTACAAACTCAAAAATCACATCTCATAAGATGAAATGTGTAATTCTCTTCCATCCAGACGCTTCACATAAAGTCATATCGTGTTTTATTAGCTTTTCAGTTTAAAAACGGCACTCAAATCTGGGCCGGGCAATAAATCCTCGCTTTTTCTGGACCCCGTTCCCAAATGATCCCGTTATAAGATAGGAGTTTGTGTTTCGACTCCACCCGTCTTTTCGCCGAACTTTTTGGTTACCTTTTGGCCGCTGTTCCCGGTCTTCTGTGACGCTTTCAGTCGCATCGTAAAAACATCAATGTTTAGAAATTTTTTTACTTTGTGATTAATCGTCGTTCCTTTACTTGAAAACAGATATTTTAAGAGGGAACTAAGAGGATAAAATGTTTTTTGACGTTGAACAATGTAAAGTTTTGTCCTTAGATTTAAATGATTAAAATGACAAAAATATTCGTGAACCAAAACTTTTTTCGCGTACATGCAAAATAAATAAAATGATAAGATCGTATACCTTCCAATAAGTATGCATTTAGTAGGGAATTTTGGTATTTGGTTTATTTTATTTTATAAAGCTATAAAAGTAAAGCTATATGTTTTGAAAAATCATGAAATTTTGATTTTTCAATTACTTATTTAATAACTACTTGATTACTTTTTAAACGCCATTATTTTCATAAGTTTTGGTTAATTAACCAGTTAGCAACCAATCAGAGAAAACTCTTTACCTTCAATTTTCGCGGAAACCACACCTGGGCGTCCACACCCATCAATAAGAGAACCTTTTTGGTAGTATTGGAAAGTATATAGTTTTTAAAAAATGAATCCACGTTACGAAAAAAATAACCGCAAAAAAGGTATTCACCAAGCAACACCCTACCCTTGCAAAAACTACTCCAAATAATTTTTCAGTATCACAATTTGACTTAGGATCAAAACTTGTGGCAAAGGAATTTTTTTTTTCAATTTTATTTCGTTTTTTAAGCCTACAATGAAAAAAAATTAAATTCACCCTTTCAGTGCCCTCAAATTCCTTAATACGTATACGTATTGTACTATGTCTAACTAAAAAATGTAAAAACACAAGAAAAAAAATAGGAATACTACCAGCGAATCAAAATTTCATGCCCAAAACAAAAGACTAAGATAGCACTAGAAATTATAAAGACACACTCAAGCGAAAGCAACAAATCGTAGATAGAAATTTTGGACTTCCTTAAGTTACAGTTAAGAGTATAGGCCAATAAATTCAACCGATACAAAGGAGCATACCAAAGGAGAATACAACACAAGCTTCAGTCAAAGTCAACAAAATTTCTATCGGAACCTCAATATGAATCAAGCTGACCAGTGTAATGTCAAATATCTTACACCAGGTGCATTCAAAAAATTCTGAAGAAATATATGGGCGAATCCAACCCGGCACAAATCATCAGCCAGCTGAGACAAGATGAAGAAAATCAGAGGCAAGTTACCGAGAATGACGTCCCAAAAAATCACTGATGCAAAACTCGATCAGGTATTAGCGTCTATCTTTAAGTACAAAGCGCTCCTGGTTCAGACAAGATTCAAAACTTTTAGTACAAACGATTTACCAACAATAAACCAAAACTTTTAAACGAAATAATAGATGAGCAGCAGAGGTTCATTAGAATGGCGGCCTCTAGAATAGGTTTAGTTGGAGAGAAATTTACTTATTAGGAACTTTTGTCCATATTCAAGCTAAACACATTGAAACAGGTGGGATATGCTCGACATGTGTTTTCTACATGATGTTCTGAATTCCCGTATATATTGCCCTGAGATTCTGGACAACATAAACTTTAATGTTGTGACCAGACAAAATCGTCACACTTGCACCTTCAATATACCCTTTCGTTCCACAAATTATGGACAAAAAATTATGCAGTCTCTTACAAGGATTCTGTAATTACAGATTATTAATTACAGACAGATTACACCGTAATACATTTATAATTAAATACAACGAAGAAAACCAAACGTATCGTTTGCCATGTCGAATGGAAGAGAGCGAGGAGGCGGCGTGACAGTTGCAAACTTAAAATTAATCAATGTTACCGCTTATACAAAATAGGTCTATTTGCTAATAACATAAAATAAGAAATTATATTTATTCTAAACAAGTGATAATATGAAAAAATAACTTATAATGTTTTGCATGTTGTTTGATTGACCTCTTCTTTAAATCTAGGTATTTAGGATTTTATTTACTTACTCAGTTTAAAGCGTATGTGATGTTCTAGGATTTTAAATGTACTTGTATACAGTGCTTTGCTTTAATTTCCCTTCCTCTTTATTTTTTGAACGGATCAATTCAAAATATTAAAACTTGAGGTAATGCAATTGATGAATGAATAGTATGTTTTAAAGCAAGATGACAGATCCATTGGAAGAAAAAATCGAAGCGATTTTTATTTACGGTGCGACGCGCAACTTTCACGAAATCCAAAGGATTTTCAACGATCGTTGCCCGAATCGTCCTACTTGTAAAAAATATTTACGGAAACTCGTATCTAAACGTCCGTCCATTTCGGAAGAAAAGCAAGTTCAAATAATTGGTGAGATGATAGTTAATCCCCAACAATTAACTTCCTCCGTCGCGAATGAACAAGAGATCTACCGTATGAAGACTTTTGATAAGGAATAAGTATCATCCGTATAAAGTACGAATGGTAGATACACCAGTTAACTGAAGATGATCCTGATCGAAGACCAGAATTCTGCGAAACTATGACGCAAACCATTGCACTGCATCCTACCTATCTCCATAATATTTGTTTTAGTGATGAATGTACGTTTTTTTCTCAACGGTAATGTTCATAGACAAAATTGTCTTTATTGGAGTGACACTAATCCTCACGTCTTCCGGGAAACTCATACTTAATATCCAGAAAAAATAAACGTTTGGACAGGGATATTGGGAAACCATATTATGGGGCCTCTATTCATCGAATAAAATTTAACAGGGAACTGTATTTGGATATGCTTGAAAATACTATTGACACTCTTATTACCGAAATTGTCGAAACGAATCCTAATGAATTCGATATGGATATTGTATTCCAGCAAGATGGAGCTCCACCATACTACTCCAGATAAGTTCTGAACTATTTAGGCAACAATTTCCCCGGTCATTGTATTGGCTGTCGAGGACCTGTGGAATGGCCAGCTCGCTCGCCAGATTTGACAGCTCTCGACTTTTTTTATAGAGCTATTTGAATCAAAAAATTTACGAAATCGAACCTGCTTCAGAATTGGATTTACGACAGACAATAACGAATATTTGTAGAAATATTGATATTAGCATATTTGAAAATTTTCGGTGTAAAATTTCGGACCGACTATTCTTATGTCAAGAAGTTCAAGGCAACCATCTTCTCTATTATTCGATATATCAAGTTTAATGTTAAAGTATTCAGGTAATTATTAAATGTACAGCCATTTTGTGGTAGGTAAAGATATTGAATTTATTTTCTAGGGTTACAAAGTACTCGTCATCACTAACTGTACTCGTAGCTTCAAAATGATGTGCCACAATATCACCCTTTCCATTTAATTTTTTTTTCCAAGATGGCACCTATCAACCACCTTGAAATATTCATCTGCCAATTTTGCTTTAAAACATTGTATTTATTCATCAATTGCTACCTTAAGTTTCAATATTTTGAATTGATCCGTTCAAAAAATAAAGATGGAGGACATTAAAGAAAAGCACTCTCTCTATATATATATATATATATATATATATATAGAGAGAGAGAGAGAGAGAGAGTGCGTAGCCTATATACAGAAGCTATGATATGCTTGATAACTTGTAATGCAAATAGATAAACCGTAAATTAATAAAGATAAGATAAGAAAGATAAGATCCGACAAACACTTCCAGCTTCCTTATAAAAGGCATCACTCTTGTCTCTCCCCAACACAGGCCAACCTTCTGAAGACCTGTCAAAATATAGACCCATCGTCTGTCTGCCTACCAACAATCTATAATATATTAAGTGGTACTATATGCAAGGATGTAAGGAACAACTGATCATAGTCAATACAATAACAAAACATGTTATCAAAACTAAAACCAACTTATATAGAGACTATAAAATAGAGCTCTTAAAAGCATTGATGGAGCAGTGGAAAACCCAAGTAACCATTGGAGCAAATATGCACGAGCCAGAGTAAGAATCATGTGCAAAATTTTTTAAGGCGATGCTATAAGTGCGCTATGGTTCTCATTTGCCATTATTGCCATTAACACTTTATCAACTGACTTGACGATGCTACAAAATTAATGAATGTATTGACCTCTCCCACCTCATGTACATCGATGACCTTAAAGCACATAACAATTTTACCAACACAAAATAGTCTAAAGGAACTATTACTATCTTCATTAAATTTTCTTTAATGACAATCGACCGTATTAGCAAGGAAAAATAGCATGACACAGTAGGCCATCAGTTGTCAATGGTGTCAGATGGTATATCTCGCACATGCAAAAAGACGATACACCCTAGGCTTTGCTTAGTCACTAGAAGTTCAAAATGGTAAAGAAGCAACTGAAAGAAAAACTAAAAACGCGGATTAATAGCATACTTAAACTTACATTTTCAGCAGTCAATACTGCAGTTGCATTTAATACTTAACCGATACCTGTGGTGGCATATAGCTTCGGCGTGAGATACTAGAATGCTACGGAGCTGGACGCCTTTCCTCTTCGAAGCAAAATGGAAGGGGCATACATGTGAATCAGGCATAAAAACAGATGAAAAATATGCATAAATATTTTCATGACTAGGCAGCACACTCCACCCTGCACCGGCCAATTAATAACCTTGACCGAACCCTTACACCACAAAGCTACAAGACACAGAATACGCATGCGATACCTGGCGACTGAATAATTACTATGCGCTCTTTAGGATCAGGTCATCTCAGTTCGATCATATCTAAAATACACAGTAAAAGATTAGAGCATTACAACAACTTAATGTAGAATTTGTGGCGAAAAGCATGAAAATGTGTATAAACAAGTGGGTACCAAGTTTTAGCGTCACTAGGAATACACCACTCGCCACAAGAACGAAGCGAAAATGAAAAGCATATTGCATATTGCAACTTATTATTAATGAAAAATATCGCCTGTACTGGGATAGAGACATACAAATTCTGGACAGGCCAGTTCAGCATAATAGACCCGATATTGTCCTGTTTAATAAAAGCGAAAAAGAAATATTTTCCTAATAGAGATAGCAGTCCAAACCCAACTCAACCCGACCCAGCCTGTGCTAATGCACAAAAATAAGTTCAAAAAATAGAGAAATACTTACCTTTATCCCAAGAACTGAAGGAGACTTAACAGAAACAGAGAATACTCACCCTACTAATCCATAACGGAGAAATCCGTAAAAAATCACTTTTTTTGTTTTTTTTAATTTTGCACATAACGTTGGGCTACGACTTTAGGCTTTAGGATTCAGGTGGGATCAAGTTGTACACCTTAGTCCATTGGTTGTTAACATTTATTAAATTAAAAGAAGTCGTCCATTTTCTAAAAGATTTTTCCCTTAAGATTCAATAATCTAAAGGGAACTACACAAAGACTCGGTCTCAAAAGTATTTATTAATTCTAACAGTAGGTTACACGTGTTTCGCTCATATTAAGAGCATCATCAGACCTTAAAGTTATATAAAATTAGTACCTTAAAAATCGGCTACAAACAGCACATGCTTTACGGTCACACTCGGAGTGTGTGTGTATAATGTTAGAATTAATAAATACTTTTGAGAACGAGACGCTGTGTAGTTCCTTTTAGATTATTGTATTATTCAAAGATATAGTAGCTTGCCACCTTTAAGGAGACACACTGTATTATTCTAATTGTTTACTTATATTGATGTTATTTCTAGATCTGTGATGACCAATGGCATCATTATGCGATCAACGTCCGTTTCCCTGATGTAGAATTATTCATTGATGGACAGGCGTTCAGATCTGAAAAGAAAAATCCCGAAGTGATTGATGACTGGCCATTGCACCCGACAAAGGGAATCAACACAACTTTGACGGTTGGGGCGTGCTGGCAGGTAAATACGATTCATTAAAAAAGTTTTAACCCTACCTAATCGTTTATGTTAAACTCGTTTTTGACGTAAACTTACTGAATACAAACATAAATGCTCGCCTAAAGTTTAAAGTTGAGCCACTTGAAACCTAGTCATAAAATCATTTTCGCTTCTGGCTGCTTCGACTCTTAAAACCGTCGACGAGTCGTTAATTTGCATTCGAGTTTAACCGGCAAACGTTTTGATTACAATATCTCCACTGCTTTTCTCTCAGGGCTCCGATAACAAAATGAAGCACCACCTGAAGGGCTACTTGGCTGGTTTGAGTGTTCTTGTCGGCGAAAACGAAAAACCAGAGGTGCTTAACTGTTTGCACCAATGCAAGGAGAGTCTGCAGGTATGTAAGACATAGCTTAGTAGAATTTAATATCAATAATATTATACACATGTTGTAATTCTATTTTTTTAGGAAAAAATATATCATTATCTTATTAACTTGTTACTTTTTTAGATTTACTATTGCACGTAAATACATTGATTTCCTCACCACAGAAATGAGTTGGCCAGACTTGTATATGTGTCATGACAAAAGAAATTTTTATAATGAATTGTCCCTTTATAACATTCCTAATATCTTCTAAGACATATACATCGGCTACTTCATATCTGTCCTAGTTCATCGTCTGCATCAGTATCTGGTAAAATGCTCAAAACATCTTTTGATAGAATCAGATAGAGCTCTAAATTATTGAGATAGGGAGTAAAGAGTTGTAGTGTATACTTAAGTGTTGCTTTTTAAATTTTTATGACGCATTCCTGGTTTCATTCTATTCAATTGTCTTTGATAAAGTTTTATTTTATACTTATCCTTTAATTTTTGGCTCCCATGATTGATTTAAAAAAAATCTTTTTGCATGGTGCTGAGTGGTTAGGTCGATAAATACTTCTCCAAAATTCACATCTTTATGTTCACCATTCTCTGTAAGATCTTGATTATCTCTGAATGAGTCTCAAACCCCATAGATGAAGAGATTTTTCCTAAATTGCATTCCAGTTAGGATTGTAATTTTAAAAAAATGTCTTGTATGGTGCTGAGTAGTTGGGTCAAGAGTTAAGTTTCATATCTTTAAAATTCACAAGCTTAAAAGAAATCCAGATTATCACCTCAGGTTGAGTCTCATATCCTTATCTAGATTTTATCCCAGTTGGGGTTGTAATTTAAAAAAATCGCTTTGTATGGTGCTGAGTGGCTAAGTTGAGAATCTCTCCTCCAAATTTCACATCTCCAAGTTACTCAGGCGATGTAAGATCCGGATAATTTTCTGTGGCTGAGACTCAGATCTCTAGGCAAAGACGTTATTTGAAGTCCCAGATTTTAGCTCAGTTATAGTTGCAATTTAAAAAAATCCTCTTGTTGAGTTCTGACAGCTTAAATAAAAAATTACCTCTTAAATTTTAAATATGCAGGACTATCTGACTATTGCAGGTACCCAGTATGGAGCTTTTGCAACCGGGCATGGAACTTCTTACAAACTCAGACCTAACTGAAGTGACTGTCGAAGGTGACAACCGCACTAACTTGGAAATTCTCGTTCGCAAAATCGGATACGCTAATACCCGAGAGTTTCCTACCCCGGGCAGAAGAAATTTGAAGTTGACTACCACTGTCACATGTGATAATGGAAAAACCGTGAAGGTATTTTTTTGTGCTAAAGTTAAAAAGATGTATGTAATAATGGGCATATTTTGTAGGTTCCTGACGCGCAAACGTATGTTATGGTCCTAAGACCACAAACGCCTAGTATAAACCTCAATGGAACTGGAAATATGGCTAGGAAATATGAAGATTTTCGAATGGGCGTAAGAGTGCTGGCTGACATTCATATTTCTGGTAAGAGTTTAAATTTGAATTTTATATCTCTTTTATATGTTGTTTTATATTTAAACCAAATTTTGTGCTATTTAGCGTCGTTTTTATGTCGTGGCTTTAATGTTATTTGAAACCGACCATGATCAAACTAAATTTCGCCATGATGTTTTAAACGTCAATTAAAAGTCAAATTCTGAAATAGTTGCCAAGAAGCATGATCTATTTCTACATGCAACAACGATCTTGATTTTATGATAGATTTCCAAGGACATTTGAAGGTCATATTTGAACATGGAATTCAAAATTATAATTTGACGCGCTATTTATCCTATATTTAGAATTGCCCAGGGACAACGACGTGGACGTAATAGGATTAGTCCCGTCGGAGCGCTTGATTAGAGTGAATCCCCTTCATCTCCTTTTTGGGGGAGCTGAACCCGACATTAAAAATTGAGCTTCTATTTACAAAAAAGTTACGTTATTTATCCCCCATATTTCTAAAGGTAGTTTTTGAATGTGATTAGTTTTTACGCTTATTTGTGTGGCGAGTTTAAAACTACCAACGAATAATCTTAAAACATGACCTAAAGGTCTGCCTATCTATTGTCGATTATACCTATCAAGGTATTTTTACTCAACATTTATTTAACCAAAAAAAAAAACTTGAAAAAAAAACAAAGCAGTGTTTTATGTTGTTTTCACCTTGTCAAGGTTACCAAAAATGTGTACAAATACCACTTTATTTATCGTTATCGGGAAGTGCTCAGCATTTACGCGCGAGGTTCAAATTCTTGGGAAACAACTACCATGTATCGAACTTTAACCAACTTTAAGTCCTTCAAACCAGAGAGCTTCATTGGATTTTCCAAGGAGATTAGCGTCTGGTAACTCAAGAATCCATCAAGAGAACTATATGCATAACAGCCTTCGGCTGCTCTTGACACTATACCACTTTAAACGTAAACTTTTTTCTCTTCTTTTGAATCCGGCATCGAAACTAAAGGGTTTAATTTAAAAAATTACAATAACTTTCAAACGACCTTAAAAATATTCTCTTCTTATTTAGTTTTATTAATGAATGATAAAATTAAATCATTCAATGGGAATTATTGATGCGCTATATCTAAAACTTTGTCTAATTATGATTTAAACCAAATGTGGCCTTATTACTAAAAAAGATTGTCCCATGAAAAGATCAATTTAATTTGTACACTTCCGTCATGGTTTCATACAAATGCAGTTTGCGTTAAGGAGCATCATCAATCTATTCGCACAGCAAAAATAGTTCTATTCTTTGGCTATGTTTAAAGCTAATTCAGAGGATGCAAGACTCCTGTTATATTCAACTTTGTGTGTCACTAATTTTTGCACAAGTTGAACAAAAAGGATCTTTGACTTACATAAAATCGTTCCATGTATCAGGCTCTTTTTTGTTTCTAGGCGAACAAAAATTGGACAAATGTCAATTAACTATTTATCCTAACCTAAACCCTGACCACGAGAACTTGGCAGTACCAGAAGAAATGCTAAAACACCTCGGTATGGCTGCCCGTGTATCCAAAGACGGCGTCACTATTACTGGATCTGATATGGTGTTTAATTATCAGCAGGTAGATAAATGAACAACTGAAATCATTATAATTTTAATATCATTTATTATTGTAGGTTTTGAGACAACTCGTTTACACTAACAGAAAGCCAGCATACTATCTTAATAGAGTTTTTAAGCTGAGTTGTTCTGAATTAAACGGTAGATTTACCAGCAATGAATATGTCCAGACGGTAAGTTAATCGTTTTATGTGTACTCAGGTAAAGATATTAAAGTTTATTGTAGCTTACCGTAATACACCCTCAACCAAAAGAATCCATAGTAGCTCACGCTAAAATCAACAAACATAACGTGGAAGTGAGACCAGCCTCCGTGATTTCTCACGAATATGTCCAGGCCAATCACTTGAATCTGATGGCTAGTGGAGGATCCCACGCTGTCACCATTATTGTTGTTGTCTGTGTCGGTTTTTTGCTGTTCATGATCGTACTTGGTGTTATAAGGTATGTTAAACAAGCCCTAATCGTAAAAGGAATTACAAGTGGGCTTAACGGGAAAGAAATTTTATTTAGCTTAACTTCGATCGCTGACTGTGAAACTTTAAAGTTTTTTAAATATAACATTTAACACATAACAAAAAAGTCACATTTTGAAATATGTAGTATTATAAAATAATAGAACAATACAATCAAAAGGGCTTACATTTGTTCTCAAAAGGACTAAAAAGTGTACAAAAATCAAAGTCGTTACACCAAAAATACCTTAAATTCTGTAAATTAGGGTATAGGAACTATAATTGCTGTTCCGCTAAAAGTTGAACTGAGAACGACTCCTAAGCTATGAACAGATTCAGAGAAATTAAAATTTAAAAGGGGAAAGCATCAATCTAAATAAAAGCGATTTGAATAAAAGAATGAAATCCTGCGGCCGTGTGCGAAATGCCAATAAAGGAATCTTCTATAAAAGGAACTTCTTATCACTCCGCTACATAATTAGTTCGCAGTAGAAACTTCCTCCCATCGAGTACAAGAAGTGTTTCATCGCTTTGACCACAGCTAGCAACTTCCGATAGGGAATAGTTATACACTTTGGCTTGGACAGCGTTTTACTAAAATAGACAATGATTTCTTCTTTTTAGCCATCATCATACTGACGTCGGTGTCCAGTACAAATTTTTCTTCAGGTAGCGGATAGCTCAGAATAGATGCGTTTGTTAGAGCTTCTTTTAAGTGACAGAAACTTTCCTGACAGACTTAACCCCTTAGAAATTTTCGTTTCCAATGTCAATTCTCCTAATCTTTGAAATTCAAATCTTCTTCTGTCAGCCTAGTTAGTGGTTTTGAGATATTGGAAAATCCTTTCACATAGCGTCTATAGTAAGTCAATGGTCCCAAGAAGCTGCGTACTAGCCAATCTTTGACAGAGTGGACCTTTACCTTGTCAGTCGCAACTGCTTAATTGGAAACTACGTGACTCAGATACTGTATAGCCCTTGGAAATATATGGGATTCATTTGGGCTGACCCGAAAATCTCTTAGCCTTAGGAATACTTCCTCTAGATTTTTCATGTGGCTCTCAAACGATTCTTCTACCACAATTATATCATCAAGGTAAACTCGACATGTCTTCCAAGACCGTCCTCTTAAAATCGTTCAGTCGTTTAAAAGTGGTAGGTGCATTGGAAAGTCAAAAAGTCGTCTTTTATCGATCTTCAGGGACCAACTTAACTTGTCAGTATTCACTTTCCTAGCGTTGAAAATATCTTCGATCCAGCCAGGCTATCAAAGTGTTATCAATGCAAGGAAGAAGGATAGCTGCCCTTGTTAGTCACGTTATTAAGTTGCCAGTAATTCATGCAGAATCTGGTCGAGTCGTCTTTCTTCTTTAGTAGTATCAATGGTATTTTAATTAGTTAAACTATGAATTGGCCATACTCTCAACAATATTGTTAGCCTCCTCTCTTGGCCTTCAAGCTACCGGATGGGAGGAACATTTTCTGTATTAATTTTGTCCTGGAGTATGTTGGTCCTCTCTTTCTTTTCAGTATCAAAAACATCTTGATATCAATGCACCAAATGCCATCCACTTGCGATTAATGCAACCGTCAAAACGATATTGTAACTTCGTTATGATACAAAAGTTTCCTCCGGAAATAGGACTCGACGTCCTGTTATTCCTCTTACATGCATTACGTCCGTCGCTATGATCATTTTTAAGCAACTATTACAGGATGTTCAAATATGGCGTTCTGGTAAACGTGGCGTTTGTTTTACCATTCCCATTTGCTCGTTCTCGCATCACTATTCGTAAACTTCATTCACCATTCGGAGAATTTCATCTGTACACGTGTCGACGAAAACATTGTTGGTAGGGCTGCAGCGAAAAGTTTTATTTATTTTAACTGTAGCTTGCTGAATATAGGTCGAAGATCGCCCTTTTGCATCACCCTGCATTAGTTTTTTGAATCGGTGGGAGTAAAACTAGCGCCTTCTGGGCAGTAGCTTCGATTTAAAAGTTACTCCAAAATTTTAAGTTAAACTGATCTCCTAGCGGCAAAGGCTTATTTTATATTATCTAGACCATTGTTCCGGAAGATTGGTTAATCTCCCACGTATCTTCATAGATATCGCGTGGTGTACTCGCCGCTTGCCCCACAGAAAGGAAAACATCTGGTATATTCACAGCGGTTAAAACCGTTACAATATGTTTTTAGATATTTTTCGTCGGATAATTTTGAATTTTAATGATAGAATAACAAGCTTTATCATATTTACCAACAAAAAAAAACTAATATGTACATTTTTTTTAAGAATCAGGGCTGCCCACCAAAAATCGTCCAGTGACGATGCCCAAGACGGTGAAATGACTTGGGATGACTCTGCTTTAACTATTACTGTGAACCCAATGGAGGTAAGATCTTTAAGATGCTTTAGATTTATATAATTATCGATAATGCATAACGTTTAATTCAATACATAAGCATAATCTTAATTCATCATTTATAACTTAAGTATTGGTTTATGAAACTTCATAGTAATATTCGATAATTTCTTTATGGCAGCTGTTTTATAAAATTTGTATGTAGTAAAATCTATAAACATCATGATCCGCTGGCATTGTCGTACAGAGGATCGTCCTTGTACAGTTTCAATCTGTTTTTCATAATCTACTGCATACAAGTTGGCATATTTCTGCCTTATAAGTGAGTTACTTGTCCATTCTGTTTAGGCATTATCAGTTAGTATAAAAAAAAGTTAGTAGGGTATATTTAGGCACCACGGTGTTAATTTTTATAAATTATGAATTATGATATAAAAAGTATGACTATGTTCCAATTATAAAAAATGCGAGATAAAGCTTTGATGGTCATTTATTATTCCTATTTGAACATTTATAACTCTATATATTTTTTTTGTAATATTGACGTATTGTTAGACCGCACAACGCAAACTGGACCGTAACGGCTGCACCTCTGGAGATTTTTCGGAATCCGAACATTCCGATTCGGAAACTTCGTCCGATGAAGACGGACCTGGAGATGGACCTTGCCGCATCCGTGCTGACTCTTCAGATGAGGTAAATCACTAAATCCAAATGCTTTTATGATGTACCGTTCTTGTTGTGTAAAAGATCCTTTTGCTCATTTGCTCATTGCACATTTTGCTTGGCTTAAAAACTATCATGTCTTATTGAATTAATAAAGCACCATATGTTTTATCCCAAAAAAGAAAATTTTAATCACTTAACTTACTTCAGTAGCAACAGGTAAAAGGATATTTTTCCTCCGCTTTCCACAAAAAAAAAAAAAGTTTATTGTGTATTGTGTTTATGAGTTTATTGCCAAAATATGCCGGTAAATTTAAAGTTATTAGTTTAAATAATAATCAAACAAGCCATAATGAAAACAACTTGTCGACATTCGGCTCTTTTTCAGCGAATTTTATCCAATAAACGATTACAATAATGGTGAAGTAAAAATGTTGATACTACCAACTTCAAAGTTCAAAAAAACTTACTAAAAAATCTTAGTAAACCAATCGACATGGAATGATTTTTAAACTTTAAAGAGCTTCTTCAAGGCATGTTTAAGGGAAGTAGTGTTTTGATAATAAATAATTTAAAAAAACGTCCCTAATTTCTAAAATAGGAAGCAAGTTTTCAGGATTAAATCAATTAGGTGTTCATATGATATCACCAGTTTATTTATAATTTATTCTTAATAATATATACTTGAACTTTTTCCCGGCCTATATTGATATAAATCTAATAATTTTGAAATTTTCATTTTTCAGAAGATAACAATGAAAAGCACTAAAACAAGAAATATAATTTTATATTATAACCTTCAAAGCGCGAGTTGTAATTACAAAATCCTATTTTAACGTAGTCAGGCAAAAATTTTTAATTTTTATATTCTACTATCTATTTATTTGAAAGATTTTTAAAATTTTTTATTAGTGGTATCCGTACGGGATTTTTAATCAAATATTCTTGAAGAAAAAATGGTGCTCCACAGCTTTTTCCAAAAACAAAAATTATTTCTAAAATCCTGCTGCAGTTTGGATCAAATTTGATTTTATGTCTTTTATTGGTACAATGCAAGATTTCCGAGTAACAAAGTAAAAACCAAAAGTATTCTGCAAGGAAATTCTTCATTTTCTTCAGGCCCATGCTCTTCCCGCCTAGTCCAATGTGGAACCAAGACGGCTCATTAGCATTTCCGAATTGTTTGGCCTCTGATACCTTTTGATGAGTCTCTAGAAATCCATTAGGATCCTTATGTGAATTTCTGATTTCTGTCAGAACCTCTAATGAACAGAAGTCGTTTTGTAATCAGTCATTTTTCAAGGCTGAATTCTCCTAGAGAAGCTTTAATATTCTTTTTCTTCATTCAATTCAGAGAAGGATAAAATGAGCTCAAACTCTTTAGACCTAGTCCAAGACATAAAGCCAAGATGGCTTAGTTCTATTTTTTTCAATTTTTTGGCTTCTGATAACTCTAGGTGAAGCTTCCAATGAACCACAAGAAACAATTTCTTGTGGTTCATGTCAGTACTTCAGAATCGTATTACACTTAACAGCTTGCTTAAGAATATGAAATCCGTAAAGTAAGGACACTTCATTAAGGTTTCCTTCCTCAACTCCCGTTGACCTCTTGAACTCTCAGTGAAATTCCAATGATCCATTATGAATCTTACGTAAGATGCTCCACATTTCCGTCCTAAGAATACTGAACTATTATTGTTTTTCATCTTACAAATGATTTATGCTTTTGAATAGAGCTAAAGATTCCAACATGTCTAAGATATCCAGGAATTCTTCACAATGCAATATCCTCAGCAATAAAATTATATTATTAATAATTCGGATATTCAACCATTTTTGCTTTATTGCACTCTTCCAATGGATGGAATGAATTAACAAATCAATCGTTTTTGATAGTTAGTTATAAGATTCTATGTCAGAATCATGGATACGATGCATCTCAACTCCGATAATAGTTTTCTTAGGACCTACAGGAAATAATTTTGACTTTTTTACTCGAAAATCTTGCATCATACGAAAAAAAGGCTGTACAACATCCCAAACAGGACAGATACGTACTAAAGACGTATTTTGTATTCTAGGACATAATGTACATACTCGAAAAATTCATCCATTATCCCAAAGATGCTGGTCATACACTTTTATAAAAGGTAAAAAACACAAAATCTACAGCATCACAAATATATTTAATAAAATTACAAAGGTTACATGTTTCGCTCGACTCGTGTTATGATGCTCTAGTGATGATGATAACCAGTTTTAAAAATTACAACTGGAGTGTTTCCTTGTATATAATCAAATTTTGTTGTACGCTTAGTTTCCTGGCATTGAAATTTAGTTCTTAAAATGCAGTTTAATATTACAAACACACTATTCTTTTAAAAAGTTAAGCAAAGGCAACATTTAATAAACTATTTAAACAAATAAAAACTCCTTTCATTTTTTTTTTAAATATTCTGTACTCTTTCGTTTACCCTTCGTTAGATGTAAATTAAAACACACGATAGCTTAAGACTACAAGGAATAGCTAGACCCTTGTACCGGAAGATTCGTTAACTTTTCACGTGAGCCCCTAGATGCCACGCGGTATGCCTGTCACTTGCCCCACCAATGTGTTTTCTGGATAACAGGTGGCATATTTGCGGCTATTAGGATTGTTACAATTCTGTGAAACGTGTGTGAAAAAATACGTCAAACAACATTCTGTAGCTTAGAAAACTAAGCATTTGTCTATACCCAGACTTGAATTAATTTAAAAAGTTTAATTGCAATAAAAATCTGAAACACCTTGTATAAGTCGCTTTCTATAAAATATTTTTTCTTATCATGCAACTTTTTAATAGTCTCATATTATAATTTTTAGGACGATGATGACATTCCAGCCTCCACAAGACGCAAGAGAGACTACCAAAATGTCTCGCAGCTCGAATGGGACAACAGCACGATGTAAATGGGTGGTTCAAAGGGTAGAATGTTTACCAGGGGATAGAACAAAATGCGTTTTATTACAGTGTTTCTGCTTTATACACCGGCAACAACAGTAAGAATTTCAGCTATGTTATTATATTTATCTAATTGTTGTACTCTCACAAGTTTAATTAAGCCCAATCCTTAGTGTTTAATCATAATATGTTTAAGTATTACTCTATATACTAAATATTTGTGAAGCCCCTTATTATTCTACCAAAAAAAAAACAAAATCCATATTAAATGTCACGTTGCTGTGCCATATAAGCAACCTAAAGAGGCAACGTTCCAAAAAAAAAATTTCGTTGCTCAAAAACACTGTTAGTGTACTACGGCTTTTACAATTCAAAAAAAAGCTTATATTTTCTTTTGCCGTTTAAAAAATATATGATACCCTTTCGTGTAATCTCTAACAGTGTTTTTTAAGCTACCCCCGACTTAAAAATTGATATCAACAATAATCGTCCATGAAAATTAATGTTAGAAAAAAATATAGTATACAGTATGTTGTATAATGTATTCCCTTTACATTTGATTGTGTGTAGTAGGTAGGATTTTATTCATTTTTGAGAGCTACTACCACACTAGTGGTAAACCCTTTTTTTATTTTAGTTTTAACACTTATTTGTAACCTATTGTATTTATATATCCTCGCCATTTTTAAAATTTAAATTTAGGTAAATATTAACTGTTTGTTGTAAACCTAAACCTTTCTAACCGTAAAAGTATTATTTTTCAAATTTCGTGTTCGTTTTTTTGTTCTTTGGTGGTTATTATTTATTTAACAGTAATTTGTTTTATTTTTACACCTAATTGATTAGATTTATTTTATTGGGTAGATAAACTGCACATTTTAAAAAACCATTTTTAGATTTTTATTATATCTCAATAAAAATAGTTAGGCCTGACTATTTTTAGGTTTTCAGTCATTTAGATCAAACTGACTTGTTCAGATAAACTAGATGTTCTTTTCAAAATTTTGCACAATGATTAATTGAAGATATACAATTATTAATAGAAAAAGTATTCACAAATAAAAAATAGGCTAAACAGCTAGATACGCTATTGAAACATCTTGATTTGGCGACGAGCGACGTATCGCAATATTCTGTTCTCTATTACACAACCCTTTGGCGATGATGTAAACCATTATCAGTTAGTTGAGATCATTTATTTCGCAGTTATCAGTTGCAGTTCCGCAGTTAAACAGTGCACTGCTGAGTATGGAATAAAGCGACAAATAAAAAAAATACTGAGTAGTTTTTCTTTTTCCTTCAATCGATTTATTGAAGTTCACAGTAGCACAAAACGTCAATTTGCCCTCCATTGTAAGTGGAAAGCCAAACCACTGCCATTTAAAAAAAAAGCAAAAAATTGACACTTCAGGTGATTACCTGACGGACCTATGAACCAAAAGCAAGGCACCAAGGTCAAAAAAATAGAAAGAGCAGGGAGGGGGAGGGGATAAGATTAGAAGATCTTGCATTTTCCTTAAAGCTTAAAAAGCCCACAGCCTTCAATCAAGGTCCCAAACAAAACAGGTTCTATAAAACCCTCCCCAACCCCGATATGGGTACTGGCTTAGCAAAGCTATGACTCGAAAAAAGAAATAAATTTATAGTTCCAAATCGACTAACACCCAACAAAATGAAAAATCATTTGAAAACCAACTACATCCATTAGCTAGTAAAAATGAGTCTTTTAAGAAACAGGTCGTTGATATGAACTCTAAACCCGAGGAGTGGAGGAGATGTTAGGCATAAATCAACATTTTACCATAAATAATAAAAATCTTTTAACGCATTTGATGATGCTGAAGAGTTAAATAAAAAAAAACTAGGACCCCGTAAGGAGAATGCGGGAATTTTGCCGACCCCACAGGACGTGTAGTAAACGTATCTGAACTGGAATACCATGAAAGAACACTAAATGAGGAGTTTGATGCCCGAGAATTACCAGATGCAAATCAAATAAAAATTACAACTTGACAAACCAAAGAAATTACTTAGACCCAAAGAGAAACCCATTGTTTATGTCGCTGAATAACTTATCTCTACAGGGCAAAGGGAAGATCTTCGAAACCATTACCTTAAAAGTTCCAAAGGTTGTATTAAGGGATACGCCAAACTGAGAAATTAAATATCACATGATTGCAGATAATAAGACCAATATCTTGAAAACCCAGAGGCAAAGATTTGGCTTGGAGCTTTTTTGCAAAAAATCCTCAAGAACAACAGAAAATTAGTCAAACTCTTTAGGAAAAATTCAATGTAGTTCTATTTATTTTTCCTTGACGCGAATTTCAATCTGGATGAGATAAAAGAGGAACTGAAGAAATGGGGGACTATATATTAAATATAATATATGCAATAAAAATTTATTTATTTTTTATTATATTTTTTGCTTATGAACTTCTATACACCTCGGTAATCAATGTTGTTTTGAACGCTTTTTAGTCATGCTATCAGCAGTGGTAGAATGTACTCTATTTTTTTTCTATATCAACTGTTATCTGGTTTGAAATTCTATCGCAAGTGGATATTGCAATTCAAATTCTTTGAAGTTGACTTATTGCACGAAGGCGCCTAAGCGTTCCTAGAACTGGAACTGAGAGATTAAATATTACACAACTGACTGACTGACTGAAGAAGTTGCACGCCAAAGCCGTGAGAGCGCGCCACCAGCGATGCTTCGATGGCGTATAGTAGGAACAGTCATACAGATAGTTTAAATACAAAGATTTCTGATTTTATATATAACATATAATACACACATATAATACAAGCAAGAAATGAAAGACAAAAAGGAGCAGTCTTAAAGATTGAAAAATCGAGACGTTTTTGATTTTGGTTAAGAAGAACTCGTGCAATGTGATCCTCGTGTGGTAAGAACTTTTGAATTCCGGTGTAATTGCGTTAGTTTCTTGCTCTGTTTCCAATTTAAATTCGTGCAAAGGGCATAAACTTTACTTTTAAGGTATCCCAATAAAAGAAGTCTGATAGGGTTGTATCGAGAGACCTTATTGGGCAATGTATGTCTCCAAAGCGAAAGAATATCTGAAATCCGGAAATGATTCACGTCTAGGTTGGGATCGAGTAAATTTGCGGCCAGATTTGGGGTTGAGACCTATACAATAATGGATATTTTTATAGAGTACTGGAAGTAAAGCCTCTAATAAACGTCTAGAAAAATTTAAATTAATTAAGTATTTAACCATATGTTTTCAAATAATACCTATCTATCTAGTTTTTCTGATAAATTAAGTTTAGAACAGGAATCTCAAAAGCTAAATGAAAATCCCAACCAAATTCAAAGCTTGCAGTAAAATTTGCAGTTTATCACCATTTTTTTAACGTTTTTAACAGAGTAACTAATACTGATACTTACCAGCTTTTTTGTACTTAACTAGTTCGTAAGCTAAATAGTTAGTTGTTGTACGGCCGTGTTTCCCCCCTATCACTTATTTTAAAATTTCACTAATAATAAACTATATTTCAATCATATCAATTTTTTACGTGTGTGCAATCACTAGCGGCTGTCCTTGTTTGGTGTTTTCGCATAAAGATCCCAACAATTTTATTTCAACGTTATACCGCAGTTTTTTTTAATAGAGTATTTGCACCCTTGCAACATTAGAAGTAAGAAACTGAATCCCGCTTTTAAAATTGTCTTATAAAAACATAGAGCAGGGATTTTGTTTCTGAAAGTGTTAAATTAAGGATGTATTTTAGCCTTAAAATGTCTTTATTCTAGGCAGTTTTTGTTCGGCCACCAGTTTTTTTTACGTTGGCAATGGTTTGACAATTTAAAATTGAAAATAAACTTGTAAACTGAAAAATCACTACACAGGACCACAAAATATTTTTTTAAATCTACCAGGCCTTTGATTGAGGTTTTTTGGTTTGCTGATCTCAAATCCGATTAGGATTGAGAGAAAATATTCTAAAAGTCTTATTAAAAATGTATGTAACAAGTGTGTAAAATGATCCTTTTTTTATGAATGGGAAATTTGTCCATTCCCTTGAATTCGTCTCCTTTATTTAAAAGAAAAATTAGCAGCCACATTATTGATCTCTGTTCGCCAAGTTAGCTCAAGACAGGCTTTTTGCAGATTAGCTGGTTTATATTATTACAAACTATATGAAAATATTAAGCACATTTAGACAATGTTAGTCTGTAGACTTAAAGCAATCAAATCAAATTTTTGTTTCTTATAGATATTAAAATATTTTGTAATTACCGTAATTTGATTACATGGTTAAGGTAGGAAGTGATCTTTAACTTCGCCATTTGCCATTTATAGTTTACACATTAATAAAATACAGTAATTATTATTATTATTATTGACAGGTTTAAATATTTTGGTTCGGAAAAAAAAATATGCATTTGTTTTCTTTTGTTATATTTAAGTATCAGCAAAGAATATTTTTAACTGAAGAGAATATTCAAATAATACGAGAGCCATTAGAGTAAGTTTGCCATTCAATACAGAATTTTGGTGCGAATTAAATTTGTTCCAACTATTATGTCGAATACTGTATATAGGCCAGCTTTAAAATAAAGATAAAAATTAGGAAAAAAATAAGTGGCTAAAAAGTACGTTTATCCGACGTTTGTAAATCAGAATTTTTTTGTACTATTTTTCTTAATTTACTCTAAATCCTATTGTTCTGGTACAACTATGAAGTTCAGCGATCCAAAAAACACTTATTCAGTACTTACCCAGTAAATTCTAAAAAAATGTTTTGTGTTCTGTATTATAATCGTTGATGTCAAAACTGTAAGCTGCCAATCGAAATCCCGTAAATTTCGTGTTTTTTGCCTTCTTTACTCGCACAATTCATTTATTTTCGAATATCTTTATTCTCTTAAACAAAATAATTGTGTAAATACATTTTGCAGCTCTAGGATTATTTTTTTGTAACTGTAGGAAAAATATATATTATATTGGGTACTTGAAGGAGGAACTTAAGTAACATTATACATAATATATACCGATTTTAATGTTAGGAAAATAAGAAAAAACTTTAGTTTTATTTTGGGATATCGCTAAAAAAATAAATATTGTACTACTTATGTTAAAAGGCAATATTTGTGGTAGATAAATATGTAAGATGGGTGACCCACATCTGTTTCAGACCACCCTGTTTGCAAAATAAAAAAATATCAATTGTTGATGCAATACTACTTTTACCTCTACGTGTATTTAAATTGTGAAACATGACGATTCTTCCTGCATTTTATGTTTGAAATTTTAAAGTAACATTAGACGTAGAACGCTGTGATTTTTAACAAGAAAATTTTGTTCTTTGACGCAGGAATTTCTCAGTTGAAATATGGCGATTTGTGACCAGCTCAGTGTTGTAGTAGTGTTTAGGCGAATTTTGTTTATCAGAATAGTAAATTTTATCTGGCGTTCAATCGTCTCAACCAGATTTTCAGTTCTGTAAATAAAAATCGATTAAAGCAGTAGTAAAGTTGTTAGGACAGTCTGTTGTTGTTTAAGAGAAAATTTTAATGGTAGTTGATAGTTGGTCAAACGTTTTCTATTGTCTTTTATTGGTGTAATGGTAGATTTAGAGTAGGGATTGATCAAATTTCGCCATATTTCATCTTTTTTGCATACAAGTAGCAAGTCCAATGAAGGTACACTATTTTGTATTGAAATACGTAATAAATAACTTACATTTAGGACATTCCAATATAAGAGTAAGTAACAGATAATTGTCAAAATTCTACTGATAGAGAACATTTTTTAATTATGCTTTTAACGAGAGTTTTGACAGTGATCATCAATGTAATTTTAATTTTATGTAACGTAAATACCAAGGAAAAGCTTTTTTGTGTGTTAAACTAAGGAATCAGAATCAAATAACCATGTCTTTACTTTAGATGTAAATCACAATAATTACGTAATGAATAAATGTATATTAAATAAAAAACTAATGGCTTTTTTTTACACCCCTTTTCGGGAAAATCTAATTCTTACTTTGTCAATATTGAGCAAGAACTTGCTAGCCACATTCCTCATACTCTGCTCAATCCTGTCAGTGCAGAGTCATCTGAACTTGCTAAAAATTAATGTTGATGCGACTTTGTTCGTCCATTCTAGTTGTTTTAAATTTAGCACGGGGTTTCGGCTGGCAAGTATCTCCAACCGTTATCAAGTGTAAACTAACAACAGCAACTATTCTACGGGCTGGCGTGTGACGGCTGGTCGTGCGTGAAGCGCATTAGATTTGATCTTGCAGTGTCTCAACATTGGAGGTTCCAGATGTTGAGAATATCAACATTGGGCAGGCTGATCTGTTTAGTTCTTGTATTCCTTAAGGTCACAACGTCACCATAGGAACCATTCTATTAAATCGGGACTGTCAACCTGATTCTTGTGATAGTCAGAACATTCCGCAGCTGTCAACTCAGATAGAGATCCGGCAATACTAAGAATTTTATATGCTATTTTAATGATCTAGTTAATTATTTTTAGTTTTTTAGATTATGGATATATGGGCGAAATAAAATTCTAAGCCTTAAAATGTTTCTTTATGCATTTTGACCTATATTGAGCCTTCTTTAGGGCTCTACAACAATTATGAAATTGAAATATCTATATTATTATTCGTATTATTACTTAATAATCACAATTAAAAACTAACAGTTATAAGGTCTAAGATTGGTCAATTAAAATGGTAAATACACAGTTTTAAATATTAAAAAGAAAACAATTTTTAATAAATAATATACAAGGTGTTTTGACCTTGGACTATTCTAAGGATATTTTGTTCTTGGATGATTTTTGATAGGACGCTTTGTTTCGAATATACAAGACGAAAAAGAATTTTGACAATAACAATTATTTATTATCAAAAATTCCGTGTTATGTTTCTTCTTAATCCATAAGAACTGTTCAAAATATCTACCCCCCACTCTGATGCAAGAATCTAATCTTCTCCTCGTCGACTCCCGAACTCTTTTAAAAACACCAGGTCGTTTCTAATAGCGTTAATTCCAGCAATTATCCGATTTCTCAAATCTTCTAAATCTTCCACTGGATAAGTATGAACTAATGACTTTAGGTGTTTCCATAGGAAATTATCCTGGGGGTTTAAGTCCGAGGATCGAGCAGGCCATACGTGAGGTCCACCTTGACCAATCCAGCGATCTCCGTATGTTACTGGTAAAAACTGTGGAGCCAAAATGCTAAAATGTGCTGGTGCACCATCGTGCATAAGCCACATTGCATTTCTTGTAGCCAATGGGTCATGCTCCAGAAACTGACGTAGTGTTTATTGCAAAAAGTTGCCGTATACCTTACCGGTAAGTCTTCCTGGCAAAAATACGGGTCCAATTAGGAAGTCACCTATAATTCCCACCCAAACGTTTTACGAGAACTGATGTTGAAAGCGATCATCAAGCACCGCATGTGGATTTTCTTCTATCCATGCATCAGTAAAAAGAATAAGAGTCAGTAGCTGAGGAACTTGAACCTATGTGTGCAAAATCCATTGACCGAATGCAACACATGGTAGGAAATCTGGAGGAAGAAGTGCCTGAACGCGTTGTATGTGGTATGGGTACAATAAATATCCTCTAAGAAGATAAATATACTAAATTGTTTCGTCACTTACATTTAAAGTAGTTGGAATTCTTCGACTAGACTTACCTGGATCTACTGCTGACATTCTCTTCTAATTCTTTCGTTCTTACTGTCATTGGCTTTCCTGGTCCTTCGCTTCAATGCTTCTGTTCCACGAAGTCGTTGATTTATACTTAGGAAGGTTTTTCTAATAGATACATTACGATTAAGAAATCGTTCACGGTACAACCGACTAGCTTCTAATCCAGCCAGCGATCTTAGCGTTCGTATAACCATTCATGGTAGACGACTTTACTAACAAAACTTAAGTATTAAACACAGAAAACATATCTAAATTTTTCTACAATTTCGACACTGATTGGCAAACTCAAGTTTTTTCGGCTAGGTTAATCGGAATATTTTAAAAAAATACCAACGGAATTGTTAGATTTTCTATTACTTGGGAGGTCCAGTGTAGCCCTTTTATTTCGGCTACGTTAATTATTTTAAAATTACCAAAATTGGATGGTTAAATTTTTTTTGTTCCATATCTTAGAAACAAAGCGTCCTATCAAAAATCATTAAAGGAGAAAACATCCTTAGAATAGTCCCTATAAGGAATAATCCCTTGAATTTTTGCCACATATTTAGTAAACACCCTGTATATCTATGCGACCATCGTAAAACAAGAATTAAATTGTTTAAATGTTTTCCTGAAATTATAAAAAGTAAAAGTTACAATTAAAGGGTAGTACATTTGAATATTCAAATGTACTTACACAGAGATAAATTAATGCCTTTAGAACAAAAGAATCATGAAACAAAACATTGATATAACTTTAAGATGTCCATTAAGGCTTTATTTTTGGAGAACATGTAACAAGAGAACATACCAAATATTAGTATACAGGAATCCGAATTAACCAAGTAATAGGACCTGGAACCTATAAAATTATATACTATTGTTTGTCAAGTTAGTTTGGTTCATTATTGATTTGGTTCTCAGTTAAGGGGAATCTTACCGGCGCTACCACTAGTGCTATTTCCCATTTAGTTTGATGTGTTCTTTGGGGGAAAAGTGTTACTCATTTGATTTGAAGCATTGAGTTATTTATATTTTCGCCCTCTATAGCTCCATCGGCAGCTATTGAGAAAAAGAAACTTGCTGTTACATTGCTGTACCTGGGGAAGTTTTGCTATTGCTGGAATTGTTTTTGCCAGGCAAACTGATCTGTCTGGGCGTTTAAAATTGCTTAGCTAAAGGAAAGACTTTCTGTGGAAGTAAGTCTATCATTCTTTATAAAATATGATAAAAATATTTCTGGAGTACTTAAGACTGTTGTATTCAAGGGTTTTTTTCATACTTCTTAATGCTGTTCCTTGCCTTGTAGGTCAGTTCAAATTCTGTGGGTGTACTATTTCAAAGAAGTCCATTTACTTGTTCAGATTTCTGCTTTGCTATGGCTGTACTGTTTCAACGTGATTCAACTTATTGACCACAAGTCCGGCGAGTTCTGCTTCAAAGTTGATGGGAGTTTATTACGCTCTTAGAAGGTGTATAGTTATAATATTTGCGTTTATACTTATATGTATTATACTTACATTACTTCCCTTACATAAATTCATATATATTACTTTTTACATGTCATGTCTAAATGTGACATTTGGAATTATGGCCTACACTCATAGTGACTTACGCTATCATTGACTACATTTCACTGTTTATTGTTGTAATTATTTGAAGCAAAGCTTAACCTCATACCTATAATAGAATTACATTATTTATTAATAATTATTTTTTCCTATGTTAATTTATTTTGTAACAGCATACTTTATCTACAATTTCTAGTATTTCATTGCACTTATATTATACCCAAATTGTTAACTAAATCGAAAACATAATAAGGTATTTTAAGCAAAGTTTCTGTCATCGTTTCACCTCATACTACACACAAATAGAACAAAGAGTTTGTATAGGGTAATTCGAGGATAGATGGCGCAGAAGGTGAGATGGCGCAATGGTTTTACAGCGCCGCCGCTAACGTTAAAGGGGAGCGGCTGTGCTCTGAGGTACTTCAGTTCCACAAAATATTAACCTACGGATAGTATCCGTAGGTTAATATTTTGTGTTCAGTTCATATCAGGCATGCCACCGCACCGTTTGTGTTCATCGATTAAATGTCTACTTAAATATCAATTTATACGTGATCCGTATAGTGCAAAAATATTTGTCGGAATTCCTTCTTTGTGCTAGTGAGCTTTAAATTTAACAAGAATTTCATTCACAATATCGTGTCAGGTAAGTAAAAACATTTAGGTTTTGTTATATAACCTCAAAATAGCGCATATTTCAAAACGTGTTTAGTTTTTGAGATGCGCCATCTCTCCTCTCACAACGAGCATAGATGGTTCACTTATTTTTGAGGTGAGATGGCTCATTAATATTTATTTTTCTTTTCAGTATGCCCACCAAATACAAGCGTACTGGAAGTTGTTCCAGGGCTAGTTGGACCGAACGACAGTTAGCCGACGCCATTCAAGCCGTTAATGAAAATAGAATGGGAGTTAATGAGGCTGCTCGTAATTTTGGAGTACCGGCAACCACTCTACGAAAAAGAAAATTAGCAGACAATATAAAGAAAGGTCCTCTTGGACCCTCCTCCACGTTAGGAGAAGCTGCTGAAAAAAGTTGGCCACACATATCAAAATACCTAATTGCTTTACACAATATATAATTGCTTAATACATGTTTCTAAAGTCAATAAAGATTCGTTAAAAAAATGAACAGTAGTTCTAATTCAACATATAGAAATGTTACCATGATATTTTAAAACCTGGGCCATCTATCCTCGAATTACCCTAGATAAATTACGGGGGTTCAATATTTTTTTTGCAATCATTATGTTTTTATATATATAATTGACATTGATATTTACTGACCAGTTAAATAGTTTCGTGCAACTTTTTATCCAAAATAGGGACAGGATTATCACAACATAAGATAATTTGTCCCCACCATAATTTGTCGTTTATTATCTATTATCTTTCCACCACTAAAGGTCAGTAACTTTAAAAGTTTTTTTCCAAATTTACATATATTCCTAATCCTGTGGTTGTAATTCTTATCATAATTGGATAAAGTAAGGATGACAGTTTTAGCTTCGCAGCATACGGAAATTGATGATGCACTAAAATGAAACTTTCTAGGGTTTAGCTGTCTAGTGCTGTTTTGAGGGTTCTCAATAGCACTTAAAATTACTGCCATCTTATTATCCTTATTTGTAACTGGCTTCACCCATTCATGTCTTTCATACATTACATTCCACGTTCTTTTGAATTTGTCCTTTAGATTTCAAAACACCAATAATGTTTCAATTTTTCTTCCAAGCAATCTTGATCAAAATTCCCAAAATAAGCTTTTTATACTTACCTTACACAGATCTGAATACATACACATTCGCACTGTTGCTGTTTTTCGAACTCTAACGTCTGGCATGAAGATTTGTCTTCATGTAACCTATTCGTTATAGTTTGAGTACTGACACACGTCATCAACATGCTCGCTTCTTAGTGTTTGTTAATGTCTAAAGCTAAATAAAACTATCATGTATAGTTCTGTTGCTTTTCTTCGACCAGTATGTCTTTCTCTTACATCACCAGTATCTTCAAATATCTGCCACAAACCTCCACAAATCTCTTGGTAGAATTTACAGCTTCTGGGACGTCGCGGATATTCATATCACTCTGTATCATACCAACAGATCGTAAGCATGATCAAGATGTTGAGTCTTCTTATCTCCTACACCATTTTGATGTGTCAGAGAGTTGAGCATTTATCATTCGATTTAAGAACCCGTTGAGGTAGACTAGGAAGAGTTTCGTTAGACTTAATAAAAACTCAAAGTTGTAAACATGTAACATATATTTCTGTATTTATAAGGGGGAGAAATGATACGAAATATTGGCAATAATATGAATATTGATAATTGAAATAATACTGTTAATATTTTTTAATCGTAAATAAATGTTTATCGCCATTATTTCATAATATCATAGCACTCCGTATAGGTTTTACCATTATACATATTTGATTTTTATAGATAGAACTTATTAATATAATCAATAAATTTGATTTTTAATAGTCCGGCTTAAATAATTTTCCAATACAATAATCGTGTATCTTAAAAGTCAAATTAGTTAAAAATTATTCCTTTTGGTTGCACTTTTTGCACCGGTTTTTAAAAATTGTTTGAGAGATTGTCAAAAAAGATTGAAAACGAGAAAGTTTTTGGTTTAGGCGAGTGTAAAAACCTAAATAATCACAGAATTGATTTGTCCTTTTAACGGAACTTAAACGTTACTTGTCAAGTATATTGATTATTATTTATAATCATAATTTACAAACAATGGTGCCATATTTCAACAAGTCTCATGCACAAACTAATGGTAATCTATTCTAAATATTATTACGTATAAACAAATTGTTTGACTTCGAGGATGGTTCAATAAGTAAGGTAAAGACGGAATGAAAAGAAGGTTATTATTTAATTATTTTTCAACAACATTTCACCTGGTCTAGCAATATTCGAACTTCTTTATGCCTGATATAGCCTTAATATCTGGTTCGTATAATAAACATTTTGAAGGAACTTGATGACTTGTCTGAGATTAAACAATATTCTTAATATTATTTTAATTGTGTAAGCCATAAGATTTTTATGAAAACTTGAACTGTAAAGGGTAAGGGGCATAGCCTTTTCTTGATTATCTCTTACTTAAAGAATCGTATACAGTGCGGTTATGTCGGATTCACATTCTAAATAAGGTTCAATAACTTAGGATCGATACTGTTTCTGCTACATATATCAATGACCTCATTTATAAGTGGACATTCAAGGAAAACTCACTTTAATCTCTAATGATAGCAGCATCTTATGGTATAGGTCTAGTAGTGAGTCTGCTTTCCTCTTTATCGGCTGATCTTAGGAAGAGTGGTTCGAGTCAAATCTTCTTATCAATATACTCCAACAAAACTATTATGAGTTCAGCAAAAAAGGTTTCTGCGGGTTGTTTTGACAAAAGGGTCAAACAACTCTGGAACTTCAATTATACTTTTTTTGTCAAGAGTTAATAAAACGGTCTATTTTACCCTAATTGAGTCAAGCCTTAGGTATAATATCAGCTTCTAAGGAAATACTAACAACTGTCTTATCTGACAACATTTTAATCTACTAAAATGTGGTTCTCGTTTTGTTTGTTGGATTAACCCAGGGAATCATGCAAGCCCTTGTTTATATGAGAGAAAGTTCCTACGGTTACGAGTCTACATAATTGAAGTTGCTAGCAATTTGTTCAAACATCGATATAAGTTTATAGTAGAAAATCGCGTTCTACATCTATTTTAACTAAAAAATCTATATTCTATGACGGCTTTAAGATATTTAGTCATCTTTCCCATATTATTAAAAAAACATCACTGACAGGTTTCAGGTACAACCTGAATTTATGATACCTATTTGTTAGTAGAGAAGACATTGAAGGACGCTAGCGGAATTTTACTCGGATATATTTTAATTGTTATAAATAGTATTTATATATCTAAAATTTTTTTACAACTCTTGTAGAATTATTATGTCTCATTAACTCCATTATAATACCTAAATCACTTAAAATCTTTGATCTCTTAGAAGATGTTGCCATGATTTTCGTGACCTTTAAGGCTTGGTAGTATGCTCTTGTTAGGCCATCTGAATATATATCAGCAATTTGGTTCCCGTGTTATAATGGTCATGTGTCTGCTATTGAGAAAATACACAAATTTCTTAGATTCGTAGCATAACCTTAACTTTAACTATAATGACCTTCAGCAATAAGTTTGTCTTGATTCCTTGTCATCACTATTATCATTCAGCTCTTTGTATCCAGTATTCTGAACATATCTTTAGATCGTCCGTCCAATATGTAAGGAGTCTTCCCTTTTATCCAAGCGAGATCTCCATTCGATGAGCCTATTTATTCATCTCCCGTTGGTCGCCACTTGCATTTGAGCCTTCGAATTTGGATAACTGCATCTGTGACGCCAATTCATTCTCGTAAATCTTTATTTCTTATATGATCCCGCAATAACACCCCGAGCATGAACCTTTCTATCTTACGCTGCATTGCCATAAATTCCTTAGCATCTGCTGCAGGCCGTGCCAAGGTGTCAGTTCCATAGGTCATGACGGGCAAGATGGACTGATCCAGTGCAAAGACTCCAATAAAGAGTTTTTCTAAATAGTTAAAATAATTTTAATTAGGTTCCTTGGTTTATTTTCTGTGATTGTGTATTGTTATTAGCTTGAATTTATCCCTATTATTATCCATAATCAGTTAATTTCGTTCACGTTTTCCCGCTCCTGCTCTTGCTGGTAGGTGGCCAATTGGGATGCAATCTCCTTATCCTTCATGGTTTTTGTTCAGAGGAGCATTGTGGTGGTGGTGTTGGATGGGTGGGAAGCTAGTAGTGTGGTAGATAGTGGAATACAAGTTCCATAAGGTTCCAGTTTCTCACCAGGAGGACATTGTGGTGGTGAAGGTCAAGTTGAAGGTGGTCTAGTAGCAATATGGCAATAGGTCCGTTGTAAGACAAATAAATAAATAATAAATGTCATTCATTTAATTTTGGAAATGGTGAACTCGAGCACTGTCTTAGTTAAAAAGAGGGTATTCCGAACACCACTGCTCTTATGCTCTGTTGAAGGAGTAGGTGATCTTTCCCATAAATCCTCATTAATTCCAACGAATCAACAAGAGCAAGAACGTCACCAAGGAATCCCCTTATCTTTCCATGAACGGATGAGTAGGATACACCGATAATTCTGTTGCATATTGATGAGAGCCGGGCAATGGCAAAGTATGTGCTCCATTGTCTCGGTACATAATGAACTTTTTCTTAGTCCTTTTGAAAAGGTGGTCAGTAAGGACGCCTACGATACGACATAGTTTCCCTTTAGTCAGAGACAACTTACGGATTGTCTTTGATTTGTCAGGGCGGCTAAGAAACCCTTTAGACAAAGCTACAGCCTTGCCATGTAAGAGAATTATTTTATTGGTTTTTGATTGTATTTGTATTTGTATTTTATTGGTCGCTATAGTCAAACCCACGAAAAGTTTCGGCTTCAGTGGTTAGAAACCGGCGGTCCTCTTGGTAAGGGATCCGGCAGCCCGATTACTCTTGCTGTCGTTGCGCCTCTTCATCCAGCTGACTCCAAGCCTGTTTTTGGAAGAAGCTTCCACGAGGGTTCGATGGCATTGTTGTACTAATTCTGACATGAGGCGTGGTCTTGATAACGCAAAAACTGTTTTTGATAAATTGATAGATACGCCACGCGACATTTCTATAGACTCGTGGAAGATTAGCAAATCTTTCGAAACAGTGGTCTATCTAATATATAAGAAGCCTTCGCCCCTAGGAGGCAATTTTTTATTCGTACTGCAGATGCAGCTGAGCAGTGCAGACGCAGACAAAAGCAGCCTTTATAAAACCATAGCGTATTTATAGCAGCAGCAGTTTATAAGCAAATAAAAATTACCAGCAGAGCAAACGGAAGCTGTCTTCGGAAAAAAGGAGAAACGAGATCGCCAGCTCAGACGACTCTCCGATCTTACCGATCTGTCGACCAAAAGGGAAGAATTTAGAGCCAAGAGAAAAGAGAAAGAGTAGGTAAGACTCCAGGAGGCTATCCCACTTCCATAAACTTCAAAAATCTTACCCCAAGCAGCTATAAAAATTGGCCCTATACCCGCTAAACCCCGTAAATTCCTCCGCAGTCCTGAGCCGTTTTTGGACCAGTCCAAAGACCTTGACGCCAGTCTAACACCCCTCCAGGCCAAGAGATTTCAGATGATTGAGAGGATAAGTGATAAGCTCGGAGGATCACATACATATCAGAAATATGAATCTTTTGAAGTACGAAAAATAATTCAGCAGGTTAAAAAAAGAAAACGAAATATTTACCTCAAAACTTGCAGTGTTAGAAAAAAAGTTAAATTCACTAACAAGTGAAAAGAAAAGCTTTCAGAGACGTATACTCTTGACTTGTATACTTCTTGCAGCTCAATTGGAGGTACTGCAGAAGCCGGCTTAAATTCAAAATAATATCAAAAAGAAACCAACAGGGACGAGGCGGATATTTTCTCACCCCTACAAGGCGAGGGGATAGGATAACTTAACACGGTCTCCGACCGCAGTAGGAAAACGGATCTCATCAGACTCTTCCTGATCTCCAAAGACCAGGAAGAGCTATACGAAGTGGCCACGCTCTTTAACTTCAGGGTCCGTGTCGAGAGTTCGAAAAATATATACAATCGACAACATTCAACAAATTGGACAGTGCCATAGGTATCATGTCATGTCATGAACAATTGCAACGCTAAGCCGCGTTATCTAAAATGCAACGGCGATTATTTTTATAAAGAATATAAAAAAAGAGCTGTTAGCTATTGGCGCTGTCCAAAAAACCCAAACTTTGCCAACCTCGAGCGCTAGAAAAAACCGAACCGGTATGGCTATCCAAAATAGCTTAATAGATCTGTTTAGTTTACCAGACAGCGTTCTAAACAAAGATCGAAGTCGTTCTAAATCAAAGTCCTCCTGCTAAAACTGAACAAACTAAACAAGAATCCGGCGGTCAAACTACTGCTGAAAACTAGTTAAACCTCTCTTTACAGTTCGAAGCATCTTTTTTTCTACCTCAGCTTCCTCTACTTTAACAGTGCCTCCGAGACAAAGCAGAATAATTTTTAATGAGGAAATTCCTTTCAATACCTTTCATCCTTCCCATGGTTTATTGTGTTATTTGTTTATAACTACCTGAAGCTAAAATAAAAGTGGTTAAGTCCAAAACCGTTCACTCCTCCATCCGTAGGTCAAAAGCTATGCCGAGGCTCTCGGTCAATGCCAGGTCACTCCCTACATTTTAAATACAGCCAGCAATATCTCACACTGTCGCGTCGATTCCCGTGTTCCAATACACAGAGTTCATCCTTTGTGTGGAGACCACCTGCACGCAACGTCGAAGTGTTTTCTGAACCATTTCCACGCAGTGCCGAGTGTACTTGTGGGACGTCCTTTAAGTATTTTCCTGTTCGCTGAGTGAGTCAGTATCAGTCATGGCTCACAAGTCCCAAGAAGATCTATCCTTTTTGTGCGAGGAAGGAGATTTGTCCGACCTCAACACGGACGAGATGCAAGCCGACTTGGCTATCCTCAGAACCACGCGTGAAGAACTCACGGAATATTACCTAGTTTTCATGAGGAGCGCCAAAAGGAGGCATGACCAAGAGATGGACGCTCTGTGCCGGGTGTTCTTCAAAACAACGAAGGCACTCAAGAGCCGGATAAAAGCTCTTGAATTCGCCCTTCCCTGCTACTGCGGAACAGGCCAGTCCCGCCAAGTCAGCCCAGCTCCTGCCCTAGGACAGCAGCAGACCTTCGGGAAGAAGATGATGGCTTCCAACCCGTCGTCAGCAAGAGGAAAAGGCGGAAGACATCCGACCCAGAGACGGTCCCTAAGAAAACCCCAGCCATCGCCCAGCCCCAGCCGACCAATTAAGCTGCCCAGACCCCCTCGACCTCAAGGGCAGGGTTCAGGAACACTCCTCCTGAACCCACACCCGAGCCCGTTCCGCCATCAACCAAGGCTTAAAAACTACCCCCGATCATCATCAGGGAAAAATAAACGTACGAGGCAGTGACAGCTGCCCTATAGGCGAAAGGTGTGAACCACGGTCATGTCGTCAATACACATGATGTCATAAAAATCCACCCACAGTCCATTTAATACTACAGGATAACCCAGGACTATCTGGAATCTAGCAAGGTGCTATTCCACTCATTCTCCCTACCTGAAGAGAAGAGACTATACATTAACCTCCATGGACCTCTCGAGCACTGGTCAGCTGAGAGCATTCTGGAGGACTTAAGGAAGCTGGGATTCCACCCTCACTCAGCAGCTCCCGAGGGGGGAGAAATCGATCTTCTAAATCACGGAACTAAGAGGCGTGATGATCAGGGTAAAAACCAAGCGTAACAAGTCTTGGAATATCCAGTGCCAAGGGTGCCAACTCCACGGACATGCTCAGGCCAGGTGCACGGCAGCACACAAATGCATGAACAGTTGCGTGAAGTGTGGCCAACTTCACGCAACTGCCGAGTGCACCAAACGCCGTGACCAACCAGCCACCTGCGTCACCTTCGGAGGGCCACATACGGCGAACTACCTAGGATGCCCCAGGAACCCCAAGCAGGTCCTAAAGGCCAAAGCCGCCAGACGGGACCACTCGTTCACCTGGCGCACCCAGGACAACAGCCGCCTCGTCACACCCAACAGACTGTCACTCGACAGACCCAAACTCCATGCTGCAAGCATTCTTTGCTTCAATGCAGCAGCAATTCCAATTGCTGCGGCAAAGTATTACGCCAAAGGGGGTCCAACAGTAGCCCAAACACCTCCGAGCAAAGGCCACCGCAACTTTGTATTTTTGTCATTTCCTTATGTATTAAGAATATAGACCAGTAAAGTACAGGTACAGACCTTGCAAGGTCAACCTGGAATAATTAAATAAAGTGTCAATTTCAAAGTAACCTTGTTCCGAGCCATCAAAGAGGTGGAAGCACTCCGATGCGACTCAGAGTTAGAAAGAGATAGGCGCCAAATCTCGAAAGAACCGGCAAGAACCGTTATTTCTAGTCAGGAGAAAACCAGTGCAACACATCAGGCCAATTAAGGTCTGAATATTGGCGACCCTTAAGATTAAATAAATACAGTGTAAATAAATGTTTTTTGCGCATTGAATGTTTTACCTTACACCCAAGCGAACGGTAAAAATATGCGACAATATGAGTTTAAAAATTATAGTGGCTATAATTTACCTTACTTAATAAACCATCCTTAATGTTATTAAAGCTTGCGTTTTGTAATTGTAACTAGAACAAACATTTCGTTTCGAACAGTCGAACATAAAGTTCGTTAGTATCTATTTGATCAGTTCATCAAACAAACATTAACAGAAATACCAAGCTGTTTCCCTGAGAATAAAAAAAAAACATTTTTTTTGTTTGGCACTACAGAGTAAAACCTTAGCGGAAGTGAGGATCATTTGGAATAATGTTGGTAATTTAGAATACTTCCGTATTGAAACTGCGCAGCGGTATCTCGCTAAATATCGCAAAAACGACACTTTAGCCTGTATGTATTTAGGTGACAACTACGTTTGTAGTTCTGTTGATTTATAGTAGAGGACAACACTTGTGAAAATTGTATTGTGGCGTTGCCTCAATTTTTGTTTTTTAATTAAGTTTGAGTAAGTAAGAGCTTTTGTTTTAAGTAGTCACTTGTATTTTTTCGATATGTTAAGGTATTTAATTTTTGTTAGTGGATTTTCAAGTAACTCTTCTTGTTGTTAATTTGGATACCAGACAATGCAAATTTGGAATATTCCGAATTATATTAATTTTTTATGCCAAAAAGAAGGTAGATGATTTTTTTCAATTGTTTTTAGAATGTATTTATGTTTGTACGTATATTTTGATACGTAAAGTTTGTGAAAAGAGGCAGAACTCGAATTCGCAAGATGTAGCCGCTGCTGTACTGGTAGTAAGGAAATAAGATACCTTAAGGCTTCAATAAACTTTAATGTACCAAGGTTCGTAAGGTACCTTTTACTAATGCTTTGACGTACCATTATTTAGACCTGTTTCTGAAAAGGAAACAACTTATTTACGGAAACAACTTACCAACGGAACAACTTATTCATAAAGATATTGGGCAGAATCTTGCAGAAACTGTTTTGGCGCAATACGAGTTTAAATTTTACGAATTAACTCACATGGATGTAAGAAGAGTAGCTTATCATTAACATTTTAAATCCATTTATTTTGAATGCAGCTGAGTCTTATTGGCTAAATGGATTTTTGTCAGGAAACAAAAGCATTCTGTCCATGCAAACGGCAACTGATAGGTACGTCATTTGCAAGAGGTCTGGGATTCACAACCGAAACTATGGATTATCTTCTAGAACATGCTCACGAAACGAAGAAATTTACAGCTGATCGGATTTTTAATATGGACGAAACACGAATGTCTATTATTGCTAGACGCGGTAAAAAGTCGTCCACAGAAAGAGGTTCTCCGTTACGGAGAGGGAGAGAGGAGCGCACCTTTATATTCAATAGGCAGAGTACATCCTTCCGGATAGTTTGAAAATAATTTCGACAACACTTTATTAAATATAATGAAAAATCACCAATCTTGCTAATTCTAGAAGGGGATTATAGCCAGATCATAACCACATTACGCAATTGTCGTTACTCCCTTACACATAACTTTCGGCTTTTATACAGGTCATTTTTGTTTCATTTAAAGTCATTATAATATATATAGAGTTAGAAGGTGCGCATATTGTATATTACTTTAAAACAATAAGCTATTGACCTCATATACCATTGTCAAATTGATAGGAAAGACGTATCGTAAGTGTTAAACTGGTGAAATAGCCACCAATGGTTTTAAAGTAGGAGTGCTTTCAGGAAATCCTTTTGATAGACATGCCTTTAGGGCCAAATTATGAACCGACTGGTAGAGTGTCTAGAAAAGTTATCCTGCTGGTAACATTAAAAATTGAATAATGAACTTCTTGTTTGTCTTACCAGCGGGATAATTCTTGCTTACCAGTAGAATAAGTTAACAACAGGAAAAAGCAGCGTATAAAAGGTTTACCAGGAAAATTGTAACCTCAAATTTTTCAAAGAGTTGGAGCTGCATAGTTTTGTAAGAAGTTTGTGTATAATATTCTAAATGTTGGTCTTAATCTGTATGAGTTTTTTCTTATTTTTCATCTGGTTAAATCTCTTTTTATTTAATATGATAATGCCCGACTTAAGGTTACACCTTTCCCTCAGCTGCCCCTATTTGCTGGCTATGCCGCTGTTATGTGACTGAGAAATGAAAAGAAAACATACATCTAAGAAATCCCATATAGGAACGTCAAATTTGAGCCACCATATTTAAATACCAGCTATAAGTTTGAAATATTTCCTGTTTGTTCTTGGCTACTTTTTTTCTTAGATATTTTTTATACCCTCATATTTTGCTCGAAGATTATTCAGGATTCGAACCACCCCTGACACGGGGTTTTTTACATTAAACTCTTCTGTCAATTTTTTCCCAGCCTGATCTTTTTCTTTCCAAGATGTTGCATCAGTCTTTTTTGATTCAATTGTACCCGCATATTTTACTCTTTTTTTATTAGGTTATTGAGACATCCTCTAAAAAAAATAATGTAAAAATATTGAATAAAATTGTACCAAATTCATTGCAGAGCATACAGTTTCTAAAAAGCTGTGTACTGTGATTTACTGGCAAATGTCTGGTGGGATTTACAAACAATTAGCAAAAATGAAAATACGTATTAATACTAGTACTAACAGAAAGATTATCGGATTTAGCACAAAACAAGCATACAGGTACCTAAAACTATTATCACAAATTAAAACCCAAATACTTCCATTATTTTTGTTTATTTTATTTATTTTTGTCAGGACGGGATATTCATAAACCTAATTTTTCTTTTTTTCTTAATATTATTGTACCGGCCACAATTATGTTGTTGCCAAATTGCGAACCTTCTGCTACGTAACAACAAGTTAAAATTTGGTTCATAATTCCTCCTATAGCTATTGGTAGGTTTACCGAGAGGATAGAATTTATCTGCCTGATAACACACAGGAACTTTATCAGCTGGTCCGTAATTTGGCCCTTACTGAAACAAATTAGATCTGATGCTGAAGATCAATAAGGGCAATTAAAAAACAGTACCTTTTAGCAATTAAACCAATATAACATAATAACCACTAAGGAAGCTATAATTCATCACGTGATTAAATTAAAAAAAAACAACATAATTCGAAATAGAACGGTTTACTTGTGACTCTGGTTTATTTGTAACGCCTTTTGTTATTTCAACAGTGTCTTTACCAAAGAAGGGAAAGTCTGATAGAGGTTGAAAAGCAACAAAATTAACAGTTATCTCTAGTCCCTATACAAAAAAGAACTTGTGGAGGCAGCAAAGAGAAAATAATTAAAGAAGATAGTCATATTAAATTTCAATATTATTAGTTAAATTTAATGTAAAGAAAGTGGAAATAGGAAGCAAAAATCAAAAGATATAGAAACAAATAGGGAGTCTTACGCAAGCTTAAGTTTTTTAGATGAACTCGCGCCGAAATCCGCCTTAGATGGACAGGCAGAGCATCAAAAGTAAATAATTATAGAAAATATATATATATATATATATATATTATTATAAATATATATATATATATATATATATATATATATATATATATATATATATATATATATTTATAATAATTAGAGTAAATAATTATCCTAATTTTACCTTTTAATAAACATTTAGTTAATTTTTAAACAATGTTGTAGATTCCTGATTGAGATAGTATTCCAACTTAAATGCAAGTTATATTGACAAAGATTTTTGACACTTTTTTTTTCACTGAGCATACAATCATCTTTAGTTATTTACTTTTTCGATATTTTCTTATAGTATAGTATATACGTATGCAGATAATCAACATTAAAATTCCTTGCATTTTTTTGTGAAACTAATATTCCAAAATACCCTCACTTTCTCTGTTATCTAAACATTTAAATTCTTTCTTAAATCTATATAACATCGTAACAACGAATAATACGTATTTTTTATGTCCTAGCTAATAGACCGAATTCCTTAGTCAATTAACAATAATTTTAGTGAAATGACTAATTCTAATCTGGTGGAAAACACTTAACAGTTACTTTACCTTAAGGCTATTTTTTTGAAAACTGGGCAAAGTAATAATTTTCCAAAGACAGGGTTATTAAAAACAATGCGATTTAGTTCATTTCATTATAAAGCGAGGTTTAATTTTTTTGATTAAGCTTGAGTCAATTATTGGGTTCCTAAATTGTTTTTCTATCTAACACCCTGTATAATTTGTCTTAAGATTAATTAGTAAAACAAGGAAAAATGTTTAAAAAAAGACTTATTTTACGTTAAATTTAATCAAAAGCGCAGATTATCCAACATTTTTGTTCGAGCCTTTTAATACTACTACAAAAAAAAAACGTGAGAACATTCTGGTTATTAACAGGTTAAGTGCCATTACGTTAAAAAATTTAAAGTCCATCATTTCAGCAACCCATTTATCAATATGCATGCATATTAGCCCGCTACAATCTAGTTGTACTGGAAAGAACAAGAAAAACAATATTGTCAAGAAATGTTGTCAAAAGATCCGCGGATAATGAAACTTTGTTTGGTGATATTTATATTTACGGCGAGTATCAGCCGTCTGATAGTAGTGATAGTAAAAACGAATCGAGTGCTTTACAAGAATCAGTGCTGTTCACAGTAGATCTACGCTAAATGACCCACAACTATGACTTTTTTAATTTCAATTTGTTTACTCTTTTTTTCGTGAAAAGTAATAAACAATTTTATCATATATCTCAAAGCGTAATGAATTGCTCTCTAAGAGAACATCGTAAATCGACTACTAAAAATTCTAACTGAACAAATTTTTTAGCTGTCATGAAATTGTTATGTTAATTCGATTCAGTTATGAAGGCTTACATAGATAGAGTATGCGCACATCCAGGATCTTCCTCACACTTTTCTCATGCTATCCGAAATGAAATAATTCTATTACTTGGAAGTTAGAAATCAAAACATCAATCACGGATCCAAAAAACTTCAGCATCTCTTTCGGTACTATGCCAGATATAAGCGATGAGCAAATATGTGAAATCATTCGATATACGGTAGGAAAATAGCAACAAATTATGTGAAAATAATTCCATATTTCCATGAAAGAGAAGAACGTGGAATCCATGCGACAAACGTCAGCCTAGAAAAGCTGAAAAGAGACTTTTTAAATTTACATGATTGTAAATGCCAACGATATGATAATCAAACAACTATGGCAGGTATACATATAGGAGTCCAGAAAAAATATTGAGTTTAAATAAAGCCAGCCCATTTTATTCCATTTGATTAATTTAGTGGGAGTTCATGACATTATGTCAATCCGCAAGCAATTACCTTGTTTGGCATAGTTGAACGAATCTAAACTTTATTTATGAGATCTACTCATCGATGGGACATTCTCAAAGAATTCATAAAAATTACAGTCCAGTCTGATACTAAATGTAGTCCCAATGCAGTAGCAGTGAAAAGTATATTAACTCAACTTGATTAAACTGTTAAACTTGATGAGTTACGCAAACTGAGATAGTTAATACGAGACAAGATGCGACTTTAGTTATCAAAACTTTTGAAAGTTTCGATTTCAGTGCTAGTCTACTCTTCTGGATAGAAATACTACTTTAACCATTGCTAACATGCAAAAATGTTTAAAACTGTAAAACTCTATTTTACAAAAAACACTGACGCCACTGGGAACCTTAGAAGACCATCTGTAAGAATGAAGAACAAGTCTTTGAGATTCTGTTATTTTAAAGGCTAAGCAACTTTGAGAAGAAATTAAAAAAGGAACCAGATTAAAAAGATACAAGGGAAGTCACAAATGATGTAGCTCTTAATACGTTTCAAGTTAGAAAATGTTTCTAATTGAAATTCTAGATTAGCATACTCTTGGGGTTTCGAATCGATTTTCGAGTATGAGCGAAATGAAAAACCGTTTAGGATTTCTTTCTTTGCACATTCGAGGATTGCAATCAGAAATTTATAATGGAAGAAAATTGCAATTTTTCGGGCTTAAGTATACTTAAATGATGTTAACGGAAAGTAACTGTAGATGTCATTCTTCTGTTAAAGGTAGCGAAAAGAAATGGAGAGGAATTAAGTATCAGTCCTCAGAAAATATTAGTATTCGTTTCGTCTTTTGGGTGGAAGCGTATAAGACTCTTGCAACGGCTTATAAATTTTACTTACTTTTATTGCGAACCCTCATTTAGTACACTTAGAATAATAAAATCTTACTTGAGATCAACTATGAGCCAAGATCGATTGTCAAATTTAGCAATTCTATCAACTAGATTATGATTACATTATCGATGTTTTCGCGAAAGCAAAATCAAGAAAAGTTATTTCATTTGATGGTACAATTGAAAAGCCTTTGATCATAAGTGATGGCCGTTGACGAAGACAAAAACGCCCAAAATTAAATTGGTTTGACAGAACGTGAGCAAGCGCTAGAAACAAAAACTTAAAAACGACTGATAATGCTAACAATATCTACAGATAAGAACAGGAAAGAATTTCACAGGACAAGAACAGAGATAAGACGAGCTTAAAAGAAGAACCACGTGAAGCATAAAATACAGGAATTAGACAGAAACAAGAAAAAGCGAGTAAAAAAAAGTGTAAGTGTGAGAAACGAAACATTGCAGACGAGTTAATAATAGCGGTCTAACTTCGTTGAACTAACAATACTGAACAAGACAGAAAAAAACTTTGCCTTCCATTCAGCAGATTTAAGAATACCAACACCAACACTTGAGAAGTGAAAAATGCGATAACATCTCTCACAGTACATAAAGCGCCAGGCAAAGATGTGGTTTAAATGGAGAACTGCTAAAAAAGGACGCAAGCGTTTTACCCCAAAATATTTATAAAATGAAGTAAGAAACAATTTCGAAATTATAGAGGTCGCTTAATAAGACAGCATGCAAATCCCTTATACGAAATATATTATCGTCGGCTATCAATACGGCGAAAAAGCACTGTGAGTTAAATGTCCACCAAATCTTCGTAGACTTCCGGCAAGTATATGATTTCATAAAAACAACCAGGTTTTGGCTGGCAATGTTAAGGATTGTCATACAAAGGAAATTAGTAAAGCTAACACAAATGTGCGTAATATAAACTCATGCACACAGGTAAGGGTAGGAAACAGACGCCATTCAGTGTAACATCAAATTAAACTTAATTTTTTGGATAATGCAGTTAGCAGAATAGCATTGGAAGATAGATACAGTGGCTCATTCCGTAGAAGATATGATGCGAAAGATTTTTTACAACTAAAGGAAGAGATAGTCTGGGCCTACGAGTGAACGAAGAAAAAATAAAACATGTGCTGGTTACAAAGAACTCAAGGCCTTGAATCAGGCAGAATATAACACTTAATGAGTTGAACTTCAAGCTGGTTAAGAAATTTAAGTACGTAGGATCACGGATGACAGTCGAGTAAAAAAAGATATCTCCGGTACCGAATACGAATAATGGTCGGAAATAGGCTGTTATAGTCTCTTATAACACTATTGATATCTAAACTGCTAAAGTGACAATCCAATCTAATTTGTACAGGGAAAGAAGTCAAGTATTGCCAAGTAAAAACGGCTACATTGACGAATCTTCAAGGCCTTTTCAAGGTAGACTAAAATTCAGACAGTATTGTAATGATATTGACAATACCGCGAATATATCATCTGTTCTCTGTCATTCCGGAACACTGCACGACATCTCTGGAGATACGTAGAAGGTTAACGAATCTTTCGAACCAATGGTCTAGCTAGTATATAAGGATCCCTCGCCGCTAGACCAGTCCAAGTCGGAATATTGGCCCAACTTTTAAATCAACATAAATAGTAGTAAATAAATATTTATAGAAGTCCTAAGTGATCGTGTTTAGTGTGTGCGTGTAAAATAAATCAGCTGACTATTTTTGTGCATCGAGTCTTTTAAACATCTTAACAAACGTTAAAAACGCTACAGTATATTGCCAACAAAAGGCATAAGTTTGGGATTAAGCTTTGCCTACAAGAATTTACCGTACATTGTGGCAAAGAAATTGGGTCGAAGGTAGTAGGGTACCAACAAATATGGTGAAGAAACTCGCATGACAAAGGACGAACACTTGATATTAACAATTACTATTTCTCAGTGAGACTTGCACATGAAGTCCTAGAAGGGAATTCGCAAGTATTATAATTCTAAAAATGTCATTTCCAAGAAACTGAAAGTCAGCGAACATATAAGTGAACAAAACAACTCAAGCATCGTTGTTGTACAGATGATTGGTACCAAATTCGACGGTAAAATGGTGATAATCCAGAAGTCAATGCGGTGATATTATCAGGTCAAAAAATGTAATCGAATATAATAAATAAAAAAGCTTTATACATATCCGATCAAGTAAAGAGCTATAATTTTTCGTTACGTAAAAAAAGAAAGTGGTACAGTTAAGTGAGAACGGGGACACACCCTTAGGTTTACATGGCACTTAACTTGTTAAAATTTCTTTTTTATGAAATCGCATAAGACAAATATAAATAAAATATAAGACAAAATTTAGTATTCTAGTAGATTTTAAATTAAATAAGCTTGTACGCAAATGTCGTTCTAAATAGGGTTCGTTTTTCGTCTTTTTTTCAAATAGGCAGCCAATGCTAAAAACCCGATATAATCCGATATTCGTTCTTCCGAAAGGCTCTGTTAATTGCTACCTTTCGGTTTTCGTCTCGTCTCTTGGACTGCAGCTACCAGGCTTCGAACCGCCTCTTCGTGCCCTAGAACGTATATTCTTTAGGTCAATTATAAAGGTCATGTTCTAAAACAAGTTTGATTTTAAGCCAATATGAACAGAAAAATTAATGCACAACTATGTAAGATTATTACATTAAAATATATAATATACAGGTTGGGGAATTGAAGATTACACATTGTCCAAAATAATGGCATCCTTGCTTCCTCTCCAGTCGCCTTTGGTCGTATACTAGGCATTTGCTGTTTTTGTATTTTACAGAATAACACTAATAATATAGACATAGACACACATTGTTGAATTTTAAAGCACTATTTTTTTTTTCTATTAACTTATTATGACCGAGTTTAATTTATTTAATATTATGGAGGCAAATCGGTAGTATGTGTTTTCAATTACATTTGAAAATAGACTCATTTCTTACAAAAAACAAATTTAAATGCGGTTTCTAATTTTAAGACATCCTGTGGCATTTATAACATTCCAAAATTATTTTAAAAGCCACACTAAAGACCTTTAAGACCAAGGATCTTTTATCGAAATGGTCCAGCAAGAACGACTGGAAAAAATGCTTTTCAGTGTCCTAGAAGTAGATTCAACACGATCAAGTAAAAGTATTGGAGATAAACTGGGTATGGATCACAAAACTGTTTTTGAAAAAAAAAAGGAAATACTCAAATATTTCAAAACTCAGAGGAGATATTTCCTGAAAACCAGTAGCAACGAATAGATTTTTTTGAAACCATTAGGAATAAGGAAATAAAAATATTTGTTTTTTATGAGACATCAATTTTCATATGAAAGTTCTTTTGCATTATATGGTAAACACAACCTTTTCGTTGTTTAATATTGATTTTGAAAAAATTAGCACAGAAGTTTTCAATTTCGTACTCAGTATCCTCAAATATTGAATGTTTTCATGTTCATTCAAATTCTCCCTAATTTAGACCTATCCTGCTCATAATGCGGTTATGGTAAAGGAATTTTCAAGAAATTTTTTTTTACCGTCTTGTTAATAAGACTGGTAATATCAAATGGCCTCCTAGATTTGTCCAGATTTGTCCCCACATGCAATTTTTTAGATAAACTTAACAAGAAGGTGGTTAAATCCTTTTTTTGAACCCAAACTTACTTTCAGTACGAGGCTAATGAAGTCATTTTCATGCCTTTCAGGAAATTAAAATGTTTGATGAGTTTTTATTTTTTTTAAGGTATTTGACATAATTTTCTGTACCTTTAGATTTAGACATTTAAAATGTTTATTTCATTTTATTCCAGGCATTAAAGTCATTGTTTAAATTTGACGACTTTTTGTATACCTTCTAGGTACTTCGGATTAGTTTTTATTTTATTCTCTGCTTTCGGAATAATCCATTTTATGAATCTTGTAGACGTCTCAAATTATAATTTTATTTTAGGCATTTTATGTAATAGTTTCTGATTTTGTTCTCGGATTGTAAAGTATATACCTTTTAATCATTCAGGCGTTTGAAGGTATTTTGTATGTATTCCAGAAAATTTTCAGTTTATTGCAGAAATTTTTCTTTAGGTCATCCAGACGTTTAAAATCTTATTTCAGACTTTCCCAAGCTTTTGGAGTCATTGTTTAAGTCTTCCATGCGTAGATCTTCCAAATATTTTAGATAATTATTTAATTTCAGGCATTTAAAATATTTTTTTATATCTTCCATTTATTTGAAATATTTATTTTATCATAAGCATTTGAATAAATATTCTTTAGCATTTAAAAGTCTTCCTTTAAGTCATTCAGGCATTTAAAGTTAATTTGTAATATTTTTCAAAAATGTATAATAATTTTCTGATTTTATTTGATGTGTCTGAACTTATTCTTTAAACATTTTTTGCATTTGAGGTCGCTTGGTATGTCTTCCAGGTACTTGGGATATTTTTGTATTTTATTCTTAGCTTTCCAAATATTTTTAAAGTCCATACAGTTGACTTAATTTCATATATCTTTCAGAGATTTGAAATATTTATTTTATTCCAGGCACTTGAAGTAATTTTTTATGTCTTTTTGGAAGAATCATGAAGGTATTGCGGGCATTTGAAATATTTTTTTGTTTTATTTCAGGGTTTAGAAGTAATTTCTGTATATCTTTCAGAGGTTTAAAATAATCGTTGAGTTTGTTGCAGGCTTTTTTAACGTTAACGTTTTTTTTAACGTTATAAATTCTAAACCTGTTCCAGATTTTTGCAATCATCCTTTAGTAAGCCTTCTACGCATGTGAGGGTATTCTGGACTTTTAAAATAATTTTTGATACGATTTCAATGTTTTGAAGTAATTCTTCCATCTTTGTCCAGGCATTTGAACGAGTCACACTTTTGAAGACAGTTCTTCCGTATATTTGACATCATATTTTATGTCTTAAATATTTATTTTTATTTATTCCAGCTCGGATATAACAAGCCAAAATTATCTGTGATTCCAGGCATTGAATGAAACAATTGTTGATTTTTTCCCACGATTTAAAAGTTTTTCCTTAAGTAATTTTGTATTTATTTCAGATATTTGAAATAATTTTTTCAGATTTTTTGACTCAACTTATGCCTTTTAACTACTTTAAGTACTGTTCTGGCTGAAGGGGCGTTCGACAACATCCCTTTCGCATTAATCTGCCAAGCACTCGAGAGCCGCGGCTCAGAACCCTGGTTAGCTGGATAGAGGCCATGCTCTCGAAACGTCATGTATCTGCCCAGCTCAACAACGAGATTGTCGAAATATTGGCGGCTAAAGGCTGCGCGCAGAGAGGAGTACTGTCCCCAACCTTGTGGTGCCTTGTAGTCGACAGCCTGATAAATCTTTTAAACAATGCTGGCCTATACACACAGGCCTACGCTGATGATCTGGTAATCCTTTGCTCAGGGAAAGACGCCGTCTCAATGCGGGGCCCTATGATGAGAGGCCTGCATATGGTGGACATATGGTGCCTCTCGGGAGGTCTCAGGATTAACCCCAAAAAAGCAGAGCTCCTACTATTCACGAGGAGACGTAATTTTGGCACGCCCCCTGTTATATCTCTAGGTGGCGTGCAGCTACATTACTCCAGGACAATTCGATTTCTGGGAATCAAGTTAGATCCCAAACTCTTCTGGTACGATCATGCAGATACCAGAATGAAGAAGGCCACCTGCGCGCTATGGGCCTGCAGGCGGGCTTTCGGCAATACCTGGGGTCTGTATACTCGCGCATTGTGAGACCTCTTTTTACATACGGGGCTATCGTTTGGTGGCCATGTACGGAGAAAGCGAAAATTCGAGTTCAACGTCTTGCATGTCTCAGCATAACGGGTTCCATGCGGACGGCGCCAACTAGAGCGCTTGAGACTCTGCTGAGCCTTCCGCCTCTGGACCTCGTTGCGCAATTCGAGGCAATGAGGACTGCGTACAGGCCGAAGACGTATCGGCGAACTACGTGCTGGCGAGACCGGTCACGCAAAAATTTGGTCACGGGCCATACAGGAATGTCCTCTCCTTCTGATGGGCAGTGACAGCATGGCTCCAGTGACTGTGGACTGCGAGGCATTCGTGACGCACATTGCAGACAGAGAGGAGTGGCAGCATTCCAACAGACCTGCATTGCTAAATAGGGGGACCATCTGGTACATAGATGGCTCCAGAATGAATAACAGAGCTGGATCAGGGCTTTGTGATGGGATCCTACACATACCAGTAGGGCATACTCGCTGTGGGAGCACCCCATTGTCTTCCAGGCCGAAGTATTCGCTGTATTAAAATGCGGACAGAAAATCCTAAGCTGCGGACACCGCAATACAGTCGTATCAATATGCTCGGACAGCAGAGCTGCCATTAAAGCTATCACGGCCGCAAAGGTAAGCTCAAAGCTTGTACTAGAGTACATAAAACTCCTGAAAAAACTGGTGCAGGTTGGCTGCAGGGTCCAGCTCGTTTGGATACCTGGCCACGCAGGCCATGCAGGTGATGAGGAAGCGGACTCTCTTGCCAGACTGGGAATGTGCCGATGGGGCCGGAACCCAGCTGGTATCGCCAAATGCGTTGCGGTCGCGTCAATGAAGGGTCTGCTGGACAAGTGGACCCACCAAAGATGAACTGAGTCCCCTGGTATGAGACAGGCCAAAGCACTCATAGGTGGGCCCTCTGCCTGTCTCACCAAAAATCTACTACGCCTAAAAAGACGCGAAATTCGGCTAGTGACAGGTCTTGCAACCGGTCACTGGCACTTAAGAAGCCATCTCCATAATATTTTATATCGATAGTGTCCGCAATACACTATGTAGTCGGGGAGTGCCCAGCACTCACGCGCGCCAGGTTCAAATACTTGGGTAACACTTTCAGTGTACCGAGCGACTTTAAGTCCTTCAGACCAGAGAGCCTTATCGGTTTATCTAAGGCCGTTGGGCTCTGGTAACCAACCCCCGGTGGGGTTACCAGAGCCAGGTGCATGACGGGTCCATCAGGAGACCTATATGCACAACTGCCTTGGCAGCCCACTGTTTCGACAATTCAATTCAAGTACTGATCTATGTTATATCAGACTTCGATAATTCATTCTTTACGTCGTCCAGTTATTTAGAGTTTGCCTTTATACTTTTCCAGGCATATGTGATTAATTTTTACATCATCCATGATCCATATATTGGCAATAATTTTTCATGTCGTTCTTTGAATGACATTAAAAGACAAATGCAGTCCAACTATAGGTCTTGCTCATTCTTAATTATTACAATTAATAAACGAATCCGTTTACTGATCCATGAATTACAACTGCTACAATAAAAAATGATGTGGATTAATCTAGGCAGCAAAGGCAATCGTTGCCCGCCCATCACATATCCTTCAAGAATCCCTCTTTTGCCTTCAGAAAGACGATGGCAATCCGAATTGTAAATCTACTTACTATAGCTGAATTCGTTCGGTTTTGAGCCGACGTATTTACATTTTAAATATTTGTATATCGTGATTTTTCAAGAAAAAAATCTTTTTCAAAAATTGTACAACCTTAAGTGGTGCACTTAGCAGTAAAGTGAGGTATGTATATGAAAAACTCAAGTATCTTAATCACTAATTAGTATTCTTTACCTTCAAAACTGTCAGTCTTTTTAAGTGTGGAAGTTTGCGGCGGTGCGCTCAATTTAGCTTGGCACACGTGATGTCTCTTATGTTTTGGTGGAAAGGTTTCCCAGCTACGCTGTTTTTGTGCCAAAGTTTGCTGACTCGCTCCTTTTTGTCTCCTGGAATTAAAAAAGTTTAAATTTCATATACCGGTCTGGCCAACAAAAGTCTTGTGCGCGCAAATCAATGTATTAACTGGCAATAACAAGTCTAAGTTACAAATTAAAAAGCGACCGATAGAGCAAATCTTACGTCTTCCTCTACTAACTAAATGAATCCAAATTAAGCATAAAAAGTGACGAGGCAGGAATCAGGAGTCAGATCAATCCCGAGTTGCGTCATGTGTGGCGAACATGCGGCTAACAAAAATTCAACATTTAGATCACACATTTAGCTATACGCCATTAACCTCACGGGATTCATTTGTTACTACATCTCAAATAGCCCATGAGCACTCTCATAACTGGGAAATCTCTCTCTTTCTCTCTCTCTCTGTCTTTCGTGTATCATGAGTTCCCTAAAGAAAATGGTTATGGTGTAAGCTACTATTCAAAACACTTTCTGTGTCCTTTTCTCTAGTAGATGGATCTAAATAAGGGGTTCTTTTTCAATTACTTACACCCACGCCGCACTGTTTATTGGGGTTAGAGAGACATAAGTAGGTTCAGTTAACCACTGGCTAGTGTAGAAAAGAACAAAAAACAAACGCACGTGTTAACACGCGACATTTAAGTCGTTTTAACTTAAGGCATTATCCTAACTTAAAGTACCACTTCTACCTGTTAATAACGACTACAAGAGTCTTATCTGGACCAACAGTTTCCGCAGTAGCGGCAGCATCGAGACTAGAGCGCCGAGATGAAGTAGATAGAGAATCGTTCGAATCGTGAAAAGAATAGAAAATGTTGTCTTCGCCATCGCTATATGGATAAACCTGGAAAAAGTAATGGTCGCTACAAGAAATATTCGCTAAATTCAATTAGTCTTACCTTCTTTTTGCTCGATTTGCTTTGCTGCTGAGATTTAGCAATCTTATTCTTACACTTTGGACTGCTCGGACTGGAACGACTAGTTTCTTTGATAGGCAGTTTTTGGGAAGTCGCATCGGAAATTCTCTGATACTCCGATTCCATTGATTTACACCTTTTTTCGGCCATTGCGTTAATCTTATCACAGCTTTTGCCGATTTTTTTGTAAAGGATTTTTTGCTTGGTTGAGAGTTTACCTAGTTACAGAAATATATGTTCAACAGGATTTACTTACCAAAATTTTAAAATTGTGGTATTGATAATTTCAAACAAAAAGTCAATCTAGAGATTACTTCTGATAGCAAGCTAAGATAGAAGAAGAACCTCAAGGGCGAATGTAAGGATAAATATAGAACTTACATGTGTTGGCTTGCTTTAATATCCCCTCTACTTCAGCCTTACTCAGTTTTCTATCTTCTTGCTTCAGTTTCTTATCCATTTCAGTATCTGATTTTGAAGAGGGTTGCGTACTTTGTCTTCTGCACATTATGTCGTGTAACTTTTCTCGAATCTGGGCTTCAAATCGTGAAACACTAAAAATAATTTAAAAATATTCCAACATATCACAGTAACATAGTCACTCATCAGAAACTGTCTGAAGCATTATCTTTTATTATTATCTTTTAAAAGAAAGAAATATGGGAAAAGGATCTGAAACTACATGCGTTATCTTTGAAGGAAGATTAGAAGAAAAGTTGGTGTGACCAAAGGAAGCAGATCTCGAAAAATCTCCAAAATTATCAAATCATATAATAACCTTTCTTTTTCAAACCTTATTGTAGGACAAAAGAATAGATCCCTATGATAAAACTAAATGAGCAACAAACTTGTTGGGATCACACTAGAATGATTTATATACCTGAACCTGGACTGGAAACTCCGAGCCAAACTATATCAACAAATTGCTATTTCATTAGTAATGGTTCAAATAAAAAACTAATTGATAACCATGTCAAAAACTAAGTAATCAAACCAAAGTAGATCTAATGGAAGTGTAGAGTTCACACTGACCAGGTCTGGTCATGGAGTAGGAAGAAATATTAGGATACACAACCTGTGCCACTGTCCAGCATTGGAAATAATCATTCCTTTCTTAAAAATATCCCATTACAAAATTAAGACACAAAATACACTTCTCCCAATCAACTGATTGAACTACTCAGAAAATGAAATATGACAGAGGAGATTTCAGTAGACGTGAGTTACGATAGATGCAATAAGTTGCAATCAGAGGTTGTCTAATAAGACTATTTATGATTTCAAAAAACTCAAAAGGTTAAACTCATAAGTTTACCTTACGCTAAGGCCTTCAGCTCTCATTGGCTAATGCTGCAGTAGTATGATGTAACAATACATAGTGATACAATAATATGAATTTAATTGACGATGAGCGATGCCTTCTGAATGAGCAATGCGAGCCGGAACCTTTTCAGTTCCACACACCGCATTTTTCTAGCCCTATTGTCTTAAAGCAACCTGATAAGTTTATAGGCCGTGCAGCCCACTCACCTTAAACCTATCCTATACGTATGATGAAACTTATCTGCAAAAGAAGGTACTACATAAAACATTCTGACAAGTGATACAGGGGACTTTTGACTGAATTTCAAATTATCACTGAACTATGATTGAACTCCTAAGAAGGTCGGATATGATGGTCGAAAATAAGAGGCTGTCTAATAAGCCTACTCAAGATCTATAAACGCATAAGGCTATACCTCAGGCTTCTGCCCAAGGTCTTCAGCTCTCATTGGATACGGACGGAAATTCGCTATACTACGCCCTCCACCTCTATTGTTTACTTAGTTTTAGATCGAACGATAGACGATTGTAAAGATATCTGTTTTAATCAATATTAATTCATGATTGGCGGTGCGGTTAATGACTAATAAGATCTAGAGGGTTTTCGTTACGTAACCATGTCGGGAAAACTCCTCTTCAAAGGAAGCACTACAGAAAAACGCACCGGTGAGTTACAGTGGGGGAAGAGGAACCTTTAAAACTGTCTTGTCTTAGTTACTATATACATGTTCAAATTAAGCTTAACAGGCAAACAACAAAGGTGTCTGTGGCAAAGATCTGCCTTGGCGTCTACTGTGGGATAAGGTGGCAGACCACAAACTGCTAATCGAATTTAACACTAAGTGATAATGGAGTGCATTCAGATAAGCCTTAAGGATCCCCGAAAAGAGTGCAACTATTGTCTTTAACAAAACAAAAAAAAAACAAATTCTAATCTCTCCAAATCTCTTTAGTATCTTAGTGTCATCCTTGATGCGAAGCTAACCTAGAATGCAAATACTGAACATGCCATCAACAAAAGTTAAATGGTGTATACTACCAACGAGAACCTACGAATTTAAAGTCCAGTGGCAAAAGTTGAACGTGCCAGAGCTGTCCAAGCTTTAGAATCTAGCCCTAAAAGAGTCTTTGCATGGCAATCATTTGCTTAACTTAATTCCTGAGCAATTACCTATCAACGTTCATCTGGGTCGAACTGGCACAAAACGCTTTCTTAGGAGTTTTAGGCACGGGAGTGGCGGACGTGGGCTTTTCGGATTGGCCGGCGGATTTGCTCCGTTCTCGTTCTTGTACACTCGGTCGCACCTTTTCGAGAAGTTGACCCAGTACGCGGCTGCGTGACCGCGGGATTTTGGATCCGGCACTTGGATCTGAGTATTGTAAAATTCCTGTAAAATAAGACGAATTAGTTATTGTTGAATATAGTCTTTAAAAAACCATATATGGATATATATGAATGTTAGTGGGTGTAAAAAAATGTAGTTAATATAAAAATAATATTAGGGTTGTCTATGACCATGAAGTGTGGTGATGAACAGTATTATACAAAAAAAAGTCTGAAGCAATAAAGTGACGCGTCAAATTTTGAAATTGTCTGGTCTAGTAACTAAACAGTATTCCCTAAGTAAACCATGTCAGGCAAGGAACACCTCCTGGTGGAACTGAGTGAGCCTAGGCGGACAGTAAGAAAACTCTTTAACAGAGTAAAAAGAACTGGGGAGTGGAATTAATATAGACAAAGCTTAACAAGATACAATATGATGCTATAAAAAAAGGCAAAAAGAGAAAGACGAAGGAAACTATGCAGGGACCTAATTGAGATACCAGCATATGCAAGACACCAAAAGGCAATAGTCAAGGGGCCGCAACATACTCTTGGTTTATGCATATATTTCAAAGGATACCCCCTATTATTCCAAACGGGCAAAAAGGAGAACTAGGAAATGGCAAAAAAGGTTGTAACCTACGAGAAAGTTAAATGGGCGATAGACATTAATTTCAAGACTCAAATAATTTAAAGCTCCAGGAATAAATCGTATTATACCTATCATACTACAGAAGGGCAAAGAACTGCTGCTACCCGCGTTATGCAAAATAATGCGGGCCAGTCTAGCCACGGCGCATATACCAGAGAGTTGGAGGGAAGCAAAGGTAGTATTCCTACCAAAAGTGGGACGTGACTCATACGCGAAACCCAAATCATTACGACTAATCTGCCTTACATTATTCGTCCTGAAAACAGAAAAAAGGCTCATATAAAGGTATATGATGGACTATTGCTACAACTACCGACTATCCCTCTACATCGACACCAACATGCCTATCAAACAGGTAAATCGTGTGGATCAGAGATCTACGAGATAACCCAGAGGGTCAAACAATCTTTGAACAACAAAGAAACCGCCCCAGGAGCTATTACCAAAAGTGTTACCCCGAGCATACACAACAATGGTAAGACCCATCATTACATATGACTGCTGCCCTAGAAAGGCTCCTCACAGGATAATGCCCAATTCGACAAGATACAGACTGCTAGAGGATGGATAACAGGGCAGGCAGCTCATGCTAAACCTGGGCCAGGAAGCAACAGACTTACAGGCTTAAGATAATAGGACTGTGTCCAACTGATGAGAGAAGGGGCACCAAGCAGCCGAACCTTCGCAGTCATTATAGGAGACCAGGCAGCAACAAATGCTTTAGGACAGTTTGAGTTATAGAACTAGGTCAAAGACTATTCAAAACTGCTGGAAGGATCTCGCGGACCTAGCCAAAGATCAAAACAGGCCAGAGATAATCCTATCACAGAATATGAAGAAGCATGGTGCTGCAAGAAGGGCAATCCAACTTGCAATGAAGGGGGCCAGTAACAGACTAGTACTAGACAGAATCAACATGATGTGTCAGCCATAAAACCTGGAAAACAGATATCAGACAATGGTTGAAACTAGAGCATAAAGACTACTGGAAACAACTGCCAAAGCTGGAACTCTCCAAACATACTAGGCCACTCCAACAAACATCTGCAAAAGTATCAGGGCTGCTCACAGAAAAGTGGAAACATGGAAGATGGAAGTAGAACACGGAAGTGGAAGAAACTACTCTTCACATTCAATGCTTCTGCGAAGCATTCAACCAGACCAAGGCGACAGCCCTGGATGAAACCAAATCCTTACAGAGAGGATAAGAACCACACCACCGAGCAAAATACTGGACTTCCTAGAAGCAACAGAACTGAACATGTAGGAGTAAATCTATGGAGGACAATACAACTGGAACAGAGCAAACCACAATACTGGGAACCAACTAGTACCCTCCAGCGAGGAAGTTTTAGTGGGCAACCGGTCGCGGAGTCCCACACTACCGGGGGTTCAAGAACTACCGGTGTTTATAAAGAATTTATTCGCCGACAGAAAAAAAAACTAAAGCACTTTTGTTCATACCGTATCTTTTCTCAACTCTTACGATATTGCATTTGGCTTACGATAGTCCACAGGATGTTTAAGTTATATATCAATATCAAAAATACCAAGAACACAGAGACCTATGTAGATCTAACCTTAGGGGCAGTAAATTTGTCAAAATAAAGAAATCTCCTTCTGATTCCATAGGATAACAGTATCGTAGTATTTTTCAGTATCGCAGTGTTATCCTGATAAAGTCAGTTAAACTGTCCAAGGCTGTGATGGCGTTCTATCTTGGATCATACAAACTATACCAAATAACAATCTGAAAAGATGGTCTACATAATCTGACTATCCAGGCCCGACAAATTTTTTTCTTGGGTACTGAAATACATATATGATGAACAGAAATTCATAGCCAAAAGTAAGGTTGCTTCAGCGGTTTTCCGATTTCCCACTTGAGCTTACTGCTTCCAGACAATTTAGTCATTATAGTCAAAACTAAAGCCAACTCTTAACTTTATTATCTAAATTTATACATTAATTCCACACTCGAGACGTCCGTTGACCAGGCAGATATAACCAATAATAAAGTTTAAGGCTTATTAGCAGAAGAATGCATAACTTTATAAAGATAATCATGGACTACAACAATATGTGCGTGGATTTATAGCAAAGATAATATTTGAACACACCCAAAACAAGGATTATTGATCAAACAATTTACGAATTTGACTGTCATAGTGACGTTTGATCAATTTCTTTAACGCAAATATTCCTATTAATCTATTAGTAAATGGTTAAATACAATGGTTTTTATAACAGAAGAATTAGTAAGGAAAAAAGCTGAACATAATGAAGGTAAGGGTGTTTTGTTTGTATTTTGTCCGATAAAAATAATACTACTGTCTAATATATAAACCATGAAATTGAGAAAATGTTAACTCTTATGTAGGTTTAATTGGTACTCTAGAAGAGCTTTCACTCCACCAAGAAGACGTTGAAAAAATCGAACACTTGAACAACTGGTGCAAGAACCTTCAAATACTTTATCTGCAAGCTAATCAAATTTCGAAAATCGAAAACCTCAATAAGCTGAAGCAACTGCAATACTTAAATTTAGCAATTAACAATGTAGAAAAAGTAGAGAACTTAGAGAGGTGCGAGTCTTTGGAAAAATTAGACTTAACGTTAAACTTTATCGGGGATTTAGAGAGTATTAAGTCTCTACAAGCAAATATCCATCTTAAAGATTTGTATCTTACAGGTAACAAAACCAACATTAAAGCGTAAGAAAACATCTTAATGTGTACTGGTTTTCAAGGAAATCCATGCTGCGATTACGAAGGTTATAGAGACTATGTTATTGCCCAACTTCCACAACTGGAAAGCTTGGACATAAAAAAAATCACAAGAAGCGAGAGGATTAAAGCCCGGCAAAATTTACCAGAGATTGAAAAGCGAATTAAGAACTATCAAGAAAAACACAGGTGAAACTCATGAAATTTGTATGAGAGTAGTGGTACAGAGTGGAAATGAAAGGTCTCAATTTTAAGAGTGATATTATTAAAATCCTGTATAACTTAAAAGAGAAGTATGTCCACTGTTCATTAATTTTATCATTTTTCCGGAGATATGACCTAAACTTGGCATTTTTAATTGGAACACTCACTATTTTTTCCCGGTACAAATTTTCTGTTTTTGTTTGTTGTCATTCTTGCAGATGTATCATGTCTTTGTGACTCTTAGTAGGGAGCCCAATGGATACAGGGCCTTACAAAAGAGCAAGGATATAACGAATCCCCTTGATAGATCCATCTTATTTCTATGTCCTTGAGAGACACGTTTTCCTCTTTGGTCTGAGCTTCAAATCAGTTTTCATTTTTTTATTGATTTTGTTATAAATAACTTTTTATAATCTCTCTCGAGGCCAGGGAAAGATTCTTATCATTTCTCGACTGGCTTTGTGTACGGTGTTTTTGACGCAGGTGTTCTGTTCAATCGTTATTAGATTATATTGCGCCAAGTGGGGCAGTATTGGGGATGGGGTTAGTCTTTGCTTTGGTTGGATTTTCTAGCCAGTAACTAGCTGGTTGTTTGCTTTGGTTAATGTGCCGTGTGTCGCCGTTAGGTTCTTTAACGACAAATTGAGGATTTCATTACCTTCGACCTGTTTCTAAGGGCTATTGTTACTTTTTCCTGGGTGATTTCCAATCATTCGATTCTTTTCATTTTTCAGTTCTGTCATATTCTGTTTGTATCCATTCTACTTTGTTATTATACACTGCGTCTCTCACATATATCTGTTTCCCGTAGTCTTTAACTTCTTCTTCGATTGGGGTTTTTCATGTTTTATGCATTCACGATATAAGAAACAAATTCATTTAAAATTCTGGTATTTTTTCCTTCTTTTATTTTTTTAACAAATCGATTAGTATTGTCACTTACGCGTTTTTTGAAATAACAAATTTCTATACAGGGTGCCTCAAGTAGAAACTATGGCGTGAACAGTCATTTTTTTTAATAGAACACTCTGTATATTATGAGGTTTTTACAATTCTATGGTATATTCTGTATACTTTTTGCATAGCAAACTATATGTCTAAAGTAAATGGTTTGTCAAAACAGACTAACTAATTTAATTAAAACATAAAAAGTTATTCTAGATTTATTGCAACTAATGTTTAATTTGTTGTCCATTTGATTCAATGCGTCCTTTGCAATGAAAATTTTAGTTACAGGGTGTCTTAAGTAGAAACTATGACGCCACCATACATTTTTTATGTGTTTGCTTAGAAAGTAAGTAGACCTTATTATTTTCGAACAGTTTACAATTTAAGAACCTACTTGATAACGGTTTGTCATGTATTTGTGAGTATAATCGTCATATTAGTTGTCATTTCAGGCATCATTTTTTAATAAAGTGCATTTATTTGAGAAAGAACGAATTGAAATATTCATGATAATTGGTTTTGGAGATCGGGTGCGTACACAACAAAAGCGCTACTTGGACTTTCGCCGTTCGACAATTTCTTGATGCAACTTTTGATTGAGTGGCCACCAAGGTAACCGGATATAACCCCATTAGATTTTTTTCTTATGGGCTATTTAAAGTCCTAAGTTTATGTGAATAGACCAAATAATGATTTAATGCATTGAGTTCGACGAGAAATTAGACTAATGGATCCGTGAGTGATTAAAAATGTGCAATTGGAAGTTATTTACCGACTTTAAAAATGCAATGAAGTAAATGGACAATAAATCGAACATCAGTTGCAATAAATATTGGATAATTTTTTTTTTATGTTGTATGTTTCATTAGTCTATTGCATAAAATTTGACAAGCCGCTGACTTCAGCTATATGGTATGCTACACAAAAAGTATTCAGAATATATCGTTAAATTGTAAAAGGTCATGAAATGTTCTTATTTTTTTAATGTTCCATTTAAAAAAAATAATGCTGACGCCATGGTTTCTACTTGAGATACCTTGTATAGAAAATTTACGTGAAAAAGTGACAATGCTAATCGATGTGTCCGAAAAATAAAAGAAGAAAAAAACACCTGAAATTTAATTGAATTTGTTCCTTTCATCGTGAATGCACTGTATATATATTTTTCCTCTCATTATATGCATGGTGTACATGTATATAATAATTTTGCTAATAATAAATTTAATACACCTAAAGATGCTTGACATCTAGGTGTTAGTATAACAACTTTTATAGGATATATGATATATCTAATAGGTATATGATTTGCTAATACAGTTGAATAAGTTGTAGATGTATTGTATAATAAGATTAATAAGAATAAACTTTTTTCTGAAAAAATATATATCATAGTGGGTCATAAAAGTATAAGATAATGAGAACCTTAGAAATATTTATTAAATTCAATAATTCTCCTAAAAAATTCATTGTATGTGGCAAACACCTCGAACCATCACGCAATTCGTCCAATTTACACAATTTTTGCATTTAAATGGAAACGCATTAAATTTCTTAGTTATGCATAACTAAGAAATTTCTAAAGAGACATCTATCCACATATTAAGCATTTTTTGTGTCTTTAATTTTAATTAAAATTTGAACTTTAAAAAATGTGTACTTTTTTAAATGCAAAAATATGATAACTCTTGCAATATCACATTTTTGCATTTCAATTAACTCTTTAGAAATTTCTTAGTCATGCGAAGCAAGGACACAATAATAATAAAGTTCTGTACTTTTATTAACGTTTCTTATACAGCTCTGTATATGTTAATATGTATTGTAACGATACGTAAATACCGAGAAACTAGCTGATTCTCCATCATTCCGAAATGACAAATGACACAACGTCTAGAAGGTTTGCGGGAGTCTTCCGAAAAAGCCGAGTATATAAGGAGCAGCATCGCCGATGGACCATTAGTTCAGCGAAGTAAAGTTCGGAATATTGGCCAAATTTAAATAGTTGTAAATAAAAACAGTAAAAATAAATATCTCGAGAAGTCATGTGTGATCGTGTTTTCATAGTAAAATTCTAAGTAAATTAGTGAAATAACTTGGAATATAGTATGAGAAAATACCAAAGCTGGTGGATTTAAAAGTTTGCTGAGCTGAAAAGAGAGCTAGAGGAAAGGGAGTGCGATACGACGGGAAATAAAGCGGCCTTGCAGAAGCGGCTTCGTAAAGCATTGTTCAAGCAAGACGATGACCTGATAACATTGTTTTTGCTGGTGCAAGTAATATCGGTCAAATGTTGCAAGGTCTAGAAGCGAAATTCCTTGAAAATTCCGCCAACTTGAAGGCTAAATTAATGAAAAAATTCTGCAAAGTTGAATTAAAACTCTGCAAAACTGGAAGAAGACCCTGCCGCACTTACCCATTTAAGATGTGAACCAGAAAAATGTGGAAAATAATGCTATTTTAAAAAACGAACTTAGAGAGAGGCTAAAATAGAAGGAAGAAAAAATTAAAAAAAAAGAAGGAACTAAAATAAATAAGTTATTTCATTAATGGAAGACAGGATACAAGAAGTTCAAAACAAAATTGAAATATTAGATGTCAACACTATCGAAGAGCGCTGCGCTGTAGACCTTCAGTAGTGGACAATAAAAATGAAGTTTATGGCAATACGGAATTTGTTGTGCTGATGCGTCTCAAACTGCCTTGATTTGATGGTACTAGATCCTGAAATATTTATCATCGTCAGTTTGAAGCGGCTACAAAAGCAAATGTTTGGTCATCCAAGGAGAAGGCCACTGTCCTTACATTGGTCTTGAGAGGAGATGCTGCCGGCATCTTGCAAAGAAAGTGCCCCAAAAAACAGGAAGTGTACGACCACGTAGTGAAGCATTTGGAAATGCGTTATGGCCAGTCACGCCTAGAACATCCGTAGTCAAAAAATGGATTCCAACGGTCATGGGAGTCCTTGCAGGAATTGGGAGCCGATATAGTGCGTTTAGTTCGAGAGGCATATCCAGATTTCTCTAAAATAATCATGGAACGTTTGGTACTCCAAGCATTTCTGAATGGACTCCGCGATGAAGAAATGAGGCAGTAATTACTACTAGCACATTCACCTAAGCTAGTAGATGAACTGACACTACTCCTGGAATTCGAAGAGGCCAGGAACACGAACAAGAGTCAGCCTCGTGTTTGGCAAGTGATTCCAGAAAAGGTCGACTTTGAGGAATTGAGTCAAGCGCATGATAACGGAGTCAATCGGAGGACGTAGCCACCAAAACCAGAAGTTGGAGTGTTGGAAATGAAGATGGCGCCAGATTTCTTTTAATGTCAAGTCATATTGGGTACAATGGAACTCTCTAATTTTGGAAGATGGATTGAACTCTTGCAGCGACAAAAGGGAGATAAGCCAAATCGTTGTGCCTAAATTTAGAAGTAAGGTACTGGTACAGGAAATGCGTTGTATGTGCGGTAAGTAATGAGTCTCAGAGAAAGCAGAAGGCTTCTATTTTCATAGTATAACTATGTAAATAAATTATTTTGAGTATTTTTTATTGTTTTAATTCACGCCTAACACATAGAAAAAAGCCCTACAACATTAATAAAGCTAAAATACAAAATGCTACTTACAAAAGAATTTACGCATTTTATTTCGTGAAGAACGAACTATTTTTTATTATAATATATGTTTCTTTAATCAATTAATAGGCGATTCAGGGAAGAGCAGAAAGTGCGGCACCTCCTAAAAAACAGTTCTAAACTAACCGACGAGGAATTCTGGCAAGCAGTTGCTGAAAACAGTCCAGAAACAAGAATGGAAATTTCCAAGAGGCAAAAGAAAACCAATCGGAACGTCGATATTGATTGCGAACAGAAAATAAAGAAAACTGCAAGGTACATGTTTATTACTCTTTGAATTAATTATTAATTAATTCGTCATGTCTTTCTAGGCTATTTGATAAAACGGGGCGACCACTTAATGTGAACCAAGCTAAACTGAAATTCACTTTCTCAGATGATGATCCAGAGATGTTTGTTTTAGATGTCGCTTTGTATAAATATTTAGATACCGCTTTGGTCGATATCGATTTGCAGCCTATTTATGTGAAACTTACCGTCAAAGGGAAAGTATTTCAGATAGTTTTTCCGGAAGAAGTCCTTGTGGAGAAAGCTGCTGCATTAAGATCTCAAACGACAGGTCAGAGAGATAATGAATATATGATTAAGAAATTTGCAAAATTCAAAATATTTTTTTAGGCCATTTGGTTTTAAAGCTACCAAGAGTAAACTATAAAGGTCTACTAACTAAGCCTATAAAACTTAAAGAATCAAAAAGTCTTGACAAAGAGAAACAACCACGTAATGCCAACGAGAAAACCACTGAATTTTTAGAAGTTACTGGTCCTGACAAAGATATGGATTTTAGTAAAATAGTAGAAAACAATGAAAAAGTTAGAAAGTTAGGATTTGAGGACAATCCGGAAGTTCCTATGTTAGAGTATGGGTGATTATTTGCGAATATTCGAATCTTTGCTTAATACCATATTACTTTTTCAGTGAATGTTTTAGAAATTACTTAATTAAATAAAGGCATGATTTAATATGTATGAAAGTTGTTATCATCTATCTCCAGGCAGTCTTTTTGTCGAGCATAATCGAGATACTAGTTTCAGGATCTACCGACAGTTTCGTAGATCCTGATCTGCGAGTTGCTTCCTTGTTACCAGCATTACCTGCAAGCTGGATCCTATAGCCCTCTACCAGTTCCTCTATATACACTTTAGTATAAGCTTAGAACTCACCTTCTTGACTCCAAGGCTCCATTTCCTGGGGACATGCGGGAAAAGGGGTTTTAGAGCTTTTAAAATACTCGTTTTTTTCGGACATCCTCGCACTTTTAGCTTTATTTTTTTGTATCTATTTTACATAAAGGGTTTAGACATGCTTGTAATTACTTGAAAAATTTAGTGAAATATTTCTAAACTCTTTATAGTGCATTTCAAGATAGACAACTCTAATTGTAATTTAATTCTCTAAACTGTAATTTAATTATAGCCAGGTCCTTGAATATATCATTGCCCGTTTTAACAATGTCTCTGCTATACCGGCTAGGATTTATATATTTCGCCATAAAACTCGGCACCCATAGAATTTGAATAAATCTTGTTGCCGCCAAACTGTGAACTATTTAAGGTGCCGACTCGTATAGCGGAATGTTTTGCCGGTGGCGAAAAGCGGAGTGAAATGTTGACATTAATAATGTAGATCTTATATAGGCTGTATATGCGTAAAGTCTACTGTCAAAAATTCTAACAGCTTATAGCGACATTTATATTAAAATGTTGCTCTCAAAAAGTTAAAAGAAAAAAAATTCTTATATTTTTATTATTTCAGCTTTATGGTCATTTAAACATATAAAAAAAAAATGATATTCAACTATTTATAATTTGGAAAATAACCATTAGACCAAATGGGACATGTGATACTTAAAATTTACCTGAGAATTCCGTTATATGATTCGGCATAGCACCCGGGTCATTGTTTGGCGGCCTCGATATCTATGTAAGTCTACGAATCAGAATAAAGACGAGTGCAGATCATATAGTGGAGTGTCTAAATGTTGCTGGATCACAATAGAAAATTAGACAATTCTTTCTCATTCCTCGCCACTATCCCGCAGCAGTTCTTTGAAAGGATAGCTAGCGGAACCGTAATATCTTTAATCGCGAGTTCGCTGTCCGAGCAGATTTATACTTTTTTGTCCTTACTAAAGAAGCCTGCACCAATTGATTAACAGGAAATAAATTTTAGCGCGGCAAGTCTCACTGGCCTGTAATTAAATAAGAACACGTAAGCTGCACGCACTTCTTATCTACTAGGTCAGTGTTACTCAAACTTTTTTCGTAATGGAACCCTTCCGTTATAACTAAATTTTTACCCTAAACTCTAAACTAGAAGCAAAAGCAGTTATATGTGAATTGTTTATTAATAATCATACAAAAAAAGATAGATACAGTAAGTAGTGAGTTAGTAAGTAAATGATAACACTAAGTTCATTTAATGCGAGGCATGTAATTGTTTTTTATTCCTCATTAACTGGGTAATGTCAGGCTTGATAAAAGAAAGTTGAATTCTCATGTCTGGTTCAACATCCAGTCTATTGCGGTATTTTGTTTTTGTAGCTGTATATGCTGAAAATCCCGTTTCACACAAATACGTTGATGGGAACGGCAGAAGAACATTCAAATCTTCTGTGGCAAGTTGTGGATATTCATCACGAACCCTGCACCAAAAATCATTTAGTGAAATTGTTTTGAACAATGATTCTATGCTTGTATCCGATGTCATTTCTAGAAATTGATATAGAATTGAATAGATTTAATAGATATTGAATAGATTTGACATATTTTCAGGATTCTGCAATTTAGATGAAAAAGAGTTTTGAATCCATGAGTTTATTTTCAGTTTTGTATTCTATTCTTCAGAAAAGTAAGATTCAAAAGTCCCTTGCAGATCATTGAGATATTGCACCAATTCAACAAATATTTCATTTTGAAATATTTCTGTATCACTAAGACTATGGCGACTAAGGAACTCACTTAGCAATGAAAAGTTTTCGATTTCTCTCTTACCAAAACAAGTAATCCCAAAATCTAATTTTCTTTTAAAGGCAGTTATTTTGTTGTTAGCATTGAAAACTGTTGTCTGTTTTCCTTGTATTGACAGGTTTAATTTGTTAAGTTTTCCAAACATGTCTGCTAAAAATGCTAGTCTAAACAATCAGCTTTTATCGGACAAACGGTCTTTTAAATTAAAAGGAACATCTGGAAGAAAAGCTTCTAATTCTGTTCTTAGTTCAAAAAGCCTTGTCAAAGTTTTACCCCGACACAACCATCTCACTTCAGTATGGAGCAATAGTGTTTTATGATTGCTACCATAATCTTCACATGATATCGAGAACAATCGGGATTATAGTGGTCACGTCCACGTTGACAAAATTAATTATTTTTACTGAACCAATTTTAGATTTGGTGGCATTTTCTTTTTTATTCGTGGTATTGCTTCTGCTGTTCTACCTGTCATTGCCTTGGCTCCATCGGTACAAATATCAATGCAATCATTCCAATCGAGTTGGTTTTCTTCAAAAAAATATGTTAATTGTGTTAAAAATTTCTTCTCCGGTTGTGTTAGTAGGCAGCGATGAGCACATAAGCAAGTCTTCTTCGAGTGAATGTTTATATGGATATCGCACAATTACTAGCAAGATGGCCAGTCCAGCAACATCAGTCGACTCATCCATTTGCAAGACGAAGTTGTTATTTTAAAGCCGTGAAACCAGTTCTTGTTTTATGTTTGCTGCGATATCCCCAATTCGGCGCGTAACTGTATCGTTCGAAAGCGGTACTGTAGAAAAATGCTTTACAGATTTTTCGTCGAGCATACATTTTGTTATGTCTACCACACATGGTTTTATTAGCTTTTCAGCGATAGTGTGCGCTTCTCCTGCTTGGGCAATGCGGTAACTAACCAAATTCGATGCCTCCGTGGCCTTTTCATTCACAGTCTGAGTCGCATACGTCATAGTTTTTTGGCTTCTTCATAATTGTTCTTTTTTACGTAGAAAAAATTCTTCACTTTTGTTTTTGAAGTCGGGATGTACAGTTACTAAATGTCGGCGCATCTTAGCAGGTACCATCGAACTATTAGGAAGGAGTTTGGTGCACAACATACAAAGAGGTGAGCCGTTGGAATCCACAAGTCCGAGATTAATGTATGGTTCGTCATACTTTCGTTTTTTCACCTTCAGTGTGTCATTAGATGCTTTACTACTTGAACCATTCCATTCTTCTTTAAAACTAATTTGATTTGGTCAATTTTATGACAAATAGTATCTCTTGACGCACAAAATACAAGATTTTACAACCACTACGAATAACAACAAGACAAGCGAACATAAAATACTGAGCGCGGTGTGAGTAAATTTTGCGGTACGTTGCTTGTTTAATAAATTCTCCGCGTCAAACAATCCTCCTTTATATTATACCAGCAACCATCGAATCATCTCGAATTCTTCAGAAATAAACAAGTAACATTTCGATGTAATAGGTCGGGCATTTACTTAATAATGCATATATTAAATTTTCGTATAGTATGTACCAGTAATACCTACAAGTAGGCGTTTCGTTTTGGTTGTTTATTTTTTATCTTAGGTAACTTTCTCCTTATAGGTTATTCTATAAGGTTGCCTAAAGCTTCCTGCAGACCCAAACCATGTAAGTAGATTTTTGAATCTAAATCCACTTATCGTGATGATACCGTAGAATTTGGAGAGGTTTTGAACAAAAATGTAACGGTATATAAATGGAAAATCATCCATAAAATAATATCATAGTATGCAAATACGGTTTAAACTTTCGGTTTGTTTTTGATTGCCTTGAGCATGATTTATTAGAGTTTGCAATGAAGGCCTAATGATAAAGGAGCTATAATGCGTCATTAAAGGGACACTACTTAAAAACCTTAGTATTCGTAACCCTAATACTCTATTATTTATTGTAAATTATTGACGATGATTAAGTTATATTATTCTCAAAAAAACAAAACTTACCCATGGTTTCTAGTAGACTTGCAATCTGTTGCGCTTGATCTCCAGATTGTTGAGCCTCTTGAGACCTTTCTGTCGTCGAGGACTGTGCACCAGCTCCACCCAGACCTCCGGAGGGAGTAAGAGTTCTAATGTAAGGCTCTAGCTGGGTTGCCACCTATTTAACCAAATCAATAACTTTAAAGCTAAAAACGGCGAAACGGAATTTCTTACCTGACTAAGATGCTTTAGCTCGTTCCTTAAAGTGTTTACGTCGGCCCTTTGACAGCTAAATACTTCTTGTTCCACTCTCAGCCTCCAGAGCTGTTCTTCCCATGATTGATCGAAAGCTGTAGCCATTCGGTCTAATTCTTGTTGTTGCCTAAAAAAAGTTTAAAGAACTCAGAGATAATAATAATTTTAATACCCCATATGTGGCATATTCTTTTGGAATTTTCAAAAGCCTAAAATATTTAACCGATATTTTGTTCTTTACAATACGCTATTGAAGCATCGCTAGTCGCACGGCCTCACGGTCTAGACACGCACATCTTTAATCAGTTATATTAATGCTATTTTGAACATACAAACGTGTAAAAATTGGTACTCGGGTTGCATTTGGGCTCGGAAATCATTAAATTCGATATAGAAATTTCGAAATCAATGTGGCGGCCGGAATGTGAAAAAATTTAAAAAAAAAGAGAGAACTATTGATTTTACAGTCATTCGCTGTAGTTTTATGAAACCTCAATACTCTCAACAGCCTTGTTTCGTATCGAAATGCTTGAGTTATCGATAAATAGTATCGTGTACTTGGTAAATGCAAGCAATTTACAGAAATATGAAAAAGAATTGGGGTTAGAATAGATCCCTCAGGTACTTCAGGTTTAACTGTTTCGTCGAGATAAAGTGCATAGCTGACACAGCCTAATGTTTTACTGGAAATCACAGGAAAGTGTATCGTGAACATCTTCAGATTCAGAATACAATTTCTAATTTACCTTTCCAATGTTTGATCCAGATGCAAGCATTCTCGCACCAACATTTCATACCTTGCTGTCAACGGAGGAGTCTGGGCTTTTCTGATTGCATTAATATCCCTAAAATGATAAATATCAATTTTTTTTTGTAAGAATTATAATGATTTATATTATCTCAATTTAAGGAATTTGCTTACTTATGTAGTTCGGTAACTTTTTCTTTCACTTTGTTAAATTGCTGATTCAATTCGCGAATCTGAGATTCAAAGGAGCGGCAATGGGCAGAAAACGACGAATCCCCTTCCAGAATTTTCGTCTTTAAGGAGGTCTGCTGTTTTTTAGTAGCCGGCGGGGCAGTATCGTAGAGTCTTGATGCTGCAAGGTAAGCTTTAAGAAAATGATAACCCTAAATGGCATTGGCAGATGATTTGAAACGAAGCAAATCTATTTACATAATATAGAAAGATTAAATCCTAACACAAAACAAGCGCATTGAAAGTGGTCGCGTTATATGCACAGTTACCGGGAAAAAAATGGGGATGAACAGAGCCAATATTCCTGTTATATCAGTATCAACAGGTTCAAATGAACGCCGTCAGCAAGAAAAGTGATAGCTTCAATATTCTGGGAAAGGAAGCGTGTTCTGTTAGCCACCTGCCTAAAAAGAGGTACAACTAACTATGCGACAAAGTACTGCGAGATATAAACGAAGCTTCACCGATCTAAAATTAATTATGCAGCTGACACAGGATTTTATGGAGAATTCTCAAAGATAGACAGGCTTTACTCGCTGAAGGATACGCCACTGATTGCCCAGCCTACAAATGACAGACCACCTAAAAGCAGTCACGAGATTATTTGACCTCGAACGTTACTTAGTATCATTAGTATACTAAATGAACTGGTGAGGGAGAACTATAACTAGCGGCACTATACAGGTCTGGCTTACTAAAGTTTTACGTGCCACGGTGAAGATAATCGCTTCGGTATTCTGAAATGCAATAGACAATCTGTTGGCGGACTACCTATACATAACAAAAAAATTAATTGACTGACCAAAGGACCTCGTTTGCATCATGTTTTGAACAACCTGCATCAGATCTCAAATCCAAATTCGAGTGGAAATCGCTGACCATCTACAAGCAGACAGTGAGTTGGACCCGAATGACTATTATTTAAAAAGGCAGTTGCACTTAAAGTATTTGGATTTTTTTTAATGTAATCGAAGAAATGTTGGTATGTAGATCTGAATCTGTCAAACCAGTTTTACTCTCTTAATCCATTAGGAGCTCGACTGCAAATACAATCAACAATTCGTAGAATGATTAAAATGGTGATCCTTAAAAGTGTAAATATTTTAGGTAATTTTAAGAAGATTCACATCCAGTTTTAGAAATCATTTTGTGGTTATAAAACACTTAACGGAAAACCATTTATACTACAATATATCATGACTTACCAGCAGCTAATTCTGACTGATGTTGAGATACAGCCGCAGGTCCGATCCAAGGCTCTAAACTTTGCGCAAATTCACTTCTGTAATTGGTCTTGATTTGAGATGATTGCAAAGATCTACGGAAAATATTAGAAATTATTAAGCGATATTTTTATATTAGTTTTCACTGATTGTAAGGGCAAATACTACAGAACAATACTGACCTTACTGGCTGACTAAGATTTCCTACGGCCGACAGTCTATCTATTAACGAAGGCGATAGTTCAAGGAACTGGTACTTATTGGCAGCGGCAGTAAAAGTCGTACATAGGACTAAGTGTAGCTGGAGAACGGGCATTACAGTTCCTAAAATATATCACTCTCTGAATTGTATACTAAACATAAACGTTTATCTGACAATTTTTTATATAGTGTAGCGTATAATATATAGTGTAATTTTTTATATAAGTAGAGTTCGATCCAAATTAAATGTAGAGAAGGCCTAGTGGCGAGTGAGAGCTGGCGAGAATGTTCGATCGATAGAGTAGGGTTCAAGATGAAAATTGGCCAGTCGTATATAATATGATTCTAAACACAAATATACAAAGTGTTCTATTGTGCCCACGCAGATATCACAATTACGAAGGCTACTTGGGCACTTGGTATCTGCAGGAAAGCCTTCGATATGTATCTGGGGTGTCTTTGCAAAGATCCTTGTAATAGAGAATCTTTAAATCCGAAATTGAAAGTGAAGTGCCACAGTTACCAAGTTAAAATGTGGTCAACATTTTTTTAAATTTTAGACGCTGTGACTCATCAATGGTCTTAATCTAGTCCAGGTTGGGTTTAGAGTATATAAATGGAGTATATACCAAATGAACTGGTAAAGGAGAACTATAACTAGGTTTATGTTAAAAACTATACAAGTCTGGTCAATTAAGGTCTTGAGTGGCACAATCAATATAATTGCAATTTAACTTCGACCCAAGTCGAGAGCTGATCAATCGAGACTCAAGAGTAGGTTTGCGTGCAGTGTTCAAGATAGAAACTGGCCAGTCGTGTATAATCTTATATACAATATCTTAATTATCAATCTTAAATAACAATATTGGCAGCACCGAAAATATACCAGCCTTTCTCTATTATTCCAAAATCATTCGCTATCTTCCCATGGTTTGGCGAGTATATAAGGAGCCCTCGGCGTCAGAAGGCCAGTTCAGGTCCCGAATATTGTCGCGTTTTTAAAGCAACATACGTAAATGGTAGTAAATAAACACAGAGTAAATAAATATTTCTCTAGTTATCTTGAGTGATCATGTAAAATAAATCACATGTCTATTTTTGTGCATCGAGTATTTTAATTCACACAAAAACCAACGGTAAAAACGCTCCAATATGACTTCATGCACGAGTGTACTTACGCTGGTATGACCATACAGATATCACGATTACGAAGGCTACCCTCACATTTTGGACTTGCAGAAGGGCCATCGGTTGTTTGCGTTGCAGGGTCTGTTTCCAAAGATAATTCGCTTGATCTACTTGTAAATCATAAAACATGAAATCTGAAATTCCAGATTACCTGGACAGAGTTCAACACTTAACTAGTGTCTGGCCACTCAAAAATCTGGTTGCAGGCTGCATCTGTTCTCTTTTCTTAAGGGAGCGCCTATGTTGTACAATACACTGCTGTAAATACCGTAATGAATGAAAGAAAGAGAAACTTTAGCCCCGAAGAAGAAACTCGTTTTTTAGTGTAGTCGCAACTGATACGATGATGGATGTAATATGAATGACTCATAGGATTTTATAGAGACTTCTCTAGGGCAAGCATGCTTTATTGGCCGGAGAACACGTCACTGACTACCAAGCTAATCAATGTCTCATGCCAGGTGTTTCCGTTCACTTCCAGAGGATTCGCTTGTAAATCAGACTCTTCATTGACGCAACTGCTACATATTTAGCTATACCGAGTATAGGTTCAACGCCTACTGGGCGTTTCGTTGATCCCAGTCTAGCAAGGAAATCCACTTTTTCATTTGCAGCCCATTTTCATCAGTTCTCCCAGGACCTTATTGCACTCCAGTATGATCTTGAAGTTTACTTTTTTGACTGGGATCGCCTTAATAGCAGCCGTGGTGCCGGCGAAGATTTATATGACTATATTGTGGTATCAGCAATTTAGGTTTTTCTATCCGCATTTCAATACAGCAAAGAGGTCACTTAAGCGACTCTTCACCAGCTCAATTGGTTATTCTGGAGACATCTCTATACCAGCTGGTTCCCTCGTTTACCAGTGTAGGCCCAATGAAGTCCTTCATTCCGTTCTGCCTGCAATACGATCACAAAACCCTTACAGCCCACTGTGTCAGATGTAATATCCATCAGAAGGAGTGGACATTCTTGTACAACTTGTGACCAAATTTTAGCATGACCAGCCTCACCAGCCCGTAGTTCACCAAAGACATGTTTCCCATGCGCAGTTCTCATTATCTCGAATTGTACCATAAGGTTCAGGAGCAGACGGCTTAACAGAGTCGTATGCGCTTTAGTTGTGATAGGCTACGATGCATAGAACCCGTTATACTAAGGTGTTGGACTCTATTCAGTTGAGCTCTAATTTCTGATTCTCCATACAGTGCCGCCGTATGTGATAAGAGGTTTGATAATATAGACGAGTAGATCCTGTGAAGGATCTCTGCTATTTTGGGGTTGATCTTTAGGGAGAACCATAGGGTATAGCCTGTGTCACTAACGCTAAACTGGTAACTAACGTTTAATGTTTTCTAACTGCATGCAAAGTTTCTTCCACTAGTAAGGCATTTTAAATTTAAAACTTGATTACTAAAAAAAACTTACCAAGCAATAACAACTGACTCCGATATATCCTCTCTTTACTATCATACTGTCTTTGCACTTCCATAATCATAGTGGCGTGCGTTTTAGCCATAGCTTCTTGCATTCCTTGGCAGAAAGTGTTAATAGTATGCTTCTCCGCATCCATGTTCCTTCTAAGTTCGTCCATCAAACCTTTCAAGGCTATTATACCATCACGAACGGAGGTCTAAAAGTAAATTAAAAACTCAATATGTGACATTTTTTTAAAATATTGAAACATTAGGTACTTGCAGATCCATAATAGCATTTTGGCCCCTCTCCAATCGTTTGGCGGCTTGAGTGTGGGCAGTATCGATGTCGACGCATTGGTTTCTTGCATCGGGTGGCAGTTCGCGGAAACAATTGACGCATAACATCGTGTTTTGGAGAGTCGAGTACATTATGTAATGTTCTCCATGATGCGGACACTGTAAAGCATATAAAAATAAATAAATAAATATGCTTTACAAGTGAACCAAGTTTAAGAATTTAAAAAAAAACATTTTAAATTAAATAGTTAAGAAGTTAGAGGCATAGTGATTTAAAGCGTTTTGGGTTAAGATTAACTTTAGAGAGTTTATAAATAGCCCATGACATAATTATGGTGGTCAACGCAGTCAAACGCCCTACTGACATCACAGAAAATACCAAAAGCCAAATTAACCATAATTAAAGTATATTATTTCCCAGCAAAAACTCATGTTGTCTGTGGGAAAGTAAATCATTTGTAAGCAGAAAGTCAAGACGTATTTCAAGCATAACGTGCTCAAGAATGTTAGAGAAGCATGAGGTTAGGCATAAGGCTTGAAGGATGATTCAGTCATTACTTGTCTACTATTACTATCGTTGAAATTGATGTATTGCTTAATGGACATTGTCATTTTTTTTGAAGCCTAAAGATGTCTCTGGAACTGGCAGATCATCTACTAATAATTACGTCTATTTATTGGTAAAAAAATCCCACACAAAAATTTAGACAATCAAGATCAAATACTGATTACTAAAATTTCAGTGATTGGCGTTCAGAATGTAGTTCACTATCTAGGGAATACTACAGATATCATATTAAGAGAGCCAAACATGCAATACAAAACAAAAGCAAATCATTTTGGAAGTTTGTAAGATTGCAGTATAATCAAGGCTGTTTCAACATGTTCCTTCATGGTCTGAAGGCTGATACTGCTATTTCTTTTGCAAGCCTCCTTACCACCCACTTCTCATCTATATTTGACAGAAATACTAAAGCTTTTAATGCCTCAGATGGTTTTTTACATGTTCAACCAGTTGTCCTTGAGCGCTACTTCAATTTAAATAGTATTGCCTTAACTGGGTATTATAAACAGGCCTTTAAAAAAGTCCTGCCATATTCTTTTCCTTCCACTTTTTCACCTTTTATATCTGTCCGAAACTTCTGGTTTTTTTTTCAGATGACTGGAAGTTATGTCATATAATTCCTATTCTTTCAATCTGAAAATAACAAATTATCATCCCATAGTATAGTATCCTTTTTGATTCTCATAGTATCCTTTTTGTATAGCATATATATAGCATATTTCAGGAAATAATTGAAGATCAACATCATGGATTCACTAGGCGTAGTTCAGCGGATACAAACTTGTTTGCTTTTAGCAAATCTTAGGCGAGGATAGTTAAACACATGTGATATTAACAGACTTTAGTCAAGCCTTCGATAAGGTCAACCATAATATTCTTATCTGTCATATTTCAGCTCCTGGCATCAATGGGTTTCTTTTTACTTATCTGACCGATAGACAGCGCCAAATTTTGTTTGCAACTCATTTTCGATAACTTCAGGGCTCTCATCTACAACCATTACTATTCAGCCTCTTTAGCAATCTTTTGTTACTTCACGAGTTTTTACTGTTCGCTGATGATTAGAAGATTTTTGGGCAGATTTCCCCCTATTAGGGTCACTTGGTGCTTCGCAGAGAAATAGTGTTTTCCTAGTATAGTGTAAGTTGAATGAAATGTTATTAAATATTGAGAAACGTGAGTTTATAAAGTTTACTTGTTTAAAGGTCTTCCTTGTCAATATGTTATTGATGGTATACTCTTAAAAAAGCCTGACTCAGTAGAGGATTTGAATATCTTTTTAGACTCAAATCTTAGTTTCTCCCATTACTTTTAACATACTATAAATGCTTAGATTTATCAAACGATTTTACAAAAACTTTTAATCTGAAAACACTATATATTCAACTATTGAGATCTCTTCTTGAATTCTCCAATGTAATTTCGATCACCTTATTTTCTGATCCATATTAAAAAGATCGAAAATTTTTAACGGAAGTTCATTAGCTTTGTTAGATATTCGTTAATAAAGTCGGGCCTGAATCTTACCTGTTATGAAACTTACCTGCTCCTAAGAATATTAGCTCCTTATCAAGCAGAAGACAGTTCTTTGATGTTTGCTTTGCATTTAAATTTCTAAATGGTATTGTTAGAAGTCCAGATTGTCTGTACCTTTTTTCTTTACATGTATCCTCCTATACAACACGAGGTCAGCCACTTTTCCATATTCCCTTTTGCAGAACAACCTGTTGACTTAATTGTCCTGTCAAAAAAACAGCTTCTGCAGTAAATAGATTTGCAAAGGGTCTAGATTTTTTCGGTACCTCTTTAAATACATTTAAGTATTCTGCTAGGGTCTAGTACTCTGTCCATCCTATCTATGTCTGAGTTTGTCTATAGCAGCCTAAATGAGAGAAGGATTATCTTTTGGGCTCTTCTTTGAACTTTCTAAAGCTTTTATCTGCCTCAATTATAATTGCATAAGGAGAAGAATAAGATCTTACACAACAGTTAGGAAGTTGAATGTTAAAATGCTGAATAGTGTTTTGTTAAGGCAACATCTAGATATCGATTGGGGTAAAATTGAAGGAGGGTTTATCCTGTAGGACTAGCTTTATCCTGTCATTGTCACCTCATTTAGGCCTGATAGGAAGTCTATAGCAGTCTACAGAGAGGAGTTATGTCGTTGGGCTCTTCTTCGATCTTTTTAAAGCTTTTGACTGTCTTAATCATGAAGAGAAATGAAGTCTTATATAACCGTCAGAAAGTTGTATGTTAAAATACTGAATACTATTTTATTTAAGCAAAATCTTGATATCAATTGGGCAATATTAACCAAGAGAGTAGCTTTATCCCATCGATAACAACCATCCTATTTATATCTGAGTCTGTCTATAGCAGCGTAAATGATAGTAAGTAGTTCGTTGGGCTCTTCTTCGATCTCTCTAATGCTTTTGACTGTCTCAATCATGATTTTTTAATGAGAAATGAGGTCTTTTATAACCGTCAGGAAACTGTATGATTACTATTTCATTTAGGCAAAATCTAGATATAGATTGGGAAGATCTACCTTGGATTTAGTTCTTTGCTATGACCAGTATTGGAAAAACTAAATTTTAATAAGTAAATCCAGCCAAAATATTAATTTAAGTGCTACCGATTGAATGATCTTATATGAAACTAAACAATCTTATATTAAATAATATTACGTTTATACTGAACAAATGTTTGCCTTATTTTGCTGATTAGGAGATAATTTGCATTAAATAAGAGAAAATCCATAGCATCTACAAAATTTTGCTTTATTTTCGAAATAGCATAGTAGCAATCTTAATAGCAAAACTCCATTTGGATTTCGCTAAAGATATCGTTATAGGACAACTTATCTCTACAGCTTTCTTTAAAGACTTTAACTTCACATTACCCCAAGTTAATGAGGGTTTCTTTAAGAGGAACCCAAGTACGTTATTACTTACTCTTTTTGGCTCCTTTTGACACTTTGTCATATGAACAACTTCGTGGCTGGCAAACATTTTTGCTCGATGGGTATTATCGCGGCAGTGAGCGCATAAAGCTTGACCTAGAAGACAAAAAATTCTTTATTTCTATTTCCAATTAAAATATAAAAATTTTAGAAGATTACATTGACTGAATACTAAACTTCTATTATATTTTAACTAATGTCACTTACTACATGTATTACAGTAATACATATTTGCTCGGTCTCTCTTATCGCAGTTACAGCAGGGAGGATTCTCACTATTTGCAATATCTATTAACTGTCTCATAAGGGTGTCAGGTGGTGGTAGGAAAGTTCCATCTTTCAGCATCGTTGGTTGCCTGATAAGAATTAATATTAAATAAATATAGAAAAATGAATATCTAGTCTAAGAACTTTGAGCCAAGCTTTAATCTTGTAAATTATCTGGTAATTTTATTTTTCCCGGTTAAAAAAATAGATTCAGAAAAAAATTTTAAATGTCTCTACCAAGCAAAAAAGTAAAATAAGATAGGATTTCTTTGACCAGCTTTTCAATGATCTCTTCAATCTGTAAGTTATTTGTGGTTTCAGGGCAGACTTCATCTGTTTAAAGTTCTTAAGTGCCTGGAATATATTTTCATCTCCTTTAAAGGGAGCATTCTACTGAATCCAAATCCAAGAGCTCTCTCAACTTAACCATACCAAACATTGAGGTAATTTAGTGCAAATCAAGTGCCTGAAATAGAATTATATCCTATTTGAAAATAATATTCAAGGATACAGAGCTACGACAGTGAAGGGGAAGCAAAAACTCAACTTAGTAAGAAGGCAAAAAATATAGTGCAATTTTCAGTAACAACAAGCCTGAGAATTTAAGGCCTGATGAGGTGTAGTGAACAATATATAAGGATAACTCTGAAGGAAAACTATAAAGTTCATAAGGAAAACCACGGGGCTTAGTGTGAGTGATCGATTAACAGCATAAATACTATTATGGCCAGACCTTGAGAAGTTCTATCAATTGATTAAAGGAAGCGTTATTAATATCTCCTCCTGGAGGTGCGGTAGTCCCAAACTGCCTATTTCTCTCCATTGCATCGCATAGAATATGTTTCATCGATTCTTATAGGGCCTTCACTGCTTTTTATTTAATTTCCTATTATAGTCCCCTGATCATCAATTGCAGTATTTTCCATTCTGATGCAAATTGTAGGTTTGGCTGTCAAAGACTTTATTTATATGAATATTAATTGAGAGTTTGCTACTCCGGATAGTGGAAGTGAATATGATGATGCTTGCCTTCAATATGAATTTCCCAAAAAAAAATTAAATGAGATAAAAATTAAATTAGACAACTTCTGAGAAATTGTGTCATAATTTTTTATGTTTGCTTTAAGGCTTAAATAGTAGACCAATTTCTGTGATAGAAAACATACATACCTGCAAAATGGACAGACGAGTTTCCTATCTTGCTCTCTCCCTCTCAGACATCTGGCACAAAACGTGTGGTAGCAACTCAATATGCAGGGTTCCGTGAAATAATCGTGACAGATCGGACAAAGTAGGGGATTTTTCGGGAACTCCATTCCCTGTTCTAGCCCTGGCGGATCCATTTCTGAAGAACAGCCACTGTAAAGTATTTTGAAGCTGTTTAAGATACGGTAGTGATTTTCTCTTTATTGTGCTTATTGTGCCTTTAAATGTAAAGGCTAACGTCTAATTTTCGGATATACTTTGCAAAATACCTAATTTGCTTATCTACAATCGGCAATATCCAGCAAAAGTTTTCATTTGTCAGGAGAAATAACTTAAATACGCAGAAATCCATTTTTTTTTTTACTTTTAATAGATATTTATTGATATTAATTACACAGTAGAGATGAAATATTAGTTATTTATGAAAAAAGTTCATTTCATAATAGTCACTATCCCTCCTAGATCTATTGACTTATAAAAAGTTGGTATCAAGCTGTTGCTATTCCTAGTGATGCTAGTTCTCTCACCACATATTGAAAATAAAGCAGGTTCCTCTTGACATAGCTTAGACAGGCAAGGATATACTGACAGGGTAAAGGGAGTATCTTGAATTTACCGAAGCAATGCCTATGGTGAATTCAGTCTCAATAATGTACTCCAGCCAGCATCCTTCGAGTCCACATTCGAGTCTCCAATCCACAATAGCATAAGACTTGTTGAAGTCAACATATTTACAGGGCCGGCCCCTACTATAGGGCGGACTGAGCGGCCGCTCCAGGCGCCGGAATAGGCGCCGCGCTGTACTCTTTCCAAAAAAAATATATAAATTTTTTTTTCAAAACCTTTTTTGCCAAAAAATTTTTTTTTTCAAAAAATCTCATTTTATCATTGCCGATAAATTTTATTAAGAAAAAACATAGACACAGCTATCAAAAACTTTAAATTTTTTTACCCCATTATCAAAAAACAAGATATGTTTTATGCAAGTTTTGTATAGGCAACAATGTTCGTAGCCGCTATTGCCGCCTTTTGAATTTTGAATTTCGACCAATCCTAGACAAACTCACCCCGCGTGCCGTCGCTTTAAGCATCTAGGAGGTCCGCTCCGCACACGCCGGAAATTTCCTTAATTTTATTGCATAATAGCAAAATAGAGATTGGATTGCGCACGTAGTTTTTGGTCCTTTTGTGTCATTAATTAAAGATTAGAGCAGAAGTTTAGTGTTTTTGATTGTAAGTACACTCTTTTAATTAATTACCTTATTTTATCGCCCGACACGCGATTTATTACGCGAAAATTAAAAAATTATGTTTGTTTTTTGTGGATTTTGTGGTTTTGTGAGCTATTTTATTGATTATTATCCTAATAATAATCAATAAAATAGCTTTAGATAATTAATAATTTTCTGAAAGTTAATAGATATTTTTAAATAAAATTTATTGTTCAAATTTCACCATGCCATAATATATGCATTTTTTAAAATTTGCGTAATTTTTTCAGTTTATTTTTTATTTAAACACCCTACGCCATTCGAGATTTACCATTTGACTTTTTAACGAACGATGTTTTAAAATTCTAAAATGACCATACAGAATTATTGTCATTTATGAAATATTGAAAATCTTGATTTTATTTAAATTTTTTCTAGTTATCGTCAGTTAAAATGACACAACAGCCTAAAAAATTATCAGAGTATCAAAATCTCAAGCGAAAACAACAGAGAGAAGCTGAAGCTGAAGAGAAAAGCGCTAATTACCTTGCTAAATATCTTAAAATCGGAGAAAAATCTTGTTTTTGCCAATCAAAAGAAAGCTCTATACCAGCAATTTCTGAAATTGTTCCAAATGTTCAAGATTCTCATGATGCTTCTTCACCACCTGTGGCAGTAACAACCGAATCATCCCCAAATACAGCAATATCAGAAGATATCGCTCAATGGCCGTTGCCTTTTTCATCAAAAATAATAGACTTTATTATATTACAAGGACCACACAACGGTAAACTGACAGATAAACAATATACACGCAATGAAAGAGGACGTCATTTTTCTAATATTCACTTTCAACGGGTCACGTCAAATGGTGAAGTTTATGATCGAAAATGGTTGATATACTCAATCTCTACAAAAAAGATTTATTGCTTTTCCTGCTACCTATTTGCCCGGTCTAAGCTTTCTAAACTTGGTAACGTTGGCTTTGATGATTGGTTACACATATCCCCAGTACTAAGAGCACATGAAAACTCAGACGACCACCAGTTAGCTTTGACGTGTTTTGGAATTGATAAAGACCTTCAAATGTTACTCAAAAATAAAGAATCTAGATGGGCTTCTGTTCTGGAAAGAATGGTAGCTATTACACTTTTTTTAGCTGAACATAACTTATCATTTCGTGGAAATAGTGATAAATTAAATACTCCAAGAAATGGCAACTTTCTCGGTTTAGTTCAATTATTGGAAAGATTTGATCCAATAATGAGAGAGCATTTAAGACGGGTAATGCAAAAGGAGATCAATTAGTATTATTTTAGTAAAAATATACGAAATGAAATAATACATTTATTGGGAACCAAAGTTAACGAGCAGATCGTATCAAAAATTAAAAAGGTCAAATATTTTGCAATTATTTTAGATTGCACACCTGATATAAGTCACATTGAACAAATGCTGATGCGGCTAAATCTTCAGTAAAATCAGTATCTTTATTTGGCATCCTTCAACGCTTGTTTGTTTTTTTTCTAATTCAACAAAGAGGTGGGAAGTTATTTCAAATCATGTAAAGAACTTAACTCTAAAAAAGGTATGTGAAACGAGATGGGAAAGCAGACTCAGCAGTTTGAAAGCAGTGCGATATCAATATGCGGAAATAAAAAATGCCCTGGAAAAAGCTTATCGAGGGTCAAATGATGCACTAGCGAGCTTAGAAGCCAAATGGCTGGCCGAAAATTTAGAGAAATTTGAGTTTTTACTCTCATTAATAATTTGGTATGACATTTTATTTCATGTTGTCAATCTTGTCAGCAAGTCTATGAGAGCATGTAGACCTTTTAGAAGCCACAACCATGATACAAAAATGTTTTCCTAAAAGAATTTCGGACTGATGGGTTAGGCACGGCTATCATTGTAGCTAAAGATATAGCTGAAAAAGCCGACATAAATACGGTGTTTGAAACTGTGCGTTTCAGAAGAAAAAAAAACCCTGTTTTCGTATGAACATAAAGATGAGTCGCCAAACGGCCCTGAAACATTATTTAAAATAAATGTTTTTTATCCCATGATAGACACTGCTATTAACTCAAAAGAGTTACGGTTTACGCAACTTACTGCAATGAGCAAAACTTGGTCATTTACGTATAATCTAAAAAACACAGATGAAAATTTTAAAAAATCCTGCCTTAATTTGGAAAAAATATTAAAACATGACCAACACTGCGGTATTTCGGGATTGGAACTTGCAAACGAAATCTTGTATTTAGGGAGATTTTTAGATATTGATAAGATTCATCCAAAAGCAGTTCTGCAGACCATAGCTTTAAATAGCTGGCAGGAAACCTTCCCCAACGTTTGGACAGCTCTACGTATATTTATTATAATTCCAGTAACAGTGGCCAAAGTAGCTTTAGTAAGCTTAAGTTGATCAAAACGTATTTAAGGTCAACTTTAGCTGAAGACAAACTTTCTGACTTAGCTTTACTATCTATTGAGAATAACATTGCTCAGACATTATCCTATAAGGAAATCATAGAAAAATTTGCAAGTTCGAAAATTCGAACGCAGAGATTTACTTAAAATTAAGTTACGTTATTATTTGTAAGTTTTGTTGTTACTTTGTGTTAATAAAAATGTATTTTGAATCCCTAGTTGTCATCTTTTAATTATTATGGAGTCCCTATTCTTACCAAAACTACGCTAAGCTTACCCTAAGTAATATCAAAACTCTAAAAAAAATAGGAAGAAAATAAATAGGAATATATGAGAGAAAGATGTTCTATTTTTGCTTAGACGATACATTTACATAGGTACTTAATATATTAGAGATTGATAAGCTGAATTTTTGTGTTGTTGAGAATGAACCTATTTTCCAGAAACCAGAATTGTATTTTTTCTTGTTTATCTAGATAAAATAAGATTGAAAAAGTAAGTATTGCAGGTAAGTAGTGTCGTTAGAAAACAGTGTAAGATTTGGATTCTGTCAAAGATTTGGCAAATTATTGCCATATGGAATTGGCGTAGAATGGAACTCTAAGGTTCACCATAATAATAGTTACTTATCTGACAAGTTATTCTGGAATTTAACATATTGATGGCGATTATTTAACTTACGATTCAATGGGGTCAATGCGCTTACGATGTATGATAGCTTGTTCAACAATATTTTAAAAGAAACACAATTAAAAGCCTTTGTTAGATCTAAGAAGTGGCGTGACAGCCGCTACAAACTCTGTAAGACTATTTATTGCAAACGAAGTAGATTTATTGTTTCTAAAGGGATAATCATAAAACAAGCTGTATATAAAGAACTTTTTTTAACGACTTTTTAAGCTTCTAGGGTGTAGCGTTTTTTTTTGGTTGGTTTTATAATGTAATAATTTAATATTGTATGAATACTACTGATCGCGACATCTAGTATCGGGCTAATGGCCTTTAACTCTTAGATGGCGTTAGCTGTTCTTCCAACCAATCACTAAACCGGCAAGAGCGCAAATTGCTAGTCCGGACAATGAGTGGATAACAACATAGCTGTTCTTCGCTATGAATTTTAGACAATTTACTGGAATCAGGTTATTTCTCTCTCTCTCTCTCTCTCTGACTAACGAGATTTTTCTATCTGTGTGCCTTTGTCATTGGTCACGTACGCCATGCTCAAGGATCCACTTTTACGTATTGGCATTTTCGATACCGGGTTGTTGTTGCCATGGTTTTTCCTGTAATTTGAATACTTTTTGGGATTAAATTGATTTCCGTACACGCAGCGACTTAAAGCTAAGCAAGGCAACGTTGTATTGTCAATTCTTGTAAAACTGGGCCTGCGTGAGATTATCCATCGAAGAGGTACCAAGAAATTGCGTTTTGACTTTCCTTGCAAATGGTGTGGTCTTCAGGTTAACAAGTTCAATTGCTCGAGGTTCGGATTTGACCTCATAATTACCTCATGGCGACACTAGCCATTTAATGTGAAAGATTACTTTAATACACTTTATAAAAGACCTTCCAACATCTTGAGGTAAGCTTGATTCCTATTCTTTATTAAACGTTTTCTCATGGTTTTTAAGGCCGCTATTTTTGAAGTTTCACGTGTTAATTTTAGGGTCTTATGCCGGGTCATAAGCCAAATTTTAAGTGATATCTTAGTTTTAAGGGCCATCCCAAGACCATTCCGAGCCATCTCAGGTACTGTTCCCATTTCCCATCATAAATTAGAGCTTTATCAGGATTTATTGCTTCGTCATGACGTTATTGATTGGACCTATGTCAGCTGCTGTCCTTGAATCTGCACAATGGGTTGCCAGATCAAGGAAGATAAAAGGAACGTGTAAGCAATATCATTATTTCTAATTTGTTATTGTTATTTTGATTTTAGGAATAGTCATATTCGCTAATTTATATCATTTGATAGCTCCTTAATTTATTAATTATTGTCTAGTGTCTAAAGATTTTTCTTGCCAATTTACAATATAATGTAATTTACATATCTACCTAAATAATAATTTATTCAATACCTTTTAATCCCACTATCCTGATTTTAATACAGTATTATATGTAAGCCACCGCACTGAAAGGTATATTCCTTTTATATTTAATTTAGTACATGTTGTATAGTGTAAATACTGACTTTGGCCAAAGGCTACTTACATACTAGAAAAATATTAATTTTTTTTAATGTTTTAGAACTTTGATGCATAAAGTTTTGATTTCAGGGGTTGTACTTTTAACAAAAATCTGTCTTATGATTTACAACAATGATATATTTAAGTGAAAGTTTAAACAATAAACATTAACCAGAAATAGCATATTTTGATAATATAATGTTAACAATAATTGAAACTTATTTTGTGTTTTACTATATGTTATATTTCTTAACATCCTTTTTGTTTATGTGAGAACCAATTTGCCAGTTAAAGGTTCTTACAACTTCTCTTTAAATAAACACATTAAACTGGATGGCGCCCACATTTAAAAGGTAAGCATCTCTAGAATAATTCATGACAACCCACCACCAATTAATGTTCTCCAGGCTGATAAGCTACCGTTAGCATATGTGCCACTTCATTCAGGACTTTCAACATCAGTCAATTTTTATAAAATAAAGAAAAGACGGAAATTTAAACAAAAAGTGATTACAAGAGCTTAAAAAAATAGACAGCAGTGGATTTGGATACTAATAGGTTTCACTACTGGTTTCGTTCTTGTTTTCAAATCAAGGCACTACTTTGGACTGAGGAAAATATATCTTCATCAATGGCTATGTGCGTGAAACTCTCCTCACCCGCTGCTGCACAGGTGCAACAAAGATCGAAGGCAAAGAAAGAAGAAGGCGACTTCTACGAACAGCGACGAGAGATCGAGAAAATGGTGAAACAAACATCTCGTTTACCATTCGAGTTAAACTTTAAGCAAAGAGTCCTGAAGATCAAGAAGTTAGATAAATTAGGCGTTCTTTTTAGGACAAAGCACCTATAATCATCTGAACAATTGCTTATTCTCTATGAGGCTCAAATTCGGCCAACCATGGAATATTGCTCGCACATTTGGCACAACGTTTTAAAACTTCTGGACAGCTTACAGAAATGCATTGTACGACTTGTCAGCAACCCTGAGTACACCTATAAACTTGACAGTTTGGAACACCGTCGTAGCTTTATCTCTTTTTTATAGGTACTTAAATCGAAAGTGTTCCCAAAAAATAGCACAGATTATTCCATCACTTTTGACTTCTGCCCGGTGATCACGATAGACAGTGAGAAATCACGGATTTGTGGTCGATCTAGAGACTCCTAGAACAGCTTTCTATCAGATTCCTTGCAAGTGTGTCCAACTATAAAAAAAACTTGTTGTACATCGTGAGATGTGAGAGGAATTACACAGTTCGAGTCCTACTTCCGAAGAAAACTTTGTTACCAGAATAAAACTGTTTGGTTTTGGACGGCTGTATCAACAGCAAAACGACAGATAGTGAAATAGTCATGTTCGAACCATTATATTAAAGAAGAGCAAGAAGTTAAAACACTGCTCTGCAGTTTCAGCAATAAGTACTTCAATAATTTTCAGTGAAAACTAACCGGGAAGCCATTCCGAAAAAATTAGTTGATCTGACATCGTCGTCAGGCACTGGTCTAAATTCAGAGCAAAGAGGCATTTGATCTATAGATATCGAGATGCTTTTAATACTTCTTATTTAAGGAAGAAGAAAGACCAACATAGTCCCGCACAAAATCAATACAAAAAACTGCTCGTCCCATCGAGCAGACAGCTAGAAGACTACCACTGGCCAATAGAGAAGAAGCTGATAACATTGTTGAGAGTGGCCGAGAAAGGCGTCATAGAACCATTAAGTAGTCCATGATTTTCACTGGTGGTACTGGTAAAGAAGAATCACGACTCCTGTATAAATTACCGACAGCTTAATGAAACCAATCAAAAGGACAGCTATCCTCTTTCTAAAACCGATCACACTCTGAAATCCCTGGCTTGATCGAAGATCTTTCCCACTCTAGATCTAAAAAGTGGATACTGGAAAGCTGAGTTGGCCCTTGAAGGCCCTTGGATGCTGGTTTATGTGCAATACTCCTTCCACTTTTGAACGGCTGATGGAAACGATTTTAAGAGGATTGTCCTTGGAGACATGGTTTACCTTGATGTTTCTTTTTTTATTGTGGTAGGAAAATCGTTTAAGACCCACATGAAAAACCTAGAAGTTCCCAAAGACAAGCATGAGCTACGCAGCTTTTTGGAATTATGTATCTAATACCAAAGTTTTGTGGAGAAATTTGTCAACACCGCCAAAACATTGACCAGGTTGACAGAGGGAGAACGAAAATTTCAATAGTCCCAAGACTGTCAGGAAGCTTTCGATCACATAAAAAAGTCTTCGTAATCCCTTACCTGTAGGAAAAAACTTGTACTGGACAACAATACAAGCAATGTGAGCCGTGCTGTCCAAAATCCAGGATGGTCAAGAAGAAAAATTCATTAGCTATTTTAGTAACACTCTGTCAAAGTTCCTACTGCGAACTGACCATGTAATTTTAAAATGGCTCGTTCAGTTTAAAAATCTAGAGGGTCGAGTAAGAAGATGGATAGAGAGGCAACGGTACTTTGATTTTGACATTTAAGACCGAGCAAAAAGAATCCATGGAAACTTGGATGCCTTTTATTAAGAAGATCTGCTGTTCAAAAGACAAAGAGGTGTCTTTTATTAGATCTTATAAATGACCAAGAAGAAGATGTCGATATTCAGGCAGTCCTGAATAAAGGAAGAAAAGAAGTCGGGGCAGAATTTGCCAAGTATTCTCCCAACGGCTATCGTATTAGGTACACTGGCTCTCTCTGATTAAAATCCGTTGCCGGTCTTTCATGTTATATAGTTGTTTTATTGTAATTATTTATTTTAGACTAATGATAGCTTTGTCTACATTACTATGTATGTTAGACAAATAAAGCTTCTTTTGATCATAGCAAGATAGTCTACTATGTCAAGCATCAGATACTTAAAGGAAAGGTTCGCACTTATAGTTTTAATGACAATAGCATTCAATATATCTAAAGAGTCTATACTAAACTGTACCGTAAAAATTATACCTAAAATTAAACACTAAACTCGAAAAGCGATAAAAATATTTCAATTTTCACTCCAAAATGTGACTTCTTAGATACTCAACTGTATGGATAACATCTAGGAATTATAACTAAACATGCAAATAACAAATTTAATGTAAGTAATAATAAATCCTGACTCAAAATCCCTACCTTAGAAGTAATTAATAAAAAACTGTAATATTTAAACTAGTCTTTGTAAAACTGAAACTCACAACACAATGTCTGATTGTGTTTACAAATGAAACGCAGACTGACTGAGATTTCGAATTTCTTAACACCGAGCCACCCCCTTTCCTGTTCGTTGACCCAAATACAAAACAAAAGGGTGTGAAACCATAAATTTCTCGTTATATTCCGAATGATTTTGTAACTAATGCTTACCTTACAAAGTAGATAATATTAACGTTCTTCTCTACAAACTTGCAGAAAAATTACAATCATCAAAAATAAACTAACATGATGTTTTCCTTCACCCCGAGGCTTTTTACCGCACTTTTTTTTGTGCTGCGGTGTAAGCACCTCGGATTATGCGCATAATAAATAGAGATGTTTTAGGGCGGCCCTATTCGTCTCTTTCTAGCACATGCCAGTGTCCATTAAACTGGCAATGGAACAGCTGATCCAGGTAAGATTTGATCGATCCAGTTTTAGGATGCTTGACCTCTTTTCTTCAGTTTTGGCACTGCATCTTTTTAGAGCAATTTTAGAGAATATTAATTAATTTTATATATAGAATATCAGCAGATTTTCATATTTACAAGTTTGCCACAGCTTGTCCTGCTTTAATTTTGTTTCCTTTTATTATATACAGATCTCTCTGTACACAACAAAAAAATTCGAGCCTCTTAACAAGGATTATCCTAAGTTTATTTTCACCAATAGGAAACTGGCAATAAACTATGGACACGCTAATGATTTAAACATTAGAATTTAGGACTACCTCTTAATGTATGCCATTAAACATGAATGATTTTTCTTTTGTTACATATTTTCAAAACTATTTGGATCTCTAGTTTATTTTGACGTAGCAAAAGTAATATTTCGAATATCTTCGTTCGTACCAACCATCCATATTTTTTGCTTATAGAATGAATGGCTTTTGCGGAAATTTTGAAAATTGTTTACGTACTACTTTACTTTGACACGTAAATGCTAGTATTTCAAATAACCCCGTTTACATCAACGTAGTCAAAAAAATTAGAGCATTACAAAAAGGTAGGTCATACCTTGCTGTAAATAATTCAGGAACTTTTCGTCTGAAATGTGGCAGAGCCCTATGATATTATAGAAACTACATATCCTGTCTTACATTTAGAGGACCATCTTTTTATAATTCTGGCAGATTGTGTGGAAATGAGTAGGGTCCAATAAGCGTGCCCCATACCACGCCAGCCCAAACATTTATTGAACATCTATTTAAAAATTAAATCTTTTTATAGTCTGCGAATCTTCTACTGCCCAAACATGATTGTTGTGGAAATTTTGAACTCCATCTCATGTAAATGTGGCTTCATCTGTATACAAAATTAATGTTTATGAATCTTAATTGTAATTTCTGCCGAACTGTTCTAAGAGCAAAATACAACTCTTCTAGGATGATCTTCAGGTTGTAACGGCGATATGGATAATACTGTTCTTATTGTGGTGTCTTCCACACTTGAGAAATATATAAAGTCACATACTATGAGAAACTTTAACTTGGACTACTATAGCTTAAATACCTTGACTTAAGTTATTAAGTATAATTTTAGGTTGAGTAGTTTTTCCAGCGTGGTCTCCTCATTGCTCTTTTAAATACTCTGTGGGACGAAGTCTAATAAATTGACAAACATACGTGAAGCCGGATAATTTCTTAAAAGAAACCTTTCCGCATACAAACTGCATGCTGCGGCTGCATTTTGTTAGCACTGTCTTATAGATAAGTATTATGTCCACTAGTTCATTGTTTTCGTAAACATAGGCTATTTTTCCGCACAAAATAATGAGACAAATAAAATAGGTACTATTAAAAGACTGATCCAACTGATCGATCCAAACATTCGTACTGAAAACCATACAATAATACAAATGTTGATATTATTATTTACAATCTCTTTTATTACGCAACTTTTATATAGCTCATGCTTAGTACATTAACTCCTTTTGACGATTCCTACAAACAGTTCAAATAAATGACTCACTCCTTTGAAAACACCCTGTAGTGCAAAATGGTAGTTCAGATCAAGCTCTACAAGAAGAATACCATACATTTTTCTTGCAGAATGGTTCTTGGGAAATTGTTAAAATGGTGGACCTAATACTTTCTTTTGACACGCCAATGACAATATTTTAAATATCTGTCTTTATATCAAATTAAGCAAAGAAATTATAGAGTGCAAAATAGTAGGGCAGGTCATGCTCTTCAATGCTTCTAAGCATGTTCTTATAAAATTGTTAAGAGAGAACTTTGTCAACCAAACAACAGGGTGTCAATTTAAAAAACTTCCCACCTTTATTATCTCGAAACGGATTAGGTTTTTATAAAATCTCTAGGGCACATTAATTTATCGAGGTGAAAATAATTTTTATGTAGAAGTAACTTTGCCTCTTTCAACCCCCTACCCGCCAGAATCTCCGTCTCTATAATTTTAAACGGCAACAGGGGTTGAGTGATATGTCATTAGAATGAACTTTTTTTTTTTTATTTTGGCACATTATTTTTTAAATTTGAGTGCTGAGTTGCCAAGTTCGCTTATTTAAACATTGTAAATTACTTATTATTAGAAATTATTTCTGTGACATTATAAGTGTTTTAATTACGTTAAAGCTAACATTATTTTATTATTTATCCAAACATGTCTTTTTAGATTAATAATATAGCTTTGTTCGCGGTGATAGTCCTGAACAAGTTCAGAATTACTTCACATGCGCATTGTTAAAAAGAGCGTTCGCGGTGACCAGTCTTGAACTTCTAGTTCGAAATCTTGCCGTTCGCGGATGTTTTGTTACTTGTTCGGGATCAATCTGTAACTAGTTCAATTAATCCTTGGACTCCACGAACTTAATAAATATACCTGGACTGCTAATGACCACTGCCTGGCGGCCGCCATTTTTATAGTGGTTGTGTCCTTTTGATGTTGGTCACTCTGAACATTTTTAGTGTTGCCAACAAAAAATATATTAAATAACGGTATTGAAGTTGACGACGCTGACGTTTGACGTATGAGTATAGCGGATTATCTAGTTTTTGGCGATTTGCAAACAACGCTTGGGTATATCGTCTGCAACACGCGATATAGCTTCCTTCTTATTTAATACGTGAATCACGTATCACCACCCTTATTTAAACGTATTTGGTTCACTGTGTTTACCATAGAATAATATACAGAGTTGTTTATTTTTACTATATAAACCCTTGCAATTTACAAACCCTCATAAAATTATCTATAATTTGATTTTTATAGATGGTTGTACCTATTAATGTGGTACATTACATACTGAATTTGTTAAGTAAATACAAGTAAATACAATTTAAATGAAGATCATCATTTTCATAGTATTAGGATTCAAGTTTAAGTTTAGATTTATAAGATTTATAATTTATAAGAATAATAAAACAAATATTTTAAAGTTCATGCATCTATCCCAAGTTAATTGAAACTTCGTCTCATTTTAGGTGAGGATTACTTTCTTTCATAAATTTAAACGAAATTCTTAAAGTAGGAGACAAAAAAATCACAGATCTAATACAACTATCTTAAATCCTTAACTAAATGTAACTCTATTTTGTATTTGTAAAAATAACCTCTCAAAAACTTTAATTGTTTTTTTCCCTACAATTGGCACAACTGAAATTTGTCAGAGTGACCAACATCGAAAGGACACAATCACGCCAAATTGCGGCCCCCTAGTAGTGGTCATTTACTTTTCATTGAATTGGCACTCGAGGTATATTTATTAAGTTCGTGTTCGCGGTTTTAAATAAATTCCGAACCGGTTATGAATCACGCATGCGCCTATCCTTAAAGGATGAAGAGTTCCTGACTGACCCGGGATGTGTTCAGAACTGTTACCACGAACAAAGCTATCATTATTATCATTAAACTTTTGTATAGTCGTTACAATTAAGACTGAATAAGTTGTTTTAATAATGGTCTTATGGCACGCTCAAAATTTATTTTATTAACACGTTTAGTTTGTGAGGTGTCCAAAGTATTCTGCGCTGTTCTCCAAACAAAAATAAAGTCTATTCTCAAATTTTTCCTGAACATTTTAAAATAGCACTTCTGGAAGAGCCCTACATACCCCCATAATTCTTCTTTTTAAATTGCCGATATTATCAAGAGTTTTGTACAGAACCGTTTTTATATGCCATAAAAAAATGATATAAAAAAATCTAACGGCACTAAGTCTGGTGACCTAGCAGGCCATTCTATCGGTCCCCTTCTACCAATTTATTGGTTAGGGAATCTGTTATTTAACTACTCTCGCACTGGCAGAAAATAATGAATGCTTCATCTTGCTGAAAGTGTACTTCATTTTCTTGCAAAATGTTACCACCAACTTGATTTTCCAGTTCAGTTGTTATTAAAGGATTAATTATATCTTTAAGTAGGTGTAAGTAGAGCTCTCCAGTTAAGTTTTCTTCAATAAACCACAGCTCTATAACAGCATTTTCGAGAACACCGGCCGAAACATTAATTTTTTGTGACTACTGTGTAGCACCCACTCTAAAAATGTACGGATTGTCATCACACCAGCATCGATAATTCTATTTCTTCACATGGTCATTTAGGAAAAAAGTACGTTCAGCACTGAAGCAAATGTTGGTGATCAAAATTTCACGAGTGTTTATTAAGTAGGACATAGTTTCGCAAAACTCTATTCTCCTATCAAAATCGTCCTCATGAGGTTCCTATAAATTTGCATCTTGTACGGGTAATATTTATGTAACTTTAATGATTTTCGTTCAGTTTCATGTTATATCCAAGTTAGAAGTGCGGCTGTACGGAGAGAATTGGTAGGTTCTTCAACGAATGTTCCCAAATGTCTACTTGAGCATCTTGGTTTAAAACAGGCCGATTTGCCCTTGTTTTTGTCTCCAACTGAATCCGTTTCAGTAAATTTTGCTACTAAATCCAAAGTGGACCTGTGACTTACATTAAAATTATGATTTCTGATATTAAAAACTTCTGCCGTTCTTCTTGTGCATCTTCCTTGTTCGCCATAAACAAAAATCATTTCAATTCTTTGCCTAAGCATGTATATCATAGTTACTAACAATAACACACAAACTATTGCAATAAATTTTAACTGATTTAAATGCCTAGTGACAGTGACTGGTAGGAAAGTTATAAATCATATTTTAAATTTCGGATTATTTCATTAAACTGAATTGAAACGAATTCGATTGTAAACGAAAATAAACAAAAAGGAAAAAAAATGTTTTTCTTTCATGACCATGAAGATATCTGATTGATGGAGAATAGGTAATAAATGCACGTATTCTCTTTATGGTCATATCAAAAAACAGTAAGTCAATCAGTTAGTAAAATGATGTATTGATTTATTAAAACAATTTACTAACCTAAAAAACATGTTTCAATACAAATCTTAGTTTTACCGTAATTAAAACACTTACAGGAATAATGTCTAAGAATAAGTAATTTACAGTATTTAAATAACCCTAACTTGGCCACGCAGCACTCAAATTTAAAAAATAAGGTGCCAAATGTAGAGAATAAAAAGTTTTTTCAAATGAGGTATCACTCGATCTCTGTTCCCATTTAAGATTTTCGAGATGGAGGTTCTGGGGAGGGGGGAGGGGTTGAAAGAGGCAGTGATATCTACATAAAAATTCTTCCCCCTTGATAATAAAAAATTCTAACCCATTTCGAGATAGTAGGGGTGGAAAGTTTTCAAATTGATACCCTGTATACTCCCATCCATATTATTTATGTGTTATTCGAGACACCTTTTTAAAGTGATCTTTGATGTCATTTTGGATGTGGCATTTGACGTGCAAATCTTAAAATTCCCAGGACGTCACCGTATTATCCCAAACAGAACTAGAATTGACTTCTCTAAGATGTTATCTTGCTGCTTGGTTTGCTATGTTGTAACTATTACTAACACCTTTGCCTAATAACAAATAAACTAATTTTTAAAATAAATTTATTTTTCTTTAATATACAAATACAATGACACTTAATTAGATACAATTAGACTTACTTATATTATGTAATACAAAATACCCCAAACAGAACTAGAATTGACTTCTTTAAGATGTTATCTTGCTGCTTGGTTTGGTGTGTTGTAACTATTACTAACACCTTTGCCTAATAACAAATAAACTAATTTTTAAAATAAATTTATTCTTCTTTAATACACAAACACAATTAGACTTAATTAAATACAATTAGACTTACTTATATGTAATACAAAATACCCCCAACAGATTTCCAATAAAAAAACCACAGCGGCCAACCCATTCCCTATGATCAATATCAACAGCGCTCCCTTAAAATCTTCGAAATTTAACTTGGAAAAACCCGATGTTTCCTCATTTTCTATACTGCGTTGCTCTATTTGATGCATTTGGTACTGGTAAATATAAAATAAGGCAAAATCATTATACCATTTCAAAGACAGACCCGTTTCCGCTGCCCACATGATCATTCGGTTGATTAAAACCAGGTACGGAGAGCCAAGAGGTAGAATAAAAGCCAAATTGTAAGTATTTATACATTCCTCTACTATATGAAGTACCTCGTTGCCGTTCTTATCTGCAAGCGTTGTTTTTATTTGAATTTGTGCATCGTAGTATCGCTCTAGTCCACCAATTTTAAATTTGGCGGCAAGTTTAATGGAGCTCAGGTTACTTCCGGGAGGCTTCATTTTAACTCTTTTTGCCAGATCTATGTAAGGTTGCCTGGGAATATTTTTGAATACGTTGTTCGAAGTCATAATTTCGTGACCAGTTTTGAGAAACTCTTCCAGGGTATTGATTTCTGGCAGAGAAACAGGTTTGGTAAAAATTAGCAAAAGGATTGCGGTAAATATAGTGCTCATAACTAAGGAATACACAAGAATGCTCAGAAAAAATAGCCGATGTGATTGCGGCCTGGTGTTGTGGGAAGAATATACCGCTTGTCCTACAAATACTCCAAATACTTCGAACATCGAAACTGAATATTTTATTTGAGATCCAGAAAACCATTTATTCAACAAACCAAAAATAAAACAATTAACCACCAGAAGTAGACCGAAATTGGTCGTAAAAAATTGAAGCATAGCATTCCATTTTGGCAAATGTCCTGCGGTAGGTGCGATTAGGCATAAGTTATCCCGATAAAACCTATAAGTATATTCGTAGCCTTTGATGGGATAAACAATTATGAATCTTGCGTTTCCTTGGATATCGATGTTACGGTCTACTACAGCCTTAAGGGTACCATCAGGCGTTCCGTCTGCATTTACTACTCCGTAGGTCCGCCCCAAAGGCCCTTCGTACATTTCAACGGAAAAGTTCATTTTTCTCGCCAATTCGCTCATCATTATTGCATCTAGTCCGTAAAGTTTTATAGAACTACGGTGCACGTATCGGTATATAGGATTTTCCTTAAGCGCTTTGGGAATCCTGTCTGTGGAACTTGGATAACGTAGAAATAGTGATAATCTTAACCTATATCCATTAAGTTGCTGTAAATTTGATAAAAGCAGTTGAGGATTTTTTAAGCAGAACTTGTAATGGTAAGAATGAAAGGTTCCGTATCCATGAAGGTTGCTAATGAAAGGTTTGTAAGTGAATACGTACTCTCTTTTACTGGTGTTTGGAAACTGACCGATTACATTCAAAATCGAATACTTCTGCCAGAGGTGTAGAAAGAGAGCTTGCATTGCTTCTAGGTCTGCTTCATGTGATGAAAAAATTATAACTGTTAGGGTGCGTGCCATAGCTAGGAACCTATGAATGTCCAGAGAAGTTAGGTACTGCAAAAACATATCTGCATCATTAACAATGTATATTCTTACCAAGTAATAATAGAGATATTTCAATCGTGCCCGCAGCAAGGCATTTATGGTTTTATTAGAAGCATTTTTCGGAGATTTAGTTATAAGCTGTACGGGTTGCTTCGGGCGCTTCAGCTTTTCCAGATTAACGGTATCGACTTTTTTGGAAACCACATACAGGCCCTTGTTAAACTGCATATTCATCTCTAAAAATTCTGTCAGCAAATCGTCATTGACTTCCTTAGCAGTGTCATTATGCAGCATGGTTATCTGTATAGTCAAAGATTCCTCAAAATGTTTCGCATAAACTTCGTAATTTTTAAACGGAGGGTTCTGAATAAAATTTAATTTTCCTGACACTTGGATTAGAATATGGACCATTAGTATGATAAGAATGGTGTTCATGTTGTCTTAGTAAGTAATACGTGAAAAAAAAACTGTATTTTAGGGCCATTAATGACTAGGTAGTTAGAAATAAATTACCGCATTATGTTGGAGGTAACACTAAATCGTGTCGCCTTGGGCTTTAATATTACTCCTTTTGATGTGGGATTTACAAGCCAATTAAATATGTAAGTAAAGTGCTTTAACGTCGAATAGATTGTCCGTTTTTTCCGCAATTACACGGCGTTACAAATTTCGGTTTTGATCATGAAACTCATGTAAAAAGGACTATGATAGTTAATAATTGAACCATTTGTTAAGTCCAGATAATTATTCTATTTACATGGAATACTCAAATAATTAAGAAGTCAAACAAAAATTACTTTACGGTTAATTGTTATGAGTAAGCCTCTATTTATTGGTTAAGCTCACACTTTATTTTTAAAGGGGACGATCACCTCTTATTGTATCAGATCTGCTACAAGTTAGTTTCACTAAATATTATAGCGCTTCTGCAGTTTGTTTACGTACGAATTAAATTTGATACAGAAAAATAGTTAACCAATTTATTACACATGTACATATTCAGAAACATTTGTTTACACTGTTTTTATTGCAATTTAAAAGTCACGCGAATATTGGGACTTGAACTGGTCCCATAGCAGCAAATGCTTGTTATTTAGGTCATATTTAGTAAACAGATCCCCCATGGTACTATTTGGAAGTGAAGTTTCCAATCAACTTAGTACCACAACTGGGATACCACATGACCTGAGACATTTCATAATTATGCAGAACCGATACAGCAAATTATCACAAAAATGAATGGGTGCGAAATGTATAAAATAATGGTCCAGAAGCCCGTGGCACATATGAGCTCATCATTTACGGAAAGTGAGTGAGTAATAAAAAACGATAGGATTTTACTCGTTGAATACGAAACCCGTTTGATGCAAATCAAAATCGATAGCAGTTCTTTGCAATTAATTTTTGAAGTCTTAAAAAAAACGTCCACGTTTCATAATTTCTGAAGAGCTTGAGCTTTTGCAGTATGTTAGATTTGCACAACCTTATTCCTCCATCCATCCAACCTCATTATAAGCGGAAAACTGAGCTCATATGACCAACTGATGTGAACCTTCTGAGGTTGAAAAATGATTTGCTGCAAACTCCTACTTCTGGCAAAATGTCGCTGCCATGAGGATAAAGTCATTGGTGCGCTCTTTCGCGATCTTGAGCCTGCCGATGATTGGCGACTGATTTGTTATGTTGATGCCATTATTGCTTTAAATTGATAAACAATTATTTTCAAATCATTCTATTTTAATATTTGAAAAATTTCGGAACAACAAGCTCATGATTCTCGAAAACTCGACTTTTCTGAGGTCTTTGCAAGAATTGTACTACTGCATTGTTAACACACTCCCATATTAACTACACTTATGTCTCAAAATGCAACACAAACTTCATAACTCGAAATTGACAGACTCACATTATGTTTCATAGTTTACATTCGTCAATTTATTCCAGTTTTCACCGAGTTTCATTTTATCAATTTATTTTTATGATTCAAATACAGTTCTACAGATACAAAAACGCATGCAAGACATACAAAAAAAATGGTTAAAGAAAATGGTCAGTGACAAACTATAGATAAAAAATTCTCAAATAGGAAATCACATGAGGTTGTTAATTGAAGTCTGTTGTAAGTTTTGTGAACAACAAATCTTCTGCTTTGACGTGTGCTTTCATGCATTTTCTACTATGAAAAATTATTAGCATGAAAAACATGTAAAATAACAATATATGATTTGTGAAAGTGTAGGTATAAACAGGATAATTTACACTAAACGCAAAAAAAATATTGCCACAATTCAGGCAATAATTAATATCGCATCCTTGATATGTTTTTGTAAGCAATCGGGTTTCGTTCACTGCATCCTTTTTTTTTCGTCATAAAGCCTACATATTGCTCAAGAGTAGAAAAAACATCAATCAAAATTTTAGTACAATTACAAATATCGTGATTACTTATTATTGCGATTGCCTCTTCAATTTTCATGGCCTTTTGGATCTTTACCTCTGCAAATTAAGGACGGGTGAAACTCAAAACCCGTAGATAGAACCCAAGTAATGCAGCAGAAAATGCCATGACAATGCATCTGTATACAAAGTACAATAACAATACATCTATACAATAAATATTGCAGTGTTTTTACTGTTCACTATATAAGCTGTAAATTAAACACGTTTAATAAATTAAACACACAAAGCACAAAAATAGTCAGATGGTTTATTTTACAAGTACACACTATACCTGACCACTTAAGACCACTAGAAATATTTTTTTTACTATCCAATGTCTAAAAGTCGCGCCAATATTCTGACTTGAACTGTCCTTGTGGCGACGTCGGTTTCTTATATACCCGCCTGACCATTGTTCCAGATTTGCTAACGTTCCACGGATATCCAGAGATGTCATGCGACTTGCCCGTTTGTGTCACCGGAATGACTGCGGAATACCAAAGAACCGCTGATATTCGCGGCCGTTACACTGCCCCCTCCTAAGTTCAGTTCGTACCGAAATGATTCCAAAGATGGTGAATCTAATTATCAGCAGAAGGTTCCCCTCTTACAGCTGGATCTCTTGTAAAAGTAACAATAAACCCTTTTCCAGACAACGACTTTGAGGGGTATGACAGCACACCAGAACTTGTACGCCTGTAGACCACTTTGAACATGCTGCAATTATCATCAAGTCCGCATGTGAGTTTGGGAATTGCTAGGCGACTGCTCCTTTAGAGAACACAAAGCGTCCGAACTGAGACTGAGATGTGCCGCCTCTTTGGTAATCAGGCAGAAAATCTCTCTACCTGTCTCTTCATCAGTTATCTTGCTCAGAGTGCTTGCCTGACTCTGATGTTATACCGATACAGCTCTTGAATTTTTTCCGAACTTCCTACGGAAACCTCAGCTATTCCTCTAGACATCTGTAAATCTAAGCCACACAATGTGCCAGAGCTTACTTAGCAGGAGCAGTTAACAGGTCTTGTTGCCCTTCACAGGCCACGCCGCGCCGTACCGACTCCTTCGGCTATTAGACTAACAGGTCACAAATGCATCGAACGTCAAATCTGGTTCTTGTTGGTTTTACCATACGCTAAGCGGTGGTTTTCATAACCAAGAACTAGTTTTATTTTTACCCCTCGGTAGTTTCTGCATTCTAATAACATCGTTGATGGCTTCCAGCACTTTGTATGGTCCATCCTACCATATTTTATTTTTTTTTTTAAATTTTGTCATATACATCCTTTATCCGATCGCTGGCACCTTAAATAGAAATGCGCACTTGATAATAAATGACATCCATTCTTTTACTTTTAACTCATTGAGGTAGTCCTCCCCGGCAACATTGAGTCCTAGCAGGCAACCGAACTTCAGATAGCCTGGAAGTTCTCTTCCCAGAACTATTTGAGTCGGAGACTCTCCAGTTTTTTCATAGATCGATAACTTAGCAGGAACAAATGAAGAAACCTATCTCAGTACTTTTTTATCGCTAAAGACCTCTTTGGATAAATACCGATTAATAGTTTTATTCACTCGTTCCACCATGCCTGCGAATGTAATGCGATAGTCCTCATTTTCTTGATCCCAAGCGTCTTACAAATGTTCTGCAACAAGCTAGTTAAAAGTTTCGTCTTTGGTCTATAACTTCAAAGGTACACCAGATTGGTAGATCCATTCCTTCATTAATTCGTCGGCGATCGTAGAGGCTTCCTGGTTGGGTAAAGGAAACGCCTTAACTCGTGTGACTGAAGTAGTCTATCACGGCCACGATATACTTATTCCCTGATTCGGGGACAAAGCCAGCAACGACAAAAGAAATCATTTCAAAGGGACTTCCGACATTGTCCTAATGCATCGACAGTTTCTGCTTTCTCTGTGATTCATTACTTACTTACCGCACATAAAACGCTACCAGTTCGTCGTGTCTGCGATTCCGAAATCCGACTTTAGGCCCCATTATTTGTCTTCCTTCTTCTTTGCGAAGAGTCCATCTTCCAAGATTATAAAGTTCTATGGTGCCCAATATGATTTAATCTTGGAAGAATACCTTATTTTTCTTTTGCCTTTTACTAAAGATACTAAACTTATAATTTGGAACTGAAAAACTATATGATCGATCATACCGGATGACACAGGGAAAAAGGAACACTTAATAACCATTTTACTCTTCAAGATAAACAAATGAAATTTGGTATGTTGATGGAATTGTTATAAAAGCATCTTTTGACATAATTCAGTTATTTTCCTTCACTGCCTGTTTAACCGGAAGTGACACTAACTTTATTATTTTAAATGAGTCTTTTGATATATTATTAAGTATTTCGATAGAAAATAATAATCTGAGAACAATGATGCTGCATTTGCAACTTTTTGATTTATACTAATAGAAAAAATAAATTTTTAAAATAGTGCCAAGAATGTGTTGAAACTTTTAATTTTTAATGAATTATTTACGGAAAAATTAATTACTTACAAAAAAAAATTAGCAAAATCGCATTTTTGGTTATAATAACGGCGGCTAGTTCTAAACTGCCTAAGAGGCGGTAGGACTCAAAGTCTGTAGACAGTGAACGCACATAATTTTTAAGCTATAACAAAAATTGGTTCTTATTCACAATAAATAAATTAAAAACTACTTGAAATATCTGCAACTACACTGAAAATGGCTTCAAAATTTGGAACAAAGTGGGGTCTAATTTTATTGTTATGACATGCAGCAAAGTGTAATTTTCTTCTATTCTACATATTCATCTGGCGTGAGTTTTCAATTTTGTGAGAAACACGATCTCGCATACCTAAAATAAAGCCGTAAGGAAAGACCCGAACCTATTTAACAGCTAACAACGAAAAACCTCAATAATTCATGATAGTTTTATAGAGATTTATAGTGAATGCATATTCGTAAAATGAACGCTACATTCCTAAAAGATGCTTTAAGGGAGGGCAGCGTATATAAATACTACATTTATTATTCTGCCTTATAAATGGATTTTTAATTTTTTTATTTTTATAACGGCTTATTTATTTGAACTTAAAAAAGAAACTGCCTTTAATAAAAGAAATACAACAAAGACGTTTCTCGTACAAAATAAATAATTTCCTTTTCAAACACATTGTTCAAACATACTAACTTATAGCTATAAAAGGATGTTTTTGACCGATTTGGTGAGGAAGCACTCCCAAAGGGCATCCCCGAAATATTGAAGTATCTGAAAAAAAACAATGACTTAATGATTTTAACCGACTTAAATATCAAAATTAACTTCTTTTTTAATTAATTTACCTTCGATTTTTCTCCATTTATTTGTTGCTGTAATAACTCTTGAACTATTCGTAACATGTGGTCCATTTAAATCAGAATAATCCAAGTGATCTTCTAGCAAGTTTGGATCATTTAAATTTAAATCATCCACTGTGTAAATAGTCTCAACCCCTACATGGGTGTTTTCAAAATCAGACTTGGCTTTAATAAGACTAATAACGTCGTCGTTAAACGTTTCTTCATTTTGATTTAACTTTAATAAGCTAAAATAGGTAATATTAGGAGAAACTTTATCTAGAGCCCAAATGATTTCTTTTTCATTTTAATCACCTGTCTAGGAAATATTTTAAATACCCTGAATTACTGTTGAGAACTCGTTCTTGAAACTGCTTAGCTTCCTCTGCATAATTTTTTTTACTTGCTTCTAACCTAATTACATCATCGCTTACATCTGTTTCCTATACAAAAGACATGTTAGATAATATTTTAAATAATTAGAATAGTACCTTTAAACTGCTAAGAGATATCAAAATCTCATTTATCCAGAACGCAGCCATTTTCCTAGTACTGTCCATGAAATTGCAGTATTCAATATCGACGATAACATCAAAGAGTTTGTTCAAAAGCGCAAAAGTGTAGCCTTGTTGATGTAAAAGGTTTAACAGCTTTTGCCACACATTTCTGAAGTTTTTATGAATGGCTTCCGTACCTAAATTTGAGTAAACTAATCAAAACTTTTATTTGCTTCAATTACAACTTTACAGTATTTTTATGTGTATTGATGTGTAACATAAAAAAAATTAAACACAAATAATGAACATTGGAAAATAGGTCCAAACAAAGCAATTTCTTTAATAATTATTCAATTTCTACTGGTTTATTTATTAACGCAGAGATATTAATATGTTCCTTAGACTTAAATACAAAACTAGTATAATAATTACAAAAATATTGTATGTGATGTTAAGGTAAAACTATTAAAGACTTTGTCTTAGTGTTATAGGAATGTAAATATTTATGAGCAATAAATTTAGATAGGTTGTTTTTCGCATATAAGAAACATTCAAAAAAATAAAATTAGCGCGCTTGAGACCACACGACTGAAATAAAACTTCTATATTTCATGCACTGACAATAAGAGTAAGAGAGAAAGAAAAATGTGCACGCGCACTGCTATCTCTTGCTCCTACAGTAATATACGAACCGTAACTCTCACTCTTTCCAATAACTCCTATCTCCTTCTCTATTACCGTTCGCGTCGCCAGATTAAACTTTTTAGTTTGCTCCCCTACTCAAGCATGCGCAAAGAAATATTACTTCAAAAGTGCAGGCACTGTTAATATGTGGAGTTTTTTAAAGTGAATTCTACATGATTCACTGTATGGCAGCTTTGCAATTGCCCTAAATATCGCTTTCAGTTGTTTAAAAATAGTTAAAACATACGAGTAGACAAGGTAGACACTGTCTACCCAAAATTATCCAGTTATTTCTCATTAATTTATTACGTAAATATTTCATGTAAATTGTTGAATTCAAATTTAAAAAAAAAAATAACACAGAATGTAGTCGCTCTCCTTACTATTATTATATAGTATCTAAACGGCTATAATATCTATCTATCTATAATATCTAAGGCGCGCCCCGCCTGACGCACCAATTAAAATAAAAATGCAGGGCTGACACCCAATTAATACATACGAGCCTCAGGAAGACACATTGATATTTGTCTTCCGAAATTTGGAGCATCTAATCGAACCATATACGCATCAAGCAGGTGACAGAGGTCCAGCCGCGTCAGTATTCAGCCTATTACGTATGCAAAATTTACTCGCGGGAAAGACATTTGAGCTTTTGTCTATCGAAGTCGACCAGCTATTTTATTATGCTCTTGAGGGTTATTGTTTATGGACACGCTTGATCTGGTCGGCCGCAATACACATTTGGTCCAGGTGCGGGCGCGTGCTATTGTAATTTAATAATTAGTATTTTTATTTTTGGGTGTATAGAAAAGATTTTTTTAGTGGATATTTTAGGAGTTATTTATGAACGACTGTTTGATATTGGCAATTGTATTTTAGTTGTGTTTTTATTTGTCTTTAATTAATTTTAAAATAATGGATATTATAGATTTATAAGTTATGGTTATACCAAAGATAATTATACTAACGAATAGATAGCCCACGTAAATGGCAAGCTGTGAACCGACAAGGAGACATCAATGCTTCCTTAAATAATAATATTTTATGCGCTAACCGTGTAAGAATCGAAGCGACGTTGCCATTACTGATAACATTTTAAATTTTATCTGTTGTGAATAATTCTCTCGCGCCGCGCCGTATAAAGGCAGAAGGAGGTATTCGCAAAAATTAAGTTTTGGGAAAATGGATGTTTTAACTAATTTTTAGTTTATTCTTAATATATTGAATTAACTTATTATTAGGAACTTGTGACTCTGTTTTTTGCCTTATTTATTTTGATACACTGAGATAAAATTGCTTGGGCCTTAATATATAGTGAGGTTTTGTCGCCTGCATTATTTGCCTCTGTAAAACTACATAAAATATTACACCTACCATATTATTGCATTGAAAAAATTTGTAAAAATCGCGAAAAATTGTTGAGTCATCATTTTGGTTTTGTTCGCATTAAAATTAAAATTTCTCCATTATTATTTCAAATTCTAAAATTAAAAAAAAAATGCACGTGTCTAGAAAAATAAAACGATTCCAAATCTATAAAGACTTAATTTTTGGCATTTTTTGCATTGATTTGTCTTTGTACCGCATCGCAGAATTATTACTGATAACCTGTATCGATACGTCCGTCACAAGAGCGAATAACAAAAATAATATTGTGTTGCTCAGCCGAGTCGCAGCCGCCAAATTAAATTTTGCAACACAGCCAAGCAATCGGCCAGATTTCAACGCGTAATTTCACCGATGGATCCTCGCTCGAAAAGCGGGGATCCTTTTAGGTGGTCAAAAAATTTACACGGGATGGATTTTCTATAGTTTACTATTATTTTCTTTGGTTATACCTATGTTGGATTTTTTTTGTAAGTAGTATTTATTTTTATCTATCTATCTTTTTATGCTAGTAGTAATATATTTTTTCTTTTTTATATCACTACATATTTTTCTCTTTGAGTTAATATTTCATGCGCTTTCATTCTCTATTTCATTAAAGTGAATAATACTGAATACACATTTTTTTCTAATTAACGATTTTTATTGTTTGTCTACCCGAAAGAAAAGTTCACGCTTCGCCACTGATATAACACCAATTCATAAAAATGGTGACAATTTCCTAAATGTTACTAATTACAGACCTATCAGCATACTGGTAAAATAAGTACCATTCTCTCTCATCAGCCACGACTCTCTCTCTTCAGTCACAACTTATCCATGAACAGTTTGGCTTTGTTGCTGGTCATTCTACTGATTTAAATCTTCTAATATTTGCAGACTTTCTGGTCAGTTTCCTAGAGGAAGTTTTTTAGTTCCATGCCATACCCACAGACTTCTCAAGGGCCTTCGACAGAGTCAATCACCAAATGTTACTATACAAAAATAAAGAGAATGAGTGTGAATGAACTCTTGCTGCAGTGAATTAAATCGTATTTGATTGGTAGAACTCAGATTGTTCGAATCCAAGGTTATTAATCCTTTAAATTTTAAAGGAGTTTTAAATAGGACCTTTGTTATTCAATATTTATTTGAACGACGTCTCTCAATTTTTTACTACTTGATTCTTTTTGCTGATGACTTAAAGATCTGTCTAAAAGTAAAATCGCCTGATGATTATGCTCCGCTACAATTGGACTTGAAAAGGCTTGGTGCAATAATAATTATAGGATTTAATTTTAAGAAAATTTCACTCAATATGCTTCAGTACGAGTCATATATTTTTTATCATTCTTAATATATCAATAAATCAATAACAATATCGTTGAATCTGTTTCACACATAAGAAATCTGGATATCACACTTAATACCCGTTTAAGTTTTATATTCTACTTATCTGAAATCACTTCAAAGGCACTTCAAATGTTAGTCTTTATTAAGAGATGTTGTAGAGATTTTCAGAGCTCTGACTCCATTCGGCTGCTTTATTGTTCCCTTCTGCGTTCTCACTTTGACTACGGTTTACGGGTGTGGTCCTCTTCTTACAATATCCATATCCAGAACCAATTTCTATCAACCTAACAGTTATCAAGTCAAAGAGGTTTACAACTCTTGAAACCAGAAGAAATCTGAGAGACAAGTCAGTTTTTTATGATATTCTCCATTCCTGTCCGCTCATGCCCGCAACTATTGGCCAATATTGCCATATACTATCAAGATCAAGCTGTTTCCTTTCATAGCCCTACACGTAGAACCAACTACGGCTTTAACTCGTGCCTGGCAAGGACAGTAAGACTGGCGAACCAGCACTCCCCTAATGTTGACTTCCTTGATGCCTCTGCCAGATTCAGGAAAAATATTAAGGAATTTGTATTCTGAATTATTTGTTTTCCTTCGTCTTGTGATCTAAATAATACCTAATTTTTGATAAGCACTACCAAATCAAACAAAAATAAAATATCTGTTCTTCTACTTGTATTTGTGAAGCATTTTCCATAAGCAACATATTAGTAATTTATTTATTTATTTACATCACTCAACAGAGAAACTCCAATAATAGAGTGGAAACGATGTATATAAACATGAATTCATCTTATCAAAATAAAATTAATATTATAGATATGATAAATTATTAATAAATATATAAAAAAAAGAAGAAAACAAGATTATCTAAACTAAGCCAATTCTTTTAATTTCGGCTAGGCTACAGTTAAATATATCGCATTGATTCTGTATAGAGTTGTATGTATTGCAAGCTCTACGTATAGGCGCAAATTTTGTAATGTTGGTTTGAGGTATTGAAAGGTAAAAAGTTTGAGGACTGCGAGCTGACAGCCGAGGAGTGTGTAAATTTAGAAGTTGCAGGATCTCTGGTGAGTCAATTACGCTATTAATTAATTTATATAAGAACTGTAAATCTGCCGAATCCCTTCTTTCCTGTAAGGATTTTGCCTGAAATGTTTCAAGCAAACGATCATGTGAGAAGCCGATTTCCGGGTACACTCTTTCGCATTTAAACCAAATGTTCGCTGTATATTTTCAAGCTTTTGAATATGGTTCTGATAGTATGGCGAGCAGACTTGGGAAGAATATTCCAAAATTGAATGAACAAAGGTAAAGTACAGGAGTTTAATATGTTAAAATAAAGAGTTCCTGATAACAAAACCCAGCATTTTACAACTTCTTTTTATGATATTTTCGATATGAAAACTAAATGAAAGTGAGCTATCAAAAATAATTCCTAAGTCTTTAAAGTGAGTTGATCTTGGTAGTGTCACGTTATCATTTTTGTATTGGTAAGTAACACAGTTCTTTTTTAAGGAGTAGAAAACCACACATCATTTAGAGGCAAGTTGTTACTCTTGCACCATTCATTCACTGAGTTAATGGCTGCTTGGAGTTTAATGCAGTCCTCAATAGTATCAATTCTATAGTATAATTTTTTATCATCACAGTATAATAAGCTGTTTGCTTCTAGGTCCTTAAAAATGGTATTAATAAATGAGTTGAAAAGTAGAGATCCCAATATGGAGCCTTGTGGTATGCCTGAAGGAGCGACTATTTCAGTTGAGCTGTATCCAAAGCATTCAAAATGTTGAGGACGTTTATTAAAATAAGAAGAGATAAGAGAAGTTGAACGAGATGAAAACCCAAATTGGTCAGAAAGATTTGATATAATAATGGAATGGTCAAGACGGTCGAAAGCTTTTGAGTAATCTGTATAGACTTGATCAACTTAAGAATTATCATCCCGCTCAAAAACTTTAGAAAAGTTGTTAATAAGTGCAACTGGCCGATAGTTGTCGATAAGATTTTTTTTTATAAACAGGAATAATTTTAGACTTTTTCCAGAGCACAGGATATTCTCCAGTTCTGAGGGCAAGATTAAACAATATTGTTAGCGGTTATAGTAAATCCTGTGATGTAAGGACCCTTCTGTGATTGCTGTGATGTTGAAGTTTTGTCTGTGCAATATTATCATGTTAAAATAGTTTGTCTTCTAATAAATGTTTTTCTGATAAAAGATAACCATCTAGTTATTAAATTGTATCAGATAAATTGTGTTGTATTGACATATAGAGTTTACTTCCTCTTAAGGTGGGTATGAAATTGGGATTTTAATTAAATTTATTATATGTTATGACTTTTTACCCACTGAATAAATAAATACTTTTGTGCTTAAAAAACCAAGAAATTTAAAAGCATTTAGGGAAATGTTACCGAGAAAATTATTATCAGGTCTAAAGGCAAATTGAATGTTAAGTTAATATTAAGTTGAAGGTTTTTTTTATATTTAGTAACAATTACTTTACATTAAACAACTTTTTGCCACCCGTAATCCTTCTGTCAGTATACCCAGGAATGTCTTAGAGTCTACATCAGACACATAAAATATGGTATCATCTGCATATTGAACTAACATAATTTAATTGAAAAGATAAATCATTGATCCAATCATAAATGGCATGAGATTTGTTGCCATTGCTTTTAGCAAGTTGGTACCTTTTAGAAATGTAATGAATTAGAATGAATTAATGTAATGCCTGTATAAATTGGTATGCATTTTCTCTTATTCCATATATAAATAATATTTGCAGTAGGATATCATAAAGTCCTAGAGAGTTGTTATTTGAAGTATAGGATTTCCAGATCTGCCTAATTTATTTTATCAACCAACTTCTTGGTGTTTGGTATAGGTCTTGGGGCGGCCTATACCAAATATTGGGAGAAAAGAGTATTCTGTAACTTTTGAGTGGTTTCTTAAATAACATATATTAATATTATTTTACTTTAGTTTTTTATCTAGTGAACTTTTACTACTAAAAAACATTGCAATTGTATGCAAATGTCAAATGTGGAAGAAATAATAACAAGAGTAAAAATTCAACAGAAAGGCAGTCCTATAGGCACTCCTAAGATAGGATTAAATGCGATTGAACGCAGCGCCTAATTAAAGTTAAAAAATAGGATATAGAGTATTTGATTTATTTATAATCATATCTTAAAAAAATGCATTATTACAGAAAAAAAATTAGAGATGAGAAAAGCTCAAAAATAGAAATCAGCAAAGGATAAATGATCCTTTAATACTGTATTTGAGTTAAAGGGTTTTCTGCTTATTAATTGGCACTTATTAGAAGTAAGCTTCATGCCAACGTCTTAGTCTGATTAAAGTTGTTTGAACATGACTGCATGTTGATTTGGAGTTTTAATATAGAATTTCAAATGATCAGCAAATAGTAGGTAGAATAAATCAATATTATTTACATAAATATTGAAAAGTAGAGGCCCAAAGTGTGAACTTTGTGGAATACCTTTTAATTTTATTAGAATTTTGTGGTTTACTCTATCAACAGCCTTAGTCAAATCAGTGTATACAGAATGCCCATGGAATCCTCTTCCAATTATTAATAGGAAATCAGTAAAGGTTAATAAATTTAGCTCAGCGGAACGATTGAGTAAAAATCCGAACTGTTGATTGATGAAGGAACTCTTCAAACTTGCGTATAGGTATATAATCAACCCTAGACTTTCAAAGACTTTAGGAATACAGTTCAAAATAGAAATAGGTCTGTAGTTTTTGACTTAGAGATTTGTCACCGGTTTTCAAAATAAGCGTAATAAAGCATGAATTCCAATTTGTTGGCAAAGTTTCAGTTTTTAAAGGCAAGTAAAAAATAATGTGGAGTGGTCTAAATAGCAAGAAGCTACCTACAGTGTTTAATAAGAAATGGAGGGAGGCCGTCAGAACCAGATCTTTTGTTTACATATTGGAAAATTTAATTAGAATCCTTAGTAAAAGGGGCCTTTTTTTAGTTACTGTATACATACAAAGGATCCTGAGATATAAAATCCTAATACTTTCTTAATAGACAATATTTTCTCAGGATACACACCCACATCCAAATTTACCATCTACAATTTTTGTATATTTTTATACCTTTTTAACGTTATTTATATCAGTGTAGAAAAAATGAATCAAATCACTGCTATAGAAACATAAATTTGTGATAAAAATAATCTTAAATTTGCTATACCGGCTAGGTAAAATGAAATCTGTTAGTCATTAAAATGTTTATGTATTACAATATGTTGCAAGTTCGTAAATATTTAGTTACAGATAAACTCACCATTTTCTAGTGCTTCAAATTTTGACTTCAGCAAAGCTTCTTTAGACACCAAAACGTCAAGGCAAAGGTTATTAAGATCAGTTATTTGTTCCAGGTATTCTGATAAAGTCTCCAGTAAAATATCGACCATAACATATGGATGTGTTACATTTTTCTTAAGCTTCTTATTTAGGAAGCTTTTTAAATTCTCAATGTATTCACTGTCCACCTCTTGATTTTCAAACAGTGCTACATTCAAATTACAATATGCTTTTAAAGTATTTGCAAGATGATTGTCTACAGTTGCAGTTTCATCAATATGATAATCTACAAATGAAGAATTATTAAGTACTCCTAATTGTAAATATTATTGTGATAATGTAATTGGTGGAGACTTACCCTTAATAATTTTACTCTGTGGCTCCCAGTATTTCTCATTCAACCAACTAAGGCCAAATTCTATGCCCATTTTTAAATTGAATAAAGAGGGAATTTGGTGGCCATGTGCTATATCGTGCCTTAAATTAACCAGCCATTTTGGAAGCTCGTTTTTAATTGAGGTCTTACTAAAAGAACCCTGTTTTTCACTGTTGGCTGCAGAAAGGTTCAAAAACCTATAATCAAACAAATAACATTAGTTAGTAGTTAGATCCCCCTGATTTGATTGGTAAAACTAGATAATTTCATTCTCTTGTAAGAAAAGTACAGAGATGATGAAAATGAGAAAATGAAATGAACACATTTCTATAAGAAATGAAACTAAATTACAAAGTCCTACCTACTGTGTCTAATTTAAATAAAGACGTTAATAAGTCAACAGTATGTGTCTTTACAGATCAAGTTTCACAAGCAATTGATAATAACAACAGTTAGACGTAATTTTTACGGATTTTACCAAATCTTCCATAAGATGGATCTTTGGATTGCTGTAAAACTGAAACTTATTTGGATTCTCTAACCATGAAAAATTATTAGTTTAGTCTTATTTATCTTACAGAACTCAAGTAGTTAGAATTTGTAAATGCTATTCAAAAAAATTTGTAGTAAAGCCTTCTTGTTGTGGATGATTTCAAGATCTTTAAGGTTGTCAGTAAAAAAGTTGTTTGTATCAAATTGCAGCAGGACCTACAAAGTGTTTGTCAATGGTTTTCTTCAAACAAAATGTCACTAAATGTTGACAAATGCTGTGTAATGAGTTTCACACTTAAAGTACATCCTGTTTCATATGATTATAGCTTGAATGCTAGGATTCTTAGATCTCGTGATAGTATTGATCTATATTTTTAACAAGGCATATAGCAAATTGGAATTTATAATCAGAAAATCCAATTTCTTTTTATAAAATCTTATACAATTAAAACTCTATCTAACTTTTTAGTAGGACATCTTGAGTAAGCTTCTATAATTTGGTTGCCTCAAACAAATTGCTGTATAGATTATATTGAGAAGGTGCATAAATATTTTCGCAGTATTTATATTTGAGAGAAACTAAAGTCTATCCTTGCTTAATATTTTATGTTATGTTATATTAATATTACAATATTATCTATTTTAAGATTCAAACACTTATTCAAAGAAGATTAAATTAGGCTGTGTTATGTTTTACCACATCATTAACAACATTAGATATATATATGATTATTTATAATCATATATATATATCTAATATGATATCTATATATCTATATGATTATTTATAGGTGTTATGTTATTTTGTGGATTTTCCGTCACTTCGATGTTTGTAAGATGTTAAATGAATAAATAAATTGAATGGAATTCAGCAGAGATGAAACTGGGTGAAATATTGATTGTATACCGGCATTACTACTTTAACAGTCCATTTGTACTTAAAACAGCATTCAATTTATTTAATATGTCATGGAAAATGGGGGTTTTTCCTACTTTGTGGAATAAGTCATATATGAAACCCCCCCTGATACAATAAAACATTTAATGAGGGAAAGAGACAAAGCTATACTTAAATGTAAATTGAATAACACTGCAGAGATTTTAGAAAAATATAAAATGCTTTAAAATATTACTAAAACCTATACATTAAGAGAAGTTTGCTTTTTTACAATATTTGAAAAAGCAAAAAGATCTACATAAAGTTTTGGAAACCTTAAGGAACCTTAATGTCTATGACCTAAAAGTACAGTGAGTGAAATTCCTCCTGAGTTGTTAAATGCTGTAGAAATAAATAAATATTTCTGCAGTGTATTTCAAAAATCAAACCAGTATGATACTAAAATTACATCTAATAATAATGATATTAATAAAAGAAGGCGTATTAATATACAGGTGTATATAATTTACATTCAAGTTTGTGGATGTGTGTTAGAATATACAAAGAATTGTCAGAATTAGAATTAAACATCGGACCGAAAGCCTAATGTTGCAAGTATTGATGAGACAACACAGATGGTAACACTGAGCTTGCCTATAATAATATTACATATTATACATATAAAGAATTGCTGTCTTGAACATGGGCATTTCCCTCAACTCTGGAAAGAATCTCTCGTCACTCCACTGCCTAAAAAACATGATCTTGTTGATTTTACAAATTAGATGCCTGTGGGTCTGCTTTCTGTCATATCTAATGTTCTGGAAAGGATAGTTGTTGTTCAGGTCTAATTATTTTAATTAAAACAACTACTTTTTTCCTGTACATCAGAGGGGCTTTAAAGCACTTAAAAGCACACCTGAATATTTTCGAAAACATCGTAAAAATTCAAGATAGGCAAATTTCATGATCATGAGTTAGTGTATGCTAAACAGTCTTTCTGTTGAGATTGCAATGTTCTTTAGATTACATTTGTCGGATCATTCCATTTTTATTTGTTATATTTATTTTATCTTACATTTATTGTATGTTATTGTTATGAATTGACTTTTGCTACCTGTAGTAGAAATATAGGTTTATGTATAGATGTACAGCTTAATTTTGAGCAACACCTAAAATCTTTACTGAAAGGAAATTATGTGAGAATAAAGCTTATATATGCAAACATGCGCCCTTTTGAATTTTAAAATTAGAAAAAGCCTATGTGAGTCACTTAATATATCTTTTTATGCTTATTGATTTATAGTATATTAACCGTTTTGGCATTGTAAATAAAAAACGAAAAAAAAATGTTCAGAATACATTCTGTAGATTTATTTACAAATAAAGAAAATGTAATCATGTATCAAAAAATATTTAAAAAATTGGGTTGGGTGAAATGTGATAATTTGTATAAATTTAATTTGACACTATTTTCTAGAAAATTGAACATATATCGAACTATTATATTTATTTAAGAAACTCATTTATAGGAAGGTTGTGCCTAATATCTCTTTTAGAGACACAAATTATTTAACAATGCCACAATGTGGAAACCTTATGTGGAAATATGGAAAACTTATATATATCTGATAAGGTTTAGTGCTTGATTATTTCTTAGTGTTAAAGAACCTTTTCGCCAATTGCCAAAGTCCATATGATGTAATTGTAAATATTATGTTTTTGTATTATGTGTATGTACATAGAAATACTTGAATAAAAGCATAATTCATTCTTTTATCTAAATGGTTTAAGATTAAATATATTAAAGTGTAATTTGAAGAGTAACAGAGGTAAAAGATCTTGGCATTATTTGGGATGGCAAATTATCATTTGTACAACATATTGGAGAATCCATACAAAGCACATTTAGATATGTAGGCTTTATATCTAGATTTAGTGGTGATTTTTCATGTTTTGTATAATTGGTTGGTATGATCTGGTTTGTAGTGTACTTGCCCTGTTTGGTCTCATAATGATGCCATTGAAAGAGTAGAAGATAAGTTTTTAAGAAATTAATCCTTTAATTAGACCATAAATCTATTTTATCTATGTTATCACTGGAGTTAAAATGACTAAAGGCTTATTGATGTTTTATTTTTAAATTAGTGAATAAAACTGTAAATAAGTGTGTCAGTAAATAATTCTAGTTTTATTTGTATTATTTCATACTTATATAATCGAAATTAAGGAAACTCTTAAATTACATAAATGCAGCTTTCCAAAAATTGATGATAAACCATTAAAAAAAATTTTTAATTAAATTAGGATATTTATTTAGAGTTATTTAGATTATTAAATTTAAATTATTGGCTTATGCTATAGGCTGCAATATAAATCCCATTGCACAAAATGGGAGCCTATGCAGAGTCATCAAACTTCAGACCTAAATCTTTGCTACTTACTCTATAGTATGATGGGTCTAGTTTTGAAAACAAATAGAATCAAAAAGTGTTTGTCAACATGGGTTTCAAAAATCAAAAGGCACCAATGATGCCATCTTTGCTATTCTGGAGAATCTTTATTTTAAAAAATATGCTGCCATGGTCTTCTCTGACTACTCCAAACATTTTGATGGTGTGAATCATAAAAAAACTTGATACTCATCTTGTAAGGGGAAATTCAAATTTATTCTTTCAATCCTATATGACCCCAAGACATCAGGTTGTTAAGAATAATGCTTCAGTGTCTTTACCAATGTTGGTAAATGTGGTAGTGTCATAGGGTTCCGTTCTGGGCTCAATATTGTTTTTAAAATGTATTGAAGACTTAAACGCTGAAAAAATTTACATTAGTTTGAGTCAAAAGGACATTTTAAAACAAAAAATTTTTCATGATTTAAATCTGATCGAAATCTAATGGGATGCAAATTCTTTGTGCTTTAATGTTGAAAAGACCAAGGTTCTCAGTTTTAGATTTTCTTTTGACAATCTTTACATAGGTCAACAGTCTATTTCCTATGATTTGAATACATAGATGATAATGTAGATGATAAAAAAATTGCTATGGGGATATTAAGACAAACCTATTGGAAATTGGGTACATCTATGGAAAAAACAACTTACAATGCATTCGTGGAATCTCATCTTTGCTATGGAATAGCTTTTTGGGCCAACTGCAGTCAGTTTCTGTTTGGATCTGTGTTTTTTGTCATTCAGAATCTGTGAGATACTCATTTAAGGGACATTAGAAACACATTGCAAGCCAATCTTTAGAAGGGAGAAAATTCTGGCATTGATTTGCTTATTTATTCGAGAAACAGTCTCTTTAAAACATGAAAGATACAAAAATGTTACTGGGAAGCATAAATATAAAACTAGGAACCATAACCATATTTCCCTACCTATTCCAAGATCAATCAATTGACACAAAAATCAATAGATTTCAAAAGTATCATAATATAAAAAAAACAAACTGCCTGTGGAATGTAAAAACATTAAAAAAACTTAAACTTCAAAAAAGGATTGGTTGTCTGCAAAGGTTTATTATATTATGGATGAGTATTTTTAAGATTAGAGATTGGACCTACATGTTTCCAACTGTACAAGAGTTCACTGAAACAAATTTTTAATAATATATTTTGTTACTTGAATTCTTTATTATTTTTAGTTTGTAATTTTGCTATTTAAATTTAAGTTTTTTCTTTTTTAAATTGGTTAATAAAAACAAATAAATGAAATATTTAAAATGTATTTGCCCCTTCCTCCCTATTTTGGGTCTGTGTTTAGGACTTGCTACTCTATGGATAGCATAAAAACTATACATTTGGGTACCCTAATTTTGAATTACTAGCTGGATGTAAATCTTGATATATCATAAATAATAATTTTTACCTCATAAGAGCAATCGAATAAAGCTGTGATAAGTGTTCATCAGAAAAATGTTCAGAGTCCAATAAAAGTGTTTCTAGCAATATAAGGGTTCCCTCTACACCAGTAGACAAAACTGGATTCCGGCATTTCCAAATTTTTAAAATATCAAGCGCTTTACGCTGTTTCTCCTTATCATTTTGATAAATGCAGTGATAAACATACCGCCACTCGTCACTAAAAATTCGCGTCTTAAACAGTTTTTTATAATTCTAAATAAACCAGCCTATAAATACCTATTAAACCAGGGTACTAAGATGAGACCTGTATGTTTCTGTGAAAATGCCATGCTAAAATTCAGATTTTAATTAAGAAAAACACAGGTTTTTTCTCTAAAAAAACATTAAAGACTACAAACATAACCTCAACGAATATAACATAACCTAGAAAACAAACTTATCGTAATTACGAAGTAGCTAGCGTTACTACTTACCGTACCTTTCCCACACCCTATATTACCGTAAACTGTAAATAAATGTAATTTTTTTAATTGTTCTAAAGAAGCATTTTTGGCAGGATATTCGTCCAAAAAACAAATTAAATAAAAAAAATTAAATGACAAATGAACACAAAGTTTATTGTAGCTGATTTGTGGAGTGTGTTTAGGTGTTACAAACATTGATTTCAATTTGAATGTACAGGTATTCAATGATGATCCGAAATTTCTACTTTATTTGACATTAATATCACAGAAAACAGACCAAGGATTTTCCTCTTTGTGTTCTGTGATTAATATTGACTCCACTATATTAAAGAAAGTAACGGTGATAAATAATTTCTAATAACAAGCTTTTATTTCTGATTTACATTGAAAAGTCTATTCAAAATGCATACTGGTTCATCCTAGAGTAGAAACTCTAAGATGCTCGATCCTTAGGCAGAACCCGTTTAGTCATAAAAAAATTTCTTCAAATCCGTCTTGGATTATGACTCTGCCCTTTAGGGAGAGTAAACGGCTATCGGTCGGTTTCCTACTATATGAAAAAAGGGGTTTGCATAGTTAGATTCCAAGGAATCCCGGGCATAATTATTTAAGGGGTGGTTTCGAAGTTCATTTAGGTATTTATCATTCTTGGCAACACTCCTACAGTTGAAGATTATGTAAACCTTTAATGTTTAAAGTTACACTCTGTACTACCCTCGCCTACTATTGTAAGGCACTTTGTATACTAAGATAAGGACTTTGTTGTTTTCCTCGAACTATCTACCCATCTCAAGAGAACGAACCCCTGGACCCACCCTTTATTAGCCAAGAGACCGATTGGTCTCGTTCTCTACTACTACTCTCGTTCTCTATCTACCCATCTCGAGAGAACGAACCCCTGGACCCACCCTTTATTAGCCAACAGACCGATTGGTCTCGTTCTCGGAGGAGTAAGATGATATGCATCATATCGGTACAATTGAGAAAGTACAGAAATGATTGTTAGGAAACTGCTCTTTCGAATTAAAAATTTCTTTACTTATTGGTCACAGGAACTACAAGTCTGTGTTGTCAATTTTCTTTATAGGCTCACTATTGTTTAAACGTAATGCTAGGTCGAGGCCAAGCAAACAAATCAAAGACATGACAAAAAGATTCCTAAAGGAAAACGCCATATGATTAAAAGCGTAATGTAATTTTTAGTGTAAAAATTCCTTTTTTCACAGGTTCTCAATTTTGTCGTGTTTAACAGAAACCCTTTTTTTAATCTTAATGTTCACTGGCCTGCTTAATTTGGATCTAACATAATAAAGGTGATAAAAGTTTTATTTTTTAATGTGTCATATCATATAATGTAATAAATATATGAATATAATTTAAAATAACCCTTACTTTCGGGCTCGAAAAATGTCTAGAAAGATATTCTAGAGAGAGATATTATAGAGAGATACTCCTTTCTTATGTCTCTACGTAAGGTGATTCTTGGATTTTCTCTTTAGACTAAAAAATGTGGGAATGCAATGCTGCGTATTCCTGGACTGAATTTGTGATAAATAAGGCGAGAGTTTATCCAAGTAATATGAGAACTGATACTGAAATATTATTGGCTATTTTTCATATAACAACTCCTCCTTTTAGAAAAAAATTGGTCTTAAATAAACAACAACTTTTAGACAGAACTTTTATTAACATTAAGTTCTAACTCCTCATTCAAGTCTTCTCCCAAGTTAATACTGAGACTTCTTCTTTTAAAAATATTGAAGATTCGCGGTCGAACAAATTCTATTTTAGGTTTCGGTGAAAACGGCGGTAAATCGTTGCCATCAATATTGCTCTCAATAATGCCAAATCTTAAAGTTCTATATTTCCGGCATTTGCAGAAAATGTACAATAGAATTAGTTGAATTATCAATTCGATTGTCAAAATGGTAAACCAATTTATGTATTTTTCGATAAACGATTGATTGATCATCATATCGAGTTGTTCGAAGTACTGGTTAAGACTGTGTTCGGCGATTTTCAAGTCATCAACCTTGATTTCATTGATGCGTAATAGCTTCAGTTTTGGTATTCTATGTTTTTCTGGTAACTTCTCACAACACTCTCCACTGTTGTGAGCATCATAATAGCGATGGATTTACTTGAAAAGGGGTTTCTTTCATTAATCGATTGGGATAAGGTTCAGCTTAGATTCTCGTACTTCCAACAAAGGCGTTACAGGTAGGCTGATAGTGCTATTGGCTTCAACGATATTCATGGTGATTTCCTGGCCTTCACACTTTATATAATTGGTTTCGTATCAAACATTGTAACTACCCATGAATTTTGACTGGACATATGGGTAGCCCTTAGAGTAGAAACTCCAAGTCGTACAGGTTTCGTTTGTAGCCTAAGGAATTGCACCTCACATATAAGAGATGGCGTCGCTATCAATAGTGTATGGTGTACATTGGATCCAATGTTGATCTTCTTGTCCATAGCTTTATAATGGCTTATGTCTTGGCAGGTTATGAAAAACAATGAATAATCATCGCGTGCAATATATTTATTTATAGTTGAAATTGTATGATACCTGGTCGACTATCTAAAATTGGTATTGGATATAGGTAGTACAAGCTGTAAGCTGTGTGTTAGCAAGTGGTGTTTTTATTACATGCTTTTATACATATATGTATTGAACTAATAACCTTCCAATTCGAATACATAAATGTATTGGGCAATGATAGAAGTTAGAATTGGTAGGGATAAATTATTACTTTGAAGACAATTTGAGATTTTTCTAATAGAATCTTCTAAATCACAGGGTTTTATTATAGAGCCATGTAGTATTTTTAGGCATGCAAATGTCACTGCGCTTACTGCGTCATTTAATGCTTTCTTAATAAACGAATAGCTTTTAGGATTATTCAGTATTAACGATTCACATATATCCAACGTTAATGCTATTGTGGCTTCAATTTCAACGTTATTTTTATTGATTGTCATAGGATTTTAATTTTTGTATAGTAGTATTAAAATTTTTTACAATGGATGTTTTACCGAAATTTGTTTCTGCATAAGCATTTCAATGTTTTCCCCATTACGGTTCATTTTGTCAATGCAGTCATTATAGTACATCTGATGCATCTGATGCGGTTCCGATATCATTGAATATTCCACGTTTATATCTTGAAGTAATATCTTTAGTATCTAGTATCAATCCTTATTATTTTGTATTTACATATTTTGAAATTTAGAATACTCAATTAAAGATCTGGTCTTATAATTTTTAACAAATCGATTGTATTCGTCGGTTATCTTTTGATGGTCTTCGTTGGTGAATGAGTATTCAGGGTCTAAATTAGAAATTAAGAAGTGATTGATTTTTATTCTGGAAAAAGCGTTCGCATTTTTATTATACTTTCCGCGTTTAAATTCTATTTTATATGTATACCCTTTGAGCCTAGGCGCCAACGCGTTAGCCTGCTTTCTGGGTCCTGAATAGAGCATAGCCACTTAATTAAATGATAGAAATGATAAAATAGATAGGGGCGGAAATGATTTACTGCCTTAATGTCCCTAATTATGGCTTAAAGTTCTTGTACAGGTTTCTGCGCTACAAATATCTGAAACGCGTAAGCGATTGGCAAATCTTTATCGATTAGTCCTTTTGAAAAAACTGCTCCTATTGCAAACACGCTTGCGTCAGTGCTTAAAATAAGAGATTCTTCAAAATTGGGTTAAATTAAAATTGGATTAAAAATTAATAAATCTTTTAAGTCTTTAAAAGTGTCTTGACATTCTTTGTCAAAAACAGAAGCATTGTCTTTTTGAAAAAGTCCTGTAAGGGTTTTGCAATCTTGGCAAAATTTGAAACAAAGCGCCTGTAGTAACATGCTAACGCAAAAAATGATTTTATGTCCTTTTGGTTTTTAGGCTCTGGGAAGTTGAAAGCGTTGGTGGTATAAGTTAAGTGCTTGATTTAATTTGTGAATGTTATTTGAACCCCTTTAATATGGAAAATATCGGATTATATTTCTATTAGGCTTCTGTTTTCATTTTGAGTTGCTTGAGATAACATAGCATCAGAGGTTACTGGGATTGCTATTTTTTTAGTATGTGTACATTTGTATTATTTACGTTTTGTTGTGATGAAAATTTATGCTTGGGAATAGGTAAACTATTGTAAGTATTGGTTTGTGCTTTAAGCGAACTAGTTGGATTACTGGCACGTATAACTATGTGACCAAAACGTGGATCAAAGCCTGTTGGTAATGTGTTTAAAGCCATTGAGTCGATTAAACTAGTTTGGGCAAGTTTTTAAGGAGTAGATATTTGCTTTTGCACAGCGGAGTGAATAGGACTCGTTTAGAAGTTGTTTAAGTCTTGGTAAGTCTTGCATTAGCAATGAAAGATCTCTGCTATCGTCATAATGCACATTTAAAAACTTGAATGAACATTTAAAAACAGTGAATCTATTGGAAAAATTTCAAATAATCGATATGGTTTAATAATGTCTAGTGGGCCTTGTGCTTGTGCATTATTATTTGAGTGTTGGTTCTGTTCTTACGAGTTAGGATTAGAACTTTAGAATTCTTTGATTTGCTGTAGACTTCCTTGTTTAAAAGTAAATGAGAATTCAAAAATCAGGAAATGTAGGAAAAAAATCTAACAGAGTATAAAGATAACCAGAAATTAAAATGTTAATTACGGTTTGGGTATATTAACGTGCTTATTGAATACTAACTTAATGCTAAAATTACGGAGACTTATTATATAAAAATTGTAAACTGACATTGCTGACTTTCGGTGGTGTCTCTCATTGGTGGTTCTCGGATTTTCTCTTCAGACTAAAAAATATTCGAATGTAACGCTGCATATTCCTGAAACTGAGATTGTGGTAAATAAAAATGTAGTAAAGGTGTGAGTTATTTATAAGTAATATGAGAGCTGATGGAGAAACAATACTGGTTATTTTTTATATAACATATAAGGCAACAAAATCATTACAAACGAACATTCAACAAAACTCCGTTTCAGGGTATTTCATCACAATGAGTTTGACGGTTTGATTTTCCCCACACTGGCAGGAGGGGCTTGGATTCTTGCTCCATTTGGATGAAATATAGGCTAATCTGCCATGCTGCATTTTAATTCTATGTAGCGTGCACTAAATTTTCCTTGGTTAATTGAAGGCTGGTTGTGAGTTGGTAATACATGGCATATTACTGTTTTGAATCAACGTCCATTCTTGATAACGAGCGTCGGTGATATTCTATTCGTCTTCTATTGCGTTTTGTGCGATCTTAGTTGGTGATTTTCTAGGTCAGATGTGGTTGTAGTATGTGATCGGTAGTTCTCTGTTATCCAGTATCTTGTTAAACACTCTGTACAGAGTATTTATGCCGTAAAAACTTAGAGTTGGAATGTGACTCAGTACTGAAAGCTATTTTATAGTTTACAGGAGTTGATTTTAAAATGCCTGTAATCGTTTTCATTGTATTTATGAGTTGTGCATCTATTTTGTGGACATGTGGTCTGTTTAGCCATACCGAAGCACAGTATTCTGTAACTGAGTAGACGACGTCACACTTAAATCATTCGAGTTTTTTGTAATTTTTGAGAGTTGTGTTTCTAAACTGGACACTAAGGTCCCTATATGCAATTTCTGCGATTTGCTACTCCTGTTTTGTTAGCGATTGGTTGGAGTATCTATTTCCGAAAATATTTTCTTAACTTCCCCGAGATTAGCAATTAAAATTAGTAAGTTCCCAATCGTTGGCATATCCATATTTTTTTTGACCTAGTTTCGGGCATATCTGACATGTATGCGTTGTATCTGACATGTTGTTGAGGTAGAGCGACCGAGTTTCATTGGAAAGCTTGCATCAGATCCCATTGCGACTTGCATGACCCATTACGACATTGACATGTTGTCAAGCAGTCGAGCTTTTACTTTGCACAGAATCATTCGCAGAAACTTTGAGGATTCCTTTATCAATGGGCTTCTAAGTATAAAACTCATAATCCGTAAAAAAATACTTTTCCCTATTTCACAATAATTTTTTCGATTCAATACAGCCGCATTTTTGTATATCGCGAGATTTTGACCTCAGATTTTAATGTTTACGTCGTTCCGCTATTCCGCAAGTTTGCCTATATGGAGACAAACCTTAAAAAGAAAAAGCTGATCTGTCATCATTGTCAATGTCACTGTCATTTTTAAATGTGGCATTCGGTAAACCGTTTTGCAGTTCAGTTGGATTTTTGTTGTTTGTATTGGAAAATCGTTAAAAGAAGTCCCTGAATTATAACAGTATAATTCATTTAAAAAAAGTGACTTTTTCTGCTGTGGTTTATGCTTTAATGTTTTTAAGTGAAATTTATAAGTGAGGCAGTTAATTGAAATGGATGCTTTTACTGAGGTAAGTTGTGGTATCTTTCTTTTGTCTCATGAATGGAAGGAATCCAACTTAAAATGTTATCCCTTATTCTATTTATAAACTGGCCTATTGCCTTTGTTCTGTGTCATATGTGCATGTTATAGCAACTTTAATAATATTTTTGCCTTAAATTAGCAGTTTAATTATTAATCTCTCTCTCCTGTATTTGTAAGCACTACAACTAACAGAAAAAACCCATTGTACATGGAAATTTTAATAATTACCTCTTTAGATAAAGTTTAAGTCAACCAGCTTTTAAAAAAAGTGGCCAAAATGAAGAATGTACATTTAAAAAAAAAACAATTGGTTAGCATTATTTTTGTGAAAAAACAGGGTGAAAAATGGAGTTAGACTTCATTTCTTCATACAACGTTCCCCATACCACATCTTCATCGTACAAGCTGTTTCTTAATTTTAAGTGATAAAAGTCTCTCACTTGACCTTGGTATATTTAAATTAAAAAAAGAAACCTACCTAAGGCCAATATAACTTCTGCTTTTACTTCTATATCTTTGATGAAGTTACTCACATACAGCTATGTGAAATGCTGTGCTACACTTATGTACAGCCCTATGAAATGAATATATTTCTGTATATCATTGTTTTTACAGTGGTCAATGGGGGACGTATATCTTCCATTGGCATACGATCAATAACATATAAAATAATTCAGATCTAGTTCGAAATTTTATTTACTCAATCTAAAATAAAAAAACTATAAATATATTACAATTTAAAACAACATCACAAGTTCTGGCACACTAGAAAAACACTTAACAATAGAAAATCTATTTGTAAGAGTAGGAGCATGGGGGCATGTTGCATTCCAAGAGGTTGTGAAGGTACTGATGCAAATTTTCCCCAGCTGTATGTGCATTAGGATGAATAGCAAAATAATGTTTAAAATTGTAAGAGTATCATGTTCTAGTGCATATCTCATAATTATTGAGAAATGCACAAGAATTGTGTAGGCAAATAAATGATTATCAACATATACCTAATACACATCTTTTGCTTATTGTCAATAGAGCCAGATTATACAACAATATCTGATATAGTAAAATTATTAATAATTATAATAATATTATGATAAAATTATTATTTGCAACCAATACATTTCTATTTTTGTTAACTAATGTACTTCCACTAATTATCAATGTTTTCATTTTCCATTCCTATATAAAACTTAAGACTCATGAACTGTTTGACTTACCAATTTAACTTTACATGTAAAATTTAATGCAAATTTAAAATAATGCAAAACAATAGATTATTTTTCTTAAATTTGAGCTGGTGCTCCCTACTGTTCCATACCATTACCTGCTATGTGACTCTAGGACTGCTTATAATCTTGAATCTATCTGGCACTATATTTTCCTATATATTGCTAGCAAGATAGGAAGCATTATCACAAGGAAACTTTTTTTTTTAAATTTGTTTAATTATTTTAAAAATAACACAGTTTTGGTACATATAAAAATATATGTCTGAAGGTGGTAGATAATGGTACCATAGTAATAACTAAATCTTCAAACTTGCAAAGCCTTCATTTTTAAATTTAAAATGACATTTCTTTTAGTGTGTATTAAGTGTAATGTTACGTTAGTTTACGTTTGATAATGCGTACCACCATGCACACACTAATGTATGTATGTATGTAATGTACACACCAACTGAAATGTCATGTTAAATTTAAAAATAAAGGCATTGGAAGTTTGGCATTAAAGATTTAGTTATTAAAAATATACTAACCTAGAACTATAATCATATACCACAAACGTAATACATAGAGTATTATCATTATTATTGGTGAGCAGAATCTGTAATTAGCATGAAGGAAGGATATACAAAACAGGGGCATTTTGAAATCTCTAATTGATATTAAATGGAAACCATTTGTGGTGGTAGAGTAGGTCAAATCTATATACCATTTAAAATTTAGTATGAAGTACTACCAACAAATCACAATGAAAACTAGAAAATTTCATCCATCAAATAACAGTCCCTTAGGGCAATGAACATGATGATAGAACAGTGCTATTAATAGAATAGTGATTCTTAGATAAATTTAAGGAACAACTAAATGGAATGCATAAATTTATATTAAGTAATACTTTAGGGCATTTTAAAATTACTGATGAATGATTTAAACACAGAGATGCCTGATCAGGTTTTAATTAATAATCCAGTTATACAGGTGGCAAAAAGTAGAAAATTCTTAGGTGTTTAAAATTCCATATAAATCATAACCTGGACTGGACTGAGCATTTGGTTAGTGTTTGCAAGAGTTAACATACCATGTTACTTCTGAAAGGTAATGTCAAAATATTTAAATAAAGACCTCAAGGTTATCTATTCTATCTATTCTACAAGTATAATACAAGTATAATACTTCTCAGACAGGAGTACTGATGCAAACCAAGCATTTGTTGCTCAAAATAGGGCTATACTGACTATGTTCAGTCTTCAGAAAACACATATGCAGAGGAAGCTTTAGATATCTTCAGCTTCTTGCACTTGCTGGGTTGTACATATATGAGTACTCAATGTTTCTATTGAAAAATAAGGGTCAGTTTCTAGAGTATAAACCATATCACAATATTTCCTATCTGGTATGCAGGCCTCAATTTTCAACTCACAGACAACTTCTCTGCAACAGAGAGGAGACCCACTTATTCTTGAGTAACAAATATTTAATAAGATTGCTGAATGCTTGTGAATTTAAATTAGAACTCAATTTTAACCATTCTAAAGCCAAATTAAAAAAAAAGTTAATTGATTTAAAACCAAAACTTTTTAGATCATAGATTCTAGTTGGTGTTTTTAAAAAGTTTGTTAATACTTATTGTTTTATTGGATGTTTTACTTAAGTTTTTGAAGTAGTCTATTTATATTTTTAATTTAGTGTACTTTAAATCATAAATGTTACTGTTATAGTTATTATAAACAAGCTGTCTTTCCTTTTCTATAAAAAAAATATATTGCATTTTAAGATTTTTTCTTATTTTAAGTCAGGACAAAAAATTAGTTTTATTATATTCTTTTTTATGTGACACTTAATTTATTCAAATGTGGGCAACAATGTTCTGTTGGCATACAGTCTTTTAAATAAAAGATATCTCTGTGGTTTATGAAAAAGAATTTTTGCATTAATAAAAAAATGTTGTATTATTGATATCCAAAAATATAGAGATTGCATAGCAATAATGTTAGTTAAGTTAGTAAAGAAAGGCCTAGATGATGTTTGCTGTATAAAGTATATAATGAACAAATCAGTATAAATATATTAGTAATTCAATAAGCTCCGATTGGAGTTGACTTGTATGCTTTTCTTAGTATTTTCAATACAAACTCCGACCTAAAAAATAACCAGAAGAGCCTTTTTTGTTGGCATACTGTAAGTTAGTAAAGTATACTTCATGGTATTAATACAAAATTGTAGATTCACCATACATTCAGTGATAACAATAAAAATGGGTTCTATTAATTCTAATTCTTCCTAACTTTTTTCTAGTTGAAAACTGTTAAAATACACTCAAATAAAAATACATTCACAAAGTTGCAGGTAGCATACCCGAAATATACAATACCTGAGAATCCACAGATGCGATGAAAAGTTCTTCATACAACAATCTTCACAATGTAAGCAAATCATTTTTCAGGCAGTGTAATATAATTACACTTATAGGAGTAACATGAGTTACTGTAAAAAATCTCTTTAAAATGTTTTATTAATTGAACATAGTAGCTCAGTATATCAAACAAGTCTCACCCTGAAAAACAATAAGTAATAACAAATTTAACTTTCTAGTTATTCTATTTATATTATTAATTCCATTTATTCTTTTTTCTCTTCAGAATATACTAGCAAGGGCCAGAGAGCGTCAAAGACTGCTACAGGGCCTCCCAGTTGAAGAAAAACTCCCACTTAAAGAAAGCAATAGAATAGCTGTTTCAGAGCCGAATCTAAAAGATTTAGAGAAGATACCTCAAAAAGAAGTCAAGTCTGAGACAGACTTAAGGTGCAAAGAATCTTCTACGGTGGAATCTGTTCCTTTAGGTAAGTAATCATAAAAAAGTAATATGTTTAGTAGTGTTCTGTTATTCACAGTTGTCTATATAAAATAACAGAAGCACTATTAATTCTATTGTAATGATTAAACGGGAGTGGCTAGGTATAGGTGCAGTATTTTAAATGTTATTTGGCTCTGATACATGATTTCTTTGTGTTCTATTGTTTTAATACCATATTATTAAGTTACCATACCATAAAAAGGCAAAAAGTAATAAATGGTCAATACTATCTTTATTAGAAGTTTATTATGTCAGATTTTATAGTTTAACAATTAGTTGGTACCTGCTATATTTCCTAATCTTTAAATCTTGGGATTATAATCCCTGTCTATTCAATAAGAGTATAATAGAGATAAATAATACCTACCTGTATAGGTATAGAACCAAAATCAATACTGTGATTTTAATACATAAAAGGTTAGTTAATTTTACAAGACATTTTTTACTTTTATTATACTATTTGCTATATGAATATTTCATATGAATAAGTTCCATACCACTTTTTAGTCAAAATAATTGTTATTCCTATTGTAATTGGCTAATGAAAACTGAATTTTCAATATTAATATCTTAAAATTAATTCTAGCCTTACTCAAAAAAAATATCAAAAGCCATTTTGTTCAATAAGAAGTGGACTCTTAGTTTACAACATGAAAATGTTTACTCTTTAAGCAACTTCCCTAGATTCTAAGCTATAAATGAGGTTTTTTAGATGTGTCTTTATATTAGGTTGGCCTGTTTGTAGGTATTATTAGTTATTTTATCATCTTGAAAGGTAGATTAACTTAATTCACAGTAGTATTTGAACGCATAAGCTATAAATCCGAAAACAAAAAACACACACACAAACACAGAAACTTTCAGGCCACTTTACTCGACAAAATTCAATAACCAGAGTCTTATCTGATGTTCAAGGATCGCCAGGTCAGCAAACGAAATTCCTAAATATCCAAAGGGATAACTTTAACATGGAAATTAAAGTAAACAGTGCAGATAATGTGAGGTTACAAGTGGAAATTGAGGAGCGGAGTGATGAGAGTAATGACGCGAGCGAAGAGCAAACTGGACTGAGGGAAGAGTCAAAAAATAGACTAAAAAGACTAGGAAAATTGTATGCAGGTAGGTTTGAAATTTTTGCAATTTTTAATGTTCCCGAATTTTTAAGGGTTTCAGGGTTGCTTTACCTTTTACATATAGTGTATATTATATCAACTCCAAAATTCCTCTCGGATCATTGTATAGGAGTAACCCGGAGGTACACAGATTTACATTTCGTCGATGATCTACGATCTAAACTCGCAAGCGACGAATTGGTGATTTTACAGGAGACACAAAAAAACTGTCTTCTGATTTCCATTTACTAGCAACGAACATGTTTTTTTTCTGTAATATAAAAAAATATAAAGCCATGGGTTTAGTTAATAGTAGACAAAAATAGGTTATAATGTAAAAAAGCTTATAATGTATTTCGCCTTCTGTTATTTTCATGCATTTTCTTGATTAGCTTTTGTATCTTGGTATATTCCATCCTTGCTTTTTAAGACCCAATTTCTGACTGTCCACTCTTTTAAACCGAAGGTCGACAGAAATAAAGTTTTGAAAGTTTGGAAACAGCCAACTTTTAGATTGTAGTGCAATGTACCTTTTCTTCTTGATGAACTGTCATTATGTTTCCTGACTCGCTTATTTCCTTTAAAACTGACTAGACTGCTAATATACACTTTCTTCTGCTTCCAGTCCATTTCCTTCCAAAACCTTGCAAACAAACGTTCTCTATCAGTTTCTAGGATACTTGGACAAGCCCTTGTTTTTATCCTTCTGCACTTATTGCTGGAACATGGTCGAACTATTTTTCTTGCTGATTGGTCTATACGGTAGCTTTTTTTCCAGAATGGTCTTCTTGAATGCCGATATACTTCTTGCCCTTCATTGTTCGAATTTATTTATATTACACTGCCACTCTTTGGGAATTGCTTTTATATTTTTTTTCTGTTGATTATCTTCCTGTTCCTCCCCTCTGCTTGATCAAATCAAATAAAGCTTTATTCGTCTAAAACAACCAAGGTGTTGTTAGGCAAAGCTGTGGTAAAAAAAATACATATATATTTTCCTTTTTGAAAACAATCAACACACTGAGACAATCAATCATTAATCTAAAATATATTAATGTAACAACAAAATTAAAAAAATGAATAGCACAACACAAATATACCACTAAGAAATTAAAATATAAAATATGTCTTATTAATAATATAATCTTATTAATATTATTATTGCTTAAACAGTACTTACATTACAATCTCAGTTACAAACTCAAACAATATACATCACATAGTGTATATTAAAACACAACTAAGTTCAAAAATGCCCTGTGAAGTATTCCTCCAAGCTATAAAATGCCTTATGCCGCAGGATTGTTTTTACCTGCCGTCGGAAACGTTTATATGTTTGAATCTTACGTAATCACTGGGGAAGATACATTAAGCAAGCAGTCTCAAGAATAAAAATTAAAGGGAGAGTCAATATATTTTCCTTTCAAAAAAATAAGGCCTACATAAGTCCCTTAAATTAAGCCGATAGCCCATAGAAATGTTATCCCACCCTGAAGCATTTTTCTTTTTAATTTCCGAGAGGATATTAGAGATTTCATCGACTGTTACTGGACTAAAATAAAAAGACTGTCCAGAAACACCTAGCAGAAGAGATAATGGATTTGTATTAGTTACTGGAATATTTTTGACAATTTGTGATGAAACAGAACAATAATAGGAATTCAGTTTGGTCGCATCCGTTGCTGAGGTAGTGTTAATTGACTTTTGTGAACCATGTAGGGCATTTACAATTCTCCACGTTTTCTTTTGCTTATTGCTTGCTGATTTCAAAATATTATTGAAATCATTACTCTTAGCTAATTTTAAGATCTTACAATATATCTGTCTGTATTTATTAAAGTAATTCATAAAAAAAATATTATGCATTAAAAATTTACACAGTGTAAGTTTGTGACAGTTTCTATTGCAACATTCTCTCCAAGGAAACTATGCAGTTGTTTGCCCAGGTTTTTCACAGCTTGATCACCTAAGACTACTATCCTCCTGTACCGGTTCTTCCTTTCAGAAGCATGGCTTGGTGATAGTGTGTTTATGACTTGAACAGTGGGTGGGAATGGTGCAGAAACTTTATCGAGGTGAGCTCATCCAATTGAGATTTCAAATGACATAATTCATTAGAATATGCATGACTATCCACCTCTAGTAGCCTCATAGAGTTAATCATATTTTTGTTAATTCCAATGATGTTGTCCGGTCGACGGTTACTTTTGTAAACGCTTGGCAATACCACATCCCTTCCACATCAGGACGTCACTATGCGCGAGGAGAGCGCCGCGCGAGGCGTAGAAGCGGAAAGCACCACTACAACTACTCTCTCTTGACTTTCTGACGACGCAAGCAATGGCGTTATACAATTAATTTGATGCTTTGTACTTATTACTGTATTTGGCAAATAAATTTGTTTTTAATTAACGTGACATGCAAATAATCTGAACGCGACACACTTCAGAGGTCCTTCAATTATTTTTCAAATTTGGCTTGTTTTTCTTTATAATATTGAATGATGCCATTTAGAGCAGCTTTATCAAGATTTAGCTTTCCTAAATTCTGTGACAAAAAAAGTGTGACAACTTCCTCTTGGTTCTCTCTTAATGTTATTTGTAATTGTTTCTCCAACTCAAGTGCATCCTCCTCAAACTCCTGTGTTTTGCGCCTTTCCCTTTTTGCTGAAACTTGCAGTTGGTTAAAGTCAGACGTCAATTTATTAACTTCTCTGCAGCTCCTGTATGATTTCATCATTGTTTTTTCTCTTGCAGAACCGAAGATTGTGCCATTTTTGTAGAACACTGGGCATTACCGAAACTCAGTATTATCATTTCGAGTCTCAACAATAACTGCGTTATTAATATTGTCTTCGGAATTCTGTGTAGCTAAGTTTAATAGTTTCCATCCTCTACTACTTGGGTCCATCACTATACAAAAAAAAACTCGTAAGCACATAAATGTCTGCTTTTGAACCATACTAAAAACACATAAACAACAGATTTATTTTACTAAGTCTGTTGAAAGAATGGTATCCAAACCATGAAATATTGATCAAAACAAAAACAATAAAAAGTATTATTGTTTATAAAACACTACACAAGAATACTTGCGGCTAGCTCCTTACAAGCTTTTCGCAGAACATAGCAAAGCAGATTTTGGATTTAAATAACTCATAAGCCCAATTTGAGGATAATTGTCGCTTACGAGGTTTTCATAGCTCGACGACGATATAAAAGTTTCCAATTTTTTTTTTAGGCGGTGAGGATGCCGACATTTCATCTCCAATTCATCGCACAGAGGCAAAATTTTATCAAAGCATCCAAGAAGATAAGAATAAAGAGAATCGCGAAGTAAACGCTAAAGGAAAAAAAGGCCTTAGTAAACTGGCCGACCTTGCTGATACTATTAACCAATGGGAGGATGAACTTAGCCATCCAGTAAGTTCATAATTGACCTTCAGGGACATTTTTTCATGGATATTTTTTTTAGTCACGACCAACAGAAAAGAAGGCTCCCGCCTCCCCAAAAAAGACCTGGAAACCTCCAGCACCCCAACCTCCTACGGCATCGCCTCAAAAAGGCACCCCTTCAAAGCCTCTAAAGCAAAAGGCTCCATCACCACCTGCGATAAATTCCGTTAGCCCTAAAAAGGCTTTGTTTCAACGCCAAGGCACTTTTACTAAAGAAGAAAGTGTTACCTCTAGCCCTAAAAAGATAGCGCCTGAGGTAGTTAGTGTTTACGAAAAGAGTTCAAGCCCGGTAAAAGAGTCCGTTAGTCCTACAAAGGAGATAGCTGCTAATCAGATTGCAACAAAAGAATTGAAATCATCTGGAGCAGGACCCAAGCACATTAGCTGGGATAGGAGTGTGTTGGACACATTGGTAAGTTATCATTGCCACTTTTTTATTATTTTTTAGACAACTATTTAAAATAAATGAATATTGAATTTATTTGTACTTTCCGGTAATGTATATAGGCAAAGTTTAATATTTTTTACTTATTCTAATAAATATAATCAAAATCATTTTAAATAGCATAAGAGAAAGAATCATTTTTCACTGACTTTATTATTTATTATTTATATTATAAAGTTTAAAATAAAATTTGGTAAATTGCCACAGCATTATATTTATTGATTTTTTTTTGACATATCTACATAATATATTATGTATTAAATAATATCATCTTTCTATTTTCGACAGTATATTCCCGTCGCACAGGGGCATGAAAGTTTTGTAAAGTTTGTTGAGATTTTAACAAGTTTTCGTTAACTTTCAATTTAAGGTTAAAATATAAATAGCGCGATTAAGGACAACAAATTAAAGCGCCAGTTTTTAATTGGCCGACGTTGTTTATTTTTCGTGTTTATCAAAGCTAAAAGAGTATTTTTTTTTTTACTTTGTTGGTTTCATTAACAATAAATAATTTTACGGATATGGAGTTAGTAAAGCCAACAAAAAATTAAATTCAAAATATTTCGTACTTTATGTACATTATTTATAAAAACAAAAGAAAACAAATACATAATAACTAAATAGATGGCTACCATCAGGGTAATTTTCAATCATATTTTAGTTTAATTTAATTAAAATAAATAACGAAAAAAAATATATATACACCTGTATAAAAAAAAAAAACAAATACAAAACAATACAACGTTTAACACTCAAGAACCTATGATCATACTAAAAAACATACACACTAAAAAATAAATGATAAAATCATCATAAAAAACCACACATGACCACAATTATTAACATTTAGAATTTTAATAATTAACTGACCTAATGTAAAAAAATTAAAGATTTTCGTAAAACTTTTCAATATGAGACTCCATTACACATATACAAATAATATAGACCAGGAACATTAAAGAATTTGGGTCTTTATCAATTAAAAAAAACTACTTAAAATTCCAAATTACCATATATCATTGTTATGTACTTTGTCTTTGTATTTATTTCAAATGTAGTTATATTGTGCACTCAGTCCTTGTGTATCCTGTCTATGATTAATTATGTCATTTAAGTAAATGTGAATCATCGCACTAATGTTACGTTTTAAAAAATGCTGTTCATTGTCCAAAATGAAAATTAAAATTGTGGACAGTTAAAAAATGGTGTTCTGCTAATGCCGTTTTTTCTTTCTTGTTAATGTTGATTACCCTACACTCATAATCATGTTGATAAAGTCTGCTTTTTAAATACTGCTTGGTAATTCCCACATCACATTTTGAGCAATTACAACCTGGAATCTTATACACCAAATTTGACCTTAATTCCAATGGGGTTGTATCCTTAAGTCGGGAAAACAAACAATTGGAAGTATTAAAATTACAAAACGCTAGTTTGCATTGTTGATCTTTTTCCCGTACATTCCTTTGAATATGTTACAATGATTTTATGTAACGAAACTTGAAATATCTGTAAATGGTCTCATTATTCTCCCTAACCTGCACATTCCTAAAGTTATTAATTACTCTATTTACCAGGGCTGTTGGGTAATTTTTATGTTCGCCACATGAAACTGGGAACTACTTAAGTTAATGTTTAGCTAGCACATCATCAAGAAATGGTAAACATTGATTGGAGGTTTGATTTGTTGACTCTATACTCTATCATCTTTCAATTTAAGTATAAAATAGTGACCAACTGATAATCTAAAACAAGAATTGAAAAACCGTTTACGGCCGAATTAGGCAAAATAATATAAAGAGTCGAGTGACGCACGTCCCACCGGTGCGGTAACACGGTCGGTCCGCGCCACCCTTCTTGGAGGGAAGTAATTGCGTTTTCAGTTTAAATATTGTGCATGCATGTAAAAATTAGTTTCCTCCCTTTTTGGGATTATTAGTTTAGTTTTTGTAATTCAGATTATGTAATTGTCCAAAGGCTGTTTAGTTAATAAATGCAGAGGTGTTGCCCCCCAGAAAGCGTTTGTTCTTTTTTGGTGCACATATGAATTACTGGACCTTTGCTGGGTGTCTGTTTGAAATATAAATAAAACTCATAATAAGAATGAGCTATTTATTTGAGGATTAAGTAAACACACCCAAGCATTGAGGGACAGTTTATTTCATTAATCATTACTTTGAGACCAAAGTTTAAAGCTAATCTATTGCGCCGAACTTTCTATATTTACTATTTTAAATCGCTCCTCATAGCTTAATTAAACTCTTTCAAGACTTTTTATATATGAAGTTCATAGTAAGGTTACCACACTAATCCGGAGTAGTCTAAGTGGCGCCTAACCAGAGAAAAATATAAATTTTTAAAAACTTGAAATTTCCAAATGGTCCAACATTTTAAAAGCTTGGTTAATTATATCACCCATATAATAAGTAAACCTAATTCAAAATTAAACAGCACACCAACATCATTTATGAGGTTTACTCTCAGTTTATATGAAAATTTAATCTGGTTTGTTTATCTCGAAAATGTTATGATTTTACATTTGGTAAGATTTAGGGTCATTTTGTTTTCTGTACACCACTTATGCAGTTCAGAAGTGTTTCTCATTGGATATCATTTTAACACACATTAGATACTCTGGTAATTGTAAGCATAATGAATTTTTAAAACAAATTTGAATATCAAATTTTTAATTCAATCACTATTTCAGCACACCTTGTATTTAACAAAAATATAATACATTTATTTAATATTCTTGCTAAGGTCTTCAGTTTTGTCGCATGCTTTTATTTTTGGGCTGTAGACATTTTTTTCTTATCTGCCTTTTTTGTATATGACTTGGACATATTATGTGTGAAAAGATAATGTCAGATGTGCATTTTTAAGATTTAGAATAATTGGTACAGTATTTTCGTGGTACTATTGTATCCAACACTTTGTTAAAAATTGAGGAAAAATAAGTATTTGCCAAAAGAATTGCGAATGAGAGTTCTTTATTTAAAAAGACAAGGTGTAAAGCAGTCCATTATAGCAAAAAAATGGGGTTTAAGTGAAGGTATTCGATCACTAACCCGCAAAAGTCATCGTTCCAAATTTGTGCGGAAATTCGCGAAAATTTCAATACTAATATAACGGCTAGAGCTGTGAGAAGGCGCCTTTGTGAACTTGAGTGGTTTGGAAGAGTTGCTCTCAAGACTTGTTGTCAGACTTCTTGCAAGGACAAGTTTGCTCAAAGGCATTTAAATTGGACATTTCAAAACTGGGGTACAGTGCTTTGGAGTGATGAAAGTATATTTAAAGTATTTGGCCCAGATGGTTTGGTTATTCAAGGTCATTTGTTCGAAGGCCTGTAGGAAAAAAATTTGATATTAAATACCAAAAACCTACTGTAAAGCATGGGGGTGGTAGTATTATAGTCTGGGGATACTTTTCAATTTCTGGGACGGGTCCGATGGTAAAAATGGACCGATGCTACCTTCTGCTGAAGAAGATATGCCTCTTTTGTGGAGATATCAACAAGGTAATGATTTCAAACACTTATTCCCCTTGATAAAAAATTGGTTTTTAGAGAAAAGCGTTGAATATGTGGCCTTCGCAATCGCCGGACCTAAATCAGATTAAACAACTTTGGGAGTATATATTCCAGTTGTGTCAGAATCTTGTTGATTCAATGCCAAGAAGATGTATGAAAGTTATTAAGGCAAAGGGTTTTTCAACAAAATATTGAATTTTGCACTTTTAATTTATGTAAATTTTAACATTTTTGAAGTCTTTCTAGACAAATAGGTAATTTTTTTATGTTTTATAAGAAAAGTTTATTTAGTGGTGTTGGTTTATACATAAAATCCGCTATTGATAAACAATTATTAAAGATATAGGCGAGAAGAAAATCTTTCCATACTTTTGTCCATGACTGTATAATTTATATTTATTACTATCAATATTCATACTTTACTATTCGACTTATAGTGTATTATAATTTTTTTATGTAGAATTAAATGAAAAGTAAACATTTGGTAAAATATACAGAGCGTTCCATTTAAAAAAAAATTCCTTGACAATGCAATTTTGTTTTTGAGACATTCTGCACATTTACCAATACTGTCAACAAAATTAGTTTTTCCAAACACTTTTTATCTTAAAACTTTTTTTCATATCATATACAGGGGCGAAAAAAATTCATGTGTAAATAGAGTTGGACATCCTGTATAGATTACAACATAGAAGACCTACGTTTTTCACTCGCGTCTAGAGAGAGATTTCCACTTTAAATCCCTGGCCCCCGCATGCGCAAATTGCATCTCTGAAACGGCGCTTAATTCAAAATTGGAATGTAGGCTGTAGAAAAGCCGGGACGTATAAATTTTTTAAAATTAATACGTCCTGGTTTTTTTGGTACTGTTTGAGGAACAAAAAAGATTTTTTGTTCATTTTATTCGACATAGTTATAAAATAAATTAAACTGTGAATTAATTAATAACACTTTTTGTTTTTATTAATTATAACATATAATTATAAACTATATTATTATGACATTGAATAAAATATATTTTATTAATCTATATATTTAAAAGTTGCATAGCAGTAACATCTGCCTCTTGTGCATTTGGTTTATTTTAAGTTGGCTTTTTTTTGGTTTTTTTCCTTTGTTGAAAAAAATCATTTTTTGTTTATCTATAATTTTATTGTGTGGGAATATTCTTTTTGTGGGAAGCGGGCAGTGTGGGTTAATTTTTTTCCTGTAGCGCTGCCATAGTTGGTTCCAAAGGGGCTATAATCTTTTTAAAAGCTTCCAATTGATCATTATTTGTTACTTTTTCTATTAGCTGTAAGACATTTATTTTAAGTTTTTCTTTTTCAATATGAAAATCCTCTTGATTTTTGCCTCCTACCAAGTTTCAATATACATGGTGGAAAAATAAAGAAATGGAAGCCCGCTATATGGATAATAGATGCAAATGAATAATAGAATTTTTGCTTTAGTATTTCTGATTTTAATATGAGTTGCAAGTTATCTCCAAATGTTTTTAAGATAGAACTTACACCTTACACTACAAGAATATTGTTTATATTATATATTACCCGAAATATTACCACTGTATATTATACACATATCATTTCCAAACTTACCAGGATGGAATTTTATTACATGCTTCTTAAGGTTTGAATATTGTGAAAATGTTTTCAAGCACTTGTTACAGGTGGCTGCGACTTTAACCACCTTCATTGGGATTTCATTCACCAAATCTAAAAATTATAAAAAAATATATCTTGTTAAAATTGTTTAAACATATTTTATCATTAAACTTACCAGAATGGAACTTTTTTGCATGACTTCTTAATTTAGACTTGCTGGAAAAGTCTAAATGGTCTGTTTTACAAACAGACAGCTGGAAGTGTCTTTTTTACAAACAGCACATTGGTTTTCCATAGAGTTTTCTTTAAAAAAATTTAATCTTTAAAAAAAATAAAGAGTTTAGTTTAAAAAAATAATATAAGAAGAACAGAAGTTTTCCAACACCAGGAAACAAATTATGAAATATAAAACAGTTTATAAAAATATTTCCGTATTTCAAATTAACTCCAGTCAATACTAATCAATACAAATTATTAAAACATAACATAACCTCTATTTTACAGCCGGTGGACACGTTCAAAGTGGAAATTTCTCTCTAGACGCGAGTTTTCACAGTCGGTATAATGTTTATACTAGTTTGGTAAATGTTTATCACTTCCAATATAAACTCTTTTTTGATACACCAACAGAGATATTTCTTTTGGTCAAGTTATCTGCTGGTGTAGGGCGAGCTATTATTGATAAATAGAGGAATATTAAGTTCAAAGTCGAAGTTAAAACATCTTTTATTATGAAGAATTTTGTACATACTATACATAGACAAAAAATCACAATTGATCAAATAAGCGTCATGTAAAAATATGTCTATTCATTCCTACAAAACTACACTTTTCAATTTAAACCACTAAAATTAAAACACACTTAAAATGTATTTAACGTAACATAAAGAATAGAATACACTAAAACAAATTAAAATATGCAGTGCAAAATCTCTCGAACTGTGTATGGTTTTAATCAAGAAGGCGTAAGGAGACTGATCTGTATCCTAAATGTGTGTACCCAAAACTGAACGTAAACTAGTTTCAGAGAGTTGCCACCTCGGCGCTGTTGGTCAGAAGGGTACCCCACTCTGATTGGCTGAACCCACCTTTTGATAGCGTTATTGCTATATAAACCTAATGATAATTAGACAGCTGAAAATAATAGTAAATATAAAGTTTGGCAATGTGTTGTTTGCTCATTGAAAGATTTTTTATTACATTAAAAAAGTAAAGTAACGCCGGGGAAAATAATTACAAAAAAATGTTTTTTTTTTTTAATTTGTATAAAAAACCAGAAAAAATATAGTAATAATGAAAATAAATATTGTTATTCCTGTGTGTCGTTACAAAATTTAACCGCAGCTTCAGAGAATTGCATAGCAGACAGAACAACATCATTTTCCCATAGCTTTAAGTACTCTTAAAGAATTAGAATTAAGATTAGTTATAGAAATAAGATCAATTTAAACAATGAATGTTCAAAGGGATGCAAAGATGCATTTAAATGGTAAAGACTCCAAAACTAGAAATGAATAAATAAATAAATAAAATAAGTAATCCTATCATACATGACAAAATTAATAAAAAATAAAATAACATAAATGAAATGATTTATTTTGTACGTTTGGCTTTATTTCTAAATTTCATTAAACTTCATTTTTCGAAAGCATTTCAAAATCAAGACTTTAATAAATATATATCTAGATATGAAATATTTATGAGAAAATGATTGATATAAAAATATCTTTAAATAATCATTTTCATTCCACAGAAAATATTGAATGTAGAAAAGGTCTGAAATAAATTATATTAAAGGAATACATTCAATTATTTTAAGTAATCACGAATACACACATTTTACTTAAACCCTAATTTTGATTTTACAGTTATTTAATATACTACATTACAAGAAATATTTTTGTTCACAAACATTACTCTTTTACCTGAACCTCTTAAATAATTTTTTTTGTTTTTTTTTATGGTTGGTTATTGCGCCTATTGATATATTAAAAAAATTAAACGACATTAATCAAAAAATTAAACTTTTCTTAAAAAAAAGTTTTCATAACCCTAAAATAAAAATCTGTAGTTTATTAGTATCAGGTTTAAATTTGAGAAGTTTAATTTGCCATCGGACCCGGATGGGGCTATATGAGCCACGTGATTGACCATTACAAAATAGTTAAAGATTATTTTCTCTTTTCTATTTTCTATACTGTTTTGGTTTATCCTATAAAAATAATTTTTGACAATAACAACAGTACTTAAAAATGTAATTTAAACATTAAAATTTTTTTTACCAATTGCATTATATTATTTTTGTTTGGCATTGGGACCTTCTTTGGACAAAGCATTGCACATTACGTTACCTGAGAATTCAAGCTCTGCATTACATTTTTTCTCAGTATTTTCCTCATCATTTTGTAAATACTCTTTGCTTAATAAGATTTTAAGATCATGCTACATCACAAGTCCAAACAATCACAAACCATTCATCCTGGCAAAATCTAAGCATTAATTGTTGCAGTTATAAAAAATTATTTTAGAAGTGCAGAATTTGGCACTAAAAGGAAAAAAATCTTTAGAAAAAATATTGACTAATTGAAAGTATCTGAGAATAATTCAATATATGCTTAAACATAATTATATTTCCATAAAATCGATTACTAACCAATATTAAAAAAAAACTGTTTTCAAAAAATGACTCAAAATCTTATATGGGTTTTAATATTTATATATTTTTTGGCATTATCATTAAAAAACAAAAGTTACAATGATGATTTGCCATTCTGGTTCATTGAATTACTATTTTAGGCATTTTCAAATATTGGACCTGCCATTCTTCGTTTTTCATACCTTTTTTTAACGTAATCAAATGCCTCTCACCACTTTCGACATTTATTTTCATCCTGCACAAACGAAATTGATGCGAAATAGTTTTTGACATATGAAATTCTAAATATAAAAATATAATGAATACAAAAAATTAATTTGTAGCTATATAATACTAAACTGACCCGTGGAGTCTTAAAAAGAGTTAAAAACCTTTCTCTTACAACGTTACAACGCCTTATCCCCATTGAAAATGATTTTAAAACAGCGCCGAGGTGGCTATTTTGCGTACGCAGTTATCGTTCAATTTTGCGTACACGTTACCTCATTTGGGAAGCGCGGAGATCAGTCTCCTGATTTCCAGTCTCCTTGGTCCTTATTCCGTTGACCGTCTTTTTACCTTAATTTTAAAAACATTAAAATGCAACTCTGATTTAATATCACCAGCCAACTTATTAAAAAAATGTATACAAGAATAAGTAGGCACTCATTCTGTAGCTGTAAGCCTATGAATGTGAACATGATAAACAGTTACTCTACACCAACATATAAAATAATGTAGCACAAGCACAGTTGCACATTAACAAAGACTTAAAACGCTTAGTCAAAGTCTCAGAACAGCATCATTTAAGACTTAATCCCACAAACACTAAGTCACTAATTTTTGGGAAGCATAAAACCGATATAGAAAAACAATTTAAACTAAAATTAAATAATTCACAATTATGCTGTGTTCAAAAATCAAGGAGCCTGGGAGTTATGTTAGATACTGAATTAAGATTCACCGACAATGTTTCTTGATGTGTACAAAAGACATATGCCAATCTAAAACTACTGTATCCGCATAGGCATGCATTAGATCAGAAACTAAAATTAACTTTAACAGACGCACTTGTATTGAGCCACTTTAATTATTATGACGCGGTTTATGGGCCCTGTTTGACCAAGCAGGATAAAGATAGAGTGCAGCGAGTACAGAGGGCCTGTTTGAGGTTTGTATATGGCATAAGAAAATTAGAGTCAGTTATTTACAAATTAATACCTTCAAATTGGCTTGACATGGAAATCTGTCAGTTTTTTTTACCAAAAAATTTAATTTAGATCCGACGTTCATACCTTAAATCTTAAGATTTAAGGGTTTGCTATCTCCACTCTTGCATAAAACAAGTCTACTTACCAGATCATTCTCGTATAATACTTACATGCTACACAATATCCTCTGATTTAAAAGGTTTAAAACCAGCTTCATTCAAATTCTGTTATAAAAAAAACTTGCTAATAAATTAATAAACCAAATCTAAACTAAAACTGCCAAGTACAATTTACAACAGGGTTTTTCATTTTTTATATAAGGTTGCTTTCATCCCGTCTCATTGGTGTTTTACAGCGGAATGTGTTCTGTTTTTACTGCCAAATAAACCAATTTATTATTATTTTTATTAACATTGACAGGACGATGGAATAATATAAAAACTATGTTCTAAGCGAACGCAGTATCTCCTTGACTTTCAACTTCACACAAAATTTGACGTCAACCTTTGAATGAAACCTGTTTATATATTACAACAAAAATTACCTACTATACAAACTGCAATATTTAGTTATGAAGCCGGCTTTCGAATTTTACTAATTAATAATCATTATTATAGGAATCACAAGGTTTCCAACGAACCCAGTCATCTTCCCGCTTAGTATACGCCTACAATTCACAAGAGAACGCCGCTAAACCGCCCGAAGTCTCCTCTATTTCGGAAGAACCGCAAGAAAAACCGGAGTCTCCCAAAACAACCGTTAAGACTCCGGATTCTCCTTCGAAAAACTTCAGGTCAGGCGCTATAGCGAATCGCGCGGCCATGTTCGAAAGCAAAACAGTTCAGAGTCCCGTAAAACCCGGCAAAGATCCCGCCATGTTGAGCTTGGCGGAGCGCAAAGCTTTATTCGAAAAAAATAAGGGAGACGCTTTAGTTCCTAAGGCCGCATTTGGTATGTCCGCGCCGGTTAAAGTGGACACCACAATGAAAGCTTGCGAAAGCAAATTTATTGGGGCGTCAAAGAACAACGTTCAATCCAGTAAAAGTACTTTTGAACTCCAAGGAGCGACAAAAACGCAGGATCCTGTTGTGCCAAGTGCCAGTCAAACGCCCAACTTGCAACAAAAACCTGTAGCCCCTCGTACGCCGTTGCCTGAATTGAAGATAATTCCTCCCCCGTCGCCTAAAGTCACCCCCAAATCCCAAATGCCCGCCGTTGCCGTTGTACATCAGGGTAGTGGTATTGCGAGCAAGATGGCTGCCTTGCTGGAAAATAAAAATAAATCGACGATATCTGAGGAGCAAATTGCGAATAAGATGAAGGAGGAGCGTCAAAAGGAACTGGATATGTTGCTGAACAGGTTTAATAAAAACAAAGAGGTAGGTGTTAGTTTTGTTCTATATGAATGAGTTATGGGTTTAGGGTGTTTATTATAGATAAATAAGAGTGCGAATAATAAAATAATAAACGGCTTTTTATTAAATTGAATGAAGGACAGCATAGGCTTTTTGCTTAATATTGCTTGCACATATAGAAATCAACATTTCAGCAGTAAAAATTATGTAGTATAACGTGGTTAAATTATGTTATTAAAGAGGCATTCTAGTTTAACACATATTCTTAACTCTGGTATTGAAAACATGAGTACATTTCCTTTGCACTGCAAAAAAGCTGTTAGTGGTTTAAACTAAAAAGTGCTAAACTAAAACTATTTTATGGGCCTTTACATGCTTTTATTAACAAAGACGAAAATTTAAATTAACCCAAATATCCCTATCATCATGAAAAAAAAGAGTCTTAGACCAAAAAAAACAATAAATAGTTTAAATACAAGCCTAATATAATAAGATCCAGATTTAACAACTACTAAACAGTAATTAAAATTGTATGGTATAACAAAAATGTATGAATATATATACATATACGGAGTGTCTTATAAATAATGTAACAGCAGATTCTTTTTTAAACAAGAAAGGTTAAATATTCCTAGTCCGAAAGTCATAGGCGCACGGTGATGAACTGAATGTAATTTTATTTATAAATATTTGTTAAAAAAACGTTAATAGAAAAGAAAAAATCGTTGTTAATAGAGTGTATTACCTCTGTTGTTAATAGCAGCTCCGCATCTGTTTGGTATAGGAACATGCCATTTCATTAATTTGCCTTTTGCTCAGTTTAGGCACTTGCTTTATTTCTGCATCTTAGGCAGAGGCAAACCTACAGCTTTTTTCCACTGCATAGGAAATGTGCTTTTCTCAACACAAAGGTTAAAAATGTGTGTTAAAACGGGAATGTCACTAGAATGGCGTAACTATCTCCACTATTCTTTGTAGAGTTCTCAAAACCTTTATATTAAGAGTACAGGGCATGAGCTGATAGTCAGAGTTTTAACTTTTTTAATCAGTTAATATTTGTTGTTTGGTACTCTAAACGGCTTATATTCAGACCACCAATCATTATTAGTTATCTAATTATAATAGTTTCAACCACTAGTGAAAGATTATTGGAACTAGATCTAAAAAGTAAGTCGTTGAAATATAATTTAATGAAGTGATTCTTTATTAGGCCACAAATAAAGAAGATGAAATTCAAGAAATTCATTCAGACAACGATGTCTCTTCGGAATCGGAGGCAGAAGAAAACTGCGACGAAAAGACTGCTATGATTAAAGGAACATCCGCGGTTGTCGTCCAGAATCAACGAAAATCTGCAGAGAAACGAAAAAGCGGAGGAAGTCGTTTGTCCAGTATGTATATCTAAATCAGTCTTATCGCTTAATAAATGTTTATTCTTGGTTTAAATGTAACTGTACTATAAAACATCTTCATTTTTTTTATTAGGCGAAGCCGATAGCCCGCAAGTAGTCTCTTTACTCGAAGACGTAAAGCGAATTAAAGTAATCGGCCCTAAGGCGGGCAGATTGTATCCGAATTTGTCGGATATCGAGGCCACCACAACCGATCAGGAAACCAGGAGTCCGACGCCGAACGAAGAAAACAGGTGCGACAAAATTACTAATTGGATCTTATTTTGTTTGTGTTTAGCTTAATGCCCGACGATTTTTTTTGTTTATCCAATTGTGAGTATTACAAAATCTATTTTGATTGAATTGAAGACCAGTTTATGAATCTTTACGAGAGAAATTTAGAAATGACCAAGAGTGTCGAGAATCAAATGTGTGACAGTGCAATTTGAGTATTTAAAAATACTCATATTTTAATATTTACGGTTATACTCTATAAATATTAACAATTACTTCAGGATCCACTGAGTTTGAATTAAGAATAAGTTTATGAATCTCAAATAGTTTATTAAAAACTAGTAGTAGTTCCTACTTTGTTTTACGTCATAGTTTTATTATTTTTACTATTATTATACTTATATATTTACTGCCTTTTGGCTTAGCCAGTTTACATAAGCTCTAGGTTAAGTATATGATTTGTAAATACTGTGATATTTTTAGAATAAACATTTTACATATTCACTCATGACTTCATTTCATTTTCCTCGTCATTCATCCCTTCAACACCTTAATTATTCATGTTCATATTCATCACTCCTTTAAAATCTAATTTATACACAGTATTTACAGATAATATACGCTAAATCCTTTATTTTCAAATATTCAACATAGTTGTGGTGACAAAAGCCTGAGCAAGGTGCCTCTCACGTTCTTAAAATGAATTGTGTATACAGTCGTTCAATTCATCTAATCAGTTATGTTTATCCTGCAACTACACTATGGAAATTCTTTATATTTGCTTACAAATGTTTAGAATCTTTGATATTACATGCGCTAATGAAAATCTTACAAATATTGCACAGGGCCACCTAGCTTATAAGTTAGCAGCTCCGATTAAGGTGACCCAATTACGCACTTTAATTAATATTTCCCTACTTGGTTTGGTCGATACTTACAAAAAAATTGTTGTAATTAAACACCGTACATAATTCAGACTCTTTTTTTAATGGTCTTGTGTCGTGCTCATTTAAAATTTTAGACTCTTATCCCAAGAGCATGCATTTAGGTGATAGGTCTGCATACAAGGGTCAAGATATCGTTTATCTGATTGCATTTAACGTTTCTGGAACTTTTAAGATACAGATGGTGGCGCGCCAAAATCTAAACTCAAATGTAATCTTAATTTAAACAGAGTTCAAATTAAAATATTAACAGGGGACATTATAAGGGCTATAACTTAGGTACACGTAATGACAGAGGCAATAGACTTGTTAATTATTAGAAAAATAATTAATAATCACAACACATTATACAAGTTACAAAAACGTCGTCTATATATATGGAGACCTTCAGATTCACCTGAAAAGATTGTTATAGGAACTACATTTATTTCATTTGAATTGGGAAGAGATATAGAAACATGTAGGAAACTCATGGAAGGAAAATTAAGAGTGTGTTTTAAAAAAGTCAAGAAGCCTAACAGAACAACAAAACTGAATAGATCCAAAATTCAAAAAAGAGACCACGAGAGTAAACATAATAGATATTCTTGGCACCATTCTAATCTCGCAGCGCGATTGCCTTTGGAAAGAGCTGGACATCTAAGTGGCCTTCGATTGTGGAGGTTGGCTTCATGGAGACGATTTCTTATAGTATCACGGCCTACGGTAATATTGTGTGCTCTCTGCAAGTTGATAACCAATTCAGGAGCTGTAATGTTAGGTTGCCTTCTAGCAGTTAAAACTAAAAATCTATCTTGAGCAGCTGTCGTAGCGCGGTCACGTCCTGGATGTTGTTCAGCTGGATTTCCAGTTTCACGAAAACGCCGCCACAATCGACTTATAACGCTCTGAGAGACTTTTAGACGCTCAGCTACATCAATTTGCCGCATGCCTCCTTGAAGAAGTCCTACAGCTCTATTCATCTCGTCCAAAGTTAAATGACGTCGTTCCATGATAAAACACAATTTTTTTATTCACTCTGCAAAGCAGTAACTCTGTACCATAAACGAAATCGAGACTACCAGAATATTTATTGCAATATAAAAACCATGGTTTTTTCTGTTTTGTGAAAAAATTCCTGAAATATTTGTTATCAGTGTTAAGATTCTGTTTGTCTCACAGAAATCTACAGGATGAGCCAATCTTCAAATTTGTTTTAAATTGATTACCAAAAAAAAATTTTTTTTATAATTTTATTATTTTATAAAAATATCCTTAGACTTTTCCGATGTGTGTATATATATGACGTCTCGCAATTCGTGATCATTTGCTGCTAAATCAAGCAATTGATCCGCGATAATTTTTACTTGGAATATTTTGCTTATATCTAGATCATGATTAAAAAAATTCACGCAGGCGGAGTCGAGTGATACATCATCTTGAAGCTCTTGAAAAATGCTTTCCAATGGTACCATAGAAAGCCACATTTCAAAAAATTCCCTAAACAAATTTAAAGAGATAAATTTCTATTTTAGAAACATAAATATTTAATTATCTGTGACACTAAAATACTATTTTTGTATATTATAATTGTATAAATAATAGCATTTTATACTGCATATAGAACTTTTTTTTATATACAAAATAGTTTTTTTTCACTCTCTATTTGAAACAAAATATTTGTCGCGAAGCTATCGCGAAGCTAAGCGATACACTATTCAATCAAAATAAGAGTTGAATAGAAACTTATGACAACATAGATGCCATGTCATGACGTCATGATAGCTGTCTTATTTAAGGGTATTGACTATCAACATAATGTTGCTTTAAATCTAAAGGCCAGAAAATCATTAAAGGAACAAGCACAAAGGAAAATAACTCATTTGGGGTTGGTCTGTAAAATTTTTTTTGTTTGTCTATTTTTCTGTTTGTTTTTCTATGAAGCTAGTAAGAAAAATAAAAGATATACTATTATAATTTTTTAGTCCCATATTTTTTTCGCAATGCCCATGGAATCAACGCGTATTTAAGATAAAAACGTGAAAGGGTTAAAAGGTATCATCAATGTTTGGATAAGACTTAATAATGTAAAACAATTATTTACATTTACGTTACAATAAAAAATGAAAAATACATAAATATTAAAATATATTTAAATATATTTTAATAAAAATATATTTAAATATATTAAAAATAAATATTAAAATAATAATTTTTGGTGAACCATATAATTCTAAGAAGGCAGCAAATTTCAACTTTTAGGCGTATGCAACTCGGTTAAGAGAGAAAAGCACGAAGGGAAGGTGATTAAAGATCAGTATTATTATAGGATAGATGAAAATTGGTGGTATTTCCCGATCCCATTCCCAGCCGGACCATCTCCTAAAAATTCCTTATGTTTATCGAGAAATTGTCGAGGTTTTCCCTTAAAATGTCGAACAATTTATAAAATTGTCCATTAAATAACGATTCATCAAGAAGCGGATGAACCCAAAAACGTTATTTCTCCGCTCTCTTCTTTTAATAATTAACGCACATTGAGATAATATGGGTCAGCAGCTATTGAACAAAACGTGTTCAATTCGTTCAGGCAATTTTTTAATTGAGCAACTTTTAAATCGGCTAACAAAAAAGTGGCTAGAGTGTCTAAGACCTTAATCAAGTTGTATTTTTGATTAATTTATACGTATAATTTATAAATTGCTGTTATGCCATACGAATAGCAAACTGCTTCGCTTTCGAAAAAAATTGCAACACCATTCTGTCTCAAAACTTCACAGTCCTATCTCTTCAATTTATAGAAATATTTTTTTAAGTAATAACACTTTTCTAATAGCTATGGGACGAACCAGTATGATTCCGATGACGCTGAGACCAGCTTTGGTAGGGACATAATGCAGGCAGTGTGCAAAAATATCACACCGACAAGGAAGGTACGAATAACAAAAACAAATCTTAATATTTCAATAAAATATTGAGAAGTTTTATCAAACATATTCTAGGTTGATAACTATCGAGAAAGTTCGAGCAGCGAAAACTCCAGTTTAATGAACGATCTTGATGAAATCTTAGAAGAAATGGACGAGGAAAGTAGCACAGGACCCACCCCACCAAAACATGGTAGACACGTCTCACCAAAGGTAAGCATTAACTTACTTACATCACTTATGTTTCACTGTTTTCTTTTCTAGCACGTAAGACCGCAACAGTCAAATTCTTTTCATTATAAATCGTTTACGTCTTCCTCGAGTAGCGGCTCTAACTCTTCTCCTTCGTCACATAAATCGCCCAAATTTAAGTCTCCGAATAAAGTGGTCATATCTCCGAGACAATCTATGGATTTACCTTTAGTGGTAGAGGGGGATAATGTCATGACATTGACGCATAGCGTTAGCTTTTACAGAAAACAACAAAATGAGGTGAGAGCGATAATTGGCGTTGCGATTTAGTTTAGAATGACATTTTGAGCAATCAAAAATATTTTTTTTTAGGTCCAAACCCCCGTAAAGAAAATCGTGCGGCAGCCCGCCATAGAAGAAGTTTCGGAGAATGATCATCCACAGGATGCTGAAGTACAAGAAAAAATTGAAAAATTGAAGGAAGAGGTAAGAAGAACTCTTAGAAGTAGTTAATTTTCAAATGTACTCACCTAAACCTAAACCGAAAAGTCCGTCCATGATTGCAACATATGACATAAAAAATACATCATCCAGTGTTACCCTAAGAGATGAAACAAAACAATATAAACGAAAAATAAACACCAAGTCACGGTCTCAAAAATCTGTAATGAATATACACGTGGTTCTTCCTTAATGAAGCATCATCAGGCCTAAAATATAAAAAACCTATACATATTTTTATATTTTAAGCCTCATGATGCTTTGAGGGCTTTTTGTTTATAAGCTATCACTAACTATAATATAATAATAATAATGTCTAAAAATAATTTGTAAATTATTAAAAACTTTACAAAAAGGCGAATACGAATTAAGATTACAAAATCTTATTTAATATTAAATTTGCAATATACATAATCTTACATATGAATAAATACATTAAATACAATCTATTTAGAGAGTATCTGCAATAATTGAGACAATCATAATAGTAAGGAGTAGTTTTCAAACAAGTGATCAAATAAACAATAGAGATCAACTGAAGAATGAGACAGCATGGATTAGAATATTAATTATTAAGAGTATGTATACTAATATTTGTTGCAAAACGTTCATAACCGAATTTTTGAATCTTGGACGAGGGATAATTTAAGATCTATTGGAATTTTGTTATACAGCAGTAAAATTTGGTAACTAAATGATCTTTCAAACGTAGTATGGTAAGTTATTATCCAAAGTCCAAATCATGTACATCATATAAATTTAATTTTTTAGTACAAATAGTTGGAACACTTTTTAAGGATTATTTTATTAAACTATGGAGAATTCTTCTGTCCCTCATATTAAGCCAGATAATTTATTGAATATAATTGGGCCATTTTGAATAAGTTGAATCGTATTCCTCTTTAGTAAGCAGGGACTATTTAAGATTTTTTCAGATCAGTATTTAATAGTTGCCTTTGCTTAAATGTTAATTTTAGATTAGTAAATGCATTCTTAATGCAGTAATTGACCTGCTCTGAAAATTTTAAATCTACATAAAGTGCCAACCTGAAAGGTAACTCTCATTTAGCCAACAAGCTTTATCTCCAAAACTAATGTACCCAAGAATAGCTAGGAACAATCTACGATTTAGCCTGTCAAAGGCCTTTGAATAGTCTAGAAGGACCCGAAGATCATCTGCCGCCAAAATATCATCTGTGACTTTTAAGAGTGCCATGGCACAACTGTGGTTACCTTATTTGACACCATTAACCATGATATGTTTTTGGCGAAATTAAAATATATAAATATATTGGTATTTCAGAGAGCGGTATAAATTTTTTCAAGGATTATTTGCGTAATAGAGAAAGTTGTGTTATGGTGGTTCGGCAGTCTGAAAAGCATTACTCAGAATTTACACCTTTTAACCAGGGAGTTCCTCAAGGCTCTATAGTATCGCCGTTACTTTTCTCTATTTACGTGGCTGATATGTACAAAGTAATAAAACACGCCACTTTGCAACAATATGACGATGATTCCCAAGTTTATATTCCAATTCACATTAATAATATAAATCTATTCTATCAAAATTTTAATAGTGATTTAATTAGTCTACATAAATATGCAGAAAATCATAATCTTAAGCTTAATGCCACAAAATCTAAAATTCTTATTATGTGCTCCAACTTTAATATAAGGCAAAGGCTCGAACACAACTTATCCTTAAATCCTATATCTATTGATAATGCTTCAATTCCTGTGTTTCCGAGGCAAAAAATTTAGGCGTTATATTTGACAGCTCTCTCTTTTGAATTACACATAAAAAATAAAACTAAAATTGCTTATTTACGTTTAAAAAAACTTTTTAAATTTAAGCAAAATTTATCGGCAAAACAAAAGTACATATTGTGCGATAGTCTTATTTTGTCATTGTTTGATTATGGTGACGTAGTCTATGGAAATTCTTTATCTTCACAAAATAAAAAATTATACAAAAAGTCCAAAATTCCTGTATGAGATTCTCTTATAGTATCCCCTACAGAAACCACATATCGCCTTATCTCAATAACAATAAAATATTAAATATGAACAATAGAAGAAAGCTACATATGTATAATTTTGTATATTGCATAGTAAATAATAATCAACCATTTAATTTAAGAAGTCAGTTTCAAGAATTCGAACATGCGCATGCCACACGAAATAACAACGTTTTTATCGTACCATTGTATAGAAGCACAGCATTTCAACGTTCCTTTAAGTATGTAGCTGTTCAAATGTGGAATGGCTTAAACAATGACATAAAGCAAATGCCTTTGGGAGCTTTCTCTGGTCAAATAAAATCTAAACTACTTATGAAGCAAAGAATTGGCAATTAATTCAAGTAGGGTGATATATAAAATGTAATAATGCGTATAATAACATAATACAAGAAATAGTAACATGTAACATAGGATATACATGTGTATATAATATGCTAATTTTCAGTGGAATGTTCGGAGATTATATTTTAAAATTCCGTTTTTAGTTTTATTTTCCTTTTCCCGTAACATACATACGTATATTTTTTGATAGCCTAGACCGATGCACGCATCTTGGGGTTATTTTTTGGAGTCTTTTTTTGCCTCGTCTGTCCTATGTCCTTGCGCTCGTCCGTTGTCGCACTACCGCTGCCTGTCTTAAAATCTTAGGTTAATTAATTGTATATCTTACTTTGCATTCCTATATAAAAACGTTATTTTTATTTTTGTAAAATTGTTTTTGTAAATTGTAAAGGGCTTTTTCATCCCTTCTTTGCTTGTGCTTACTAGGGAAAACGGTTTTATAATCGAGAGAATAGTCCTATTTGTCAATGTAATTTTTTTTTCCTTGTAATTTTTATTGACCTATCAAACTGTAAATTTTGACAAATAAATCATTTTTAATTGATTTGATTATTCCGGATGCATTATCCCGTTACGCTCGGTATGATCTTGAATTTAACGATCTAGCACTTTCTCAATTAGCTTTAATAGAGATGGCAATATAACTAGCACGTCTAAGGTTCTTTAGTTCACTTGGAACTTATATGTCCTTTTCCATATATTTGGAAATATTTTAGTTTTTATGCATGCAAACCAAATTGAAAATATATGGACTAATATGGGGACAGCAACAGAACTTGGATAATCCAATACCAGCAGTTCATTCTGCCTCTGTTTTTAGGTAATCCTCTGTCAGCAGAATTCACATTTTTATTCTATTTTATATTACTGTTTTATCTTACGCTTACGTCAACACCCTGTTTCCGATTTGACCCCGGTAAAAGTCAACTGTAGCTGGGTCCGGAACATACCGCCGACCTGACAAAATGTTAATTTATTTCGTCCACAGAACCTACACACTTCGGAACAGTCTAAGTTTTTAAAATCTTAGGAACTAATTCGTTAATTTAATTTTTTTAAGAAGTCAAAAGTTTTTTTTTCTTGTTTTCCTAGTTTTTCTTAAAAGTTATTTTATGATATAAATATAATGAGAACGTTGTTTAAAATTTAAATGGAATAATACACTAGAATTGAGTTTTCTTTTTCTATTTAGTTTACTCGATTTCGAGACGCATGCATTGGAATATACATTAAGTGCTCTTTGAAGTTTGGACTTATTCTTTGAACCATTAATATAATAATGACTATTAAGATACTTCTTTTTCGTTTTGTATACAGGGTGTCCCCTTTCAAATGGTCAAAAATATAGTATAGAGTATATACAGGAACCATAAAGAAGTAGTAGAATTTGCCAAAAAAATCGATTTTTTCCTCTGTATTAAAAACGCTTATAGCGATTTAAAATGAAATTTTTAGGTTTTAAATGATAGGTGGTGAGGCAAATTTTTGAGCTATGACAGGTAATTCGACTTGTCCAGGGACAGACTTGCAGTACATGTACGTTAAATTTTTTATAAAAAAAAACAGATACACCACTGTTTTTTTGAAAAGAAATTTTTTTTTTCTGAAATATTTTGTTTATTTTGTACAAAACACAGCCCTTGCATTTTGGCCCTCGGACGCACTGTTTTCGTGCAAAAAAATAAAATCCATACAAGGATCCTTCAAAACTTTTTTGTCACGACGATAATTTAACTAAACGACAATAAAAAAAAACAATTTAAACAATAAACAATTCAAACCAAATGCTCAAAGTATCCTCCATGCATTTCCCTGTTTCTCAGAAAATCTTACAAATTTTACAGTTTAAACGGATGAAGATTATGGCTTTGTAATACTCGATACACCATGTTTTTGACAAAATGAATTGCTGATTCTGCGTTCGGGCAATTCACGATGTGGAAAACGCTGCCTGTACAATCGCTGTGCCAACAAAGCATTTCCTCCGGCTTCTCCATACGAAAGATGCATATCTGCAAGCTCCGCCAATCCAAAGCAATTCATTTTTATCAGTTTTATTTTAAAACAGTTTGAGACAATTAATTAATAACTAATTAATTAATTTAATTACTACTAAATTAGTGATAATAATAAAAGTGACTTTTTGTTTGATTTTTGACACTCAATTTTCTCTTGGTCATGTTATCGCCTTGACAGCATTATTTACAATGGAATATGGTATTTCAATCTTCTGTAAAAATTGACTTCCGATTTGATCTCCTAAAAAAAGTGATTCCCATACACTAAAAATACGATAGTAGGTATGCACCGACCCTAAGCATAACAAAAACATGTACACACTTTGTTATTATTATTATAATTATTATTATTTTTTTTTATGCATATTATGAAAAACTGGCTAAAATTTTCCGGAACTAACAAAAAAACTAATAAAATAAAAATATTAAAATAAGGAACCGAATATGGATTTTATTTTTTAGCACCAAAACGGTGCGTCGGAGCGCAAAAATTCAAGGGCTGTGTTTTGTTAAAAATAAATAACATATTCAGAAAAAAAAGTGGCGTACCTGCTTTTTTATAAAAAATTTAACGTACATGTGCTGCAAGTCCGTCCCTGGACAAGTCAAATTACCTAAAATTCCTCAAAAAGTTGCCTCACCACCTATCATTTTAAACCTAAAACATTCATTTAAATCGTTTGAAGCGTTTTTAATTCAGAGGAAAAAGAGCGTTTTTTTTTTTTTGAAAAATTTTAACACCCTGTATTTTGGAAACGAGGCTCTGCCGACCATCGATGTCCTATTTCAATCTACTTTTTTATGGTTCCTGTATATACTGTAGCATTTTTGACCATTTGAAAGGGGATACCCTGTAGATATAGTAACAAGAGTTTCTGAGCCTGAGTCTATAAGATTTCTGTAAACGATTGTTCATTATATGTTTAAACAACGTTCTGTTTCGAAGACGCATAAGATGGTTAATATTTTGAGGAATCCAGGAAGCTTTATTTTTTGTAATTCAAGTAAAAGTATATAAAACAGTTCAAATTTTTCATTAATGTCATCAATGTCTAAAATGAGACAAGCACAGGTTTTTTGGACTTCTGGTAGGTAGTACTTTCACAGTGTATTTATCACTCATCATTAATGGTGTAAATATGATGAGGAGAACGTTGTTTAATAATTCTATAAAATAATAGCTTAGAATGGATGAATTTTTTTTATTCAGTATACTCAATTTTTCCTTCTCTAAAGTTTAAAAATAAAACGCATACATACAAATTCTCCGAGCTAAAATATATGGATTGGCTATCTTGAATTTCTTGATAACTACAGGGAAAGTATACAAATATGCCGTTTTTTTAACGGAATATTCTGTACAAAAAACATCGTTCTGCCAGTGTGGTTTTTGACTTTAGGAAATCCCGTATGGCTGTTAAACCGTATGTGGTAAGAATGTTTCATCTTTCTAAGCTATTTGTACTATCGGAGACATACATTGGCCATATAATTACCCTTTAACAAGAATCCCAGCTTCATTAAACAATGCATCCGATAAATACGTTCTTTATTTCCCTAAAATAACTTTCAGAATTCATATTTGTTACTTTATTACTAAATGGTTGTAAGTAAGCCTCTAAAGCTCTACTTAAAATCAAAACGTCTATTTATTATTTATTGTATTGCTGAGTAGATATTTTTCAAGTATCTGATGTCAAAGTACCTTTTTAATTATTGAAATTGATTTATAAAAATTTATTGGTGACCTGATGAATATATTTATCCCCCTCCAGATTGGGGTCCAATATTATACTTAAATGTTTAATTTATTGACTGCATTTATTTGTATTAGGTTATAAAAATCAGGAAAGAAATGTAAATAGCAAGTAAATAAAACAAGTTTTCTTAAACATCGTAATAAACTCATCAATATGGTACTCATTTTCGACTAACTTTCTCTTAAAATTCAACAAAAATCACGAGAAATTCAGCGATATGGTACTCGTTTCCAGCAATTATTTTCCAATTAAGAATATGATTAAATAAGGTCCAAGTACCATTAATAGTTGTTTAAAACTTAGCTCCTAAAATTAAGAAAAACTTACTCAAAAATCACAAAAAACTCATTGATCTGGTACTCTTCTTCAACTAACTTTTCCCAACCAATTCAATGTTTTAATCACATTTTCCCAAAATTAAAAAAAAGATTTTCTAAAAAATTCCATCGATATGGAATATTTCTTCTGACATCTTTTGACGATGTTAAATGATAATTATGAGGTTCTGCTTAGTCGCACATGACGTTTCACGGATCGCTTCAAATACTATGAACATTCCACATAAATACTAATAAAGTTTAATTCATTTTTCGGAATTAAACCATTGAAATATTCTCGTTATCAGCATTTCATGAAATAAAGAAGATATTTATTTACCTTTTTTCAGGTAAATAGGCAGCAAAACATAATTGCCCAAACCAGTCAGGCATTGAATTTGTGTAGCAGCACCCCAGAATTTTCTGGATCTACTGAGCAGGTGGAGGCCGAAAGAGTACTTCTTGTAGCAAGTAAGTGGCATCTATATTCACGATGAAGAAGGGAAAATAGCGATTTTGTTATTGGTCTCAAAATATAGCCTTCTTTAGCACTTGACCTGTTTAACCACAAAACACCAGTATATTGTTGTGTATTTTTTAGCAAACAGGAGACAGGCCGCTTTACATGAGATACAAAGAATGAAAGTGGAAGGTACACTGCGGCCACGAACTGTACATTCTCAACATCTGCCAATCGAAAAGGGAACATTAACGATTTCTAACATAGTTCTGCCCATGAAGCAAAAATATGTTACAGCACTGGCTGCAGGTAAGAATTCTATATATTGAGTATTTTTAAAGTAACTCTTTAACTAAAGAACTTTAAAATATAATGAGATTTTTTTTTCTTATAGCTGGAGGTAAGGGCCACCACGTGGTATGCCTAATTAAATGCGGAGAGCAAGTAGTGCCGACAAAGTTAGTATCGACGGTAGCTAGCAACAGCAAAAATCCAGATGTGGACTTATACGTTCCGGGAACCGTTGTTTTAAACAACATTTACAGCGATTTTACCGTTACGTTTGAGGTGTACTGTCTGCAGGCTCAAGAAGAATGTTTACCACATGAGGTCAAATATCACATCAATAAGAAGGTAAAAATTATTAAATTAATAAATTAAATTTCTGCCCGCTAGATATTCATTAAAACTTGTATTTTTTTCTCGTAACAGAATGTCTCTGTGAAAATCGCCTAAATTTTTAATTTGACTCCAGTTCGTAACCGATTTAATTTTTTTTCTTACCTTATAAAGGGCCTAAAATATAATATCACTATTAAAAGTGAACATTTCAATGTTCCTCATGTATCTTAGAAGCAAAAATGTTTATATATTACCGAACATCTTACACACATGGAAAAATGGAATGGCGCAAAGACGACCTATCTAAAATAATACATGTAAAGAATTGCATGAATTTGCAAAATATAAGTTTGTTTGCTGTTAGTGTAGCTTCTAACAAGTATACTGCTTTTTATCAAAATATACAAGGCCTTCAAACTAAATTAACTAATTTTAAAATGAATGTCCAAATAAACTATTTTGATATTATATTTATTACGGAGTCCTGGTTTTAAAATTGAGGTTATTGACCTTAGCCTTCAATGCATTTTTTGCAGGGATAAGAAGACCTTGGGTTCGCAAAAATCTACTGGTGGCAGAGTGTTTATTGTAACTAAAAAATGTTTAAGTATCTCGAATTAACGGTTTAGAAAATGATGCCGAAGATAAATGAGTTTTCCTTTAAGTGCAAGCTATTTTTTTGTCCATTTGGATTGGATTAGCCAAAGGATGGGTGATTGTAAATTGATAATTTGCGGTGATTTTAATTTTCCTTCGATAATATGGACTGCCAACGATTCTGATAACTATACTGCTTAATTATGATAATAAATCATTTTACTTTGTAAATTCACTTTCCTTTTCTGATAAGATCCAGTTCAATTATGTGAAAAATAGACAGGGTAAAATTTTAGATTCAATTTTATGGAACGAAATGAGTGTGTATTCATTGTCAAAGAAGATTTATATCATCCTTTTATAGATTTTTTTGTAGAAGTCAAAAACAATTTGCTATAGCCTAATACTACTTTTTAAAATGTCCATAAAGCTAATTGCACTAGTAATAATGCTGGACTGTTAAATATTAATTGGTAATAATCTCTTGTGTAAAACAGCACTTCATGAAAATGTATAATAAAATTTAAAAAAATGTGGACTACTATTCGGAATATTCCCTAGGATAATTGATAGTTTTGACAATCACAAAAAAGAGCTTACATTTGAATTATGTCTTGTTTGTTGTCATAATATAAATATGTATGTTTTATGTGTCTATCGAGCACCGTCTAGTAACGTTGCCGAATTTTTGGAAAAACTATAATTAACCATTTTCAGTCTTCCCTCAAAATCAAATTTAATTCTTTGTGATTTTAAGTTAGATTCTCTTTCCGTGGATACTGATATCACTTTAATGCATAACTTGGTAAACGATGTGACTTCAATTTTAAGGAAGCAAGATATTAAATGTAGCATAAAAGACGTTTTTTCTGATCACGAGGTGGTTTATTGTAGCTTTTCGATAAACAAAAGAAAAAAGGACAGGGTTAATCGGTGGGGTAGATTATTTACCAGGAGTAATTAGAAGTATTATACGTTATTAGACAAATTACCAATTATTATTATTAGAAAATTCAATATGGAGAACCAGTTTTTTATTAATTCTTTTAATGTTTATAGATCAACACCTCATAGGTTTTAAAAGCAGCAAAGCAATACTACTATAGAAAAATAAACTTCTTCTAACAAGCACAGGAAAGCTTGACATATTGCAAATGAACTTAGAGGGAAAAATTCTGTCGAAAAATGTTTAGATTCCAAATTAAACGCTGATGATCTAAATGATTTCTCGGGAATGGGGAGGGAATGTTGACTGATATTATTAACCGTGGCTTAAATTGAATCAAGGACTGGTGTGACTCAGATAAACTATGTCTTAATTATTCATCATGTATTTTAAATTCTGCTTAAGGCCAGTTTATCTTTTTTTTATTAGATTTGCACATAGCGCATATAGGCACTACAATTAACTAATAAATCCTTAAAATCCCAAAACTATTCATTCAAAAATAAACACCTCAAATACCCCAAAACATAGAAAACAGGGTCACACACGTCAGGCAACTTAATTATTTGACAAACTTAGGACAATCGACCAGGATAAAATGATATAACATAAATGGATAACAAGAGAATATAATACCCTATAACTGTCTTTTACACATTTTAACAAAATTTATAACTATTGTAAAAATGTGACTATTTTGGCTTATCATAGAAATTAAGGATTCTACATTGATTGGTAATAAATAATGTTCGTCTAACTGACACAATAAACATTCAGAAGCATTTGCATTGTAGACACAATCAAAATATCAGTGTTCCAAATCATCCACTCTACCATTACAATCACATGTTTATCTTGAGAACGCGATTTTGAAAAATGCACAACAAATATGCTTTTAGGATAATTTCAAATGAGTTAGACAGGCATATTTCGCACTAATGGAATCCTATTTACGTTATGATATATGTTTTTGTGGTTCTATGCTAAACAGCTAATTCAAACAATATTTGTCTCGCACAAAAGGTACAGTTAGATACCTAAGCCAAACCATTCATGTGACCAAGATTCCGTAAACCCCTTTTTACTGCAAGCAGTATTTTAACCGTTTCTTTTTATTCTCGAAACTGTATGTCTTATTAACAAAAAGGATAGGAGCACAGTAGACTCATCAGTTATCATTGCCAGTTTCCAGATCCTCCCAGATTCTTGACTCCATGTCTATACAATTTGGTTGTATAGTAAACTCTTTGTCAACAAAATTTCATAATTTTAGACAAAACACGTTACAAGTAAAAAAATGCCTAAATAAAATATTGTAGACGATAAAGTGGTGATTGTTTTTTCACAAATAAATGTATTTTAGGGTTCTAAAGGGACCACCCCTAAAAAGAATAAACAGGAATCCAGATTGGTTCGTCCGCCAAAAGAATCACCCGGAGGTCCCCAAGCTGTTAGATCTTCCTCGTTTGCTTTAATGGGTTATGTTGTATTTTCAGTGCAGGCTGTTAGCAAGAAAGTGTGGAGTTTAAATAATGTAAGTAATTTTATGTTAATATTATAAAATTGTTATTCAGGTTACACAAACACTAAAATTATGTTAAGCACTATATGTATATTACGTACCAAGGGTTACTTTAGTGTTACTGTAAACAGAGATTCATAATTGATTTTCTACACACCCACCTAAATAGCACCGTTTCCTGCGTCATTCCTCATCGCCCCAGACCTCTACTCCCGTTACAGTATTATTTTTTCCTGGGCATAAGTTGATACCGCCCTGTTCGCGAGTGGATTTAAATTGAAATGTCGACTTCGTCTTAGGCTTTTAGGTTATAGGGTAATTTCGCACCCATTTATCTTTGTGATAATTTGGAGTATCGGTTGGGTAACCTCCATAATCGAGGAATGTTGTCTAAGTATTATTTTGTATTATCTTTTTCACTATGTAATATTAATTACACATGGAATATTGATTTGGAGAATACTCTTTGACGAATCTGATTTTTTGATATTAGACAACTTTACTTTCAAAAAATTGCAAATAAAATTTTTCTTAATAAAACACCAATTCATATCACAGAACATGCATATTGCACTAGTAATAAAACCAACCTAATGTCGGTTAATCCGAGAGTTAAAAAACTATATCAATGGTTATTTACGATTTTATCTGTCATCCTGTGTTTATGAAAAATATCTACTTTTGTATACCTGATTGTTTTAAACGTACGTTGAAGCAAACATATGAAAATTAGGTATCAAGGAATTAATGACACTGTTTAATTGATACGAAAAATTATTAAACAAATTTTCTTTCTACTTTTCACTATTATTTCTCATAAATAAACTTAAATTTAATTCCTTCTTACTAAGTGGGAAAAAATACCTACGTATAACTAACCAAATAAATATAGAATATACAACTTAGCCAACTCTAGCATGTCTAAGAAAGTCGAACATTTTTAATTCGTGCAATGCTACAGTTACACCGATCCTGTAATGAATTATGTAAATTGCTGGTTCGTCGTAAGACAATTTTGAAATATTGGTTCTTGCTCTTAACAAATAGAAGCTATGCGCATATTTCTAGCAGAAATATGAGGAACTTGAAAGATTAAAAGTAGGTCTGGTGAATCGATTATGTTATTTACCACCTTAAACAAAAACTCTGGGTCAGCTTAGTATCATTAAGAGAAAGAAGTGAAAATTTGGATTCCCAATAGTTCTTGTTGTGGAAATCCGATCTCTGGATAGACTATTTTAACGTCGCACTTTAATGAAACATACTTCAGGAATATCCGATATATATACTCAAGTTCCTGATATGTGGGATAAATGTAAGAGCAGAGTCAAAAATAACCGCCAAATTCTATTCACCTAGACACTGATGTATCATTTATAAGATATTCAAAAATTATTAATTTTTTTTTCTGAGTGAATACTGTTTTACATTTGGCAGGGTTCAGAGGTAAATTATTATTTTTCCTTCCTGATATATTTTCGTAAAATACAATTCACTCAGAGATAATTTAGAGATCGTAACTATATTTGTGGTAGTTGATCTGCCCTTCATAAACCCATGTTGACGCATGTCTATTAAATTTTTAATTCGAGGATATAATATAGAATGAAGAGTATGTAGGTTTAAAGCAATTGAAAAAATTGTTTTTTAATTGCGATAAATTTCAATTTGATTTTTCTCCTGCTTTTTATAAATTGGAATATTTTTTTAAACATTTTCCATAAATCAGCGTAAGTGTCAATCATGGTTACGTGTCAATCCAATAAGGGCTTGACGCTTACGTAACCATATTCGGAAAACAGAAAAGTTGGAATTTTGTATGGACTCACTATAGCTTTTGGCCTGTTTTTAATGTATGTAATACTTCCATATCAGTAAGTGCTAAATTAGTATCTAGATATGCATTAATTTTATTTATATTTTATAAGTTGTTAGGTTTATATGAGCTTTGAGAAAAAGGAGAAAAATCTGCTATATTGTTGATTTGATAAAAATACAAACTGTGTTAGTTTTGTAGTCATTTACTAAGTATTTTTTTTGCATTGTGTTTATTATACTTATATAAGTGAATGATTGCATAGAAGTGAACATTTTCCATGCGCGAAGTTCCTCTTGTGCGTGCAAATCTCTGTATTTATTGTCGAATTGAGTTACAGTATGTTTAGTCTTCTAAGTAGTTCTTTTTAGCTAGTTCTTTTATTAACTACACCAACTAGTTCCTAAATGGATTTAGTTAATAAGCTTAAACGTAAAAAGCTTTTTGTTGTAAAAATCTTTTTTACAACAAATGTTTAATAATAATATTAATACACCAAAAGGTAGCCCTAAAGCTAAAACTTAGAAAAGAAAACAATCCATATTACCGCAGAAATTATTTTTGAAAATAAAAGTTACAAACTATAATATGATATTAAAATTAATACAGATAAAACAATACTTGCTAATCGAACAGATAATACATTAATACCTAAAAAAAATGCTCACTCCTTGCTACGGAAATTTAACGAATTTGGAAAAAAAACACATGTATCGGGTGACCCAATAAGACTTAAGGGTAAAAAAATTATTGGGTAAATCGGTCATGAAGAATCGCTGGAAAATATTTTCAGGGTTTAAAAATTATCACCAGAGGGCGTAACTGGATAATAAACTAAAAACTTTTTTTTCCATATTTTTAAGTAGAACCCGTTTATCTATCATGTTCGAAAAAAGAAAATCAGGTATTTTACAAACAAGGATTGTGGGGGGCGTTCAATTGTTTTTGCAATAACATGGTTTAACTTCGTAGAGGTTTGACCAATTTTAAGAAATTTGGTATTGTTGAAAAAAGCATTCCTTAGGCAATAAGAATCAACCAAAATATACTTTAATTTAGTTGAATCCTTCTCCGCCAGGTGGCTAATTTTGACACCATAATCTTGAAATCCTAAAAAAATTAAATGGTATATGACTTTGTTTTTATGAAAAAGTATCCAAATAACATTTAAAGAAGCCAGTGAAAACCCTTTTTCAAAATTTCGTTCCTAACCTCAAATATTGGGAAATGGATCTTTGAAGGGCTCTTGATCGCGCGGTAAATTTCCTAAAACTATTAAAAATTCAGATATAAAATGTTAAAGAGGCAATTGTGAGTCCAAAAAATATAAATCAATAAAAATATATATCATCAGAAGATTTATGTCGCTTCAAAAGGACTAAACACATCCTGAACTTATTAAGTCACTTTAAGATTATAGATATAATCAAGAGTATGTTATAGTTAGTTTACTGAGTTCTTCTTAGGTTATGGTCTGTGGCTCTAAAAAGAACCGTTTTTTAATAAAGGAAAAAGAAAGTGATCTAATGGCCACTCAGGTATTTAAAATGGCCTCTGTTATTTTTGATGCACATCTGAATATCTTATTAAATCACGGAGTATCTTAAAATCAAATTGGACGAACATTTTCTAAGAAAGTAGGTAGTGCGCCGTCCAAAATAAATGGATCAACAACCCGCCCTCCAATTATCCCACACCAAACATTGACACTATCTATATCTTTCTTGATGCTGAACTTCTCAAATTCAGCGCGGATTATTTCGTAGCCAAAATTGCATATTATGTTATTTTAATTGCCCATCGCTATCGAATATGGCGTCGTCAGTCCACAATACATTTGAAAGAAATTGAGCATATTTTCTGCTACCATGTTTAATAGCCAGTGGAAAAAATGTATCCTTCGGTCGAAAACCGGAGAACACGGGCTTGGTGTAAGTTGATATGGTAGGTGTATAGCCTAAAATAGCAACAAATGTCAAAAAAAACATGAGGTATTTATAATTTGATTATAAAGTAAAATAGACTAAACTGTATAAAAACAGGTATACCTCTATGATATTTAGCAAGGTACTTAACTATGGTTTACAGACATAACTAGATTCGAAGAATGCGATGAACCGTACTTAGGAAATAGGAATACCCAATTCTCAAGATTTTTCTACTACTAATTTGGGGATTGATTTCTAAAGATGCCAGTATTTCATTTGTTTAATTTTCCAAGGGCTACCTAAAAGTGTAGCGTGCTTTCCAAATAAATGTTCGCGCCCTCTTCAAATTCCGGAAATTATCCCAATATTTGAGGTTAGGAATGAGATGGATGTTATTTGGCTACTTTTTCATAAAGAAAATATCATATTCATTCCATTTGCTTTTTTTTAGGATTTTGGGTCATGGCGTCAAGATTAGTCTCCTGGCGGAGAAGGACTTACTACCTTTGTTTTTGAAATAACTGATTTTTTTACGAAAATGATAAATAAATTGGTTCTCTTTAAAAATGTAAAAAAAAATTAGTCTATTATGCGAGTTTTAAAGAAAATATAATTCCAAAATTGCATTTTAAGATAGCAGTTAAGCCCGGTTGCCTTTATACCGAATTTTTTTTTACCCCTTAGTCATACGGCGAACGGTTCCAGAGATATAGTCGAGGAACTTAAGTCTTATTGGGTCGCTCGGACACCACATATACCATTTATCATATCTGCAACGGGAATTACAAAAACTTATTACACATTTAAAAGATTTAAACCTTAATCCACATATCCATCATCAAATTCAGAAGACGACCATACTAAAAATTTTCGATCATTTCTACGAGAATAAAAACTGTTTAAACTTTACAACTTTTACAAAAGTCCGTTTAAATGGAGGAACGACGAGAAACATTTTGAGCAGGAGAGGGATAATAATATTAATACTGTATTTTTCTTTTTGGGTAAATAAAAAAACTTTCGAATTTCTTTTTGCATAATGAAAAATCTGTATTTAAAATTGATCACAAAAATGTGTTTTGCGCATACAAATAGCAATTTATTTAATTTTTAGACTCCACCAATGAGCCCCTTAGAAGGCAGCGTTGAAATGAAAATCCATTGTGAACTCGCAGTAACGGTGGAGCACAGGGCGTTTTTAACGATGTTCGAGGACATATCGGGATTTGGTGCCTGGCATAGAAGATGGTGTTTATTGAAAGGTCATACGCTTAGTTATTGGAAATATCCGGAGGACGAAAAGAAAATGGTACGCTGTTTCATTGTTTTTTTTCCTATTATAGTAAACTTACTATTGTTTTTAGGCGCCAATTGACACAATAGACCTTCATAGTTGTGTAACCAAAACGGTTGGACCTGTTAGTAGAGAAATTTGCGCCAGACTACACACTTTCTTATTAGAAAGGGAAAGACCCGTTTATCCTCAAGATAAAGACAGTTTGGTGGTGTTAAGGAGAGGAGATAAAACAGTTATAAGGTAAGCATTACTACTAACTCTTCCAAGGTGTGCATTCTTTTGGGTTTCTTGTCGTCAGTGAAGATAAGGGATATAGATTATATATCGATAAATCAGAAACATTTTGAATGTAACAAACTCACTTATGAGTAGAGTTAAATATTGAGTGTTTGAATATCTATAATTTAGATGGACACAAAAATGTCTTTTTAGATCTTTAAGATTTTTTTAAATCACAATCCTCAACTATATTTGGTTAGTTAAATATTTTGGATTTTGAGCTTTCTCCAATTTTTACCACGAGAGAGAGATTAAAATCGCATCAGATATTCAAGGGATAGCTACTGGAATTTAAGATGAAATTAATGATTTAAATTTGATTGAAATTTGGATTGCGTGAATTCGCGGTTTTTTCCTGTATCTCTAAATTACCTTATATTGATTTTTCTTAAGAAAAAATATTAAGAGCGGTTCGTTTTCAAATGAAAGCACTGTATGTGTGTACTTATAATAATAGTTACTAGAATCGTCAATAAACGAGATTACAAGGCCAGAAACATCAATCTGCCGGGAATAGTCTATTTCTAATATCAAAAAGTCCAATAGATCGAGTGCATTCTTTCTTATTTTAAAATCAAATCGCAGATCATTGCTGTATTGCCGTACACTATCCATTAAATTTAAAAAAAAACTTAATAGAACTGCAGAATAGCAAACAGTGGAAAAACCTTCACTAACACATGGAATAGGTAGATGACGTTAAATTTTACAAAAAAAAATAATTTAAAGCACACATTGAAATCGCATCAACAATTAAAAAAATAAATAGGAAGAGAACAAGTAAAAATCCTTGGATTACGCCTGGTTTGATTAAATCAGTAAAGTAAAATCTGTATTGACTGTCTTATTTGGTTGGGTATTACGTCATTGTTATTAACGTGAAAGATATAAAAAAATATAACTATTTTTATATTTTTAATTTAATTTTATTTACCTAACAGTAGTAGATTTAACTACCGAAATGTTGGTTCAAATTACGTATATTTATTCAATAAATAGTTTTTTCGTTCTTTTCAATTTCAATATTCGAGTTACTTAGGATATTGAGAAAAAAAAAACGAGGTCAGAGGTCGATAGTTTCTCAGCTCCTGGGTATATAGAAAAATATAAAAAGTAAATTATTGTATTTAAGATTTATTGGACTTATAACGAAAGGTATGTTAAATGAAGTTCATATTTCTTAACTAAATCTATTTTCTTCTTTTCAATAATTGAGCGTGTGAGAATTTTCTAAATTGATTTTTATTATAACAGTGACGTAATACCAAAATAAGTAACTCATTAAATAAATAAATAAATAAACACGAAATACAAATTACTAAAGAAAGTAAAGAAGTTGCTTAGAAATTCAGAATTTGTACGCCATGAGAAGGATTATAGAAATAAATTAAATATGGTTTTAGATCAAGCCTACATTATTTACCTAAAATGGATGAAAATATTAAGAAATCTGATTACGTCTGCAAAAATGCAAGGCAGATATTAACTAAGCATGAAAAAAGAGAAGAGTTTTGTGAAATTGAGAGGGATGGACAAAGTGTTTCAAACAAAAGTGACATAACTTAATGCTTAAAAGAGTACTTTAAAAATATTAGAAAAAATATGGCAAAACTGACTACAAAAGATCCAAATGGCTTTAATTAAACCAACATTTTCATTATTATTATTTATTATTCTTATTATCAGTTATCACCAACAAATTCTAGCGAAGTTATAAAAATTATAAGTTTTCTAAAAAAATACAAAAGTCCTGGAAATGATGGAATAAGAACGGAAATGTTTAAAGAATGTATACCTCAACCTCCTCTTACACATGTAATAAATATTTATTTTGAAAAAGGAAAATGTTCAAGGATATTTTAACAATCTATCATAAAATCTATTTGCAAATCGGTCAAACTATAAACCTATTAAACACTGTCGGCAAAATTATGGAACCAATAATAAAAAGTAGGAAGCATCAATAGTGCCCTAGATAGTTCCAAATAACTTTATGCGTCTTTGTTGATTTGACCAGGGCATTTGACACTGTGAATCATGCCAAACTATTGACACTAGTGGGAAAACTCGGTTTTAGAAGAGTTGAGACCTATTTTAGTCTTATTTGTCAAATCGTCTAAATTGAGCATATTATTAGTACAGAAGCCGAAGTTACTTGTGGTCTACCACGAGTTGTTTTATACATTGGAAATCTGTTTCAAATCCGTCAAGTCCCGTGGAAAATTGACATTTTTCGCTGATGATTCCGGGATATTCTACATGGCAAATAGTTGTACAGCGTTCAAAACGTCGAACAAGGTCTATCTAAAATCTTTATATGATTCAATCTTTTGATTATTAATTTTGAGAAAACATATTTTATGCCTTATGGCCGCTAATAAAAAAAATAATTTATAAAAATCCGAAACTATATCCTATGGGCCTTTTATTTAAGAAAACGGAATTGTTAGACATTAGGCAGCTTTTTATGCAAAAATAGGTTTAAGGCAATATGTTTAAAAAGATACTTTAAAAACCATATAACACAGTCATAATACGAGACACAAAAGTGCTCCCTTCCAAAGTAAAAACATTATTAGCGCAAAGGTTTTTTCTCTACATCTGTCCACATATTCACTTCGCCTTACTAGAAAAGGCTAAAAAGTTGAGTTCTTTAAATTTACATTTGCTGGTGGAGCAACTCATAAGAATCCAAAATATCTTGAATAAAATTACTTAAGTAAAAATTGACAGTTTTCTGGATATTGGCACTCTAATGAAATTTGTCAAAATCATCGTATTCTTGGATAAGATTGTCACCTCAAAAAGTCGTATTTTTTAGATTCTGATTTTAGTTTTGCTCATCACTAAGTAGCCATTTCATGGATCAAAAACAAACAAACTGAACGGTCAAACCGTTTAATAAGAAATATTTTTTAAAGTGAAGTTTGACTTATTTTTATTTTCAGTCCCTTAACACCTCATACTTTAGAAAAGAAACAGTAACTTGGATAGTACTTTGAAAAGTATGCTCAATTCATCTACTTTTTAAAAATACCCGTTATTTTATTCAACAATTTACTATAATTGTCTCAGAGTGAAGGATGAACCTTATCTACCTTAGATCATTCGAAAAATAAAAGGAATTATATCAAGTTTTTAACTTTGAAAAATAAAAAATGATTTAACAACTTGTGCTTGTATGCGGATTTGAATGTTAGCTTCTAATTTGGATTTATTTGTTTTGGAAATCTATTTAATATACAGACTTTTCTCTGTGGACTTTGTGTTGATTGAGCTTTTTGTGTTGCTGATTAATAGTTCTAATATGCCCGTACCATATACTGCCCAGGAGTATGCAAGCATGCATCTCATTTCCGGAGAATGCAGAGAAAATGGTCTAGCAGCAGCTAACCTTTATCAAGAAAGAGTTCCAAATTTGTCAGGATAGCCTGATTATCATATGCTTATCAATTTTCACCGCACCTATTCCGAAGGCAGGATACCTCAAATTCCCTTTCGAGAAGAAAGACGGGTGCAAAATCTGCTGTCTCAGGATTAGGAACCAGGTCTACGGCTTTGCCGTAGAATGTTTCAAAAAAATCGAGAGGATTCGAATTGTCGGATTGACGGATGAGAGTACATTTAAAAAGAATGGCTTTGTAAGCATGCACAATTATTTACATTTTTATGCGTTCCCTCCTCATTCGAGAAGAAAGGTCCCAGTACCGATTCAAAGTAAATCTGTGGACCGATACCTTGAACGGAAGTGTAATTGGTTTATTCGAATTACCAGAAAATCTGAACCGGCGACTCGTTTCCATTTCTGTCCAAACAAACCACCGCTTCTTGTAGATCAAGATGTTCCTTTGATCATTGGCGGAATAATGTGGTTCCAAAATGGTGCTGGCGCCGTTACATTATGTCCTTCAAGTTTGTCATTATTTAAACCGAACGTACCCCAAAAGATGGATCGGCCGAATTGTTTCAATTTTATGGCCTCCCAGGTCTCGAGACGTGAACCCCCTAAAAATTTTTTACTGTAAATAATATTGCTGAATTACGACAGTGCATAAATAACGCAACCCAAGAAATTAATTGCCAGGAATGCAAGATGTATCAAAAGGTCGTTTATAAAAAGATGCCGGGTCTGCATTCGTATTGGTGATAGGCAGTTTGAACATATAATTCGATTTTTTTATTTTTCTAAGTTAAATATATTTTTTGAATATGATTTAATTCGTTTTATATTTAGAATGATTTTTTAAGGTAGATTAGATTGATTCTTCACTCTAAGAAAATAATAGTAAACTGTTGATTAAAACAGTTATTAATAATGGGTAGTTCCAAATTACTAGCCAGATTAGCGTACATTTTGGAATACAAGTGTACGTTGTAAAAGTAAAGAATAAATAAATTAGTTAGAAAAAAAAATTACTAGAATCACTCTTTATCACAGTTCATTGTTTTTCAGGCACCTGTTATCAGCAGATACAAAAGAGGAAAGAATTGAGTGGTGTCAAAAAATAAACGCGGCGCTAACAGCAATCAGGATGTGGGGCAACCCACCACATTAGGATCTTGTAATCCGTTTTATAACTTAATAATAATGTTTGTAACTTTTTTTTTGTTAAATTTAAATTAGCTAAACGTTGACCAAAGAAATTTAAAAAAAATGCAGTTTACTATTTTTTATACGGATTATTTCATTAGGCTCTATAATAAATTATACCATAGTATACAGAGCCTTTCAAATTAAGTATCCGCTATTCAATTTAAACGCGATGGTCAATCATTTTTTGCGTTTTTGCAATACTATACTTTTTTATATTTCTTTGTTACACCAGTATTTAATTTAATTTACCTGTATTTAATTGGGAAAATAGTTGCTTTAAGGTTAGACACAAAATAACAAAGAATATTTTTAATTTGATATCGCGTAATTCCTAAACCTTCTCCTAATTCCTAAAGTTCTGGCTATTTCTTCTGATATAAGAATGTAACTCTGGATAATGTATATATGATTCAAAAAAAAATTAAAAGGTCAACTACTTAATAAATACAATTATAATTCTATGTAAATAACAAGTCTATATTATGTTTTTGACTAACCGTTTTTTTTTTATTTTAACTTTAGGTTTTGTATAATCATATGTTACATATAATCAGTAATTTTACATTTGAATTGCTTCCAGAAGTATAAGGGGATATATAACCATCATTAATCAACTAATGTCCCTTAAGATTTAGTAATTAGGTTTTTCTAATACTTTTATACTTATGTATTTGTAAATAAAAAAATATATTTTATATATTTATAATAAATTGGATGTTTGATTATACAGACTTCTTTAGTTCACACATTTCTAAATGGGATGCGTGGTAATAGAACAATTAGAATTACTTTACAAGTTATTTCTATACAAATTTAAGAAAGCTGCGTTTTTCATTTAGTTATTTATTTGTACCCAAGACCACATGCTGATTGCCAGATGGCAATACGGGGTATCCGGAAGGTAGGTGCAATCTTCTAAGGGGATTATAGCTGACCTAATTTCGAATATTTTAAGCGAAACATGTATAGGTCAAAATCCATTTTTAAATTTTTTATTGCAACTTATGCATTTGTTCCAGTAAATACCCAAACTTGACACTTAATCGGTAATACTGCGCAAGTTACAATTAATATCTAAGTTTCACATATACTTTTTTTTTGCTTGAATAAAATTGCTTTTATCGTTCTAATATAAAAAATAGGTACCTTTTTTAAAAACACCCTTAGTTACTACCCTTTATTTTTTAAGTTATCATTCATGCCCAGGTCTGGCCAATTCGCAGATTCAGGGAGTCAATTGTGGGACAGCTCATGTAAACTAAAGGTTACCTAAGCTGGGAGCGTTTTGGACCTGATCTGCACTCTAGGGTGAGGGACGCCCTTAATAGACAAAAAAATTTGTTTTTCAGTCTCTATCAGGACAATCAAATAGAACAACACGTATTCAGCGTAAGAAATAAATTATTATCAGCCTACCGCGGTTTCGGCCGTAGGCAATTATCAGAGCTGTGACTCTATAAAAAACGTCAACAGTTAAAAATAAATTAATTAGTTACAAAAGAAAAAGACAACAGTAAAAAAATTGAAATTCTAGCTTATTTCTTTACAGAGTACATAAGATTCGTTAAAAGGCATTAAAAGACGACTCTGCTAGAACGAACAAGAGGAAAACCGAAGAGCATCGTTCTAAAAATGGCTTTCTTATTTTAAAAAAATTATACACTAACCAGAACGTACTTCGCCCACTGAGTGATAAGATGCGAATTTATAGCTAACAATGTTTACATTCATAAGCCAAAAAAAAAGTGTTGAGTGTATCGGTAAGTAAATCCCTATTAGGGCAGTAAATTAAATTACTCGTTATGATCACATTTTACCTTTTTTTTGTCAATAGGATTAGTAAAAGAAATTAAATTATAAAGCGGCATTAATATGAAATGTTATGGGCCGTATCAGCTGCAGGATTAATAAAGATCTTAGGGTAGAGGCATTAAAATACAATCATAAAAAGTTATATATTGAGTTATTGGTATTACTGCTGTGATTAAATTTATTCTTTCAGAATTTTGTTTTATTTTCCTTTCAATTTTGAGCTTCTTCAGATAAGAGCTCGAAAAAAAACAATTCCCTATGATTGCTTAAATTTATGAATAATTAGGTTATTATCTGCAATAGAAAAACTATGCCCACTAAGATGTATACGTAGACCATTGAATCAGGCGAACGAGGTGGCCACGAAATAGGATCACCCTTTATGTTCTTAATCCGATGGGTACTTCTATCCAATCCGGCAAATTATGTATAAAAAAATGTAAATATGAAAGGTTAGCGGTCCCATATGGCACCAGTAAACATGGGCGGCTTCAAAAGGAAACGGACTAGTATGACTTTTGCCCATTAGATGGATCTTTGCAGTTCAGAAAAGATCTTTTACGTAATCTGATCAACGAACCAGCTGTTGTTCTAAGTCCAAGATCAGATTACCGTCTCTATCTTTTATTACTGTAGGATTTTTATAATGTGTTCCTAATACCAGTCGTATCCTTAATCTTTTTATGTAGATTTTTAAATATATACTGGGTGTTTGGTTTACCGACGTATAAAAGAAAGGAGGTGATAGGTGAGAGCATTTTGAACATATTTTTTTATTTATTTATTTACGGAATCCATTTACAAAAGTGTTACATAACATACCCATACAAACATATATATTCAGATACAAAACTACCTATAAATCAATGAAAGGTGTAGATGAGTTAATTAATTAAAGCCCCTATGAAATAATATTCGTTAACTGCCCCTTAAAAGATGTAATCCTAGAGTCAAAAAAGCTTATCTGTCCTGACAGACCATTAGCGCTTCGAGCCATTCATGTAATTGGCTCATTAATACCATAATTGGTATGGTGGAATGGGACTGAAAATATTTCTGATTGTCTATTTAATCTGGAAGGCACCCTAAGTTTAAAAAGAGACAATAAATCGGGACAATCTATAGTAGCATTTAAAACCTTATGCATAAAACATAAGTCGAGTAATGTTCTTCGTGACTCTAATGTGGGTAAATTCAGATTATCCCTGACCCATTGATAGTAATACTCCTGTCTCCTGTAACCACATCTAAAAGCAGCCACGCTTAAAAATTTATTTTGAGTTTTTTCAATCTGCTCAATGTAGCACAACCTGGAGTCAATAAATATTCCTAAGTCAGAAACCTCTGTTTTGACACCAATTGCTACATTATTTATTTTATAAAGAAAAGCAATAGCGTTTCTTTGCTTAGAAAAAGTAATCTTATGGCACTTATTGATATTAAGGGACATTCTATTCAAGTGGCACCAATCAAGGAACAAATTAAGGTCTTTTTGCAGGAGCACAGCATCGGAAAGGGATGTGATAGGCCTATATAGCTTCACATCATCAGCAAACATTAGCACACGACAATTTTCAAGTTTCCAAACTAAATCAATCAAAAAGAGGCAAAACAAAACAGGGCCTGAGTGAGAGCCCTGTGGCACCCCAGATGGCACCAACATTTCAGAGGAACATGTACCTCCAAGATTAACAATCTGGATTCTACCTCTGATGAATCCCGAGATCCACTAAAGAAGAGGCCCCACAATACCTAAAGCCCTAAGCTTCTGCAAGAGTATCCCATGGTTAACCCTATCAAAAGCCTTGGAAAAATCTGTATATATTGAGTCAACCTAAAGTCCCTTCTCCAAGCTGCGGTAGAGGTAGTTGACATACAGCACCAAATTAGCATCAGTAGATCTGCCTTTGATAAATCCAAATTGCTCAGGATTAAATAAAGATATAAAACTCCAGGCAATCCTATGACTGACCAGGCCGTCAAGCAGCTTTGGCAACTCAGATTGATTACACACAGCCCGATAATTGGAAATTTCATTTCTACTACCAGATTTAAAAATGGGTTTTAGAAAACTTCTCTTCCAGAGAGTGGGATAAGAACCAGTACCTAGAGATTTGTTAAAAATGAACAGTATTGGTTTCGTAAGAACACAAACACATTTCTTTAAGAAGAATGCCGGAATCCCATCTGGTCCAGCGCAGAGCTTATTTAACCCTATATAGTGTTATATCAAGTGTTAGGGTTTTCGAGATATCATCGTTTTTCCGAATTGTACCGAATTTGGTGATAACCCCATAAAACTTATAAAACTTTTGTTAATTATTTAATCAAATTAATTATTTTTTATTATTAACCTAAATGTGTATTTTATAGATACAAAACACGTACTGGGATCTACATTTGATAAAAAAAATGTGGAACAATAGACTGTAAAAAATAAGTTTCCAAAATATCTAACACGGAGTTTATAGGCGAATAATTTGAAGTGTATAAATAAGATATTCGTTTAAATATTTTCAAAAACTTCCTTTATCTTTATTCTTTTTATTGTTATATCACATTCCAACAGAAAATGCTGCTTCTTTTTTATTGGTAGCAGTTTAGAGATGTGGTCCAGTTTTTTTAAATTTTATTTTTGTTGTTGCTCTTTAGTAGCTTTGCGTTGCCCCGTAACGGACAAATTCATCTTTTACGATTTATACCTATAACTAAATTAAACAAATTATTTAGTATTACATTTTTAAACATGAAAATTTTAATAGGCATAATATTATAATTTTTTTGTGAAAAAAATAAAAGAAAAAGTATTTGTGTGTATTATAGTAAGAAATTAGTGTTTAAAGATCTAACAGAAGATTACTTAGCACCGAGTAGTAAACAAACAAAAAAATACGCAGGAAAATACAAGTAAAAAACGCCAATGTTTTCTTACATATGACGAATTTAAAAAATTCACAAACAAAAATTAGTTAAAGGTATGTACAAGAATTAATTTCTCTCATACTCGAAATGAGAACCACCGTTTTTAAAACAACGTCGACACCTTCGTCCCATCTCTGTAATAGATACGCCTAGCCTCAATTCCGCCTTCATTATTTCTGCTGCTGCGTTAATTTTTTGGATAAGGTGTTTTCGATTTAGGATTTCTTCATCGTACACCAGTTCTTTCATTCTTCTCCAAACATGGTAGTCAGGGGGTGAAATCGGGAGATCTCTTATATCTAGAGGCACTTCATCCAAAATATCAGGTAAGTTATTTCTCAAAAATTCTAGATAATTTTCACCATTTAAATTGTCTGGGAAAAAATACGGACCGATTAAAACTCTGCCTATTTATTACACCTGCCTACACATTTACATTAAATTTTCGTTGGAATGAAATTTGTTCCTTCATATAAGGATTTTCGTCTAATAATGTAGGTTGTGAAAATTAGTAATCCCTTCGTGAGAAAAATTGGATTCATCTGACCACAAAATTTTTTATTAAAATATGTCATCTTGTCGGCATTTAAATGATTTGACAGAAACTGCTTCTTCGAACAGTGACTCTTCCTATACGAGCCCTTATACGGGATTATAGTGGAATGAGTGCATGTTCTCAGAATGCAGAACTGCCCACACTTTCCATGGAGATATATACAGCTGTTGCGCTATTTTCTTTTCCTGGTGCTAGTGGTGGAATCTCTTTCAATGTCATTTAAAATTTGCAGATCCACTTTAGCTGGATGTTGCTGGTTGTTGATACTCTATCAGCATTCGAAAAAGCAGCCATTATATTAAAATACTTAACAAAACTTGTGGCATATTTTTGCAAATACTTACCATCCCATAAGCACGGCAGTTTTTCGTCGAGTAGGCACTGGGCAGTAGGTATTAAAATAAAAAAACCCTAATCATAAAAATTGGACGCCACTTAATTTCATAATTCATATAATTTTTTAAGGAAATTTAATTGTGGATTATAATTAGTAAAATCAAGAAAACCTAATTATTACCTTTTTTACCGAATATTATTGATAATTTATCTTTAGGTTTATATTTACACCGTGTTGAACCTTTTGCAGGATAGCTTCATTTTTTAGTTTTTGTATATCCACCAGCTTTTGTTTATTAGATGGTTGTTTTAAGTTTTTTTTGTGTTACTTTCATATTGGATATTACAGGGTCATGGTCAGAATTGATGTCAACTCCTGGATCGGTTTTTACAGATTTGAGAGTTTCTGTACCGTTCATTTATTAAAATATCAATTTGATTTTCAACTATATTGTCGTCTGTATTTGCTGAAGGTTTCCAAGTCCATAACCTACGTTTTGATAGTTTGAAAAAACGTGTTTCTTAATATTAGCTTTTTGTTTTGGCAAAATTCCACCAGCCTACCACCTCTCTTATTTCTTTTCCCCAAACCAAAACCACCAGCACACTTTTCGACTTCACCCTCTCCAACTTTAGCAAAAAAAAGCATATCGTGATTATAGATCCTCTCCAACTGAATTTAATCTTTCCAGATACAACAGGCTTCGTCAGACAGTAAAATCTCAAGGCCATGAGGCCTATAACTCATTTGTGACCCAAGCCGAGGAGAACATTGTCACTGATTCCTCATCGTTTTGGTCTTTTGCTAGAGCTAAGAAAGGTCACTCTTCACTTCCGTCTATCATGTGCGATGCCAATGGTAATTCTTTTCAAGGAACCGAAAATATTGTGCCAGCTTTTGCCAAACTTTTTCAGAATGCCTATAAAGATCCAATCAACCTCGCAGAAACCTATCCTCCTTCTAATTCCTCAGACCTCATTGACATTCTTCCATCAATTACCACTGAGGAAATTATTGCTGCTAGTCGGAGGTTAAAAAACAAGTTGACAGCCGGTCCAGATGGTGTTCCAAGTTTTCAGGCGTCTGGAAATGTGCTAAAGTAATACCAATTCACAAAAAAGACGATATAAACAGAATCGACAACTACCGACCTATCTCCGTACTTTGCAATTTTTCCAAAACTTTTGAAACTATTGTTTATAACAGAATTCTTCCCCAAGTTCAATCACTACTCTCTATAGATCAGCACGGTTTTATTCCTAAAAGGTCGTGTATCACTAACCTCTGTAATGTGACTCATTTTATTTCTTCAGCCCTCGATAGAAAAAGTCAGGTTGATGTGGTGTATACTGATTTCAGTTTGAAGGCTTTCGATCAGATAAATCATATCATTCTGCTGGAAAAATTGAACAAGCAATTCAACTTCTCAGAAAGGCTAATTTCGTTGCTTTCGTCATACCTTATTGACCGTCTACAGTTTGTTGAGGTGGAAGGTTGCAGATCTAATACCTTTGTTTCAACTTCTGGAGTCCCACAGGGATCCAATCTCGGCCCACTTCTTTCTATCTTTTATATTAATGATCTTATAGAATTGATTTCCTGCCTTAGACTAGCTTATGCTGATGATCTGAAAATATTCTGGTGTATCAATAGTATCTTGGGCTGCTTGTTCTTACAGAGTAACTTAGACCTAATTAGGGGGTGTTGCAGTCGAAATCAGTTATGTCTTAACATCTCGAAATGCTGTGTGATCTCCTTTCACCGAACCAAGGATCCTATTTTGTTTAATTACAATATGGACAATCAAATCCTCTGTAGAAGTACTCTGATCTAGGGGTTGTATTCGACGATAGGCTCACATTTGTGCCACATATTGAACAGACAGTGACCTCCTCGTTGAAACTTCTGGGTTTTGTCATTCAAAATAGCCGACTCTTTAACAACTCAAACTCAATAAAACTATTGTACTTTTGCTTTGTTAGATCAAGACTGGAATACGGTTCCTTGGTGAGGTGTCCTTTCTTCCTTTTTCTTATGTTTCATGAGGATGGCATATCCTGTTAGGGGACATGATCATGATCTGATGTTAGGTAGATTTAATCTGCAATCTCTGGCCATGAGGAGAACAATTCATTTTGTAACATTCTTATATAAGTTGGTCAATAATCAAATAAATTCTCCTCCTCTCTTGAACGATATTCTATTTCATGTACCACGATTTGCTTCTAGAGCAAATATCACTTCTGCTTTAGATCGCGCCAGAACTAACATTAGGTTTCAGGATCCCGTCCGTATATCAAATGTGCAGAATTTTTAATTCAGTATCATCAACCTGTGACATATTTGTATGCTCCATAAAGGATCCAGTTTTGTCTCTGACAAACCAACAGTTACCATAATTCCTTTTCTCTTCCTTTTTTCCCTTGTTCCATGAATCCCTTTCTTTGTTCATTCTAATGTTAATTTACATCTCCTTTAATTTTGATATCTACATGATGTTACTATAGTAATTAAAGTTTTCCTTATTTTTCTTTCTTTTTGTTATTTAATTTATAGTAATTTAATACTTGTTTACACTTTCAAAACATTAATAATTGTAGATTTTCCTGTAACTGGGCTTTGCCTGTTGGAAATAAACTGCTAAATAAATAAATAAAATATCCCATGTTATGCCCAGATAAGTTAATATTTTGTAAAAAAAAATTATCAAATAATAGTATATTAAAAAAAATGTTTAAACAATAAATAAAATTGTTAAAACAATAAGTTTTGGCAAAATGAGTAATAAAAAACAGAATCTAAAATATTGATTTTTATTTCTCTAATAAACAAAATATTAAATATACATAAATAGAATGCACTAATAATAATAACCATAAAAATAAAACATGAAATATTGAATATATAATAGAAGATGTTCAAACAGTTGAAACTTTCAAGATCCAAAAAAATTAAACATTACCTAAAATAAATGGCAGCTCATCATTAATAAGTAAAAATTATATTGGAAAAGTCAATACTTCGTAAATTATAACACAGCTCCTTACTAATTTAAGGAGCTTGACAGTTATGCCATATAACGAAAGCATATAATCTATGATCGCTATTTACGAGTTTAGTATCGAAAATAATAATAATCGAGTCAAAAGTTTGGTTTATCAATTGCTAAATTTTATGATTTTTTCCTGATTAAATCAATTTTCCCTTTATACAAACAACTTCATCATGAATACTTTATTGATCACAAACATGCACAGTTTTTCCCCCAATCTCTCTCTTACCCTTTTTGGGATTCCACCACTTAAAACGTATGGCATCCCATATAACCAAAAACGTATATCCAGTTGGAAACTTATTAATAATACGTCACAAGCAAATTCACCAATCAAGACCAACAAAATAAATTCTGAAACCAAAAATTAACATGCACTTAAACTGCGTCTAGCTCTTACTCGGGCCGACCTTCTGTACGTTGGTGTATTTTCCTTCTCAACATCCGTCTCAAATTCTAAACTTCTTCTCGCGCGTGTTTTGCTCACCTCTTGCCAAGGTATTTGTTCATTCGGGCTATTCAAAAAATCGTCAGCGGCGTCGAAAAGTCTAGTTTGCCGTAATAGGCTCGGACTACAGACATCTTTGAACACAACTGATTTCTTGCCGGTGGACTTGCAACCGTCGGGCTTTAAAATACTTTTATATGGCGTGAGACCATTGTTTTGTTTTATGGATTGCGATAGTTTCATCATCGTTAATCCCGGGGATGTGCTGCATCGGTTCTTTAGACTTTCCGCTTTTAGTATTGACGCTCGCAGGCTTTGGCGTTTTGTGCTCTTTGTGCTTGATAATTGGATTACCTAAAAAAAAATTAAAACTATACCAGGTGTAATCACATATTGTTGAGGTAAAAATAGACTGCAAATGTATTACAATTCTATTATTCGATCCAAAAATAAAGTCGAAAGTCAGGATTGTTATGCCAAATAACAGTTTATACTTTTATTTTAACGATAGGAAATCTTTGAACGATTGATCTATGTCCTCATTAAATCCAATTTACGAAGCCATCCTCCTATCTATATGGTGTTAAATTTTGGTCATTGTTATTTGTCACTGTACCAATGCAGGACTCTCTACTCTCTATTGGTACGAAGCTCCTTCATTTCATATAAAATTATGTAAAGCTAAAAATCCAACAAACACTAAACGTGGTAGACTTCACACTAGGAGTTATTTCATAAAGTTTACGTCTCTGTCAAAACGAATTGGAAAATTTCGATCAACAGCTCTACTCTCCGTCATGTCTAAAATTGTTAAAAGATTGAGGAGGGTGAGAATGGCATCATTTGTACACATTCTATGTTCACATCAATTTAGATTTTTTCAAGAAGCCTAAAGTACAGGTGATGCCATTTTTAATCTTCCTCAATTCCTTTACAGCGCTCTTAACTTCGGTGATGTTATTGCAGCAGTCTTCTGTGATATATCCAAGGCTTTTTGATTGTGTAGATCACGGAATATTGTTGTGGAGGTTGGAGAGATATGGGTTTAGGACATCTTCTCTGGGGTTCGAAACTGTCAAGAACGGGAACAAAGGCCGACCCTGGAAAGTGATTCCAGGAGAGGACAACGTAGCCGCCAGGACCGAAAGTTGGAGTATTGGAAATGTGGCAAAGCAGGTCACATAAGAAGACACTGTCCAGAAGGCTTTAGTTCCATTCCCGCTAAACTAAAGAAGGTCGATGAGAAGGGGATATCGGTGTATTCAGCAAGAAGTATCAAGATTCTGTCTGGAGAACGGAGCATTGCCAGCGAGCAGAGGAGATAGAGTCTCAGCAAAGAAGCTTAAGAAGCACCGTCGTCGATGATACTACACAAAATGGGGATCTTATAAAAGACCAAGAGGAAGATCCCGATATCCAGACAGCCCTAAATTGGATGAAGGAAGGGAAAAAGCCAACTTGAGAAGATGACTTGCCATTGTGAGAATACTTAATCACTTTGGGGACCTAATGTTGAAAATCTAATCATCAAACATCCTGGGATGGCTAGTCCATACAAACTTCTGGAAGTCATCAATGATGTCCTTTACAGGATACAAAAGCCACCACTTAAAGTGAGTGGCTCCTTATTATGAAAACAAGGAAACCGCTAAGCTGCGGCACATCCAACCAGAGCCGGATCTGACATTCGATAAATTCATGGCCCGTCATTCTAATGACCAAAAGAGTTGATACAAAGTGACCTGTGAAGTGTAACCTGTTTAGTGCTCCACCTGAGTATGCTATGGCACATTGTGGGACTACAGGTTTGGAAAATGGCTGGAGTATTAGCCGGGATTTTCCGCCGAGTCGGGCAAGCACTCAAGATGAAGAGACTGGTCGAAAGATTTTCTATCTGGGTACCTAAGAGCGTCAGATGGTAACTTATAAAGATGTTTAAGAGATTGGTACTAAGGGAAATAAAATAGGAAAAATTCACAATCCAAAAATAAACAGATAAGCAAGAGCCAAAACAAAAAGAAATAAACTCCATCCCCAAGAATATGAAGAAACTCCTTCCATAATAAAAACTAAGATAAAGAAGAAAACCAAAATTAACGTAGAAATGCTAATCAGAGCTAGAAAAAGAATTAAAGAATGAAAACTAACAATAAAATAACTAAAATTTAAAAAGACTGAAGCAAATAAATAAATAAAGATCCCAGTTCGATTAGAATTGGTCTCTCACTATAACACACCCGGCCACGGCGTATTTTGGAGTCTCATTGTCAAAAATTGAAGGCATGAAGTTATGATCGAATTTAAGCGCGTGTTATAAACTGCTGTATGGTATCGATTCTTGGGTGAGCGTGTAGATAAATATTGCGAAAATAAACACCGCTGCCTTTTCCCACAGAGAGTGTATTTCCATACAAAAATTTCCACCAAATATTTTCTTTTTTAATTGAATAAAATGTACTTCTACTTTAACCATAGTGAAACATGTAGAAAAATTCACAAAAGAGTGTGTAAAATTATCCTTTTTTTATGAACGGGAAACTCGACAATTTCCATGAATAAAAAAGGGAATTTTACACACGTGTAAACACATTCACACTGCGAAACTTTACATACCCTGGGAAGTGAGTACTTTACGCACGGTAGTAGAAAAAAATCTGTTTTTTTTTTAATAGACATTTTACCTGTTGCTCCTTTAACGGAGTCCTCGCCTCAACTTGACCGATTTCCACCATTTTCGGACATTTGTCCTCTTGATGAATCTCCCCGTCATTTCCAGCCATTTTCTTCGCCCTCGCTGCCTTGATCATGTCTCTTAACTTCGAATTTGTGGTGGTTTTCTTCGCGGGTCCCCGAACATTCTTCGTTTTTCTAACCGGGGCTTTCTTTTGCGGCAACATCTCCTCCCAATTATTTTCTTTTAACCGGTCCAGATTTCCGAATCGCTTATCCAAATCTTCAACCTGAAAATCCGCAACGTCAGAACGAAGGTTAACAATCGAGAGAATTACTTATTCAATATAAAAATCTAAAATTTTTCTTTTTTTGGAACTTTTTTATTAAAGCAAACCTGATTTTTTTCTTGGCTGAAGTGCAATAATTAATTTTTTACTTTCAGTTTTGGCAGTAATGTCTAATAAAACAAGAAATTTGATGCTTGAAATTAAAAAAATATTAAATAGTCTCAGGGTTATACAGGGTGTTTCAGAACTATGGGATCAAACTTCTAAGGGTTGTTCAGTGCAACAGTAGCATCCATTTGAGTATAGGAACCCATGTCCGGAAATGTGCCGAAATCATGTGCGGCGTTTAAATCGGTGTATTGAGATTGGAGGAAGATTTTTTAAACAATTGTTGTGATGGTATCATATACAAAAGGTAAAAATAAATGCATCAGATCCTATTTAGGTAATTAATATGTTTTCTAAATTTAAACGCGTCTTAGGGCCGTAGTGGCGTAGTGACGCATTTCCGGACATGGGTTCCTATACTCAAATGGATTTTTCTGTTGCACTGAACAACCCTCAGAAGTTTGATCCCATAGTTCTAAAACACCCTGTATATCCTTAGAAACATAATTAAATATCTACTACAATTTGCTTTATTTGTTACAAGTTGCAGAATTTTTCAAAGCATAAAATTGATGCCACGAGCATCTCATATAGGTAGGATTAAGGGTTTAAATGACCCTATTTTTTTACTGTTTTATTTTATTAAGGTTTTAACAAAAAATCATAAGAAATCATTAATCACAATGAATCTCTATTTAAATTGTAAAGTGTCGTATTTAGAAAATCGTCTGGTTAAAAAGATGTTTACAAATAAATACATTTTTAAGGATTACAAATAAATTTAAAAAATTTAAATTTAGATTACAAATTGTGATAAATGAAGAAATTGCGTATGTCCCATTATGCAAAATCGTTTTTGCTCAATAATTTTTAGTACAATTTTTTTACAGTTGTATTGTAGCCAGATAATAGAAAAATCGCATGGTGGTGGGAGACCTCTGGCCGTGCAAAAGGAGATTTTAGTAAAAATATTTAAATAGTTCAAGATTCTATTAATATTTTGTACTATTTACCACCAACTTTTATATTAAAATTGTACTGAAACTACGTATGCGTAGCGAGTGATCTCACATGGGTAAAAAATTTCTAAACTTTCAATTTAAATGCAAAAATTGCGATAATTGGAGAAATTGTATGGTGGTGAAAGACCTTTGGCCATGCATAAGGTACTTTCAGTACAAATTTACAAAATCCATTTTTTTTGTATTAATATTTGTATTACTTCTGACTCAATTTTACAATAAAAATCTAATGTGATTCAGAAATCGAACTGTCCTGGAGTAATTTTTATGTTATTTTTGTAAAAGAAATCTTTCCAAAGCAAATTGCACATGCCGGCATTAAAATTCTATGCAAGTCTCTAAAACCTGAATTTGAATTTTTTTAGTTTTTTTTTGGTATCTGTGATTGGTTGTCACAAAACTATTGATACAATATATAAATATATAAAAATTGAAAATTGCTTAGTGAAATTAAGGGGGCTGAGTTAATTTAATTCTGTGTTAAGTTGGTCAGTAGCTTTTAGAATTGAAAGTAATCAAACCTTACCTGCATATAGACCATATCCCAAAATCCATGCAAGTCTTCACAAGTAATTTCTTTCTCATCATACTGTTGTGTTTTACATTGAATTATGAGCTGCCTGAATTGATTAAACTTCTTCGAAATTAGAAGTTGCGAGTGGCCAACGGTGACGTTTATGGAAGTAGTGGCTTCCTCTGGTAGTTCTGGATCGTCTAGATAAGCCTCCCATTTCTACAAATAGTAAAATCTAAAAAAATCCCCCTAAAATTGTTATTTTGTATAATATCATACCGCGCACATTTGGTTGATCCTATCAATTTCATTATTCAGTTGGGTCATGAAATAATCTGCACCAGCCTTAGGACTTGTGTGGGCAGTAAAAACTTTAGAATCTCTTGGACTAGCCTTTATGCTTTTTCGTTTTATTGAAATGTTGGGTGTTTTATCGATGTCTGGGCCCATGGAACTTCTCATTTTAAACTCTTGTAGAGCCTCCCTTTTCCCTGTAAATATTAAAATAGAAGTTGACTGATAAGTATGATACAAATATAGTATTTTTACAAGTCAAATATAACATCAAAATATAATAAAAAAGTAAAACACACAGGTTTATATATTAGCTACATATCGAACATTAAAAATATGAAAATAAAGGTACATTAAAAAACAAACATATTCACATTATTTTTTTTTATATTTTATTTTGTTTGGCAGAAAAAAAAATGTAAGCCAAAAAAGCTCTGGATCTTGTAAGCTGAAGATGGTTGGGAACTAGGTTATTCTTGTGCCTAGTCAGGTAGTTATGTACATCCTGATGAGTTTTAAAAAGCGGCAGATACTGCTTGACAAACATTAGATATAAACTCTTGGAAATGTTCATATCCCAAGTCTTATAAAAGTTTGACCACTGTTCTTCCTGAAACCCAGTCCTGCCATATACCTTATTCTATATAATTTAAAGATCTTAAGGCCATGACAAGAATGATTCCATTCTAAGATTGTATAATCCATTATCAAACTGAAGCATCCGTGATATACCGCCAAGAAACACTTGTCGGAAGCACAATGTGACAAATTTCTGATCAGGCACAATAGTTTAGAGAGCTTAGCGCAGACTTCTTTTAAATGGTACTCCCAATTTCATCTCATTAGGACAGCTACTCATTAAAGGATAATCTTGTTTTTGCCTTCTTTAGTTTATAGACTGCATCTTGTCCCTATTAAGGCAGAGTTAGTTTGCAAGAAACCAGTTTTGAAGACTAGATAGATGCTCTGGTATTCTTGATACATTAATTTGGAAAGAAAGGTAGGTTGTGTAAATGGTGGTCATCTGCAAAATTATTAGACCTGCAACATCTGGGACGCTAAATCATTTACGAAAATTAGAAATAGAACTGGCCCCAATATTGATCCTTGGAGAGCCCCATGCTAGAATGTACAGGGTGATAAAATTTCTTTGTACTGTACCTTTTGAGAATGTTCTGGGAAATATGATGCTATAAGCTGGACACTGTCTTCCTGTAATAAAGTAACTTAGAGAGGAGGATGTTATGAGAAACTGAATCAAAAGCCATGTGGTTTAATTTATAAGTTTGGTGAATGAATAGATAATATACATATATGGGTAGAAAAGGTTTTTCAAAATTTTAATTATTTTTGTGTTAATATCATGACAATCCTTATTTCTGCTTGGTGTGATATTATTAATTATCTGTCTCACCTCATAAAAGAAACGTTGTAAAAAACAAAAGTAATGGCATGCATTTTAATATAGAAAAAGATTCTATAACTTGGTCAGACCCATTAGAAAAATACAGATGAAAGCCTTCAGCATCTAAGTGTGTGGACATCTTATTTTTGGTAGGATGTTAAAAAATGATTCAAATTGTACTCTTTGGTCCAAGACTAGCTTTTCAAAAAGACATCAAGAACATAATATATTGCACGCACGCGAATTTAGTACATAAGGTGTTTGCAAATTAATTTTTAGGTGTAGGTTCAGTGGAGGAAATAAAATATCTAGGTGTTTTTATCAAGTACTTAAATGGGAACCTTATCTAAACTTGTGAAAAATGTATGTACAAACTTGATATATTAAGGTCGAACGAAAGAGTCGAACTAGTAGTGCCACAATGTACTATGACAATTCACTATTACAGTTCCTTATATACTTGTGTAAGTATTTGTGTATGTACTAGTACTAGTGTACAAATTTCGCCTGTGATGAGGACGAGTGAATTGAGTAACTATGGACACATCACTTCGAGTCCCAATTCCCGATAAAGAACGAGGGTAGGACCAACAACTCTACCTTGTAAAGACGACCTTGTTATGAAAATTAACAAGATGACTTGTAATAGGACGGACATATGACGACGATCATGGAAAGGAAAATGGAACTTGGAAAAACAGTGGAACTTTGACTGTGCTAAGCTGGTACAGGCCTGCAGCAGCAACAAAAATAATAGAAAAACTGGAAAGCTTCGGCAAAAAAAGTATGCTAGATTCTGTCATCTAGTTTAAACCAGTAAATGAAATAATTTGCTACATAAGACTAAGAGGAAAACTACAACATCTCGATAATATCACTCCACGCGCCAGCTAAAGAAAAAAATAATTTTACTAAATATGCCTTTTAAGACCAGTTGGAGACGTTTCTTGTAGCTCTGCACAGTCAAGACGCAACACTTTCTATAGGAGATTTTAGCGCTAAAGTCGCTAAGGAAGAAGTTTTTACCCTAACATAACGGTAAACACACCCTATATAAACCATGTAATGAAAATGGGGGTTTTGCAACTTCAAATAATTTTCTCATTAAATCAACGATGTTTGGTCATAAAAATATTCACAAGCACACCTGGATTTCAAATAATGCAGTAACAAAAAATCGGATTGATCACATTTTAGTTAATGCACGGGGACTTGACGCAGGTAGTGACCCTTTCTACTTAGAGCCAAATTTATAAAATCTCTAAGCAAAAGAACAACAAGCCAGAACAGATCCTAAAATGGAACACGTACGATTTAAAAAAAAAAAACAGAATACTAAACAACTTTGGAGACTACGAAGGCATCCAAACAATGCTGAAGCACTGTACAGTATACAATCTTACCATAGGAAAAAGAATGTATATTAAAAAGAAGAAATGATTTTACGAGGAATGCGAGGTCTTAAAATTAAAGAGACCGGCTCGACTACGAATTCTGCAAGATCCAACTGAGCAAAACAGATACAAGTATGGAGTGTCCAGAAAAGAGGTAAGAAATACATTAAAAACCAAAAAAGAGAACGCGGAAACAACTTTCTCAAAGAGCTGGAGTCAAATAGAATGCACAACAGAACAAGAAATTTCTTTAAAGAGGTAAAAAAATATAAAAAACGGCTTAGACCTGGAGAAGATACTTTTTACTAACATGCGGTCAGACAAGGCCAGGCATGAATGAATATACGTATCATATAGCCGAATCCTTGTTGAAAGAACCTACAAGAAGTGTCACGTGCTATCCAAAAATTAAAAAAACAACAAAACCCCGGAAACGATTCCCTACCGGCGAAAGTCTCTGAAAACTAGAAGAAAACCCCCAGTGCTAGCTTTCTATGAGCTCATCTGCCAAATTTGAAAAAAAAAGTAAATACCAACCACCTGGAAAGAAAGTGTTATAATACCTATACAAAAAAAGCGCCATAAAATGTGCTACGCAAACCATAGAGGAATATGCCTTATTAAGAGGATATAAAGCGTACTCCGTACTGTTATTGGAACGACTGAGCGCCAGTTTAGAGCATCAATTGGCAGATTGCCAGTATGATTTTACAAAACTAACCTATTGACAGTGGATCAGATATTCACTATTAGGCAACTGAGAGAATCGTTGGGAATACAACAGAGCATTGCACCAGCAATTTATAGATTTTAATCAAGCATATGACATCATCATAAGAGTGGAATTGTTGAATCCCATAGCGGAACTGGGCATACTAAAATAGTTAATCCATCTTACAAAAGCTTGTGCAGAGGGATCTAAAAGTGCAGTAAGACTTAAAGGAACACTGTCGATCTTTTTTACAACAGTCGTCTCAAACAGGGAGATGTGTTCCTACTTCTCTTTAATATCGCTTTGGAGAGCATTGTGCGAAAAGCAAGGACAGAAACGCTACTCTTTAAAAATCAGGGTTCTTGTAGAGTGCTGGCTTTCGCTCATGATTTAGATATAGTGGAAAATACAAGTGTCAGTGCCAAGGAAGAGTTCATAAAACTGAAAAAGGCTCCAAAAGAAGTTGGGCTTCGAATCAACGAAGATAAAACAAAATACATGGCTATAACAATAACAGAACGACGACATATATTGTCGTCGACATATAGTCATGTTCTGTGGCGCTAAACCCCTAGAATTTTGAAAGTGTTTATCAGTTTAAATATTTGGCTGGTACGAGCACCTCTGACAAAAATATAACACATGAAATTAACAACAGAATGCTAATCGGTGGTGTTTCACGCTGCAAAATATGAAAACATGCATGCATGTGAAACATGGACGATGACAAAAGAAAACGAAAACCGTCTAAGAATTGCAGAAAGAATTCTTAAAAGGATATATATACTAGTTAAGAACAACACATAGCAATGTAAAAAAAGAACTAAAATAGAATTGGTAGCAAACCTAGTACTACCTAAAATATTTTTTAAATTACATACGAATTGTTTTAAAGATATCTTTTTCTAAAAATTGAATGTAACTTACAGACCTAAAATACTCAATACTACAAAATTGTATATTAAATTTATTAGACTTATCAGCATTAAGAAAGTTAGCAGGTAAATCGTTCCATTAAAGGTTTCCACATTTTTATTTAAAACCAATAGAGCAAGTGACTTAAGTAAAACAGTCTCAATAGAAAAGCTAAAACGCAATACAAAAAAATCGAAGCCTAAGGAATGGCTTGAAAAAAGAGCCATAAGAATATCATCATAAAAAATAGAAGTAGCAATATACTAATTATTTAGGGTGATTTCATTCCTTAATTCAAACAATATAGTAAGTTCTCTTCAATTTGGCATTCGAGAGTATTACAGTACACGCTTTTAGAAGGATTATATCAATAGTAAACATCTTTGTCCACTATTAATATAATAAAAAAAATAAATTTATAAAATTTTATATTGGACATCTTTGTCCACTATTAATATAATCAGTAGTAAGCAGCAGTTTTTGATCTTTCAAAAGCTTTTGTCTGTGTCAATCATCACATCGCTGTAGAAGCTCCACCAATATCTGTTTCGCCATTGCCAAAGGGTTTTAATTGGGTCTTCTACATCTGAGATATCAGAAAATCATTGGGTTGTTCCTCAGGGGTCAGTTTTGGTTCCAGTATTATTTTTACTTTTTATAAATAATATTACATCTTATGATATAATTGGGAGGTTTATCTTATTTGCAGACAACACCACAATTTTATAGCAATGTTATGATCAAATAAGTATTAAAGAAGCTATTGTTTGTATATAAAATTTTATATGGTGCCCAATGGGGACAAATTTGATTCCGATGAAGATTCAAAAATTTTAGTCAACGCTAAAAGTAAAAATTTTATGCGTTTGGATTTCTTGGATATTTTCTGAAGTGCTTAAATACACAAACTTAATTAAGAAGAAATTTTGTTCCTCTGCAGAAGAGAGTAAATAGACTTCATTCACTTTAATTTTTAAATATGCACACCCACGTTGGCACATCCTGATAAATTACTTTATTTATATACCCTCCATTCCTATAGATTGATTAAAACAACAAATTAATAGCATTCAATCAGATTATCGCAAGATATATACACGACTCACGTTTAATATATTTTTAAATAGTTTTATTAACCGTTCCTTCTTAAATTATATTCTTTACACCTTTTAGTTAGCATTAATGATGGCTATTTATTAGCCAAAAGCGCTTTTCTATTAGTATATGAAAAATATTTATATGACATACAAATTTCTTCTCGCATTTTTACTTTTAATGTTTCTGAAGATAGCCACAATTGTGGGCAGCCAATAGAGAACACTCTAGGCCTCTGTTTGAAAACCAAGGCATTTTAAATCTATATGGCTTACATAATCTTATAGAAACTACAATTATCCATAAATATCTTTACAGGTTTTGAACCTAACAATGTCACTCATATGACTCGAAATGCTTCTAAATTGCAATTACCTATACCTCATTCATCATTGATAAAAAGCTCTATTGTTAAGAGGGCATTAAGATCTACAACCACCTATCAAAGTGGCATATGTTCCCACAAAATATTTAAAAGTAAAGTTAAGAGATTGTTCAATAGTAGACCTTATTATAATTTGAATTGTTTTATTTGTAATTGTATGGTATCATGTTGTCTCCACTCTTCAGATATTTTTATTACTGTTATATTTTTTGTCTAGTTGTTTAAATTTTAAGGTTTTGAACTAATGTAATTTATATTGGTTTTATCAAGAAGATCTAGATCTAATGATAATAAAGCTTATTTTGACTTTGATTTAAAATAAAACTTACCTCTTGATATTGTAACAAAGGGACTAACATAAACTGGGGCTTCATTGATCTCAGTTTTGTTCAGAACAGGAGGGGTTTTCATTATTGCGTCTGACTTTTTATTACTTAATGGCATAGTTTTAACTTGCTCATCATTCTCTCCACATTTCACTTCATTTTTATTGCTAATTGATTTTACATCTTCAGGTTGGTTGACTTCTACTAATATTTTTCCAGGTTTTGTCTTGCGCGTGATCTCGTTCTTTGCATTAGCTTTTTTAGGAGAAGCAGCTGCTTTTCTTCTCACTGGGGCAATTTCTGTATTATTATTGGTATTTTTCTTTACTTTTGCATTTTCTTCTTTCGTTTTTGTCTCATTACGATTTGGCCGTATTACATTACTACTAGTAGTTGAAATGTTACTTGAACTACTACTACTCGCACTTAATAAGGTTTTGGCTGTTTTGTTCTCTCGAGTTGTAACTATATTTTTCTGCAAATTTTTTTGATCAGCTCTCAGCCTAGATTTTGAAGGGCTTTTTGCACTAGAAGTAATACGCGAATTATGTTTGAGGACTCCAGTACTTGATGGGCTTGGGCCTGCTTTTGACCTACTAGTAGTTGAAATGTTACTGGAACTACTACTAGTTGCACTTGACAAAGTATTGGCTGTTTTTTTGCTTCGAGTTGTAACTACATTTTTCTGGAAAATTTTTTGATCAGCTCCCAGTTTAGATTTTGCAGGGCTTTTTGTACTTGTAGCAGTATGCGAATTATGTTTGAGGACTACACTAGTTGATGGGCTTGGACCTGTCTTTAACCTATTTGTAGGAATAGAAACAGGCTTTCGATTCTCTATAGTTTTTGCCACTGTTGTACGTTGGGGTGTCTTTTTTTCTACTTGATTCTTCTTACTTAATCTTGATGTGCTTGGTGCAGTGATGGAGTCAGTTTTATTCTGTAATCAAAAAGTTTTGGTGAAAAGCATTTAATCATTAAATGGTATAAGCTTAAATTAAGTTTCAAACATGTTTTTTATAGTCAGGATATTAGTAATGCGAAATGATTTAAGAGATTTTGGTGAGGATATATTTCACTGCATAAACCAGCTTATGCATTGGTACATGGGTATCCCTTTATACAATACTTTTATATAAAAGATAAAGAAGCTGGTTTACATGCAAGCTATAGACAGTCTATCATTATTATTATTATTAAATACAAAATACTGACTAATGAATCCTTTAGTGGCAACTAACTTTCTGGGAAATTAATAATCTTTAATGATGGTTTTTGTTAATGGTGCTAATGTATTGAAATACAGCTGAAGAAATGTTCATAATACAAGATAATTAAGCAACATAATTAATTTTGTTTCTAGTAAATATTTGATTATCTCTTATGTACACACAGTGTAAATCTCATTTTGTATATTACTATATAATTTTATTAAAATTTATAATTTAAAAAATTGATGTGACAAATATTGGTGCACAAGTTTAATGTTTTATGAATTTCAAAATCATTTTAAATGAATCAATTGGTTTCATATTTCTAAATTTATTGTATACACCTAGTCTATAGCAGCTTTGTTATGGCTCGAAATCCGAGGAAAAAATCGTTAATTTTAAAGAAATCTTAACTTCAAATGCCCTTTATACACATAAACAATAATTTAATTTATATTTTTCTCTGTGATACTGGTACCTATATATTATATATTGTATTCTATTTTAGAATTATACTTATAACTTCTAATTTTAAAATGTTTATAGAGTTTTAATTTATGAATAATTTTAATACTGTTATCCGTCTTACACAAGTACATATTATACCCATCAATTAGGTTGTAAAAATTTGTAAATTTTATGTTTCTATGTATACAGATCGTGTTTATCGTGCATAATGAAAATTAAAGCGTTAGTCTAATAAAAAATGAAACATCAACTCTGATAAAAATATAATAAAAAATCAGAAATAAAACTCTAATAAACAAACTTAACAACATATCATTTTTTAAATAAAAGGCTCAAATAAACCGCCTTTTTCGCTAAACAAAAACTTTACCTATCGTAAAAGCAACCTAATAAATAGAAAACCTAATAAGTAGAAATATTTAGTAGTTAAGCTTTTCATAATAGTAATACATAATAATATAAAATTATTTTAATTAAATTTGAAATAGTAATACTCCTAAATTGTATTTTATGTTAGATATATTTAATGAATCAACATTTTAATAATTATGCTAACTTTTTGGATTGTGAAAAATCTGTAATACAAAAGGCATTAATATCGCATACAGGTTCCAGGAAAGCTACTTGTAGCTTTCCTCGACTCTGCAAATAATTATTGTATTCAAAAAAGATATATGTAATGATCTTATCCTAGGAATCAGCTTACTCTAAATACAGAAAACATGGTTAATATTCTGTATTATTATGTAGTCAAAAAGCTCCTAATCCAAGTAAATTATATGACATAACTCAACAGAGATAACTAAAAATATCTTTAATTTTCTTTTAAATTATGGTGGACAATTCTTATATGTACTAATAAGTTTACATTTACTAAAATTCTCACTTGTATAAATTATGGGTAGGGTAGCAATATGGTAAATGGTACATGTTTTTTCAAACAGAGGAATTATTTTATAGAACCTATACTTTTACAGTTGCTTATTCATGTTTACTTGTCAATTATTTATTACTCACATCATTTGAAAACCTCTGAATGCTTGATCCAACTAATGCATTTTGCCCTAAATTCTTCTTGAATACAAATTGGGAAATTGGTTTGACTCCAGCTGGAGGATTAAACTTACAATTTTCAGGAGCAAACTGTCTCTTTTTTATTGCAGCAGTGAGAATAGATTTTCCCTTAATAAGGGTACTTATATTATTTGTTGAAGGTACCATATCAGATACATGGCAAACTTTAAACAGAGGCTTCTCTTTTGCCTTTGCAGCTTGCTTCCTTTTCTCCTTCTCAGCCTTCCACTGTGCCAACCTCTGCAGCCTTCTTTGTACCGCCTCATTGTTTTGTACAACTGATTGGGATTGTGGTTTATTTTTCTGGCAAACATTTGGAGTTGAACTCGCAAATTTTGGATCTAAATTCCTTTTGGAACCTCTATCTCTGGGCCTTCCATTAACTAAGGAGTCAACAATGGGACTCATATCCACTTTTATGTTCCTCATTACAGTTAACAAATTGTCTCTCTTGTTTTTGCGTTCGTTTATTTTAATTTGCCTTCGGTCAATAGCTAATTTGATAGGGTCTACTACTCTCTGTCCTAGTTTTTCCCTTTCGAAGCAGCTTTTGAATAAATCAGATATATCCATACCTACTTTATTAAGAGGCTTTTAAAAATGTACAGGTTTAACCACATGGACTGTAATTAATACGTTAATATGTAGAATAGATATATTTTTTTACTAAACTTTGTTAATTAAATGGAAGCCACAATCAATAAGTCAAAGGATGCTTTAATATAGGAATTTAAAAAATTCAATGTTTTTGATTTCAATTTTAAAGCCAACGAGCCGTTACGTTTTTTAAAACTAAAGACAATTGATAGCTCTTGACATGTGTCAAGTGGTTGACAGTGAGGCGCTTGGGTAGCGACCAGCGTTGCCAGGTCTACCGTTTTTGCGGTAGATCTACCGATTTCATGCTATGGCTACCGCTCTACCGCAAAGCTATTAATATCTACCGTTAAAACTTTTACTTCTACATTCAATTTTTAAATTAATTTACAAAAAAAAAGGAAAACATCACAAAATAATAATTAATAGGAATAATTACAATTCATTGCGAAATTGAAACATGGAGCGATATCTAAGCGGCAGCAGCCACACTTCAAGTTCTTTTACCGTCTCTGTTGATTACGTACTCGAGATTTTCGCTTCGGTGAATCCCCCGTATCTTATAAAAAAGTCAGGTGCTAAATACCCTCATTTTTGGGCATGACAAATAATAGTCAGTACGTCAATAGACAAATTGTCGGTCTGTTTTTGGCAAGATATGCAGCATTTTTTTAATTTGGTTATTATAACTACCAAATTAAATATACGTTTAATTTGTATATAATTTAAGTTTTAAGTGAGCTTATATAATAATAGGTAGCAATAAGGTACATAGAATATTGTCTAAACGACATTTTTTAAATATTTTACATTTTTTGGTAGTTTTAAATATTCATACATATTTATATAAAATTGTTTATATTAGCCGATCAAGGTGTTTGCGATGGATTTTAAGCTCACGTTTGCTATAAGTTCGCAAGGTCGAAATTAGTAAATAGTTAAAATTATGATTCCGATGCTCACCTTGATTTGTATAATTACCTCGAATTGTTATCTTAGGACTGATATAAATAGTTGTTAATTTTTGTGAATAAACCAGTATTGAATTCTACAATCAAGTGGTTCTCTACTCAACCTATTACGGCCAAGCCACCCTTGCCTGTAAACCTATAGTGAGGCTGCTATAGGGTAATAGGGAATAAAAAAAGGTTTAGGGAAAAGCCCTAGATCTTTTCATGGTCCTTCGAGCCTTTAATTGAACCAGGAGCAGCCGCTCACGACGCTGTCTCCATCTACAAAAGGAGTTGCCGCCCACGACGCCGCCTTCATTTTCAAATTAAACAAAAGGAGTTGCCGCCCACGACGCCGCCTCCATCTTCAAATTAAACCAATAGGAGTTGCCGCCCACGACGCCGCCTCCATTTTCAAATTAAACAAAAGGAGTTGCCGCCCACGACGCCGGCCCCATCTTCGAGTTAAACAAAAGGAGTTGCCGCCCACGACGCCGCCTCCATCTTCAAGTTAAACCAAAGGAGTTGCCGCCCACGACGCCGCCTCCATCTTAAAGTCAAGCCAGGAGTAACCGCCAAAAAGAGCCGTCTCCATCGTCAAGTCAAGTCAGGAGCAACCGCCAAAAAGGGCCGACTCCATCTTCAAATCAAAGCAGCCAAAGCAGACAAGTCAGTCAAAGCAAAGCAGCCAAAGCAATCAAGCCAATCGAAGCAGTCGAGCCAATCAAAGCAGTTAAAGCAGTCAAGCCAGTCAAAGCAGACAAGTCAAGTTAAAACAGTCAAGCCAATCAAAGCAGTCAAGTCAGTCAAAACAGACAAGTCAGTCAAGCCAAAACAGCCGCGCCCATCATCGAGAAAGCAATGGAAGAAACGAATAAAATTGCCCTCCGCTAGCAGGAGCTAGCGGGAGAATTAGAACAACTTCTAACCAATGTAAAGAAAGATTCAAACTCAAGAAAAACATCATCATATATTACTCAGAGAAACCAACAGGGAGACAGAATATGGGACGCAATTGTAGAAAATGACGAGAAGCTTAGAAAAATGGGAGAATTCAGTCATAGTTACTTCATGAAGAAATACTTGGACCAAATTAAGGGATTGTACGATAATTTAAAAAGCCATTTGAAGACGTGCAAAAAACCAGAAGAAGAAAAGAAGCCTGAAGAAGACGAAGCAATACTAAGACGAAAAGAAATAATAGTCCAAGAGTTTTAATTTTTGATTGAAGAAATTGAAGAAGAACTCTGCAGAGATAAACCTACAACTCGCTATGAATTTCTAAAAGAAGACACCAAGAATCAATGGGGTCCCATTCAGCAACTTCACAACGAGATCCTCTGCAAAGGCATTACAAGCAAGGAATATTTATCTGCCCACCGTCTAATTAAAAGGTCATACGATGATATTATAGAGAAGCTAGACGAAAAAATAAAGGAGGGCCAAAATCTATCAAACAACACACCCATCCCAACAATTAACATTCCAACGTTCAACGGACTGTACGAAGAATGGCCCACGTTTGACGATCTTTTTTACCAGGATAATTTATCGAAATGACAAATTATCAAATGCACAGAAGCTCCAGCACCTCAAATCCCTTCTTCGAGGAGAAGCACAAAGCACTATCAAGCACCTACTTGCAACAGATGGAAACTACCCCGCAGCATGGAATTTATTGAAGCAGAGATATCAAAATAAACGTCTCATTGTATCAAAATTAGTAGACAAGATTTATGAGTTTCCGACAATTACGTACGAATCAGTGCCAAAACTTAAACAACTGTATGATGTCACAACCGAATGCCTAGAAGGCATTAAGAATCTATGCTACGACACGTCATCGTGGTACCCGATAGTAGGAAGAATAATATGCAGAAAATGGGACCAGGAAACGACAAAAATCTACGAGCAAACTTTAGAAGACCCTCTAGAAGTCGCCACACTAGAAGACATTTTAGAATTTTTAAAAAGAAGATTTCAGTCTCTTGAAGCACTCAACTCAGAAAAAAAAAGATAGATTCCCAAGAGATCAAGTATGCCAACTATGCTACCGAGGAGATAATATTTGGCGCTGCAATCTATTTTTGCGCCAATCACCAATGGACCGAATGAAGATAATAAAAGATCATCAACTATGTACCAGATGTTTAAGCCATAATTCGAGAGATAGTTGCACCGCAACAAGCAACTGCAAAATCTGCAGTGGACCCCACAATACTTTACTACATCAAGACCGACAAGCCACTTCAAACGCAAGAAATGTAAACTCCACCTCAAGGCCACAGAACTACCAAAACAGCTTGAGGAGAAACAACGAACCGAACTTCAGGCCCAATATTGTCAACTCTAGATACAATGAATCGAACACAAGAAATAACAATTCAAGAAATCACCCCCAAAGCACTCACCACGCAGCTGAAGAAAGAAACAATACCGATGAAAAAGAAGTTCTACTGGCTACAGCGCTAATACAAGGCACATCATACGACGGCACGTCCCATTTATTAAGAGTGTTAATTGATCAAGGCTCCCAGTAGTCATTTATTTCTGAAGAGGCTGCACAAGCATTAGCTTTACCAAGACAAGAAATACGCGCCGAAATATCAGGAGTCGGCGACAATGAATCGAGTGTTTCCAAGTCAAAAATAAAAGTCCAATTAAGGCCAAGATTTCCCAGCGACTACATACTCACAACAGAATTGCTAGTATTACCAAGGATTACGAAGGCGCTCCCGAGTGAACCGTTAAACGAGATAGACGCAGGAGAATGGGAAAATACTATTCTGGCAGACCCCACATTCAATACAACGGGACCAATCGACGTACTACTAGGAGCAGAAGAACACGGGAAAATAATACTAGAAGGGCTCAAAAAACGGGATGGACTAATAGGACAAAAAACAGAATTTGGTTGGATTATTTCTGGAACAATGATCATCAGCGAAAAGAGTAAACACCTACAAATAAAGAGCATGATATCAAGAACAGAAGAAGATAATCAACTGACCAAATTTTGGGAAATAGAAGAAGTCTCATGTCAACAGCAAATCAAGCCAGAAGACCAAGTGTGTGAGGAACTCTTTCAAAAAACAATAAAAAGAAACAAGGATGGAAGTTATACAGTGAAGCTGCCCTTCAAAGAGTATCCACCGCAATTAGGAGAATCAAAATCCCGAGCCATAGCAAGATTTCAACAATTAGAGAAAAAGTTTGTAAAAAATAAGAGCCTCTACGACCAGTATCGACAAATTATGGAAGAATACATAAGGCTTGGGCACATGGAAAGAGTGCCCAAATACGCCTATAATCAAGGAAAATATTACATACCTCATCAAGCTGTCACAAGAGAAGAAAGTACAACTACGAAACTTAGAGTAGTCTTCGACGCATCATGTAAAACAACCAACAAACAAAGTTTAAACGAAAACATGCATACCAGACCCAGATTACAAAATGACCTGTCAGACATTCTACTACGCTGGAGAAAACACAGACTTGGATTTATAGCAGACATAGAAAAAATGTATAGACAAATAAAAGTGGATAGTGCAGATCAGGAATATCAAAGGATTGTCTGGAGAGAGCATCCAGATGAACCACTACAGGAATTCCGATTAACCACAGTAACATACGGAACAGGCCCGGCACCATTCTTATCCATAAGAACTCTTCACCAACTAGCTCAAGATGAACAAAAAAACTTTAAAAAAGCATCGAAGATTATCCTGGAAGACTTTTATGAGAACAATTTTTTTAAATTATTATAATATTAATAGGTTCATGTATAATTTTAGTTCTGATAAAGATCCGAATTAAGTTTGCTTTATCTGCATCTAACGCATGTTTAAAATTACCAAGAGCTGTCGAGGATTGTTTGAGGTATATCTACAATTATCAGTGGCGTATCCAGGATTCATTCCTGGGGGGGGGGGGGCAACATGGTTTATCTTATCGGAGATATGGTATTATTCATCAGGAAGGAAGAAATAATTGACATGTTTTTGAAATGCTTTTATTAATTTAAAAGCTACAAAAATAAAGAAAAATAAAAGATACTAATATAATATATGGAAAGTAAAACAGGCACAGGGCAAACAAAAAAAAACAAAAAATTATTCTAAAGTAACAAAAACAAATTGACTCCTAAAAAAACTAAACAAGATTAAAACTCAATTAGGTATCTATATAAAACACCAAAAAAAGCCAAATAAAACTAAATAACAATATCAAGTTTCCTCGATTTAAGCTGCATTTCGTTAAGTACTTCCTCGGCACTAACTGAGATTTCTGGATATACATACAGAAGAGTTAAACCATTTATACTCTATTTCAGAAGTGTGTAGAGCAATAAAACCTCATTAGGTATGCAAAAGTGGTACCTGGTGATCCACCAATATTTTATGCCACTACCTTAGTTGGGTATTAGTTTCAATGTAAAATTCTTTCTTTTCGTTGATTGCAGGTAGTGCCACCCGGTTTTGGGTCAATTTATGAGTTTTGCCCATTGTTACATAAACATTGAAAACGGTTCGCCAAAGGCGTGCAACTGGGACTTGTTTTTTACCTTATAATTAATGTACTTAAATGCTATTTTATTTTAGAAAGTTACTTTTGTTTAAATGGAATAATATATTTTTTTCACAAATTTATTGAACATAATATGTAGAGTAAAACAGTTGAAAATGTCACTTTTGGATCTGGCACTTTTTGAACAGTGTATAACAATTTTAAATTATAATAGATTGTAGTCTTCTTCGTCATCTGACGAACTGTCATCACCTCTTGACATTATAATTAAAGGATCGACTGTCTGATCGATGAGGTTGTCAAGATCCCACATTTTGTCCTCTTGCTTAATTACATGCTGGACTGCTTTTCGCCAATTCTCTGGTGTCGCTTCCGTAATGGCTTGATCAAACAGTAGCTTAACATCTTTCATTTTAAAAGTCGTGTTTTGTCTTGCTACAAATCCTTTTACCTGCGCCCATATCAGTTCTATAGGATTTAGTTCGCAATGATATGGCGGTAAGCGCAGTACAGTTATATTATATTTTTCGGCTATATCTTCCACGGCGTATTTCATGAAACGAGTTTTGTGTAAGTTTGCTATTGCCAGCAGTTCTTTTTTTATCAAATTTGCTTCAAACGCAATACCCCTTGCAGTCAGCCAATCGATAATTTCTTGCTTTCTCCAACTTGAAGTTGGCGTCTTCTCTATTCGCCGTGAATGATAGCTTGCGTTATCCATAACCACCACCGAATTAGCCGGAAGAAATTTTATCATTTCACCAAAATAGTCCTCGAAAACGTCTGAGTTCATGTCTTCATGGTAATCTCCTGTGCGAGTCGACTCAAAGGTTAGCAGACCTTCTTTTAAAAATCCCTCTTCGCTTCCAATATGTGTGATTATAAGTCTTTTTCCTTTTCCCGAAGGTACTTTAATACCCGTAGACAGGCCTTCTATGAAAGCTTGGCGAGCACTGGTTATATTTTTGTCTTGCCACATTTTTTGGACTATATAACCTTCGTTAATCCACGTCTCATCAAGATAAAAAACTTTCTTTTGCTCCCTGCGGTACTGCTTGATACTTCTCAAGTATTGTCGTCTCCAACAAACAGTTTCGTCGCTCTCCAGTAAAAGTGCTTTGCGGTTATGCTTTTCCCAGGCAAAATCCATATTTTTTAAAGTTTTCCATAAAAGTTTTCTACTTATCAACGGAACTACTGTCATCTCGGCCAAGCTCCATTAAAATTTTGTCTAGGGTGGGTATTTCCTTTTTAAAATAAAAAGAGTGAACTTTTCTTCGAATTATACATTTAGCATTTTCATCAAGGACTTTTGTAGGTCGTCCTGGCTTTTGCTTGGGAGATTCCACTTGACCTGCTACTTTTCTTTCCCGCAACAATTTGAAAATGGTGGACTTTCCAATTCCACTCATTCGAGAACATTTTTCAACAATTTCTTGCACAGTAAAACTAGGGTAATCGTGTTTTATGCAATCATGTACATTTAAAATAATAACTTTTTCACTCAGCGATAGTGGAGAATTTTGAGTACATCTTTTCGTTGGACTGAATACCTCCATTTTTTAAATATTGGGATAATAATATTGTGATTACACTACAGCGTAGCAGTGACTACTAACGTTTAAAATATGATTTAAAAGTATTTATCGTCTGTATATATTACCTGACCCCATTTTTGCATGTTATAAAGCGTAAAAAGAGGTACCTATACAAAAGGATTAAAAGTATTTATTTAGTATTTAATCTCTTTCAAAATAAAGGCATTTAATCCGTGAAAATTAAATTCATAAATATTATAAGTACCTGCGCCTATGAACTACCACGAAATATAGCCAAACAGAACGGAATTCCCCAGTTTATTGCTCTATACACTTCTGAAATAGAGTATAATCTGTCTTCGCTTATTGTATTTCGTAAGTAAGTCTTTAACAATTTAAGTGTAGAAAATTTTCTTTCAGGGGTTGCTGTGCTTACAGGTAAAGTACAAAAAATCTTTAACAGTATAAATATATTGGAAAATATATCCTGATCACACATTACTAGGGCATCAAGAGCGGAGCTCGGATATTTTTCTGGTGCACAGGCTTCAAATGTTCTATACCAAAGTTTGAGCTCCGCAGAAACCATAGTAAATGAACAATTTTCTAAATCATTTTTAAAAAATTTAACAAATACTTAAGACTTTGAAGTTGATTATCAAGTTTCTTATTTACTGATGGAATCAGACAGTTAAATGATTGTAATATATCTTAATGTTTAACAAATCTCTCTTCTAATTGTAATAAGACGCAATCTAAAAACGGAATAAATATTGATATTCTGAAATATTCTTCAGTTGTATTAGTTTCAAAATTTGCCCTATTTTTTGTCTGCTAGTTATGCGTGGTTTTGTTATTTCTAAACCAAATAATTTGTTTATATTTTTTTTGCCTCTGCAAAAATAGTTGCAAAACTATTATCTGCTTTATGACGTAAATCTTTAAGCTCTTTTAAGCAATCTTCAGCCAGTAATATTGCTTTGCCTAAATCAATATTAACTGATTGCAGCAACTTTGATAACGGAGTGGTAAATGCAAAAACATGTTCAATTACATAAAGAGTAATGAGGAATTCTGATGTACTTAAGGTGTTTAGTAACAACTTGCTACAAGTAGACGTTTCTTTGTCTGGCCACTCAGCTATTTCTTCTAAAGCCATTACCATAGAATTTAAAAGCTCTCTCATTACGCTTACTGAATCTTGTCTTTGAACCCATCTAGTAGCACAAAGTTGTTTTAATCTGTCTCGTCTTGATCTCTCATTATCCGGCATTTCATTTACTTTTTTAGTTAAAATATTTTGACGTTTGGGAGTATTAAAAAAATTGTAAGCATTTTCAATAACACCCATGCAATTTCGTACAGCCTGGACAGAACATGCATCGGATATAGAAAGGTTAAGGGAGTGTGAGACGCAATGAACATATAAGGCTGTAGGATATTCCTTTCTTATAATAGCCTGTACTCCAGTAAACTGACCACTCATTGCCGCTGCCCCATCGTAACCCTGGCCTTTAAGATTATTTAAATCTAAACCCCAGTTTGTTAAATTTTCGATAATTGTTTTTGCTAAATTATGCCCAGTGGTTGAAGTTACCGGAATAAATTGAAGAAAGGACTCTTTAAAAGATAAATTATCGCATACGTACCGAACGCAAAGAACAAACTGCTCTATTTTGGTATAATCAGTTGTCTCATCTGCCAAGATTACATAATATTTTGCAGATTTTACTTCTGCTATTATTTTTCGTAAAATATTTGTGTTACATGCATTTATTATTTCGTTTTGCATTGTACCACTTAAATATGTTGCGTTATTAGCAGAACTCAATATATGTTTTTTCAAAATTTCATCACCCGCATCAATTCGAAATTTTAACAAAGATCGAAATTTACCTTCACCAGGTGTGCAAGACAATGTTTCCAAGTTTAAGGATAAGGATCCAGAATCTCGATGCCCCCTTAATGGAAGACCATTTCGCCCACAAAATATGATAGTTTTTATAATAGGTGTTAATTTTAATCTATTTTCTTGTGCCTGTTCTATGCGACTAGTAAACAATAATGTTTCTATTGACATTTGCTTATTTTCCATTTCTTGTTTCCTGTTAACATAATCTAAAACTGACCTCTTATGGTATTCTGTCTGTTCATGAAGTCTTAGCTTTTCAGCGCATTTCTTCCATTTGCGATAAGGTTCCATACAAAGCACTTGCTGACATGCTGCCTACTAGTGTGGCCGACGTCTCTTTTGCAAAAAAAGGCGCAATATTTACAATAAACTCCATCTTCTTTTAAAGAGTACACTAGCCACTTATACTGTTCTAAATAGGTTCTATTAAAATTTCTTGAAAATTTTCCTTCTTTGTTCGCTGGAAAATTGAAATTTATCGGCGGAGTCCAAATTTCGCTCAATATACTAATATACTGTTCCTCAGTTAACTTATTTGCTAAAATATTGCTAACATCATTAACAGGAAAATTTGGCGGTGTTTCTGAGGATAAAGTCGTTATCTCTGTTGAAGAAGTAGAGGGTTCTTCAACATTTTCTATAATATTTGGTAAGGCATCAGTGGATGGATCAACGGTGGACGTAGGAATATCATTATTTTCAGCTTGTTTAATTTTCTTAACAAAGTTCAATAAATTGCTTTGCACTCCCGCTCGTTGCATATTTTATATAGATAAAGCAAAAGTAACTACTCGAATTCCCATCATTACATACGCAGCACCCATATGGTGGCATGCGGCAGAAAAGAGGACTGTAATACAGATACTCAACAAAACACAACGAATAGCATGTCTGGGCATAACAGGAGCGATGTCAACAACGCCGACTGCTGCCCTAGAGAACCTGATAGGACTAAGCCCGCTACACTTAGTGGTACGGGCTGAAGCTATAACAGGGGCGAAAAGACTGCTGTCAAATGGCGCAACAATCCTATCGAAAGATGGGCACAATGCCTTATTTGACAAGATACAGGACCTTGGGCGCCTGGCCCTAAGAACAGACAGAACCAAGGTCACATACCTAGACAAACCTTTTATCATCAAAGAGAAAAGGGGACCACTGCACGCAGAAGCGAACAGGCTCAGGCAAAGAGGTTACTCAGTATGGCACACGGCAACCAAACGATCCAAGATCGGGGTAGCTGTGGGCATGGTGGAGGACGAACAACAGGGCAGACAACTTATGCTAAACCTGGGCCTCGAAACAACAAATTTACAGGCAAGCATAATAGGAATTCAAACCTGTGTCCAACTGATGAGAGAAGGGCTGCCAAGAGGCAAAACCTTCGCAATTTTCACAGGAGACCAGGCTGCAACACTTGCACTACAGTTCGAGACTAAGTCAAGGACTGTGCAAAGCTGCTGGGAGGATCTCAGGAACCTCGCCGAAGCGCAAAATAGGCCAGAGATAATCCTAGCAGAGAATATGGGCAACAATAAGGCTGCAAGAAGGGCTATCCAACTTGCAACCCAGGGAGCCAGCAATAGCCTGGTAGGCCCTGAACCAACATGTTATGTCAGCGATAAGACCTGGAAGAGGGAAATCGGCAACTGGCTAACAAACCAGAACAAATTCTACTGGGAGCAGCTGCCAAAGATGGAACAATCCAAACAACTTATAGGCAGCCCACCCTTCAAGAAGGGTGAGAACATACTGGGCCTCTCCAGACAACAACTGCGAAGGGTCGCAGGGCTACTTACAGGCCATGCACCCAGCAGGAAACACCTGCATACGCTAGGAAAATCAGTTACCTCGCTATGTAGGGGATGCAATGAGGAGGACGAAACAACTCTTCACATACTGTGCTTCTGTGAAGCATTTAATCAAACCAGGGCAACATTCCTGGGGGAAGAGAAACCCGCACCAGAGGGTATAAGAAATCTACCACTGGGCACAATCCTGGACTTCCTTGAAGCTACAGAATTGAACCTGTGGGACTAAACATATGGGACACAATAGGACCGCTTCTTAGCAGACCGCAGTGTAGGGAGCCACAAGGCACCACCCAGCGGTGGAGTTTTAGTGGGTATAGGACGAAACAGACTCGACACTGAGTCCCACACTACTGGGGGCGGCGCCGCGTAACCAGTGTTCATAAAGAATTTCTCCACCGACCAAAAAAAAAAAAAAAAAAAGAAAAAAGAAAAAAAAAACTACTCGAATTAATAGCAACTATGTGGCCATGGCACAAAACAGAAAATATGGATACAAATAAAGCAGCCGCGTGTGTCGACAATGTAAAATAACTAACGAAAACGAAACTACACAATAATGCTATGCGACGACGCGACGCGGCGAGCGCGCTTTAGATGACAACAAAAAACACGTGATAAGTAGGAATGTAATGAGATATCGATATCATACTAAATATACTTTTATTATATCATATTATTAATAAATTAATAATTTTTTTTAAATGAGAAAATAAAAGATATTTCTTTTCTCCCTAGCTTTTCTGGTGGGGGCAATTGCTTTCCCTCCCCCCCCTGGATACGCCACTGACAAGTATATTCAAATTACGAGAGAGTTCTATCACTAACCAAAACGCTTTATTTTTACTCTCGACACGTGTTCCGCTAACGATGTTAGGATCTTTCAGAGAAGATTATAACTCAAATTTTAAAAACTGTTTAAGTAAAACTGTCTCGTAATTTTAGTGTCAGACTAAAGGTGCTAACCAGAGGACTATAATTATATTGGTAATAGTTCCAAAAGGGTATAAATTCTTTAAAAAATCAAAAAATACTGCGACCGGCACAAACGCGCTGGTTGTCTGTGAAAGCAGAATAATAAAGCAATACAATACTCTAAAACTTTATTTTGTTGACGCAGTTATAACTGACAAATTACAATCAGCAGAAACCATTTTAAATACTTTACAAGATCCGCTAACTTTGGCTTTTTTGTTATTTTAAAGCATATATTACCGCTATTTAACAATTTAAATAAAGAAATGCAGTCTACCGAGCCCAAACTTTATAATCTTCATTCTCGAATGTGCAATATTTACAAAACCCTTTTAAACTCTTTTATTAAAAAACATGTTTTAGAAAGCCATTCTCTGCATATAAAATCCAATTAAAAATTTATATTTGGGAGCAAAGACAACACAATAAACTTTAAATGAAAATTTGTTTGCAGAAAAATGTCACATTCTTCGCGTACGTTGTCTGGATTTTTACATTGAGGCAGCATTACAAGTTGCTAAAACATATGATTTTGATGACATAATTAATATTTTAAAAAAATGTCATTCATAAACCCTAAATATATTTTTGAAGGCACAGAGGAATTCATAGACCTAGAATAATGCATGTTGCAAACTTAGTACCAGAAAATGATTTTCACAAAATTGATAACAAATGGAGAATGTTGAAAAATTCAGATTTTTCTAAAGCGTCAATAACTTCGATAACATAATTTTCGATAAATGTTCAAGGTAAGCAATATGCTGATGGATTTAACTATGTATTAAATTTTGTCAAATTATTTTTAATATTTCTTAATTGACATATAATACATAGTGTAAATGTTAAATTAGTATTACCACTCATAAAGTTTTAGGCGATGGCAACTTTAATGAACTTCAGTTGGATATTTATTTTGGTAATAATACTTCTGTTGATCCTAACCATATTTTTGTGTATATTAGCTTTTACAATAAAAAACGATGTGTTTAATAAACTTATTTCTAATTTTAAATACAAAAAAAATCTACCGTTTTATTTTCAAATCTACCGCTTTTTTCTTGATAAATCTACCGTTTGCGGTGATTTTGACCTGGCAACACAGGTAGCGACAAGAAGACTGGAAGAAGGACATATATCTCCTATGCCTGAATCGCGCTGGAGCAACCTACGGGAACCACTAAACCTGAATCCACATTGGTACGTAATTATGAATGCATTGCAACCACATGATTGCTATCAGCCAATGAGGGGCCCGAAAGGTTTAACGTACCTAAAGGACAACATGGATAAAACTTGGTTAGGGGCCGTTATTATAATGTCTGGTTGTTCCCCAGTTGACCGAAGGTTGAGTTTCAACTTGACGTCAAACGTATTATACACGTCAACCGAAAGTCGAATTGTCGGTTGAGCTGCGGTTCATTCAACCGTAGCCCGAACCACCGTTTGAAATTATGAACCGACAGTTGTGTTTTACAAATGTGTTTAGTGAAGTGTTTTACAAATGCTTTTTGTTTATTTTGGTGCAAGGTAAGAGTAGAGAAATTAAAATTTTTTATTTATTCTTATTCTATAGGGGAAACTATTAAAATTAATTTTCCTTGTATGTAAAAATGTCATCTTCACCTGAAAAAAGCAGATTTCTTTGGGAATCTAGCAGTGACGAGGACAAATTATCTAGTAGTAGTGATGAAAACTAAAATCATGCTGTAAGAGCCCCACGAACCTTTAGAGTACGTCTGGATCATTTCACCCGATGGAGTGACGAAGAATTTAAAATAAGGTTACGGCTGATTCAGATGCATCTAAGCCCTTAACCGACAAACCTATAATGCCAATGATCTTTTCATACAGCAATTTTAATATAGCCTTAATTTCTGTTTCTTGAGTACCACAACCTATCTTCATAAGACTTTGCCTTCTTCAACTATCATATTTACGAACATCTTTTTTTAAATTATCAAATTTGCACCTTAGTTTCTTGTTCTTGTTTCTTTCTAGGCTCCATTGAAGATGCATTATATAACTCAGGAATTTTTTCCCAAGCAGAAACCTAAAATTAATATAAGTAATTATTCCAATCCTTTATATTAAAAATCGTGTTTACCTTTTGCCTCCAGGTTACAACATCAGTTTTTTTCCTTTATACTATATCCTTAAACTTAAATACGAAGTCTACTAAAGTATGGCAGTCCGAATCGGTATAAGCAATTCATTTTCCTTTATTACTCATATTAAATATTTACTTATAAACCACCCAAATATTTTATATCAATAAAATCCAAAATACCCGCGAAATAATAAAAAGAAAGAAAGAAAGAAAGAAAGAAAGATACAATTGTCATATTTTTCAATATCAAAATTAAACTACTGCTATTGGCTTAAATTATTGCATAAATCTGGCAACACTTTACAAAAAAAGTACAACTAAAGGTTAGCCAACATAAGCCTAAAATCCATTTATAATACGAAACAGTTCTGTATCGGCGGTTAGATTTCAACCGTTGGTTAGCCAACCGGGGGTTGACGTTCATTTTTATAATACCGACCCTAATTCGAACTTCATTCCGTTTTTTTGCATCCGTTTAGTCCGTTGTGCTATTTATTTTTTATTATTATTTTTGAGCTTTTACTTAGCCTTTCAATGTTCTAAGGTTTTTGCCATGTCCTTTGTTTTGAGACTAATTTTTTTTACTAGTTATTTGGTAACATTCTCTTTAGAATGTCGACTTTGGGCTCGGCTCCGAGTTTCACATATTTTAAATGTGACTTTTTAATTAATAGTCAGTGCCAAAAATTATTTAGAACACAAATATTTCCAAGTACATATGGAGGAGAAGGAGAACCAGGGTTTTATCTTCGAGCTTTGGGTATAGGAGGATAATATTTTAACTTTAGGTGGGTATATATTATTATTAATTGTTAATATTTTATCTTTTTGTGAATTTGTTAGTTATTGTCATTCTAGTGTATGTTATAGCTTTTATTTGCTACTCGTTCACTTTGCTTATTTAAACTTTGTTTTTATTGGTTATTTATTTTTAAGTTAAGGTTATTTATCAACAGGCGATGGAAAAGATTTAAGCGAAAAACACAGGAAATTATATGACAAAATGTTGATTTCATTCATTTATGCCAGAAAACCTTTATGGGATCCGAGAACTCTTCTCCAATAAGGCATAAAAATAAGTTCTAGTTATAGGCATATAAATAAGATACATTCCTAGCGGATCTGAAAGACTATGAACACCAAGGTAAATAACCTTCATTTAAATATTATGAAGTCATGCAGTTTCTGGAGGAAATGGATGAAAACTTGATGTAAGTATATGTAATAATTTAATCATTTCTTCTTTTATAATAAGCCCTTTATTAATATTCTTCAATTTATTATTTCTCCAAAAAAGATTATTTTTACATGCATAATTTTAGAACTGATTCAAATGTGGGAACTTTGTTACTTAAAGTTTCATTAAAGACATCACCAAATGCTACTCCATTAACAACAGGGGTAGGAAAAAAACAAGAAAAAGACTATGTTTGTGTATATATTTGTATTCAGTTTTTAATAGCAAGTTTGATTTACCCTTTTTTAATAAAATGATAATATTCTAACTATTCTATAAAATATACTGAATTCTCTAAAATAGTTTATCTGTATTAAACAACAAAGAATAAAATTCTTCTTTCTTCTTGTTTTGAGCTCGTGTCATTTTAGATGGCCGCCCAGACTCAATCTAATGGACCTACAATTTAACGTGGGTTTCAAACCACGAATTAATTATTGTAAAATTAAACACAAACGATCGATGAACATACGATCGCATCGTAAGCATCGCCACAGGGGTCACCTAAAAAAAATACTTCTACAGATAAGATATATTAAATAATAATATTTATAAATTCCTACTCTAAACTCCTACTTTCCCTAGCATTGCTTTTCATATAGGGCATAAGCAATATTACCGTTACTTAATAACATTAAAAAAAAGAATGTTCGCTTACCGTGTCCGCGTACCGTGCGCTTCTAATTAGTGGTAAATGTGTGGTTCTTTCGGAAATTATAGAAGGCAGATTAAAAAAGTGTTAAATCGGGACTTTTCTTTTCCCCATATTAAATATAGTCCTCGATTTGTCACTTTTTCTATTTGCGTACTATTAATTTCTGAAATACCCATACATTTGTTTACTTTTGTGGCTTATATGATTCAAATTAAAATTGTTTTTATTTAGTTTTTTTTAATTTTAAATAAAAATATCAGCATATATGATAGTGCTAGCGACGCGGATTTTGCAGCAATATTTTTCAAAAGAAGTCAGGAAGATATAGATTATATTACTGCAGAGCTATTTCAAGATCAGGATTATTTTACCACTTTAGCTATTGGTAAATAACTGAATTTTAAAGAAGAAAATGATTAACATATTTTTCTTTACAGGCTGCAGCAGTTGGAGATGTACATATGAAATCTGAGTTATATGTAGAAAATGTTGTTCCACAATTATCTAATAATAATTAAACTTAATTTAAATAAAATTTAATTTTAACAAAAAACTTTTTAATACTTTTATGACCATACAAAAATTGTTCTGTAAAACCCTCACAAGTCATCTAAAACAAAAGCGAGAAAATAGCAGACCAGAGAAGGATAAATATATTACCACAATTCATAACCAACCAGCTGTGATGTTAACTGCTATTGTTACCAGGTAATAATCTACACTGTTGCTAGTTTTCTTCAACAAAACAAAAAAAGAACGCCAAAGCGCGGTTACTTATTACCAGGTAACGAATTTGGTTACCTGGTTAATGCTAAAACTCGCCTTATGTAAATGTGTTTTAAGGACACCGTTTTTAAAAGTCCTTCGTAGTGTTGATCACGTAACATTTTTAATAAATCATACCAAGTACAGTAATGTATGGATAATCCGAACAGAAAGTTGGCAGATCCCATTCGGTTTACCAAAACTTTCGGATTATAGGATTCATAATAAAAGATTTCTATAATCCGAACACGTTCGGTTTATAGATAACTTTCTTCACCATATAAATGCACTCTCACCATAAAACATATTTGTACATAATGGATTTAAAAACCTTTATTTATGTGCATACATAATATGGACATACTTCATTGCCTCTTAATATTTTCTTTGAATAAAATTTTCCAGAGTTCTTTGAACAGATTTTTTGATGCATAGATCGACAGCCTTCTGTCGAATTCTTCTTAGAAGGATCACTTCATACAGTGGTAATTAATTTTCCTCCGTCCAACGTAGACACTTATTAAATGAGATCACCGCTTCTGTGCTGGACATTTTTTGTATAAGTTTATCCTCGTCATCAGGCTTCTGATTTTCTCCTGCGGCATTAGCAATGATTTCATCATCTTCTAAGATCTCTATATCCAAATTTTCCTCGTCATCACCTCTTGCCCATTTTTCAACTTCTGTTTTATCTATCGGATTATCAGCACGATTCACTTTGTTCACTAACTCCACTAGATCAGGTCCTTCATCTGACAAAATAGAATCACATATTTCTCCTCGTAAAGCATGTAGGGGTATCAAATCTTGTTCATCCCATTCATCCATGTCCCTGGCGAAAAGAAGTTGACACCACGATTTTCTCACCAGTTTTTCAGGCACTTGCTTCCAAGATTCGGCATTCGGCTAATGCAAACACAGCATCCTTTAGCGACACATTCTTTAAACACTGCGCAATGTTTTCATCATCTTGTACAAGTACCTCTTGCAGCAGCCTTTTTCGATATGTGACTTTTATATTTTGGATCACATTCTGGTCCATGAGCTGAACCAGGGCAGTGCAGTTAGGTGGAAGAAACATGACTTGAATATTACCATCATGGCTGGCTAGTTCTTGGCCTGGTCTGTGAGCTGAAGCATTGTCTAGTATTAAAAGGGCTTTCTCTTCAAAATTATTGATTCGAAGATACTTTTTTACGCTTGATACGAATTCACTGTGGAACCATTCTTCGAAGATAACTCGATCAACCCAAGTACTTTTTTGGATTCGGTAACAGACAGGTAGGTTGCTGTTTTTGAATGGTCTTGGATTTTTTGATTTACCGATCACAAGCACTCTCAACTTATGTCCTCCACTTGCATTTGCGCAAGGCAAAAATGTAATTCGGTCTTTACTGATTTTACGACCCGGGGCACCCTTTTCGTCTGCGTGTACTAATGTCTTTTCAGAAAGGCAGCGCCAGTATAATCCAGATTCGTCCGCGTTATAGATTTGCTCTGAAGAAAGACCGAGTTGCTCAATTTTTTGTTTGAGTTCTATACGAAAGGGTTCCACAGCATTTTCGTCACTCGACAGCTTTTTCCCGGTAACTTTCAACCAGCGGATCCCAAATCTGTGTTTGAAGCCTTGAAACCATCCTCTGCTAGCTTCGAAGTCGACTCCTTCATTATTCATTTCTGTGAAAAATTGGCGAGCCTTTTGAAGTATGATTGCTTCGGAAATTGGTGCATGTCGTGCTCTCTGTTGCAAAAACCATGTATACACTGCGTCTTCAACATCAAAAAATTCCGCTTTGCGCATCGTTTTTTTTGTTCCCGGACCTTTTTCAGTACGCGACACATAACGATTAATTTCACTCTTTTTTTTCTTGATATTTTACACATTCTCTGATACATAATAAAGGGGTCATTTGCGCAGACAACGTCTCAGATCACAACTTGGTTTTCTGTGAACTAAATTTAAACAGGGTACCCATAGTTCCTAAACTAATTGAGTATAGATGCTTTAAAAATTTTAATAACCAACTTTTTTTTGCAGGATTTATATTTCCTACCATGGGATAGCATTTTATATCAAAATAATATCGATAGTAAGCTAGTAATTTTTAATAATTTAATTCAAACACTTTTTAATAAACATGCTCCTTTTAAAAAAGCAAGAATTACTAAACCTAAAGCTCCTTGGCTAACACCTGAGGTACTTCTTTTCCAAAAACAACGCAATGAGGCATTAAGGAAATTCAAGGCAACAAGGGATATACAAGATTGGGAGAATTATAAATTTCTGAGAAATCATACTCTGGCTACAATTAGAAGAGAAAAAAAGAAGCACCTTAATCAGTTGAGTAACGAAAAAAATAAACGTCAGCTTTGGTCGTCATTAAAAAAGTTTAACATTTGTAGAGATAAAAATAATACCAATATTCCGGAACACCTGTCTGATCCAAATCAAATTAACATCTTTTTTTCTCAATTTCTTCAAAATTCTGCGAATTGTGATGAACAAGTTCAGTGTTATAATAATGGTGTATTTGATAATAGCCTGCATTTCACACTTAATCTTGCAACTGTTAAAGATGTAAGTAGAATTTTAAATAGTATTAAGTCTAATGCGACTGGTGTGGATCAGATTTCACCAAAAATGTTAAGGTATTGTAGCCCCTTTATTGATAAATACATATGCCACATAATAAATTGTTGTATAGAAGCTCACTATTTCCCCGATCAATGGAAAATTTCGATTGGTAAACCCTTATCAAAAGTTGCTAGCCCAGAAAATTATAACGACTTGCGCGTTATAAGTATACTTCCAGTACTTTCAAAAATATTTGAAAAGGTACTTTACCATCAGATGGTTTGTTATTTTATTGATAATGACATTATTTCGGCTACGCAATGTGGCTTTAGGGAGAACTTTGGTACCTCTGTAGCTCTACTAAACGTACTGGATGATATAATGGATGCTATTGATAAGCAACAGATTGCTGTTCTGGTGCTTTTAGACTTCTCTAAGGCGTTCGATACAATAAATCATGCCCTTTTACTAGCTAAGCTTAAATATTATGGCTTTTCAATGGAGTCTATACAGTTAATTGAGTCTTATTTAAATAATAGATTTCAGACAATATTTACAAATAATTCTTATTCTAATCAGGCTCACATTTTGTCTGGAGTGCCCCAGGGTTCTGTCCTGGGACCTCTGCTTTTCCTTGTATATACAGCAGACATTCTTAAGTCCTTAAAAGTTTGTAAGGTGCAAGCGTTTGCTGATGATACGCAGATATATACAACTTTCAATCCTGATAATCTTAAAGAAGCGGAGATTGGTATAAACAATTACTTAAATATAATAAATCAATTATCTAAAAAACATAATTTAAAATTAAATTCCTCAAAGTCTTGTCATGGTTTTTGGAAATACAGAGATTCAGGGAGCATGTTAAAAAAATTGTTCAAAAATCGTTTGCAGCTTTAAAACTCTTATATAGTAATAGAGATATTCTTAATCTAAGTCTTAAACGCAGCCTATGTGAGGCCATGGTGCTCTCTAATTTTAACTACTGTGATTATGTTTATGGTTTTTGCTTAGATAATGATTGTAAAATGCGCATACAAAAAATTCAAAATGCCTGTATCAGATTGGTTTATGGCTTACGTAAGTATGATCATATTTCGCAATATTATAAAACAATTAACTGGCTTAAAATAGACAATCGTAGAATTCTTAATTTTTCCACTTTTTTGATAAAAATCATTAGCAGCCCAAAGGCACCTGCGACTATAAGGAATAGATTGTTGTTTAGAGCAAATGTACACGGGGTAAATGTTAGAGCTAGAAATAAGTTAACCATGCCGGTCCATAGGAGTGCTATGTTTCAGCGATCGTTTTCTTACAATGCTGTTCAGTGCTACAATAAAATACCTGCAGAATTTGTTGACCTTCGTGCAGATAAATTTAGGAGGAAATATAAAATTGTTCTTATGAATATTCAAAACAATTCTCTTACTATTTAATATGTGTCAAATTTGCTGTTTTTTTATAGAAGAAGAAAACTTTTTTTGTGTTATAATATAATTGGGAATATTTCTTTACATATAACATGTTGTTATAATGTTACTTCAAATACACCCTGATCTGGTTCAGTGGAGTAGCTAGATAAAGCTAGACTGCGCCAGGTTCAGGTACTTTGTTTTTTTTTTTGTATCAAGTTTGTAATGAATTTGAATAATAAAAGACATTTATTATTATTATTATTATATATTGTTGACTGACATTAAAGCGTGTCGCCAAGGACGTGAATGAACATCCGGAATCCAGCAGACGTAAATTTTTTTTACGTCTTTCACAACGATTTTCAGCGGCGTCTTTAGGAGGCGGTATCTTCCTAGGGTCTATGGGAAAGTTCCATATTATTTTTTTATCTTCTACCTGAACTTGAGAGATTTCTTAGATTTTCCGGGACAGCCTGTATATCTATGCAATTTTCGCCTCGCTGTATACACAGTTTAGCGAAGGCGTTGAATGTCCTGATTTCTAGGGTTCATTCCGCCCAGACTGACAAATGAAAAATGCTATACTTTGACATTTCACAAATCAGCTGATTAGGATTTATTTTTTTGAAAATTTTTAAATTACCCACAACGCCGTACTCCACAAGGCATTGCACTCTCCATGGCCGCCGCTTAGTCTGAACCGTGTTTTTTCTTTTCCTGTATTTTTTCGCTTATTTTAGGACAATTTCAGGCAGCGAAATGAGGCGTTTTGCCTCTGGCGATGCCGGCATTTTGCCCCCAGATCCCCTGTATTGTTTTCGAGAAAATATGGGGTACGTCCACACTATTTGCTTCCCCAAACGTAACCCCAATTTTTCAGATCTTCTTTTGGCTGGCACAGAAAAGGGGGATGTTTATTTTTTGGATTTGGAAGTAAGTACTTTTAGTACAATTTTGTAATATTATTAATTCTGATTTATTTTATTTAGGATACCAATGATTTAATGCCATTTTACAATCTAGATTGAAATTGCCATTCTTTTTTTGACCAATCCTGCTTAAATCAAACTGTTGCTTTTTCTATCATGACAATTTTTCTTCAATAAATACATCGGATAGGAAACAGAGCATTCATTTGCACTTTTACACATTCTTAACATAAATGCCTTTAAAAGCATTTTAATGTTTTTTCTATTAACTAATTCTTAAGTGTTGTGGTAAACAGGAATGTTTGATTGATATGAATGTTATGATCTTAGAATTTCTTCTGGGGCTTATTCATTTTCCTCATATAGGGTGAATTCGCCAGTGCTCGGACAGGTAACATGAAAGTGAACTTTAAATCAATGCCAAAAAATCTTTTTGTTGAAACCTTACAAATAAGGGTTTGCTGTATAGCTTAACGTTTTCTTTACATAATGGCTAAATTAGACATTTTATACGATAACTTATGTATTTTTAAAAAAAATTTGCTTTTTCCCAGTGAACGGACAGAGCCAGCTAGTAGTCGACCAGGCTATGTTGTGCTATTGTTGTTGGACAGGGCTGATATCGCACAGAGCCCTAATAAAGAAATTATGAATTTCAACATCCAAATAATAAAAATCTCTTAAAAACAAAAATTTTTATTAAACAAAATATAAAACTCTTAAGGAATAGAAATAAAACATATAAAATAAATCTTAAACATTTCTAAAACAAAACTTATTACAATACTGGCAGTAAAATAAAAACAAATTTCTAGAACAAGTAAACATCTGTTAGTTATGCATCAATACAAAGATCACAAATAAAATCCTGATATTGAACATCAGAATATTGTAAACCTTTGAATTTTGTACATCCCATGTAATACCACCTAGGGCATTTGTCGCAACCAACATTTTTGTCATTTTCGTCTTCGGCGCCACTGTCCAAAAGTTCTTCACAATTTACACACCTTTGCTTATCATTTTCTAAGTTAACAAGGTCATTAAGATTTTTGGTAGCTAATGATTTTCTATTTTGCACTGTTTTTTTTCCTGTTTTAGTTTCACCTTCATCTTTTTTTTTCTTCCTTGAATTTTCCTTTTCCTCTTTTTGTCTTAATTTTTCTTCATAATGTTTCCTCCATTCATTAGATGAAATTGCACTTGGAAAGTTACTATTTCGGTTTGTTTTGATTTTCTTTTCTAATGGTTTTGGAAACCTAAGATGTTTTTGAAAAGCTAACTCAACTTTGGTTTTGTATTTTGTTTTACTGTCACTTTCTGATTTTTCTTTATTTGTAATGTTTTTGTCCAGTGTATTTTTTTCTGTTTTTCCTGTGGCTTCAATTACTTTAAAATCGGACGTAGATGGTTGAGGGTCTTCATCAGTACCTGCCGTGCTTTGCAACAGACGCTTTTCCGTTGTAATACTTTTAGTTTTGTCCGCATTTTCAAAATATTGAAGATTGGATGTAGATGGTTGACGGTTTTCATAAATATTAACCATGCTTGGATTGCTTGGCAATAGACGATTTTCTAAGACCACAATTTTGGGTTCATCGTTAGCAACTGGCTCCAATATTCCGTCATACTCAACTTCCATCACATTTTCTAATAAGTTTGGTTCCAACATTTCATCAATAAAAACTTCTTTGTGTTCCTCTAAAATTACGTCAGGACGCTCGACCTTTTCTTCTTCAGCTTCATCTATTTTCAACATTATTATCATATTTAACAAAACATCAATATCAATTCCATTTTCCAACAAATCCGATTTCAAAATAGTGATCACTTTTGATGCACTTTCTAAATCTTTTAAAGTTATTTTGGTTTTAAGGTTTACCATTTCATTAAGGTTGTGATTTTGCTGCATGTCTTCAAGCGTATTTTGTACGCATTTACTGTAATCTGGGGCCTCTGGGTCAAATAGATAAATTCCACAAGCCCTAAACCCATTTTTTATGTTGGTCGGCATGTTTGGGTGTTCTAAAACCTTAAGGAATATAGGACAAAACTCACTTTTAGTAACAATTTTATTGTATTCTGCTTGCCATTCTCGTACATATTGTCGCCAATATTCTTTCATAGGCTTGAATACTGAAACGTCTGCTGGCTGAATTAAATGCTTTGCATTTGGGGGCAATGCATAAAGGATAATTTGATTTTCGTCACATAATCGACTTACTTCCATAGACATATGGGAGCGGTGACCATCCACTAAAAATAAAATGGGTCTCTGTATATCTTGTTCAGTCAAACAATTATTGAGGCTGTTGGCAACAAATTCAAAAAATATATCCTAACGCATACAACCTGACTCAGATTTTCCCAAAACCCAATGTTCAGGCATGCTGTCTACGACTGCTTTTGGCGGCTGTACATAAGGGAAAACAACTACAGGCGGACATATTTTGCCATTGGCTGTAATTGTCATTAGAACCGTGAGATTCTCCTTCTCGTTTCCTTTTTTTACATTATATACATTATGACCTTTAAGTCCTAATATTTTGCCAGATTTAGGACAAAGACTAAAACCTGATTCGTCGGCATTTAGAATTCGACTTGCATCCTTTAATAGATCAGCATAGCCACATTTTTCTAGATATTTTTCTAAATTTTGGAACCATAATTTAATATATTCTTTGGTTATTTTGGCTCTTAAAGAATCTAGTGATTCTGCTGACGTCATTGCCAATTTTGGATGTCTTCTTAGAAATCCAGAAAACCATTTCTGGCCAGGGCGTCCATCTTTAAATGGTGTATTTAAGTTACCCTCTTTAACAATTTTTTGAACTGCTAGTAATAATTCCTCTTTTTTCAAAGGAAATCCACATTTTGCTACGGTTGTTAACCATATTACTATTTTTTCTTCGTTATTGGTACTCAAAACTGGATCAGGCCCCATACGACATTTAACGTTCATTTTTACACGACCCTTAATCCGGTCCAGGACAGTCAACTTCGGAATACCATACTGGCGACAAACTTCTCTTAATTTTTGGCCGTTGCGGACTTCTTGGCAGGCGGCAATTAAATTATCTTCTGAGTAAGCAGCTCGTGTTCGTTTTTTATTGGAATTCATGGCTTGTTTTTCACCTTTAACGAAAAAAATCCTAAATTAGGGAAAGAACACACAAGAAAAAAATATGTAGACGAATACTGGAAACAATACCGAAAACGAAAAAGCCCAGTGGTTGGACACAAACATGTGTGCATTTATTTTTAAAACATGGTACAAAAAAGTGTCCGTCCACTGGCTAGTACAAACTAAAATACCATTTTCCATTGTTAATAAAAAGAAACACCAATACATACTTTTCACAAAACAGATAAAGATGCAAACACTAGTGATTAAATTTACCGGTAAGCGGACACCTGTCTGACTACTGGAAATTTCGCAGACAATATATTCCAATATCCGACCACCACGTTTTTAAAAAAAAATAAGAAAAATCTCGCTGTTTTAAAGAATAGTTCGCATCTTTATGCTATGACTAATACATACACGTCTAGAATTGATGATTTAAAACCTAATTAGGTATATTAACTTACCATACAAATGTGCACTTCTACTATTTTTTTTTAATGAACATCACAGACACTTAACAGCTGATTTTTAACGGTCATTTGGATCATGAATATTTTAGAATATGTTGCTTAAAATGTTTGAGTCTGCGCATATCACATGGATGGACAGTGACGTGCATTTACACCATCTATAAATTTCGCGTATATGTTATTATTTGAAGTTAAAGGCCATTTGTCCGCTAATTGGTTATGTCTGGCTTACTGGCGAAGTCACCCTATTTATAGAAAGAAACAAAGTTATAGAAATATGGAATATATACATTATTAATAAATAATAAATAAATAATTCTTTATTTAGCATCTGGCTAGTTTCTTGAAGACCAGTGGCGAAGAATGGAATTTTGTGAAACCATGATGGAAAAGGCAAATGAAAACGAATATTTTTTAAAAAAAACTTTTGTTTTCTGATGAATCTTCTTTTCCATTACATGGCAAACACAATCCTTCCATTGTTCGTTATTGGTCTCAGGAAAACGAGCACAGAAGTTTTCAGTTTCGTACCCAGTATCCTCAGAAATTGAATGTGTGGGCAGGTATTTTGGGCGACAATGTTATAGGGCCATTTTTTATTGATGGCACTTTAAACGCCCAAAAGTACCTTGAATTGCTGCAAAACCAAGTTCTTCCTGTCATTCAAATCCTACCTGATGTAGACCTAGGATCGGTTTATTTTCAGCAAGATGGCTGTCCTGCTCATAACGCGGCTAGGGTAAAAGACTTTTTAACAAATACTTTTCCTAACCGCCTTATTAGTGGGACTGGCGATATTAAATGGCCTTCTAGATCTCCAGATTTGTCTCCAAATGACTTATCTGTGGGGTTACCTTAAGCAGACCATTTATAAGCATGAATTTAGTAGGCCAACAAATTTAGAGGAGTTGCGAAATAAAATTGTCGAAGGTGCCCATTCCATTTTACCTGAAACTCTTTTGGAGGTGCGAAATAGCTTTTACGATAGGTTAAGTTTTTGTTTAGCGAAAGAAGGCGGTTTATTTGAGCCTTTTATTTAAAAAATGATATGTTGTTAAGTTTGTTTATTAAAGTTTTATTTCTGATTTTTTATTATATTTTTATCAGAGTTGATATTTTATTTTTTATTAGAATAACGCTTTAATTTTCATTATGCAAAACACAGCATATTAAACATTTTAAGATTACAATTCTATGCGGGTTTTACACATTGTCATGTCTGTAAAACCCGCATTAAAATAAATATTTTAAAAATGCCTGGATTTTCGCGTAATATTTTGGGACATTTTGTCGCCAAACGACGCAGCTCCCACGAAAGTCAGATGTTTACTAATCCCGTCCTTGGGCCGGCCAGGGCGGTGATCTGTCGCAGGCACTCGTACACGCGCGACGTTGCAAAATTTTGCCTTTATGCGGTTTCCTATAAGTAACGAACGAAAATACGATTTGTATATCTCAATCATATATATCATATATCATAATCTTAGGCCCAGTCATTCTTAAAACATCTGCGGAAGTTTTATTGAAACTCAAATTCAAATTGTTTATTGATGTTCCTATTAGTATTTACACTTGTCATAGAAAATTCACAATATATAAAGTGAAGCTAGAAATAAGGTTAAAAATCGATTGAAATACATACATAATAAAACCTGGGTACACTTAATTAAAATACAATGAAAATCCATAATTGGGCTAACATTTTAAAACCTTTTATCATATGAATAGAATAATTGAACAGTTAAAAAATCCCTAATTTTCATTTTATAGTTCATAAATAAAGCAGTAGTCTTAGATTTATTGGGATAATTTTTCAAAATTTGAAACTAGCATTTCCTGTTTGCAATTTTTTCAACCTGTTATAAGGCATTACAGCATCCACCCTGTGTTTCGCGAGATAAACATGTACATCCCGATTGCTCCCTATATTTTTTATTTACTTATTTCTTAAGTATGGGAAAACCCCATTAGCTGTTACAAAAATTAAAAGTTTAAGTTACTTTTAAATAACAATCTAAACAAACAAATAACAAAAAATAAATTACTAATGATATACTAATGAGAAAACAAAAAATAGAAATCATACTAGAGGCAATCTGGTACATAAGCCTTACAAATACTATCTAATTAAATCATTATAACAATAAAACATATATAACCTTAATTATTATGAACAGAGTAACTCTTTAGTTGATTTAAAGATAAGTTAAATACATCAATATCAAGAATATTTATCAGGGTCAAATTCCTATCAATAGGATTATTTACACTATACAAGGTTCTATGAAAGGGAATATAGAATACTGGCTGGTGTCTTAGCCATTGGTACAATACTTTAAGAGAATAAGACAGTTCAACATGCCAGTAACATAGTTCTCCATTCTAATGCCCTCCCTAAAAGCACCTACCCAAACTAAAAGAAATTTGTGTTGAAGACGTTCCTGTGTGATTTTGAAAATATGGTAACCACACAACTGAGCAATAGTGATTACTTGACGATTACTTTTAGAAGTATCGAGTAGATACTGATACTTTATATCTTAGTATCAGATACTTTGTATTCGTTACAAAGTAGTCATTACTTGTATAATTGTTAGTTGTTAGTGAATATATGGGCGAATATTAAGATTTTATATGAATACCTGTATTCATTTTAGGGCTTGCTTTGGCGTTTGTTATATTTTTTGAGTATAATAGAGGGTTATCAAGATATTACAAAATGATACTTTAATACTTATGCTAATAAAAAGTAATCAAGTAATCGGGCACGACGGACGAATTTAAATACTTTTACCTAGAACAAGATATCGAGTATCGAAGTATCAAGCAAGTGCGTGGCGACTGGCGACAACGCCGGGTAAATATAAATAGGTTTTATTGATTAATTATTGTTGGGCTGATCGGCTGCGGTTTAGTTCATTTTATTAACAATATTGCCATATTTTACTTATAAAATATATTTAGTAGGCATAAGTAGCCACCGGTGACATAGAAATTTGGGATTTAAAAAAGTATTCAAGTAAAGAGTAGTTGGGCTCGAAGGATTCGATTACTTCGAATCTTCGCATGTATCAGATATTAGAGTATCGAGTAGATACTATCCGCTCATCTCTACTGAGCAGTATTCCAAGACAAGCCTTACTAATGCACAGTAGACCAATCTGGTAGCCCTCACTGATAAATACTGGCAATTTCTTAGAACAAAACTAAGCATATTTAAGCCTCTTATAGATATGGAAATGATGTGGTCAACTTGCTATCCAGAAGGACACCCAGGTCCTTAATAGTATTGAATTGATGAATTGATTAAGACACATTGAATTGCTGTACCATTAATGGAATAGAACGATGGAAACTCATTCATTTTGCGCGTAAAGCTAATAAATACCCACTTCTTTATGTTATCAGGAGTTCCTGGTCGAATGAACTCATAATAGATCTCCAAAACTTCAAATCTCAGTTCTCTCTCAATATCATCAGCAAATTTTAGACATTTACTATTCTGAAAACAATAAGTAATTATTTATAAATAAAATAAGGAGTAGAGGCAAACAGTGACCCCATTAAGGAACATTTCAATTGACGTATATGATATCAGACAAGAAACCATCAATTTTAACATGCTGCACACGACCAAAAAATAAACTAATTTTCATTTCTTTTTATATACCTACAGTAAATTCTCAATAATAAACACAAACGGAAGAGTGAGATTATAAATGCGTTAAATGCTGCTTTGCAGCCCTGAGCACAGCCCAGTCTCATTAATTGCCCAATCCTAGTGGCTTTGCGATGGATGCCAAATATATGAGGTGCCTGCTTTCCAAGCTGAGTAAAATGCGTCTTGCAAAATGCAAGTTTTTAAATTGCGTAATAGATATTAGTTCTTCGAAAGTCGACCGGCCAGATTATATCCTTCAGATGCTCCTTCCACAGAAGTGTAAGGTCAAAATCGACCCCAAACATTAAATTTTTGAGGCACTATTACAGCCTTC